>NC_072441.2:22500000-23750000 GCF_028878055.3 Symphalangus syndactylus
TGTGGATCAGAAGACTTATCTCTACTGTATGCTTCTTTTATAAAGACTAATCTCACTAACCAAGGTGTTGAAGTAAGAATTGGAAAAATGGATGAATTTCAGCAATAAGGATAAATATAATTGGATAATTTTAATAGCTACTTTGAATTTTTAATTTTTTTAATAGTACTTACTATGTCCAGGCTGGGTGTGGTGGCTCACACCTGTAATCCCAGCACTTTGGGAGGCCAAGGTGGGTGGATCACCTGAGGTCAGGAGTTCGAGACCAGCCTGGCCAACATGGCGAAACCCCGTCTCTACTAAAAATACAAAAATGTAGTCCCAGCTACTCAGGAGGCTGAGGCAGGAGAATCTCTCGGACCCGGGAGGCAGAGATTGCAGTGAGCCAAGATCACGCCACTGTACTCCAGCCTGGGTGACGGAGGGAGACTCTGTCTCAAAAATAAATAAATAAATAAATAATAAGTACTTACTATGTCCTAAAAGTTTTACATAAACTAATTTATTCCTTAGAGTGAGTTGGTTAATTAGGCATTATTATCCAGACTTTACAAGGGAGGAAACTGGCTAAGAGCGGTTCTGTAACTTGCCCAATACTGGAGAGCTTTTAAAAAGTGGTACAAGGATTTGAACCCATTGCTGTAGGACTCCTAAGTCCATGCTCTTAAAAAACTTTCTATCTTACCCCCTAATCTAGATATAAATCAGGGAACATATTTCAAATGAAACCGTGACTCCATTGAAAAGTATGCCAGCAGGTAGTCAGCCTCTAAGATGGTCCTCAATGATCCCCATCTCCTGGCATCCATGCCCTTCTGTAATCACCTCCCTTGAGTGTGGGTTGAACTTACTAGTTCACTTCTAACCAACAGAATACAGCAGAAGTGATGGAATGTCGCTTGCGAGATTCAGCGGTTTCCCTCTCCAGCACTGCTTGGGCTCTCTCTCGGCTCATCATCGCTGGGGGAAGCCTGCTGCCATGTCGCGAGGCAGTCTTATGGAGAGACCCATGTGGGAGGGATGGAAGCCTGCCAACAACCATGTGAGAGAGAGCCTGGAAGCAGATCCCCCTCCCCCGGTGGAGCCCTCCTGCCTGATGAGACTGCAGACCAGGCCAACAGCTTCATTGCAACCTCGAGAGAGTTTGAGCCAGAGACTCCCAAACTAGATTCTTGACCCACAGAAATGAGGAGCTAAGAAATATTTATAGGTGGCCAGGTGCGGTGGCTCCTGCCTGTAATCCCAGCACTTTGGGAGGCCGAGGAGAGTGGATCACCTGAGGTCGGGAGTTCTAGACCATCCTGGCCAACATGGAGAAACCCCATCTCTACTAAAAATACAAAAATTAGCCGGGCCTGGTGGCGCATGCCTGTAATCCCAGCTACTCAGGAGGCTGAGGCAGGAGAATCTCTTGAACCCGGGAGGCAGAGGTTGCAGTGAGCCGAGATTGTGCCACCGCACTCCAGCATGGGCAACAAGAGCGAAAAAAAAAAAAGAAAAGAAAAAGAAATAGTGTTTCGATCTGTGGACAGGCCCTAGACAGAGCTGCCTTTAACACATCTTTTTCCCTTTCCCTCACATGCTTGATCCCATATCAGTCAAAAAAGGAAGAAAAAAAAAAGTTTTCTTCCTTCTCAGCCTAAGATTCCTGATACTGTCCCCAGATGCCATACATGTATTGGCCTCCCAGAAATCACCCAGTGATTTTCTCCCCATGAAAAGTTTATATGTCTCATGCCCTCAGAGTTTTCAACTGCAAATAAGCTAAAAACAAACAAACAAACAAACAAACAAAAAACCTGGTTTGGTGGGGAAATGGGTGCTCATGGGTTGGCATTTCCATTTTGGTAGGGATCTTTTTCTAAGGCCATAGCTTTACTCAAAGCCCAGTGGAAAAAGACATTTAAAAAAAAAAATAAAAACCTTCCAGGAACCCCCAAGTCACTCCATTGGGGTGAACTCCCCTGTGACACTAGAGAGGTGATGAAGCTTGGTAGTTAGGGCAGTTTTCTGAGTCAGAAATCTCAGCTTTTCCACTCTCTAGTCTTCAGATCATGAGTAACCTCACTGGTGCCCAAGTGTTCCATCTGTAAAATGAAATAATAAGACTACCTCAAGGAACCTGGTGGGAAGATTAAATGGGTTAATACAGATAAAGTACACAGAAAGTGCCTGCTAAGTAGTCAATAATTGTTTGCTATTACTATTACCATTTTTACTTTTATTAGAATTGGCTCAGAAAGAACCCAAAGAGGGAAATGCTCAAAGGGAAGAAAGGGATGAGAGGAGAATACACTTAACTGATTTGGTTGTTTAGCTTGAAGGCAATGTCCAGCTGCAGGATCAACAGCATGAACTGGAACCAAGGACTCATCTCCATGTTGGGGAGGGGAATGTGGACGGAAAACACGATGTCATTGGCTTCAATTTCCCTTGGAATGGCTTCTTCGATGTCTCGGATCTTGTCACAATGATTGGGTCCCCAAGGCATGAACCATTTTGTCTTGTGATGGTTCTTACGGGCATCCACACATTTCACCGACATGTAGGACACTGCCGTCGTGGGCCCTGGGGCTGAACAGAGAAAGTTTGTTTTAGAAAAACCATCTACTGAAACTACTGTTTCTGGTTAATATTCTTTCCACTACTGTGTTCCCTCCAGTTTTTGTACCGCCTTCTACAACTGGGGCTCAGCGATACTTAGGGATCTTCCAAACCCCGGTGAGGATCTTTCAGTGACCTCCAGAGGTGTCGTAACAGTATCCTTGAAAACCTTCCCATTATGTTTTCAATTGCTGTGAAAGAATACATTTGTAACCAATCTAGTTATACTTCCGCACTTCAAAACAATGCCACAAAAAATCAACTGTGCTACAGTTCCCACCTGATTAAGGTCTTGGAGAGCTCTGGTGCTTCATAGAGAACAGTATCTAAAGTCAGAAGACCTTAGTCTTCAAACCGGGATTCGAAGCCTGGTTAAAAACTTACTGTCAGTGAATCTTGGGTAAGTCAGTTAAATCTATAATAGCTTCAGGACCCTCATCTGAGAAACGAAAGAGTTTCTAAGATTCCTCTTGGCTCTAAAATTGTACAACATTGCTTTTGCTTAAGATAAAGAACTAGGGGTCACCACTTAGCTTGGTACCTAGCAGAGAATGGGAACTCAAACACTGACTGATACTTCAAAAGTGTACTAAAATATAAATGATGCACTTCAAGGCAGCAAAAAAACTTTGACATGTGTAACTTTAAAAACACTATTTTGTGATTATATAATGGTTATATGATTATAATATTAATAACTTGGAAAATACAGAAATTTTAAGTTCAAAACAACATTTACCCAAAATCCCACTAGAGGGAAGTAACCACTGTTGGAAAAACGTCACAATGCCATCTGTCTTTTCTATGACTGTGTAATTAGATAAAAAGTTCACACATGAATTAAATTGTGTAACTTTAAAATATACACAAATATTAACACATTTATAAAATAGTTATATCATGCATAGTTTTGTAGTCTTTTCTTTTTATTCACTTAGAAAAGCAGAGTAGTGTGTGATAACACCAGCTCTGGAGGCAACCTGTCTGGTGTCAAATCCTGGCTCTCTCATTTTTTGTTGTGTCACCACAAATCCACACTAGGAAAGTTTTGGGCAAATTACTAAGCATATCTCTGTATTGGTTTTATCTTCTCTTAGATGGCAATAATAATAGTACCAATCTTTCCAAGTCATTGCATATTTTAAACAGGTTAACATATTAAAGCACTCAGAGTAGTGCTTGGGCACACACAAAGTATAAAATATTAGCCATTGTATCATATTTTCTTTATAATTAAAATCTTTCAATTAGTAGTTGCAAAATAGTCACTCACACAATACACCAAAATCAACTTCTCCTTCATCAGTTTGTAAAGGTTATCTATAAGAAAAATCCTTTGCCTAATATGTTTTGTTGGAAATTTCTCCTAAATTTTCCATCTGCTATCTAAATTTGTTTATGCACAGTTAAATAGAGAAGTTCCAGATCTTATATGGAATCCCTCTTTTATGTTTTTTCCCCCATGCTTTTGTGCTTAGAGAAACTGACCTTCTTCATCTCAAAATTCAATAGTCATCTATATTGACTTCTATTTATTTTTTGCAATTTCATTTTTTCTAATATTTAAACAGTTGATCCATCTGAAAATTGCTATAAGAGATGCGGTGAGGTTCTAGTTTTATTTCTTAAATATTTAAATTACAGTTTATTGAACAGACCCTCCCTTTTGTTGATTTACCATTAAACTGTCAATTCACGGGTCAGCGAAACATTGCTTTGAATTCTATAAATTTATTATTTTTATCAATATCTGCAGTAACTCTCTTCCCCAATCCATTTCACATTTACATCTTTTTGCTAGGATATTGAAGATTAAATTTATAAATAATAAATACATAATAATAAATTAATGTGGACAGAATTAGCATCCTTCCCCAGCATTTAGTTTTCCCATCCAAGAACAGTACTTGCTTCTCCATCGTCTACAATCTGTTTTTAAATTCCTTGGGAAACTTTCATTGTTTTCTTTATGTGGGTCCTACCAGTGTATTTTAAAATAGATACCTCTACAAACCTTTGAAAGTTAGTAGTTAAAAGAAAATGTCATAAATTATGGTTTATGTGTGGGGTTTAAATATGTGTATTTCTGTGCATCTGATACTTGGTATATTATGTTTGCAGAAATTCTCTCTTATTTAATAGAGATCAGATAGCAATGGAGAGACATGAAGAGCAAAAAGAAAGTTATATGAGGCAAAAATGTGTATTATTAATATTCTGCCCTACTTCTAATGTTCGAATCCACATTATTTTTCTATTCTATTAAATATCTATTTTAATGACACATTTTTAATAAAGTGTTATGTTTGTAAGAAGTTAGGACAATGCCTATTAACACTTACCAGAAAACTCAACACCACTAAGCTCTAGCTGAACATCCTTCATGTAGAATGCTGAACACTGCAATACAAGTTGCCACTAACCCCTGCTACAGACGTTTTTCTTTAAAACTCAAAACTGTATCACAAAGACCTCACATCTAATCCATCTAAAATCAGACATCTGACTTATTCTTAGAAATATGAGTCAATCAAACTTTGGTTATCCTGACTCAGCTAAATAGCCCACTGACATTAGAAAAGCCAAATGGCACATTTAACTGAACCCTTTTTAATGTGGTTGGAGAAATAAACAGTGAGACAAAAGTCATGAATTCTATTTTCGGCTAACGTACTCAAACTGACTATTTGCTGCAGAAAATAGTTACTACATTTTAAAACTTCTATTCTTCCAAAATGAACCTAACCTTTTTTTCTTTATTTTTTACCTTCTTGAAAAACAAGTCTCTCACTTCTCAGACCAAAACGAAAAATAACTGGCTGAGTTGCTCAGCTAAGCTCCAAAACCACATTCCAAACTTAATAACAGAGAAGCTGAACACTTTACGGTCACAAAGGCAGCATTTTTAATGAATGCAGTGAACGCCTGCCTTTTTAGGGGCCTGCATTATTTTCATCCTCTCGTTAGTCTAGTGTTTCTTCTATAAAGAAAAGAAATCCCAGAAATACTAATATTTTCATAAATATCATGGCAGTGAACTTGGAGAAGCCTCAAGTGCATCTCAAGCTATACTATGAGAATCACAATTTTTTTCACTTGAATAAATTAGTCCTCAAGTCTCAAAAATGTTTTCCATAACTTCAAAACCTGAAGATAATTCAACATTTTCCGTTTTTCTAATAGTGTTCAAAAGAGAAAACACATGTATTGCTTGAGAAAGTAAACAGACATCCTGATATTCAAACATGGACAGTTCCCCCAGTAATATATTCACAGCTCAGTGCAATGTCCTACTCCAGCTAAAAGTGAATTCCCAAGCGTTTCTTTATATAGACAGCATTATCAAGTAAACCAAAAGCAAAGCTTATAGCTGGTAGCTGGTCACCTACCATAGAAGGTGTTTTCATTAGCTATAGTCAAAATTTTAGCTACATGGGTCACAAATTGTGTCTAGAATCAAAAAAAGTTTGATCTGTCTTTAAATTTTTTTAAAGTGTGTGGGATTAACAGAAAAGAGCTAAATGGAGGAAGTTTAAATTATCTTCAACCTTTGAACAAGCCACAATAACAGGTATTTGTAATGAAGGCCTTACTTAGTCACTTGGGTGGTTCTAGGGATTAATAGAGTTTGTGTATTCAAGAGGGGGCTGGATAAATTCAGGGCAACAAACTGAGTCATGTTTGCTCAGGTGAAAGCTAAAAATAACCACTCCCCAGTATTCCTAGGATAGTAATGCAATATTACCCAGCTGCCTCAGCACACATTATAAATGTCTCCTCCACCCACCCATAGCATAAGGTTTAACTGAAAACAAGTAGGCCAAAAACTACTTCTACACCAGACCAATTCAATGACAGAACGATTTGGCCAAAACTAAATATGCCTAGTCACTGTAAACTGGTTAACTCACGGCTGGTTAAGATAGCCTTGGGAATATGCACAGAAGTTATAAAACCATGAGCTATTTATCAAAAATGCAGTCCATTATGAATTCAGTTCTTTTTACTTTATCAAACATGACCATTTTATTCTGTCTGTATTTCAATACAGTATTTTTGGCCTCCACTTTTCCACTATAGTACACAAATTGTGAAATGTGATTCTACACAACATTTAATGTTAAAGTGATATGAAATCAATAAGACTTCTAACAAATTCAAGGTGTGAAGAAATGTACAACCACAACTTGAGGTCTCTCTGAAAATTCAGTGGTCCGTCAGTTACACAAATAATTACTATGGCTCACAGTATATTGTCCAAATTTGTCTTGAGTATCTACCATGCACTAGACACTGCCGGTGCTGGAGTAACCCTAATAGGCACCAACCATATGGAACGTACAAATAATGGAGGAAGCAGACAATAAATAAACAATTTCAGGAAAAAATAATTTTGATGAATATTATATGTAAACTGACATTCCCTGAGAAAGGGCAACAGCCAGATATTTGGGAGGTGGGAGAAATGAATACACTATAATGACAGGAAAAACCCAGTCATCGTCACAACATAACCTTGAATAAAAATGTAAGTGAACAATGACTAAACCTGTAGTACTTCTTTGGGAAGAATATTCATTGACTCCAGTCAGCTTCCTGTTATTTCACTTCAAATGGCTATCCAGTTTACAAATTACTATCTAGCCAACCGCTAGCATTTATCATGCTTAAAATTGAGTCAACATTAAATCATTAGCCCCCATTCCTTCCAGAACCTGTAATTTAAGAGTTAGACAGAGAGAGATACAAGACTTGGTTGCCTCTTAGAAAAGTTAAAATAAAACTAGAACAACATGCTGACATGACACACGGTCTGCATTTAAGCCAGCATAGACTATTTATTTCTTTGCTTTATTATGAGTAATGAGCATTTCTTTAGCAATCACCTAGGAGCATTACTATTACGCAGGTACCGTACTAACTAAAGACAGAGACAAATGGCCTCCCAAACCCCCATTTGCTCACAGGCTAGTGTGGGAGGCTGAGAAGTTCACACAGAATTACATCCTGATTGGAAATTTCTCCGACAGAGGTTTGCACAGATGCTCCAGGTGTAAAAAGAGCTGAGGGTGGCTTTCGGCAGGGCTTAGCCTTGGAAGAGAGCAGGTAATAGCCAAGGGAGAATGGGGGATGGCCAAGGAGGGAAGGTGCTGGGGTAGAGATAGAACATGTGCTGGGTCATAGACTATCTAAAACAATCGTATTTTCTGCAGATATCTGTGCTTGAATATTAAAAATTAAAAAGAGATCATTTAACAGGTGAAAACTGCAGTACACTCTTATCTCTGTGTCCACCCTTGCCTTTGCTAATCAGTGGTCTAGTTCCAACTAGAGTGCCTTGGCCTCTCCTCCCGATAGTCCTGGCTGTACTCTATAGAGCACCATAAAGAAGGAATAATAAACAGACCCACACATAACAAAGAACTTTTATTTGGCAGGAATGTTTCCTTTTATGACACCTATCTCTGCCCTGTAACTAGCCACAAGGCCAGACCAGAGATCTGCTGGAGAAGGGGGAGTGAGAGGGTGGTCAGGTGCGAACGGAGAAGCTCCCCGTCCTGTTCCCACAAATGGCCCCAAAGAGCCTTTGAAGTCTCAGTCATCAGGTGACAACAGCCTTCCTCTAAATTAGAGGAAGAATGTCTGCCTTGCAACGAAGATGATGTTTACAGAATACTCTGCTTTGGGGTACAAGGGGAAGGAATGCGGAGAATAGACCAGTTGAAAAGGGAATTCCTGTTTATAAGAATTAATAATCAGAACACCACCATTTTAAAAAGTAAGGACTTAAAGTAAAAATGGTCAAAGATTTCAGAAATGTTTTAGAGAATTTTATGTTTACAATAGAATTTATCTAACAAAAATGATAGGAACAACAATACACACTGATTTAAAAACATACAAAAAGTTGGTAGCAGATACTTTCTCCTCTTGACTTGAGACATTGATTTAACACCTGAAAACTAATCTCAGTTAAAAAGCTGCCACCACCATCTCTCCACCTGTAAAAATGTGAATGTTTATTTATATTTTATAATTTCATTTTATTTATTCTCTATCTTGTTCCATGAAACATTTTAGGGTACTAGAAGTGGTTAGTAGCCTTTATTTTTTAAAAATAATTGGGACTGATTTCAAAGGATAGAATTAATGTTGGGGCGAGCTTGGGCAGAGACTACAAATTACTTGGTCTATGTCTATATCTTCTAAAGTTTGGGGAGCTGATATTCTCCAGCTATTGCTTTTTTTTTTCCGGCTATTGCTTTTGAAGCAACAGCTGGGAAATATAAGCTCCTCAAACTTTTGAAGCAATAGCTGAAAAATGAATATAAGATCCCAAAACTTTTACCTGATCTATGAAGTTGAATGGCTCAATATCCATTTTACTTTGAAATGTAGAGAAAACCTCCATTGCACTATGAATGGTATTTATAAGAACAAAAAGGCATATGCCCAAATTGGTTCTAAGCTCTGCCTATCTAAATATCTCTGCTTGCATTATGAGAACTTATATAAAACATATTGAGCACTTAAACCCTTGGGCAATTGCAGAGTGTGCTTTGGATTTTTTGATGTATCAAGGTGGGGAGGGTCGAAAAGAGGGAGAAAGGGAACACAGGTGTCAGAAAAGGCTAGATGAATTCCTGTTATATAACTACATTTTTTTTAAATGCCCCCAGAGTACTTATTTAACCTAAGAAAATCTTTAGCTAAATTTAGAAATTAGCTTTAAATATGCTTGATTTTCCTTAGACATTCCACATGCCTTTCGCCAGCTCAAAAGCCTTAATTCTGGTTAAAAGGAAACGTGAAATATACTGCACAACTTAAGTGGCCAGATCATATTAACTGGCTGAGCTGTGAGGTCTTACAGGCCAATCCTGCTTACCATTCACTGAAAGTCAGGTCCTAAAAAGATTTCTTAATATCTGCCATACCACTTATCTAAGTTTTGGATGGCTAATTAGAATGAGCTCTTCAAAAAGTTCAGCTAAAGAAAGTGCAAATATTTGCATTAAATTGACTTAGTACTTAAATGATTCAGTGTGTTAATTCTTTTACTGAAATTGCTCTGAAGTTGTAGTAGACACTTATGCTATCTCCACCACCTACTTTGAAGAGAAGATTCTCCTATATTTCAACCATACCCATTAAATCTTACTAGCTTACTAAATGAAGTATTATTTCACAATTCAATCTCCATTACTGGAGAGCTGAAAGTGTGTCTACAGAGACTAGACCAGAAGTGATTTTTAGAATTATCAAAGTTATGCCCTTGTGCATGAAATGGGGTACGCTACGTGAAATGAAATTCATTCTTGCCAGCCATTTTCAGCCAGTTAGTTATGCTAACATCTGTTCTAGGAAAGCTAATTTTTTTAATAGAGCAGAACATTCCTTTACACTGAACCACTACCACCAAAACAGACAAAACACACATACTACACAGCAGAGTTGAATGCAAAATAACTTGTACCGTACACACACAAGTCAAGCACTTATTTAAAAATAGTTCTCTACAACATAAACTTATGAAATTACAGACATTTTTACAGCAAATTTCCAAAAATTGTAGCAAACGCTTGTATAATACCTTCCGACTCAAAAATATTGAAAAAATCATATGTTTACGTTTTAGGCAGATGAGGATTTTAAATGCTTTGCCTACAACGTCAATTGTTGTGGAACCGAAGATGTAACAGCTTTGAAGAATAGAAGAATTACCCTATATTTGTCAGGATCTATGTGGCAAACAAGGGCCATTTGGCTTACATTACCTGCCTGGCGTGGATCCCATGGAATGGAGGAGCACTGGAACCAAGAGGAAAAAAATTAAAGTGCTTTGGGACAGTGAGCCAAACTCTTACACAGTATTTGAAATGGTGTGGTAAACATGAAATTATTTTAGGCTCAAGACTGGTGCTAGTTTTTTTACCCTCTTTTTGAAAAAATAATAAAATGCACATAAAGGGCCCTGCCAGAGGTTTAGCTCATAAAATCTGCCAATCATTAGATGTGTAGCAATCCAGCAGTGGCCTGGATTAGGACTCAAAAACTGACCCTTACCACCCTTGGTGTCCTGCAGCAAAGAGAGCCTACATCGAAAAGACTGACGGAAGTACATCAAATTACGAGTTTCTCTATCCCTGAAAAATGCCTGCAATTTCTGTTTCTCCATCACTCCAGAAATACTCAAAACAGCAAAAATTAAATACATATGAAGTGAACACAAAAGACCTCCACAGAAAAACCAGTGGCTCATCTGTTGACACTACTGCTCATTGCTCAGCTGCCCAGTCATCTGGGCTAAGTTTTGACTTTGGGCCAGTGCTTCAAAATCAGCAACCTTTCAGCCAAAAGACTGTGGAATGCGGCCAAGACCACCTATGGAAAGTGAATTATAGCATCTTTAATTTACCACCTTGGGCTATGATCTCATAAACCCAGCATGGAGGGTGCACCAGTTCTTGTGTGGGAAATCTCTCAGAGCCCCCGTGGAGGCCCCCAAAGTGGCTCTGGCAAAGCTGTAGGGGTGGACGTGACAAAAAAGGGGACACCTGGCTCTCCTCCTTAAATAAGCTCACCATGGGCACACGTTTATATTGGAATTTTAGGATCAGAAAATACCAAAATTAAATTTTCTAGAAGACACACAGTCAGTGGCTTTGTTCTAAAGTGCCTATTACGCTCTACAAGTTTCCAACGTTTGTTATTTAAAATAATCAGACATCTATTATTCATAAATTACATATATTCTTTTATCAATATTATTAATAATAAACATGAACCACAACTAGTATGTGAATTGCAAAGAACTTTCACATACATAGATTATCAAATCCACCTAGTTAACAAGTCACATAATTAGCACCATTGCATATTAGAAGATCAGTGGTTTTTGTCTCATCAGTAAATAGAGCTAGGACTGGAACCCAGATCTGATTTCATATCCAATGCTCCTTCCAATACAACTATCTGTTTATTTATTAACGCTGACTATTTATTAGCACTCTCAGATTACCTGAGATAGTTGCAGAGCTGAGGGATGAATGAAGGCGATTGTGGCCGTAAGTAGCTTGCGGAAGCTCCATAGGCAAGGCACTACCAGCACTGGGCTGGCGTCACACAAAGGGAGCCAGCAAGATGGCTTTTCTGGGAGACTTACAGTCAGGGACAGAGTACCTCTAAGACTTCCATAAAGAAATGATGGAGTAATAGACTCCTGAAAATGCACTAAACTGCCTTGAATCTAACAGATACTCTCCCCGTTTCTACCAGGTCTTGCTTATTACTTCATATTGCAGGTAGGCAGTGTTTAGGATGTTAGCCTAGACAAGATCTGACTCAGGAAGACAGCGCTGCCATGGAAGTCTATGACAGCACTTGCAGGCATAGTAAGAGACAGGGATTCAAGTCAGAGAAAATCTGAGTCCAGAGCGACCTACGGAAGAATTACTGATAATTCAGGTAGGCAAACAATGGCACAGTTTGACTCAGGAAAGGGTGGGTTCCTTATCCACGGAAACATTCGGGAGGTAAATGGATAGATAAGAGCAAGAGCCTGAACTAAATGTAAGTTCCTCTCAGTCATGCCAAAATGATGAAGTCTCCTATCCATGCATATGGTATGCCAAGGAATGGAGAAATTAAGGTCCAACAAAGAGCTGCACATAGTTTATTGATTTGTTTTCTACTTTCTGACCAGTTCCAGATAAACAGATAAAAGCAATTAAAGTACAGGGCCTTCTGAATGGTCAAAAATTTAGTGTTGTACATTGTAAGTTAAGCCTAAGGGCAAGTAAGACCTGTTAATGTCTTTATCTGGAATTTCACAAATGCCAAGAATAAGCATATTTCCTTCCCTGATTATTCAAAGAAAACACAGGCCCTTATAATTTGCAAATTTCCTAGAATTGAGGGTAGAGGTACATTTTAAGGGTAACTTGCAGTTTTAACATTCACATTCTTAGGAATTATTTTTTTAAAAACATTGAAATCACAAAATTAAATAGTCTATGCAATTATTAAGTACTTTAAATTTCATCAGTTTCAGGTTCTAGCTCAAGGGCCGTCTCTCCTTCATTTAATTTGTTAAATGCCTATAGTGTGCCAGCTGGAGGCCTCCTCTGATGTTCCTTCAGTTGACAAAAGATCCTCACTTCCTCTCGTGCCCTGGTGTATGTCTTTATTATAGCATTCTACTTTATTTGCAGGCATCACTTCTGAACCCTACAAAATTATAAGCTCCTAAGAGGAAGGACTACATCTTATTCTGCCTTGTGCCACTAAGCACAGAAACTTAAACATGCAAGTCCTGCAGACTTGAACTATTTATTATATGGCTTTTGTGTCATCAACATATCAATGTAAGTTATGCTCAATGTAACTGACAAACTTATCAAATGCCTACTAAGCATCATTTTTTAAATGCCATAGTGGTTTAATCCTTGTCCCGCCTGTATCAAAGTACATTTAGGCCGGCACTCAGTGACAGTTTGGGAAGAAGCCAGAGCTGCCTTCCATGAGGCCAACCTCCCAAGGTCACACATGTGCTCAAGAGACTCACTTCCTACAAATACTTATGACCGTTCTTCCAGATCTGTGTCAAGCAATATATTAAGTGAAATACTGAATTTTGAAGATCAAAACGAACTTTTCCTAAACTATAACCCAATCCACAACAAGAAAAGTAATTTACACATCAAAAGAAATTAGATAGTAGGCAAACAAAAAAATGGTAATTTTTTTAAAAAACTGCTCCCAAAGGGTTTGTGGCCAACATTAATACTGCAGGAACATGTTTAGATAACTGCTGTTCAGCATAGTTCCTGGAAATAGTTTCTCAAAGCCAGGACTTACGGTTATTTACCTTCTTCCAGCACTGCCCTGAGGGTTTTAAGGCCAAAATGAATAGAAAGTAAATGCGGGGACAAAATGAGATAAAATGTTCACATCTCAGCCTTTAGTGTATATAACTAATGTTTGAAGATTTTGTGACAAAATCTGTATTCTTAAGGACACAGGTAGGGAAGACTTTGGCCATTTCTTTAACACCCTCTAAACAATACCTACCAGAGAAAAGGTAAACACTCCCTTCTAAAAGCATCAATATTCTACTTCTGAGATCAAAACTACAAAACAGGCTCAGACAGAAACCTGGGCAAAGGAACCTTCTGCTGCACGTATGTGCTATTTTCCAGAGATGTAGATGATTTTTTTCTCTCTGCCCCAGTGAATCACATATGAAAGTTCTCAAAGAATTAGTAAAGAAAAACCGTGAAAATCTTCTCGGTGTTGAAGGAAGAGTGGAGTGTAGCTGGTATCAGAAGTCCTGAAGTGACTCAGAAATTCAGAAGGGTGACAGGCAGGGGCAGTTTTTACTAGAGGAAAGAGCGATGTAGGATGAACAATTTACTGTCCCTGTTGATACACATAGGATGTAAGTACAAGAGAAGTCAAGGATGTCCCCAAATTTCTTGCATAGGCAGTAGAT
Source organism: Symphalangus syndactylus (assembly GCF_028878055.3). Lineage (NCBI taxonomy): Eukaryota > Metazoa > Chordata > Mammalia > Primates > Hylobatidae > Symphalangus > Symphalangus syndactylus. Next base: position 22,514,099 of record NC_072441.2, read on the forward strand.
GAGTGATGTCATTCACTAAGACAGGAATCAAAGAAAAATGAATGACATGTCATATCACAGGTAGAATTTGTAGAAGCTGGAGGTGTATAGCTTGTTTAAAAGGGGGGCTTAGTACAGAGGGTTGAAGATAAAAGGTCAAATATGTGAATGACTAGATGTGGAGGAGGAATTAGATTTACCCTGAGTGATTCCAATCTTGCAAGTTCTCAGGAAGGAAATCTGAGATCAATAAAATGCAACTGGCCCACAATTCACCACACCAGTGGAAGAAAATGAGCTGCCGGCACCTGTGTGAGTGGAGGTGCTCCGCAGTTAACACTTGGTGAGTGCAAAGAATGCAGAGGACATTTGAGCACCGGGTAGGGATGGAAAGGTGACTTTTAGGGTCTTTGCTATCGTTATTATTCTATGGGCATTCTTCATGTATAATATTTAGAGCTTCAATTCTGGGCCACAAGTTGACCTGCTATTCCTGAACTACTACAAATTTGAGCATAAGAATCTTGGCAGAATGAATTATCCCAGGACTCATGATTGCTGGGTTCTAGCAATGGATATGCATTAATCAGGCAAATTATTCAATCAATCTTGGGCCTTAGCTTTCTCAACTGTAAAAGGCAGTATTTAAACTGTTAAGCACTTTTAACTCAGCAATTATAGGATTCTAAAAAGAATGTATGTACTCTATGTTATGATGAAAGTTATTCATTTAAGTTTAAAAAAAAAAGTTCCTTCAAATTAGTACTTTGAAGAGTTCTGGCTGCCCCTATCAGGCCCCTCCTCCCCTCCTTGTCCTTATATTCTCACATCTGTTAGAAGAACAGATCTTAATGGTCCTGCTCTTATTCTGTTACTGTTTGGGATCTGAATGTGTTCTGTGTGTTTTCTGTCTTCCAACAGCTGGAGAGATCAAAGAACTGTTCCTAAAAGCAAGGACAGTGACAGCCAACTGCATAGGTAAAATTTCATACTGACGTATTCAGCACAGTGAATTATACCCCCATAATTTATACTATGAGAAGGTAGGTCTAATCCAATAATAATAAAGACCTTTAGGGGAAAACAAAAAACACCATTCCAGCTTCCAGCCAGTGGTCCATATACTCACAGTCTAATACAACAAAGACATTCCAATACAATGAAATAATTTGGATCATGTCCAGCCTCTATTTTTTAGGATGATAGAAATAAGCTCAAGAGAGCTAAGTCTATTTATTATTCAGAAGAAATGAAAGTCATAGCATACACTTCTAAGCCAAGAGATCATTGACAAAATTTGCTAATGAAATCAATTCATAACTTTCTTTCAGATTTTCATTTAAACTGCTGGGTTCCTAATATATTTCAAAATTTACCCTGATTACCCTCTACAAAAAGTATGTCATAAGAGAAAACAATGATTACAGGGTAGCAAGGGACTTACTTTCACAGGAACAGTTCTTTATGTTGCTGAAGGCAATTACAAAAAGAGAGTAAGAAAAATTAAAAGCAAGAGCTAGAGCTCAGAAAAACTTGGGTTCAAATCCCAACTCTGTTACTCACTAGTGATTCAGTGGGGCGGCTTACCTAGCCTTGTGGAATGCCAGTTTCCCTTTTGTAAAAGTGTACTAAAGGTACTCACCTCATAAGTTTATTTTGAGAATAAAATGATTAATATAAAAACCCTATTACAGTACCATGAAAATAGTGAAGCCTTAAGGAATGTTAGCTGATAATAATAGTGCTGTCAACAAATGAGAAGAATTGGAATCTGGTGGGAGATGAAGGCCTACTCCATGTTCTCTGTTCTGTCTTCTTGCCCTGAGGGGTGTGTGTTCATCAACATTTAAGGAACTAGAAGGTGTGCATCTTGGATGTTAAAAACAGGGGCTCCCCTCACCTATCAGTGAACAGCCCCAATACCAGAGATGATTCTATACAAATTTTCACTTGAACATCTAAGATATCCCTAAGAAATATCCCAGGCATATCTTAAGCAGACTGTTATTTGAGGGAACACAGAATTAACCCTTGGTTTTATCCTTAGAAAAATGGGATTATTACATCTTTTTTCACAATTATCTTCACAAATTATTATAAAATAATTATGGCAGAGCAAAAACTATTGACACGGGTATTTGCTACCCTTTCCCCTCCTCTCTTCAGATAAAGAGAATGCTGGTTTTGCCTCTTCTGTCACAACCCCCTCACCTGCCCCACGATGAGGATTCAACTATTGCTAGATGGATTCTCTGAGTTTTCATGATGCACAATCAAAAGACAGGGGATAGGCAGAAGACGTGGGCTTGAGGTCGGCGGGGAGAGGGGGGCGGTTTACCAGCGGGAGTGTTGGGGAGATTTTGAAAGAGACACGTTAGAAACATCAAAGTGGATGGGAAAGAAAATAGGGATTGCTAGAAGTACTGCTAGAGATTATCCATCCCCTTTACCGTGCTTTGACAGTTAAAGAACAGAAGTTGTTAGGTCACTTTAAATTCACCTTTGGTTGACTGCCTGTTTCTCTGACAGAATCCCTACTTGGAGACTGGACCAAAGAGGCCACGTCTTCCATAGAGGCAACATAAGAAAACAAGAGGTGCAAAAACATCACGCAAACGTTCGACAGGATTTATTGTGTTCGCACGTGACATGGGGAACACTGAAAGGACTGATGTCTTAGGCATGCTAGGAGTGTGGGTCTAGAATGCATAAGGTTAGAGATAGGCCTGCACTGGGCCATCATCTTATTTTAATATTTTGTCCAAATTCTGGGCTTCTCACAATCAGAGAGCTATACCTACCAATTTCCTCTTATTATTCTTGGCTGCCCGGTCCCCATCCCTCTACTCAGGGATTTTTCAAGCTTTGCACTAATGGCATTTTGGGTTGAATAACTGTTGTGGGGGTTTGGCTTGTGCACTGGAGGATATTTAGCAACACCCTTGGCTTCTACCCACTAGCTGCCAGTAGCATCTTCATCCCCACTGCTGACAAGTTCAGGGGGGCTGTGGGTGGGGGAAGTCTTCTCCAAACATTGCCAAATATTCCCTGGGGAGCAAAACTGCTTCTGGTGGAGAACCTCTGCTTTACCCCAATCATCCAGGCTTACAAGAAAAATTCATACTCCATCAAGCCATTCTACAACACTTCCTTTGCAGAGTTTCCAACTACAGAGATTCCAAGTTCTCAGCAATTCATAACCATTACAGTCTGCCTCATGTTACACTGACTGCATCAGGCTGTCATTTAGAAATTATAATAATGGCTACCACTTGTTGGATATTTTTTATGTGCTAGGCATCGTGCTAGGGACTTCACAGAGCGATTTTCATTCTTATACAGAAGTAAGTGTGGCCGGGCACGTTGGCTCACGCCTGTAATCCCAGCACTTTGGGAGGCCAAGGCGGGTGGATCACCTGATGTCGGGAGTTTGAGACCAGCCTGACCAACATGGAGAAAACCCGTCTCTACTAAAAATACAAAAAATTAGCTGGGTGTGGTGGTGCATGCCTGTAATCCCAGCTACTCAGGAGGCTGAGGCAGGAGAAATCACTTGAACCTGGGAGGCGGAGGTTGCGGTGAGCCAAGATCGCGCCGTTGTGCTCCAGCCTGGGCAACAAGAATGAAACTCCGTTTCAAAAAAAAAAAAAACGAAGTGGTAGATATTATTATCTCCATTCAGAGATGAGTAAAATGAGGCCCTGAAAAATTACAATAACTCATCCAAGGTCACAGCCAATAAGTGGCTGAACTGGGGTCTGTCCGAGGTCCACAGTCTCTGCTTGTCTCAGGCCACAGTTTCTCCTGATGAGAAAAACTAATGCAGGGATACACAAGAAATACATTTACCCAAAGTTATATGAGTTCAAATGGCAAGTCCAGTGTGTGGACTATTGTAGGGGTTGTTGATCTCAGCACTATATGGACCACCGGCAGTATGGATGTCTTTGTTCTGGGGACATCAACAAGCTGATTTTTGAATTATGAATTTTCTATGGGAAATAGGAAAATGGTGCTTTCCTTTAAGTAGAAACAACAAACAGTAGCTGGTTGCCATGGTAGCAGAGGTAAACTTAACCTTGACTGGGAAGGCAATCACCAGAAAGGGACAGCAAGTATGGTCAGGAGTCGAAACCAGACCAGGGGTATTTTAACTGGAGAAGAGAAAGTCAAAGGAGAGAAATGATAGTCATCTTCAGTTATTCGAAAGGCTACTGTGTAACTGAAGTGAAGCATACATTTGAGATTATTCTAAATGGAAAACCCGGAATTCATGAGTGGAAATTACAATGCAGTCATGGAAGCCAGTTTTCCACTGAATGATAAGAAAGAACATTTAACCATCGAAAGGTTCCAACTGGATTGAAAAACTACACAAGCTGTCTAGAGAGCAATAAAGTCGCTAAAATAGAAAGATCCTAACAGGAAGGTCTTCTCTCTTGGGAGACCCAGTGCGGGTGAGACTGGGCTAAACAAATTCTCAGGCCCCCTCCCTCCCCAACCAAAGTCTCTGTTTCTCCAGAGAATTAGTAAATTGGGGTTCCCTGTTGAAAACAGACAAACGGAAGTTCCACTGGGTGGAAAGCCCCAGCCGCTCGTCACTGCAAGAGGAGAGGTAAACTACAATCTCACCTGGGAAGAAAATGTTGTTTAGGTGACACAAACCAAGGGGAGGAGAACTTTGTGGAGGATTTTTCACCTCTGTTCTGAATAGATGATCAAGGGATAAGGCAATAAGGGCAAAACCAAAAACAAACAAAACAAACAGAAAAAAACCCACCAAGAATCAAGCAGCTTGCTGCTGTCTTCCAATCCTCAGACACTCTGATGCCTCTTTCTTGGAATGTACTGCCACCTCCCACTGCTTTGGCCTGAAGACTGCATTTAATTTTAAAAAGAAAATAGGCAACCATCCAGCTAGGGGATAGTTAGAGTAACAGTTGATTAGTCCTTTTCTAAACACTATCTTTTGTTTCATTGCTCTTTATTTGCAGTACACCAACAATTCATTAAAAACATCTCACCACTAGATTTAGTGAATGGATAGGACAAGTCTAAACCCAAACATTCCTCTTGGAAAACCGACTACATTATAAATCTGCAGACCTGTCCAGAAAAGTAACTGTTACAAAGTCAACCTCTACTGAGGCACGCAGCCTCCTTTGTAAAAGAAAAAAAAAAAAGAGAGGTGCTAAAAAAAAATGACAGGTTTTTCTTAAAAAACAACAAAAGCTTATTCATCTTTCCATATTCAGCATGAAGAACACCTAAGAGAATTTTCCCTATCTCCTCATCTCCGGGGCACTCAGAGCATTTACAATCTCATTATTTTATACAACACCCATTAAGTGGGCACCAGAGATTATTACCCTTCTTTGATTTCTAAGAAAGCAACTACAGAAAGATTAAACAAGTTGCCCAAGGTCGTTCAGTAAATTGAGATGCCTGGATTTTCTGTTCAGTGATTGTTCTAGGGACATAGTGCAAAGTGACTGAATCCTCTGAACTCACCAAAACCCCTAAGTCTTACAGATCTCTTCCACCATTTCTCACCACTCATCTCATCACAAATCTGCCACCATGTGGATCCTGGACATGGGTATCCTACCAGGCCAGTGCCATGTCTGCAAGAAGCCTAGCGCTACACCTGACAGCTTTCAAATCACCATCAAACGATTCCTTTATCTAGTGAAGTTGATTCTGCGTGGCTGCATCTGGGAAATTTTTAACCCCTCGATTAGCCATTGCACAGTTGGCTTAACTTGGATGAGACAGAGGACAAAATCGTGGTGGTTTAAAAAAATACCTCCCCCATTCTGACTACAAAGGAGGCATGATTAACGAAGTACCCTTTGTATCCAGGCTCCATTCTAAGAGAAAGAGAAAGAGCTTTCCTTTCCCCTTTTTTGATCGCTGAGTCTTTTCCTACTTGTCTCATCACCCACACAATCTGTTCACAGCCCAAACAGACAATCCAGCCAGTCTGTGGAGAGTTCCTAAAACATTTATGTCGTGAAAGCAGACAGGATGAACAGGATCTCATCTCGACAAAGGATGATGGGACATTCAGCAAAAGAGTTCACAAAGGGAAATACAGACGGAGTCCCAGAGCTGAATGAATTTGCCCACCATGTCTAACACAATGCCAGTCCTTACGGGTACTTGTAAACCTTCTGGTCAATTTACAGCCACCGCCAGGTTTTATCCCCCAAATTCCATTACTTTTAGAACAAAGGGTTTTAAAAGAAAATACAATTAACAAGTTAAGGAGGTCCAAACCAGTGCTTTAAGGATCCCTCAATTTCTCTAGATCTTTAAACATAAAAATAGCAAGTTAGATGAAGATTTTACTTCCAACACTAGCAGATCGGGAGTTGACATAATGCACATAAAATACTTAATACATTGCCTGGTGCATACTACGTACTCAAATACTATTACCTAATATTTTCATCTTATACTGCTCTATTTTATTAATGATGTTTTTATATATGTCATTGCCTGTCTACTCAGCTAAATAGTTCCCCCTTATCTGTTTTTGGTATAATCCAAAAGATAAATGCCTTCATATAATTATCTTATTTAAGCTTTCAGATCTATAGTAGGTTACAGATAAGACAGGAAAAGCAAGACTAGTTCTCATAGCTGGCAAGTGGTAGATTCCCATACTGAGATCTCAACTCACTAATTTCACATCCAGTGCTTTATTTCAATAACACCACAGATGAACAGATTATCATCTCTTGTGCCTTCAGAATTTAGCTAAGAGCTAAGATATACCTTAATGATCATCTAAAATAAATTTCTAATGATAGGTAACCTAACATCTCTGAAGATTTATTTTAGTGCCTTTAATAAGGAAGAAAAGAAATGGGTAGAAAAGCCCAACCATATTTGGCTTTGAGGAAAGACATGCCTCTGTTTTTATTTTCCAAGGGAAAGCATTACCAGGTCCATTTAGAAAGACAAGAGGAAGTAAGGCCGGGCGTGGTGGCTGACGCCTGTAATCCCAGCACTTTGGAGGCCGAGGCAGGTGGATCACCTGAGGTCAGAAGTTCAAGACCAGCCTGGTCAACATGGTGAAACCCTGTCTCTACTAAATATACAAAAATTAGCCAGGCATGGTGGCGGGCGCCTGTAATCCCAGCTACTCAGGAGGCTGAGGCAGGAGAATCGCTTGAACCTGGGACGCAGAGGTTGCAGTGAGCTGAGATCGCGCCATTGCACTCCAGCCTGGGCAACGAGAGCGAACCTTCATTCCAAAAACAAAAAAAAAAAACAAAAAAAAAAAGAAAAAAGGAAAGACAAGAGGAAACATGAGGGATTCAATGATATACCAAGGAGATAAATGGGGCTAGAGCCAGAACTCTTGATACTCTGCTCATGGCTTTCTGTATTAAGTTCATTATTAATTTAGCACCTTGAGTGAGATGAATCTTGTCTTGGATTATGCACATCAAGTTGTGTTTCAGATGACTGTCCCATACTTTAAAGGCCCATACCAAACCCCCATGTATCAAAAAAAACAAAATTATCTGATCTAAAAAATGCCTAGAACCCTTAACCCTTAACAACAAACTGTCTTATTTTATGGATCTTGTCTTCCCAAATTTAAGTTGCTGGAGGGCAAAATCCATGTGTTTACTCCTTCTGTAGCCCACGGCTAACCTAGTTCAGGACATGTAGCAACATGTGCTGCTCATTGCTTCCTCTGCCTCACAGCCTCCTAGATGTCCCAAAGAAACCTGGAGTCATCATAACATCTACTGAATTTCCCAACCATCCCCAGCACTACTGCTCGATTTGGGCAGTCATTAAAGCTTCTCTTCTGCCTTCAGGATCTTCATTTCAGCTGCTGGGACATCCTGTTGCCATCCATTTCACACAGACATCCAGCCCAGCAGGAACACGTGTTGCAATGAGCTTTGCTTCAAAGCCAGCAGCCTGGCCAAGTTCCAGGAATTGTCACTAATGATCTTCACCAGCAACTTGGTGCTCGACAGTGATATCTGAACACACACACGCACACACACGCACACCCCATTTCCAATACTGCTCTAGTTAGAGGAGCTGCCTAACAGAGGTTGGTTCCATAACTTATTTTATTCTTTAATTGTTACAGAGGACTTATTTCATCAAAATAAGCTAACAGTCCAAATACACTTCGCAATGCAGCAGTGGCCTCCACCAACTTACTCCTTTTTTTTTTGAGATGGAGTCTCGCACTGTCACCCAGGCTGGAGTGCAGTGCTGTGATCTCGGCTCACTGCGACCTCTGCCTCCCAGGTTCAAGTGATTCTCCTGCCTCAGCCTCCCAAGTAGCTGGGACTAGAGGCACAGAAACCACACTCGGCTAATTTTTGTATTTTTTAATAGAGATGGGGTTTCACCATGTGAGCCAGGCTAGTCTCAAACTCCTGACCTCAGGTGATCCGCCCACCTCGGCCTCCCAAAGTGCTGGGACTACAGGTGTGAGCCACGGCTTCTGGTTCCACCAACTTATTTTTAAACTGAAGAAGGCGTAACAAGTGCATCAGTTTCTTTTGGTTGCAAGAGACAGGAAACCCTGCTCAAAGATACTTGGGCAAAAGCTAAATTAGTAAGATGATACTGAAAAATATCTAGAGATAAAGCAGTCTCTAGTGGTTGTTTTGAGAAATCAGATTATGTCAACAGATCTCACTTCTCTACAGTCATTGAATTCCACCCTGTGTTTTATTAGCTTCATTCTCAGGCTTCATTGGAAAGACTCCAACAATTCCAGGCTTATATTCTGTGAGTTCAAATTCTGTAAGAAAAAGAGAGGACATCTCTTCCTGGTGGCCTCCACACAAGTCTCAGAATTCACTCTGATTAGACTAACTTGAGGCATAGATCCACTGTGGCCAGTGCTTGGCTTGGTCACATGTCCATCACTGGAATCAGAAGTGAAGATTCTCTTAAGGCACATGGACTGAGAGGGGGGAAAAAAATGCTCCACAAAGGAGATTCAGGCAGATCCTGCTGCCAAAACAAATAGGCGAAACACTAGGCAGCCAAAAACACCAGTCATCCTACCCAATAAATCTTCCTTCTTTTCCTAATCTCCAAGAAGTTGTATTACTGGGATGATCCAACTTTGAAAATAGTATATTAAAAGAAAGGAACAACCACGCAAGTCATATAAAAATATATGTAGCCAGTAGGCACATGAAAAGAGGTTTACCATTACTATCCATCAACGAAATGTAAATTAAAAGAATAAGATATTATCAGCACATTGGGAAACATTTTTTAAACAAAAGTAATCACCAGTACTGGCTAACATGCAAAGAGATAGACATTCCCAGATGTGGCTAATGCGTGATATGATGATTATCACTGACCATCAAAATCCTTAAAAATATACATTTCATTTTACCTAAGATAAATTCACAAAAGTGAATTTACTAACGAAATAATAAAGGATGTACATAAGAATTTAAATACAAAGAAGGTTTCTCCAGTATTGTTTATAATAGCCTTAAACTGGAATAGACTGAGCAATTTAATTATATCCAGACTATGGGTTATCATTCTGACACTAAAAATGACCTTTCAATGCATGTTTATTAGCATGGCTTAAATAAGTAAAAAGGCACAATACAAAAGAATTAATAAAGTGGGCAACAATAGCATCATTCACTAACTAAACCTAGTAAATTAGTTTCACCCTCATCTCCTAGGCACTCCCTGGTTCCTTCTTTAAGATTTACCCTAGGGTTCTAAAGACCCAGATTCCGCCCGGGGAAAGAGAAAAACTCTAGACACCCTCAGCAGGCTAAAATGTGTTGAATAAATATGTAAAGACAGAATCAACAACTGTTTATGGGAATGGCTTGCTACACAGAGGAAGGTGAAGAAGATGGACCACAACTGGCATGTACTTGTCCTGGAAGAGAGCTCAGAAAGGAATGGCCAATACGCAGTGATTTCCATCACAAATAATTCATATTTTTTAAAACTACTCTTTTTTCTTGTTCTTCGACTTGTCATAATGTAGCAATTAATATTTAAATCCCAAGAGTTATTCCTTCCACAAACATAGCTACTGCCTTGCCAAACAAACCATACCACAGTTACTCCCCATCTCAGTTTTCATAAGTTTAAAATGTCAATATGCCTGGTGGACTGGCCTATCTTAGAGTGTTGTTGGGAAGATCAAATAAGATGATGTCTACTAAAGTACCTTCAAGAAGGATAAAAGCACTATACAAATGTGAGGTATCAGGCACATCAATGAACTACCTAGATTTAACAAACACACAACAAAGCATGGGAGAGTTCACGGCAAGCCTCTGGCTCCTCCATAACCCTCCGTTCTTTTCCCTGCAGTCATTTCAGAAAACCAGAGGTCTGTTTGCAAAGTTCCTCTGCAGCAAAAGGGCAGGCCCCCTCTACATTCAAATTGGCTGAAGCTGGTGTTTCTAGCTGTTGAAACTTAGGCAATAATGGGGGAAAATGCCAACATTAATCCAAAAAGCAGACAGGCACACTTTACAGACTGGAGCCCTGAGACGGGAAAAGGCAGCAGCATGAACAAGTAGAGGGTTAATGGTTTTCATATTATTTAATTCAAGCCGCAACAATGACAAATCCTAAAGATATAAACTTCTGAGAGTGAGCATTCTTTCAGAATTAGTATACAGGAGTCCTATTAGCAATATTTTATAGTACTCCAAATATCTTCCCAAAGGAAATCACTGCTGAAAAAGACAAAGTTGCTTGTTGGGAGGGCTGTGCTTTTATACCATGGACTTCAATACTTTTCTTCTACAGTCTCATTTTAAAAAATGGCAAAAAATTTAAATAAAACATGGATGGAGCAATAAGAAGTACACTGAAGTTCTTAAATGCCCTTCTTTTTAAATCCCCACCCCAATTACATCCCTCCCTTGAGGATATTTACAGTCCTCTATGACACATGCTCTGTACCTTCTTGGTTCAAGGAAAACACACCTACAGCATTTCAAATTAACTACTGACCCTTACTCTCACACTATAAACAAACCCTTTTCACAATCTCAATTGCATTGTGTCCACATTGATTAAAGCTTGAAGCCTGGTGACCTCATGTGGTGTTAACTTCTCCCATGCACCAACAGCATTCCGCCTTTCTACTCAATTACCCCCTTTGGTGCCAGAGGATCGCTACCCAATGAACACATACAATGGACTTCTGCTTCATTACACTAACCAACAGCAGGATAGAAATAAGCAGAAGAGGAATAAACAAGCTAATTTATCATGAGGACAGAGCAAGCTTTCACCAGTCTCGCCACGGAAAACTTCAGTGGTTAACGGGAACATCAATAGTCTGGGGGTGGTGTTTATGATCTTACAGATTATGGACGAAGCCATAACAGAACCCCAAACTGACTGAAGAACTCTGCAGATTGGCAGGTGTGAACACACGCACACAAAACCCATGCCTTAAAAACTCCGGGGTCCTACATAAAACCTACTCTAATTATTTTGGGAAGCATAACCCTGGGCTTTGGATAACGTGGGCTGACACTCTGGTAATTTGCCCCAAGTGTTCAACCTAACTGTGGGGCCCCTCTTATTTATCTTTGACAAGGTGGTCAGGAGGAACCCAGCCCCTTTGTGAGAGGGGTCTGGTTCCCCACCCCCCGCCCCCCGCTTCATTAGGCATGGCAAGGACACAGCGGTTGATTAAATTAACAGCTTTGGAGGGTTTCAGTCCCAGTTCCCAGACATTACCACCATCATCCAGAACAAATTAAAAGTCTCACAGCAATTAAGCAGATTTTGAAAATGAATTTCCCATGGCTCAATGGCTCAACCACAATCTTGAGGTAAGTATCAGAGAAGAGCATTGAAGGAAGAGAAGAGGAACTGGCTGCTGAACTTCCAAAGTAAACACACACCTGGGAGAAGCAGCACACACAATAACCTTCAGAGCCTCTGCTAGGCAGGCGTATACATTTCTTTCATAGAAAATTGGAAGTATCCAGTCACAGAAGGGGAAAGAATAAAACACTAACATAGAATGGTTGTATCAAAATGGTGGATTTTTTTTCTTTGTTTTTAATTCCTTTAACATCATTTTATTCTTGTTCAAAAATATAAATAGATATTGAGAGGGGACAAAAATACCTCCTTCCAGTCACGGGCTTTTAAATTTAAACAAGAAATTGTGGCCGGGCGCGGTGGCTCACGCTTGTAATCTCAGCACTTTGGGAGGCCGAGGCGGGCGGATCACAAGGTCAGGGGATCGAGATCACGGTGAAACCCCGTCTCTACTAAAAATACAAAAAAATTAGCCGGGCGTGGTGGCGGGCGCCTGTAGTCCCAGCTACTCGGAGAGGCTGAGGCACGAGAATGGCTTGAACCGGGGAGGCAGATCTTGCAGTGAGCCGAGATCGTGCCACTGCACTCCAGCCTGGGCGACAGAGCAAGACTCCATCTCAAAAAAAAAAAAAAGAAAAAAAAAAGAAATTGTGCATCCAAGTCTGGAACTGGAATCATCTATATTTCTCTGAACCAGTACAGCTAAGTTCACAGCAGGCAAAGAACTTTTATGCCAGCCTCCAAAGAACCCTGGGTGGGTGATTTACTTCTAAGAACTCATTTCTGGATCAAAAGAATAAGATTAATGATAAAACCATACCTCTCACATTCTAGGTGTGTACTCTTTGCCAGGCACTGTCGTTCTGAGGCCTTGCCATACTTGCTTCCTTCGCCTTTCAGCTTACGTATGCTCCTTTAATCCCTGTTCCCACCTCGCACCTCTGCCTGGCTCTACTTGCAAGTCACAGGCCTGGGTTCCTCTTTGCCTGCAGGCAGACATTGGCACAGCTTGTGTGCAGGAACCTGGAGGAATCCTGAAGGAATGTGCGAATGAATTCATTCCCACTCACCACATCTATAAGCTGAATACAGTGGAATGCAGAGGTAGTTACTTGAATGAACTATATTTTCCTGTCAAGGGCATTTATAAAAGCTGACATCATAAATACATTATTGGTCTCTAAGTACAACCGTAAATAAATCTACAAAATTCTTAGAAGGATAACTTTCAAAGATTTGTTTTTCATCTTTAAAAGTTTATAGAAAATTAAGCAAACTATGTGGATCTTCTAAAAGAAGCCCCTTCAAAATAGCCCTCATGGAACAGAAGAAACACATTTACTTCTTAAAGACAGTAAATCCCAAAATTTGCATTACAGTTCAACAGTTCCATTTGGATATTCAAAATTTGGAAATATATATACTTCTGTGTGTTCCCTTCTTCCCACTAAACTTTAATCAACTAGTATAGACAACCAGCCACAGTCAATTATCTGGCTTTATGGCCAAATAGGGACCAAAATACATAGCCCAGACATAACAATCAACACAACAGTAGGCATAGGTAATGAAACTCTCCCCTAGTGGTCAGAAAGCTCGGTTCAAATCTTCTCTCTCACTAGGTCTTCCTTGGACCTTAGTTTCCACAATATAATGGAAAAAGGTCTCTTTCCAACTCCAAAATTATACCATTTTAGAAATGTAAGCATGTATATTATGAAGCTAACACAATCTTTTATGTTCAAGTGAATAAAACCCTCCCCCCATTTAAATAATAATAGCCTGGAATATAATGTTATAAAACTTAGGGAGGGCCTCAAAGCCTTAAAGTAGAAGCATTTTAATTACCGCCACAATAGGTCCAAAATGCAAGGCATTCATCTATTCACCTCTTCCACCGATATTATTGGGTACCTACATTGCATTGATCTGTAGTAACACCATAAAGGTGAGTATATTAGACCATCCTCATTCTCATACAGCTTACAGTTTGACAGAGGTTATATTTTAATCATTATTTTTTGTTTAAAATTTCTTATAAACTATAATTCTAGCTAATGTTTCAGAAGTGATTAATATTTAATTTTTAAAAATCATTTTTCCTCAAAGTCAAAGTTTGACTTTAAGAAGTCTTTGTCATTTATGTTATTATCTAGAAGCAAAAAAATTTCCCAGTGGATGATGACTCCAATTTTATAATGTAAAACAGAAGTACAACTGGGATTCACTTCACAGCAAGCAAAGAGGGAATAAATCTCTTCCACACAATGAGTGATATCCATTTAAAAGTCATGCTACCTGAGCTTATCTATGCTCTAAAGAGCCACGAATACTGGCCCAGAATTTTAAAAGACAAACATTTAGATTCAAATTAAATGTTGGTTAAAAAGAGGAAAAACAACCCAAGTTAATTACTCTAATTTACCGAATATATGAATGACCTGCTTATTGGACTATTGGCTAGCATAGATCTGGCCTAATAGGAGGGCTATCAAGCAGGGTGGCTGGGTTTCTAATTTTATCCAATCCATTAAGAGGCAGAAATAACCTGCCATTGACCTTCCGGGACACAGGTTGACTCCAGAATAAACAAACAAACAGACTTGAAAAGTTAATTATGGGCAACCTCTCCTTCAGAGAAATGGCTCACATATATTAATTGATCTAACACCTATGTGCAGGCTCCCAAGAAGATGGAACTCATTCTGTCATTTAAATCCCACAACCCCCTGTGACTCAGAGATTTTTGGTTGAGGAAACTGAGGCTCACAGAATTTAAATGGTTAGTCTAGGTTACAAAGCAAGTTTGATACAAAGAGATAAATCAGATCACTGCCATTGATCAACCATAAAACCACATTCCATCAGTTATTATAGAAATCCAATCACTTTGAATGGAGGGATCAAGTTTCTCAAGGATTAAGCTTCTCATTTAACACGAACTATCAAATGGAAAACCTCGAGCCAACACTTATTTTTATAGAGTGACTATTTCTCAAGAATCCTGCAAGAAGCTCACATCATCAAGAGGCAACTTTCAAAATTACTAAAATTTCAAAAATTTCAAAATTACAAAAGCAACAGTTCTGTCAAGTGGGAAGAGTTAATGCCTTTCCTTTACAGAGCTGCTTTAAGTAACTAGCCAAAGTTTTAACCCAGAAATATTACTGTCTCATATATACATTAATCCTGACTTTGTTAAAACCCCAAACATACTGCTCATCGATCTCCTAAACTTTCTCTTTTTCAAGAAGTAGGTGGGGGAGGGAAGGAAGGTACTGGAGGGTAGGAAGGTACTGGAGGAATTCTTCTGATATCTGTAAAAAGACAAACAAATGCTAATTAAAAGATGACCTTAGTGCCCTTTCAGTTTAAAAATCTTGAGCATTTACAAATTATCTTTTTTTTCCTCTTTCAACAACTATTACCCAGAAATACCACATTCTCATAGAGCAAAGCTCTGTCCTGTTTGGGCATGTTCAAAGAATAGTGCCAGGGATTTAATACTGGCTTGCTTATGGACCTGCAAATTCTAAAATTCAGGGGGAGGCATGAATAAAAAGATAGCTGAGGTCCCACAGTTGCCTGTCACAGCCAAGCCCCACCGCACCCACTTCCTCATATGATCCTCAAGAAGCAAAGCCTTTCTGAGATGTTCTATAAGTGACAGCAAGGCCCAATGTGCAGCCTTTTCAAAGCCTCAGTAAAAATCTTATCTATGACTTCACTTAGCCCAGACGCACAGGAGCTAAAAGGTAGAAGCCTGGTTCGCACAAGCCAGAACTAGCTCAACAGAACCGAAAAAAGAAAGGAATGTCTTTTCTATGTCTTTTCCACATCTGAGGCATTCTGCTCTGGGGCAAATTACAACCTAAATAAGAACAGATAAAATATGTGGGAACTGAGTAAAAGAAATAGAGCCTCAAAAAGGGCTGCTCTGCCTCGAAAGAAGGCTGGAATTCATAAAACGTGGAACGTAACTTTTTTAGTGGTGATCACCTGAAGGCAAGCCTGTTAAACAGAGACTTAAAAGTCAAGATTCATTTCAGCTAAATTAGATGGTGCAGAAAAACATGGTGCTTCGTGACTCTGCTCAGTTTCAACAAAACGAAAAGACAGAGGAGGAAGAATTTACAGTATAATACTTGCACCACTGAAATCACAAAAATACGCTTGTTGGTCACAAAGGAGGGCCCCCAGCAGTGTGAGCCTTATTTTGGCAATGTGAATTTTCTGCTTGCAGTTACCTTCAAAGTGAAGAAATGGCAGAGACCAAGAATGAGGAATTTTGTTGCTGCTTTTGTATGTAAATCCGACCAAAATATATAGGGCTATGTGACTTTACCCCAAGCTCACTACAACTTTGGAATTATGCCTGCCACAAACATCCTCCGAAAGCACAAAAATTAGTCATAGATTTTTTTAGTCAAGGAAGCCTCAGACTGATAAAGTCTTAAAACTAGACACAAGGACTGTGCTTTGGATTGGATAAGTAATACGTGGTTTTGGTGTGTTTTTTAGAGTTTTAAATTTACATTTCCCCAAGCAGGAGGAAGGGAATGTACCACGCCCTCAGCAAGCAAGGAAGGAATTTAGGTTTTTTTTTTTTTTTTTTTAATTCCGTAGTGTTCTTTAAAATCCACATAGCATAGCATAACATTCCATATAATTCTGTTGTTCCATAAGGGATTGGCTAAGTATATTAAGGATACAAAGGGAAGGGGGAGATGACAAAGTTATTGCTATTTTATTTTCAAGTAACAGAAAAATCAATCGAGCTATAAGAAGCACCAGTTGGGAATGTTCTGCACATTAACTCTTTAATAGCCTTAGACAGAAATCAGATGATCTTCACACTCAAACTCTGAAGGACATATATCTTTGGGGCACTGAGTAGCATTAGAAACTGCATCCAAGCCATGGCTCCACCTCTAATTGCATGAACTGAATGGCTTCCCTTTCCTGGGACTCAAATTCCTTCTAAATTAAGGTAGAACAAGATAGTCTTGAAGGCCCTTTCATCCTTACGATTTAATACCGACAAACTCTTCAGCTTCTGTTCAGGCCAAACACCACCAAAGTGTATGGATACAATGGATCCAAGTAGCCACACTCATGGACAGTGACAAAATCCCACAGCTTTAGGGTGGGATCAAGTATCCTATTGGCCTAGAAAGTATTGATGCTGCCAAGGTGCAGGGTCGGGTTGGGGGTGGGGGCAGGAGTGGAGGTACCACTGATGTGTGAAACGACTTGCCTAATAGCCCAGAGGCCCCTGAATCCCAGGCATTCTTATTTTGAATAGAGACTTTTAATCGATTCCTGGTCTCTTCCTATGTCCTCATGTTACCATACTTCTACAAGTCTGTGCTGCCAGTGACGGTTGGCAAATCATCTCAACTCAGAAGGACAGACTTACAAAATGGTATAAATGGTATAATCAAGCTTCACTAACATTGTATATAAAGCAATAGATTGAGTAAAAGCATGAGAGATTCTCTTGGGAGTAAAATGTGCATGCTTTAGGAGAAGATATGGACTTGTGTTCTTATTGTTAGTTTTCTGCAATAACATTAATATTTATCACTTGGGGGAGATTCATAATGAAATACTTGGTTATAGACAGGAACTAATGTTAGTAAGCAGGATGACCTCCTTAAACTTTCAAACCCAAACCAAGTAAGGTTTTGGGTCATTCCCATTCCTTCTGCCTCAACAGATCTACAAATCTGTAGGTGTTGGGCAAAGTGGTGGTGACTCAAAGAAGGAAAAGAATGGATAATAAACAGTGTCATGTGTAAGTTTCCCCAGATCTAGGAACAGAGAGGGACAAAGAAAAGTAGGAGAGATGGATTTGGGATTAATCAAATGGTTTCAGTGCAAAGTCCTTTGGAAATCACATCTCTGATAGGCCTGGCTCAATGAGACACTCCAACAAGTGCCAAGTCCTCAAGATAGTAGATTCCAGTGATATTTTATGCTTGTAGCAATCCCCATGGGGAAGGAGGGCTCTGTTTCACATCACAGTTGAGAGAGGAAGTCAATGAGATTTTATGACTTTTTTGGGATCACTGAGGCCACAGGTTGTCTGCAGAGTCCTAGCCAAGTTTCTCTCCACTAAATGACGCTGCTTTGAGACCAGAAGCTCTCTCTTTTGGAGGGTGTCAGCCAGGACTAAGGCAGCAGTTAACTGGCCTCCAACCAACTTTCATGAGGCTGGCCTTATTAAACTAGGTCTGAAGAAAAACTGAGTCAACCATTTACAGACTTATTATCTTCTTTCTAAAGGAAAATCATAATGCCTTGCCAAAACAAATGTAATAACTTGGCCTTTTCTTTCAATTACCTCTGCTTTCTTGGAAATGTGTATCTGTGGATAAAACCTCTGAGTTAACCCAAGGAATTAACCAGATGTTTAAGAAGACCCTGTAATTCCTGTGGGCCAGCAAAGAAAGAACACCCCTTGGCCACATTATGAGAATGGAGTACTAAGGAGAAAGGGGGAGCAGAAAATTAAACTTGAAGGCCCAAGATTTAAATAGGCATAGCAGATAGAAATGTTAGCTCAGTTTTGGGGGATTGGGTGGCACTGGAAGCAGGTTTTGGAAATCCAGGCACAAGCTGTGTCCTTGAAAAGACAGTCTCATATATTTCCAGAGCCCTTCATTTTATTTTCTTGAGTCTATATTCTACCCCCATCTTCCTATTCCACAACCTCATTAAACTCCCATTTCTTCAACAGCTACCTTCAGGACCTACGATGTATGCTAAATCCAGGGAGCACTCAGTGGGCCCACTGTCTTCACAAATTTCCTATTACAACTCTAAGCCATCTTTTGCTGTATGCAATAATTTCCTCTGGGGAGTGTTGGCATGTAATTTTCTCAGGTTCAGTCCTCCCTAGCATGGCCCAGAAACACTGGTCAATATTTACAATGGCTGGTGTAGGCGGTTCTTATGTCTTAGGAGTTGGGGATCCCTTGTTTAGGAAGTAATAGGCCAATGATCAGTAACCATGCAGTGATGTGAGTGCATGGTTTGGGGAAGGGGTGGAAGCAAAATGAAAAGGGGGGGGGGATTGAGCTTTCATCTTCTGCTGAATCTGTGTAGAATCAATTTCACCACACTCACCCCTTTGTTTCCCATAGAACTGGAAAGGACAGTGGGAGGAAGGTGGCATTAAGCTTAAGAATATGGCTTAGGATTCAATCAAGGACTGTGGGCTTGAGTCTTGGCCCTCTCATTTACTGTCTCTGCACTCTTATTTACTATCTCTGCAACCTCAAAAAAGGTTCTTAAATGAGCCTCAGATTCAGGTGAAAATTGAAGAAAGTAAAGTATTTACTTCTT
Organism: Symphalangus syndactylus; assembly: GCF_028878055.3. Lineage (NCBI taxonomy): Eukaryota > Metazoa > Chordata > Mammalia > Primates > Hylobatidae > Symphalangus > Symphalangus syndactylus. Next base: position 22,533,260 of record NC_072441.2, read on the forward strand.
TGGGTTGATATGATCATTAAGTGAATCTTTACATGTGAAATGCTTTCCATAGCCCCCCAGTCTTCCAATATGATTACTGCTTTTGCTCCCCTACAAGATTTAGTCAGGGATAGAATGTGGGGGGTGGGGGGAAGAGGTGGTAGTAAGAAGCTATAGAAATTTAGTATTTTTATATTATAAATTATATATCATTATTTTCTTTAATTTAGCAATCCTTTTAGATTCATCATTTTACGAAAAGAAAAGTTAGAAAACACTAAAGGTTGAGATCATTAAGTTTGAGAATTGGCATGTCTCAAGCTCCTCCTCTCCATTCTCCTCCTCTCCTTCCCACATCCCCGTGCGGGCACTTTCTCTAGAACTGTGCAGAGCTGGCACCACCACAACCCTTCAGAGAAAAAGTAAGACCTAAATGAAATAGTCGTGATCATTTCATGTCTTGATGCTCCCTGTGTCCCATTACCTCTCAGGGTCTCTATCAAAATCAAGGGCTGCAAATCTTTCAATAGAGAAATCTATTAGCATATTTTCCAAAGAACAAAATGTACCTATTCCTGCTGTCAGGGTGGCTGTTTGTAGGAGTCTCTGGTTTAAAATGCCCTCATTATTATGCATGGGTGTGCACATAAACAAAACTTCTCCGCAGGGGAAAAGAATTTTCAACTTTCAGTAAGAGGCTCTTTTCTCAATTCCTCCACCATCACTGCCCACCCACACCCTCTAAAAACCTCTCCAACCTCCACTGATTCTTTCCTTCCTCTCCTTTGAAAAAGTCTAGACTTACTGTATAACTACATATATGTTAAAATCACCAACTAGAGAAGATAAAATTGAGTAATCTTCTTGCCAGTAGCAGAATCTCAAACATTTGATGGTTAACAAACTTGGCTGCTTTAGTCACTTGGATGATTCATACAATTATGGGGACTGGTTAGAACTTGAGTGGAATTGGCTGGACGGGCACAGGCAAACTTCTCAAGACTTGCCCTCCCTCGGCCTTGGCAAGGCACTTTTTGGGTCTGTACAGCTGGACTCCATTTCATTTATCATCACATTTAATATTTTCTTCCTTTTGATGTTACCTGATTATAAAAATGAGAAATCAGTTTCAGTGCTATTCTCATGTTTCCCTGTATTCAGATTTTTATTCAGGCCTAAAAGTCAAGGTTTTGGGGAAAGTGGGAGGATCACCCAAAGCTGATAATCTAGGCTCTGATGTCTGATTGACTGGAGTTCAATCCCAGCTTTGACCACGAGTAGCTAGGTAATCTTGTGCAATTTTAATCGATCTTTCTGCACCTCAGTTCCATTACGTGTAAAATGGGTACAAAAATACCAATTTGCCAAGGTTTTGTACAGATGAAATTAGACAGGTTTTGGCACGTGTTGCACATTCAATACATGCTAAACATTTTATCATTTTATTAATATATCTATTTCAAGGTGAAATATTAATATAATTAGTTGACGGTGTAATTAGTAGGAGTTCTAATTTCATACATTCTGGAATTCCCAATAAATAAGTGAAAATTATCTTGATGCTAGAAAACTACATCCTAGGAAATCTTTTGTTGTAAACTTAGATGAAGAGGGGCTCTTTTCTACCCACAGCTCCCCTAGTTTACTCAAGCTCCATGTCTCCTCTTTACTAAGCCCGTCTCGGCATGTAGCCCCATCCTGAGCACACAGTACACCCTAATAGATATTTTGCAAATCAGGCAAGTAGCACCCAGGAGCTTTAAACTAAGGACCTTTATATAATTTCAACAAATTCAAAATTCTAAATCGCCACAGAAACACCTTTATGAGGAATATAAGGTAAGAAATATTTCTGCAGTTTATATGGATTTAAAAATTTTAAGGTCAAATCATTGTAAAATGTCATGTAGGAAGAGAAGGCCTTAAGTCTCGATCGGGGTTTCAGGCAGGGAACCTGAAAACCTCACAAAGCCACACATAACACTATTAGCTCAAGGAAATGTTTCTTACTGTAACAGGAGAAGGGAAAGCTCGAATAGAAGTCTACACAGGCTGTACTGAAAGAACGATCAGATTAAAGAGCAATTCAAGCCGGGCATCTTGTGCCTGTAATCCCAGCACTTTGGGAGGCTGAGGCAGGTAGATCTCCTGAGGCCAGGAGTTCGAGACCAGCCTGGCCAACCCGGTGAAACCCCGTCTCTACTAAACATACAAGAATTAGCTGGGCGTGGTGGCAGGCGCCTGTAATCCCAGCTATCGGGAGGCTGAGGCAGGAGAATCACTTGAACCCGGAGGTTGCAGTGAGCCGTTGCACTTCAGCCTGGCTGACAGAACGAGACTCCCGTCTCAAAAAAAAAAAAAAGAAAGAGCAATTAGAGATTGTTAGCACGAGCGTGATTACACTGCAAGAACCAAATAGTTTAGTTTTTTTTAAGTCAAATATTGTAATTTCAATTACTAAAAAAAATTCATGCTCTTTTAAAAAAGATTAATTTGTAAGGTTGCACAGTACTCTTACAAACCACATTAGATACTTCTAGTAGTTAACAAAGAGGAAAACAGTGACATTTTACAAAATAAAAAGCAGAATCGAATACAGAAAAATATGGCTTAACATCAACCAAAAACCAATTGATTAATACTTGTCAAGATTCTCACCAGACACCCAAATACTGAAGGATTACAACTATTGCACCATTAAGATATATTAAAATAACTGCAACAAGCTTAAAATCTAATAATTCGGAGAGTAAACACATATACTCTGCATAACTGTCATTTAATTTCTTAAAATTCTGCAACTTCCAAATAAACAACAGCAGCAGGAACAAAAGCTCACATAAATGGGTCACAGTAAAGACCAGTTGCCTCCACTTAATCAATACTAGCACAGTGTGGGCTACATCATTGAAAGAAGTAGATAATCCATGCACAATCTGAGAAAATTGATTACATATGTGTGTATGTTATATCTTATACACTATACATTACATCCTCAGCATTAAAAATTTAAAAAGGCCACTCACATAAGTTACGTTTTGGAAGAAATGATCTTTTCTAAAGAAATAGTAATTGGTGATTTGTTGATGCTTGCAGTTTATGTTTGGAATAGTCTCATTTATGGGTAGGCTGAAAACAATGCAACAATTTTCTATTAATCCAGTTCTGATCTTCATACTCTTAGCAGTTTTAGAATAGCTGAGAACAGTGACCTGCTTTTTCAACCATCATATTCCTGAGACATGACTAATTTGAAGCTAAGCAAATTGCACATAATGGGATTCAAGTTCATGATTTTTAGTCTGCACTCTCTTTTCAGGGTACATGGTCTCCTTCCCCTCCCTGCTTCCACCACCCCCAAAGCTGCCTTTTCAGGAGCTAAATTCACCAAACATGAAATCAAAGGAAAATTATTTTTAAGTTTTCTGCAGGCTTATTTTTAAGGAGGATAAAGTTATATTTTAAAAAATATTTATCTTTTCCTTCAGGCACTATTGCATTTTAAAATAATTTCTAAATATTTAGAACGTATTTAGATGTATTTAGAATACTAGATGTATCAGATGTATGGTTTCATAGTGGCTCAAAGTTTTTACAAAGGCATTATATAAATCAGTGAATTTATAAATATCCCAGGTTCTACTATGTAAGATGTTGCTTTCAGAGCCTTTTTGCAAAATCCCATTAAAGGTTTAGCTTACAGACACTGGTGCCAAAAAAAAAAAAAAAAAAGCAAGCAAAAAAAAATGTGGGTTTTTTTTTTTTTTTTTTTCCCGGTAAGAAGGACATTGAAATAGGACAATATTTAAGCTGGCTAAACCAAAGCCAATCCCTGGAAGCTAGTTGCTTTTATAGTGAATGTTTAAATTTTCTCCATCAAATTTAGAAGATTTCTCCATCAAATCTACAATGAAACAATAGTCTAAATGTCATGTACGATTCTCTAAGTACTGAAAGAGTTACACAATTTTAGAACCGAAAGGGACCTTAAACTCCTTCCTCTACCAATGAGGAGCCTGAAGCCTGCTAGTTAACTCACTTGCCTGATCACTTTGGGGCTCATGGATTGTCATTGTTTGGTGGGGTGGTTGTTTTTGTGCTGTGTATTTGTGTGTGTGGTGTATGTGGTACTTACACCCTTACAAACAAGAGCTTTGCCATTTATATTCTCCCCTTCCTAAGTTGCTCTTGCTAAGTTTACTTTCATCAGCAAAAGGAGTGATCAAAAAGAAAAATATATTCTGGCCAGTTCAGAGGGGACATTTCTTTTTCTCACTTGGCCTAGTGCAGATATATTAGAGAGACACTTCACACCCAGGACAGCTGACTTCTTAAGTAGCAGGAACAATGAGCAGCGGAGTTCTCTTCTCACTGGAGAGAGCAGAGGAGGTTTCTGAACTTTACCTTGACTTTCCAGCCTACAAACTGTTCCTTCAGCTACTGTCTCCGCTTGCCCACTTTGTCGCTCTTCTTTCCTTAGTTTCCTTTGTTTTCCAGCTTAGGGAAGTTTGGTGGGAAAATTTTTCACTTACATTTTGTTGATATTTATTTCCCATATTTGGGTCCTATCCGAATTTTTAGATGTTTAAGAGCAAAAAAGAATTACTGTTTGAGTGAAAGAGGAAAGGCTAAGTCACTGTTCAACATGGGCTGGCTCTGACCTGAACTGGTGACACAGCCTTTGCAATTGAGGAAGGAGAGGAGGTAAGCAGTAAACTTACACAGTTTCCCCCAAGAAGTGTTATACATAGATATTTTTCAAGGAAATTGGAATAAAGCAGTTTATTAATTGAGGGGAATCTAGTTACAGTTAGCACCTGCCACGGACTTTTTGAGGTTGTCGTCATTAACCAAATTCTTCGGGAAAAACAATCTTTGGCACCACTTATTCCAGACAAACCCTGTTTGGAACAGACAAGTGTTCTGACCCTATAGTCACTCCAATGTCCACCAGCCACTCACGAGTGCCCTTAGGGCTTCTCCTTGGTGGTAGCATCCCAGAAATCCTACTAGTTTCAGAAGTGCCCTAGGAAGCCTACATCATGGATAATGGGCTCTGCAAAGCTAGGAGATCAGCCTAGAAAAAGAAAAAGAAACACACCAACAAACACCAGGAAACTATGTGTAATGGTTTGCTGCTTGCGCAAAAACCTCAAAGAGGATGAAGGTCAGACAGGGATAATAGGCCAATTTAATTCTGAAAGCACAAGGTGCAAGAAATTTTAATTATGGTCTGCCACTGAAATCACACAAGATCCAATGGCATCTAACTGCAACTGCTCATCAAGGGAGACAAGAGGTGTAATTGTAACCGCTGCATAATCACTGCGAGGGCACAGGGAAGGCTGCGTTCAGCTCCCAGCAGAGAAGGTATTAAGAGCCTCGAAAAATCCAATACGGGGAAACGAGATTGCATGTAGCCAAACAGAGGCTCCTAACACAAAAGCCAACCCGTGTGTGTGTGTGTGTGTGTGTGTGTGTGTGTGTGTGTGTGTGTGTGTGTGTGTTGAGGGTTCCAGAAAGAAAATATGAAGCTGTTTGGCCCACACTGGGGATATGAGATTGTTTGAAAACTCTGAACCCCTTTATGCTTTGTGGATAAATGCACACACAGAAAAGAGCACTGTCTCCTTTAGGGATTTCTCTCCTTGATGAAGCTTCACCCGCTCTCCTTTGTTTAAGACAATTGGCTTGGATGTTCCCGCGATTTACAGTACCAAACTCCCTTTAATTTGTTCCCATCAAACCCAAGTCTGGAGACGAAACGCCACGCACACGACTGGAGGTGCCCAAGCCTGTGCAGCTCTGGCCGCGACGCCGCCGGCGCCCCCGGGCGTTTCCCCCGCACCCCACATCGCGTGGGCGCCCGCAAAGGCACGCGCGGAGAAAGCCCCTCCGTGGACTCTCCACTCCGCAAAGTTGAACAAAGCCGTGAAGTCAGGAGAGCGAGCCTCCCGTCCGCGCCCGCTGCAAAGTTGGCATTGAAGTTTGTGCCGGGCCGTCCCAAATCTTGAGGGGCGGGGGCGCGAGCGTGCAGAGAGGCGGGAGGACGGATGGGGACGGGGAGACAGCGAGGGGAAGGGGGTTTTTCCGAGTGGACGGTCCGTGAGGCGGTTTTCTCCACCCGGAAGCCTGTTTGACTCACAGAGGTCCGGGAGGTGCGCGCCAGGGGAGGTCTCCCGGGGCGGGCGCTGTCGCCGGGGAGGCCGCGGAGCTGTCACCTGCGGGGGGCCGTGGTGGGAGCGGGGGGCGCTCTAAGCGCCAAGCGAGGACGCGGAAATCCACAGTCACCGGCTCTCGGGGCTCCAAGAAGTGGGGGGGAGGGATATTCGCGAGTGGGCAGGAGGCCAAAAGCAACACCTTTCGGATACGCTTTTCCCCTCCGGCCTCTCCAACTTCCCGCGGCGCTGGTCCAGGACCCCCCCCTCCCACCTCACCCCATCCCACGCAACCTCCCGGCCCTCAGTTCGGACCTGGCCACGGCAGAGCGTGGGGTGGAGTGCGGCGGGAAAGCAGAGGGCGCGGACCCCAGATTGCAAACCCTCAGCCCCCAGCAAAGACGAGCAAATGCATTTACAACCGCGCAAGTGTCTCAGCCTTGCGACAGGGCTCGGGTTTGCGCCGGGCGCAGTTCCCCGACTCTTCTGTTGTTCCGAATAAAGTCGATTACGTTGCCCTCCCGGAGCTGACTGGAAGGGAACGGAGAGGAAAAGGGGGGGGGGGAACGCGGGAAAAAGCTGGGGGGGGCGGCGAGCAATCAACTTTGTAACCCGGCGCTTCCTCGCGCGATCCGTCGCCATGCTTAGCATTCCCACCCCCGCCGCCCCCCTCCTGCCTTTCAAGTGGATACTGAAACTAGGCCAAAACTTTTTCCCCTCCTTTTCTCTTAGCCACTAGACTGGATTGTGCCCCACGGAGCCCCATGGAGCTCTGCTTTCTTAAGCACAATAGCCGGACTAATTAGATCATAGAAGCAAGGCAGTGATACTGTAACAAGTAGCCCAAGAGGCAGCGAGGGAAGGGGCCCGAAAAGACAGAAAGGGGGAAAAGTTTGCAGCTCTCCGCACTTACCAATCAAGCCTCCCACCAGAAAGGCGACGATCTGGAACGCGAGCAGAATCCCACCGACAATGCACAGCTTCTTGGTGCTCATGTTTTCTATAATTGCCCCAGCCATTTTTGCGCCCCCCCCTATTTCTTTTCTCCTTGAAATGAATGTTTTAGGGTGAGCTTTTTGCCCCCTCCTCTCACACACTCCCTCCTTCCTCGCCTCCCTTCTGGGCGCTGCAAAACTTCGGAGGTGCTGGAGCGCGGCGAGGATGGGACCGGGACGGGGCGCCCGCACGGATTCCCCCGGCGCGGCCGGCTGGGTTCCCCCAATGCCCGGAGCTGTGATTGTGGCCGCTCCGCCGCCTGTGGACGCTTAAAGGAGCAGGGAAGCGGATCACATGACGCCGCCTCCCTCCCTTTCTCCCTCCCTCCCTCCCGCGCTTCCTCCCTCCCTGCCTCCCTCCCTCCCTCCCTCCCTCTGCCCCTTGCCCACCAGTTCGGGGCTCCGAGCTGCGGCGCGTGCTGGCGCCCGGCTCCCGGGTCTGGCCTGCAACCTGCCCCTCCAAGGTCTGATGCCATTTCGGGGTTGCTGTTGATGTTAAGCGGGTTCCCCTGCCCGGCTTCTCACAGGTTTCCTTTTCTGGTTTCCGAAGTGCGAGATTTAAATCACCGGTGGACCGCCTTGCAGACCTCTAACTTACGCGTGGACTTCAGGAAACGGCCCCCACCCCACCCCCAACTGCTAGAACTCTCTTTAGGAAAGACGAGGAGAATTTTTTTTTAAAGGGCCCAATAGATGCCTAAGTCAAAACACAGCGATGCGGAATAAAGTCTCAGCTCGACTTCTTTCTACCAGGTTCCCAGCCTCGGTTATTAGGCACTTACCCAGCTACATTCCCCACGGCGCCCCTTGAGGAACCTTGCTCTCCAGCCAAATCAGACCACTGTTCCTTACTCTAGCGCCTGTGCTTCCACAGCCTTAACCCTGCTTATTGCCTTAAAGAGAACACGTTCTACTCCGTCCGTGTTAAACCTGATCCAAAACCAATTAGTCTAAAAACACCTTTCTAATTTTCCACACCACCTGCATGCAGTATCTCTGGGAACTGAGGCCCTACAATCCTGTATTTACATTTTTACCTCCTGTTGTAAGGATTTGTGTACACGTTTGTCTCCACCACTAAGCTGTAAACTCCTGGGGAATAGGGACCAAGTTTTTTTGTTCTTTGTACCCCCCATGGTGCCTAACAAAATGCTAGCTCTAGTAGGTGCCCCCTAATCTTTTGTGGAATGAATAAGTGAATGTGAAAGCAAGCCCACAGTTTGTATTTCAAAAGTCTAAAGAGATCTTAGTTGGTTTAGAGGGTACCCATATTAAGTCACAATGTTTGTTGTCTCTTTGTGAGAAATCGTATATTTATATCTATACTTAACTTCCATAAAAAGAGGGGTGGGGTTCCCGATAGGGATTTCCTGCTCTATCAACCCTCAATTTCTGGGCCTGGTTTTTCCATATTTCATAAACTGGCCACTTGGCCAACACAACTCACCTTACTCAACAGACCCTTGGTTTGGTGAATACCCCACCCTGCTCCCCAAACGTGCAGTTTCTACCACCACCACCCACACATCTCGTTTCTTGTCCCTCCCATCCTTACACACCCTCTTCATGCCAAGAGACTATTTTTCCCAGTCCTCTCTCCTCCTCTACTCTGTTCCTGAATTCTCATTGCCCTTATAGAAGATGTCATGCAGGTTACACTTAATAGAGGCATTCATTTCTAATCTCCAGGTAGAACAGAGATTTGTCAAGGACAAGCACCAAACTTTATGCATACAAGACTCCATCTCTTCAACGTCTAATGGTTCTCAACACTTCTGAGGATATACAGTCACGTGTCACATAAGGATGTTTCAGTCAACAACGGACCGTGTATGTGACAGTAGTCCTATAAGGTTATAATACCGTATTCTTACAATACCTTTTCTATAGATATGTTTAGATATACAGAGTACTTACTATTGCATTACAGTTGTCTATAGTGTTCAGTACAGTAACATGCCAGACAGGTTTGTAGTCTAGGAGCAATCAGCTACACGGTGTAGCCTAGGTCTGTAGTAGGCTATACTACCTAGGTTTATGTAAGTGCCCTCTATGACATTTGCACAATGACAAATCACCTAACAACACATTCTCAGAAGGTATTCCCATCATTAAGTAATGCATGACTGTGGTTGCGTTTATCTATTCTCTCATTCAACTCTTTATCCAAGTCACTTATTGAGACTTTAACATGTTCCAGGCTTTCTTTCTTGAGCACTCGAGGATACCAAGATGTCAAGGTACTTGCACCTGCCCTAAAAGAACCCCAGTCCAATTGTTATTCACTGAATAGTAATTAATTACCTCTACTTTGGCAAACACCAGGTACTATCAGAAAGCATGAGGTAGACAGAATTGTTGTCCTTCCAATGTCCTTCAGTTCAAAGTACTCAGATACCTTGGGGTATCATGTTCTGAGCCCAACACTCCTAAGGGCCCATTTATCTTTCCTAAAAGTCATTTGTTTTCTCATAAATACCCTTCTTCTCCTATTAAGATAGTATATACGCTCCAAATTCGATTAACCACTGCCTCCTTGAGTGGTTATGAATGCCCACATGCATTTGATATATGTGAACAAAAATTTGTCTTTTGCGTTGCTAATCTGTCTTTTGTCAGTTTAGTCCACAGACCCCCAAGCACTATGCATAAGAGAGTAGAGAAAAAATGGCGGGTTTTTTTGTTTGTTTATTTATTTGTTTGTTTTTTTGAGACAGTCTCATTCTGTTGCCCAGTCTGCAGTGCAGTGGCACGATCTCGGCTCACTGCAACCTCTGCCTCCTGAGCTCAAGCAATTCTCCTGCCTCAGCCTCCTGAGTAGCTGGGATTACAGGTGCCCACCACATCTAGCTAATTTTTCTATTTTTAGTAGAAATGGGGTTTTGCCATGTTGGCTAGGCTGGTCTTGAACTCCTGACCTCAGGTGATCCGCCCACCTCTGCTCCCAAAGTGCTGGGATTACAGGTATAAGCTACCATGCCTGGCCCCCATCCACTTCAAATATAAACTAGATCCATAAAAAATGTCTGGAGTGGTAGAATTGATTTATTCAGATTAGTGAACTCCTTGACTTAGTTTTTAATGAGCTACTACAATACACCCGACCCCCTCTGCTCCGAAATGCATCTCTGCAGAGTAACTAGCCTAACTCCTTAGGTTTCCGTTTTCTCATCTGGAAATGAGATGCTGGTTCTCCACCAAGATGATCCCCTGCTTTAAAAGAGCACTTATTAAATAGTTATTTTAATTAAAAAGGGATATTTCTAATTGCTAATCAGTACTTCTGTCATGAGGTTACCAATAATGCCCAACTGGGTGGGATGTAGACACCTGTAGTATTCATCACCATGGGCTGCTTTAAAAAAATAGAATGTCTATCATGTCTTTTTAAACATTAAAAGTGACTGTGAATCTTTATTTCCCAAGCGGACAACACAGGTGAATAGAAAAGAACGTAACAGTTAGAGTCAGCTGGATCTGGGTTGGAACCCAGATCCCACCTGCCCCTTGTTTCATGTGATTATAGGCCATTATAGTTACCACCTCTGAGGCCTCTGTAAAAGCTTCACTGTTTACAGAAGAGTTTTCTCTTCCGTAAAATGGGAATAATAGTACTATTTCATGGTATTCTTGTAAGATATGAATATTTATTATTATATTTAGGAAACTAAGGGAAATCAATAATTTTGTGTTTAAAAACTAGTAAAACTAGTGAAACTGATGACTGAGTATTGCTCAGCCCTAAAATTTGTATCATATTATGATTACTCTTTGAAGCATATGTCAGGAGAAGTCTAGGTGGTTAACTTTACTTACAAGTGTGTTAATAAGGACAACATCTAGTATTGAACTTTGACAATACTCAGTGGTTTTTAACATAGAAACATCTGTTCTAAAAACTTCCAACTGCCAGGGAAATGTTTGCTTTGAGTCATCGTCATTAGGTAGATTATCCCAGAGACTGAAATAATCCAAGGGTAAATCCAACTCTGTCAATAAAAACTGATCATTTCAACTCCATTCCACTAGACTTTAAATTAGGTATTCTGATTTATTCATCATTTTATTCAAAGTGTTCGGGATATGCCGGGCATGGTGGCTCACACCTGTAATCCCAGCACTTTGGGAGGCCGAGGTGGGCGGATTACCTGACGTCAGGAGTTCGAGACCAGCCTGACCAACATGGAGAAACCTCGTCTCTACTAAAAATACAAATTAGTCGGGCATGGTGAGGCATGCCTGTAATCCCAGCTACTCAGGAGGCTGAGGCAGGAGAATCGCTTGAACCTGGGAGGTGGAGGTCGCGGTGAGCTGAGATCACGCCATTGCACTCCAGCCTGGACAACAACCGCAAAATTCTATCTCAAAAAAAAAAAGTGTTTGGGATATGGAAGGTCACAGTGATGTTCCATGCATATGTATTGAATAGATGAATGAATGCATGAATTCATGAATGAATGAATGGATAAATGGATATCTAACTGAAGGTAGATATAACTCCTCCCTCACCCCCAATTCCTATATATAATTGACTGACTATATTCCTACCTGGCACCTATACACTAGGCTGCATTTTACACATGTATCTATATATGTGATGTGTTGTTACCCTAACTGGCTTGCAAATTCCTTCAACACAAGGAGAGTGTGATCTGAGCCTTTGTGTGCCTCACAGTCCCAGCACAGCACCTTGCACAGAGGAGGGCTCAGATTCTGGAGCTGAGAAAGCCTCCTTTGGAAGCCAAGAGCAGCATATTGTTATTGGCATTGCAGTAAATGTAATGTAGGGATCTCAAAAAATTGAATACATCTCCTTAAACACCTCATTTACTTCCCAGAGTGACCTAACGAGAGGAATAATCCCACTCTGAGTCGTCTCATTCTCATAAATAGCTTTTATCCATAAATGGCATCCCTATGGCTCCATGGTTGTTGGTATTTTCTGGTAATTGGTGCCTGTGAATGTGAGCGAGCACTGTGGGTTCACACTCTATTATTCAGTGTCACTTTTCACCACACACACACACACACACGCACACACAACTTCCTTTAAAATGCTTTTTTCCCCCAAACAAAACCACCCCTCCCTTCTTTTTCTGCGGACCCCATTGTCTTATTTTGTATGGAAATACAAGACCTTTCTTAATGCCTCCTTTTACACAATAACCGTGGGTAGGAACTATTCAGAAAACCAATACTTCAACCTGATCTTCAATTGCTTAATAAATACCCCATGTCCCACTCCTGTTTTGCATCTCCACCTCCTCTGTAGATCTTCATTTCACCTTTTCTTTTACATTCCACAAACATTTCAGTCATTAGGCTTATTCAGTCACAGCTTTATGTCTTGCTAGCTGTGTAATAAATGTGGGGAAATTACCTTTCTCATTTCTTACAAAGAATAATACCAGTCTTATGGGTTGTCATCATTAAACAAAATAAAAAGTGCCTAGCACAGTGCCTGACACAAAGTGAATACTCAACAAATGCGGCATGTTATATGGGAGGAGGGTTCTGTCCCCAGAGAGCGAAACAAACAAAACAAACTATAAAACCCCTAATTATAGTCTCTCTTATAAAATTGCCTCTTTGAACCCAAGCAACCTGGAAGGGCAGGTAAGAAACTTTACAGGTTTCCAGAGGCCTCTAGTGGGAGGCAATCAACAGTGTGAAGTAGCCAGCCAGCCCCCTGTTCCTCAGGCTTGAAAGAAGCTGCAGCAGAGAGCTGAGAAGGCTCCAGTGTTTAAGCCTTTGAGATCACCTGTGCTGGGTTCCTCCAGCAGAGGTGGGGAAAAGAGCTTTTTCTTTTTGCCAGTTTTCATAGTATAAGCCAAATGGGGGCTGAGCTGACGTCTCCTTCATGTCATGATGGCTCTTCTTCCCCATCTCCCCCTGAACTTTCTCATGCTCACAAGTTCCTTGACATCTGCTTCTCTCTTTGCAGAGTGGCGATAGGTGGAAAATCCGGGAAGGCCCAGAAACACCTGCCCCGGACAGTGGTTCCTGTGATATGCAGACAACACCCAGTGCCGTGGCAGACTCGGCACACAGATTCTTGTAACGAATGATGACGAACGAACAAGTTCCAGTCCCTGGCTATGCAGGGCTTTGGGGAGACCTCCCGTAGACGGCCAACGCCAGGAAGGGAAGCTGAGGCTTAACCTCAGCCTTAGCCTAGATGTGTTAAGAATAGACGCTGACTCAAGCCAAAGCCCAATCTTTATCCCCATTGCAGATTAGCTCAAAATCATCATTAAGTAGCTCAGCATGAAGGACAACGTACCATAAAAACAGCTTAGGATGCCTATATGTAACATGGAAAAGCAAAGGTTGCATGAGGATAATATGCATGAAAATCAAGGACCTTTCCTACTTTGCATTAGTGAAAAGAAACTCAAATGGCTGGGAGTGAGGGAGGACATCATTCCTCAAACATCAAAAACAGTGGCAGTTAATAGCTCCTATGAATAATGCCAATAATTATAGCAATAACAAGAATGAGAACTTATGTTGACTACTTTCTATGTACCAAGCACTCTTCTAAATGCTTTACCTATGTTATCTCCATTAATCCATGCAACAATCCTGTAAGGTAGGTGCTATTTTAATCACTTCAAAAAGAGGAAAACTGTTTCAGAGAAGGAATATTCCCTTGGCCACATTGCCAGCAAACTGGGAAGCTGAGAATTTTTTTTTTTTTTGAGACGGAGTCTCGCTCTGTTGCCCAGGCTGGAGTGCAGTGGCGCCATCTTGGCTCAGTGCAGCCCCACCTCCCAGGTTCACACCATTCTCCTGCCTCAGCCTCCCAAGTAGCTGGGACTACAGGCACCCGCCACCACGCCTGGCTAATTTTTTGTATTTTTAGTAGAGACGGGGTTTCACCGTGTTAGCCAGGATAGTCTCAATCTCCTGACCTTGTGATCCGCCCGCCTCGGCCTCCCAAAGTGCTAGGATTACAGGCATGAGCCACCGCGCCTGGCGACAGGCATTGTTTTAATGTTTTTTGCCTGCTCCTCTGTTCATATGTTCAACTCTGTTCTCTTCCTCAGTACGTAACTCCCACTCAGAGCAAACTCTCTCCCATTAAGCCTTAAATTTTTACAATCTGTCTTTGCTGGTATTGCTGCTAAGGGCTTTTCCAGTTTGAAGATCAATTTTCAAGTCAAATGACTCATGAGAGAATTGTTAACCATAATTCTAGAGTGTTTTGAGGACATTCTTAATATACATTAGCAAAAGACATGTAATACATAAAATTAATTTTGTCTTAGGTAATCTGCAAATTCAGTCTTATAATATTTCTGTTTGTTTATTTTGTTGTCATGATATGAATCCCCAGTGAAGACCCTCTTTGCCGAGTTTGAGTTGTTTTATGAATACTATTCATCTGAAGACAACAATGTATGAGGGCAACATTTTCCTATTTCTGTTATATGTTGCTGTAGTTTGGCTTATCTGATCCCTCCAAATCTCACATGGAAATCTGATCCCCAAGGTTGGAGGTGAGGCCTAATGGGAGGTGTTAGGGTCATAGAGGTGGATTCCTCAGGAGTAGATTAATGCCCCTCCTGGGAGTGGGTGGTGAGTGAGTTCTCACTCTGCTATTTCCCAGGAGAGCTGGGTGTTACTTCCTCTCTCGCCATATGATCTCTGTAGATGCCAGCTCTCCTTTGCCTTCTCCATAAGTGGAAACAGTCTGGGGCTGCCACCAGATGCCCAGTCTTCCAGCCAGCAGAATTATGAGCCAAATAAACCTTTTTTCTTTATAAATTACCCAGTCTACCTACAGAATGGGAGGAAATTTTTGCAAACTATGTGTCTCACAAAGGTCGACTATGCAGCATCTATAAGGAACTTAAACAAATTTACAAAAAAAAACCTTGTTAAAAAAAAGTGGGCAAAGGACATGAACAGATAATTTTCAAAAGGAGTCATATATGCGGCCAATAAGCATATGAAAAGAAGCTCAGCATCACTGATCGTTAGAGAAATGAAAGCTACAATGAGATACCATCTTACACTAGTCAGAATGGCTATTAATAAAAAGCCAAAAAGGCCGGGCGCAGTGGCTCATGCTTGTAATCCGAGCACTTTGGGAGGCTGAGGCGGGTGGATCATGAGGTCAGGAGTTCGAGACAAGCCTGGCCAAGATGGTGAAGCCCCATCTCTACTAAAAAATACAAAAATTAGCCAGGCATGGTGGCGGATGCCTGTAATCCCAGCTACTCAGGAGGCTGAGGCAGGAGAATTGCTTGAACCTGGGAGGCGGATGTTGCAGTGAGCCAAGATCACGCCACCACACTCTAGCCTGGGTGACAGAGCAAGACTCCATCTCAAAAAAAAAAAAAAAACAGATGCTGGTGAGGTTGCGGAGAAAAAGGAGTGTTTACACACTGTTGGTGGGAATGTAAATTAGTTCAACCATCGTGGAAGACAGTGTGGTGATTCCTCAAAGATCTAAAGACAGAACTTCCATTTGACTCAGTAATCCCATTACTGGGTATATGCCCAAAGGAATATAATCATTCTATCATAAAGACACATGCACATGTACGTTCATTATAGCACTATTCACAATAGCAAAGACATGGAATCAACCCAAACGCCCATCAGTGGTGGACTAGATAAACTGTGGTGCATATATACCATGGAATACTATGCAGCCATAACAAAGAACAAGATCATATCCTCTGCAGGAACATGGATGGAGTTGGTGGCCATTATCGTTTGCAAACTAATGCAGGAACAGAAAACTAGTAAATACTGCATGTTCTCACTTACAAGTGGGAGCTAAATGATGAGAACACATGGACACATAGAGAGGAACAACACATACTGGGGCCTATCAGAGGTGGAGGGTGGGTGGAGGGAGAGGATCAGGAAAAGTAACTAACGGGTACTGGGCTTAATACCTGGGTGATGAAATAATCTGTACAACAAACCCCCATGACATGAGTTTACCTATGTAACAAACCTGCACAGGTACCCCCTGAACTTAAAATAAAAGTTAAATTAAATTAAAAAGAGTAACACTAAATATAAATAAATAAAAATAAATTACACAGTCTCATTTACTCCTTTACAGCAAAACGAATGGCCTTGAACATATGTCCTATCTGATACCTGAAGCATGAATGATTTGATGAAGCTCTCTTTCATTTATTCCATAAATATTTATAATGTGTTGACCATATGCCAGGTATCTGGCAAGTGCTGGGACACAAATGCAAAAATGACAGATACCTTTTACTCTCACAAAGTTTATAATCTCATGTAGATGAAAGGGTATTGGTGATACAATGACTCTATTAGCTGAGAGGGCAAGTCTTAAAGAATGACTGCTGTGCCGGGCGTGGTGGCTCACATCTGTAATCCCAGCACTTTGGGAGGCTGAGGCAGGTGGATCACTTGAGATTGAGAGTTTGAGACCAGCCTGACCAACATGGAGAAACCCCGTCTCTACTAAAAATACAAAATTAGCCAGTCATGGTGGTGCGTGCCTGTTAATTCCAGCTACTCAGGAGGCTGAGGCAGGAGAACTGCTTGAACCCGGGAGGCGGAGGTTGCGGTGAGCCGAGATGGCACCATTGCACTCCAGCCTGAGAAACAAGAGTGAAACTCCATCTCAAAAAAAAAAAAAAAAAAAAAAATGACTGCTGTAAGAGGCGTAGAAGAGACCTCAGAATGGAGAACGCAAAAGGACAAAGATTGCTCTCCTTAGCTTGATGCACCAGGTCCTCCATGCTCCGTTTGACCCTCACAGAGACAGCATGGTTCAGAGCATGCGCTTCAGACCCAGATCACCTGATTTCGCCACTTACTAGCTGTGTGCATGGGCGAGTTAGGTTAAATGTTTTGTACCTCAGTGTTCTCATCTGTAAATGAGATTGTAATGAATATTAAGAGGGTTTATTTGTATAAAGTGTTTAAAACAGGGCCTGACACATAGTAAGTTTAATATAAGTAAGTGTTCACAAAAAAAGAGAGAAAAAAGTGAGATTTTTCCTCTTCTGCCAATCCCATAAGGGTACCTTGGTTTCTGTCCGTTTTTTAAATTATTATTACTATTATTTTTATTTTACTTTAAGTTCTGGGGAGCATGTGCAGAACAGCGTTCTGTCCACTTTAAACATTTTAATAACCGCCCCCCCACAAGCATCACGTGTTGTTGGACATATATCCATTAGTTATTATTAATGTCCATCATAAATTTATTGGACATCTCCTATATGCCAGGTCCTGTTACTCAATTATGAGAGGCAGTATGAGAAGGAAGGATTTAGGATCAGAGACTTCAGGAAAGTAACTTAACCTCTCAGAGCCTCAGCTAAGTCACCTGTGAAACGGAGATGATGTTATCTTCACAAAATCTGTGATGAGGATCAAATATATTCAATATATAAAGAGTTGGCTGGGCGTGGTGGCTCACACCTGTAATCCCAGCACTTTGGGAGGCCAAGGTGGGTGGATCACCTGAGGTCAGGCATTCGAGACCAGCCTGGCCAACATGGTGAAACCCCATCTCTACTAAAAACACAAAAATTAGCCAGGCATGGTGGTGCACGCCTGTAGTCTCAGCTACTCAGGAGGCTGAGGCAGGAGAATTGCTTGAACCCGGAAGGTGGAGGTTGCAGTGAGTGGGGATCGTACCAATGCATTCCAGCCTGGGCGACAGAGCAAGACTTCGTCTCAATAATTAGATAGATAGATAGATAGATGATAGATAGACAGATAGATAGATAGATGATAGTAAAAATAAAGAGCTTAGCAAAATGCCAGGCATTTGATAAGCACTGAATAACAAGGAGAAACTAGAGGAGGTGGAGGAGGAAAAGGATAATCTTGGAGGTGGATACTGTTATTTAATTAGAAAAGTGAGGTTCAATGCCCTCAACCCCTGCCCTCTCATCCTGCCCTGGTCAGACTCTTTCTCCTCTGCACTACATTACGTTCCTGTCAACTCCAGTTTCCTCTTAATCGCTATCAACAATGTTTTCATTGAAACTTGCTCTTAGTAAGCTGTCTTTTGGAAAAATATTAAGACTCCTGGATTGCTTGTTGAAACTCTGTCTTTCAAATATTTCACATACTTTGAGATGCTTTTGATCCTTCTACCCCATAACCTGACGCAGTGTCTCCCTTGGTGAACCCTCATACAACTAACTTTCTATGTCTATTATGTCCCTTCACACATATTGCCCCAGATTATAGTTATCTGGGCACTTGTCATATCTACTTCAGTGTATTATACATTTTTTAAGGTCAAAGGACTGTGTTTTACTCAGAAGTCTTTTTATTTAATTCTAATAGAACCCCAGTGGCTCTTCCAGGTCTTGGCTTCTAAGCTTTCATGCTTCTTCATCTTTCTCTCTCGATAGATGTTCTATTTTATGGGACAAGGAGAGGTGGGGGCCATTAAGTATAAACATTCTCAGCCTCCAAACTGATAAGTATCTTCTCTGCCTTGTCTCCAAGGAAGCAATGAACCACTTCTTGGACAAAGTTCTCAGACCCATTTTAGAGAGTTGGTCAGTACAGCTTAATGGTGAAGAGCATATTCTCTGCAACCAGACTGCCTGAGTTTGAACTTCTGGCTCTGCAATTTACAGTGCCAGCTATGTAACTTTGAGCAAGTTACTAAGCCTGTCTGTACCTTGGTTTCCTCCTGTGACAAATGAAGACAATAGCAATAGTCCCTGCCTCCAGGATGATAGTAAGGATTAAATGAGTCAGTGAGTGAAAACTACTCACTACAGAACGTGCTTAGCGCATGGCGCGAATGTAGTAATGGTTAGTTGTTATTATTAATTACCTCCCGTCACCTTCTATGATATCTTCAGAGATCTTTCTTCATACCTTTCCTCAATCTTACTCTCGAGTCTTCCTCATCCTAAAAAAGATCTTTCCCTTAACTCTACGGCTCCTTAACCCATTGCCTTCATGGGCTTCTTTCCTTTACTGTAAGACTTCTAGGGGCCAGGCACGGTGGCTCACGCCTGTAATCCCAGCACTTTGGGAAGCTGAGGCGGGTGGATCACCTAAGGTCAGGAGTTCAAGACCAGCCTGGCCAACATGGTGAAACCCTGTCTCTACTAAAAATACAAAAAATTAGCTAGGTGTGGTGGTGGGTGCCTGTAATCCCAGCTACCAGGGAGGCTGAGGCAGGAAAATCGCTTGAACCCAGGAGGCGGAGGTTGCAGTGAGCCAAGATCACGCCATTGCACTCCAGCCTGGGCAACAAGAGTGAAGCTCTGTCTCAAAACAAAACAAAACAAAACAAAACAAAACAAAACAAAACAAAAAAAGACTTCTAGGAACAATAGTTCATATTTGCTGGCTTTATAATCTCACTTCCCATTCCCTGTCTGGCCATCTGCAGAAAATCTAGATTCCACAGCCAGCATTCTACTGACTGCTCTGATGAAGCTCATGGAGTGCCCTTGGTGCTTATCCTACTAGAGGTCTCTGAAATGTAACCTTCCTCCCTCCAGAAAAATCTCTCCTCACCTCCTCAGCTTCAGTAACTTTTTACTCTCGGTTCCCCTCCTACTTCTCTTAACATCTCCTTCTCTCTCTCTTTTGCTGGCTCCATTTTCTCTACCAACTCCCTGAGAGTTAATACTGTATTTTGGAGTATTCTCTCCTTTACCTCTTCTTTTCATAGGGTCTGTGGGCAAATCTTTGTCTATAGCCCTGACCCCTTGTCTGAACTTTAGACTCATATAACCAACTGCTTCCTAGACTTCTCTGCCTAGACAAACCACATGCACCTCAAAATCAACCAGACGCCTTCCCTATCTCAGAGTCTTCCTGACTCTCCAACTAGCCACCCGACTTACATATCTCAAGGCCATCCTAGATTCATTACCTACACATGCAGTTATCTTGACCAGACTGTACCTACCTTATTCATAGTGAGCTAGCATCTCTTCTCCATCCTCACTGATCTGCAGGTCTAGACCCCTATAATATCTCCAATTTAGACTACTGAAGACCTTCACTATCAGGCCTCCAATCTCTGGTTTCTTATGATAGATAATATAGTTTGCAAACTGTTTTCAGAGTGTGGTCATTACAAAACACTGATCTGTTTTTCTCTGTTCTGAATAGAGGTTGGCAGTATAATCTGATTGCCTATAAATAAAGCCTATCTTTTTAAGCCCATATCTAGCAAAATCTCACAGAGTACTCTGAGATCTAGTTACTTTAGATTATCTTTTGTTCCCGATTCATCAATGTGGGACCTTGTACTTTGTGGTGTGTAACTCACAGCCAAGCTCAGATCTTTCCCCTTGTAACATAATCGTTGGGACAGATCAGTTCACTCCTAAAGTGATACCACCAAGATGTGATCCCATGGTATTCCTCCTTTGTATTACCTGTTTTAAACTGCTGGCCATCCAGAGGCCCAAGATGAAAACCTAGAAATCATCCTAGACTTTTAAATTAATGTAGTCAACAGGTAATGAACATATTATTTGTCAGGTGTCATAAATAATATGGCATAATAATAACACCAAACACATACGTGCTAAGTGATGGGCACTTTTGAAGTGAGATAGACAGACAAGTAGACAGAAGAAATATATTCATATATAACACTTAGAAGCAAAATAGGAATAGTATGCATCTCAAATACTTGTGAGGATTAAATGTTCTAAATAAACTCATATATATCACTTAGAACATTTTATCTTCACCACAACCATTTGAGATACATATATTATTATTCTATTTTACATACTGGAGAAACATTGGCTTAGAGAGGATTAGTAACTTACCCAAGATCACATAACTAATAAACATGGGAGCTAGGCTTTGAATCCAATCAGTGTGGTATCAAAGTCCATGCACTTAACAGTTACTGTCTTCTGTCTTTGATTCTAATAACAGTAACGGTAATATTCCTTTAGTTTTTCTATGTACCAGGCACTGCTCTGAATATATTACATGTTTTACTTCATTTAATCTTCACAATACCTGCTGTGAGGTAGGCAATACTTTTCTCCTTGATTATCTTTGCAAATGAACTTTGCTTAAAGAAACCAAAATAAAAATTCAAACGTTTTCCCAGAGAAACCTGGAAGTGAATATTCACCACAAAAGAGTATGTATGTACTCTTCTAAGAAACTTGTTTCAGAATTCCTTGAAATTCTAGATTCCTCAGACTATTTAAT
This sequence comes from Symphalangus syndactylus, assembly GCF_028878055.3. Lineage (NCBI taxonomy): Eukaryota > Metazoa > Chordata > Mammalia > Primates > Hylobatidae > Symphalangus > Symphalangus syndactylus. Next base: position 22,554,570 of record NC_072441.2, read on the forward strand.
ACAAATTTGAAGGCATGTTTTCAGTATGAAAGTGAAGGTGTCTCTATTGAATAATATACCATTTACCCATTCAGCAAAGGTTTATTGAGCACCTAATATGTGCAAGACACTAGATACATCAGAGAATGTTTCTTCCCTGAAGAACATAAAAGTCTAGAAAAGGAAAAGAGGTTAAAAAGCAAGAAGCACAATAACGAGACAGGTAGAATTGCATAGAGGTTAAGAGAACAGATGCTAGAGCCAGACAGACTTTGTCCAAAGCCTGGCTTTGCCATTTACTTCCTGTGTGACTTTAGGAAATGCATTTAAACAATTTATCCCTCTTTTTTTTTCATAGTATGAACATCATATGATTGCTGTCAGGATTTCAAGTTTTTATATATATATATATTATATATATATATATATAATATATATATATATACATATGAAGAACTTAGATCAGTGCCTGGGACATGGTAACATTAGGGGGCGGCTATGGTTAGCAGTACTAGAAGTCATCCTCATATTTCCACATGAGGCAACATTGGTATTGAAAGTAGGAACAAGGAAAGAGTGGCTTATTTTATATTAGAGGAGAGGAAAGAGTTCAGATAAATCTTTAGAGTTCTAGATAAGTTTTGAAATATGAGTAGGTATTCTCCAGATAGACAAAAAGGAAAAATCTAAACAAGCAAGGGGTAAAATCAGGGAGCAGTAACTCCTAAAGACCATACATCTAGCTGAAGAGTTAGCACACACCTTTGTGTCTCCAGCATATTGCTTTGGAGATCTACGGAACATAACGAGGGTGGAGAGATGATGTTCTCGTTAAGATTAAGCCATGTTTATTACTGAAGTGGGAAAAATGATGCCTTCTGTATTTGTATAGCACCAATTTTAAGATGCTATCTTAATATTTACAACCTTGGAGATCTGGCTATTTATAATTATCACCATTTTCTGTGAGGGCAACCAGAAGTAGAAGCATCCAACGTTGTTCAAACAATTATCAGTAGATTAGAAGACAGACCCTAATTTATAGCTCACTGAAGTGCTCAAAATAACAAGATTATAGTAATTCTACACTCTCCCACCATTTCTCTTCTTATCTTTAGAAAAATACAGCAAAATGCAACAGCTGAAAAAGCTAAGGTAGAGTTAAAATACAATCAGAAATCGTAATGGGCCATGCAGAAAATGACGAATAAACTATGAGACAGGTTTGTGGTGAAGAGTAGAATGGATGTGTTAGGAGTAATTTGAGCTGTTTGCTAGAAGAAAACAATTAATTGGTTGCTGTATAACTTATATACAGTAAAGTACACAAATCATAGGAGCACACATTGATGAATTTTTACATATGAATACTGTATTAGTTTGCTAGGGCTGTGTATTATTCTGTTCTCACATGGCTATAAAGAAATACTTGAAGGCTGGGAGTGGTGGCTCACACCTGTAATCCCAGAACTTTGGGAGGCCAAGGCTGGTAGATCATTTGAGGTCAGGAGTTCAAGACCAGCCTGGCCAACATGGTGCAACCCTGTCTCTACTAAAAATACAAAAATCAGCCAGGCGTGGTGGTGCATGCCTGTGGTCCCAGCTACTCAGGAGGCTGAGGCAGGAGAATTGCTTGAACCCAGAAGGTGGAGGTTGCAGTGAGCGGGGATTGTGCCAATGCATTCCAGCCTCGGCCACAGAGTGAGACAGAGTGAGATCATGCCACTGCACTCTAGTCTGAGCAACAGAGTGAGATCCTGTCTCAAAACAAAACAAAACACCAACAACAAAAAAAGAAATACTTGAAATGCGTAATTTATAAAGGAGAGAGGTTTAATTGACTCACAGTTCCACAGGCTGTACAAGAAGCATAACTGGGGAGGCCTCAGGAAACTTACAATCATAGCAGAAGGCAAAGGGGAAGCAGGCATGTCCTACATGTCGGGAGCAGGAAGAAGCGAGCAAAGGGGGAAACAACTAGATCTTGTGAGAACTCACTCACTATCATGAGAACAGCAAGGGGGAAATCTTCCCCATGATCCAATCACCTCCCACCAGGCCCCTCCTCCAACATTGGGGATTACAATTTGACATGAGATTTGGGAGGGGACACAGATCCAAACTATACCAGGCCACAATAACAAAACATCACAGACTGGGAGACTTAAACAATGCAAATTTATTTTCTCACAGTTCTGGAGGCTGGAGGTCCAAGAACAAGCTGTCAGCGGGGTTGGCGCCTTGGATTCCTGAGGCCTTTCTCCTCAGCCTGCAGATGACCACCCCCTTGCTGCCTCTTCACAGGGTCTTTCCTTTGGGTGTGTGCTGTACCCCTGATGTCTTCTCCCTGCTCCTTTTCTTTGAGATGGGCTCTTGCAACGTTGCCCAGGTTTCATGGACTCCAGCGATCCTCCTGCTCCAGGTTCTGAAATAGCTGGGTTTATAGGTACATGCAACTGTGCCTGGCTTCCTGTTCTTCTTATAAGGGTGTGAGTCATATTGGACTATGGCTGTATTCTAAAGACCTCTTTTAACTTAATCACCTCTTTAAAGACCTTGTATTCAAACATGGTCACATTCTTTAGTATTGGGAGTTGGGATTTCAACATATAAATTGGGGGAGGGGCACAATTCAGCCCCCAACAAATAAATATATAAGATATGGAACCACCCAGATCAAGATACAAAACATTTCTACCATCTCAAAAGGCTTTTCTGTGCTCCCTCCCAGTTGATTATTCCTTCTTAATCCTAAAGTTGTGTGAACTTTTTTCACATTTCTCACCATCGATCTGTTTTTCTTCTTTTTGAGCTTCATTATATGTATTTGTATTCTTTTGTAACTAGCATTTGCTGCCCAACATGATGTCTGTGATACTTATCTTTGTTATTGCATGTAGCAGTATTTTGCTTATTTCATTTTGCTGTGTAAATATTATCACAATTTATATGACATTCGAGTTTCTTCCAGTTGTTTGCTATTATGAATAAAGCTACTGTAAGCATTGTTGTATTTGTCTTTTGGTTGACATGACTATTCCATTGTGTTAAATATCTATGCAAAAGAAGAATTGCTGGGCTACAGAAATATGGGTGTATTTAATGTTACTGTATACTGTAATAATTTTCCAAAGTAGATATGCCAGCATACATTTACACTAGCAAATCAAGTTCCAATTGTTCCACATCTTCATCAACACTTAGCAGTGTCAGTCTTTTTAATTTTAGCCACTCTGGTGGGGATATACGAGTATATGATTAGAGTTTCAATATGTATGCTATGATGACTATGCTGTTGCCTTTTGTTCATTGAGATATCCTCTTTTGTAAAATGTCTGTCCAAGTCTTTTTTCTGTTTTTTAAATTGATCACCATTTTTGTCTTTACTTATTTGTAGAAGTTCTTTGTATATTCTGGATGCAGATACTTTTTCAAGATTTGTATTGAAAATATCATCTCTTGGTCTGTGATCTGTCTTTTCTGTTTTTTTTTTTTTAATGGTGTTTTTCAGGAACAGGCATCAAGTTTTCAGGAACAGGCATCAAGATGCAAGTTTATTGAGCTTGCAATCAATAAACATGTGATTTCTTCCATTTGATTTAAAAGGGTCTTTTAGAAATTTTTCTTGGCCATATTTTTTCTTTTCTTTTTTGAGACAAGGTCTCACTCTGTTACCCAGGCTGGAGTGAAGTGGCACAATCATAGCTCTCTGCAGTCACAATCTCCTGGGCTCAAGTGATTACCTTGCCTAAGCCTACCCCATAGCTAGGAATTCAGGTATGAGCCACCACTCCCAGCTAACTTAAAATATACATATATATATACACACATATATATTTTGAGGTGGGGTCTGGCTATGTTGCCCAGGCTGGTCTCGAAATTCTGACCTCAAGTGATACTCCCGCCTCAGCCTCCCAAAGTGCTGGAATTACAGTCATGAGATGCTGCACCCAGATTATATTTTATTATTTTTAAGGAAGAGATATTGTACTACTTTTATTACTTTTATACCCAAACACAGAAAATTCCAGTGCTATTATAAAAAGTATTAATTTTTTTTATTTTCTAGTTGTGTAGTACGTATAAATAAAATTGATTTTCTATATCAACCTTCTATCCACTGACCTTACAAAATAAATGTATTCTTATAATTTGTTTGTAGATTCTTTCAATTTTTTACATAAACAATCATGTCATATATGAACAATAATAATTTTACTTCTTTGTTTCCAAACTTTATAGCTTTCATTTTGTTTGCTTGCTTTATTGTATTAGTGAATTTCTCTAGTACAATCTAGAACTGAAATCACCATTATTATTTGATATTTATTTTGGAGATGCTGGCCATTGCAATTGAACAAGAGAATGAAAAGAGAAACAAGAAGGAAACAAACTTGGAATTATGTGTGATTGATATAATTATAAATTTAAAAATTCAAATAAAAATAACTCAAGCAATAATAAAGCTAATCACAGTAATTAAAAGTCAATTACTTGGCTGGATGTGGTGTCTCATGCCTGTAATCCCAGCACTTTGGGAGGCTGAGGCAGGTGGATCATGTGAGGTCAGGAGTTCGAGACCAGCCAGGCCAGCATGGTGAAACCCCATCTCTACTAAAACTACAAAAAATTAGCCGGGCATGGTGGTGTGCACCTGTAGTCCTGGTTACGTGGGAGGCTGAGACAGAAGAATTGCTTGAACCTGGGAGGTGGAGGTTGCAGTGAGCCAAGATTGTGCCACTGCACTCCAGCCTGGGCAACAGAGTGAGACTCTATCTCAAAAAAAAAAAAAAAGTCAAGTACTTTACTTTAGAATAATGATTACCTGCTAGAAAGTAGAATGGAAAAGAATATCTCATTCACAATAACTATTCTAGGAATGAATCTAATAAGAAAGCATGAAAATTTAAAATTTCACTGAGGCAAAATTTTTAAAAATGAGTTAAATGAAAAGACATCTTTTGTTTGGATAGATGAATCTATCTATCTATCTATCTATCTATCATCTATCTATCTATCTATCTATCTATCTATCTATCTATCATCTATCATCTATCTATCTATCTATCTATCTATCTATCTATCTATCCTCTATCTATCTATCTATATCTATCTGTCTATCTACCTACCTATTTTTTAGTGGGATTAAGTGGTTTATTCAAAGTTATCTGATTAGTAACATTTTTCTAAAGTTTATGTTCCTATATCACTTACCTGCATACAATTTTGTTTTTACTTTAAGTTCTGGGGTACACGTGCAGAACGTGCAGTTTTGTTACATAGGTATACACGTGCTATGGTGGTTTGCTGCACCTATCAATCAGTCATCTACATTAGGTATTTCTTCTAATGCTCCCTCCCCAGGCCCCCACCCCCCAACAGGTCCAGATGTCCGGACGTGTGGTGTTCCCCTCCCTGTGTCTATGTGTTCTCCTTGTTCAACTCCCACTCATGAGTGAGAACATGCGGCGTTTGGTTTTCTGTTCTTGTGATAATTTGCTGAGAATGATGGTTTCCATCTGATGAATCAATATTTTGAAAGACAGTTATTTTTGAATTAATCTAAACTATAATGCAATTCCTATCAAAAGTATAAACAAAGTTTTTTGAAGATTTTTGAAATTTGAATGAAATGATGCTAAAATTTATATGACAGAATAAACACATAGGAAAATATTTGAAAAGAGAAGAATCATGAGGTGGGTTAAGTACATCAGATAAAGTGTTGCTTTAAAGTATCTGAACTTTCTTTCTGACCACAAATAAACAAAAAGAGCAACGAGATGGATGAACAAATCCATAAATAATCTGGAGTAATTATCTGAGTTTAATGATAAAATGATTAAAGTCACATTTTTAATAAATGAGAAAAATATAAATTATTAAATAAATAATGTTGGTAATACTGACTGAACATTTGAAAAACATAAACCTGGATTTTACCCTTCCTTCTTCTCTATTAAGATGTGAATAAAAGAAATCCCAAAATAATAGGCAAGAACATGAATAATACTAATCCAAACACAAATTTGGTATGGGAAATGCCTTTCTAAACTTATTTCAAAGTCCTCAAGCCAAAAGAAAAAGATTAATATCTACATTTTAATCTTAACATTTTCAATTTGTATCAATTTTAACACTCTGCAGTGAAAAAAGTTCAAATAGAAGACAAACATTTTGGGAAAAAATATTTGCAACAAATACGACAGGGCACCTTAATATAAAAAAAATTCTTTCAAATAAGTAAATAAAAAGTAAGGCTGAGCATGGTGGCTCAAACCTGTAATCCCAGCACTTTGGGAGGCTGAGGCTGGAGGATTCCTTGAGGCCAGGAGTTTGAAACCAGCCTGGTCAACATAGCCGACCCTATGGCCTCTACAAAAGAAAAATTCAAAAATTAACTGGGAGCGGTGGCATGTACCTGTAGTCTGAGCTACTAGGGAGGCTGAAGCAGGAGGATTGTTTGAGCTTCGATGTTTGAAGCTACAGTGAGCATGATTGAACCATTGCACTCTATCTGGGCAGCAGAGTGAAACCCTGTCTCCAAAACAAAAACAGAAACAAAGATATATAACCCAATAGAAAAAAAATGGGCAAGGGAGTTCACAGAAAAAATATTAGTGCGCAATTAACACCTGAAAAGATACTTAACCATATTAATATTTTAAAATACATAAACTGAAGAACAAAGTGTATTTTTTTATCCAATTAAGAATATTAAAAGGTTATGTAAGCCCAAAGCTGAAGGGAACTATGCAGGTCTATATATTGTTGATAGAATAAATTATTACAAACCTTTTGTAGGAAATTTATCAACATCTATCCAAATTATTGCTGAGCATACTCTTTGACCCCCAAATTGAAATTTATCTTACCCATATGCCTGCAAAAGTGTTCAAAGATATGTGTACAGGAATTTCATCATTTTGCTGTAGCATTGCTTGCTTTTTAAGATAGTGTTATGGGCTGAGCAGTCTTCTCCTAAAATTTGTATGTGAAAACCCTCACTCTCCATACCTGAAAATGTGACTCTATGTGGAAATAAAGCTTTTAAAAAGGTTGTTAAATTAAGATGAGACTGTTAGTGTGGCTCCTAATCCAATCCAACTGGTGTCCTTGTAAAGAAGAGGAGATTAAGACACTGGAGGCACACCAAGGATGTGAGCAAACAGAGAAAATCAGTGTGAGGGCTTAGAAAGAAGACAGCCAACTGCAAGCCAAGGAAAGAGGTCTCGGAAGAAACGCAACCTGCTGACATCTTGACCTTGGACTATTAGCCTCCAGAACTGTGAGAAAATAAATTTCTGCTGTTTAAGCCACCCAGACTGAGGTATTTTGTTATGGCAGCCTGAGCAAATTAATATAAACACTGAAAGTGAAATATTCTCAATGGCTATAAATGGAAGAAAATGTTACCAGAGGTTACATCCATGGTTACAGAGAAGGAAAAGATAGAAGGTAGGGAAATTTGGTGTTTTAATTTATACTTTCTTATTTTATTTTAAAATTTCGAACCTTATTGCTGCTGTGATAAAATAAACCAGCTAATTTTACAAAGTGATAGAGAATTTGTGTCAACTTATAAAGTCCCAGAAATATGCCCAGAAATCTCCTTTGAGACCTACAAAGCTTCCATTGATTTATTTATCTTTGATTTGTCATTTTTTATGATGTAGGTTTACAAATAAATTATTTATTTAAACTTTTGTTTGGTTCAGTTGCCGGTAATTCAGCAATTTTCTATTGTTCTTGTTTCATAATCTTCGGGTTTATTTCATCTTCCTTCCAAAACTTAAGAAACCACGATTTTGTCACTCAAGAATCACACTGGGACATCAGAAAAATCCTCCGAAGTTAAGTTGAGTTATTTATTTCTGAAGAAGACATCAACCAACCTACTGTAACATGAAACAAATAATAACCATCCAGTTGTAATAGCTCTCTATTTTAATTACACTTTAGGCCAGAAGAGTTAGGGAAAAATACATAGCAGACAGCACTGTTATTGGGCAATGTTCCACTTTAAAGACAAATCCACAGCCGTAGTTCAAACCTTCTTAGATACATGATTCTCAGACAATGAAGGGAATAGAAAAATAGTAGAGTCACTAATTACTTGGTCTTAGATGTTAGTATAACTCTAATGCCAACTTTTCCCCCCTTTATTTTAGGAGACTATTGTTGAAGTCAAAGTAACTATCTCATTTTGTTTAAAAATGTGGAAGTGTGAGTTATGAAATAAAGAGACAACGTGAAGTTTGATTAACACAGCTGCAAACTGTGAAGATATTCTTGAAGAAGAGAGCACTTCTAGAGTAGGAGTGGATGAGATGCAAGAACCGAATGACAGAAAATGTCCTTAAGACTTAGCATCCTCACACCTTTTCATGCTTGGCTTGCAATTGGGTCTACAGCCTTCACTGATGTTATAATCCAATTGAAGAAGCATTTCTCTTATGGGTTTCCTATGGGTCAGGAGCTTCTGTTAGGTTCTGTGAGGGTAACAAAAGAAGTATGTGACATACATGCCTTGAAGGACATTAGGAGACATGTAGCAACAGTAGCTTTTGCCAGCCTTAAGCAGAGGGAAGGCCATCCTTACTGAAGCACTTGTCTCAGGGGTAGGAATTACAGAGTAAAAGGACAGGAGAGGAAAGATCACAAGAGCTTGATGGAGATTTTCATCTCAAATATAAAATCCAAAAGGTTCCGAAAACCAAACTATCTTGGGGTTATTTATAATTTGTATTTATCCCACTGAATGCAGAGATATTCATATGTTTTACTGAAGAAATGTTAGTATATTAATTTTGAGTATTTTATAGCAACACTTCACCTACTTTCTCCCCCATGGGAAGAAATATATTTCCCTAATGTTGTAAGGGAGGAAACCACCTCTCATATTGTCTTATGCCCAATTTCTGCCTCCAAAGAAAGAAAAAGTAAAAACTAAAAGGCAGAAATGAAATCCACAAGCAGATAGCCCGGTGCCACATCCTGGGCCTGGTAGTTAAAAATCAACCCGTGACCTAATCGGTTATGTTATCTATAGATTACAGACATTGTATAGAAAAGCACTGTGAAAATCCCTGTCCTGTTTTGTTCCAATCTAATTACCGGTGCATGCAGCCCCCATTCACGTACCCCCTGCTTGCTCAATCAATCATGACCCTCTCACACGCACCCCCTTAGAGTTGTGAGCCCTTAAAAGGGACAGGAATTGCTTGCTCAGGGAGCTCAGCTCTTGAGACAGGAGTCTTACCGATCTCCCTGGCCAAATAAACCTCTTCCTTCCTTAACTCAGTGTCTGAGGAGTTTTGTCTGCGGCTGGTCCTGCTACAGTTGGACTTAGTCATATGACTGGCTTTGGCCAATGGAATGTGAGGGGAGCTGATGAGAGCAGAGGCATTAAATGTGCTGATGAGATTTGAGTTTTTCGGGCCTTTGGCCTTCCCGTAATTCACCATGAGAAGGCCTGCCCCAGGGAATCGGTGATCCTGAAAGAATGAGAAGAAATACAGAACAGCATCTCCACAGAGCTATGAAATAAGAAAAACGTGGTTGCTTTTGTAAGCCATCGAGTTTTGGAGTGTTTTGTTATGATGAATTATTGAGATAATAGCTAACTGATACAATGTTTTAGAGTTTAAAGTGCTACCTCAGACTCTGCTGGGGATGTTACGTAATATACAGTATGTACACCACATCTCCTTTGTAAACATGCTGTCCAAAATTTTTGGTACTTTTTATTGAGATATCATAGTTATACATATCTTGTGGGTACATGTGATATTTTGATACACATATGCAATGTGTAATTATCAATCAGGGCAAATGGGGTATCCACCACCTCAAATATTTATCTTCTCTTTTTATTTGAAACGTTACAATTCTTCCCATCTAGCTATTTTGAAATATACAATACATGATTATTAACTATAATTTCCCTACTGTATATCAAATACCAGAACTTATTCCTTCTACCTAACAGTATTTTGGTGCTTATTAACCAACTTCTCATCATCTCCACTGGTTTCCTTACAGGCCCCTGGTCACCACCATTCTACTCTCAACCTCCTTGAGATCCATTTTTTTAGCTCCTATATATGAGTGAGAATATGTGATATTTGTGTATATGTGCCTGGCTTATTTTATTTAACATGATGACCTCCAGCCATGTTGTTGCAAACAGGATTCCATTCTTTTTTATGACTAATATTCCTTTGTGTATATGTAACATTTTCTATATCCATTCATTCAATAATGGACACTCAGGTTGATTCCATATCTTGGCTATTGTGCATAGTGCTGAAATACACATGGGAGTGCAGATATCTGTGCAATATACTGGTTTCCTTTCTTTTGGATATATACCTCGCCTTGGGATTGCTGGACCATATAATAGTTTTATTCTTAATTCTTTGACAAACCTTCATGCCATTTTCCGTAATGGCTGTGCTACTTTACATTCCCAACAATAGTGTACAGCTGTTCTCTTTTGTGGAATCCTCATAAAGATTTGTTATTTTTTGTCTTTTTAATAATAGCCATTCTAACTGGGATGATATTGTATCTCATTGTGTTTTTGATTTGCATTTTCTCGATGATTAGTGATGTTGAGTGTTTTTTCATATACCCATTGGTAATTTGTATGCTTTCTTTTGAGAAAAGTCTATTTAGGTCTTTTGAAATGTCTATTTAGGTCACTTTTAAATTGGATTATTTGATTATTTGCTTTTTTGCTATTGAGTTGTTTGAGTCCCTTATATATTCTTGTTAATTCCTTGTTGGATAGATAGTATGCAAGTATTTTCTCCCATTCTGTAGGTTTCTCTTCACTTTGTTAATTGTTTCCTTTGCTGTGCAGAGCATTTTGGCTTGATGTAATCCTATTTGTCTGTTTTTGCTTTTGTTACCTATGCTTTTGAGGTCTTACCCAAAATATCTTTGTACAGACCAATGTTCTATATTGTTTCCCCAATGTTTTCTTCTAGTACTTTTATAGTTTCAGGTCTTACATTTATGTTTTTAGTCTATTTTGTGTTGATTTTTATATATGGTAGAAGATGGGAATCTAATTTTATTCTTCTGTGTATGGATGTCTACTTCTCTGCACACCATTTATTAAATAGACTCTCTCTTCCTGAATGTATGTTCCTGGTGCCTTTGTTGAAAATGAGTTAACTGTAAGTAAGTGCATATTTATTTCTGGATTCTCTATTCTGTTATATTGGTCTGTGTGTCTGTTTTAATGCCAATTCTTTTTTATTTATTTATTTATTTTTATTTTTTATTTTTTTTTGAGACGGAGTCTCGCTGTGTCACACAGGCTGGAGTGCAGTGGTGCAATCTCGGCTCACTGCAAGCTCCGCCTCCCGGGTTCACGCCATTCTCCTGCCTCAGCCTCTCCGAGTAGCTGGGACTACAGGCGCCCGCCACCACGCCTGGCTAATTTTTGTATTTTTTTAGTAGGGACAGGGTTTCACCGTGGTCTCGATCTCCTGACCTCGTGATCCGCCTGCCTCGGCCTCCCAAAGTGCTGGGATTACAAGCGTGAGCCACCGCGCCCGGCCTTAATGCCAATTCTATGCTGCTTTGGTTACTATAGCTTTATAGTACAATTAGAAATCAGATAATGCGATTCCTCCAACTTTGTTCTTTTTGCTCAGGATTGCTTTAGCTATTGGGGATCTTTTGTTATTTCTGTATGAATTTTAGGATTGTTTTTCTATATCTGTGAAGAATTATTGCTGGTATTTTGATAGGGATTGCACTGAATCTGTAGGTTGCTTTGGCAGTATGGATATTTTATTTTATTTTTATTTTATTTTATTTTATTTATTTATTTATTTGCCCACTGTCGCCCAGGCTGGAGTGCAGTGGTGCAATCTCTGCTCACTGCAACCTCCACCTCCCAGGTTCAAGCAGTTCTCCTGCCTCAGCCTCCCAAGTAGCTGGGATTTCAGGCGCCCACTACCACGCCCAGCTAATTTTGTGTATTTTTAGTAGAGACGGGGTTTTGCCATGTTGGCCAGGCTGGTCTCAAACTCCTGACCTCAGGTGATCCATCCGTCTCGGCCTCCCACAGTGCTGGGATTACAGGCGTGAGCCACCATGCCAGGCCTGGATATTTTAATAATATTACACCTTCTAATCCATGAACATGTGGTATCTTTCCATTTTTCTGTGTGGTCTCTTCCATTTCTTTCATCAGTGTTGTATAGTTTTTCTATTAAAGATATTTTACTTCTTTGGTTAAATTTATTCCTACAGGGTTTTGTTGTAGCTATTGTAAATAAGATTACTTTCTTGATTTTTTTCAGATTGATTACTGTTAATGTATAGAAATGCTGCTTATTTTTGTATATTGATTTTGTATCTTGCAACTGTACTAAATTTATCTGTTCTAACAGCTTTTTGATGGAGTATTTATATTTTTTTCCAAATAAAAGTTTATATCATCTGCAAACAAGGATAATTTAACTTCTTCCTTTCCAATAAAAAGCCTTTATTTTTCCATAAAAAGCCTTTAATTATGTTGAGGTATGCTTTCTAATTTAAAAAGTAATACCAATTTTAGCTGTAAGTGTGAGAATCAAAAATTTTTTTGAAGTAAAAACAAAGCAATCAATTACAATGTCACATTAAAAATAAAAGTGAATATTTCAGTGCGTTATGGAAAATATCAATAGAATAATGTGGCAGATTGGAGTAAACTTTATTCTTTATTCATTAAGTTATGCCTAAGCTTTGACAAGATAGTGGCTTAAAAATTATTGTTTTGATTCAATTATGATAGAAATGACTGAAATTTATGAATTTCTTTTCTTCATACTTTGGCTTCTATATGTCTATATATCTGATATCTATATGCACATAGGATAGGGAAGTAATTTCTGAATTTACTGGTTTCCCCATGCTGTCTTTTCTTTGTGTTGCTTAATGGAAAAAACAATTATCAGAGGCCAGGAAATGGGCAGTGTTTCTAATGTCTGGTTGAAAAAGCTGAGAAATCAGCCAGGTGGGGTGGCTGATGCCTGTAATCCTAACACTTTGAGAGGCTGAGGCAGACAGATCTCCTTGAGCCCAAGAGTTTGAGAGCAGCTTGGGCAATATGGCGAAACCCTGTCTCTACAGAAAATACAAAGATTAACCAGGCACGGTTACACTTGCCTGTAGTCCCAGCTACTCAGGAGGCTGAGGTGGGGGGATTGTATGAGCTGGGGAGGTGGAGGTTGCAGCAAGCGGTGATTGCACCAATGCACTCCAGCCTGGGTGACAGAGCAAGACCCTGTGTCCGAAAAAAATAAAAAAAGAAATGAAAAGAAAAAGCTGAGAAATCTTAGTTTTATTAGTCACTACCTTAAATGTTTCAAAAACCAAAACAGGAAACTAATATACCAATTCACAAATTATCTCTTCAAACACTTTTGAGTCAAGTGTATAATCAAAAGACACTATATATATATGTATATATGTCTATATACATATATATATAGTCTTTGTTTAGAGCTTTTCAAATATAAACAGAAAATGTAGATATTCAGGAGTACCTTCAAGAAAATGAAAAGGATTACGTGTATCCATCTGTTTGTATTCTTTGTTGAAAATGGATCTTGGGAAGACAGCTGCATATGCTGCTTATGTCAGTTAACAACAAAAGTTAGTGCATTAATTGCACTTGCTGGTTTTGTTTGTTGAGTTTCTTTGCAGGGCAGGGATCAGGAAAGGAAGTTGTTTATTTTATAAGAGACCCCAACACCAAACCAGAGCTTAAAACAGTGCTAATACTCAAAGGCAAGTCTATACAATTTAGTCAACTTATAAATGATTTGTTTGGGGAGCTGAAAAATATATCTGTCTTTGATTTAACTCTGCCAAACAATATAAAGATGTATTAAGTCTACTGTACCTCCATCTGTAATGAGTGTTTGAATTGATGTTTTCTTTTTTAATGAGAAGTTTTCTGTTAGCATTGGCACAGGTATCCATCAATCAGAAGAGAGGCCAGAGACTTAAACCACCTGATAGGCTGAGTTAATGTTACCCACTGACTATCAGCTCGACCTGTCAGGATTCCTCAATCTGTTTCTCTTTTTGCCAACGTAGTATTGGCCTAGAGAATCTTCATACAAAGTTCAGGGCTAAAAATAGAAACAATAATATAAGCCATATTAAAAACCAAAAAGATAAAAGGACTATCCCCTCTGAATTGGATCTGAGACCAAGAGTAATGTAGACTGGAAAAATTAAAAAAAAAAAAAAAAAAAAGTAAGTCGAGTGCAGTGGCATATCTGTAGTCCCAGCTACCTGGGAGGGGGAGGTGAGAGGATCCCTCAGGCTCAGGGATTTTTTTTTTTTTTTTTTTGAGACGGAGCTTAGCTCTTGTTGCCCAGGCTGGAGTGCAATAGTGAGATCTTGGCTCACTGCAACCTCTGCCTCCCAGGTTCAAGCAATTCTCCTGCCTCAGCCTCCCGAGTAGCTGGGATTACAGGCATGCATCACCACGCCTGGCTAATTTAGCATTTTTAGTAGAGACGGGGTTTCTCCATGTTGGTCAGGCTGGTCTTGAACTCCCGACCTCAGGTGATCCACCCGCCTCCCAAAGCGCTGGGATTACAGGCGTGAGCCACCGTGCCTGGCCATGGCTCAGGGTTTTGAGACTAGCCTGGGCAACATAGCAAGTTTCCATCTCAAGAAATAATAATAATAAAGAATAATGTTATAGAAGTCTTGCATATTCATTAAGAAGAATCCTATTATTAATGCTAAAAATATTCAGGAAACTTTGGGTCTATAATCTGGGGCTTGCTATATCCCTAAAGAGCTATAAATAGTCAGGGTGTAGTGGCTCACCACTGTAATCCCAGCACTTTGGCAAGTCGAGCCAGGATTGCTTGAGCATAGGAATTTGAGACCAGCCTGGGCAATATGGCAAAACCCTATCTCTACAAAAAATTAAAAATTGGCTGGGTGTGGTGGCATGCACCCATGGTACTCAGCTACTGGAGAGGCTGAAGTGTGGAACGCTGGCATGAGTCGGGGAGATGGAGGCGGGAGCGAGCCGCGATTGCACCATTGCACTCCAGCCTGGGTGACAGGCCAAGACCCCATCTTAAAAGAAAACACGAGAAAGAGTTATTAATGTTAGGTTTTACTCTAATATTTTTGATTGTCTTGTCCTCGTTTTCCAAAATCTATGTATAAATTAGAATATATGGATTTATCAATGCTAATATCAGTGGTGTATTAGTTTTATTCTTTTTGATACCAGCGGTTACTTGAACAAGAAAATGAAGGTGGTCTAGCCCATTGATAGCCTTCTCTTTCACAAAGGTTTATAAGGACAATGGTGTACATACACAGCATCTCACTGATTGTCCCAACCCTGTGAGATGAATTGTCCCCAGTCACCATGGAGAAATCTAGGCTCAGAGATGGAGTGACTTGATACACAGCACATGTGCAGTAGTGGTGGAGCAAGATCTTGAAGGCAGCCTTCTGCCTTTCAGCACACAGCATGTCATGGCAAGACAGTGAACTGGGGGCACAAAGAACCTTACTGCTGCATGATCAGGAAATCCCACAGAAAACCCACACTCCCATGCCCCCATGCCCCACTGGTTTTTTTTTTTTTTTTTTTTTTTTGAGACGGAGTCTCCCTCTGTCGCCCAGGCCTGAGTGCAGTGGCTCAATCTCCGCTCACTGCAAGCTCCGCCTCCCAGGTTCATGCCATTCTCCCACCTCAGCCTTCCAAGTAGCTGGGACAACAGGCACCTGCCACCACGCCCAGCTAATTTTTTGTATTTTTAGTAGAGACAGGGCTTCACCATGTTAGCCAGGATGGTCTCGATCTCCTAACCTCGTGATCCTCCCACCTGGGCCTTCCAAAGTGCTAGGATTACAGGCGTGAGCCACTGTACCCAGCCTTTTTTTTTTTTTTTTTTTTTGTGAGACAAAGTCTTGCTCTGTCGCCCAGGCTGGAGTGCAGTGGTGCAGTCTCAGCTCACTGCAACCTCTGCCTCCTGGGTTCAAGCAATTCTCCTGCCTCAGCCTCCTGAGTAGCTGGGACTACAGGTGTGCACCACCACACCGGCTGTTTCTTGTATTTTCAGTTGAGATGAGGTTTCATCATGTTGGCCAGGATGGTCTTGAACTCCTGACCTCAAGCAATCTGCCCGCCTCGGCCTCCCAAAGTGAGTGCTGGGATTACAGGTGTGAGCCACCGCACCTGACCTTCTCTTTTTTTTCTTTTGAGATGGCATTTCACTCTTGTTGCCCAGGATGGAGTGCAATGGCGCAATTTCTGCTCACTGCAACCTCCACCTCCTGGGCTCGAGCGATTCTCTTGCCTCAGCCTCCCTAGTAGCTGGGATTACAGGCACACGCCACCACGCTTGGCTAATTTTTTGTATTTTTAGTAGAGATGGGGTTTCGCCATGTTGGCCAGGCTGGTCTTGAACTCCTGACCTCAGGTGTTCCGCCCACCTCTGCCTCCCAAAGTGCAGGGATTACAGACCTGAGCCACTGTGCCCAGGCTCCATGCCCCATCTTTAGTATTTTCTAGCTGGTAACCTTGACTGAGGAAGCCAGTCTTCTGGGGAGAAGTAAGTCGGTATCACTGAGGATATTACCAGCTTGGGTGTGGGGGTTGGTTTGTGGAGGTGGGGAAAGAATTGATGCCAAATAGACAGTCCCGTTGTTGGCAACATTACAAGTACAGACAGTCCCCGACTTACATGGTTCCACTTACAATTTTTTGACTTTACAATGGCATGAAAGCAATATGCATACAGTGGAAACCCTATTTCAAATACCCATACAGCAATTCGGTTTTTTCACTTTCAGTACAGTATATAATAAATTACACGAGATATTCAACACTTTATTATAAAAAGGCTTTGTGTTAGATAATTTTGCCCAACTATAGGCTAATGTAAGTGTTCTGAGCATGTTTAAGGTAGGTTAGGCTAAGCCATGATGTATGATGGGTTGAATGTCTTAAATGCATTTTTGACTTAAAACATTTTTCATTTACAATGGGTTTATTGATATTGCATAGGTGTGCTTCACCTCTTCTGCAATGCGGTTCTTATTCTCTGTTGCTGGCCTCAGTTGCCCCCAAAGTTTCCTAACCATAGAATCACTCCAACTTTCAGTGACTAGGAATGGTTCTGCTGATCTACTTGACTTTTCTTTTCCCTTAGTCCTACAAATAAATATTGCTAGGTACTTGATCACTTTGGAAATAGACAAAAGAAACTTAAAAAACCCTCATAAGAAGATTTGCAAGAATAAACACAAATTATGAACAGTGGTCACTTCTGGGGATAGGAAAATTTTCACTTTTTACCATTTTTGAAGTATTTGAATTTTAATGATTGCATATTAGTTTTCATTAAAAAACACAATGAGGCCGGGCACGGTGGCTCATGCCTGTAATCCCAGCACTTTGGGAGGCCGAGGCAGGCAGATCACGAGGTCAGGAGATCGAGACCATCCTGGCTAACATGGTGAAACCCCGTCTGTAGTAAAAATACAAAAAATTAGCTGGGCGTGGTGGCAGGCGCCTGTAGTCCCAGCTACTCCGGAGGCTGAGGCAGGAGAATAGTGTGAACCCAGGAGGCGGAGCTTGCAGTGAGCCGAGATCACACCACTGCACTCCAGCCTGGGTGACAGAGCGAGACTCTGACTCAAATTAAAAAAAAAAAAACACACACACACACAACGAAATACTTCGGAATCTATAAAAGCTCTATAACTACACAATGAAAAAAATAGTATTTCTGCCTTTTGACATTTCTTTGACAATAACTCTTATTGATACTTCTACCATTATTTTCCTTTTTATAAATTTATATGAAAAGCAGTTTGAAAGACATCACAGAGTGGTAGAAATAACCTACCATTTGCAGTCAACTGACATGGATTTGTGTCCTGGTTCCCTTGATGACTTGCTATGTGACCTTAGGTAAATCATTTAACCTTTGTGAGCCTTACTTTCCTATGATATAAGGTTACTAAATAATGCCTACAGGTTCCCCCTAGTCATTCATTGATAGATTAAGTTATTATTTCTATTATATGGCATGATTGCTAGTAATCTCCTAGTATCCATTCTTTTTTGTCCTTTACTATGATATGCTAGACCCTACTAGAGCTCCTGGCTACCAAAGATATTCCTCAGCCTTTCTTGGAGTTAATGGGATATGAGCAGAACAAGAAGCAAAAAGCATGCCTCGCCCTTGAGCCCTTCCCCCTTTCTGCTTGGTGAAATGTTGACGGAGGAGATGGGTTGGGAATCTACCTTCCACCATGTAGTAGAGGATACCACCACCCAGAATGCAGAGATAGAAGGAATTTGGGCTTTTAACTTCATGAAGCTGTCTTACTGTCCCATATTGTTAGACTGTCAAATGAGAGAGATACACACTTCTATCTTATTTATACTACTTTTCATAAGTTGGGCTTTTGTTTAGCAGTGAAAGTTGGAATTTGGAATTGCAAGGGGAAACTAGGCTTATTCTATTTTCCTCAACTATGATGTTTTAATTAGTCTTTCTTTAATTCTCCAGTTCAACGATGTCTACTCTTTTTTACTTTTTAGTGGCACCATTTCTCTGTGATTTAAACAAACAAGGGATGTCCTAGTAGGAAACCATAATACATTCTCAGCATATTCTAATTATGACTGATAGTCAGCTTGTTCCTGTGGTTGTTTGTAAATATACAATGCCCCGAGTTTGTTTTACTAGAGAAATGTCCATGAGTTCTATGTCCATGCTGCAGTCATTTATCACTAGCAGCTTTAACGACATGCTGTAGTCAGAGTAAATGATCCTCAAGTATTTTTTTCTATAAAAAGTTCACAACATCTTCAGTGAGTCAACCCATCCTTGTGCCCTGGCCATTATTGATTGAACAAGACAAACTTGATGTGAGGGAGGCCAAGTACCTTGAGAAGACTTGGCAGAATCTCTGCCCAACAGAGGCACACGGAGAGGAGGAGACAGTGGAGGCTTTATCCTGAATTATGTTGAATTTTAACCCTGTCCTACATCCTATTCTTTAAAGTACAGGATTAGGGTCAAAA
Organism: Symphalangus syndactylus; assembly: GCF_028878055.3. Classification (NCBI taxonomy): domain Eukaryota; kingdom Metazoa; phylum Chordata; class Mammalia; order Primates; family Hylobatidae; genus Symphalangus; species Symphalangus syndactylus. The sequence continues at coordinate 22,573,642 of NC_072441.2, forward strand.
ATAACTGATGCCACAGCCGGGTGCAGTGGCTCACGTCTGTAATTGCAGCGCTTTGGGAGGCCAAGGTGGGCGGATCACTTGAAGTCAGGAGTTCGGGACCAGCATGATCAATATAGTGAAACCCCAGCTCTACTAAAAATACAAAAATTAGCCGGGTGTGGTGGCAGGTGCCTGTAGTCCCAGCTACTTGGGAGGCTGAGACAGGAGAATTGCTTGAACCCAAGAGGTGGAGGTTGCAATGAGCCGATATAGCGCCACTGCACTCCAGCCTGGGTGATGGAGCGAGACTCTGTCTCAAAACAAACAAACAAACAAACAAGCCAAAAAACTGATGGTACAGCTCTCCAGTCATAACCTCACCTTATTTCCATTACCTAAATTATTTGCAACAAACTCTCATTACCAAGGTAATCTATTGACTATTCGTTTGCAATCTTTTCGTTTTTTTGTTTTTTTTTGAGACAGGGTCTTGCTTAGCTGCCCAGAGTAGAACATAGTGGTGTGATCACAGCTCACTGTAGCCTCGACTTCCTGGGCTCCAGTGATCCTCCCACCTCAGTCTCTCGAGTGGCTGGGACCACAGTCATGCACTACCATATTCGACTAATTTTCTTACTTTTTGGAGTGACAAGGTCTCACTGTGTTGCCCAGGCTGGTCTTGAACTCCTAGGCTCAAGCGATCCTCCCGCCTCACTTAAGGAAAGTTAAGAAATGAACAGTGCTGAGATTACAGGGGTGGGCCTCCACACCTGGCTATTCATTGCAATCTTAAAGAACCTTACTCACAAATACATTAATGTCTGCTACTTCTACCTAAGAATTGAGGAAAAAAGATAAAAAGAAAATACAATAGGTACAACCTAGAGTTAGAGTTATACATCCTGGGCTACCCAGGACAGTCATAAGTTACACAACCGGATTTATATGCTGGATTTATACCCAGCATAATTGTTAATAATGCCCCGTTCAGGCTCAGAAGTGTTTCAGATGGTCACTCTAACGAGATTAGATGCAAAAGAGATCTTGTGTAAGGCAGAGGATAATTACATGTTGAATTGATGTGGGGATGACAGAAAAAGTTATGAAATTTTCTTTGCTGGAAGCTTCTAAAATTTATTATGCAACTCAATATTCTAAGAAAATGTGTCATATCCAAGGGGCTGAACGATAAATTTTGTTTCTGATGCTGTTAGAAGCAGGTAAGTTTTGAAATGTGTTCTGGGTAAACTGTTGGCCATAGGGATATATAAATTCATGTTAAATATTAATATATCCAGAAGCTCCTAATTCATGGTTGGATTATTTTAGTATTTGACCTAATGTCTTTAATGAAATCTTAGCTATGCTCTTGATTTTTGTTTATATTTGTTTTTTCTAACCATAAGCACATGTCAGAGTCCACTCAGCGTCACTAAAATAGTCTCAGAGTCATTTGCTGCTACCTCTCCTATCATCAGCAACACTTATGAACAAGTCACAGAGGATGTGCAAGCAAAGCATGCCAGAGATTGAAAATTAAAAATGGAATGCTATCAATGATCCTTGACTTCTGATCCAATAGCTTTTTGCTAAAGCTGTTTTCATAGGTTTCAGTGCAATATCTGGCCCATACATCTACTTCTTGCTGTTACATTTCATTTCTATTGCTTAATTATAAGCTCCTGGCTCCTTATTTTTCATAGTGCAAACTGCTGACTGTTTCCCAATATATCAATTTTCTCCTTGTCTATGGTAATGTCAATTCCCTTCTAGATGGTAATATGGCTGCCCAGCTAGAGACTAAAGACATCCGTCAGTCCCTTTGAAGCCAGGTGTGGCCATCTCACTAAGTCCTTGACTATTGAATATGAAAAGAAGATGTGTATATTATCTCTACCTTGTTTACTCAGTGACGACTTCTTGCCCTAGACTTGTTTTCTAACCCCTTACTGAAAACTGGAGAACAGATATGCCAGTCACCCAGCTTTGACCATTAAGATGATGACAGTGCCCTGACACCTTGCTACTTAGAGTGTGCGCCTTGGACTAACAGCATCAGCATCACCTGGACGCTTTTCAGAAATACAGAATCTCAGGCCCCATTCCAGGCCTGCTGAATGAGAATCTGCATTTTAGCATGAGCCACCAGTGATTTAAATTCATGTTAACATTTGAGAAATACTGCCTTAATAGGGTATAATGGAACAACAAAATGGAAGGAATCTAGGTCTATTAATTATTTTGTTGAGCAGAGCTATCCACTAGCCTGGTCTGCCCACCTATAGACTGTTATGAGAAAGCACAGTGAAATTCTATCTTACTAAATCATCGAATTTTGGGGTATCTTTTTGATCTCCATTCTAACTTATATAGTTTTTATTTCTTGTCATAAGAAACCTACTTTTTAAAGCTCTGCTAGAGTCTTGTGGAGAAAGAGATGAGAAAGAATGTTATTTCCTTTTGGACTGTTCTGGAGTAGTCCCTCCACCCTTTGGAGCAGTACCTAAATTTAACTCAGGCTGTGTTGATTTATCTAGGACTGGATGAGTGGGGAGTGCTCTTACCCCATCCTTCTGAGCATTACTCTCCATATTCCAACTATCATTTTTGGCCTCCTTGAGGATGCTGAGTTAAGAAACTCAATATAAATATTAAATGAACTGAATACAAAATGTCTCCGGAGATGGTTTCATCATTTTTTTTTTCCAGAAGACCCAAATTTGAGCTGGCAGCATTAATCAAATAAACCACATTTATTACAAAGTACATTAGAGCATGCATGCTTTCCTTTTAATATATAGACTCTCACTCACTATTTAACAACCATTTTCTCCTTACTTCTTCCTTTCCATTCCTAGTTTGGTAAATGTGTCCTCTAGACTTGCAATTCCCATACTTCAAACCAACAAATATTTACTTAATGCCTCTTAAGGCATTGTGCTAGGCATTAGGTTAGATGCTAGATATACAGTAGTGATTAAGAAAAAACAGATCTGAGGCCAGGCATGGTGGTTCCCTCCTGCAATCCCAGCACTTTGGGAGGCCGAGGCAGGCGGATCACCTGAGGTCAGGAGTTCGAGACCAGCCTGGCCAACATGGTGGAACCCATCTCTACTAAAAATACAAAAATTAGCTGGGTGTGGTGACGCATGCCTGTAATCCCAGCTACTTGGGGGGCTGAAGCACAGGAATTGCTTGAACCCGGGAGGTGGAGGTTGCAGTGAACCGAGACTGCACCACTGCACTGCAGCCTGGGCATGACCTTGGCTCACTGCAACACTGCAACCAAAAAAAAAAGAAAACCAGAAAAAGAGATCTGGCCTCTGGCCTCACGCATAGCTTACAGTCTAATTGGGCGGAAGATCAATGAACGAGTAATTACACAGCTGAAGAATTTTAAGAAATGAAAAGTACTTAAAAATTTTGTAGTAACGGGAGAGCTTACACCGGCTTCTCTGTCCTCAGCCTGCGCGCCGCCGTCGCCGTCATGCTGGGCGCCGCTCTCCGCCGCTGCGCTGGGGCCGCAACCACCTGGGCCGGCCCTCGAGGCCTCCTGCGCTCCGCCCGGACCCCCAGCCCCGCCGCGACTATCCAGTCCGTTCGCTGCTATTCCCATGGGTCACAGGAGACAGATGAGGAGTTTGATGCTCGCTGGGTAACATACTTCAACAAGCCAGATATAGATGCCTGGGAATTGCGTAAAGGGATAAACACACTTGTTACCTATGATATGGTTCCAGAGCCCAAAATCATTGATGCTGCTTTGCGGGCATGCAGACGGTTAAATGATTTTGCTAGTACAGTTCGTATCCTAGAGGCTGTTAAGGACAAAGCAGGACCTCATGAGGAAATCTACCCCTATGTCATCCAGGAACTTAGACCAACTTTAAATGAACTGGGAATCTCCACTCCGGAGGAACTGGGCCTTGACAAAGTGTAAACCCCATGGATGGGCTTCCCAAGGATTTATTGACATTGCTACTTGAGTGTGAACAGTTACCTGGAAATACTGATGATAACATATTACCTTATTTGAACAAGTTTTCCTTTATTGAGTACCAAGCCATGTAATGGTAACTTGGACTTTAATAAAAGGGAAATGAGTTTGAACTGAAAAAAAAAAAAAAAAAAAAAATTTTGTAGTAACGTTTATTGACTGAATAAATGGAGAAAAATAAATTGATAATTAAGCAGCTTTCCTCCAAGCCTCCAGGGCAACAAGGAACACTCCTTTATTTCCCCTTTCCTGCCTTCCTTCCTCATTGCTTGGGGTTCACATTGGTTCTTGTGCCTGTGAAAGAGAAGTTAGATAATTAATCAGCTAAAAATAAGGATTCACAGTTAATGCACTTGGAAAGGGATCGAAAAGGAACTTGGCAAGATAAAAATACAGTCTTGTACCGTATAATGTCATTTTGGTGAACGACAGACTGCCTATAGGATGGTGGTTCCATAAGATTAAAATGGAGCTAGAAAATTCCTCTTCGCCTAGTGACATTGTAGCCATCATAACGTAGGAGCAAAACACATTACTCACACGTGTGTGGTGACGCTGTTTGCAAACAAACCTATTGTGCTGCCAGTTGTATAGCACATATGATTATGTGCAGCACATACAATGATGTGCGGCATATAGTACTTTGATAATAATAATAAACTTACTGGTTTATGTATTTACTGTACTATATTTTTATCATTATATTAGAGTGTACTCCTATTTATAAAAATAAAAAATTAACTGAAAGATGGTCTTAGGCAGGCCTTTAGGAGGTAAAAAGAAGGCACTATTATCACAGGAGATGGCAGCTCCAGGTGTATTATTGACCCTGAAGAACTTTTAGTGGGACAGGATGCAGTGGTGGAAGATAGTGATATTGCTGATCCTGACCCTATGTAGGCCTAGGTAATGTGTGTTTTTGTGCTTAGTTTTTAACTAAAATGTAAAAAAGTTAAAAAAAAGATAAAAGTAGAAGAAAACTTACAGAATAAAGATATAAAAAATTAAATATTTGTGAACAGCTGCAAAATGTATGTTTTAAGACGTGTTATTACAGAAGAGTCACAATGTTAAAAAAACTGAGTTTATAAAGTAAATAAGTTACAGTGAGCTAAGGTTAATTTATTATTAGCGAAAGAAAACTATTTTAAGATAAATTCAGTGTAGTCTTAGTGTAGTGTTTGTAAAGTATGCAATAGTGTGTGGAAATGTCCTAGACTTTCACATTTATTCACTGCACACTCACCAACTTACCCACGGCAATTTCCAGTCCCGCAAGTTTCACTCATAATAAATGCCTTATATAGGTGTGTTATATGATATTTTATTTTTACTGTATTTTCCTATTTTACAATTTTCCTATGTTTAGATACACAAACATTTACCATTGTGTTACAACTGCCTAGAGTATTCAATACACTAACATGCTGTACAGGTTTGTAACCTAGGAGCAATAGACTATACCTTATACCTGAGGTGATAGCAGGCTATACCACCTAGTTTTGTGTAAGTTCCCTCTATGATGTTTGCATAACAGCAAAATTGCCTAAGGATGCATTTCTCAGAAGGTATCCCCATCATTAAGCAATACATGACTGTAGTTACATTTTGGTGAAAAGCTCGTGGCTTACTTTATTTTCCTTGATATTAGCATATTTATTGTACAATATATTAAAATTGGGAATACAAAAGGTGTGTTTGTGTATGTGTTAATCTTTTAAATCACTTTCTATGGGAAGCAAGGTTTCATTTCATGTGCACGTGCCAATCTCTCACTGTGGCTCACTGGGAATGACTAATACCATGTTTCTTCCTTCTGGCCTAATGCAAACAAGCCACTGTGACATCCAATTTTTGATTTTTGGTCAATAGAAGGCTCAGATTTCTATTTTTGTATTGCCAAACAATTTGAAGCTTTAAATATTATTTTTGTTTAGTATTCACACATGATAATTTTCTTTGGAGGTATCAGTCAGAGGTCAAGGTCTTTTCCACACAATACCACTGACCTTCCTTCAAAATCCATGGATGCAAAAGGACAGATAGTGGAGTGATAATTGGTGAAATAAAGAGAGAGTTGCTCCAGACAGGAGACGAAAGTTGCTGCTATTGAGACCAAGAAATGAAACCAAACTGTTTGAGTTATCTATTACTGTATAAAAAGCTAACCCAAAAGGTAGTGGTTTAAAACAGCCATATTTTTGCCCATAATTCTCCAATTTGGGCAGGGCATGGTGGTGGCAGCTTATCCCTGCTATGTGGTGCTAGATAGGGTGACTCACCTGGGCTGGAGAGTCTAAGGTGACTTCACTCACATGTCTGGAGCTCCGGTGGGGGTGGCTGGAATGTGAGGTGTGGCTGGGCTTGTTTCTCTTTCTACAGCCTCTCTGTCCATCAGGGTCACTGAAGTCTTTATCAAACGGCATCCTATTAAATCATTTGATTCTCACATTAATCTGAAAGATTGTATCTTAACAACTGAAAAAAAACGGAGGCCTTTTACTTAGTCTTGTTTTCCCACTCAACCTGTATTTTTCTTGGAACTTATATGTATTTACATATTTCTGTATGCAATTTATTTAGTTTATTGTAGGTATTCTTATAAACAGTCCTAATTCTGCAGTATAGATACAAAGATAAATATATGGTTTGTTACATAAATATGTTACTATTTATCTATCTTAAATCAGGCTCAGGGAGGTTTAGTGACTTGATCAAGGTTATATGCCTAATGCATGACAGAGCCTAAGTTGGTACTCAACTTTTCTGAACCTGTGAGAGCTAAACAATAAAATCCTAATCATATTATCTATTTTAGATTTTCTTAAGCTCCTAGGTTATAGAAGGATCACATAATTATTAAACAAAGAAAAAAATTGAATATAGCAAATAATTTTTTTTTTTGAGACAGGGTCTTGCCCTGTCACCCAGGCTGGAGTGCAGTGGCACTATCTCGGCTCATTGCAACCTCCACCTCCCAGGTTCAAGCATTTCTCCTGCTTCAGCCTCCTGAGTAGCTGGGATTACAGGCACCTGCCACCACACCCGGCTAATTTTTGTACTTTTAGTAGAGATGGAGTTTCACTATGTTAGCCAGGCTGGTCTTGAACTCCTGACCTCGTGATCCACCTGCCTCAGCCTCCCAAAGTGCTGGGTTTACAGGCGTGAGCCACCGCACCCGGCAGCAAATAATTATATACATTTTTAATTAGGTATAGTCATCATGTTGTACAATAGAGCTGTTGAATTTATTTTAACTAATTTGAACTTACCTAACTGAAATTTTGCATCTTTTGATCAACATTTTCCTAAGCCCCCTACCCTCTCCAGCCCCTGGTAACCACCATTCTACTCTCTACATCTCTGAGTCCAGCTTCTTTAGATTCCACATGTGAGATCACGTGGTATGTGTCTTTCTGTGCCTGGCTTATTTCACTTAACATAATGTCTTTCAGGCTTATTCATCTTGTCACAAATGACACAATTTCCTTCCTTTTAAAGACCAACTAGTATTCCATTGTGTACATATACCACATTTTCTTTATTCATTCATTCATTGCGGGACACTTGGGTTGATTCCATATCTTGGCTGTTGTGAATAGTGCTTCAGTGAATGTGGAAGTGCAGCTGTCTCTTCTATTGCACATACTGATTTCATTTCCTTCAGATATATACCCAGTAGTGAGATTGCTGGATCATATCATGGGGTCTATTTTCAATTTTTGGAGGAAACTCCATATTTTTTTTTTCATAACGGGTGTTCTAATTTACATTCCCACAAACAGTGTATAAGGGTTTCCTTTTTTCCACATTCTTGCCAACATGTTTTCTTTCATCTTTGCAATAATAGCCATTCTGATAGCTGCGACGTGATATCTCTCACTATGGTTTTCATTTGCATTTCTCTGTTGATTAGTGATCCTGAACATTTTTTTCATATACCTGTTGGCCACTTATGTGTCTTATTTTGAGAAATACCTATTCAAACCATTTACCCATCTTTGTATTAGATTGTTTTCTTACTATTGAGTTGTTTGAGTTTCTTATATATTTTGAATATTAACCTCTCATCAGATGTATAACAGATAATTTTACAAAGTAATATCTTATTTAAACTTCAGTTTACTTGAATTCCATTCAGTAAATACTTATTCAATGATTACTCCATGCCAGGTGCTGATCTGTGTGCTTAGAACACATCTCTGAACAAAACAGATATTCCTGCCCTTGCAGAACTTACTCCCTAAACGTGATACTTAGTAAACAAAACAACCAAATCATTTTACTGTGGGAAGAAGAATTTGCTAATGTTGTTGTGCAGAGATAGAGCAGGAACTTACAGTGATGATTTCATGGTTTTTTTTTTTTAATTTTAATTTTTATTTTTTTTGAGACGGAGTCTCGCTCTGTCTCCCAGGCTGGAGTGCAGTGGCGCGATCTCGGCTCACTGCAAGCTCCGCCTCCCGGGTTCACGCCATTCTCCTGCCTCAGCCTCCTGAGTAGCTGGGACTACAGGCACCCGCCACCACGCCCGGCTAATTTTTTGTATTTTTTTAATAGAGACCGGGTTTCACCATATTGGCTAGGCTGGTCTCAAACTGTTGACCTTGTGATCTGCCCGCCTCAGCCTCCCAAAGCGCTGGGATTACAGGTATGAGCCACTGCACCTGGCCGGTAGTAGTTTTTAAAAATATTTTTGTTAAAGAAAAATTGAACTCTGCCAATCTCTACTCAATTGAGAAATCTGTGTGAGCTTTACCCTTGGCTATGTCTCTTTAAACCCTTGAACTTCTCTGTCAATGATTTTTATGCAGATTCACAATTAAAAATCTAAAGTGTTCTTCATGTCCCCACCACTACTCCTCTCATCCTAGGCTGACCCTGAAAAGACAGACTTCCAATGCTTCATGCGTGACCCTTAATTTTATTCTTACCCTTCACAATTGAACACAAATATCAGCTTAAGTCCAATAATCATCTATTTGAAATGTAGATCTGCCATTTAGGGGATATCTTTTATTATATCACAATCACTTTTTTGTTATGGCTTTTCACATATTAGAAGGGCAAATGCAATTAGCTATTCAAATAATAGAACAAGCAAAAATTGCTGCATAAAGATAATGATGCTATCCTAATTGAACCCAGGAATCCTGGACGAAGGCACCACTAGTTGAGAGTTCAAATTCATGCTCATTGGGTGATGTGTGGAAGCTGATATTAATTTGGTACTTCGAGTGTCAATGTGCAATGTATAAGATTTCACACATTAAAAAGATACAAATTTGAAGTATGGCACAGTGGCTCACGCCTGTAATCCCAGCACTTTGGGAGGCCGAGGCAGGCGAATCGTGAGGTCGGGAGTTCGAGACCAGCCTGACCAACACGGTGAAACCCTGTCTCTACTAAAATTACAAAAATTAGTTGGGTGTGGTGGTGGGTGCCCGTAATCCCAGCTACTCAGGAGGCTGAGGCAGGAGAATCGCTTGAACTTGGGAGGCAGAGGTTGCAGTGAGTCGATATTGTGCCACTGCACTCTAGCCAGGGCAATAGCGTGAGACTCCATCTCAAAAAAAAAAAAAAAAAGATAAAAATTTCGAAATTTGAGAACCATCTTTATGAGAGCAGCTCCTGATCCTGAAGTTCTTGCAATTCAGCTATGAAGGCCAGATAGATATTTTAAAATGTCAGGAAACAATAAGGCCAAGAGGGGAAAAACCAAAGAAATGATACAAGGACCAAACCGATGGATGGAGTGGGAAACAGGATATTTTGATGCAGATGATATACTAGGTGCTTGATAACATTACCTCATTTAATCTTCACGACAACACAGTTTTACTAATTAGAATTTTGAATAACATGCAAGGACCATTAAGGAACTTTCTTATGGACATATAGTTAGAAAGAAAGAGGCGGGGCGCGGTGGCTCATGCTTGTAATCCCAGCACTTTGGGAGGCCGAGGCGGGCGGATCAAGAGGTCAGGAGATCGAGACCACAGTGAAACCCCATCTCTACTAAAAATACAAAAAATTAGCTGGGCGTGGTGGCGGGCGCCTGTAGTCCCAGCTACTCGGAGAGGCTGAGGCAGGAGAATGGCGTGAACCCAGGAGGCGGAGCTTGCAGTGAGCCGAGATTGCGCCACTGCACTCCAGCCTGGGCGACAGAGCGAGACTGTCTCAAAAAAAAAAAAAAAGAAAGAAAGAAAACCAGTTTGCCTACCTTTAAAGCTCAAATGATGAACATTTAAATTGATTAACAATTCAAACTGCACTGAATTCAATTGAATTGAACATTTCCCAGGTCTCTCCAGTTTTTTCGTAAGGCTTTGAAGATACCATGAAGGAAGGTACTTGGAATTAGAACCACCGGATTTTGAACCCTGACTGTGCTACTTCCTACTGGTAACACTTTGCATCAGTCAGTTTCACATCTTCAAAATAGAAAGGACGATACCTACCACATACGCAGCCTATGGGTACGTACTGGACACCTCTGTGAATGGGGTCAACAAGGTGCTTGGTCCACGGAATGCCAAGTAAAAACATGCAAGGTGAACAAGGCCCAATCATTATTCCTTCTCCATTTGAGGCTGGAAACAGTGGAAGATCAACTGTCATCCCAGTCTGGTTCTTACAGGTTCACGGAGAAGAGGAGTAGTTATCCTAGTCTGGTTCACAGGCTCAAGAGATGCTTGAAACAGCTTTCTAAATGAGGTTTGGGAGTTCTTGTGGATTTCAATTACCCATCTTATTGCTGGACCTCATTAGCACACGTAATTGGAAACTGACTCTGTATAATAAGGACAACAGGAGTCTCCAGCTCTGAGGCAGTTACTCTGGTATTACTCACTCTCCATCCCCTCATGAACACCCCAGCAGTTGCTCCTCAGACACAACCTCAGAAGCCAGGGAGAAAGAACCAAAATTCTTCCATTACTATATTTCCTGTGGGAGTCTATATGGGAGATTTTTGTTTCACACCATGTATTTGTGACATATGGATAAACAATAGCAATATAAAAGATCTTACAGAAATCTTCAATATTGGTTTCCTCAAAACACACATTCTTAATGGGGGACAATGTTGCCACCACAGAGGTGAAAGCAGGTTATTAGGAAGGTTAAAAAAAATCGTAAATATAAAAATGTTTTGTGGCCCTTCATCATACATAAACAGATATAAGGCATATATGTGGTATTAACATTTCATGGGGAGGGAATGATCAGAAAAGATCTAAAAAGTCTACTTAATGGGCAGAGAGTAGGGATAAAAGCGGGAACAAAGGTTGAGATAACATGGCCTTAGAAACAGCACGAAGTTGTCCAGATCAGTTTTTGGCTCCAGGAAAGAGGCAGAAGATAGCGATTCTTGCTGCTCCCTTCTGTGTTACAGATGGTTCTGGTTCATCATGACAATGATTAAAGGGGAGGGTTCTGAAGACAGGCTGCTTGTTTTGAAGCTCAGTTCAGTCAGATAGATCTGTATCATCTTGAGCTGGTTAATTAATGTCTCAATGCCTCATTTTTTTCATCTGCAAAATGACCACTGTAATATCGAACACTTCACGTTGTTGTGAGTGATGTAGGACTAAGTGTACATTTTCAAAAAGATAGGAGCAGAAGACATTCTATCTTTGTGAAAGAGCTCTGATTCCCTTTAATCCACATTCTCTAGGTGATCAAATCCTTGCAACATACTTAAAAAAAAAAAAACAACTTTGGGCAGGGTGCGGTGGCTCGTGATTGTAATCTCAGCACTTTGGGAGGCCGAGGTAGTAGGATCACTTGAGGTCAGGAGTTTGAGCCTGGCCACCATGGTGAAACTCCGATTCTACTAAAGAAATACAAAGATTAGCTGGGCGTGGTGGTGCATACCTGTATTCCCAGCTACTCAGGAGGCTGAGGCAGAAGAATCACTTGAACCTGGGAGGTGGAGGCTATAGTGAGCCAAGATCGCACCACTGCACTCCAGCCTGGGCGACAGAGTGAGATTCCATCTTAAACAACAACAACAACAACAACAAAACAACTTTGATGATTTTGAAAAATAGAAATATAGAGTAGCTAGAAATAGAATATATGGTTGGGGCGGCAGCTCACGCCTGAAATTCCAGCATTTGGGGAGGCAGAGGTGATCCCAGCCTCAAGGAATCCCTTGAGTCCAGGGGTTCGAGGTTATAGTGAGATACAATCACACCACTGCACTCCAGTTGGTGGCAGAGCAAGACTCTGTCTCTTATGAACAACAACAAAAAATATAGAATATAGAAAAGAACAGACACAGTATATATTTCCATAACATGAAGAGTTCATTCATGTTAGTATTTGGTCATATTTATGCTCTATCTTTATTGTATAGAATTTAAAATTATGCAAGTTATATATATACATATTTACACACACACACACACACACACACACACACACACACACACTCCCTTTGTTCCTTCTATATTCCCGGTCCTACCATAATGAAGCACAGTTTTTGAAAGTGCCTACTGACTGCCTGGTATGATTTACTGAGTGATGTTCTTTCTGAATGGGTAGCCTGAGGGACCAGCCATCTCCAGATTCATAACTCTTTACCCAAGCAAGATAAATGTTTCATTCAGATGAAGGCCAAACTGGCATTTTCTCCATTAATTGGAACAAAATTTCTTATGCACCTATTATATGCCAGACATTTTTGAACTGGGAGCAAAACTGTAGCTCCAGGCCTAGACATTAGTTTTTCAAAATGAAAATCCAGGTAGCTGGAGTGAGTTAAGTCAGTCTTCATACTTGAGGTGACATTCCAGGTATGTCTCACAAATGCTAATGGATAACTCACTTCTCCTATTAAATCCTAAAAGCGAGGTGTGATGACATGCACCTGTAGTTCCAGCTACCCAGGAGGCTGATGTGGGAGGATCACTTGAGCCCAGGAGTTCCAAGTCAGCTTGGATAACATAACAAAAGCCTGTTTCTAATAAAATAAACCCCAAATCTCATGGTGGCATTGGAATTATTTGCAGACAACTCAGTCCTTTTGGCTTTCAAAGTAGGTCTCAGCAAAGGAAGACGTAAGCTACTGGTTTAGGATTAGACCGGGGGAATCACACTGGTCTGGACACTTGGTTTGTCAAGCATCCTGGTAGTGGAGAATTCTGTGACTGGCAAATGCCTAGCAGGCAAAGGACTGAAAGTCTTGAGTCCTGAGAGAGACAACCTTTGGGTTCCTTAGGCAGTGGCCCAAGGGACTGGGATCTTATGTAAATGGCGGAGCGCCCCAGGAGTTTCAGGTATGCTTATCTGCTCATCTAATGGAGCCAAGGAGACAATCTGTTTAGATAACAGGTTGCAAGAGTTAATGGACTCTGCTGGGAATGGCATGTTGCCTGCTGGGGGGTAACCCTTAGATCTTGGAATTTGGCTGAGAGGAGGAGGCAATGCATGGTGGTCCTGCAGAGGTCTGAGAGACAGCTGTGGAGTGCCTCGCATGGTTTTCATCATGGCCTGGAAGTGTTCTCTCTCTCCATTGCCCGCCCCACCCCCCAACCCATTTACTCTAAAAGTAAAAATAAATGTTTTAAATACTTTGGAACCACCCACTAAATAGTAATTATAGATGGTAGTAACAAATTACACTATTATCTATCATGTTTTAAGTGCTTCTGGATGGCCAGACCCAGTGTCAGGCTGCTCTCACCACCCTGAGAATCCAGAGGAGGGGTCTCCATGTGACAGATGAGACCTGCACAGGTAGAGAACTTCATTCTTTCATTCACTTGCCCACTATTCGGGAAATGTTTGTTGAGTCTTTTCTATATTCTAAGAAACTGTGCTGGTGCCTCAAAGAGTTTGTAATTTCCCACAACTAACAAGGGGACATGATATAACTAAAAGTTACATTTGATTTGATTTTATTGAAATTGGTGGAGAAGAGTGGCCTTTATACCAGAGAGGAAATGCTGCAGCACTGGGTTTTCAGCACAAGTCAAAAGAAAAAAATCTCCTTAAACAAACTCTGGGGTGGAAGGAGGTGGGATGGGGAATATATGGAGCTAAATGTATTTTTGGAACCTGCAAAGAAGAAAAAAAACAAAACCAAAAAGCCCAACTTACTACTTCTTTTTCCAGGGTTCTTTCCTTGCTCTGTTTCCTAGCATCTTGTGCTAACCTCTATCTTAGAAGAGTATTTGTAAAATACTTATACTTGTCTGTTTCCAACAAACTGCGAACAGATTGTAGTCCTTGCAGGTAGAGGATATTTTATTTAACTTTTTTTCTCTAGTACCTGAAGCATTTTAAAAAGCTCTTTTAATTTGAATGAAATGAAAAGATGACTGACTGAATGAATAAATGGATGGATGAATAGATGGTTGGAAATCTCTTTTAATTTAAATAAAATGAACGGATGACTGACTGAATGAATACATGAGTGGAAGCATGGATAGATGGATGGATGAATGGATGGATGGATGGATGGATAGATGGATGGATTTCTCTGGGTGATTCTCCTGTACACATAAGCACAGACATACAGATTCACACAGAGAACAAAATCACACCAATTTATGTATATTCCTAGAGAAACACACATATGAAGACATTGTTCTCATTACCAAAGCCCTCCTTTCTCTTGGGCTAGCCATCTTATGTGGCCACCTCACCCATCCCCATTCATCTCCTAAGCTCAATTCTATCAGCTAAACCCCCTCCACCAGCACCGCCATTCTAACCTCCCTCTCTCAGCTGACACAGGTAACAGTGAGCTGAGAAGTTGATCTAACAGTATGCCTAGAAGACCAGGGGAGCTTCCAGAAGTCCTGGCTTTTTGGCTCTCTATGGCTCTGGAAGGGATTTGTCCCACCTATCTTGTTCTTATTTGGGGCAATTTTAACCTGGGCAGGAGAAAGGGAGGCAGGCTCCTGAAAGTGATATTCAGATAAGATGAAGATGTGAAGACCACTGAGTTTCCTCAAAGTACAGGCCCCTGTTAGGTGTGAAGGAAGCAGAGAGGAACTAACTTTATAGAGTGTCTTTGATGTCCCAAACATTCTGCTAGATGTTTAAGTGAGATGGCTCATCTAATCACCATGAAAATGAAAGTTTCCACAGAGGTGCTATTATTCTCATTTTGCAAATGAGGAAGCTGAGGCTGAGAATGAAAAGGGACTTGGCCAAAGCTAATAGCTAAGAAGTGACTGCCACCAGCTTAGGGACTATTCAGACTCCTGATGCTGAGGCCAACAGCATCTTCCTTCCAGGCCATATTCTTTCACTGAATATTTACCAAGTGTCTATTAGATATACAAAGTACTGGAAACCCAAACATGGGATAGAACCAGTCTTTGTCTTTAAAACATATATATTAGGCCAGGCACGGTGGCTCACTCCTGTAATCTCAGCACTTTGAGAGGCCAAAGCGGGAAGATCATTTGAGCTCAGGAGTTCAAGACCAGCCTGGCCAACATGGTGAAACCCTGTCTCTACTAAAACTACAAAAATTAGCCAGGCATGGTGGTGGGTGCCTATAATCCCAGCTACTCAGAGGCTGAGGCAGGAGAATTGCTTGAGCTCAGGAGGCAGAGGTTGCAGTGAGCCAAGATTGCACCACTGCACTCCAGCCTGAGCTACAGAATGAGACTCCGTCTCAAAAAAAAAAAAAGTAGGCCGGGAGCGGTGGCTCACATCTGTAACCCCAGCACTTTGGGAGGCCGAGGTGGGTGGATCACGAAGTCAGGAGATCGAGACCATCCTGGCCAACATGGTGAAACTCCATCTCTACTAAAAATACAAAAAATTAGTTGGGCATGTTGGCGTGTGCCTGTAATCCCAGCTACTCGGGAGGCTGAGGCGGGAGAATCGCTTGAACCAGGGAGTCAGAGGTTGCAGTGAGCCAAGATCGTGCCACTGCACTCCAGCCTGGCAACAGAACAAGACTCTGTTTAAATATTTATATCTCTATCATCTATCTATCTATCTATCTATCTATCTATCTATCTATCTATCTGACTATGACACAGGAAACAAATGGTACATTATCGTAAGATATATGAGGGAAATGCTCTAAAAGAGATATCAGCAAATTTCTCAGAAGGTTGGAAGAAGGACAGAACACTTCCTATTGAAGGAAAAATGCAGCATTGAGCTGGGTCTTGAAGGGTGAGTCTTATTTTCCCAGAAGGAGAGGATGCTGATGGAGAGAAAAAAGCTTTTTCTCTACCGTCTTATGGTTAGTTCTTGAGGGTCTGCATATTAAACTGACAAAGGACAGATTAGCAAAACAAAAGACAGATTTTTGTTCACATACATCAAATGTATGTTGACATTCATAACCACTCAAGGAGGCAGTTGTTAACAGAATTTGGAGGGTGTATACTATCTTAACAGGAGAAGAAGGGTACTTATGGGAAAAGAAATGATTTTTAGGAAAGATAAATGGGCCCTTAGGAGTGTTGGGGCTCAGAACCTGATACCCCAAAGTATGGCACCTTGGCATGCTGAGTACTTTGAACTGAAGGACATTGGAAGGACCTCAGAAACTGGGTTTCTCTGACCTCTTCCTACCTTCCTATCTCCTGTCTCTTTTTCTTCACCTGAGTAAATGAGCCATAGAAACCAGAATTCCTCTTCCCCAAGGTGGGTCATAGAAACCAGAACTCCTCTTCCCCAAGCATGCATAAAACCTAGGAAGGCCACTCTTCTCCTTCTGTCTTGGAGAATCTCATTCCAGAGGAGTCCAGCCTCATACCCAGGAGGAAGGAATGTTGCATAGGGAGGCCGAGAAGAATCTGAACAGAAAGGCAGGCTTGGCTGGGTTTCTCCTGTCAGTCTACTAGCATTAGATCATACCTTTTTGTCTAATCACATTTCTATATGGCTGTCAGTTCTTCATCAAACCTGAGCATAAAAACAGACCATTTTCCCTGGGTTTTTGGCTCTTTATTTCTCAAGGCTCCCGTGTCACATAAAACTTTGGTTAAATACATTTGTCAGGCTTTTCTCTTGTTCTCTCGCCTTTTGTTATAGGAGTGTTGGCCATGATCCTTACGATGGGTAAGAAAAGGTGTTACACCTTTCCTCTTCTACAGGAGGGTAGATGGGAGACATCATGGTTTTGTGACACTGTCTGTTTGTTTGGGTAGGCAGCTGACGTCTAGTGTCTGATAAGAGAGTCAGTCTTCCCTGGTTGCTACCAAAGAGGGGATTGACAATGACAGTTTTGTTATCTTGACTTCTAATAGGAGGCTGTGCCCTTAGGCAGATAATGAAGGAAAAAAAGCATATTCTCAAATGTTTTTAACTCAAAACAACTTTTATGCCACAGTAAAATATTTTAGACTCCCTTAATACAGAGAAAGGCAAAAATGTCTGAATACTTATTACTAATAAGTAATACTTAATGCTTTGTGAACATTATGCCAGGAATATCTCTTACCTTATACGAAGCAGGATGTTTTGACAGGGCTCCGACTCCCTGGCATTTAGAGATCCGAAAAAGCAACTATTACGTGTATAGCTCCTTCTTCTTCCAGTCATTGTCATCTTCATCATTATCATCATTGTAGGGAAAGAAACAGGGTGATCTCTTTCCTCCACATCATAAGCTGTCACCCTTATAATGAAAGGTTAACAAGAGAAAAGCATAATAAAATTATTTAATCCCGGCCAGGTGCGGTGGCCCAGCACTTTGGAGGCCGAGGCGGGTGGATCACCTGAGGTCAGAAGTTCAAGACCAGCCTGGCTAACACGGCGAAACCCCATCTCTACTAAAAATACAAAAAATTAGCCGGGCATGGTGGCACAGTGCATGTAGTTCCAGCTACTGAAGAGGCTGAGGCAGGAGAATCACTTGAACCTGGGAGGCAGAGGTTGCAGTGAACCAAGATCGCACCACTGTACTCCAGCCTGGTGACAGAGCGAGACTTTGTCTCAATAATAATAATAATAATAATAATAAATAAATAAAATAAAATAAAATAAAATAATTTAATTCTAATTTTACATGACACAGGAGCCTTCAGAATGAAGACCAAAAGAGAAAAGAAAACCTGTTCATTTTTAATGCTTAGGTTATAAGAAGTGGGAACACCTGGCTGGGCACGGTGGCTCACACCTGTAATCCCGCACTTTGGGAGGCTGAGGCGGGTGGATCACTAGGTCAGGAGATCGAGACCACATTGAAACCCTGTCTCTACTAAAAATACACACACGCACACACACACAAAAATTTAGCCAGGCGCGGTGGCGGGCACCTGTAGACCCAGCTACTTGGGAGGCTGAGGCAGAAGAACGGCATGAACCCAGGAGGTGGAGCTTGCAGTGAGCCGAGATCGCGCCATTGTACTCCAGCCTGGGCGACAGAACGAGACTCCATCTCGGAAAAAAAAAAAAAAAAGAAGTGGGAACAGTTGTGTAGAAATGTGATTGGACAAAACGTGTATGAACTAATGGCAATAGACTGAGTGGGGAAACCCAGCAAGGGCTATCGATTCAGGTTCTTCTTAGCCTTTCTGTGCAGCATTCATTCCTTCTGCACACAGGGCAGAATTCTTTCCGGCTGGGAGTCTTATGACCTACAATCTAACGAGAAGGGCTGGAGAGATTTTTTATGATTAGTTCTTACCCAGAAAGGTGGGGGAAGGTTAGAGTAATATTTTTAGGTATTATGGCTGGCTTTGGGGAAAAGGGGTTTTTGTGTCTATGACCTGCCTTGGGGAAGAGGAATCTAGTTTCTATGGCTTACCTTGGGGAGAATGACAGAAGAGACGCAGGAGGACAGGAGAAGGTCAGAGATGAACCTTCCTTCTGAGGCCTTTATTTTGGGGTCTGATTTCTGAGCCCTAGTGACATCATCATCATCACTATCATCATCATCCATCATCATCTCCTGCTCACTCTTCCGTGAGCCCGAGGTCAGAGGTAAACTGTTTGAAGAATTGATATGAAGGTCAGCACTGGGTGGCAAATGAAAATTGACATATTAGTTGATTTTTATATTAAAAATCTTAAAGTTGATCTTTTTTGAAGGGTCACACGGAACTGCAAGTTGTATCAAGGGAGTCTTTAGGAGTTTACACCGTGGCGGAAGACATGGAGACCAAATCAAGAACTACAGGGCTGCCCCTTGTGGCAGCAACTTTTCCAGCCAGAACTAGACCAGGAACTACTGGTAGACCTACCTGGAATTCCACTGCTGCCAGAAGGCAATGACTGCTAAAGGGGGTTATGTTTTTGTGTGTGAATGGTACATGTGCACAAGACTCTGCTCTATACTATGGGTCTTAGCCTGGGACAAGTACCAGGCAGAAGGCATGTTTCCTGGGAAGATCTGAGCTTGCTCCACCTCACCTCTCTTCTGTCCTTTGTTCTTCTCCCAGGATGGTAAAGAGGAACCTGGGTACATAGTGATCCCTATCCTGGGACCCTGAATCATGACTTAACTAGCAATAATAACTCATTGGAAGCTGTGTGTGATGGCATGCACCTGCAGTCCCAGCTACTTGGGAGGCTGAGGCAGGAGGATGGCTTGAGCCCAGGAATTTGAGTCTGTAATGCACAATGATTATGCCTGTAAACAGCCACTGCCCTCCAGCCTGGGCAATATAGAGAGACCCTGTTTCTAAAACAAACAAACAACAACAAAAATACTCATTGAAAATGTGTAAAAAAAAATCCAAAAGTTTAGGCTTTTTTTTTTTTAAGGTCATAGAATAGGAGTAAATGCTAAACGTCTCTGGCATTACAAATACTCATATACTTACCTTATAGGCCATGAAGAAATGTCTTTTTATCTTCTAGAGGTTCTGACCTCAATGCAACATGTCCAGTAAGAATGACAGGGTCACGTGAAATAAAATTCTTAGAGGAATGAATCTCAGGTCTATAACCTGAATAGCTTTATTTAAAAAAAATACAAATAGGTGATTGGATGTAAGAATGAATTTCTGAATTCTTATTTCCAGAAGCTGCGATCTTGGCCTGCAAATCTCAAGCTACAAAGTAGAATGATGAATTTTCTGAGAGGAAACACAGGTGTAGATTTAACTCCTGGAAAGTGAGGGCAGAAACACATCCAAAGGGGACCCCTGGAGTGAGAAGCATTAAAGATGAATTCTTCCTAGAACTGTAACAGCCTGGAATTTTGACACATTCTGCAGCTGACACTCAGTGAGCCCTCATGGTATGGAAACAATACTTAAAAAATTTTTTAGTGTCTTAGACTTATTTGAGGAAAAGAAGGAAGGTGTAATTATTGCAATAAAACTTTTTTAAAGTTTAATAAACTCTAAATAACTTAGCCTAGTCAAAGTTCTGAAAATTATTGCTTCAAAAATTATAACCATTATAAATATGATTTTTGATGATATTTTTATGACTTCTGAGAAGTTCACAGGGATTTCACTTGAAACAATAATATCCACCAGTGAGTATGTTCACTGATGACTTATAAATTGTGCTTGAAAACAGGTTTTGCAAATTAGTCTTTTTCCCAACATGAATTTGTAATGCATGTCCTTTCTTGAAGTAGTGCAGAATGAAGAAAACAGATATTTTAAAAGAAAATGAAAATGTAAATGAAATACAATTATGCAGTAGGACCATTCACTGCTAGTCTCTAGGATGTATTTGTGGAAATTTGAAGAAAGCCCTTTTTCTTTAGGATGTATCTAGGATGGAACTAGTGACAGGGTTCAGGACATGACACCCCAAAATATAGCACCTTGGCATTTGAGAAAACAGCAGAAACAGGAAGCCCACCCTCACCTTTCTCTGGCCTTTCTCCCCTGAAGAAGGTTCTCTCTGCCTTTATTTCACACCGTCATGTGATGGGTGTCCACTCCTATACTCCCAGAGAGAAAGAATGTCATCAGGGGACACCAAGAAGAAACTGAACAAACAGGCCTTGCTATGTTCCTCCCAGTTTATTACCACTAGATCATACCCTTTTGTCCTCCAATCATACTTCTGCGTAATTGTCCACAAAAATACACAAATTCTCGCATTTCTTTGAGTTTTCGTTTACAAAGCCTTCCGTGTCACATAAAACTTATACTAAATACATGTATATGCCCTTCTCTTATTACTCTCTCTTTATTACAGGGGCCTTAGCCATGAACCTTGGGATGGGTGAGAAAAAGATGTCACATTTTCTGTGCTACAATAGCAAGGCCACAGAGAACACAGCTTGACAAGAGGTACATGGGCTGGGTTTTAGCCCTTAACCATTTTCTACTGGACGCTCTTGCGTATGATACAACCTGCCCAAGATTATTGTATGTCTGCCCTGCAGAATGACATGAAAATGTGTTTCTTGTGTTAATACACTCTCTCGCTCTCTCTCTCATGTGGCAGAGAATACACAAAGAATTGGCAATGCTGGAGCCTCTGGGGAGGAGAACTGGTTGAGGAGGGTGGGAAAGAGACATTTCCTTGCATAACCTTTGCACTGGTGCTCTTTGAATTGTGTAATTATTATACATACATGTTACTTATTTAAAATAAAATAAAATAAGCCAGGTGTGATGGCACATGCCTGTGGTTCCAGCTACTCAGAAAGCTGAGGTGGGAGGATCCCTTGAGCTCAGGAGTTTGAGGCTGCAGTGAGTCAAGATTGTGCCATTGCACTGCAGCCTGGGCCACAGAGTGAACCTCTGTATCAAAAAACACATAAATAAATAATAAAAAATGTAAAGGAGCTTTTGTTTAGAAGCAGAGAATAAAGAAAACACACACATGAATCTTAAGAAGCGCAGCGTGCTGTAATGAGTAACAACAGTACTTTAACGACAGGGTCTGAATCACACTCAGTGACCAGACATTGGAGGCCTGAGGAGATACTTCAAGTGGGGAGAGAATGGGGAGTGAAGTGCCAGAGGTCAGCAAGGGGACTCTGAGAACTCAGTAGGCCTGTTTGGCTGCATTGTGGGTCTGTGCAGGACGGGATGGTAGATAAAGTTGGCAGGAGTCTGGAACCACAATGTGGAAGGCTTAAGTTTGTAGGCTGAGGTGTATAAAGTTTGCATAGTAGATAAAAAAAGAAAGACTTGTAGCTGGATATGGCATCTGATCTCTAACAAATTTAGGTATTATAGGCCTTCTTGGAAAAAGAAATTTTTACAAATAAAAAGTTTTTATTACATTAGCAAACACCAGCAATATTATTTCTGAGATTTATCCTTTTTTTTTTTGAAACAGATTCTGGCTCCGTTGCCCAGGCTGGAGTGCAGTGGCGCTATCTCGGCTCACTGCATGCTCTGCCTCCCGGGTTTTCACGCCATTCTCCTGCCTCAGCCTCTCAAGTAGCTGGGACTACAGGCGCCCGCCACCGTGCCCGGCTAATTTTTTGTATTTTTAGTAGAGACGGGGTTTCACTGTGTTAGCCAGGATGGTCTCGATCTCCTGACCTCGTGATCCGCCTCGGACTCCCAAAGTGCTGGGATTACAGGCATGAGCCACTGTGCCCAATTTATTCTTTTAAAAATACTTTTTTCTCTATTTTTTTACACTAAGTAGAAACCGGAGTAATCAATTAAATTTTTAATGTTGACTTTGAAATGCAGTAGAAACAAGAAAGGTTTTATTTTTATTTATTTATATTTTTAGAGACGGGGACTTCCTCTGTCACCTAGGCTAGAGTGTAGTGGCCGGCTCATTGCTCACTGCAGCCTCAGATTCCCAGGGCTCAAGCAGTTCTCCAGCCTCAGCCTCCCAAGGAGCTAGGACTATAAGTGTGCACTATCTTGCCCAGCTAACTTTATTTTTATATTTTGTAGAGATAAGATCTCACTATGTTGCCCAGGCTGGTCTTCAGCTCCTGGCCTCAAGCAAGCCTCCTGTCTTGGTCTCCTAAGGTGCTGGCATTACAGATGTGAGCCACCACACTCTGCCCCAAAAAGTTTTATTCCCAACTCTGACAAGCAAGAAAACTCCAATAAAACAAAATAAATAAGATCAAGAAAGGGGAACCTAATAATGACAAAAAATGTTGAAACCAGAAAATATGATTCTTTACAAGTCAGGATTTGAGTGATTATTATGGAAATAAAAATAGACTTCCAAATCTGAAATTATGAATTTCTGTATAGTAGGAGTTTCTTTCTTCTCTTTAAACCTTTAAATGTATTAATTTAAAATTTTGTGTGCATAAATGCTTTTTATAGATTATCTTCAGTAAATGAACTGTGTGTATCATATACAGATCTGGAGGAATAGAAAGTGTATTTAAATTAAAATGAGAAGCTTAAATTGGATAGATGTGAATGAAATGCTTCATAGAAGGTATCCATAGAAACCACTTAAAATAAAGAGAAATGTTAATTCTCTTTGTAAATTGAGCTCCCAGAATCAAAATGAGCTTGAGACATTTAATGTAGGTAGGATACTCTTTGGCCTTATCTATATGAAACATACTAATTGACAATTATATTTTTTGGCCATGGTCTCAGCTGATAGTCAAAACCAATTTGTAGCCATGGAGTTGATGGGATTCAGCTAGTAAAATTGCTAAGCTATATTGGCCCAACTTGTTGATTTAATCAGGTGTGTGATCAGCAATTCATGACTGTAGTGTCCCAATCTTTGGCAGTTTCTTGACAGCACAAAAATTTAAATTTTAGCTACATCTAATAGTGATTATAAAGTAATTAGTGGACACCACTAAAAATCATTTGTAAAAGAAAAAATTTTCCTTTGCAAACTTCCCAACAAAAGTTTCTATTTTCCATGTTCCTTTCCAGGCCCCAACACAAACAGAGATGTTTTACATTTGCTGCGGTCAGAGGGTTCAGAATCCAACATTCTGCTTCTGTTGATATAAATATAATGTTAACATTTTCTGGTTGCTACATTTTCTTTTCTTTTCTTTTTTTTTTTTTGAGATGGAGTCTTGCTCTGTCACCCAGGCTAGAGTGCAGTGGCGTGATCTTGGCTCATTGCCAGCTCCGCCTCCTGGGTTCATGCCATTCTCCTGCCTCAGCCTCCCGAGTAGCTGGGACTACAGGCACCCGCCACCACGCCCCGCTAATTTTTTTGTATTTTCAGTAGAGACAGGGTTTCACCATGTTAGCCAGGATGGTCTCGATCTCCTGACCTCGTGATCCACCCGCCTCAGCCTCCCAAAGTGCTGGGATTACAGGCATGAGCCACCATGCCCGGCCCATTTTCTCTTAATTTCTTAATCTTTCTTTGTAATGATCACAGATGATATAACTAAGTTGATCATTTTAGAAATAGTAACTATTCATTATTACTAACTGTAATAATCCACTAATTGTTAACTGTGTAGTTTTTCCTACTCTTCCCATTATGGTAGTTCTCTTTCATGTTCTAGCTGATATATTTTAGATCTGCCATTTATAATGGCCTGAGACATGCTCTGATATTTTGGAGTTGGGACATAATCTTTTTTTTTTGAGACAGGGTCTCCCTCTGTTGCCCAGACTGGAGTAGAGTGGTGCAATTATGGCTCACTGCAACTTCAATCTCCCAGTCTCAGGTGATCCTCCCATCTCAGCCTCCCCTGGAGTAGCTGGGACTACAGGTACGTGCCATCATGCCCAGCTAATTTTTGTATTTTTTGTACAGACTGGGTTTCATCATGTTGCCCAGGCTGGTCTCAAACTCCTAGGCCCAAGAAATCTGCCCACCTTAGCCTCCCAAAATGCTGAGATTACAGGCATGAGACACCATGCCTGGCCAGGACATCTTTATACTCTTTTGTTGTTGTTTTTTTAAGATGGAATTTCACTCTTGTTGCCCAGGCTGGAGTGCAATGGCACCATCTTGGCTCGCTGTAGCCTCTGCCTCCTGGATTCAAGCGATTCTCCTGCCTCAGCCTCCCAAGTAGCTGGGATTACAGGTGCCCACCACCAGGCCTGGCTAATTCTTGTATTTTTAGTAGAGATGGAGTTTCACCATGTTGGCCAGGCTGGTCTCAAACTCCTGACCTCAGGTGCTTTGCCCACCTCGGCCTCCCACAGTGCTGGGATTACAGGCATGAGCCACCATGCCCAGCCCGACATCTTTATACTCTTAAGAGTTACTGAGGCTGGGCGCAGTGGCTCACCCCTGTAATCCCAGCACTTTGGGAGGCCGAGGTGGGTGGATCACGAGGTCAGGAGATCGAGACCATCCTGGCTAACATGCTGAAACCCCGTCTCTACTAAAAATGCAAAAAAAAATTTTGCTGGATGTGGTGGCGGTTGCCTGTAGTCCCAGCTACTCGGGAGGCTGAGGTGGGAGAATGGTGTGAACCCAGGAGGCAGAGCTTGCAGTGAGCTGAGATCACGCCACTGCACTCCAGTCTGGGCAACAGAGCGAGACTCTGTCTCAAAAAAAAAAAAAAAAAAAAAAAAGTTGCTGAGAATCCACCCAATGCGGTGGCTTATGCCTGTAATTCTAGCACTTTGGGAGGTTGAACTGATCCTTTGGGAGGATTGCTTGAGGCCAGGAGTTCGAGGCCAGCTTGGGAACACATCAAGACCTTGATCTCTACAAAAAAAAAAAAACAACTTTAAAAAATTAGCCAGGCATGGTGGTATGTACCTGTAGTCCTAGCTACTTGGGAGGATTGAGGCTGGAAGATTGGTTAAGCCTAGAAGTTCAAGGCTTCAGTAAGCTATGATCGCACCCCTATACTCTAGCCTGTGACAGAGTGAGACCACGTCTCTAAAGAAAAAAAAAAAAAGAATTATTGAGGATCCAAAGAACCTTCATTTATGAGGATTAAATCTACTGATATTTCCCATATTTTAAATTAAACTGAGACATTTTGAAAATATTTATTTTAGAAAACAATAATAAATTCACTATATGTTAACATAAATAACTTTTTTTTGAGACAGAGTTTTGCTCTTGTTGCCCAGGCTGGAGTGCAATGGCACAACCTCGGCTCACTGCAACCTCTGCCTCCTGAGCTGAAGCAATTCTCCTGCCTTGGCCTCTCGAGTAGCTGGGATTACAGGCACCTGCCACCATGCCCAGCTAATTTTTTTGCACTTTTAGTAGAGACAGGGTTTCACCATGTTGTCCAGGCCGGTCTTGAACTCTTGACTTCAGGTGATCCACCCACCTCGGCCTCCCAAAGTGCTGGGATTACAGGCGTGAGCCACTTCACCCGGCCAATAACTTTATTTTTATGAAAAATCACTATAGTTCCCAAATAAAAAAATGTAGTGAGAATCGTGGCATTGTTTAACATTTTGTGAAGCTCCGTAATGTCTGTCTCAATAGAAGACAGGTGGATTTGCACATCTATTTCTGCATTCCATCTGTAGTATCTCACTTTAGGTAGTTTCTGGAAAATTAGAATTAAAAAGGCTGGAACATCTTAGTATTATCATGAAAATAATTTTGACCTGAGAGAGAATTGGGAATCTTCAGGGGCTTCAACCATGTTTTGTAAACCTGATGGTGCACACCATGGTATATATGGAAAATTATCACATGGCTACAGGGCTATATGGTGTGGTTTGCAGTCCTGGAGGACACCAGCTCAGGAAAGAGTCTTCATTTTTTTTTTTCTGTTCAAATAAATTGATAGCAGTGATAGTTTATTGTCAAGTTATTGTTTTACTTTCTCTGCAGGTGAGAAAATACTCATTGAGTCCTAGTGAATTCAGTTTCAAATTTAATAGTCATTAACATTAGCCTTTCTAATTAGAATCAAAGGATTTTAGAGCTGGAAATGCTGAAAGAGAATCCTAAAATCATTTGGTCACATATGAGATGGGGCCACTGGTAGCATGCAAAAAAAAGTTAGGTGAGATAACTTGAGGTAGTACACAGACAAGATGTTAAATAAAATATTGAGTAATGAAAAAGTTGTTTCCTTTTAGATCCTCTTTCCACCTGGTTATACTGAGTGAAAGGTTTCATTTTTTTTTTTTTTTTTTTTTTTTGAGATGGACTCTCACTCTGTCGCCCAGGCTGGAGTGCAGTGGCGCGATCTTGGCTCACTGCAACCTCCGCCTCCTGGTTCAAGCGATTCTCCTGCCTCAGCTTCCTGAGTAGCTGGGACTACAGGCGCCCGCCACCAGGCCTGGCTAAATTTTTTGTATTTTTAGTAGAGACTGGGTTTCACCGTGTTAGCCAGGATGGTCTTGATCTCCTGACCTCGTGATCCGACCTCGTGATCTGCCCGCCTCGGCCTCCCAAAGTGTTGGGATTACAGGCTTGAGCCACCGCGCCCAGCCTGTTTTTTGGTAGGTCTTCAATATACCCTAACTACCTTGTAGAGCCTTTAACCAACTTGCACATTTTCCAATTTAAGATAAGGTTAGCCTAAGGCTCAGAGCCTTACGTAGATAAGAGTATCTAGCTAGAATTTAATAGCATTGTTTTTTCTTTATTTTTTTATTACAATCCTTTTACAGCAAGTCATTTTGGGTTTTAATTTAATAAGGTTTAATTTTAAAATATTTTATTTGCTTTTAAAAAGTTCAGTGATTTAAAGAAAATAGTTGTGAAATAATAGTATGAATGGTATGACGATATGGCAAAAGTAATAAAACGAAGGACTGAGGTTTGGGGAAAAAAATGACTTGATTCTATCCCTAATTTAGAGGTAGAAAAATCAAGGCATAGAGAAAATTGATTTGCTGCAGATAGTCTAGTCAGACTTAAACTCTGGTCTTACTCTCAATTCAAAAGTTCCTCTACTACAGCATAATGAGTGCTAAAGTGTAACACTGAATGTCTTAACATTAGGACCTGCCCCGAAGCCAGACAGATCCAGGTTTAAGCTCCAGAATCATTCCAGCCTAGCTGTGTAATCATGGACAAATTGCATAACTTCTATCCTCCTTGGTTTCTTCATTTATGAAATTGACACACCTATTTCACCTACTTAATATTTCATTGATATTAAATGAGATAATATTTAAATAGTTAAAATGGCTGCTGACCCTCAATAGACAGACCTATTTTTATTAGCTGAAGTTACTTTTACTGAACTGCAGAGCATTTGGAGCAAAAGGATCTTTCTTCCTAGCCAAGGCTTGGCTCCAGTGTGTGTGAACTGCATCTGCCACTTGGATCCTTACTTAATTAAAGGCTGGAAACCATTGCATTTCCCTGGAGGAGTCTAACTCGTCTCTGGTTGCAGGGAAGGGAGGTAAAAAGTGTTAACTGGGAAACTTATGCAGCCAAGGGTTAAAATAGCTGAAGAAGAATTCTGGCCTCTGATGTCTGTGATGCAAAGCCAAGTGTGTTTGCCTTTGTGAGCCCAGGAATGCTTTCGGTGAGTCTTGTTTGTTGTGGAAACTGACTTGATCAAAGTGGGGAGAATTAAAATGATCCATCAGAATAATAGTTAAGGCTGTATATGAAGTCCCCAGACAGAGGCTTGAACCTGAAGGCTCCCACTGAGGACAGACAAGTCAGCTGACAGCAACTGGGAAGAAAAGAGTCTCTTTAGGCAGACGGTGCAGCTGGGAGATAAAGACTCTGGGTAGATAAGAGTCCAGATTTGGTGAGGTGCAGTGGTGACACAGAATGCTGACCTCATGTTTTTTTAGGATTCTTGCAACACCAAGATTGTGGCTTTTAGGTGTCAGTTTTTGAGAGTGAAGTTACTAAGTGAAGTAGGCACTTCTGGTAGTAAAGCAGTTGGGAGTGGGGAAACTGTGCTAATTGCACTGGAGATCCTGTGCTAATTGTACCAGAGTGTTTTAAGGCACAATGTCACACTTCTCCCCATATTAATTTACAAATATTGAAACATTTTCATTATGATTAGGCAGTATTAAGGGATCCTAAGTGGCTGGCGCTATTTTAGATTGTTTACTCAGTTTGTTCCTCCCGGGTGAGGATTGGTAAAACTGATATTTTATCAAGTATGAAATGACCTTGGAGCCTCCTGGTTGCTAAGTTAAAATGCATAACCAAGGCAGCCCAGGAATCTAAAGCAGAAGGGTTGGAGATGTAAAAAATGTCTGGTCTTGCTCATATATTTTAGCGATGGGAAAACTGAGGCCCAGAGAGAGGAGGCAACTTGCTCAATATGATAGTAAAATCACCTGCCTTTTGGCCTGTTGCCATGACAAAGAAGCTACAGAAAATGGAGTAGTGGTCTAGAATGCTGCCCACATGAGTCGGTGTCACCTTCTGGGCATTTGCAACCTGAAATATTGCAGGCATATCACTCTGTTTTTAGTTTTTGACAATAATAATAATCCTGCGTTTTGTTTGCTTTTTGCTTTTGTGTGTTTTGGTTTATCTTTTTATCTCTACTCCTCCCAGGATACCCTTCACCAAGACTCTCCTATGCAGGTAGATCCAGAGTGAAGCCTTTAGAAAGATCAGTAATTCACCCAATACTGCTTCCAATGAGAGAATTTCATAATCATTTCTCAGGTTGAGTGCTTTACAGATCACAAAGCTCTTTAAAATCTATTCTTCCACTAATCCCTGCACAGCCTTAGAAGGAGGCAGAACATTCATTTCATGGATGCAGTAGGTAAGACAGCCAGCGGCTCACTTTGGGTCACACCACCCCAGAGCCACTGAGCCGCCCTACCTGGGGCTCCAGTCCTGGGCACAGTCAGTGCAGCGCCTCTCACAGCAAGCAGAGCAAGGCCAAGACACGTGGAGGAGCCGGCCAATCCCTCAGGATACATTCTGTGAGCACTCGACTTGGTGGGAGTTTCAGGAGATTCTGCAACAAGGCAGAGGGAGGAGGCTGGGAGAAGTGGAGAGAAATGCTCAGACAGTATGGGGGAGGAGACAATCTGGAAATCTTGCCCTGAAAAAGGTAAGAATTCGGGAAAAGTTTAGACAGGCAGGATGCAGACTTAAGAGGTGAAATCCCCGGGGAAATTCGTTTCTTTTCTAGGGGCTCCCAGCAACGGCTTCCATGAGGAAAATGTTTGACATACTGCGTTAACACACACACACACACAACTGCCTTCCTAGAGCACCTCTCCCTCTGAATGGGGAGATTTGGGTTCACTTTGCTTTGCAGGCTCTGGGCCCCACTTAGCTCAGAGATGAGGGAGAACCCTGCAGCCTTATCCTTCCTGCCCAGACGCAGGGGAAAGTCGGCCTCTGCATCAAAGCAAGGAGAGAGCAATGCGCTACTTTTGTCTGTCTCTCTCCTTTCAGCCAAAGCTCTGGCTGATTTCCTGCCCAGGCACTAACAGGGGTCTCACCCTACCTTCAGGTCTCTCCCTTCCCAGGGTTCACTAAAATGGGGAATCCAGGAAAAGGAAGCTGGGCTCTCCGGGTTTCTGTTTGTCTTTGGAAACCACTTACGGAGTCGGAATTGGGGCCCGCAAATGTGGACCCTTCAGGAGTGACTCCCCCGCTCCAGTCGAGTTACCAAATGAGGCCAATTCATTCTTTGGAATGTAGCAGCCTGGGCAATGATGATTGATACTGACAGCAAAGCTTTCATGTAGCAATATCCCCGGCCACTGACTGTGAGGAGAAAAGAAAGAACGCTCTGGAATTCACAACATTCCCCCTCCAATTAATCCCCAGCCGCCCCGCTGTGTGTGAATGGGTTGTGCTAGGGATTCGTAGCTCTGATGCGGGGGATTTGCTGATTCCTTGAAGCCCCCTGAGGAGAGGTGATATGGAGAGCAAATAATCAGCATGCAGCGCGGGAGGGATGGAAAGAATTGGCTCGGCTGGGCCTGGCTTTACTATTTGCACACTTTTAGGGACCTCCGAAACTGGGTTTGCAGACAAAACCCTGTGGCTGAGGGGCCCTCAGTCCCCGACCTATTGAGAGCCGGGATTGCGGCCGGATCTCCTACTAGCTTAAGATAGGCGCCTTGCCTCAGAAAGAGGGGCCAGAGCGACTGTCCAGGATGAAGAGGTGACTGCAGTCCCAATTCTCACCCAAGTGCAGGCCGGAACGGCCTTCCCGGCCACCTCTACCTCGCCGCAGTCACAGGCTCACCCTAAGCCATCAAGACTAGAGTTTGCATTACAGTGAATGCACTGTTGTGAATTGCATTTTTCAATATAAGTCCTGCCTTTCAAAATGCTGTTTATTCCCTGTCAGGTAACATGGGCACAGTAAGATGGCGCCGGTTCCGGGTTCTTCACCCCCGGTTCCCGGTTCTCCACCCCGCAAGCCCGCCAAGAGAAGGCCAATCAGGGAATAACACCTCCTGCCTTTTACTCAAACCCCACCCCTAAGCCAATCACCGATGCCCACGTAGCCCCACTGAGTATAAAAACCCAGCACCTCAGCAGCTGGCCGCTTCTTCCTTCTCCTCCTCCGTGTGGTGTTATCTTGGTGCCTCCAATAAAATCTCTTGACCGCGACCAGCGTGTCTTTGGTTCGAGCCCAATCGGGTCCGACTCTTTCATTCCCCTCCACCTCTCCAGCTCCAGATCCACCTCTGTGAAGCCTTCTCTGCTGGTGAGAATAAACTTTGGGTTCTCTGTGTTTGCAAAGCATCTGTGACGGTCAAACTCATGTTCTGGTTTGTTGGGTGTGAATCTGCCTCACACTGTGAAACGGGAAAGGTTCCCTTGACCCCCTCACATGGTGAGCCACCGGGGTGTGGCTCGCTTCTCCAGTGCCCTGCTGCTCAAGCCACCTGGGGGGCATAGAGGCAGGCAGGCATACGGGGCTCCGACCCCAAGGCGGTGTCTAGGGGAGAGTGTTTACGGCTCCTGAAGCCCCAGTGTGCATGTGTCACAGGGTGCTCTTTTAGTTTGTCTATAGGCGGCTTGTGTTAAACCAGCTCAAATAGACCCCTTGTCGCAGGGACAGAGGGCTTTCTGTATCCCGGGTTCTTGCTTCGGTGTACCAGAGAAGCGGATCACACGTGGGGTTGGAGAATGGGTGCAAAGTTTTTTTTTTTTTTGGTTTTGTTTTTGTTTTGAGACAGAGTCTCGCTGTCGCCTAGGCTGGAGTGCAGTGGCGCGATCTCGGCTCACTGCAAGCTCCGCCTCCCGGGTTCACGCCATTCTCCTGCCTCAGCCTCTCCGAGTAGCTGGGACTACAGGCGCCCACCACCACGCCCGGCTAATTTTTGTATTTTTAGTAGAGATGGGGTTTCACCGTGGTCTCGATCTCCTGACCTCGTGATCCGCCCGCCTCGGCCTCCCAAAGTGCTGGGATTACAGGCCTGAGCCACCGCGCCCGGCTGCAAAGTTTTATTGAATGGAAGTAGCTCTTCCGCGATGTGGAGCCAGGATGGAGATGGTTTTCCCCTGGGGTTGGCCTGCTCAGCAGCCCCGCTCCCCTCTGACTGCCCCGGCCAAACCCTGCCTCCTCTCGCCAGTCTGTGGCCCGCCGGCGTCCTGGCGTCCGTGGGTGTGATCTCCGCCGCCGTGCTCCCCTCGGCGTCCGCTCACAGTCCAGCTGCTTGTCTTCTTCCGCTGATGTGTTCCACTCGTAGTCCAGCAGCTGAAGTCTTCACCTTTCCAGGGTGTCAGGTTTCTATCGGCCCAGGATGGGGGCGTGGCAGGTTAGGGGGGTCTTTGAAAACGCAACATTTGCGTGTGAAGGCAGAAGTGCCTGTCCTCACCTGGGTCCGTGGGGGTAGAGCCCTAGCCAGGGACCACGCCCTTCTCAGGCACTTCCCTTACCCCTTCTGCACCATTTAAAGGAACTAACTCTTCCCTTCCCCGCACTCCTGTATCAATAGCGCCCCGGACAGTGCCTGGTTAAAAACGAACAACTGATGTTTATTGAACACTTACTATGTGGCAGGCATTAAGTTTTTATATTCATTACCACAATCCTCACAGCAATCTCTGGAATACAAAAATACAAATACTATTATCAGCTTTATTTGTTCAGAGAGGAAAGAGGCGTAGGAACCATCGTAGGGTCACCAAGTGGAAGCGGTAACTTGTAGGTAGGGAGAGTCAGATTCGAACAAAGCTCTCTCATCACAATCTCTGGTTCCCACAACCTTTGCCTTCCCGTAGGCTTCTCATTACTCCTCACTGGGAATGTCTGCCGCCGTGCTTCCCAGTGCCAAGCGTGCACACCCTCAATTCCCCTCCCCTGCTCACTGCAGCGTGGGAGTCTGGAGACCCACCCAAAAGGTCACTCTCCTGCTTAAAACCCTTTTAATGTTCTTCCCCATAGCACTTAGAAGAAAATTCAATCTCCTTAGCTTAGCATACAAGCCCCTTTATGATCAGACACCTGGAAATAAATAAAGATCGAGACGATAATCCTAATACCTTTGTGAGAACTTTGGTGGACAGGCTGTGCAGCCCTGGGCCTGGCTCCCTGAGGGCAGTTTCCACTCACACTCTGCTCCCATCTGGCCACTCTTGACAGTTGCCACTACTTAACTTGCTTTCTTGGGTTCCTCTTCCTTCATTCAGGACTACAGGTGTTAGAAGTAGATTTTACTTCTGGTTCCACTATAGCTGAAAGGAGTTCAAGATGAATACTTGATTTTTAAAGTTTCCTTTTTTGGTTATTGTTGCCTGGAACCACAGGGCACTAGGCAAATACTATGAGAATCTTAACTATTAAATGCTCAGTGTCAACCAATCTGTATTTTAATACATTGCACGTCAAGAAATTAACTTTTGCTCACTAATTTTGAGCATTCATCAATCAGCTGACAAATGAAACATCAGGCTCTCCCACGGGGCACTGCCTGCCAGCCACTGTGCAGTTTTAGCAGCAGCAGCTTTGTTTTCTCAGCAGCATTAGTACAATTATTTAAGCATTTCATTATGGGGTGTCCCTATTTTATAAAAACACATGTACAAGCAATTTCACTTTTCATTCAACAGTCCATCAATTAATATTTATCAACTCACTTTTATATGTGGGCAGGGGATCTGTGGTGGACAGTCAAGGTCCTTGGTAATGTCACAAGGTCTTGTGGCTGTGCCCGGAGGGCTGAGAAAGACAATGGACAAACGAATAAATATGTTCAGCATCATCAGAAAATCAAACTGGTTGATATGATAGAGGAGTGAGTGGGCCTGCTTTAGAACAGTCAGAGGAAGGGCTTTCTAAGCAGTGACTTGACCTTTATAAGAAGGATCCATCCAATTCAAATAACTGGAAGTATAGCATTCCAAACAAAAGGCAAGGGCCTGAGGTGGGGAGAAACCTGGCTTCTTTGGAGACAGTAAGAAGGCTGGTGGGACTCAAGGATTTGAGTGAGCAGATGGAGTGGGAGATTAGGTGGGAGGGATGAGGAAACAGATCATTAGGGTCTTGTAGGGCAATGGCTTTCTACTCTTTTAATGTGGCCCCAGAGTAAGAAATGTATTTTCCATCACAGTCTAGTGCACACACATATCTGAGAGAAAAACTTCATGAAATAATACTTTTTTTTTTTTTTTGAGATGGGTCTCACTCTGTCACCCAGACTGGAGTGTAGTGGCCCAATCACAGCTTACTGCAGCCTTAGCCTCTGGGGCTGATCCTCCCACCTCAGCCCCCTTCCCCTGCCAGTGGCTGGGACTGCAGGCCCACAGCACTACACCTGGCTCATTTTGTAGTTTTTGTAGACAACGGGTTTCAATATTTTGCCCAGGCTGGTTCGAACTCCTATGCTCAAGCCTTCTGCCTCAGCCTCCCAAAGTGCTGGGATTACATGTGGGAGCCACCATGCCCTGCCCTTATAAAATAATACTTATCTTTACTACACATGATAACTTTGATATTTTCTGTCTTATTTTATTTTAAAATGCTGATCTTTACCTAGTACATTGGTTTCACAATCTAGTAAATGGCTTGGTTTGAAAAACTCTATCCTAGACCGTAGTAAGGGGCTTGGATTCTATTCTTGGTGTAACTGGAAACCCTGAGAAAGTTGTAAGCAGGGGAGTAACATGGTCTGATTTACATGTTAATTTTTTTTTGGCAAGGTCTTGGTCTGTCACCCAGGCTGGAGTGCGGTGGCACAACCACAACTCACACTATCTTCAGCCTTCTGAGTAGCTGGGACTACAGGTGGTGCCTGCCACCATGCCTAGCTAATTTTTTATTTTTTGTAGAGTTAGTGTTTTGCCATGTTTCCCAGACTCATCTCAAACTTCTGGGCTCCAGAGATTCTCCCACTTTGGCCTCCCAAAGTGCTGGGATTACAGGCATGAGCTGCTGCACCCGGCCTACATTTTTAAAAATTTGCTTTGACTGCTGTCTGGAGAGCAGACTGTATGGGGGTGGGCAAGAGCAGCAGGGAGACCAGTTAGGAAGCTGCTGATTTTCATCCAGGGAGAAATGATGGTGGTTTGGACTAGAGCAGTAGCAGAGGAGACTGAGAGAAGCGGAGGAATACCATGAATTTGAGAGGTAAAGCCAACATTGGATATGGGGTGTGAAGAAGAGAGAGGAGGCGAGGATGACTCCAAGGGCTTTTCGTTTGTTTTAAGCAATGTGTGGTGTAGTCATTTGCTGAGATGCAAAACTGAGGATGATCAAATTTAGGGGAATAGGAACATTGTTTTGGGCATTTTAAGTTTGGGATACCTATACCTACTATATACACACTCAATCATCTGAGTGTACATCGTGGAGATGTCAGGTACTTACCCAGCAAGGGAGTTTTGGTGAAAGATCAAGAATGACGATAAAGCTATAAGAGGCAGTAGAGCATAGAAATTATTTAAAGACATAGGATTGGCCAGGCGCAGTGGCTCACGCCTGTAATCCCAGCACTTTGGGAGGCCGAGGCGGGTGGACCACTTGGGGTCAGGAGTTAAAGACCAGTCTGGCCAACATGGTGAAACCCCATCACCACTAAAAATACAAAAATTAGCCAGGCATGGTGGTGGGTGCCTGTACTACCAGCTACTTGGGAGGCTGAGGCAGGAGAATCATTTGAACCTCAGAGGCAGAGGTTGCAGTGAGCCCAGATTGCGCCATTGCACTCCAGCCTGAGCAATAAGAGTGAAATTCCGTCTGAAAAGAAAAAAAAAAAAGGCATGGGAAAAGGGAACGTACCTAGAGAGAATGTATAGTTACAGAAGAGCAGTAGGCGTGGAACCACTTTCTGGACCATATTAATAGGTCTGTCAGAGGAGAGGTACTTCCCTTCTGGAAGTGATGTTTTCTGTAACAAAATGGAAAATGAAAAACCATTAGATATACTTAAAGTCACAAGCAGTCATCCATTGGGTTTAAGGGGGACAACTGGGTGTTCAATTACAAAAGAAAAACTCAATTTAAGAACGTAAGTGAAGCTGGGTGAAGCTAGTTGCAGTAGTGTTAAGAACATAAGTGAAGCTGGGTGAAGCTAGTTGCAGTAGTGTTAAGAACATAAGTGAAGCTGGGTGAAGCTAGTTGCAGTAGTGTTAAGAACATAAGTGAAGCTGGGTGAAGCTAGTTTCAGTAGTGAGTGCCTCTTGTTCCAGGTACTCAGGAGGTTGAGCTCAGGAGCTGGAGTCCAGCATGGACAACACAGTGAGACCCTTATATCTAAAAGAAAAAGAACATAAGAGCAAAATGCTGGCAGCCCAGCGTCTCTATTTATGGCTTTTTTGGAGACGGAGTTTCGCTCTTGTTGCCCAGGCTGGACTGCAGTGGCGCGATCTCAGCTCACTGCAACCTCCGCTTCCTGAGTTCAAGCAATTCTCCTGCCTCAGACTCCCGAGTAGCTGGGATTACAGGTGCCCGCCATCATGTCCGGCTAATTTTTTGTATTTTAGTAGAGACAGGGTTTTGCCATGTTGGGCAGGCTGGTCTTGAACTCCTGACCTCAGGTGATCCGCCCTCCTCGGCCTCCCAAAGTTCTGGGATTACAGGCGTGAGCCACCGCGCCCTACACAGTCCAGCATCTCTGAACTGTAATAAAGAATTTTACAATATTTTTAGTTTTCTGGAGATAGAGCACCACTCACATTGTTGGCATGAGCTTGTGTTGAACTTTCACTTTAGTGTCATAGGAATTCCTTACAAAAATGAGGGTCTAGTAGTTATCCTGTGTTTCTATTTAAAGCCATGCTTGGCCGGGCTTGGTGGCTCATGCCTGTAATCCCAGCATTTTGGGAGGCCGAGGCAGGCAGATGACAAGGTCAAGAGATCAAGACCATCCTGGCCAACATGGTGAAACCCCGTCTCTACTAAAAATACAAAAATTAGCTGGACGTGGTGGCGGGCGCCTGTAGTCCCAGCTACTTGGGAGGCTGAGGCAGGAGAATCGCTTGAACCCGGGAGGCAAAGGTTGCAGTGAACCAAGATCGAGCACTGCACTTCGGCTTGGCAACAGAGCAAGACTCTGTCTCAAAAAAAAAAAAAAAAAAAAAAAAAAAAAGCCATGCTCTTATTCCCTCACACCTATGTTAGCTGTTCTAGCTAACTTGTTTCCGAGGGCTGGAACATATCTCTCTTCCACCTTCCTTCGTAAGGAGCCTCCACCATTGCTCTACTATTTCTCCCCAACTTTCCGTCAGGTACGCGTTCAGAATGCCTTATTTGTGTAAACCATTCCAAGAAACAGAAAATTCTTGACTCTCTCCTTCTTTTTCCTGCATTCTTTTCTTTCTTGCTTGCTTCCCTTCTTCCCTTCCTCCTTCCCTTCTTTCCTCCATTCCTTCCTTCCTTCCTTTTTTCGTTGCCTCAAGGGCAGTGTTTCTCAAATGTTAAATGAAATCTTCAGTTAAAGCCCCAAACCAGATAAACAAAGGAATAAATGGTACCCTTTTCCCCTTTTGTAGGGACCCTAGAAGGGTCTTCATGGAATCCTTGGGCTCCACAAATCACAGTATGAGGACTAATGCTGAAGTAGATTCATTTCCTTTTTAAGGAGACTTTAGGCAAGAGCAGTCTGTAATCTCTATGAGCCAGCTGTTTACCCAGAGAAGGTAAATTAAGATTATTCTCTGTGACAGCATCACTGCTAGGATTTCACCCTGGAGGAATAGTGGAGACCCAGAAAGCTTACTTACATTGCCTCTTTAAAGAGAATCATACTTCATCAGTTGATCAGAAAATATTATGTGGTGTACCTAATAATTGAAATAATTTAATAAAAATACATGGATGTGGTTTTTTTTTAAAAAAAGGAAAATATAATGGAGTTTAAATAATGCTCACTTTGGAATAAGAAAACTTGGGGTCAGTCTCAGTTCTGTCTCTTACCAGCTGAAAGCCTGGCATAAGAGTAAGTAGTGTGACTTCTCTGAGCCTCAGATTCTTTATCTGTTAGTTAGACATAAAACAATCCTCATAGGTTTATGGTGAAGATTAAATAGGCATAACATTCAGAGCACCTAGTACTTGGCAGTATTGGTCATGCTGTAGGCTCTTAACATAAGACAAATGGTTATTACGATTACACATTTGTCTACTTTTGGAGACAAAGATGAAAGCCTGGATCGGATATGGCCTCCAGCCCTGCAAATGCTGATGAGAGCTCTAGCTGTCATTGAAATGGAGCATGAGGAGTCTTTAGGGGCTAAGTGAAATGGATTTTGTAATGTATGGTCATAGTTTGGGTAGCTTCTCAGCAATTCAAGTCTCTTATATACCTAAGGAAATATAAAAGCCAACAAAATTTTGGCACCTGGCCTAACGGCCTAGATTCTTTTGGGTCAATATCACTTGTCCTCATTGTTCTTATTTAATAGAGGTTAGGTCATGACCTCAGCTCTTCTCTCTATATTACTTCATCACTGGGACTCCTCCCTGAGTTCGCAGAGCACAAAACACGAAGGATAAACATAATCAAGCACCATATTCATGCTAAAGGGTCTGCATAATTGAAATTGAAATTCACCCTCTGCATTCTTTCATTCACTCAATGTTTACTGAGCTTTGGGTACTGGAAATATACATACACAGATGCTGTATCGTGACAGTGGTGAGACCTACAAATCTCTGCCCTCATGAGGGGTCTGACAATAGATAAATATATTAGATAATTACAAGTTATGATTGTGTGATAAAGAAAGTAGGCATGATGCTGTGATAAAGGCTAACAGGGGAACATGTTTAAGGAAGGCTTCGCATAAGAGAAGGTGTTCAAGATGAGACCGAAGAGCCAGCGAAGTGAAGGGTCAGTGGAGGAGCTCTCCAAGCAGAGTCATGGCGTGAGTGCTGAGATGGGGAAGAGCAGGGAAAGTCTGCAGAACTTCCGGAAAGCCTGTATGACTAGAGTATAATGAAGGAAAGAAGGAAAGAGAAAGGCAGGAGCCCATTCAGCGGGCCTTTGGAACCATGACAAGGTATTCAAACATTTTCTAAGCCCATGGGAAGCTATTGAGGGCTTTAAAGTAGGGGAGTGACACAAGCTGATTCACTTTTTCAAAAAAAAAGCACTGTGGGGAGGACTGGTGGGAGAGGACTGAGAGTGGGTACAGTGGGGCAGCTGTGAGGAGCCACAGATGAAAGTGAATGGTGACTTGGAACTGAGAGGACTAGAGAGATGCAGGATATATTCTGGAAGCAGAGCCGATAAGACTTGCTGGTAGGTTACAGGAAGTGAGAGAAGGGAGAGAATTCTGGTTTCTGGCTTTAGTAACTGTACCAGTGGTTATCATTGTCAGGGAAAGGCAAGACTGTGATACGATCAGTTTAGGAATGGGATGAGGGGGAATCAGTCATTCCACTTTGGAAATGTTAAGTTTGCAACGGCAGTGAGAGCCGAACAGATATGCCAAGAAGGCATTCGGATATAGAAGAAAGTCCAGAACTCAGAGAAGTGGGCTAAGCTGGAGCCAGAAGTTTGAGAGACTTCAGAAAATAGTTTGTATTTGAATCCAAGGGGAGGGATAAAATCATATGAGGAAAGAAGAAAAAGGGTGCAGGACTCACCCCTGGGGACTCCAAAATTAAGATGATTGTAGAGAAAAAGGAACTAGCACAACAAACCAAAAAACCACGGCTGTGAGGTAGGTGAGGGAAAATGATGACTACAGGGGAAAAAAGTATATATTATAGGAATGAAGGAGAAGTCAACCTGCCAAAGGCTGCTGATAATTCATTTGTAACCCCCAAACCTCTTTATATGAGAGTCAGCAACATCTATGGTCAAGGTTGATTTGGCTACATCTCTTAGCGTCGTATCTATAAATACCTGATGGACAATTTATTTAACATTTATGAGTGTTAGTTTTCTCATTTGAAAAATAGGGACAATGCATGCACTTCCTAGGCTTTTGTAAACATTCAATAAGAAAATTTACATAAACTATTCCCAGAATACTAGGCATATAATGCTCAATAAATGGCAGCCATTATTATGAAAAAGCATTATGTTTGGAAACCAGAGGCCCCACATTCTAGTGAACATCATATAATTAACGGTAATTTCCTTGGGTAAACAGTTGTTTAAATTTTAATTTTCCCATCAGGAAAATGGGCACAATAATTTCTGTCTTGCCATCTTTTCTCGTAGGGCTGTCTGATGGATTAAATGGTGTCGTGAATGTGAAAGGGCTCTGTGAGCCATTCAGTGCAAAGAAGATATGAAGAATTTCTTTTCTTGCCTTGTTTTTTTGAGACAGTGTCTCGCTGTCACCCAGGCTGGAGTGTGGTGGCCTGATCACAGCTCACTGCAACCTCTGCCTCCTGGACTCAAGCGATCCTCCCACCTCAGCCTCCTGAGTAGCTGGGACTACAGTTATGTGTCACCATGCCCGGCTAATTTTTGTATTTTTAGTAGAGATTGGGTTTCTCCATGTTGACCGAGCTGGTCTCAAACTCCTGGGCTCAAGCGATCTGCCTCCTTTGGCCTCCCAAAATACTGGGATTACAGGCATGAGCCACCTCTCCTTGTTCCATATGAAGAATTTCTAATTGTCCAATAGAATTTTTATTTGTCTAGCTTTCAAATCAGTTGAATATCTATACTTTAGGAGTGCAGTGAATAGGTTTCAGGGAGGCAATAGACAATACTTGAGAAATACAGCTTTTTTTTTTTGTTGTGGTCCAAACTTACCAGGTTTAGGGTTCAGCTCTGCAGCACTCTGTTTCCCTTATGTTCTTTTGGAGGGGTCCACGAGAGTCAAGATACTAACATGAGGAGAAGCAACTGGTGCCTAGGACATGAGCTATCTTCCTAGGGTACTTAATGCATTGTAGTTGCTCAAGATTTAGCCTTTGATGGGTTGAAAATATGTGGCCAGCATGATCCAGAGGAAACAGGGTGTTTCTCTGCCAAGTTGTGACTGTGTCTCCTCAGTTCTCCTTGACTCTGGAAGAGGCAGTAGAATGGGAAAAGGGAAGCAGGAAAAACGAAAAGAGGAGGGAAATAGAATGATATGTGGGGGTGGAAGGAGAGAAACTCTTAGAACTGGGAAGAGGAAACACTATCATTACAATAAGTTTGCTGGCATGAAGGATGCTGGAGTGAAGGGATGCTGACGTGCTTCTGGACCCATCACAAAATGTTCGCAGATGAAGAAGCTAAAGTTAGAGAGGGGAAATGACGAATTCAGGGTTACTTATAAAGGCTGATACTTTAACAATCATTGGTGGTTTTCTATGGTATTTTAAGCAACCACAAAAAAAACCTTGATGTTATTCTTAACATGTCTTCCTCTATCTCTAATGCCCAAATCCATAAGCAAATTCTGTTGAGCCTATTTGAAAATAGATCCCGAACCCAACTATTCCTGTTTTCCTCCACCACTATCATCATCCTAGTCAAGTCACCCTCTCCTCTCCCCTGAATTAGGAAATCATCTTGTGCGTTTCCCTTGTCCTGGGCGTGGTCTCTTCACACAGCAGCCAAAATAATCCTTTAAACACTTAAGATCATATCCACTGACTTCCCACCTCACTCAGAGTAAAATTCAAAGAGCTGTCTGCCACCTATGAAGCCCTGGAGAAACCTGCCTCCCGCTGCGTCTCTCCCTTCGCTATATCCTGATATTCCTTTGACAAATGCAGCACGCTCCTACCTCAGGGCCTTTGTAGTTGGTGCTTCCCTCTGCCCGAAACATGCTTCCCTCAGATATTTGCATGGCTCAGTTCTCACTCAGACTTCAGGTCTGTCCAAGGGTCAGCTTATCAGACCACTTTCCTGATTGTCTTCTGTAAATTAGCACACACATTCCACATTCCTGTCCTCTACTCCACTTCTTTTTCCTTCTGGCATTTGTTGCTATTGTACATATTTAGTATTATCTGTCTCCATTCACTAGAATATAAATTCTGAGGGCAGAGATTTGCCTGTTTTTTTTTCAATCCATTATTTCTCCTATCTGGCATATATTAGGCCCTGAAAAACGTTTGTTCAATCAGTGAATAAATGAACTGAAGCCCAATGTCTCAGAGCAAAGGAATAAAACACTAGGAATTCCAAAAAGATGTGGAGTTAATTCTTAATTCTGTTATTTGTCAGCTGTCTTTTAGCCACATTATCAGCCTCCATTTCTCCAGTCTGTTACATGGAGATAATACCCAACTACATTTCTTGTTAAAGGAAGCGTGGAATTTAACTGCAATCAGGGCAAGATAATTAACATTTATTGAGCACTGTCTTTGGGTTGGACCCTTTACATAATATCATTCTTGTAAGGCAGGTGTCATTTTCCCCACTTAACAAAGACTAGTCTGAAATTCAGAGTTAAATTAACAAAACAGTAAGTGTTGGAGTTAGGATTTTCTTTTGAGATGGAGTCTCGCTCTGTCGCCCAGGCTGGAGTGCAGTGGCGCGATCTGGGCTCACTGCAAGCTCCGCCTCCCGGGTTCACGCCATTCTCCCACCTCAGCCTCCCGAGTAGCTGGGACTACAAGCACTGCCAGCACGCCCGGCTAATTCTTTGTATTTTTAGTAGAGACGGGGTTTCACCGTGTTAGTCAGGATGGTCTTGATCTCCTGACCTCCTGATCCGCCTGCTTCAGCCTCCCAAAGTGCTGGGATTACAGGCGTGAGCTACTGCGCCTGGCTGGAGTTAGGATTTTCATCCAGTGCTCTGTGGCCCTTAAATTCATGTCCAACCTTGGAGAGCTAAGCACGCAGGAAAACAAACAAACAAAAAAAATGACTTTCTTTTTACCATGGGATGCTTTCAACTGTTATTTGAACTGTTATTTTCAGGTCAGCATCAAGAGTCAAATGTGAAAGCCAATGCCGCATATTGAGTTGCTGTCATTGTGTGGGAGAATAAATAATATCTTTTCCTTACCCATTGCAAGGGTCATAGTTGAGGCACTTATAATAAAAGACAGATTAACAAGAGAAAAGCATACAAATGTATTTATTGTAAGTTTTATGAGACAGGGAAAGCTTCAGAAATGAAGACCCCAAAGCAACAGGGAAAGCTGTGTATCTTTATGCTTAGGTTTGGTGAAAAGTGGCCAGTGGTGCAGAAGTATGATTGGAGAGGGATTATGATCTAATAATGATCTAATAATAGTAATAAACTGGGAGGAATTTAGCAAGGTCCATTTGTTCAGATTCTTCTTGGCTTCTCTGTGTCTGAGGATTAGGATGTTCCTTTTTCCTGGGCATAGGGTGGGCACCTCTGGAATGAAGTTTCTTTTTTGTTTTGTGTTTGTTTTTGAGAGGGAGTCTTGCTCTGTCACCCAGGCTGGCGTGCAGTGGCGCAATCTCGGCTCACTGCAACCTCTGCCTCCCGAATTCAAGCGATTCTCCTGCCTAACCCTCCTGAGTAGCTGGGATTACAGGCACGCACCACCACGCCCGGCTGATTTTTTTGTATTTTTAGTAGGGACGGGGTTTCACCATGTTGGTCAGGCTGGTCTCGAACTCCTGACCTCGTGATCTGCCCATCTGGGCCTCCTGAAGTGCTGGGATTACAGGTGTAAGCCACTGCGCCAGGCTGGGCCAGAATGAAGGTTTTATGGCCTACTTCAGAAGAATGTCAGCTAGGTTTTATGGCCTGCTTCAGGGGAGAAAGGGTGAGGGTAAGTTGAGAATGACCTTCCTGCTTCTGCTGTTTTCTGTAATGCTAAGGTGCCATATTTTGAGGTAGCATGTCCTGAACCTCATCATCATCAAATATTGATAAAAGGACCACAGTGTGACAGAAGAGACTTTAGCAGGTGAAAATTGTATCTCCTTATGGTTAAAGCAAAGCAAAGGAAACTGTAGCAAACCCTCCTGAAAGAGCTGTAGCAAACCTGCGGGGTCCGCACAGCTTCCTAGGTCTCTGCCTAATCAGGAGACATGAATAGTTGCAAGAACAGCCTGTGGGATTTGGCGGCTACTTTCACAGCTCTTCAGCTGATGTGAGGTCTGCCATTTACGACTTTGCAGGCTTCTTTTATGTGTGGCAAAATGGAGGGAGAGGTGCCAAGTCACAGCAAAATCCTGGCTTTCTTATTTCAAAGCGCCACCCCCCTTCCAGTCCTTTCTATTGCATGTTGTGGTGCCACCCATGGCTTAGGGAATTTCATTTTTAGCTCTCTGTATTCCAAATACATTCTCAGTGAGTGATGTCTTCTATCTTTCAGGGTTTCTGACCCAGTTGTGTCCAGGTGAGTCACCTGCCCCAGAGGAATGCAAGATTCTGTTAGAAAGCCCCGTGAAAGTGGATCTACATCTTATTAATCTTACTTTCATCTTGGTTGTACTGGTGAAGAAAAGTGCTTTTGTAAGAAAAGTGCTTTAACAAGCAGGGTTTCCCATTTGTTTCTCAGCTTAGGTAAGGTGGTAATTCTGATCAAGTAAATTGGTTTCCTAAACCAGTGTTACCACACGTTTCATATTTATGGTATTTTTAGTGGTATAACTTGAAGGAATTAAAAGATTGACGTAACATCAGTAAATAAGTCGGCAGTCATTACTGATCAGTCTGAGGGACAGAAAACAATCTTGTCTCACATTTTAATTTTCTTTTCAGTTCTCCCTTGGTCTCTCAGCAACACTGTTGCTGTTTGATAGAAATATTGACTACCCTAACTACTCTGTCTTATATACACGGAAGACAGTGTTCTCAAGTGTTCCAGTAAATGCTTCTTTCTTTGGCACCTGTTTGATCTTGAGACAATCCTTTCTGGTTCACAGCAAGTTTTGCTCTGCCCTACAGCCTGTCATACCACCCACTGCTTATCTGGCAGGCATTGCTGAATACAATGTCTTTAGTGCTAGCCAAAAAGTACTGGGTATATTGATCACAAATTAATAACACACCCACTTTTTTTGGGATACATATATGT
The DNA here is from genome assembly GCF_028878055.3 of Symphalangus syndactylus. NCBI lineage: Eukaryota > Metazoa > Chordata > Mammalia > Primates > Hylobatidae > Symphalangus > Symphalangus syndactylus. The sequence continues at coordinate 22,618,623 of NC_072441.2, forward strand.
GCTGTGTCACATTCTTTGTGAACCATCGGTCTGGACAAATGCAGTCCAAGATTGTTTAGATTTTCTCTATTCCATCTTGTTTTCCTCTTTTACCTATAACTGTATTTAACGTCTGCTTTTGCCAAGATAGTATGTGCATGTGATTTTTTTCTTTCTTTCAGGGTACCAGCCTTCCTTTCCTTCGGGTCAAATGAGATCGCAAAACAATAATAGCCGAGCACAGCTCTGGTTCTCGGTAAAGGAATCCAGTTTAGAGAAATTGCATTAGTCAAAAACAATATGAGTTTGACTCCTATCCACTTAGTGATCGGGTGGTGTTCATCTGAACTCCTGTTCTTGCCTCTAACTTAGAGATCATAATGACCTCTGTCTATGAAGATTAGATGCAATAATACATGGAATATATGCAGCACAGGCCACAGTGCATGGTGTAATTCCCTTTTTTTTAAATGGCTCTCTCCTTTTCTGGATACCACTGTGTATCTGATGGCACTGCTGCTGAATGCCTTGGGTCAGGCCTGCAGAATGGATGAATTGGAATTGACAGCCAACCAGCAAGCAAGAGTTACTGGCTGACTTTCTGAAGTGTCAGAAAGATGCATATTAACTCTGTTCTTCATAAGATGTTTAAACATAGCTCTCTTCTTACACACCTGCATTCAATCTTTTTTACAAGAAAATCTCAGTAATTCCATTTTCTCATGGCATGAGTTTTCCTAATCCTGTAGAGCATGATTGAAGAATCTAGCTGGCCATGCTTGGAATCAAATGAGACTATTACCTGATCTCATGGGACTTTCTTCTGAGCCCATAAAGGCAACTGTTTCTCAAGACAGTTCTTTCAGGGGAGGAAGGGAGGAGAATTTATCCACTAGCTCCTATTTCTCATTGGTCAAATATTTGCTTTCTAGTACATTAGTTCTTCTACACGTCTGGGTTGTACCTATGTGCGACCTAGCAAGCCTCATGTCATTTCATCCCTCAGCATTGACTGGGCAAAAAGCAAGAAGTGCCTAGTGTGGGCATGTGAAAATATTGTTTGGCTGTGCCTACATGAAATTAGTCAGAGACCAACCAATGTTTGTCAGTGCAGTGACTACTGGTGTTGGAACAAGTATGGCAATGACAGAAGTAGATGCAGCCAAGATATTGAAATAAGCCATAGGCTGTACATGATACATTCCACCCCTTGCACTATTCACATCAATTCATGTGCTCTCATTATATCCAGCTGCCATAATAAACATTGTGTGTGTGTGTGTGTGTGTGTGTGAACAGCATGCTGTCACTTTTTTTCCCAAAGGGAGAGGTTCACTCAACCAAAGAATCCTCTCCAAGGTGGTGACTAGCTATAATCTCTGAAAAGACTTAAGAGTTGAGTGAAGCTATAATTCCTGTTGCTACAACTGATCCCAAGGCTGTAATAGGTATCTATCACCTCCTTTCTTCACCATCTATTCTGAATCCCCTCATCTTAGTTGTTCATCTACTAGGATGACATGGAGCTTCATCTCTGAGGGTTTGTGTTCACAGTTGCCTTGCCCTTGTCAGGCTCTGGTTGTTACAACTGAGCATCTTCTATGCATAATACTAACAAGAGAAGGCCAGGCATGGTGGCTCACCCCTGTAATTCCAGCATTTTGGGAGGCTGAGGCTGGTGGGTCATCTGAGATCAGGAGTTCAGGACCAGCCTGACCAACATGGGTAAAACTCTGTCTCCACTAAAAATACAAAATTAGCCAGGCGTGGAGATGCATGCCTGTAACCCCAGCTACTCAGGAGGCTGAGGCAGGAGATTTACTTGAACCTGGGAGGTAGAGGTGGCAGTGAGCCAAAGATCATGCCATTGCACTCCAGCCTGGGCAACAAGAGTGAAACTCCATCTCAAAAACCAGCCAATCAACCAAACAAACTACTACCCAGAGATACCTCAGTGAATCCTGGGTTCCTGACATGTTCCTTTTTATCCCTGTTGTATAGTAGCAATTCTGGATTATTTCTCATGATAATCAGGATCAATGATTCCTGAGGAGACACACCTTTGTTATGTGTTAGTTCCTGGTATAGGGAACTTGAAGTAAAAAGGTAAGTATGTTATAGCTTTAAGTTCAGTAGGTACCTTTCTGTGTCATCTGACAGAGCATTCTGCCATCCCTCTGATCCCCCTAGAACTGTAATCTCTAACCTTGTACAACCTATGATTAGAAAGTACAAGTTCTGTGAGTTTCAGAAATAAGAAAACCCAATTCTCTTTGACCCTGTGTTTCCCAGATCCATGAATTCTTGCTATTTCGGATAAAGCACCACCATATAATTTGCTTTTTGTCAGCAGATAGTCTACAACCTAGGGGAAAGAGAAGTCTTGAGCTGGTGCCTTTGCTGAAGTTTTAACAGGACTTTCCACTGTTCTACTAGACAGAGTATCTTGATGACGGTGTGCATAGGAAGACCAGTGGGTCCTTTACTCATGCATCCACGTAGCCTTTCCTTTGGCATAAATTGGGATTTTGTTCTGGGGAAGTGCTGAATGGAATACAATACACATAGATCAGATAGTCTGTAAGCCAGTAGATAGTGGTGCTGAGGGAGGTACAAGGGAAGGCAAACTAACACCATAAGTATATTTCTATTTCAGTGAGACCAAATCACAATCCCTTTCATGTTGGAAGTGGCTCATTGTAGTAAACCTACTGCTGTACTTGAGTTTGCCTCAAGGGATAGTGCCATCTTGATGGCTTAGAATTAGTTTCTTCTACTAGGAGACTCGACATTCACCATGACAGTAGCTGTATCAGTCTTTGTGAGAGGAAGTCAATGCTGTCAGGCCAATTCAATGTCTTAGTTTCTGCCACATGACCCATTTCATTGGCTGTGGTTGCTAAAAGGGGCAATCCATAGAAAGATTCATTCTGTCCCTTTAAATGTTGACCACCTCCTCTGCATGGACTATTCTCTAATGAGTATTTATGTGAGACACAAGGACATAAATACTTTGGGGTCAGTCCTATAAATTCATTTATTTACCTCTTCTTAGAATGCCTTGTTCTTGATCTTCCTGTGTCATTGCTTCCAGGCCCCTCAACAATTAGCCAAGTCACTGACCACTTACCAGGAGTCTATATAGGTCTGTACCTGAAGCCACATCTCATTCCATTATGATTAAATGACCAAGTATTCTGCTAGCAGCTCTGCCCACTGGGAGAGTTTCCCTTCACCACTGTCCTCTAGAAGTACCCCGATGGGATTATAATGACAATTGTCCATTTTTAGTTGGCACCAACATATTATGCCACCCATTTTGAACCAAGCCCAAGTCCTTTCTTCCTCTGACAATTGGTTATGGAAAACCCTCTAAATTAGAAGTTTGGATTTTAGAAGAGGCATTAGTGTGATAATGTGAATCTGAGCTACCTGTTTATGAAATGTACTTGTACCTTCTTGAACTATTTGAACCTGATCCTAATGTAGCATTTCCATGGAATAATGAGTTGCCTTGCACCTGCTCCAACCATGACACGGTGGATCAAATAAGATCCAGCATATGATGGGCAGCTTTGGATACAAACTCATTGATATTAATAGCCAGTCCCTCTTAGGGTCCAGTAGAATGACAAGCATTGCTTTTCTTTCTTTCTCTCCCTCCCTCCCTCCCTCCCTCCCTTCCTTCCTTCCTTCCTTCCTTCATTCCTTCCTTCTTGACAGAATTTCACTCTTGCTGCCCAGGCTGGAGTGCAATGCCGCGATCTCGGCTCACTGCAACCTACACCTCCTGGGTTCAAGCAATTCTCCTGCCTCAGCCTCCCAAGTACCTGGGATTACAGGAAGGCGCCACCATGCCCGGTTAATTTTGTATTTTTAGTAGAGATGGGGTTTCTCCATGTTGGTCGGGCTGGTCTCGAACTCCCAGCCTCACGTGATCCACCCGCCTCAATCTCTCAAAGTGCTGGGATTACAGGTGTGAGCCACTACGCCCGGCCTAGGCATTGCTTTTCAAACAGAAAAGTGCTCTCTGCTACAAAAGCCATGCCCTTACTCTCAAGTTCTAGGAGACACTGTAACAATTCCTCTCTTGGGGCTTACCTGGTCCTCCACCCAGCATTCTCATCTGCTATTGTTCCCTTTAGTATATAGCCTGAGTGGGAGGACAAGTGGGTCACAGTCTCAACTTGTTGCAACCCCTCTTCTTACTCTGGATTCCATGTAAAACCACAGCCTTCTGGGTCACCTGATAAATGGATTGGAGCAGTGTTCCTAAGAGCAGTCTATGCTCCCTCCAAAATTCAAAGAAGCCAACTTAGTGATTGGAGGTGCAACTTTTTCTTAGTGGTAGGAGGTGCAACAACTCATTCTTATCTTAGAGATATGCTATCCAATGAAGTAGCCACTAGCCCCATGTGGCTATTTAAATGAATTTATAAAAATATATATATTCGGCTGGGCGCGCTGGCTCACAGCTGTAAGCCTAGCACTTTGGTAGTCGGAGGCAGGCGGATCACCTGAGGTCAGGAGTTCGAGATCAGCCTTGCCAATGTGGTGAAACCCCATCTCTACTAAAAATACAAAAATTAGCCAGGTGTAGTAATGTGTGCCTGTAATCTTAGCTACTCAGCAGGCTGAGGCAAGAGAATCGCTGGAACCTGAGAGGCAGAGGCTGCAGTGAGCCAAGATCGCACCACTGCACTCCAGCCTGGGTGACAGAGTGAGACTCTGTCTTAAATATATATATATATACACACACGTATATATTCATAAAATATATATATGTATAACATATATATTCAACTCCACAGTTTCACTAGCCAAATTTCAAGTGTTCAATAGCTACATGTAGCTAGTGGCTACTCTGCTGTACAGCACAGACATGGAAACATTTCTATCATGGCAGAAAGTTCTATTGGACAGCACTACCTTAGCAGCTCTAGCCTCACATGGCAGGTTAAGATGCAAACCCAGGTCTATCTGATGCTAAAGCCGGTGCTTTTTCTACTTTAGCAAGTCACAGCCAGACTGGGTCTAAGCAAATGCTTTTCCGTTGTTGTGTCCAAGAGCAAAATGAGCTCTCCAATCAGATTTTTGTGCAATTAAGTTTTGGTTCATGCAGTGTGGCTGCAAATTCTCTTTCATTTCGATAAATAAAAAAGGCATTTTGTCTAAAGGCCAAGTCTATAATAGGGACTCTCCATAACTGACTTCTCGTTCTTGGTTTCAGAGGACTCAGAAAGCAGTTTCCCTTTTAAAGAAAGTTTTTATATAGCTCAGAAATATTATGCATTTCCAAAGAAAGAGCAGACTAGCATTCTGTGGCAGACAGCAGAATCTCTGTGAATGCTGTGGTTCTGCATTTCCATCTGTACTCCATAAAAGGCGAGGATCATTGTCCCCACAGAATGCAGCTGAATGGCAGCTGGAGCATGAATGGACAGGAAAAAACACTCTCCTCCCTCTAATAACACCACTTACGGCAGACAGGCGAGGTTCTCTTCTGAATGCGGTAAAGAGATGCTGTTATGATAAGAGTAATTATTATACATTAGTTAAAATCCCATTTAGGAGCGTTATATTGCAGCTACTTTAAAAGAGGTTTGCTAACCCTCAAAGTTTGAGGAGAGTTTAATTAGTGTCAGTGAAGGATCTCCAAGATAAAAACAAATTAAGCCTCCTCATCTAGCCTTGCTTGGGTGTCCTTGAGTTGCTGCTTCCTTTGTGACAGGGACAGTGTTTCGTCTGATCTATTCTGCTTGGAGGGAAGGGAAGGGAACTCAATTTTGCTAGAGCTTCTGATGTGCCAGACACAATGATACGTACTTTAGAAGAAGGAGGCATCTTTGAACTAGGATTTCCCATTGTTCCCACTCAGCAGAACATTTGCTAAATTGAGGCATTTATGCCCTAAGTCTATCTTTGTGACACAGATTGAGTCATGTTTTGGGTGGCCCCTCCCAAGCCACTCTGGACTATTTACTTCTATTTCATTCAAACGGGCAAAGGAAAAATAGAAGGTTAAAAGAACATGGTTCAGTTGTTTGTTTCTTTTAAACACTCCCATGAATACTAAAAATATTTGCTTCAGGATTGCTGGCTTTGGGGATATTTTGAAAATATGGTAACAGGTCGAATTCCTACCAGAAATAAATACTGTTAGCTTTTATCTTTTGTTCAGTCTCGCTGGCTACAAGATTTTATCATTTCACCCATCAAGTACTTTGAATTTTTAGCCTAGATTTTCTGAGACAGACTTCATCTTATGTACTGCACTGTTGTCAGTTAAAGCAAATCATTACATGTGAACTTTTTTTTTTTTTTTTTTTTGAGACAGGGTCTCGCCCGGTCCCCCTGGCTGGAGTGCAGTGGCGCGATCTCAGCTCACTGCAAGCTCCGCCTCCTGGGTTCACGCCATTCTCCTGCCTCAGCCTCCTGAGTAGCTGGGACTACAGGCGCCTGCCACCACGCCCGGCTAATTTTTTTTTGTATTTTTAGCAGAGACGGGGTTTCACCGTGGTCTTGATCTCCTGACCTCGTGATCCACCTGCCTCAGCCTCCCAAAGTGCTGGGATTACAGGCGTGAGCCACCGTGCCCGGCGCTTCATGTGAACTTAAATGCATTTCAATCTTGTTATCTTTGTGAAATTTATTATATTAAGTAAATTTACAAATTATTTAAAAAAAATCTTACACCATGAGTCTAATTTTAGTTTCAGGAAACAGTTGTGCCTATCACCTAAATCATTACCTGTTCCATTTATTTCAATTGATTTTGTTAGTTGTGTAAATGTAGACCAATTATTTACACTGAGACTTCACTTTTTTTCTTCACTAAAAAGAAGAATAATAATTACTTCATAGGATTACAATGAGGATCAAATGAGATGATGCACTTAGTGACTTCACTTTCATGTCAAGATGGTGTAATAGGTGCCAGATTTACTCTGATGGCTGAAACAACCAAAAATTGCCTAAAATGTATGAAATAATTTTTTAAAGACACTTAGGCAACAAACAACAAAGGACAATTATTCCTGAGAGCTAAGAGACAAATGAGGTAAGCCTTGTAATTGTCCCAGCTTACTGTGTTTAAGGAGTTTCTAAGTAGTGGAGCAAGGAAGCGGAACCTAGGCAAATAAATTTCAGAACAAAGAATATTACCAGGAATAATGAATGCCATTTCATAAAATAAAGGGTTCATTCCATCAAGAGGGCATAACAATTTCTTTCTTTTGAGATGGAGTCCAACTCTGTCACCCAGGTTGGAGTGCAGTGGCATGGTCTCGGCTCACTGTAACCTCTGCCTCCCGGGTTCAAGCGATTCCCCCGCCTCTGCCTCCCGAGTAGCTGCCACCATACCCAACTAATTTTTGTATTTTTAGTAGAGATGAGGTTTCACTATGTTGGCCAGGCTGGTCTCGAACTCCTGAGCTTGTGATCTGCCTGCCTTGGCCTTCCAAAGTGCTGGGATTACAGGCATGAGCCACCGCACCTGGCCTGGACATAACAATCTTACACACATATGCACCTAATAACAGAGCTTCAAAGTACTTGAAGCTGGCTAGGTGCGGTGGCTCATGCCTGTAATCCCAGCACTTTGGGAGGCCCAAGTTGGTGGATCACTTGAGGTCAGGAGTTTGAGACTAGCCTGGCCAATATGGCGACCCCGTCTCTAGCAAAAAATACAAAAATTATCTGGTTGTGGTTATGTGTGCCTGTACTCCCAGCTACTTGGGAGGCTGAGGTGGGAGAATTGCTTGAACCCAGGAGGTGGAGGTTGCAGTGAGCCAAGATCATGCCACTGCCCTGCAGCTTGGGCGACAGAGTGAGACTCTGTCTACACACACACACACACACACACACACACACACACACACACACACAAAGTGAAGCTGCCAGGTATGATGGTTCATGCCTATAAGTCTAGCACTTTGGGAGGCCAAAGTGAGAGGATAGCTTGAGGTCAACTGGACAACTTAGTGAGATCTCATTTCTACAAAAAATTTAAAAAAATAGCTGGACATGGGCCAGGCGCGGTGGCTCACGCATGTAATCCCAACACTTTGGGAGGCCGAGGTGGGCGGATCATGAGGTCAGGAGATGGAGATCATTCTGGCTAACACGGTGAAACCCTGTCTGTGCTAAAAATACAAAAACGAAAAAATAGGAAGGCGTGGTGGCGGGTGCCTGTAGTCCCAGCTACTCGGGAGACTGAGGCAGGAGAATAGCGTGCACCTGGGAGGCAGCGGTTGCAGTGAGCTGAGATTGCACCATTACACTCCAGCCTGGGTGACAGAGTGAGACTCCGTCTAAAATAAATAAATAAATAAATAAAATAAAAATGGCTGGGCATGATGGTGTGCACCTGTAGTCCCAAGTACTTGTGAAGGTGAGGGGAAAGAATTGCTTGAGCCCTGGAGGTCAAGGCTGCAGTGAGCCATGAATATGCCATTATACTCCAGTCTGGGTGACAGAGTGAGACCATGTCTCTTAAAAAATAAAAAAAAAAAAAGGCCAGGCACGGTGGATCACACCTGTAATCCCAGCACTTTGGGAGGCTGAGGCAGGTTGGTCACGAGGTCAGGAGTTCAAGACCAGCCTGGCCAAGATGGTGAAACCCCATCTCTACTAAATATATAAAAATTAGCTGGGCATGGTGGTGGACGCCTATAATCCTAGCTACTCGGGAGGTTGAGGCAGAGGATTGGAATTGCTCGAACCCGGGAGGCAGAGGTTGCAGTGAGCCAAGCTCACACCAGTGCACTCCAGCCTGGGCGACAGAGCAAGACTCCATCTCAAAAAAAAAAAAAAAAAAAAAAAAAAAAGAAAAAAGAAAAAAAGAAAAGAAAAGGAAAGAAATGAATTAGAAAATTCAAAACGATTTAAAAGTAATGTTATAAAGGATAGCAAATGAAAAAATGAATGAAGAACAGCTAAGCTGCATTTATTAGAGAGGAAATTTGGATAATAGAGTATTAGGGAAACCAAGAAAGAACTTGGGTAGGAAGAGGAGAAAGTGAAGTGCTGTAGAGAGGTACTGCAAGTGCATTGGCAAAACTAGGGTGACCTGTGTATAATGACAGACAGAATAGGGTATTAGACAGTAGTGTCACGGGATTCACAGGGCTGCATGCTGCAAGATGCCCACCACAAATGTGGCACTTCTCAGACTAACCATTTTGTGAGATTGCCTTCCTTCAAGATCGAACTAGATGCTCATTTTAACCCAATTTCACCTGGATGAAACTCTAAAAGGTCAGAATAGGCTAGTGCCTTAAATTCAGTACTTTAACATAATAAACATCTTTTTCTCTCTCATGGCAATCCAGTAAAGGCCTGCAGAAGGGTTCTGCTCTATGCGGTCATTCGGGAACCCAGGCTCCTTTTGTCTTGTGTCTCTGCTCTTCTCTCCATTTTTCAAATTCTGTCCACTTAGCTAGTGGGTAGGAAAGGAGAACCAGGACTGCATGAAGGACATTTTTAACATTTCAGGCATAGATGTGGCACATGCCATGGAGGTTCGTATTCCATTGGCTGAAATTCAGACACATGGCCTCAACTAATTGCAAGATGTGGTCCAGCCATGTGCCCAGAAGAAAAGCAGAACACTGGTATTTGTGAACACCAATAATCTCTACAACAGATGTCCTTGTCCTGTGTGTTGATGCTCTGGGAGCCAGACTCCTTTGCTGAATACTGAGCCTAACTCCAATTTATTTTCTAAGTGAATTTAGTGGTTTTTATTACAGTAAATGGTCATGGAAAGAATTTAAATTGGAGTCAAACATGAATATTTTCTAACATTATTGAATGGAAATAAAGCATCATACAAAGATATAAACAGACAAAGTTTTCAAATTTCAATATGTTAGGGGTGGACAAAAGAATCTTACAAATCATTTAATTCAGTCTTCTAATTTTGCAGTTAACTAAACTGGACCAACAGCCCACATCTATGTAGATAACTAGTAAGAGAGCCAGGGTTTAAACCTAACTGGTGTCATGTCAGGCGTTAAACTACAAACAAGAATTTAACACATCAAGACAAAAAGTCTTCATGTTATACTTTTAAAAGGCACAGAACAATTAAATGGTTTAGAAATCTAATATGTCTTTAAATTACATGGACGCATAAAGGAACCTCATTTTTAAAAATTATTATTATTATTTTGGAGCCAGAGTTTCACTGTGTCACCCAAGCTGGAGTGCAGTGGCACTATCTCAGCTCACTGAAACCCCCGCCTCCTGGGTTCAAGTGATTCTCCTGCTTCAGCCTCCTGAGTAGCTGGGATTACAGGTGCCCGCCACCATACCCAACTAATTTTTGTATATTTAGTAGAGACAGGGTTTCACCATGTTGGCCAGGCTGGTCTCAAATTCCTGATCTCAAGTGATCTACCTGCCTCAGCCTCCCAAAGTGCTGGGATTACAAGTGAGAGCCACCGTGCCCAGCCAATCTCTCTTTTTTTTTTTTTTTTTTTTTTTTTCCGAGACAGAGTTTCACTCTTATTGCCCAGGCTGGAGTGCAATGACGTGATCTTGGCTCACTGCAACCTCTGCCTCCTGGGTTCAAGCAATTCTCTTGCCTCAGCCTCCCAAGTAGCTGGGACTACAGGCGTGCACCACCACTCCTGGCTAATTTTGTATTTTTAGTAGAGACAGGGTTTCTCCATGTTGGTCAAGCTGGTCTCGGACTCCCGACCTCAGGTGATCCACCCGCTCTGGGACCTCAGGCACGTTAACTGTCTTATTTTCCTCATTTGTAAAATAAGAATATTAGTATATTTTTCTTAAGTAGTTGTGAAGATTGAAAGATAATATATGTAAGGCACTTAAGACAGTGTCTGGTATATAATAATCACTAAGTATATATTAGCTCAAGGAGTCACAGTCTACACTGTGAGAGGGGGCTTGGCAGAAGCAAGATATTAATTAATGGAATATGCAAGTGCATTTACCAACTTGTGATAAGTGATAGAAAAGGAAAGTACTAAGTGCTATTAGAGTGTTAACAGGGGAACCAGATTTAGCCTGGCATTGTGTTATAGAATTCTTTACATTTTAGTTTTTCCTACTGATGTGTGAATTTTTTGAAAGCAAGAAGCATGTCTTAATCTTCCTTATGTAACTGTCAGTAAGCACAGTCTCTGGCGCATAGCAGGGGCTCGAGACTACTTTGGAAGGAGAGATTAAAGGAAAGAAAGAAAAAATTCTACAGGCATCACCCGGAGAATATAAAGATATTCCAGGCAAGTGTTCTGCAGGGGGTAGAGAATTATACTCCTTGGCGACCCTGCCACCTGCAGAGGTGCAGTACCTCCCGCACAGGGGTCAGCATCCCAGTGGTTCCTGGCATCTGCAGCTTAATGAGGATGTATCCATTTATGCATTAAGGTTCATTTCCCTTGTTCAAAGCGGTCCCTCAGGTCTTCCCGGAGGACTGGTTTGCTTATTTTATACAGGATTCTTAGAATACTGCTGACATGTTTGATAATCAGAGAGTCTTGGGAAGGGGGTTGCTTCTCTTGGGGAAAGACAGCGAGCTATGTTTGAAGGCAGGTTTTCTTCCTCTCTTGAGAGAGTTGAGCAGTTTGAAAATAGGCTGCCTTCAGCCTTGCTTGGAATCTGGAGTGAAAGAGAAAGACAGGGATGCAGCACTGAAGGAACCCTGCTGTTCTGGCCTGAAGGCTGAATTGATTCCACAGGTAACCTAGCATGAGCCTTCCACTTCATATGGGAGAAAAGGGAGGAGCAGATGGCCAGGTGCCTTGCCCCAGGTCACACAGTGGCAGAGCCTGAAGCCCTCAGACTTGCATGCTCCCAGCTGACACCCTATACCACAACACATGGGGAATGGGAAAGTGGAATCAACTTTAAAAAAAAAAATCTATGAATCAAAAGCCGGGTTTGTTGGTGCATACCTGTAGTCCTAGCTACTCAGGAGGCTGAGCTGGAGGATCACGTGAGCCCAGGAGTTCAAGGCCAGCCTGGGCAACATAATAAGACCCTGTCTCTAAAATAATAATAAAATCTATGAACAAGTTAGGAAAGACAAGGAAGAGACTGAATTGTGCGAACCTCCAATTTTAAATCGTGTTAACTTAGAAGAAAGACCGTTTTTTAAAAATGTAATCAAAATAGTTGATGAGAACAACAGTAATACCAGCAAACACTTATATGTTATTTGTTATTTACTTGGCATCATTCTGAGAGTTTTATATGTATACATTCATTTAACTTCCATAACAACTTCCTGGCCTAGATTTTATTAATTTTACACGTGAGGAAAACTGAGACATGGGAGCTTAAGCAACTTGCCCAAGGTCACACATTTAGTCGGTTGGAGAGTTAGAATGAAGATTTAGTTAAATGTTTGCAGGAGCTGCGGAGCGTGCTGGCTGGCTGTCTTGCTGCTGCCATGGCTCTGCACTCTGGCCGCTCACCCTGGCCCATGGAGGGGGATGTCTCGCTAAGCCCAGGGCTTAATGGCCCTCTCCTGCTTTACAAAAGAACCCTGGAGTCGGGGCTCCTTGACATAAAACTGGTTTGTGTCCATAGGTTTATGACATTACTTTTTTATGTTGTCAGTGGGGCAGTGTCCTGGTAATTGGTGTCATTGTTCTATATTTGTCCCTGTATAGTCACTGGCTGAGAGCTTTCTTAAACTGAAACTCTAGAGCACTGAAGGATTTTAGATTTTTCTAGATACAAAATAGAATTTCAGGGGCACAGTGAATTTTGGGATCTGTCTTCAGCTTTCTTTATATCAGTGGAAATCCACCCCAGATATTAGAAATAAGGACCACAGAAAAAATTAATTAACTGTGATGGAGGAATCTAGTCATTGGACCAATTTGCTTCAAGAAACAAAAGAATTATGAAAATCTCAGACTTTTTTTTTTTTTTTTTTTTTTAGACAGGGTCTTTCTCTGTCACCTGGGCTGGAATGCAGGGGTGCAATCATGGCTGACTGAAGCCTCTACCTCCCCTGGCACAGAGGATCCCCTCACCTCAGCCTCCTGAGTAGCTGGGACCACAGGCGCGCACTACCACACCCAGTTAACTTTTAAGAAATATTTTTGCTGGGCGTGGTGGCTCATGCCTGCAATCCCAGCACTTTGGGAGGCCGAGGCGGGCGGATCACCTGAGGTTGGGAGTTTGAGACCAGCCTGACCGACATGGAGAAACCTCATCTCTACTAAAAATACAAAATCAGCCGGGCGTGGTGGAGCATGCTGAGGCTGGAGGCTGAGGCAGGAGAACCACTTGAACCTGGGAGGCGGAGGTTGCAGTGAGCCAAGATCGCGCCACTGCACTCCAGCCTGGGCAATAAGAGCGAAACTCTGTCTCAAAACAAAAAACAAAAACAAAAACAAGCCAACATATTTTTGTAGAGATTACAGGCATGATCCACCACAACTGACTCAGAATTGTTAACAAGCCCTCAAGTTTGGAAAATCATCTACAGATGTGAAGATATGTCCAAATAAGAAAACATCCAAATTGAACTGAGAGCACAAGGAACTACTCTGGACAGAATAAAAGTGAAAACTAGGTGAAAAAAATATTAAAGAAAGGCAAGAGCATTATTCCATACTTACTATGTGCTAATCTTTGCCAAGGTACACTTCTCTGTCCCTTTAACGTGGTCTCATTTTCTCTCATTTCCCATTCTCAGATCTCACCTCAAAGCTATGCTAAGAGAAGCAGTTAGGATCAACAAGAGAGTCTTCTTTCATTTCAGGAGCTCCACTAAGAAGGCTCCTGGAATCAAACTTGTCCCAGGCTCAGAGGAAAGTGACGGTCAGACTCTATGCTTAACTAGGACCCAGGGGAGAAGACAGAAAAGAAAAAGAAAGTATGGAGGAAACAAAGAAGGTAAATTCTGTGTGGACTCAAAGGCAGCCTGTTGAGAACAGTAGCTGAACTGTTTTTAGCATCCTTTGGATTCCAAATGTGTCTGTGACCCAGCTATAAGAAAACTGGGCTCTTTCTGATAATGGTTGATATCTGTATGCCCTTCCAGATCTCAGCTGCATAAAGGCAAAACTCCATCTAGTCCAACTGTCAGGATAGCCCTCTGTTCTAATTACACAAATAAGCAGGCTGAGATCTAGATAGCTTACCAAAACTCAAACAGCTAGTATAAGGCAGAATGAGGCCTCAAACCCAGGTCTGGGGTTTTGAAACCGAAACACTTTTCATTACTTCAGATGCTGGTTAAATATCCAGCCCAGCAAACAAATGCCCTCGTGAGTTAGGATACTTGTGTGTGTGTCCGAGTTCTCCGTCCCTTTTCTGCCCCTCGGTTCCTCCTCCCAGGGGCACAGAGCCCTGATGTTGCCCTGGAGAAGGCCTTGCAACGTCTGGAAGTCCGGGGAGAGTGAGGTGACTGCTGTGCCAGGTTGAGTCAGTGGAGGAATGCAGGCGTATCAGCGGGTTCCCAGGGGCCCTTTTCATCACCGAGGCCCTCAGTAACAGGCTATCAATACCATTCCCAGACAGAAAGCATCAAACGGCCCAGGCTGTGGCTTTGAGTCGCCACCGAGGTGGCCAGCACAGGAAGCATTAGCACATCTTGCTTTTCTAGGAATAAAAGAACCGCAACTGTGTCCTTGAGTGTGTTAAACAATGTTAACTAGAGGGAAGGGTCAAGAGAGAGGTATGTGTGGTGGTTTATGGGCAGGAGATGAGAGAAACCACATGGCTCATTTGCCCGGCACTAATGGATCTGAAGTGAGGAGCCAGAGGCCAAGGGCTCTGCTGTCTTGAAATGAGAAGAGCTGAGAACAAGGGAAGTCCATTAGTGTCATGTTTGTGTTTCTCCTCCTCTGAAGCTGGATTCTAAGCTCACAGGGAGAAACGACCAACCGTTTTCATCCTCAAGAGCTTTTTCCCGTTAGTGTCAAATTATGCCAGTACAGAAAAGGCAAAAGAACAGCAGTATAAATGGAGGCATTCGGAAGTGTACTAGGAAGCGTCTCTCCTCTGCCCAGGGCAAAGCCCGGATGTCTTAGGAAGATGATTAAGTTGATGTTTGGGGCAGGGGTTGCTCCTTCGCCCTCGACACAGGCCAATTTTCAGCAAGAGGTCACCTCCCTTACACAGGGTCTGAATCGAGTCCTGCTAACTAAAAAGTCATCCAAAGGCATCCAGTTCACAATGTGACCTATTAGTCAAGATCATCATGTACCTTAGCTCTGAGCCATCACTAATTTCACCAAAACAAAATTGTTTTGCTCTATAGAAATAAAAAATAACATCATTAAAATAATAACACCTAATGTGTACAAGCACTTACTTTGGGCCAGGCATTAAGTACTTTACAAGTTCTAACCCATTTAACTCTTACAGTGGTGCCAAGAGGTAGAAAATTGTCATATCTCCACTTTCAAACAAGAACACAGAGACACAGTGGAGTATTTAATCATCTATTGCCACTTAACAAACTACTGCGATACTTCATGACCTAAACCAACAATTTATTGCCATTATCTCACGTTTCTGGGGGAGCAGGAATTTGACAGTCACAGAGGAGCAGTGCTACTCTGCTCCATGGGATCTACGACTACAGCGGGGACAATCTGAACAGTGAGGGGCTGGCCAGGCATCTCTGTGTGCATGGTGACTTCACAGGGCTAGCTTGAGTTTTCTCCTACCATAGTGGCCTCAGGGTAGTTGGACTTCCTCCATGGTGCCCCAGGGCAAGTTGTCCAAGAGGTCTGAGTGGAAGCTGTAAGGCTTCTTATCAAATAGCCTAAGAACCCACAGGAGGTGACTTCTGCCACGGGCAAGTCATTAAGACTAGGCAACATTCAGGGGAAAGGGAATTAGACTCTACCTCTAAATACGAAGAAAATCAACAAATTTAGAAGTACTTTCAGTCTGCCACAGTAAGTAATCAAGTCATATAACTGGTAAGCTGAAAAATAACATTTTAACCTAGACACTCTTTTGTAATTTTTAGAATTTATTTTATTTATTTTAATTTTTAATTTTGTAAGTACATAGTAGCTGTATATACTTATGAGGTACATGTGATGTTTTGATACAGGCATGCAATGCAGAATGATCACATCGTGGAGAATGAATGGGTTATCCATTCCCTCAAGCACTTATCCTTTGTATTATG
The DNA here is from genome assembly GCF_028878055.3 of Symphalangus syndactylus. Taxonomy (NCBI): domain Eukaryota; kingdom Metazoa; phylum Chordata; class Mammalia; order Primates; family Hylobatidae; genus Symphalangus; species Symphalangus syndactylus. The sequence continues at coordinate 22,634,737 of NC_072441.2, forward strand.
AACAATCCAATTATACTCTTTTAGTTATTTTTAAATGTACAATTAAGTTATTATTGACTACAGTCACCCCATTGTGCTATCAAATAGGTCTTATTCATTCTTGCTATTTTTTTGTACCCATTAACCATCCCCACCTCTCCTCTTCCCCTTCCCCCCAGTTTATTTTATTTTATTTTAGATTCAGGAGGTACATGTGCAGGTTTATTACAAGGGTATGTTGCATGATGCTGAGGTTTGGGCTTCTATTGATCCTGTCACCCAGATAGTGAAATACTACCCAATAGGTAGTTTTTTCAAGCCTTGGACCCCTCCCTCCCCTTTTTTGCCATTCCCAGTGTCTATTATTCTCATCTTTATGTTCATGTGTATCCAATGTTTAGCTCCCACTTATCAGTGAGAACATGTGGTATTTGGTTTTCTGTTTATGTGTTTATTCACTTAGGATAACAGCCTCCAACTGCATCCTTGTTGCTGCATACAACATGAGTTCATTATTTTTATGGCTGCATAGTATTCCATTAACCCAGACATTCTTAACCACTACATCTGGAAGTTGGATTTATATATCATTGACACAAATTCAGTGGATGATGGATATTCTGGCATTCATTTGTAATTCAATTCTTTGGAAAATTTACACTTTCTTCTAGAGGTGTAATGTTTCTTTTCCTCTTTCCTTAAGTATTTGTTAAACACCAACTTTGTGCCAGGCACTGTCCTAGGTGTTAGGGATAAAAAGCAAACAAACTACTGTCCCTGATTTTCAATGTTGTTATGGTTTGGCTGTGTCCCCACCCAAATCTCATCTTGAATTGTAGCTTCCGTAATTCCTATGTGTTGGGGGAGGGACCTGGTGGGAGGTAATTGAATCATGGGGGTGTTTTCCTCTATACTGTTCTCATGGTAGTGACTAAGTCTCAAGAGATCTGATGGTTTTACAAGGGGAAAACCCTTTCACTTGGTTCTCATTCTCTTTCTTGCCTGCTGCCAGGTAAGAACGTGCCTGTCATCTTCTGCCATGATTGAGGCCTCCCCAGTAACGTGGAACTGTGAGTCCATTAAACTTCTTTTTCTTTATAAATTACCCAGTCTCATGTATGTCTTTATCAGCAATGTGAAAACAGAGTAATGCAAATGTCTTGTAGTCTGATGAGGGGAACAAACATGTACTTAATTATTGTTCAATGTAATTAATACTGCATGATAGGAACTAATATGAAGATTGAGGAGAAAACACCTAATTATAGTTTACGGGCTAGGGAGGCTTTCCAAAGGAAATAAGGTTTGAATTATATCTTAGAAGATTAAGAGGAGTTTGCCAGGTGTTATGGACTGAGCTTTTATGTCCCACCAAAACTCTTAGGTTGAAGCCTCAGTCACCAATGTGGCAGAATTTACAGATGGGGCCTTTAAGGAAGTTATTAAGGCTAAATGAGATCTTAAAGGTGGGTCCTTGATCTGATATAATTAGTGTCTTTATAAGAAGAGATACCAGAGAGTTCGCACTTTCTCTGCCATGTAAGGACACAGTGGGAAGACAGCCTTCTGAAAGCCAGGAAGAGAGCCCTCCCAGACACCGAATTGGCCAGAACATTGATCCTGGACTTCTAGCCTCCAGATCTGTGGAAAATAAATTTGTGTTTAAGCCACTCACTTTATGGTATTTTGTTATGTCAGCTCCAGCTGACTAAGACACCAAATAAAAAGGGAAGGAAGAGTATTCCAAAGAGAAGCAATAGCATATGTAAGTGAAATGAGACTTAACAGAACAAGGTATAAGTAGGGAACCAGCAGTAGTTCACCAGGGCTGAAGCACAGGGTATTTGTTGGGGAGCAGTGGTAAATAGACCAGAAAGATGCCAAAATCTAGATGCTTGGATCACCTAGAATTGCTGAGTTAACCAGTCCCGGGGTTGCCTGACCTCTGCATTTCTCTTTATGTGAGATAAGTTTTCGTATTGTTTGAACCATCTTGGCATAGTTTTCTGTCCTTTGTATTCTAAGGTACTTGAATCATGTATGATAAATTTTAGCTGCATGTTACAAAAGTTTCAGAATAATTATGGTTTAAATAATATAGACTTTTAATTATTTCTTAATAAAAAATTACCAGATTTTGGCAGTCCAGGCCAGGCATACACTTCATGATGGCAAAGCGTAGGATCCCTTTATCAAGTTGCTATACCATTCTCAAGAGATAGCTTCAGGATCATGTTACAGGGTACAGGTATCATGATTCTTCACTCTTACCAGGAAGATGGAAGGGGACAAGGGATGCCTCACACATCTTCCTTTTTACAGACATAGAAACCACACACACACACACATGCACACACACACGTATGCACACACACAAACACACACACATCACTTCCACTTTATGCCATTGGGTCATATGCCATTGGAGCATGTCTGTTGCAGCTTGAAAAGTTGTCTTTTCTTTGGATATCTATGCTTCCAGGTAAAAAATCTGTGGGTTTTTACTGAAGAAGAAGAGGTGTAGGGATATTGAGGGATACTTACTAGTCTCTACCACCTAGAGAATCTCCCTAAGTCATCTAGATGATGGCGTAGTTGCATGGGCGACAGTGAGGAAAGAGTGGAGATTCCCAGAGAGGATTTTGTAAAGTACTATGAGGATAATTCTGGTGTAACTGGAATTTTGCCGTAGTGTCTGACTTGCAGTCAGTTTCCTGCTGGAACAATATGTATTCTTTCTCAATGTTCCTCAAACCACTTTCCTGGAGTTTTATAAAAGCCTTTCATCCTTGTCGAGAAGAGAGAGAAACATAAAATAGAATATTTTGGTCAATGGCATATATATTCTTGTTAATGCATAGTATTTAATGGTCTATAATGTGCTTCTGTATCTTATAAGCCAAACTGATATAAAAAGGAAGCCATATTAAAGAATCTTTCTGGTTTTGATTATTGCAGCCACTAGAATCTCGATGGCAATACTCAGGTGCAGTATGCCATGTTCAAATATTTACAATAGATCTGAAAGGGCTTCCTAACTCAGGGATGAAGGAGATGGTTCAACAACCGAGTCTATACTGGAGATCGAGAACCTATACACTTTAACAAAGCAGTATCAGATCATTTATAAGCAAAAACATTGTGTGCTTATCAATGGCGTGTAGACTATCACTTTCTCCTCTCCTTCTCACTAAGGAACTGGTGAGCATCCTTAAATGGTGAATAGTTTTCTGAGGTTTCTGTAACAAAGTACCATAAGTTGTGTGGCTTAAACAACAGAATTTAGGCTAGAAGTCCAAAATCAAAGTGTCAGTAGGGTGGGTTCCTTCTGAGGGCCGTGAAGGAGAATCTTTTTCTCATCTATCTCCTCACTACTGGTGGTTTGCTGCCAATATTTGACTTATAAATAGCTTTCTCATCATGTCTTCATATCATCTTCCTTCTAGGCATGTCTGCCTCTGTGTCCAAATCTCCCCTTTTTATAAGGGCACCAGTCATATTGGATTAGGGCCCTCCTTTATGACATTTTAAGAAAATGGATTACCTCTGCAAATACCTTATTTGAAAATAAAGTCACATTCTGAGGTACTGGTGGTTAGCCATCCAATATATCTATTTTTGGGGTGATACAAGTCAACTCATGGCAGATGAGTATTACTGAAGAGAGAGCTTTGCTTTTGGTTCAGTTTAGTTTTGTCTTCTTCTGAGTTCTGTGGAATTTCCTCTGATGTCCTACATTCCTCCCAAGTGATGCTGTGCATATTTGTTAGGGCGCTGCTATCCTCAGAATGTTTATTTTCTCCCCCAAATTCATATGTTGAAATCCTAACCCCCAAGGTGATGGTATTAGGAAGTGGGGCCTTAGGGAGGCAATTAGGTCATGAGGGCAGAGCTCTCATGAGTCAGATTAGTGTCCTGATAAAAGAAGACCCCAAAGAGCTAGCTCACCCCTTCCACCACATGAGAACAGCAAGTGGGTGCTATTTATAAGGAAGCAATCACCAGATACAGAATCTGCTGGCACCTTGATATGGTTTGGCTGTGTCCCCACCCAAATCTCACCTTGAATTGTAATCCTCATAATCTCTATGTGTCAACGGTGGGACCAGGTGGAGGTGATCGGATCATGGGGCGTTTTCCGCCATGCTGTTCTCGTGATAGTGAGTGAGTCTTACAAGATCTGATGGGTTTATAAGCATCTGGCATTTCCCCTGCTTGCACTCACTCCCTCCTGCTGCCCTGTGAAGAAGGTGCCTGCTTCTCCTTTGCCTTCTGCCGTGACTGTAAGTTTCCTGAGGCCTCCCCAGCAACGTGGAACTGTGAGTCAATTAAACCTCTTTCCTTTATAAATTACCCAGTCTCCGGTATTTCTCCATAACAGTGTGAGAACAGACTAATACATACCTTGGTCTTGGACTTCCTAGTCTCATTTCTGTTGTTTAAAAGCCACACAGATTATGGTATTTTGTTATAGTATCTCAAACAGGCTTCAAGAGGTACTTACTAGTAATTTTTTCTGTTATTTCTCAGAATTCACATTAAGTATTCAAATTGTATCAATATTGCTTGCTGAGGAGACTGGATCCCCCCAAACTCCTTGCAAAATGCTAACCACTTGCTTTGCTTTTTACTATGGGAACGGCTGCAGTGAGTTTCATCTTTGATTCCCTCATTTCCTCTCAACACTCTGGATGCTGATACTGTATTTGGCCTCCTCTACTCCCCCCTCTTCCCCACAATACTTGCTTTTTTTCTCTGCCAGCTGCATTGAAAAAAAAATCCTTTTAGTAAAAATAGTTATTTTTCTGAATGGAATCTAATCTCTTCCTCCCACTAAGCTGTGGCATCTTCTGTGTAACACCGTTAAACATGCCCTCTGAGCGTTCAGGGGCACCCCCCTTTACCAACACAATGTTCTTATCTGCTCTTATCTTATTTTTGAATAGTTAGTCTTGTTTCCTGACATTTACAACATCCCTCTGCCACCTACAGCCCCCTAATCAGGAGAATTGTGCTGATGGGGCCACGGTGGGCGGAGGGTATCCATCCTTGGCTTGTCTGGGGGTATCTTGTGCAGAGGATGGTTTCATGGAGGACATGATGTCTGTATCATTCAGGGTGATTCACTTCAGGATTCTGTCTAAATTATTCAGTGAGTACTAAGCAGACAGGTGGAGAGAAACAGAGATGCAATGAGAAAGTTCAACAGATCTGTCTAGTCTTCAGGGGGTACTTGGGCTCTGATAGCTTCTTGTTCTTGCTTCAGTCTAAATCCTGAGAATCAACTTTCCTCTCCCCAACACTTTTTAACTGGTTCTCGCAACCAAAAACACCCTAACTTATTTCTAGCCTTTCTGTCTGTCTGTCTTTCTTTTCCTTCCTTCCTTCCTTCCTTCCTTCCTTCCTTCCTTCCTTCCTTCCTTCCTTCCTTCCTTTCTTTTCTGTCTGTCTGTCTGTCTGTCTCTCTCTCTCTCTCTTCCTTCCTTCTTTCTTTCTTTCATAATTTGCTCATCCCAACAATCTCTTGAGGCTCAGAGACCTTTAAAAGATATTCCACATTTGATATTCCACATTAAATGGTGGAGCTGAGACTGAAATGTGATTCTTCTGATAACAAATGTCATATGCTTGACTTTAACGTGTTACAAAGCCATTAGTGAAAATATGCTCAGAAACAAAGCACAAGGATGGTATTATGTGCTAAAGAGCTGTAGTGGTGCTGGGCAAGGAATGTTTCACAGAGGTTTCCTTCATCTTTCTAATTTCATTGGATCTTCAAAGCAAACCTGTGGGATAGAGACATGAGAAACACCTTTATCTTTAGTTTTATTTGTTATTTATTTAGGAGACAGGGTCTCACTTCTTTCGCCCAGGCCTGGAGTGCAGTGATGTGATTTCGGCTCACTGCAGCCTCAACATCCCAGGCTTAAGTGATCCTCCTACCTCAGCCGCCTGAATAGCTGGGAGTATGTCTGCAGTTTTAAATGCAGAAACTGTACTTCTAGGCTTGGCCAAGGCCACAGAACCAGGAAATGCTTATGACAGTGATTAGATTATATATTTTTAAAGACCCTGACCCATGGGCGACATATATTTTACTTCAATAAATGTTTTTAGGCAGGAAGGCAGAAGAGAGTGAATGAAAGATGGAAAGGAGGAAGGAAGAGAAAGGAAGAAGGAAGAATGTTTTTTTACAACCTCAAGCCATGGCCAACACTCAGTGATCAATGATTCAGTGCTGGTCACTACCCCTTCAACCAAGGGTTCCACCCACTCCATGCTCAGCAGTCCCCAAGCTTAGTTCTTAGAAGTTTCGTGTTTGGGATACCTAGGGCTTGATTATTCTGGTACTCAGTGAGTCATCCTGTCCTCCATCTGTTTATATAACAAGTCTAACCACAGCCATTGTTGCTGATTATATGGTAGAAATGACCTAACAATGTTTTATTTAATGATCTCCAACCATTTCCATCTGGTCTGTGGGTGGCTGCACAGTCATTATTCATCAGTGGAACTTTGCAAACACAAACACATATGTATGTATGTAATAAAACCTCAATAATTTACACTAATTGGAGGGAAGGCCTATTTGAGTTAACAAAAAGTAAGAAACGCTGTTTTATTACTTTCAAGCCCATGATGTAATTAACCACTTGATGAGCATGTGGCTTGGTGGAAAGCACTGGAATAGGAGTCTTCTGAGCTGGACCTTGATAAGGAGAGAAATGAGATGAATGTGGATATGCAGCCTGGGTCACACAAGATGCAACACCAGAGCATGGTGACCACATCTCAGGGTCTGACTTATAGGTCCAGAAATGTAAAATTGTTGATATTGCAAGAAGTAATCTACTCTGTGAGGTTAAAAGGCATGCCCAAGTGCACACAACAAATAAATGCATCATGTGAAACAAAATTATATGTGACTGAAACAAAATTTAATGCTAATTTGTTAGTTTTATCTGAAGTCATTTTTCATGTGGACCAATATATATGTACATTATCATCTTTCATTTAGGAAAGTTCTCAGCATAAATCGATTTTGATCAATCAGGTTGCATTCTGTCGCAAGTTAACAGCAACTACAATTCAAAATAGGTGACACAAATGGGGGTTTCTAGAAAAGGAAATTCAGAGTGAGACCTGGAGTTGGATTGATTAGGCATTTAACAACATTATCAAAGTCTGATTTTGTTTGTGTGCTTGTTGTATGTGTGTTGTGTGTGCATGTGTGCACACAGACGTGCCTTGTCTCTGCCTTTCACCGTGTCATGTTTACTCTAAGGCTGGTTTCTCTTGTGGTGGCAAAACGGCTGCATTGCTTTACATCTGTGTACCACATGGCCCAGAATGGAGTGAGACTCAGAGAGAAGGAGGAAGAAAGGGCAAGAGGGGGAGGAAAGGAGAGGAGAGTGGGCAAAAAAGGAACTAGGGGTGGTCCTAACATACATTACTCTTAGAAAAGTGCATGGGAAGCAGCATAGAATCAGAGAGGAAAGAATTTCCTGGATGAAAATAGCCGCTGTTATCCAGCTCATCGCATCACCTCTCTTGGACAGGGATGGAGGCAACATGGCCAGTTCATGTTCTTTCATTGTCCATTTCTAGTCCCAATGCAAGCTAAGCCTCCTTTTCCATTACTATCTTAGGAAGATTACAGTGAAATTCATTAGACCACAGCTCTTCCCTCCACCATAGATTGTATTCTAGTTACACCTTCCTGAAAATGTATCTCAACTACTTTTACTAGACTTGGAAAGATCCATGTTTATTGGCTCTTAGGTGATAGATCTTTCCCATTTTGTTTAGATCCCTACTGGTTTCCTTCTCAGAGAGAGATTCCTAGTCAACAAGTTCTGGGGGACATTAAGTTAACTTAGTAAGTCTTTTCTGTATGGAAGCCACTGAAATAAACTTAAGGTAACACCAATACATTATTTCATCTAATCTACAGAAGGCATTATTCTCATTTAGAAAGGTTAAGGATCCAGCCCAGATTCCCACAGCCTCTGAGAGGTAGATCCATGGCTTCCCACATGTATTACAGTCTTCTGAGAAGTAAAGTACAGACATTAGTTCCAGCTCTGCCATTATCCATGTGTGTGGTCCTGCTTTCTTCATCTGTAAAATGATGGGCGTGGATTAGATGATTTTTGAGATTGTGTCTGATTCTAAGATGCTATGCATTTAAGTTTGCACGCATGGATGCTTTGCATTTATGTAATGTCTTACTTAGTCTGCTTTTCCTGAGTAGATAAACTCACGTATAATTAGTAATGTGCAATAGGCAAATAAATGTGGCAGAGACTTGAAAATTCTTTTAGCTGTTTAAATATTGCTCTTGAAAATATCTTGAAAAGCCCAAAAGAGAGACTCCAACTCCACCGTGGTGAAACGTGGGAGCCACAAATCAGAGACTGACTTACCTTGGGGATATCCAGGATCTTTTCCCATTAAAAATAGTGTCCTCGTCCTCTCTGAGGCCTCTTATGGCTTTGATGGATCAAGGAAGAGCTTCTTCATGCAACTGAATAGTGACTGAGCTGAACTTTTATCACATGGGTTTATTTTTTAAAAAATGAGATGTGAATATTCTCAACAGGGAAGAAAATTAAATAAATTCACCCAGGCATGGTTAAAGTTACACTTGTGTAGTAATGGCTGTTCTTTTTTTCCCCTTGTACTCTCTACTTTGATTGTCGGAGACAATGCAGGGTAGTGGCTACTGAGCCTCAATCCCTACTGTGTGGTGTAAGAAGGAGAAAGTTTAAACATATTCAGGCAATTTAAAAAAATAATATGGACTTTTTTATGGTTTTTTTTGTTTTGATACAGGTCCTTGCTCTGTTGCTCAGGCTGGAGTGCAACGGCATAATCTCAGTTCTTTTGGGTATAGACCCAAAAGAATTGAAAGCAGAGATTCAAATAGATGTTTGCAGTCCTATGTCACAATAGATAAAAAACGGAAACAATCAAAATATTCACAGATGGATGAATGGATAAACAAAATGTGGTATATACACACGGACTATTATTCAGCCTTAGAAATGAATGAACTGATACATGCCACAACATGGATGAACATTAAAGACATTATGCTAAGTGAAGTGAGAAATAATCCAGACAGAAAAGGCCAAGTGTTTTATGATTTGATGTATACGACATACCCAAAATAGCCAAATTCATAGAGACAGAAAGTAGAATAGTAGTTACTAGGGGTAGTGGGGAGGGGAGAATAGGGATTTATGATTTAATGCATACGGAGTATCTGTTTGTGAGAAGAAGGTTCCAGACATGAATGGTGATGATGGTTGCACAAGGAGATGAATGTACTTAATGTCACTGAGATGTACACTTAAAAATGTTTTAAATGGCCAGCTTTATATTATGTATAATTTCCCACAAGAAAAAGTAATAACAGTCATAAGGGTTTATTTTAGAAAATGTGGAAACTACAGGGGGGCATAATGAAGAAAATATTAATCACTTCAATGTTAATCTCTAGAAATAAAAACTTTAAGAGTTTAATATATATTTATCTTGTCCTTTTTATGCATGTGTACAAGTTTCTAATGACTATGGAATATGTAGTTTTGTATTTTTGTAATCAAGGATGGGAATTAGCATCACCGTTGAGCACTTTATGTGCCTCTTTCACTGACTCGATTTCACCCTCAGAAAACATTGTGAAATCATAGCTCCATTTTCCTGAAGAAAAATCTTAGAAAACATGATCAGGTTTGTAGGGGAGAAGAAATCTTTTCTCGTACCTCCAGAGTTTATGGCTGAGGTTTCTATAATAAAAGGTTAATCAGTGAAAAGTGTACAGATTTACGTAATACAAGTTTTATGTGACACAGGAACTTTCAGAAATGAAAACCCAAAGACACAAGGAAACATATTTTTATACTAAGTTTGATGAAGAAATGGACAGTTGTGGTGAAGTATGGGACAAAGGGGGTATGATGTAATGTTAACAAACTGGGGAAACTGAACAAGGTCTGTTTGTTCAGATTATTCTCCATCTCTTCAGAGGTAGAGTAGTTCCTTTTCTCTGGACATTAGGAGGGTACCTCTGGAATGAGGATCTTATCACCTGCTTTGGAGAAAGGTGAGGGGAAAATGAGAGACTTCCCCGCTTCTGCTGTTTTCTCAAATACCAAGCTGCTATACTTTGGGATAATGTGTCCTGAACCCATCAGAATCACATAAATGGCAAGGATAGGATTTAAAGCACATCGGCTGGGTGTGGTCGTTCACGCCTGTAATCCCAGCACTTTGGGAGGCCGAGGCAGACAGATCCCGAGGTCAGGAGGTTGAGACCATCCTGGCCAACATGGTGAAACCCCGTCTCTACTAAAAGTACAAAAATTAACTGGGCGTGGTGGTGCACGCCTGTAATCCCAGCCACTCAGGGAGCTGAGGCAGGAGAATCGCTTGAACCAGGGAGTCGGGGGTTGCAGTGAGCAGTGATCATGCCACTGCACTCCAGCCTGGCGACAGAGCGAGACTTTGTCAAAACAAACAAACAAACAAAAAACACAAAAGCACATCTGTGTTCAGAAGCACCATATTCTTCCCAGGATCCTACACTGCCTGCAGCATTGGGAGACAGTTCAGAAACCCAGCTCACACTCATTTTACAGAGCAATAAATTGAGGATCAGAGAAATGAATGTGAGTTGCCACGTATTACAAACCTGTACCCCACATTTCCGTTAGTGTCTGAAGAGGCATGAGGTGTGGTTTCTGGGGCAGCATCAGATCCTCCAGAGGGTGGCTTGGTGTTGACCTGGGTCACCCGAAGGTCTCTAGGGGAGCATGGTAGATGGGCTAGAGTCAGCTGTCCCCTGGAATCCCAGTTTATTCTCTGGGCTTGAGGCAAATCAGAGTCTCCTTGGCACAATAGTGCTGGGGACTTGGCTGCTGCCCGGTGGAATGTTCTGTTTGTTTTGGTCCAGAATCAGCCTGAGGGCGAATCCTTTCCGGCGAAGATGAAGGTGCAGATGGGGAGTGGCCAAGCACACCATGTGGCAATCCTGCCAGCTAGTGGCCACACACGGAATGGGCCTAAACCCACCCAGGATGTGACAGGCCGGGGACTTAAATGCTCAGGTTGGCTTGGAGTCAGAGGGCGCGAGCTTCCCCACCTAGCTCTATGCAGGAGCGGGGCGAGGAGACGTGGAGAGATGAGATGATGTGTTCCAGGTATTGACAAAATCAGGATTAGAATCTGGTCTATTACATCACAACTCTTTTAGTCATTTATTAAGAATGTTAAGGAACAATCACAAATAGGCTATCATGAGCAAAGTTATTTCTATTTCTCACAGTAATTCTCCAGTGAAGATACTTTTTTTTTTTTTTTTTTTTTTTTTTTTTTTTTTTTGAGACGGAATCGCACTCTGTCCCCCAGGCTGGAGTGCAGTGGTGCGATCTCGGCTCCCTGCAAGCTCCACCTCCCGGGTTTGCGCCATTCTCCTGCCTCAGCCTCCAGAGTAGCTGGGACTACAGGCGCCGCCACCACGCCCGGCTAATTTTTTTTGAATTTTTTTAGTAGAGGCGGGGTTTCACCGCATTAGCCAGGATGGTCTCGATCTCCTGACCTCGTGATCCACCCGCCTCGACCTCCCAAAGTGCTGCGATTACAGGCGTGAGCCGCTGTGCCGGGCCGAAGATACTTTCTTATGACGACTTTACTTTTTCTAGGTTGCATGCCTCTTTAGTAATGATACTGGGATCCACCAAAGTAGGGTTCCCTGAAGCCAAAGTATCAAGTTCTCAGAATATACTGGTAATATAAACGATTTTAGTCCCTGTCAAATGTTTTCCAAACACTAAATAGACAATATGTGTTTTTCGATAAATACACAATGAAAGTCAAGATCGTTTCGACCATAGCTAAAATTAAGTTAAAAAATTAAGGCCAGGCTCAGTGGCTCACACCTGTAATCCCAGCACTTCGGGAGGCTGAGGTGGGTGGATCACCTGAGGTCAGGAGTTCAAGACCAGCCTGGCCAACATTGTGATACCCTGTCTCTACTAAAAATACAAAAATTAGCCAGGCCTGGTGGCAGGCACGTGTAATCCCAGCACTTCGGGAGGCTGAGACAGAAGAATCGCTTGAACCCGGGAAGCGGAGGTTGCAGTGAGCTGAGATCATGCTACTGCAATCCAGCCTGGCTGACAGAGCGAGACTCCATCTTAAAAAAAAAAAAAAAGTTAAAAGCCAACATGGAAGAAGTGGCATTGACAGACATTGAAGGACTGTTAGTATTTCAAAAGGTGAGTGATTTTATAATAAAAGGCACCCAGGAAGAGTAAACTGCATGAGGAAAAGTGTGAGAGTGATTGGGGAAACGGAATAATCCATTCTGGCCAGATATTGTAATACTGGGAGCAAGGCAAAGAGAGTAAGACCTCTAGAAAGCCTACTGCATTTAGCAATAAGGAATGACTGGTAGTCTAAAAAGACCTGATTCAAATAAGTGAGGAGTAATGTTCCCAGGAATACTTCCTCATTCCATGGGATGTTAACAGGTATTTGGCAGAAAAATGATTCCATGATTAAATATGCTGGGGAAATATTTAATTAAATTAACGGAGTCTATTATTGTACTTCTCTGGACTTTTAGTTTGTAGATATGCATTGCATTGTGGAAAAAAATTTTGAACAGCTGTTGATGTTTTAGGGAACCAGTGTTTTATAAAATGGAATTTTGAAAATATTCCACTAAATATTTTGCCCTTACTTGGTTTTTATGTTTTCCTGATGAAAGAGATCTGAATATACTTAAATAGAAAAGAAGGATTCAGAAAAAAAAGGAGTGTGAAGATTCAGAAGAAAGGAAATACAGTAATTCTTATAAGGATCGAATATCATTATGTAAAGGGTTGTTTTACTAAAAGATAAAATATATGGGAATATGCTTATTAGGAATTTTCTAAAAGCTGCATTTAGAGTATGTTACTTTCCATGTAAGGCAGAAGGGAAAATGAAATCTACATATATTTGCCTATATTTACAAGAAGAAACAGAATGTATAAATCATAAAACAATAAACTTGGCTATCTATAAGGGATTGTTGGGGGTGGAGATGAATGAGGTAGAGGGAATATAGAAGGATATGACACTTTTATGTATACTTTTTTTGTGTTGTTTTGACTTTTGAAAGCGTTTAATTTAATTTATTTTAAAATATTTATTTATTTATTTATTTATTTATTTATTTTTGAGACAGAATCTCACTCTGTTGCCCAGGCTGGGGTTCAGTGGCGCCATCTTGGCTCACTGCCACTTCTGCCTCCTGGGTTTAAGCAATTCTCCTGCCTCAGCCTCCTGAGTAGCTGGGATTACAGGCGCCCACCACCACACCTGGCTAATATTTTTATTTTTAGTATAGATGGGGTTTCACCATGTTGGCCAGGTTGGTCTTGAACTCCTGACCTCAAGAGATCCACCTGCCTTGGCCTCCCAAAGTGCTGGGATTACAGGCATGACTCACCACACCCGGCCCTGTTTGTAATATTACAGGAAAAGTTGTAAGTATTTCAAAATGAATCAGCTTGAAAAACAAAAATCCTAATTCTTTAAAACAAACAGCACTGTTTATTCAGCCAATTATAATATGTCGTTGATTTGGCAAAGGTAAACAAGATTAATTTAGAAATAAGAAATCTAATTTCTAAGATGACTAGCAAGTCTGAAGGAATCTATTTTCAACTAAGAAATACATGAGAAACCTACAACTAGTTGTCTTGTTAAATGAGAAGTGATAATTAATGTTTAGAGTCAAAGCACAAACACCCTCCGACTGCTGTTTCCATGGCATGATGTCTTTGGCAAGGCTTTTGTTTCCCTCTTAATTGTGCATTATATATTTGGAGCATTCCTTATTGTATTAAACACCTTTTGGGTGCTTCTCACCTATCTTCAAGGTCTTTGGCCTCTTGTTCCAGCCCCAGCTGTGGAGCAACCTGCTGTGCATGAAGTGGGATCAGTTCCACCGGAGAACAACCTGAGAGGCTTATGTCCTCTCTGCATACGTTTCACCTTCTGTTCTGTAGAGACCGAGGTGTGAGACCTTAAGGACATGCTTCGTGTCAACATATGTGCAACTTAATCATATGAGAGGAATTTATATCTTCCTGGGTGAAGACTGAGCCAGTCTGGATGGACTGTTCTATGAAGCAGTCTTTTACATGGCCTCTTGGTGAAAGGCACTATAAGATCAAGGAATCAGTAGTTTTTAATACCAAGAGATGACCAGCTCAGTAATATATATTCTTGTATCAGCTCTTAGATTTTCCCTGCCTCACTCTCCTTTTCCCTCACTCTTGCTTCCTGGGATTGCATCCTATAAAAAAGTAGTAGCATGTAAACTTTGTCTCAGGCACTGCTTTCTGGAGAATCCAGATTAACACAGTTGTTCAATGATTGTTGAAAGGTATGGGAAAATCAAAGATACTTGTTTTGTATTTTTATTTTAAGGCTTAGCACCCCCTAGTGGAATTTATTTTTCACTTTCATTCATACCGAGAGCTCCCAAAAGGTTTCTTATGTACCATTAAGTCTTCTCAGGCAGAAATAGGTCTGGCTAAAACACCAGGAAATAAAGAAGGCTGCACATAGATGTCAGAGTCATTACATATCTCTATTAATACCTGGAGGAGTCCGTAACACAATGAAAAAACTAAGACTAACTCAATCCACATCATGTAATGTGAATTAAATATAAGTAAAAAAAAAAATCAACTCTGATTGTTTTATAGCAATTCATCTGTTGGACTTTCCAGAGAACCTTCATGAGAAAACAGATTTTCTTGAATGTGTCTGATGTTGCCTTTGCCCCATGCAGTCTGTGTTTTTGTATCAAGCAAGTTGTTACTGGTAGCCCATAGTCTTCACCTCTGCCAGTGCTTAGAGCTGATTTCAAGTACCCCATCTTTATCAATGAGGATTTCATTTTCTTAAATGTCCACCACATTGAGCCTGTTGTTAATCTCAGAAATCGTGTTCAGCTGTAAGAGATAATTATATTTTGTTTTTGCTACCCAATATCCATTTATCCTTTTTGTGGCAATGGTATCTGATTCTTTGTTGGGATATGTAATCCTCCTCCACTTTCATCCATAAACTTATTATTATTTTTTTTTTTTGAGACAGGATCTCGCTCCATCACACAGGCTGGAGTGCAATGGTGTGGTCTCAGCTCACTGCAACCTCCTCCTCTTGGGCTCAAACACTTCTCCTGCCTCAGCCTCCCGGGTAACTGGGATTACAGGTGCTGCCACCGCGCCTGGCTAATTTTTGTATATATATATTTTTAGTAGAGATGGGATTTCACCATGTTGGCCAGGCTGGTCTCGAACTCCTGACCTCGTGATCCGCCCGCCTTGACCTCCCAAAGTGCCAGGATTACAGGTGTGAGCCACTGCGCCCGGCCCTCAGATGTAAACTTCTTTTTGAAAATGCCTGAAGTTCAGGGTCTGGCGTGTGATTAGCATATTTCATCACCACAGTGAATAGTTTGGGATTGAGCATATACCCAAATTGAGACCATCTGAGATTTGGTTTTGCATTTTTTTGTTTGACATTTTGAGAAGAGACTTTCCTCTTTCACTCAACTAGTTCTTGCAATGATGTGAGCCTGGTGCCACCAGGAGCCGCCTTGCAAAGTCTGAGACTGCAACCAACACAGAGGAAGTAGAACTGAGAGGTGAAGCCAGCTGGACTTCCTGGGCCGAGTGGGGACTGGAGAACTTTTTAAAAAATTATTATTATTATACTTTAAGTTCTAGGGTACATGTGCACAACGTGCAGATTTGTTACATATGTATACATGTGCCATGTTGGTGTGCTGCACCTATTAACTCATCATTTACATTAGGTATATCTCCTAATGCTATCCCTTCCCCCTCCCACCACCCCACAACAGGCCCTGGTGTGTGTGTGATGTTCCCCACCCCATGTCCAAGTGTTCTCATTGTTGAATTCCCACCTATGAGTGAGAACATGCAGTGTTTGGTTTTCTGTCCTTGTGATAGTTTACTCAGAATGATGGTTTCCAGCTTCATCCATGTCCCTACAAAGGACATGAACTCATCCTTTTTTTATGGCTGCATAGTATTCCATGGTGTATATGTGCTACATTTTGTTAATCCAGTCTATCATTGATGGACATTTGGGTTGGAAACTTGGAGAACTTTCGTGTCTCACAAGAGGATTGTAAAATGCACCAATCAGCACTCTGTAGCTAGCAAGGGGATTGCAAAATGCATCAATCAGCACTCTGTAAAAACATACCAATCAGTGCTCTGTAGCTAGCAAGAGGATTGTAAAATGCACCAATCAGCAGTCTGTAAAAACGCACCAGTCAGTGCTCTGTAGCTAGCAGGGGGAGTGTAAAATGCACCAATCAGCACTCTGTAAAATGCACCAATCAGCACTCTGTAAAATGCACCAATCAGCATGATCCTAAAAGTAGCCAATCACAGGGAGTATTGAAAAAAGGGCACTCTGATAGGACAGAAATGAATCATGGGCGGGGCCAATAAGGGAATAAAAGCTGGCCACCCCAGCCAGCAGCAACAACGTGTTGGGGTCACCTTCCAGGCTGTGGAAGTTTTGTTTTTTCGCTCTTCACAATAAATCTTGCTGCTGCTCACTCTTTGGGTCCATGTCATCTTTAAGAGCTGTAACACTCACCGTGAAGGTCTTTAGCTTCATTCTTGAAGTCAGTGAGACCGTGAACCCACCAACAGGAACCAACCCTGGACGCAGAACTAAGGAATGGCTCCTGGAGGCATCATTTTATTCCAGAATGAGGTCACTGCTGAAGTCAGCCCTTCTTGTATATTTTACAATTACATTAGCCAATAACTTCCCTTCTTTGTTTAAGCTAGATTGAGTTGGGCTTTTTAATCACTTGCAACTAAAAGATTCCTAACTGGTAAACTGTTTAATTCTGAACTTATAGCCCTGTTCCAACTTGGTTCTCTCTTGGTATTTATTATTTTAGTGATTGCGATTATCATCCATCCAGTTGTGCCAACTAGAAATTTAGGAGTTCTCTTGATACATTACTTTTTCAGTTTCCATATCTAATTCACCACTGAACTTTGCATATTTTGTCATTTAGTCATATTTTGAAATGATCTAATTTTTATTCCATATCCACACTCTAGTTCAAGGTAGCCACATCTCTCACCTGAACTGCTACTGCTACTAAAATAATATTACACCTAACCTTTGAGCTTCCCCTCATCCATTCTCCCATCAGTTCTCCATTCTTCATCCAGAGGGATTTTTTTCAAAGTACAAATCTGATCATGTAATGTCCCTTTATTCCAGTCCTCCTATTAAAACCCCAAAGTTACTCTTAGAATAATGAAAACTCCTGAGAAAGTTTGACTCTCACCCATCTCCTTCATCTCAGTGACACTGAAGTCTACATTCTAAAGTCACTGAGGGCCACTGCATAAGTTGATTCTTCTGCCCAGAATGGTCTTTCTTCCCCTTCTCAGATCTCAACTCTGGGCCATTTTTTCAAATAAACCTCGTCTGGCCTCCATGATTAAGTCAAATAATAGTATTCCAGACTTCATATCACTGTGTGCTTGGTTTGGGGTCTATCACAAACTAGGGATGATACCTGTTTCTTGACTACATTTTTATTCCTTTAACATGAATGAGATGGTAAGACAGAAACCAGTCAAAAGAATTCACGAAGCATTTTTTCAACTATGAAAAGCAATGTCCAAATGATAATTTATCTGCATTGCTGTCTGTCTGAAGGAGGTCTTGATTCCCAGCGTGGGTGTTGATGGGGCAAACGTGGTTGAATGGTAGGGAGTGGTAAAGAGGCAGGAGGAAGTGAATGTGAAAATCGATTGATGTAGAACAGATGAACCAGGCATTCTATTATTTTCTTTTTTTATTTTTTATTTTTTTTTATTATTATACTTTAGGTTTTAGGGTACATGTGCACAATGTGCAGGTTTGTTACATATGTGTCCATGTGCCATGTTGGTTTGCTGCACCCATTAACTCGTCATTTAGCATTAGGTATATCTCCTAACGCTATTCCTCCCCCCTCCCCCAACCCCACAACACTCCCTGGAGTGTGATGTTCCCCTTCCTGTGTCCGTGAGTTCTCATTGTTCAGTTCCCACCTATGAGTGAGAACATGCGGTGTTTGGTTTTTTGTCCTTGCGATAGTTTACTGAGAATGATGGTTTCCAGCTTCATCTATGTCCCTCCAAAGACATGAACTCATCCTTTTTTATGGCTGCATAGTCTTCCATGATGTATATGTGCCACATTTTCTTAATCCAGTCTATCGTTGTTGGACATTTGGGTTGGTTCCAAGTCTTTGCTATTGTGAATAGTGCCGCAATAAACATACGTGTGCATGTGTCTTTATAGCAGCATGATATATAGTCCTTTGGGTATATACCCAGTAATGGGATGGCTGGGTCAAATGGTATTTCTAGTTCTACATCCCTGAGGAATCGCCACACTGACTTCCACAATGGTTGAACTAGTTTACAGTCCCACCAACAGTGTAAAAGTGTTCCTATTTCTCCACATCCTCTCCAGCATCTGTTGCTTCCTGACTTTTTAGTGATGGCCATTCTAACTGGTATGAGATGGTATCTCACTGTGGTTTTGATTTGCATTTCTCTGATGGCCAGTGATGATGAGCATTTTTTCATATGTTTTTTGGCTGCATAAATGTCTTCTTTTGAGAAGTGTCTGTTGATGTCCTCTGCCCACTTTTTGATGGGGTTGTTTGTTTTTTTCTTGTAAATTTGTTTGAGTTCATTGTAGATTCTGGATATTAGCCCTTTGTCAGATGAGTAGGTTGCAAAAATTTTCTCCCATTCTGTAGGTTGCCTGTTCACTCTGATGGTAGTTTCTTTTGCTGTGCAGAAGCTCTTTAGTTTAATTAGATCCCATTTGTCAATTTTGGCTTTTGTTGCCATTGCTTTTGGTGTTTTAGACATGAAGTCCTTGCCCATGCCTATGTCCTGAATGGTATTGCCTAGGTTTTCTTGTAGGATTTTAAGGTTTTAGGTCTAACATTTAAGTCTTTAATCCATCTTGAGTTAATTTTTGTATAAGGTGTAAGGAAGGGATCCAGTTTCAGCTTTCTACATGTGGCTAGCCAGTTTTCCCAGCACCATTTATTAAATAGGGAATCCTTTCCCCATTTCTTGTTTTTGTCAGGTTTGTCAAAGATCAGATAGTTGTAGATATGTGGCATTATTTCTGAGGGCTCTGTTCTGTTCCATTGATCTATGTCTCTGTTGTGGTACCAGTACCATGCTGTTTTGGTTACTGTAGCCTTGTAGTGTAGTTTGAAGTCAGGTAGCGTGATGCCTCCAGCTTTGTTCTTTTGGCTTAGAATTGACTTGGTGATGCGGGCTCTTTTTTGGTTCCATATGAACTTTAAAATAGTTTTTTCCAATTCTGTGAAGAAAGTCATTGGTAGCTTGATGGGGATGGCATTGAATCTATAAATTACCTTGGACAGTATGGCCATTTTCACGATATTGATTCTTCCAAGCCATGAGCATGGAATGTTCTTCTATTTGTTTGTATCCTCTTTTATTTCATTGAGCAGTGGTTTGTAGTTCTCCTTGAAGAGGTCCTTCACATCCCTTGTAAGTTGGATTCCTAGGTATTTTATTCTCTTTGAAGCAATTGTGAATGGGAGTTCACTCATGATTTGGCTGTTTGTCTGTGATTGGTGTACAAGAATGCTTGTGATTTTTGTACATTGATTTTGTATCCTGAGACTTTGCTGAAGTTGCTAATCAGCTTAAGGAGATTTTGGGCTGAGACAGTGGGGTTTTCTAGATATATAATCATGTCATCTGCAAACAGGGACAATTTGACTTCCTCTTTTCCTAATTGAATACCCTTTATTTCCTTCTCCTGCCTGATTGCCCTGGCCAGAACTTCCAGCACTATGTTGAATAGGAGCGGTGAGAGAGGGCATCCCTGTCTTGTGCCAGTTTTCAAAGGGAATGCTTCCAGTTTTTGGCCATTCAGTGTGATATTGACTGTGGGCTTGTCATAGATAGCACTTATTATTTTAAGATATGTCCCATCAATACCTAATTTATTGAGAGTTTTTAGCATGAAGGGTTGTTGAATTTTGTCAAAGGCCTTTTCTGCATCTATTGAGATAATCATGTGGTTTTTGTCTTTGGTTCTGTTTATATGCTGGATTACACTTATTGATTTGCGTATGTTGAACCAGCCTTGCATCCCAGGGATGAAGCCCACTTGATCATGGTGTATAAGCTTTTTGATGTGCTGCTGGATTCGGTTTGCCAGTATTTTATTGAGGATTTTTGCATCAATATTCATCAAGGATATTGGTCTGAAATTCTCTTTATTGGTTATGTCTCTGCCAGGCTTTGGTATCAGGACGATGCTGGCCTCATAAAATGTGTTAGGGAGGATTCCCTCTTTTTCTATCGATTGGAATAGTTTCAGAAGGAAGGGTACCAGTTCCTCCTTGTACCTCTGGTAGAATTCGGCTGTGAATCCATCAGGTCCTGGACTCTTTTTGGTTGGTAAGCTATTGATTATTGCCACAATTTCAGAACCTGTTATTGGTCTATTCAGAGATTCAACTTCTTCCTGGTTTAGTCTTGGGAGGGTGTGTTTGTCGAGGAATTTTTTCATTTCTTCTAGATTTTCTAGTTTATTTGCATAGAAGTGTTTGTAGTATTCTCTGATGGTAGATTGTATTTCTGTGGGATCGGTGGTGATATCCCCTTTTTCATTTTTTATTGCATCTATTTTATTCTTCTCTCTTTTCTTCTTTATTAGTCTTGCTAGTGGTCTATCAATTTTGTTGATCTTTTCAAAAAACCAGCTACTGCATTCATTAATTTTTTGAATGGTTTTTTGTGTCTCTATTTCCTTCAGTTCTGCTCTGATTTTATTATTTCTAGCCTTCTGCTAGCTTTTGAATGTGTTTGCTCTTGCTTTTCTAGTTCTTTTAATTGTGATATTAGGGTGTCAGTTTTGGATCTTTCCTGCTTTCTCTTGTGGGCATTTAGTGCTATAAATCTCCTTCTACACACTGCTTTGAATGTGTCCCAGAGATTCTGGTATGTTGTGTCTTTGTTCTCGTTGGTTTCAAAGAACATCTTTATTTCTGCCTTCATTTCATTATGTACCCAATAGTCATTCAAGAGCAGGTTGTTCAGTTTCCATGTAGTTGAGCGGTTTTGAGTGAGTTTCTTAATCCTGAGTTCTAGTTTGATTGTACTGTGGCCTGAGAGACAGTTTGTTATAATATCTGTTCTTTTACATTTGTTGAGGAGAGCTTTACTTCCAACTATGTGGTCAATTTTGGAATAGGTGTGGTGTGGTGCTGAAAAAAATGTATATTCTGTTGATTTGGGGTGGAGAGTTCTGTAGATGTCTATTAGGTCCACTTTGTGCAGTGCTGAGTTCAATTCCTGGATATCCTTGTTAATTTTTTGTCTCGTTGATCTGTCTAATGTTGACAGTGGGGTGTTAAAATCTCCCATTATTATTGTGTGGGAGTTTAAGTCCCTTTGTAGGTCACTCAGGACTTGCTTTATGAATCTGGGTGCTCCTGTGTTGGGTGCATATATATTTAGGATAGTTAGCTCTTCTTGTTGAATTGATCCCTTTACCATTATGTAATGGCCTTCTTTGTCTCTTTTGATCTTTGTTGGTTTAAAGTCTATTGTATCAGAGACTAGGATTGCAACCCCTGCCTTTTTTTGTTTTCCATTTGCTTGATAGATCTTCCTCCATCCCTTTATTTTGAGTCTATGTGTGTCTCTGCGCGTGAGATGGGTTTCCGCATTCTATTATTTTCTATAACTTGCTGAATGGGAATAGATTGTGACTGATCTTATTATTAACCCTGGCTTGGAGAAAAATCCTTATAATTTCACTCTAATGTCAAAGTTTGAAGCCTATACCACCATCCCAGGATAAACTAAACAGATCCTGTGGCAGCTATTGGTGTATGCTGCTGTTATTTTCCTTGAAGTGTTATTTTCCTTGAACTGAGAAGAGAAGAGTCAGTTGACAGCCCCCAGATGCTGCAGCTTTGGGATCCATTGAAGTGAGTGTGATAAGGCTATATGGTCTCTGGGCTGCTCTCAGACAGTAGCTGAGCATGGCAGGGGTACTAGAGCTTAGCCATTCCTGTCCAACATGGGATTCCTCTAATGGGCTAACTTTGCTCTGGGGTGCCTTGTTGACCTGGTCAAGACTCTCAGATCTGCATCACAGTCTGGAGCTTTGCCTTACCACTTTTCTTCCCTTCCTCTTTCCTTTCATAGGTGGCAGATGAGCATCATGGTCTGAAGGGTCATCCCTCCTACTCCTGTTCCTTTTCCTTTATTATTCATAGTCATTTACCCCAGTTCATCATTTGCATGTCTAATTCTGCCTTGGCATCTGCTTCCAGGAGGATCTGAACTGACACACGCATTCACTTGGGAGCTACTTCTGGAAGAAAAGGATGTGGAATGTTTTCCTCTCTCCTTTCACTGTATCTGGAGGAAGGAAAGTAGATTTGGTGTTTGGGAAGCAGGTTTCTTTTGGCTACCTGTATGTTGGTGATGGCTAGTTTGCTGCACATTCCAAAGCTGATCATCACCATCCATCAATTTCATCAGTATCTCCTGATGAGGGGGACCTATAGATTTGGATGGTGATGAACACGGCCCTGAACCACTGTCTAGGCATCTGTGGTTTCTGTGAAGTTTTACGATGCATCTTCCATCTGAAGCCATCTTACTTACAACTCCCATGCATGTGCCTCTGATGCATGTGGTTGATTTGGCACAAGCCTTCCCTTCCATCCCTACCCATCTTTTGATGTCCCTATTGCTATCCAATTGTTCATACCTCTCAGGAGACATGGTATGTATGTGGCGAGAGTAGCTTGGTGGCTAAGCCTTGCCCTCTTCTGCCAATACCCATCCCTTCCTTCCAAAATGCCTTTCCCTACGTTTTGTTAGGAAACCCTGAGGCTAAGCAGACCAGAAACTGGTAAGCAAGATGCCAGTCCCCTGTTCCTGTGGTGCCACTGTACCACTGTAGTATGGCTGTCTAATGGATCCCCCCAAACCAGGAGTCAGGGTTCATGCAACAAGCTCTTCACATCCAAGAACTTGAACCTGACCTCAAAAGATCCCTTCCTGTTGTTCAGCTCATCTTAATTTTACCTTTCTCCTAGCAAGAGAATGGAGGTAGGGAAGAAGAACTGTTCTTAGTTTACTCTGTTTTTTTCCTTTGGTCCCACTCTGATAAGTTCTTTATTGAACTGGATCTAGGACATTTTGGAGTACGGGGGTAGGGAGGAATGCAAATTAACATTTTCAGTGGCTGTCACTGGTCAAACGTATACCTTGCAAATCTGTCTAGTGCTCACCTTGTTAAGTTACAAGGCTTTAGTAAGATAACACACATAGGGTGTTAAGAAGAGTGCCTGGACACAGTAAACAATCAGTAA
Organism: Symphalangus syndactylus; assembly: GCF_028878055.3. Lineage (NCBI taxonomy): Eukaryota > Metazoa > Chordata > Mammalia > Primates > Hylobatidae > Symphalangus > Symphalangus syndactylus. The sequence continues at coordinate 22,658,240 of NC_072441.2, forward strand.
TATTAGCTATTATTTTACATTGATGAAAAATTTAGCCAAAGCCAGAAACAAATTTTATTATGTAAAAATCTTACAATGTATATTTCCTAATTCTCCCAGCAAAAGTGAGAATTTATCAAGTACTTATTTTGTTCAAAATGGCAAAAGAAAGTAATATATTGTATTTATAATTTTTAAAATTATGGAGTTCTAACTTACTGGGGAATCCACAGGCACAGAATTAAAAGGGAAGTGTCCTTTGGTAAACATCCTTCAATGCCATCTGCTTTCTAACGTTACGCTTCTTTCTTGAATTTCTCCTCAGCCTGTGCTTTGGGGCATCTCTAGCTCAGGAGTAAATGACTTTCACTATGTGAAAATAATGACGTTTTCATCCCATATAGTGCCCCCAGACAGAGTCATTTCACTCTGTCTGTTATGATCTGCATTACCATGTGGATGTTGTATGAATTGGGCAGCTGTGGCTTCACTGGGTCAGATTTCACAGACCTTTACACTATCACTATGTTTGAATACTATAGCACATTTTCTCTCAATTATTATAACAGTGTGTTTTAAAATTAGTGACTATTAAAATATTATTTTAGAACCGTTCCTGTTCTCGAATGCTGCCAGCATTTGTACTCCTAGGTAATCTTTTACAGCAGGGGTTAGCAAACTGCAGCCTACCACCTATTTTCGTGAGTAAAGTTTTGTTGGGACATAGCTATGCTTATTTATTTTTTCTTTGTCTGTGGCTGCTTTTGCACTACAACGGCAGAGTTCAGTAGTTGCAATACACATCATAGGGCCCACAAGTCTAAAACCTTTACTATCTGATCCTTTATGGAAAACGCTTGCTGACTTCTGTTCTGTAGCGTGATTATTTTTGCAGAAGATACAGGGTGGGGTCCTCTGACTTTTTTTAGAGGCAGATATTTGGCCACTTCTGAAGAGGAGGAAAGGGGATTTATTAGTTTTCCAGACTACTCCAGCTGGGTTATATGAGCAGGGAGAATGAACAAAAATCGGTGCTGTTGAACACAAATGACCTACCGTTCCCTGCCCATGGCCCTGTTTCAAGTTCATCCTTAGGCTTGTGGCCTTTAGGACCCAGCTCCCTTTTCTTGGAGTTATATTAATATGGCACTATCAGTTTGAATGGGAAGGAGAGAAGGATGATCAGATTTTCCCTTTCATCTATGTTTTGCCTGAAGTTGGCAGCCTTTCCTCTCAGCTTTGGGACTCAACGATTATCCATGCTCTTTTAATATTAATATTCTGCCTAGCAGGGGGCGGCTTTTGAAGTCCACCTACATTTTGCAGTTGATATAGTTCATGTTTCCTTCAGATTTTTTTTTAAACCAATTGATTGAGAATGGCAGACTTTTTCACAGTCTCCTTCGTGTGTCTTAACCTCTATTTCGTATTTTCCTTTTGTCTATCTGGCAGTGCTTTGTAATTTTTTTTTTTAATCTCCATTTTCCAATTCACTAAATCTCTCCACTGCTGAGTCTAATTTGCTGTTTTTTAATTGTGATTTTTTCAATTTCTAGAATCTCTATTTGGCCCAGTTTTATATCTAGCTGGCGGATTCTAATAGTCTTTTATGCTAGTGTCTTATTTTTCACTACTCTTCAATTTAAAAAATATACTAGACATACTCATCTATTATTTTGGGTCTGATTATTCCCATATCTAGTCTCTACAGTCATGTTCTGATGTTTGTTCTGACTGCCAACTCTCACTTATTGTAGTTTGTTTCCTTCTCTGATAATTTATTTTATTGTGATCTTAGAACGTTGTCTCTGAGAATTCTTTAAGCCTGTGCTTAAAGTGACTTTCTCTAGAGCATATTTGATTTTTTCTGCCCCATTTCTTGGAATACTGCCAAGTAGGAATCAGTCAAATTACATTTGAGTTGGGGTTTTCAATTAAAAGGGCAGTTTGGATTTTGACCCTCACACTATGAGAATGTAGGTTTGTGTGAAGCATTTTCAGGGGAGCCATTTATTCTTATTTTTTATTTGTGTTTTCTTTTTTCACACAAAGCTGAGAGGTGAGTGTCTCTATGCCTGTGTCTATAGAGAGAGGTTGTTTCCAGTTTACCGTTGGGGCTACGACCCTTTGGTGGTCCTGACACTGAGCTGACTTCCCACTCTGCTTTGATTTTGGCCTTTGTCTCCTGTTTGTTGTCAGTGGCCCCTTAATACCCAAATTTCAGGCCACCAGGGACCAAGAATCAGCAAGTACCTTCAAGGAAAAGATTGGCTTTGGTACTAACTTATTTTTGTGTATCGTTGGACTCCCCTGAATAATTATATCCTTTCCCAACAGCTCAGTCATACATAAAAGATGTTGTTGCTTTAAAAAACTTATCATAAGCATTTTTTGGTGTGTTAAACCAGAAGGGGTTTCACTGAATGTTTATATAGGCATATCAAGAAAGAAAAAAAGGAATTTAAAAAAAGAAAAAAAAATCATTGTTTCTTCCAGTTCTAAGGAAGAAAGAAAAGACATATGTAGTCATATTATCAGAAATGTCCCTTCATTTAAAAACTCGTTTTGTCTACTCTTCTGTATATGTCTCTCACATATGTCTTTCTCCACAACATCTCTTGCATCTTTCCTTTATTCCTCTTTTTTCCATTCTCATTCTTATTCAAGTCCTCTACACCTTAGATGTGTACTATTGCAAGGGCCTCCAGTGCAAATCCTTCTCTCCCCTGTGGCCCATCTTCTAGTTCATCCTGTACCTGATAGCCACATCTAGCTTCCTGTAAATTTACTTAGACAAATGAAATGCAAACAGTCAGCAATGGCATATTTGTATTGGTATTTTATTTTTTTATTTTTATTTTAATTTTTTTTTGAGACGGAGTCTTGCTCTGTCCCCCAGCCTGGAGTGCAGTGGCACGATCTCGGCTCACTGCAAGCTCCGCCTCCCGGGTTCACGCCGTTCTCCTGCCTCAGCCTCCCGAGTAGCTGGGACTACAGGCGCCCGCCACCACGCCTGGCCAATTTTTTGTATTTTTAGTAGAGACGGGGTTTCACCGTGTTAGCCAGGATGGTCTCGATCTCCTGACCTCGTGATCTGCCTGCCTCGGCCTCCCAAAGTGCTGGGATTACAGGCTTGAGCCACCGTGCCCGGCTGTATTGGTATTTTAGAAAAGGTCTAAAAGAAAAATGATCAGCAATACAGAGAAGAGAAATTGAATCATTAGAGAAAATAAGTAAATGAATGTATATTTTTATATGTCATATATATTTTACACATACGACAATGAGATATATATCAGACATATATGTTTATATGTCATATATATGCTATATATATATGACAATTTGATAAGTACTGTTCCAAAGCAGGTCCATGACGCTGTGTCTGGACAGAGAGAAAGGAGAGATGAAAGCTGCTTAGATAGAGAGATTCTGCATGGCTTTGCAGAGAAGTTGGTCCCTTAGTCTTGAAGTAGCAGTTATGCCGCTGGAAATCGGTCAAGAAAAGGTATTCATGGAGTAGAAACACCGTACAAAGACACCATTTCTTATGGTTTGTTTGGCGACAAGAAAGTACTGGAGTAAGGCTACATCTCAGAATTTAGAATGGTAGAAGATGTACTTGCAATTTGGATATCTGTCCTGCAGAAATTTATAAAAATAACACCTCGACAATGCTTTTCTATATTTTATCATACTTCCCCAACCCAACAGACTGAACGAGAGTCTTATGTTCAAGACATTGGAAGTTGCTTTGTTATATTAATCACCTAATCTAAGGTTTAAATCTTCTCCACTACATCTTTCCTAATAGTTTTTGAGCCTCTTCTTGAACACTTTCACCGGCAGATAGCATGCAGCAACTGTTAAGACCAGGATCCAGATTGCCTAGGTTCAAATTCCAGCTTTCCCTAGGTGCTGTGGCATGCCCTGTAGTTCCAGCTACTTGAGAGGCTGAGGTGAGAGTATCACTTGAGGTCAGGAGTTCAAGGCCATAGTGTGCTATGATCACGCCAGTGAAGAGCCACTGTACTCCAGCTTAGGCAACATAGCAAGACCCCATCATCTTTATAAGTAAATGGGAAAAAAATATCTCAGCTCTGCCGACTATGGTAGTCCATGCCAGACCTGCTGCATTGAAGCTTCAAATAGGCATACTAGCTAAGCAAGAACCAAAATATGAAAATAATTAGATGAGGTAGCAATGGCTCACCCAGAAATTATGAATCTGGAGCCTTGATATTAGGGTATAAATGATGTGGTTTCCTCCCAGCCTAAAAAGAAATAAAAGGTAAGTCCAGTGTTGAAAATTCTTCCACCTAGAAGATATGTATATCACCTGAGCTGCTCAAACTTTAGGTGTATTTCTTTGAGAAGAAAAGTTGTCACCAGAGAAACTTCTTTCCATCTTGTTCTCATGCATATCTTTTTCATTGTTTACTAGTTGAAACAATTGTAAGACAAGAGGGAACCTTCGAGTTATTAGCCTTACCAATCTGAACCTTGATCAGGCTTTAAACAGCTTAATCACTTACATTTGTAAAATAGGATTGGTTTGAGGATTAACTTAGATGATTACAAAGCCTTTGACAATGGCCAGTTCACAGAAAGTCTGAACTAAGGTTGGTATTATTATTTACTGTCTCACATAGTGACTCATTCCATTTGTGCCACTTCTTTCTTATGCAGATAAGATCATCACACCCACTACAACCTCTACTTTTTGGTTTTGGTTCTTAAGTTTTGTAGAATAGGCAAAATGTCTTCTTCATGGATATTCTTCTCTTTTCATGTTTCCTTTTTATCATTCAATTTAAATGTCCAAAATTCTTTTCCTTTATCTTTCCATCTTGGTTTGTGGCTTTCCATCTTTCCATTTGATTGGACTAAAAGTTGTAGAGTCAGAATTTCTTGCTTTTTCTCACATCTCAAATTCTATCTATCTAAGCCACTGTAACATCTCTCTTAGCTTATTGCAATAGCCTCCTAATTGGTCTCCCTATTCATGTTCTTACCCCCCATTTAGTTTACACTTAACACAGCAATCAAAACAATCTGGTGAAATAAAAATTTCATTCAATCTTTCACTCCTTTGTTCAACCTATCAAATGACTTTCCATCTCACTCAGAGTAAATGACAAATTTCTTTTAATAGGAGTTGTGAGGCTGGATGCTGTGGCTCATGCCTGTAATCCCAGCACTTGGGAGGCCGAGGCGGGCGGATCACTTGAGGTCAGGGGTTCGAGACCAGCCTGGCCAACACGGTGAAACCCCGTCTCTACTAAAAATACAAAAATTAGCCGCCCATGGTGGCACACGCCTGTAATCCCAGTTACTTAGGAGGCTGAGGCGTGAGAATAGCTTGAACCTGGGAGGTGGAGGTTGCAGCGAACTGAAGTGGCACCACTGCACCCTAGCCTGGGAGACAGAGTGAAACTGTGTCTGAAAAAAAAAAAAGGGAGTTGTGAAGCCCTGTATGATGGTTTGAACTCTTAATATTTCTGATTTTATCTTCTACTACTCTTTTCCTTGCTCACTTTTATACACACTGATCTCCTCACTATTCCTGGAAGGCATCAGGCAAGCTCCTAATTTGTGTCCTTGCACTCGGTATTATGTCTTTTGTTTGGTTTGCTTACTCACTGTCTTCCTTCAGGTCTTTGTTTAAATGCTACCTTCTACTTGAGTCCTTTTTTTTTCAAATACTTTCAATAAACATTCTCATTAATTTTTAAAATTCAAATTATTATATAATATACTCTATATTTTACTAGTAACTCTTGACTATTTTCTGTCTCCTGTCACAGAACATAAGCTCCATGAGGGCAGAGATTTTGCCTGATTATACTACTGTTACATTTGCAGAGATTAAAATGGGGCCTGTCTCATAGCAGGCATTCAATGAATATTTGTTGAAGTAATGAAGAGATTCTATGAAGTATACAACCTACTTTCATTGTTCTCGGATGACTTCTGATGAATTATATGTCACTCCTAGATAATTATTATTCAAACTGAATATTGTATTCCTGTTTGGTTTTGAAAAACACAGCATAGATAGGGAACATTATTTTCATTGTTTTAGACACATTTCTTCTTTTATATAAGTTTGGCAATTAAGACTAAGGATCTTAATTGACTTATTAAGATTCTTAATATACTTTTTTTTTTTTTTTAATTTAAAAGTCCAGGCTGTTCTTGAAGTTATGGCCTCAAGCAATTCTCCCACATCCACCTCCCAAAGCTCTGGAATTACAGGCATAAGCCATTACACTTGGCCCAATAGAGACCTTTAAATGAGACTATTAATACTACTCATCCCACTGCAAATATATATATCTGTTTGTCTTACATTTCTCAAACTTGTTCCTTAACCAGTTAAGGAACTCAGAAAGGGTAAATGAATTGCCCAAGGATGTACGATTAGTAAACAGCAGGTGTGAATCTTGAGACTGGTCCAAGGTCCCACGACTGCATAATACTTACAGCATTCTTATATTTTCTATAACATCAAGCACAGTGTTTTACAAGTCCTCAGTAAACACATGTTTATTGTTGATTAATGTTCCTTGTCTTGAGATTCCTGTAATGTAAGGCTCTCATTTAGACTTGTAATCCTCAACTGGGGGGCAACTTTGCCGCCAGAGGACATTGCCAATGTTTGGAAACATTTTTTTTTTTTTTTTTTTGAGACGGAGTCTCGCTCTGTCGCCCAGGCTGTAGTGCAGTGGCGCAATCTCGGCTCACTGCAAGCTCCGCCTCCCGGGTTCACGCCATTCTCCTGCCTCAGCCTCTCCGAGTAGCTGGGACTACAGGCGCCCGCCACCACGCCCGGCTAATTTTTTTTGTATTTTTAGTAGAGACGGGGTTTCGCCGTGGTCTCGATCTCCTGACCTCGTGATCCGCCCGCCTCGGCCTCCCAAAGTGCTGGGATTACAAGCGTGAGCCACCGCGCCCGGCCTGGAAACATTTTTGATTGTCAGGAATAGGAAATGCTGCTGGCATCTAGTGGGCAGAAGTCAGGGATACTGCTAAACATCCTACAATGCACAGGATTGCCCTTCCACAACAAAGAATTACCTGGCCCCAATGTGCTGAGACTGAGAAACCTTGATTTAGATCTTAGCTTATTGATTTGCAAGCAGTATAGAGAAAGTCTAAAAGTGAACCAAATCAAGCTGATTATTTTTTCTCTCTGGTTTTCTTGTTAATGGACCCAGCTTTTAAGTAAAATAAAAGAGCACTTGAGCTATAAAAACAGATACACAAAACCCTGTCAGCCTGGCTCCTTTTGGTACCTGAGGTCCTTGTGGTTGTACTGAGAGGTGAGAGCCAAGTAAAAGCCATACTCCTCAGCCAGGATAAAGAAAGTTGTACTCATTACATATTCACATATTCATGTTTGCAATGGCATTCTTCACTTAAAAGATTCAGGGCACATCATTAATTAAAGCAATGAATTCCTGAGAAACAACACTAATTAAACCTCAAAATCAAAACAGCATAAAAAGGCAGACCTCATTTTTCTATTTCTTCTGAGCAGCTGGGAAAAATCATACAGCTTTATCAGGCCAAGTGGGGAAAGGGAGAATTTATCAAGAAGGCAGACCAGCCACCTTCACTTAGGCTTTCTTCCTCTTTCTTGCTGCTGGTTCTAAAAATGAACCATGGCAGGGATGCCAAAAAGCAAATCGCTGGTTGGTAGTGGCAATGCCCTCATTTGCATGGCATGTGCTTTATCTTTCATAAACAAGCAGCTAAATTCTGGAGCAGCAGGAGGATTCGAGCTTAAGGGGTCAGAGATCCACTCTGTTAAGCTAGACAACCGTGGCCTGCTGTTTTACTCCATATTTGATGCCTGGGCAACCTCATAGCTTAACTCCCTTATATTTACTGATTACTTCCATATCTCTATTTTTCATTCGAAGAACTATGCTAAATGCCTTGCGTGCCTGATCTTTTAAAAAATCCTTCAACAGCCCTGTGCACTATTACTCACATTTCCTAGATTGTAAAATTAAGGTTTAGAGAAGTAATTTGTTCAAGATCACATGTGTAGTAAATACAAAAGCTAAGACTCAAACCCAAGTCCTTTATCTCCCTTTCATTCTCAATTGTATTGTTTGGTTTAGGTTCCCATCATTTCTTATCTGGATTATTGTCCAGCTTTCTAACTAGACTCCTAAATTGTGCTTCCAGAGGGCTTGTCCCAGGTCTTTCCTACTATTGCATGGTACTTTTAGCATTTTTGTTTCCTCTGACATCAAGCACACTGTTTTGCAAGTCTTCAATAAACATATGTTTAATGTTATGTGTCTTGCCTTGACCTTCCGGCAAAGTAAGGCTTTTATTTAGGTTTGTGGCTCTCAAGTGGGGGTGACTTTGCCTCCAGGGAACATTTTCAAATGTTTGGAAACATTTTTGACTGTCAGCAATGGGAAGTGCTGCTGGCATCTAGTGGGTAGAAGCCAGGGATACTGCTATACATCCTCCAATGCACAGAACAGCCCTCCCACAACTCCATAGTCCACTCTGCAACCAGCATAACGTTTCTAAAATGCAAACCTAAATCCTACGTAGCCGAACTAAATAACTAATGGTTCCCTGAATTCATCAGAGTCCACTTCCTCACACATGTTGTTTTCTTCATTGACATTTGTTTATCCTTAGAAATTCAGTTGAAAGGTTAGCAATATTGAGTAGAAAGGTGGCCACAGTTTGCTTAAAATATAGACCGCATTACTTGCGTTCACATCTGCTAAAGAGAAAGTAAATTTCTGAGTAATCTTAACATGTTTGTGAAATGATTTCATATCTATAATACCAGAATACTCTCTACTTTTGTCAATTATGTTATGTAAATGGATTTCATTAGGCTTGACCATATTACCGTGACCATCTTACCATGGAACCATGATGAAGCTTTCCTTTTTTTCCTTTCCCTAGTCTCTAAAAACATCAACATTTTCGTGTTTTAGTGTTTTAAAGGCATCTCAAATCATATTTCATTCATCTGCTTTTCCCCGAAGATTAAACACATATTCAGAGTGGAGATATTTGTGAGTGTACCAATGAGTCTCTACCTCTGTTTTCCCATTTGTTGTTCTAAGTCCACTGACAATTTGACCTATTTGGTTCAATCCTTCTGGAGGTTCTATATTCAGAGAAGTTTAGTCTTTCTGAATCTCCCTGTTTTATTTGCCCATCTTGAAGGATATAGATGAAACTAGAGGTTACACCCCGTGGCAACTCGTTAAAATCCCTGGCTATCACCATAGTGTCCAATACTTTTTTCCTTAATTTATGTCATTTCATCCCTATCTTCTCTCTCTCACACTCTCTTCTCTCAACACTGCTTCTTGCCCCTTCTTCTTGTCCACTCCCGTGCCCTGTCAGCTGATGGCTCTCTTTGCTCTCCTTTAGATAATCACCCAGTCAGCTTTTGTTCTTTCTACACCTCCTACATTCTAGGGACTCCATTACCTGAAATCAAAGTATTACTCAGGCCATGTTGCAAGGGCCAGGAAAGAAAGGGGACAAAGCAGACAAAGCAGGTAAAGCAAAGGGATATTTTAATAGTTTAGTCCCATCACAATTACACTTCTTTGTAGGGTAGGGGTCAGGCTTCTCCTTGTAATTGTGATTTTGGTCATTATAAGGAAAATTATGAGGATGCTTAGAGACCAGGTAGTTCACCTCTTTAATTAAATAGATATCCAAATAGGTGTGACTTGCCCATGGTCACACCATGGGTCAATGCCACGGTTAAGCTGGACCTTCTGACCCAGAAGTCAGGATATCTTCTAGTACTCTACACTGTTTAAATGCATCAGTGTAGTGCGTCCTGCAATATATAGATGAGGTAAATGTGGAGCTAAAACACAAAGATATGGTTTAATGATTTAAATTAAAGTAGGGAATCCTTCTCGCCACCACATTATGACAAAAGGACCAGATGGAGTAGTAAATAAGATTGGTCTGTAGGTCTGCTTATGCTATATAGTTAGAACGTTTGGTCATGAATTACCTGGCAGTCTAAAATAGTATTCTATTTTAAAGATATAATAAGTCTTTAAAATGAAGGTGTGTCTTTTTAGTGTTTACTGGCTGTGCTTTAATAGTAATAAAAGTAGTAACAATAATACTGATAGCTACCATTACTGATTGCACTATGTTTGCCAGGCCTCCCATTAAACACTTTATTCTCTTATTCAATCTAATTTTCAAAAGAACTATAAAATACGAGTTTATGTAGCTACTTTACAGACTAGGAAACTGAGGTTCAGAGCAGTGAGATAATTTATTGTTACTCAGTAAGTAGCAGTCAGAAGTCAAACCCAAGTTTGCCTATCTTCAAGAGGCTATGCTTTCACTCTCATACAAAGCAGTTCACCAATTTGGAAGCTCCCCGAAGTCAGCTCTTCTGGCACTTTATAGAGGCTTCATTATGTAGGCATGATTGATTAAATCATTGGCCACTGGTGGTCAACTTAACCTTCAGCCCCTCTCCTTCTCTGGATGTGAGGTGGGGTGTGGGGCTGTGAGTCTCAACCCTCTAAGCACACAGTAAGTCCCCTTGGCAACCAGCCCTTCATCCTGTAGTTATCTAGGGATTTTCCAAAAACCACCTCATTAACATAGTCTCAGGTGTGGTTGAAAGGGGCTTGTTATAAATAACAGAAAGCCTGGTTTCACCTTCATCACTCTGGAGCTATTCTGGAGCTGTTTCTGCAACCGAGGACAAAAGGCCAAATAGTTTAACAAAAAATATCCTTCTCATTCTAGTTACTTAGGAAATTATAAAGGCTATAGGAGCTGTGAGCTAGAAACCATGGACAAAGCCAAAAATAAATATTTTATAATATCACAAATACTGTCTATGTTTTTCCATTGATATGTCACTATTTGTTTGAACCCAGGCCTGTTAAGTTGCTGTGATGCTAATGGCCTTTTGTTTATAATAGACCTAAAAGATTTTCAAATTATGCAACCCCCATTGCCAAAAGCTTTCGGGTGGCCTTTTGAGCAAAATGAAGAAAAATTGCATATAGGTTCGCATTCATTTTCCAACGTAAATTGCCATTTTATTAAAAATGGAGTTTATAGCAGGGAAATCATAATTTAAATGAAAGAATCCTCAAATGATACTTGTTATTGCCAATTATTTTTTAATATAATATAAAATTTGGGGGTTCATAAATAGCATTCTTGTCTTACTCAGGAAAAGCCATGCTCAGCAATGTGTGACTCATGACTTAATTATTCTATAGATGCTTCATTCATATGCATGCAGACAGATCTGGCAGCACTGCATTTTAATGAAGATGCTGAAAGGCAGCAGCCTGTAATTTCCGACAGAGGATTCTGTCAGGACTGAACAATAGGAGCTCCTGAAGAGGACTAGGAAATAACACAGCCCAGAAGGAAAATTAAAAACCCATTTAAATATTTTAATTATAATCTTCATTAGGGACATTTTGAAATCCTTGTGCACATCAGAGCTTCTATAGTTTAGAAGCTATTTTTGCTGGAAGAGAATAATTTTTAGGAAGGGGGGAATATTTTCAAGATCTCATGAGTCAAGACACAGCTGCTCCCTAGGGGAGCACAGGACCTGGTTTCTGTGCCCATTCCCTGCCCCTCTTTAGGCTGACTTCTCTTTATTGAAGTCGTAATGGGGTTAAAATGACCAATCTGTTCAACCTTGCAAGAGGCAAAGAAAGGAGGAAGGGAAAGAGAGCCTTTCACACTTTGTGTGTGTGCGTGAGTGTGCCACATACACACAGAGTGTCAGGTTTAGGATTTTAGCACTGGTTGGCTGCACCTCAAGCTTTCATCCTTGGACCTCCAGAAAGCTCAGGTTAATGAGAAACAATAAAGACCTGTTTCAACGATAGGGATTGCCACAATTTTATTATGGTTTCTCTTTCTTATCTTCTCAGAGAGGGAGAAACGTCAGAAAAATGATAGAATTGTCAAAAGCTTGTGCAATCAGCTAAGTAAATAAACAGGTAATAATTCCACTTTTTCCGTTACAGAATACAAGCAAAAAGAAACCTACTGCTACATTCAAGTATTTTAGGGTAGCTATGCATATGCAAGTGATGGGGCATCCAGGGCACTGTGGGAGGTGTGGCATTTTCTGGAAGGGTGAGGAGCAAGAGGAGCAGCTGTCCAAGCACTGCCCTGGGTTTCCTCCTACTCTGCTGAAGCTGCTCTTGTTACAATTGCCTGTGTGCCTTGCATCTCCACATCCACTGCACATTTTGCTGTCTTCTTACTCCACCTCTCAGCCACGTCGAACACACATGGCAACCTTTTCTTTCTTCAAGTATTTTGCTCTTTTGACGCTTGTGACGCCATAGACTACTGCTTCTCAGCATTCTTGCATTTTCCTCCCTTTCTGTTTCTTTTTAAAATGTTGACAATTGATAAGTAGAATTTAATTTTTTTTGTGTGTAAATTTTTAATCCTTTAGTGTATTGTATACATCTTTAATTAAGAAATTCTTCCTTGGGCCGAGCATGGTGGCCCACACCTATAATCCCAGCACTTTAGGAGTCTAAGGACAGCAGATCACTTGAGGTCAGGAGTTCAAGATCAGTCTGCCCAACATGGTGAAACCCCATCTCTACTAAAAATACAAAAATTAGCCCGGTGTGGTGGCTCATGCCTGCAGTCCCAGCTACTCAGGAGGCTGAGGCAGGAGAATTGCTTGAACCCAGGAGGCGGAGGTTGAAGTGAACTGAGATTGTGCCACTGCATTCCAGCCAGGGCCACAGAGTGAGACTCTGGGAAAAAAAAAAAAAAAAAAAAAAAGAAAGGAAGAAAGAAAGAAAGAAAGAAAAAAAAATTCTTACTTCAAGCTCATGAAGTTCTTCTAAAATTTCTTGTAAGCATTTAAAGTTTGTAGTTTCTTGTCATGTTTTGAGGCAGAGATCTGAAAGTCATGTTGAAACTTAATCCCCAGCATGGCAGTATTAAGAGATGGTGCCTTTAAGAGATGACTGGGGGCAGGCGTGGTGGCTCATACCTGTAATCCAGCACTTTAGCAGGAGGAACCAGGCAGATCACTTGAGCCCAGGAGTTTGAGACCAGCCTTGGCAACATGGTGAAACTCCATCTCTACAAAAAATAAAAAATTAGCCAGGCACGGTGGTTGCACCCTCATAGTCCCAGCAACTTGGAGGCTGAGGTGGGAGGATCACTTGAGCTTGGGAGGTTGAAGCTGCAGTGATTGTGCCACAGCATTCCAGCCTGAGTGCTGTGGATGAAAGAGTAAGACCCTGTCTCAAAAAGCAAAATAAATAAAAACAAGTACAAAAACAAAAAACTAAAAAAGAAGTGATTGGGTCAGGTGGGTTCTGGTTTAATCTATTCATGGAATAATTAATGGATTAATGCGTTAATGGATTAATAGGTTATCATGAGGGTAGAACTGGTGGCTTTAAAAGAAGTGGAGAGACCTGATTTAGCACGCTCAGACCCTCTTGCCAGGTGATGCCCTGTACCACCTCTGGACTCTGCAGAGAATTACCACCAGCAAAAAAAACCCTCACAAGACACAGGTCCTTGTCATTGGACTTCTCAGCCTCCATAACCGTAGGAAATAAATTCCCTTTCTTTGGGAATTACCCACTTTCAGGAATTCTGTTATAAGCAACAGAAAACAGACTAAGATAAAATCCGAGCATTTTATTCTATATATATAACGATTTGTCCCAGAATTACTCATTGGATAGTCCTTCCTTTCATTAATGGTCTGCAAAGCCAACTGTGTCATATATCAAATATCTAGTATACATAAGTATAGGTCTCTGTGTTAGTCTTCTTGATTACTGAATAAAACAGTACCACAAATTTAGGAGTCTAAAACAATAGCTACTTGTTACCTCACAGTTCTACAGACAAGAAGTCCAGGCAGGCTTAGCTGGATTCTGAGTGTTTAACAAGGTCAAAATAAAGGTGTTGGCCAGGCTGGGCTCTTATCTGGGGGCCCTAGGGAATAATCTGCTTTCAAGCTCCTTCAGGTTGTTGATAGAATCCACTTCCTTGAAGCTATAGGACTGAGGTCTCTGTTTCCTTGTCTGCTGTGAGCTGGAGCCACTCTGCGCAGCTCAAAGCCACACACATTTCTTGGCATTTCTTGGATTCTTGCATCTCCAAAGCCAGCAAGGGCATGTGAAATGCCCTCATACTTTGAATCTCCAACTTCCGCTTGTTCTGCCAGCCAGAAAAAGAAAAATGATCTGCTCTTGAAGGGCTCAGGTGATTAAGATTACCCAGATAATCTTTATTTTTCCATAAAATGTAACACAGTCATGGAAAGGATCTTTTCATGTTCCACCCCACTCAAAGAGGAAGGTATTACAGAAGAGCCAGGGTCATTGGGGGTCATTCCTAGAATTTCACATGCTACAATCTGTCTATGGGCTTTCTAACCTGTACCATTATTCTTGTGCCAATATCCACCCTGTTTAACCAAGTTGTATCAAAAGTCCACTGATATTTGAATTGTAATTGCCTTGGATCTAAGGTTCTATCTTTTTGATATTTAATCTTTTTATTAAAACTTTGGAATGCCTCCCAATTCATAATTTTGTCCGTATGTCTTACATATCTTTTCCTTTTTCATATGTCATAATGATAAGCTACAATGAACACTGGCCCAAAGCAAAAATTTTGACTTTAGGTGGGACTTCTAGAGTCAGTGAGAAGATGGGAAAATCCTGTCCCCCAAAGGCAAATATAAAACCAGAAAAAACTGTCAAAAACAACCACTTTAGGATTTTGGAAATTGATGAAAGGCATCCACCTCATTGAGAAGCATGTATTGAAGAAAAACAGAGCGTCAGTAAGAATGGTGGGCATCTGTGGCACTCTGTCCTGGGGTTTCTGCCATTCCCCACCCCAGTTCTGCTGTTCAGTAAGTTTACCAGGGCAGAACAAGCTATGAGGACAGGTGGCCTCCTTACTACAGGAGGCAAATTGACTTTGGAGTGGAGCGTAGATTTGACTCAGGGCCTTTGGCAAGAATGATGGTGGAAAAATCCTGAATAATACCAAACAATTTAAGAGGGGCAACATTGCAGCTAACCTGAAGTTATGATGTTGCTCAGGAAACCAAGAAACTGACAGACCAGCCAGAAAATTAAAAGGGAAATCCAGAGACGGAGATAGTGACAGTGGCCTTCACAAGTGTTCGCCTCTCCATGGCGGCTTGGAAGGCTGTATGAATGCTCAAGGACGTGTGTACACATAGGATGGATCAGATAGGGCTTGGCTGTCTACCTGTCCTTTATGAATGTGAAGCCTTGAGTATGCAGGAAGTATAAACCAGGGCAGACTTGCAAGTTGTCTGAACTTTGATTACATTCCTTTTTTATTTTGTTATTTTTGAGCTAGGGTCTTGCCCTGTTACCCAGGCTGGAGTGCAGTGGCACCAACACGGCTCAGGGTCCCCGCTACCTCCTGGGCTCAGGCTATCCTCCCACCTCTGCCTCCTGAGTAGCTGTAACTACAGGTGCACATCACCATGCCTGGCTAATTTTCAATTCTATTTTTTGTAGAGACAAGGAATCACTGCTGGCAGTGGTGGCTCAAGCCTGTAATCCCAGCACTTAGGGAAGCAGAGGTGGGAGGATAGCTTGAGCCCAGGAGTTTGAGACCTGCCTGGGTGACAGCAAGACCCCATTCTCAAATATAGAAAAATAAATAAATAAATAAATAAATAAATAAATGAGATAGGGTCTCACTATGTTGCCCAGGGTGGTCTTAAACTGCTAGTCTCAAGTGATCCTCTTGCTTTGGCCTCCTAAAGTGCTGGGATTACAGGGTGTGAGCCACCATGCCCAGCCTTGATTACATTCCTTAAACACACAGATCTGTTGGCAAAGAGCAGAAAGCTTACTGGCTCAATACGTTTATGTGCGACCTCTGATCAATTTTTGGCTGATCATTAAGCTATGTTAATCCAGGAGTGACTCATGGGAAGCCAGATTTAAACATTAAACAAAAATAAATTTTAAAAAGGAACCTGAACAGAAACAACAGGGGCTGCACACTGTTGTGAGATAGATTCTACAGAATTAATCCAGGCAAGTCATTCAGCAAATCAAAAAAGTAGCAACAGCAACTACCCCTGGAGAGAAGATGAATCCAGAGTTACTACAAAATATTATCTAAAATGTCCAATTAAAGAAATTACATGCAAAAAACCAGGAAACTGTGACCACACACAGAAAGAAAAACAATGGAAACTGTTTCTGATGGGACAGATGTTAGATTTGGTGGAGCAAAGACTTCAGAATAACTAGTATAGATATGTTTAAATAAATAAAGAAAACAATAAGAACTAAAGGAAAGCATAACAATAATAATAAATAATCAAGTAGGGAATACAAATCAAGAGATGAAGATTATTTTTAAAATGGAATAGAAATTCTGAAGTTGAAAAGTACAGTAATTAAAAAATTCATTACAGGGTTTCAATAGCAGAGTTCAGCTGGCAGAATAAAACAAATGAGTGAAATCAATGATAGATCAAGAATTATAAGGAATTACAGAAAAAACAATGAAGAAAAATGAAGAGTTTCAGAGATTGAGGAACATCATCAAGTGACCCAGCGTCTGTGTCCCAGAAGTAGAGAAAAGAAAAAAAGTGAAGAAAACATATTTAAGAAATAATGGCTGAAAAGAACTAAAATATATATAGTAAAAGGCATCTGTATCAGTCTGCTCAGGTGACCATAATAAAATACCATAGACTAGGTGGTCTAAACAATAGATATTTATTTCTCGCAGTTCTGGAGGCTGGGAATTATGAGATTAACGTGTTGGCTGACTTGGTTTCTGGCAAGGGTCCTCTTCCTGGTCTATAGATAGCAGCTTATGGACAGAGTCCTTATGTGCCAGCGAGAAACCTCTGGTCTCTCTTCCTCTTTTTATAAGAACACTAATCTCATCAAGGGGGTTCCACCCTCGTGATCTAATCTAAACCTAATTACCTTTCCAAGGTCCCATCTCCAAATGCTATCACATCCAGGGCTAGGGCTTCAACATATGAATTTTGGGGGGACACAAACATTCAGTCCATAACTGTCCAACAAATGAATATAAATGCAGCAGAAAATATTTACATAGTACAACAAAGGCAGTGAAAGAGAAACATGGAAACAAAAAATGCATGGTATATATAGACACAAATAGCAAAATAGAAGAAATCAATACAAATAAGATTTCAACAAATAAGATGAAAGTAAAATCATGGAAAAAATATATATTAGGATGGCCAAAATCTGAAAAGCTGACAATACCAATTGCTGGTGAGAATGCAACAGAAATTCTCATTCATTGCTGGTGGGCATGCAAAATGGTACAAACACTTTGGCAGTTTCTTGCAAAACTAAGGATACCATAGAATCCAGCAGTTGTGCACCTAGGTATTTACCCAACTGATTTGAAAACTGCTGTTCATACAAAACACCACACATAAATATTTACAATTATTTTATTTATAATCACCAAAATTGGGAGTAATCAAGACGATGAAACCTGTGACTAGCCAGCCACTGCACTCCAGCCTGGACAACATAGCAAGACCCTTGTCCAAAACAAAACTAAACAAAACAAAACCCTTAAACAAACCACAGCTAGCAAACAAATATCCTAAACAAAATGATTAAAAAAAATACACATCTCCATGACTAAATCAACTAATATAAATATTTCATAGAAAAGGCATCAAATTCCAGATAAAACTTGAGTGTATTCAATCTAAATAAGTGAAATAAGTTTATTTCCTTACTTCTCATTTGGATTATTTGCTTCTCAAAGACAGAATTGTTCCTTGCAAGAAACAAATTTATACATACAATAGTTCTTTATTTAATTATTGTTTTATTGATTTCAAAGATTTAGCTAACATTGATGAGGACGAAAGGCTATAGTTTATTGAGGCTAAATCAGTGTAGCCCAGGTTGGAAGTGCAGTCTCAGATGTCTCCTAATTGGAAATGTTGCAAGTTATATTATTGTTCAAAAAGATTTACTCCCTTTCTTTAACTTCATGGGAAGAATGTTCTTCCCCCTACTCGTTGATCTTGGGCTTGGCCTTCTGTGACTTCCTCTGACCTCAGGCCGAATGTGCTTGCATTCTATGCCCTCGCATTAGTATAATGCAGCATAGCCTATGGTTAAACAGGCTTTCAGGCAGGCTTCTGTGCTAGCAGCTTTCGCCTATATTACCGTGAACCATAGAAATGGCGGATATGGCCAGATGCGGTGGCTCACGCCTGTAATCCCAGCACTTTGGAAGGCCAAGGCAGGCAGATCACAAGGTCAGGAGTTCGAGACCAGCCTGGCCTATATGGTGAAACCCTGGCTCTACTAAAAATACAAAAATTAGCCAGGCATGGTGGCGCGCTCCTGTAGTCCCAGCTACTTGGGCGGCTGAGGCAGAAGAATCGCTTAAACTCGGGAGGCGGAGGTTGCAGTGAGCTGAGATTGCGCCATTGCATTCCAGTCTGGGCGACAGGGTGAGACTCCGTCTCAAGAAAAAAAAAAAAAAATTGCGGGATATTTGACTTTTTACTCTCCAAAACCCCTGCATTTTTATATGGTCCATTCAATCCTCATCTTACCTCGCTGCCGCCCCAACCCAAGGCCCCGCGCAGAGGGGAGCGATGGCATGAGCAGTAGCCACACGCTCGCCCCCACTGCTAGCATCCCTGCAGCGCAGCCCGCGCCCACACTGCCTGCGGAAGCTGGGGGTCTTGGAGCCTCGGTCTCCAGCCTTCCCCTGACTTTGGCTCCGTGCCACCCGCCAGGCTCACCCCCCACTACGACTCCTCCCACCCACCATTCCCAGTCCCTCCTCCCTGCCGGCTTCTCCTGGACATCCCTGGCCTGCTCCAGCAGTGCCACCAGCTTCAACCTCACACCCTTAGTTTTCACTTCTTATCTAACAGCAGAAGCACCGAACAAAATTCCCGAATAAAATTCTTCATTGGCCTCTGGCACTAGATTACAAACATCAGGTGACTCAATATTGTGGGGCGAACTGGACCAACTTGGCTTAAATTAATCCAAGCTTTGCTGTAATATGACCTAAATCCCCTCATTTATAAAATGTAGATAAGAAGAATTGGTATTGAATAAACACCTGGCACATCATTCTCAATATTACTACTGTATTACTATTCTAATAAAAATTATAAATGTCACTTATTCAACAAAGATTTATCCAACCTCTCTTTTGTGCCTCACTGAGTTTAAATTTCTCATTCTGGAAAAGGAGACCCCTGGAATTCAGGGAATATGGAAGGTTACACCTACAGGTCTGTGATTGGCATATTGGAAGGGCCCACAAGACTTTGCCAATTGTAGAGTCTATCTCACCAGGGGTTAAGAAGACTTGATTAGAATACATTTCTATACATTTATGGCATCTGTGCTATTTCTAGCTTCCCCCTCTTTTTATCATTTCTATTATAGGTTCTAACATGCAACTTTAAAAATGGTCTCTCAAGCTCGTGGCCTTCAAGCTTGGAATTAGGTTGGTAGGGCAGTATGTGTCTTTACTTGCTAGCAGTAAAAAATGTTTGAATGGGAGATCTTTCCATGGACAGGGTTTTTATAACACTGTTACAAAGAGCAGTCTAACAATGCAGGGGAATATCAAGTTTTTTCAAATGTTTTACAAGGATATTGGGGAAGCGGATGGTCTCTCCAGCTCTGTGTCTCCGTGTTCTACGTATTGACTTGCAAAGAGACCACACTGTGTTATTTTTAGTCAAGATAAGCAATGAAAAAATGCATTGGTGCATACCTTGCCTTCCATGTTTTTGAACTTAAATTCATTTCATACTTCCTTCTTTTTGAACAAAGAATTTACCAAGATAACCAGTATGTCGCGAGTCTTCCTGCAGTGCACCTCTTTCACAACCTTGGCTCCCATTTCTCCTGGCACACAGACTTCTTTCTCAAAGCATACTTGTTGCACTTGTGATTCTTCCCTGACAAACAGTCCTGCCTCAAATTCAACCTGTCTCTTGGATATCTTTGTGAAATTCTTGATGTCTTATACCTGATTGGATTGAACTGGTTAGCGTTTGATAGTTCTTTTGTTTTAGCATATCAAATTTTTTTAAGGGGACAGAGTTAAAAATTGGCCTCCCTTAGTACACCATCAAGATGAATCCACTCTTCCTCCATTTTATTGCATAAAAATGTAATGCAATACTATTATAGACCCTTGTGTGTATGAGTGCTTCCTCCATCTCTTGAGGGTAGAGACCCGGTCCAGTTCCCCTCCTTATCCTCAGCAGCTAGCCCTGGGCCTGACACCTAGGAGGCACTTGGTAAATGTCTTTTGAATAAATGAATGAACGGTGATCAGTAAATTAATGGAAAGCTTTTAACCAAGGAACACCCATGGAGGCTCAGCATGACTATGTTTACTATCTGTAGGGCTAGCGGAGGTAGAGGATAAAAAGCTGGAGATACTTGGGCAGCCTTTGGGAACTGGTGCTGCTACATAGGGAATATCTCTTGGAAGGGAAGGAAGATAGTGAAAGATGGTTAAACGGGGAAAGAGGTTAAAGGGGAAGGGGAATAGAAAGGGTGAGTGCAAAAAGAAACACCATCTGTCAGACTGGGCTCTTTTCCTTTCCCTCTCCTCAGCTCCCACAGACTTCCTTCAGACCCCTTTTTTTCAAAATGTAATTTATTTTATTTAACAATCTAGGAAGTTCACAGCCATCAGCAGTTCTAGTGCAATTTCAGTGTGATTGGGAACTCGGGAATCTCAGTGGAGCTGTTAGTGTAGCGAACCTTGTAAGTAAAATACATGCATACATTTGATAGCACATATGAAGGTATCTCTCTAAAATTGACCTCATTGGTTTTGTTCTCAGCAAATTGACCAGGGCTGTTCAACATGGCTTTTATCATGCCTGATATTAATGCATGTTCTCTTTTTACAATAAATTCATGGCCATCAGATGATATCAATTTGACATACATGGCATCTCAGGGCCTTCACAGCCACCATAGGTTTTCTCCTCTCCATTCATTTTGTTCTTATAAAATGCTACTTTGCTTCCCCAGGAACTTTAGTAGTTTCCTGGAGCTCTGTTTCTGTCCCAGTCAGAGTCTCACTCATCAGCCCTGCAGCCACTGCAGCCTGGTCCCCACGCACCACCCTAGCCCCTGTTCCAGGGACATTGCCCCCCTTTGGGTCCCTTTTGTAGTCCTTCTCCACTTGCTCCAATTCTGATCAGAAGAGTTGCTGTGAAGGATCAAGAATTGTAAGCAGGTAGAAAACAGCAACTTAATATAAAGTTTAGGAATTCACTAAGCCAGGAAATTTGAAGATAGGTTGAAATACCAGGTTGTGGTATAATGTTTCACTCTTCAAGAGGTGGGCCTTCCAAGTGACTACTCGTATTTCCCCCTATGAAATGTGATGTGCTCCATGGAAACAGCCCATGAACAGCCCAGTGTTCCATTTTTCCAAGGTCTGCCAGCATTGCTGCTGGGCTGACTTGGAGGGTTGGCTGCGTTAGACTAAGGTTAAGCCAAGATCTTTTCAAAGTAATTGGCATTTGGAAGTAACTACTGTACATTGCCAAAAGAAGAGACGATGATGATGACAAAGAGATGTGACCTTAAAGGAATGTGACCCAGGCTTTGACTGATTCTTTTTTGTCAAAAGAGCCAAAAGAATGTCTGATCAAGGGTCATGTTGAAAGGAAAATTTCAATTTGCCTCATTCTTTTTTTTTAAACCTAAGTTTTTTTAAGACGCAGGGAATAAACATTGTTTGGAATACAAGTTTTCTTCTTGTTTAATTATCAAAATGTTTTTAGGATATCTCAAATGCCCTCTGAAATCTGATAGTTAATATTTAAAGTAAAATTTTGACTCACTTAAATGTTTCAGTTGGAAGCAGCTAGTTGGTTATATAGCTCATGGGCCCTCAGCATTTTGACTTCTTTTGCTGTAGAAGCAGATAGAGTAAGAAGCTAGGCATACCTTTATATAACCTATTTTCAAACCTCATCATTAACAATAAATTTATTTTATTAGAAACGTGTGTGCTTGTAGAAAAACCTTGCAATGTAACAAAACTAGCTTTCTAAAAATGAATGATTCTATCTTTTGTAATCAGTACTTCATGCAGTTGTAGTCACTGCAAATGGGCAAGCAGATAGCTTCAAGATTCTGTAAAGCCACTATGATTTGAACTATACTCATAATAATATCGTTCTGCATTTTTCCTCATTGCAGTTATATGATTTTAAAAATTATACAAAATAAAAATGCAGGAAGAAATGAAAACTCATAGTTGCCACTATTAGTGTATTCCTAGAGTATTTTTGGTGTAAGAATGTGTGATAGTCATAATTCTAAGTTAGCCCTCCATGATCTCCACCCTCTAGTTATTCCTGTGATTATGTTGTTACTTGGCAAAAAGAATTTTACAGAGGTAATCAAGTTACTGACCAGTTGACCCTGAGATAAGGAGATTATCTGGGTAAGCCTAATCTAATCACAGGAATTCTTTAAAATCAGAGAGGTTTCTTTGGCTAGTTGGAGAAGCAGAAGTCAGAGATTCAAAGCATGAGAAGCATTCAAAATGCCATTGCTTGCTGGAAGATGGGAGGAGCCATAAGTTAAGAAATGTGAGTGACCTCTAGGAGTGGGGAGTGACCCCTAGCCAATAGTCAGCAAGCAAATGGAAATCTCAGTCCTGCAAACAAAAAGAACTGTATTCTGCCCAACAGCCTGACTGAACTTGGAAGCAAATCCTATACAGTACCTCCAGCTTGGCCAACATCTGGATTTCAGCCTTTGTGACCCTAAGCAGAGGACCCAATTAAGATGTGCCAGACTCCTGACCCATGAAAAATGTAAGATAATAAATATGTATTGTTTACAGCTGCTAAGCTTATGACAGTTACACAGCAATAGAGACTAATGCAGATTTTGATACTGAAAGTTGATACTGCTGTAATTAATACCTAAAAGGTGGCAATGGTTTTGGGATTAGGCAGTAGCTGGAGGCTAGAAGAATTTTGAGGAACATGACAGAGAAAGGCTAAATTGTCTCAAACAGACTGTTAGTAGAAATATGGATATTAAAGATACAACTGGTGAGAGCTTAGAAGGAGGTGAAGAGTATTATAGAGCAAACCTAAATTTCCTTGGAGAAAGCCTAAATCATCATGAACAGACTTTAATTAGAAATGGAGGTGGGGAGGGACAGCATTAGGAGATATACCTAATGCTAAATGACGAGTTAATGGGTGCAGCACACCAACATGGCACATGGATACATATGTAACAAACCTGCACATTGTGCACATGTACCCTAAAACTTAAAGTATAATAATAATAATAAAAAAGAAAAAAAGAAATCTGAGCTTTTAGAATACTGTTGGGGAAAACTCAGAACGAAGTGAGAATCATGTTATTGAAACTGGAGGAAGGAGAATCCTTGCTATGTGGTGATAGAAAGCTTAGAAAAATTGTGTCCTGCAGTTACGTGGAAAGCAGAATTTGTAAATGACAAACTTAGATATATAGCTGAGGAGATTTGCAAGCAAAGTGTTAAAGGTGCTGGCTTATTTCTGTCTTACTACTTATACTAAAATGTGAGGAAAAAAATAACTGGAGGGAAAAACTGGTAAACATAAAGGGATTAGGACTGGAGAATTTTGAGACTGCTCAGCCTTTCCAGATGGCAAGAAATGCTAAGAGTCAGAAATGGCTTCCAAAAGTATGGCATAGAGAAAAGAAAGACCGTGCAACTGTCCAGCTTTCAGTGAAGCCTCAGGAAAACTAAAAGGTTAGAGTGTTCAGTCATAGAAAAGGCTCTTCTAAGATATTAAGGTTGTGACTCACCGATCCCATCAGTGAAACTAGAGGGCCTCTCAGAAGCTTAGGAGTGTTGTCCCTCCGTCATCTCAGTAGAAACCAAAGACAGAGCAGGGATTATCTCAAAAATGTTTGTGCTCATGGCTTTTGTCTAATGGAGTGAAACTCTGAAAAATTTAGGCAAGGACCATTCTGTGAGTTGAATAGTTTCTTCCTGTAATTCATATCTTCCTTGGACCTATGAATGTGACCTTATTTGAAAATAGGGTCTTTGCACATGTAATCATGTTAAGGTGAGATCATACTGGATTAGAGTGGGCCTTAATCTAATTAGTGGTGTCCTTATAAGAAGAGGGAAATTTGGACACATACATGCAGCATGCAGAGAGGAAAACAACATGTGAAGTCAGGCAGAGATTAGAGTGATGCACCTACAAGTCAAGGATCGCTCGCAATTACTAAAACCTAGAAGAGACAAGGAAGGACTCTCCCTAGAGCCCTCAGAGAGAGCATGACTCTGCTGATACCTTGATTTAAGTTTTGTAGCTTCCAAAACTATGAGAGAATAAATTTTACTTGTCACAGGCCATCTAGTTTGTGTGACTTGTTACAGGAGCCCTAGGAAACTAGTAAGGATTATAATGTTTTTGAGAACATTACATCAACAGAAATGCTACTAGAGTGGACTGAAAGAACTGAGGAAATACAAAACGAAAGAAAACTATTGGGGCTTTCCCATATGCCAATTTTATTGTCAGGAAGCAAGCTAATAAAACCACTTAGCTGAAAACATGTTCCTTTCTTGATAATGGAAGGATGACTCGGGCAGAATCAAGAACACAGAAGGCTGAACCAAGAACCCAGGGTGCAGATTTGAAAACCATAGCAGGTTATTCCAAGGCCTGGAATAATAAACCTAATTAAAGAACCCCAGCTGGAGTGTGTGTGGCTGTGTTTTAAAGCTGCTTTGGATTTGTGTCTCCTTTTTGCCTTCCATCGCTCTCTTTTTTATTGATTAATATATTTTATTTAAAAATTTATTTTTAGAGCTTATAAATGGGTAAATTTCAAAATAGTATCAATGCAGACTATTTAACAATATTTTAATATTTCTTTTTACTCAACAGTCACCTTTATGTTTTGCTTTCCATCAACAAATGCATTGGATTAAAGCAACAGTAATCTTACCTCCAAGTTCAATGCCCACGTTCCTTGACCACTTCATTTCCATTCAGAGTTTAGTAATTACTTAACTTCACATTTTTCTGTCACCAATGATAATCAAATGGTCTACCTAACTAGCCAAAATCATAAAACTATCATAAGCCAAGTCCATGGAATTTATAACGTTTATATGAAACAGCTATACTGACACACATGTGCATTGGGGCCTATTCGAAATATGTCAAAAATAACAAGCTTTAAAGAATGAGGTCTTTAGGCAAAGAGGGAAAAGGGTCTTCATCATAAAAAATTATTAGGAAGATTTAGATAAGAAATCAGCCTACAATTCTAACTAAATAAAGGAGGAAAGGGGAGTACATAATCACAGTTTATGGCAGTTGAAGAAAAGCCAGTTGCCATTCTATCACTAACTGGCTCACTATCTCAAGAGCTTAGAATCAGGCTCTTCAGGCATTTATGAAAACAACAGAATATTATAATGCTACTTAATCTGACAGCAAATAATAGAAGAAAAATTGGTGGCACCACACCTTCTCAACACCCTTGAAAACAGAAACTAAAATGACTAGTTAAGAAACAGTATTCAAAGATCACTACAAGCTGGGCACAGTGGCTCACATCTGTAATCCCAGCACTTTGGCAGGCCAAGCTGGGTGGATTGCTTGAGTGTAGGAGTTCAAGAACAGGTTGGGCAACATGGTAAAACCCTGTGTATTGGTCTGTTCTCACGCTTCTATAAAGATACTACCTGAGACTGGGTAATTTATAAACAAAGGAGGTTTAACTGACTCACAGTTCTGCATGGCTGGAGAGGCCTCAGGAAACTTACAATCAAAGCAGAAGGGGAAAGAGGCACCTTCTTCACAAGGTAGCAGGAGACAGAAGTGTGTGTAAAGGAGGAAGAGCCCCTTATAAAACCATCACAGATTGTGAGAACTCACTGTCACAAGAACAGCATGGGGGAATCCTCTCCCATGATCCACTCACCTCCCACCAGGCCTCTCCCTCAACACCTGGGGATTACAATTCAAGATGAGATTTGAGTGGGGACATAAAGCCACATCACCCCATCTCTTCAAAAAATATAAAGAATTACTGGGCTTGGGCTGGGCACAGTGGCTCACACCTGTAATCCCAGCACTTTGGGAGGCTGAGGCAGGCGGATCACTTGAGATCAGGAGTTTGTGACCAGCCTGGCCAACATGGTGAAACCTTGTCTCTACTAAAAATACAAAAAAAATTAGCTGGGTGTGGTGGTGCATGCCTGTAATCTCAGCTACTTGGGAGGCTGAGGCAGAAGAATCACTTGAAACTGGAAGGCAGAGGTTGCAGTGAGCCAAGATCATGCCACTGCACTCCAGCCCGGGCAAAAGAGCGAAACTCCGTCTCAAAAAAAAAAAAAAAAAAAAAAAAAGAATTACTGGGCTTGGTGGCGCACACGCGCCTGTAGTCTCAGCTACTTAGAGAGCTGAGGTGGGAGGATCACCTAAGCCCAGGAGGTCAAGGCTGCAATGAGCCATGATAGCACCACTGCTCTCCAGCTGGGGTGACAGTGACACCCTGTCTCAAAAATAAACAAGTAAAATAAAACTAAAACAACGAGCACTGTATTATCTAATCTAATTTATAAAATAAGCAAAGTTCAGCAATCTTCAATGGAAAAGGTCATAGTATTTGAAAATTAAGAATGTTTTGATGCTGATTTTTATCAAAATGGTACTTCAAGCCATTAATTGGAACAAATTCCAAACTCACAGTTACTTGCATCACCTCACTTTAGAATCAAATCATGAGTCCATTTCAGCTAATAATTTATTTTGATTTTTAGCTTCATGGTCCACTTCAATGGAAAGAGATTTTGTAGCAGTGACTTTGCTTGCCAGCCTTTCAGTGAGTCTCTCATTTTCTTCCTCACAGGCACTATACCCATCGTTAGCATAGCCATGGTTCCCTTAGTTGCCAGGAGGTACTCCTACACGCAGACCTGCGCGCGTCATCCTGCCAGAGAAGAAAAGGAAAAGGCAGGCATGGGGGGAGAAGTGGTGAGCGGGTAGGAAATAGGTAGGGGTGACCCAGACCACGTCTTCAGTATCAGGGCCCAGTGGAATACCAATTTCTTCCTAAAAGTGCCATGACATCAGTGAAATATAAATATTATGCCTTTTTTGAATTGCAGTGTGTATAACTATTATCCTATGTTTGCCCCACTATTGTATGTTTGGAGTATTGCAGGATCATAACATGTCTCTTCAGTTTTACAGGTCCACAGATTGAGAGGAATTGTGCCTGGGAACTGTTATTATGGGTTACCCTAGAGCCCCATCCTCTCCTGATTTCTACATGATTTATGTGATGGGATTGGGGGCATATGAGCTATTGAGATTTAGATGAGAATTTTTGATTTTGAGTTGATACTCTAATGGGAATTTGGGGAATTTATGGACATGACGAATCAGGGGACTACAGGGTAGATTGTGGTAGACAGTATTCTAAATAGCCCCTTAATCTCTGCCCTCTATTGTCACCCTCTTATTATGTTATGTTACATGAAAAAGTGATTTTACAGATGCTATTAAGGTGACTAATCAGTTGACCTTAAAATAAGATGTCAACCATGTGGGCCTATCCTAATTACATAATTACATAGAGCCTTTAAAACAAGAGAGTTTTCTCTGGCTTACTGGGGAAGCAGAAGTCAGAGGTTCAAAGCATGAGAGAAATTCAGTGTGTCACTGATGGCTTGAAGAAGGAGGAACCTACAAATTGATGAATTTGAGTGACCTCTAGGAGCTGGGATTGATTCCTGGGCAACAGTTGCTAGCAGACAATGGAGACTTTAGTCCTACAACCACAAGAACTGAATTCTGCCAACAACCTGAATGAGCTCAGGAGAATATTCCTCCCCAGAGTCTCCTGATGAGAACATGGCTCAGCTGACATCTTGATTTCATTCAACCTTTGAGATCCTGAACAGGGGGCCCAGCTAAAATATGCTGGATACCTGACCCGTGGAAACGATAGATAATAATCTGTATTATTTCCTGTTGTAAGTTTATGGTAATTTGTTATGCAACAATAGAAAACTAGCGTGTGTGTCTATGTAACACTATGTGTATAATTCTATGCATTTATATTCTTTAAATAGAAGAGATGACATTTTTACAAAACCATATAAAATCGATCTAGCCAGAGGTTTATAGAACAATCTTGTTGTAAGTCAGTAATAAAATGAAATTTATAGTAGAGATAGAATTCCAATTTTTAAAAAGCCCTTAATAAAGAGGGATAGCTCAAGGTTCAAGCTTCTTATTGCTTTATCCTTCTGGGATAATCTGCAAGAAGGATACCTTATTAGAATATACTGTCAAAGGGTTGAAATCTCAATAAAACAATCAGTTCAACAAGTAATCATTCAGCACCTTATAAGTGCCACTGGACACTAAGTTTAGCACTGGGGGTTGGGTGATTTTTTTTGTCATCCAGGACTATGAGAAATAAGTTTATGTTGTTTATGAGCTGGTATAAGCTTATAAGAGCAAAAGATATTGTAAACGCAAAGGATACATTCTTAGCACTGGATGCTCAGATACCTCATCTAAGGGAGATGAGGTGAGTGTGGCTTCTTGACTTTCTCCTGTTTTTTACGGAACACTGCCCCAGCTGGTGGAGATGGCATTTTGCCTCTCCAAGTTGAGGTCCTTTCAGGTTGCAGGTTGCAGGAAGCCATGAGCAGGAGCTTACCAAGTCTCTAATACCTCAAATTATGTCACTCCCAACCTCCCGTATAATTATAAGGCTGCAAAAACTGCCTTTAGTTAAGCTCCATTTCCTTGGTCTAACTAGTGTAGATTCCAGGTACAATTTCTTACTATGCCAGTGGTGCCACCCTTACCACATTGGTCTAGGTTTTAGAATAATGACTAAGCATTTCATATGAGTAGTTATATTAGAATGATGAGGAGTGTAAAATTGTTCAAGATGTAGCAAAGCTTAACAGGAAGGCTTGGCTAAGGTCCTCAAAACCTAGTTCATACAGTAGTCCTGGGAATTAAATGATGTAAGGCATTAATTAAATGATATAAGTGCTTAATTCAATGCCTGGCATAAACGAACAACTCAATAAATGTTAGTTGCTATTGTTGTTAATTGCTATGACTTACTTGTTAGTGCCCTTATGGTAACAACTATTATTGCAAAAGAATTACAGAAAAGAAGGGCTGATATTGGGAGAAAGAAGAGAGGATCTGGAAGTCCTGAAGAGGCTGAAGAAATAATAGACTGGGAGTAACTGAATGAGAATGTTGGAAGAAAGGTTGCAGTTAGTGAATGGAGTGTTTGAATTTAATATTTAGGAGATAGAATAATTCCAAGTAATGACAGAAGTATAGCAAACTGGGATGGGCATGGAGTATGTGTGATGTGAAATGGGAGATAGGAGAGGAAGGTCATTAGCACTAAGGAAGCCAAAGGAGTCTGGAGAATCAGGTAGGGTATCCGTGTGGCTTTGGAACACTCTCAGGAAGACAGCACAACTTAGATTACAGGAGGCAATGGAAAACGCTAACGTCTTTAATAAAAGAAGGAAATACCTGAATCTTTGTTGGCAGGATTTCCAAGACTGAGAGTGTCTCTGGATCCTGTCGTTTTAGCAGAACTACTCTGTGCACTATTTATACCCTTGTTGGAGTTCTCTCTACCTTCTAACTTCAGGAGGTGACCTTATCGTGCCAGTTACCAGAAAGCTGATGGGGCAGTGTATTCAGGCCCAAGCTAGCTGTTTGGAATACATCTAATGTACCCATTCTTCCAGCCCAGGCAAGCTGCCCTTAAGAGCTACTTGATCCAACATCACGAAATCTGTTCTCATTCTAATTTAGAATGCAGGAACTTGTGTGGTGACTCATATGTTTGAAAAGCTCAGATTAAGTAGTGGTGATCTCAACTGTGATTCACCCATGAGAACTGGAAAGTGATTCATCTCCTTTATGTGCTTGTCCTTGGGAGTCTCCAGGCTTAAAGGTCTTCCAGAAACACACTGAACTCAAGGAAAGACACTGGGCCCTCCTGTGGCCGTATTTTAGCAATTACACAGAGGCATTCACTACATTTTTTTACAAGGTCATTTCCTTTAGTTCATTTTATTCCCATCTACAATCCACAAGAGGCTCTTGTGCTGTTATGATTGACTGCTGATAAATGAAAAGTCAGTGATACTTTTAGATCAAAGGTGGGTGTACATTTAGTAAACCATTGGTGCAGATTCACTATTATCTAATATGTAGGGATAACTGTATTTTTCTTAGTATCTACTTGTTATCAAGGAGTAACTTTTTTCTTACCACAATAAGAGGGTTTGAATATATTTTATATGATATTGTCAGAGGCGTTTAAACCAGAGCAACTCTATCTTGCACAGGGGCTGGGTAAAATAAGACTGAGACCTACTGGGCTGCATTCCCAGGAAGTTAAGGCATTCTTAGTCACAGGATGAGATAGGAGGTTGGCACAAGATATAGGTCACAAAGACCTTGCTGATAAAACATTATGTGGTCAAGAAGCCTGCCAAAACCCACCAAAACCAAGATAGTGATGAAAGTGACCTCTGCTCTCCTCACTGCTCATTATATGCCAATTATAATGCATTAGCATGCTAACAGTTACTCCCATCAGCGCAGTGACAGTTTACAAATGCCATGACAATGTCAAGAAGTTACCCTATATGGCTTCAAAAGGGGAGAATCCCTCAGTTCCGGGAATGGCCCACCCCTTTCCTGGAAAACTCATGAATAATCAACCTCTTGTTTAGCATATAATCAAGAAATAACTACAAGTATCCTTAGTCCAGCAGCCCAAGCTGCTGCTCTGCCTATAGCGTAGCCATTCTTTATTGCTTCACTTTCTTAAAACTTGCTTTCACTTTCCTCTATGAGCTCACCCCAAATTCTTGTGCAAGATCCAAGAACCCTCTCTTGGGGTCTGGATCAGGACCCCTTTCTGGTAACAATACTACGAGGGAATACTAATTAAAAAACTAGTTTAAAGTTAAGATAACTTATGCTAAAATAAACCAAAGATTCTTGTATATTGGTAATAGCAGTGTGTGGAATTACAAATCGATTCCCAAACAATCTACCTGACAAAGTAAGATCATATAATTTAACCAGATTAAGTATTTTTATATCTACTATGCTGAGCATCCAGAACTAGGTAGGCACTATTCCTATGAATTTTCCTAGTATTTGTTTAAAAAACATTCACTATAGACCTGGTAAACAATCAGTTACAATCCCATCTGATATAGTTGTGACCCTGTCCTCAGTTTGAATGCTTCTAGCTAACATTTACAGTGAACCCGTTTTGTGATAGGAACTGATCTAAGTACTAAACATGAATTAATTCATTTTATCTTTACGACAACCCTAGGAAGTAAACAGTTACTGTCCTTATTCCTGTTTTTATATACGAAGAAACTGAAGCATATGTTACCGGGGGATCCTTGTCTTAGAGCTTCCAAGATGGCGGCAAGCCTCTTGTTCTCTGACCTGGGGTTCTTGGCCTCACAGATTTCAAGGAATGGAACCTTGGGCCATGCGGTGAGTGTTCTACCTCTATTCAGCTCGATTAGGACGAACCCCGGGCACTTAGCCCACGCAGGAACAATGGCGAGCCTCTCGCCCGACTGGGAGCAGCAGTGGGCGCTGCCTCAGTGGATCAGAAGTGCCGCAGACACCATGCCGGATCTGGAGGGGTGGAGTCAGCCGCGGGTCTGCGACAGCGGCAAACAGCAGTGGTGGACGGCGAGCAAAAGCTCAGCTCAAGCCGTAACAAACACGGACCAGAAGAATGCAATTGCAAGATTTAATAGAGTGAAAACAGAGCTCCCCTAAAGTGGGAGGGGACCCAAAGGGGGTTGCTGCTCCCTGCTCGAATGCCTGGGTTTATATCCCCATCATTGTCCCTCCCCCTGTGCTCTCAGGCGATAGATGATTTGACTATTTCTCTACCTCCTGCTTTAGCCTAATTTGTATTTTAGTGAGACCTCTTTACTACCTGATTGGTTGGGTGTGAGCTGAGTTACAAGCCCCATTTAAAGGTGGATGTGGTCACCTGCCATAGCTAGGCCTAGGAATTGTTAGTCGGCCTAGGAAATCCAGCTAGTCCTGTCTCTCACATAGAGACTTTTTTCTAGTACATAAAAATGAAATTAGTTTATTTCCATAATCATGATATACATACAATGTTGTGATATGTACTTCTTTATTTTTTTAAATTTTATTTTTATTTCAATAGTTTTTTGGGTACAGGTGGTTTTTGATTACATGGATAAGTTCTTTAGTGGTGATTTCTGAGATTTTAGTGCACCCGTCACCTGAGCTATGTACACTCCACCCAATGTGTAGTCTTTTATCCCTCACTCCACTCCCAACATTCCCCCACCAAATCCTCAAAGTCTGTTATATCATTCTTACACCTTTGCATCCTTATAGCTTAGTTCCCACTTACAAGTGAGAACATATGATATTTGGTTTTCCATTCCTGAGTCACTTCACTTAGAATAATGGTCTCCAGCTCCATTCAAGTTGCTGTAAAAGACATTATTTCATTTCTTTTTTTTTTTTCTTTGAGACAGAGTCTTGCTCTGTCACCCAGGCTGGAGTGCAGTGGCATGATCTCAGCTCACTGCAACCTCCGCCTCCTGGGTTCAAGTGATTCTTCTGCCTCAGCCTCCCGGGTAGCTGGGACAACAGGAGCACACCACAATGCCCAGCTAATTTTTGTATTTTTAGTAGAGTGAGTTTCACTATATTGGCCAGGCTGGTCTTGAACTCCTGACTTTGTGATCTGCCCACCTCGGCCTCTCAAAGTGCTGGGATTACAAACGTGAGCCACCGTGCTTGGCCATATTTCATTTGCTTTTATGACTGTGTAGTATTTCATAATGCATATATACCACATTTTCTTTATCTGCTCTTTGGTTGATGAGCACTTAGGTTGGTTCCATATCTTTGCAATTGTGAATTGTGCTTCTATAAACATGCATTGAAGCACAGAGAATTTAAGTGAATGGCACAAGGTAACCCAACCAAGTTGAGGGAGCCAGCGTTCAGACCCAGGTAGACCAGCTCAAGAGTTCTTGTTGTTCGTCATCCTCCTGTGAGCTCTCTGTAAGTCTCTTTCTTGCCCATCATCGCATCCTTAGTACTGGGTATCATGTCTGGCCACTCGGCTTTCTGATTTGCCCCAGTGTGGGTCTATTCTTGATGCAGCTACCAAAGTAATGTTTTAAAACCATTATACCAAGTTCCTATCCTTGTCAAAACCCCCAGTAACTGCCAATCTCACTTAGAATAAAATCCAGACTCCTGTGAAGCACAGCATAAACTGGCCACTGCCTTTATCATTTTCTGCCTTGCTCATTCCTGCTCTGTTATTCTTCTTGATGCCCCTAGTACACAACAACTCCTTCCTGCTCCAAGAGTGGGAAAATTACTGTTCTCTCTGCCAGTGAGATTCCTTTTCTGGTATTCCCTTTGCTTCATTGCTGAATCTTCTCCAATATCATCTTCTAAAAAGAGCCCTTTAAAATTTTCTGTTACACCCTACTCATTTCCAGTCCCTGAATTGCCCATTTCCCACTTCATAGCACTTATTGCTATCTGAAATTACACTAAATGTCACCTTCATGATGGTAGGCAATTTATTGCCTTTGTCACTGTTGTGTCTAGAGAACAAGCACCTGGCTCATAGTAGGCACTCAACAAATATTTGTTCAATGAATGAATTTATAAATGAATGCCTATCTAATAATAGATATACATTTTTTTGAATGAATAAGTCAATGCCTTTAGTCTTGAAGATGAAACACAGATAATTTTAATACAATGTGAAAAAGTGTATGGGTGTGTAGAAGAGGGCTTCTTAGAGTTTCTGGAGAGAATGATTCTGAGCTCGGTTTTGACAAAAGAGGAGCTACTGAGGCTAAAAGTGGGTGAAAAGGGCCTTCTAATTAAAAGAAACAAGACAAGAACTCAGAGGTGTGAAACAAATATTATGCATGGTGAATTACAACGAGTTGGGGGTATTCTGTAGCCCTAAAGTACAAAGTATAAAGAGACAGAAAATGATCCTGGAATATAGACAGGGGATACTTCATCTCTCATGAGCAATGAAATGAAAATATTAAAAAGCTGTTATCAAACAAAATTATCTTGTACTTATAAGTTAATGATGTATCAATTTAAAAATTATCATTTGTTCTTATTCATCTTTTTTTAACCCAGATATTAAGAGTGATTGCTAGCATCCAGACAAAGAAAGGAAAAGGACATCTTTAGACACAAGGACAACAATCACAAGCTGTTAGTGCATGTATTAGTCCATTTTCATGCTGCTGCTAAAGACATACTCGAGACTGGGAAGAAAAAGAGGTTTAATTGGACTTACAGTTCCACCTGGCTGGGGAGGCCTCAGAATCATGATGGGAGCTGAAAGGCACTTCTTACAGGGCAGTGGCAAGAGAAAATGAGAAGGATGCAAAAGCAGAAACCCCTGATAAAACCATCAGATCTCATGAGACTTATTCACTACCATGAGAACAGTACAGGGGAAACCATCCCTATGATTCAAATTATCTCCCACTGGGTCCCTCCCACAACACATGGGAATTATAGGAGCTACAATTCAAGATGAGATTTGGCTGGAGACACAGAGCCAAATCATATCATCCTGCCCTTGGCCCCTCCAAATCTCATGTCTTCCTGTTTCAAAACTAATCATGCCTTCCCAACATTCCCCCAAAGTCTTAACTCATTTCCACAGTCCAAGGTCCACAGTCCAAAGTCTCATCTGAGACAAGGCAAGTCCCTTCCACCTATGAACTAGTTATTTCCCAGATACAATGGGGGTACAGGTATTGAGTAAATACAGCCATTCCAAAGGGGAGAAATTGACCAAAACATAGGGGTTACAGGGCCCATGCAAGTCCAAAATCCAGTGGGGCAGTCAAATTTTAAATCTCCAAAATGATCTGTTGACTCCAGGTCTCACATCCAGGTCACGCTGATGCAAAAAGTGGGTTCCCATGGTCTTGGCAGCTCCACCCCTGTGACTTTGCAGGGTACAGCCCCCCTCCTGGCTGTTTCCATGAGCTGGCATTGAATGTCTGTGGCTTTTCCAGATGCATGGTGCAAGCTCCTGGTGGATCTACCATTCTGGGGTCTGGAGGATGGTGGCCCTCTTCTCACAGCTCCACTAAGTGGTGCCTCAGTAGAGACTCTGTGTGGGGGCTCTGACCCACAGTTCCCTTCCGCACTGCCTTAGCAAAGGTTCTCCATGAGGGCCCCACCCCTGCAGCAAACTTCTGCCTGGGCATCCAGGTGTTTCCATACATCTTCTGAAATCTAGGCAGAGGTTCCCAAACCTCAATTCTTGACTTCTGTGCACCTGCAGCTTAACATTACATGGAAGCCACCAAAGCTTGGGGCTTCCACCCTCTGAAGCAACAGCCCAAGCTGTACCTTGGTCCCTTTAAGTCACGGCTAGAGTGGCTGGGAGGCAGAGTACCAAGTCCCTAGACTGCACACAAGGTCTGGCCCATGAAACTATTTTCTCCTAGGCTTCCAGGCCTGTGATGGAAGGGGCTGCCATGAAGACCTCTGACATTCCCTGGAGACATTTTCCTGTGGAGTAACATTCAGCTCCTTGCTACTTATGCAAACTTCTGCAGCTGGCTTGAATTTCCCCACCGAAAATGGGTTTTCCTTTTCTGTTGCATAGCCAGGCTGCAAATTTTCTGATCTTTTATGCTCTGCTTCCCTTATAAAACTGAATGCCTTTAATAGCACCCAAGTTACCTTTTGATTGCTTTGCTGCTTAGAAATTTCTTCCACCAGATACCCTAAATCATGTCTCTGAAATTCAAAGTACCACAAATCTCTAGGGCAGGGACAAAATGCCACCAGTCTCTTTGCTAAAACATAATGCGAGTCATCTTTGCTCCAGTTCCCAACAAGTTCCTCATCTCATCTGAGACCACCTCAGCCTGGAATTTACTGTTCTTATTGCTATCAGCATTTTGGGCAAAGCCATTCAACAAGTCTCTAGGAAGTTCCAAACTCTCCCACATTTTCGTGTCTTCTCCTGAGCTCTCCAAACTGTTCTAACATCTGCCTGTTAACCAGTTCCAAAGTCACTTCCATATTTTTGGATATCTTTTCACCAACACCCCACTCTACTGGTACTAATTTACTGTATTAATCCATTTTCATGCTGCTGATAAAGACATGCCTGAGACTGGGAAGAAAAAGAGGTTTAATTGGACTTACAGTTCCACATGGCTGGGGAGGCCTCAGAATCATGGTGGGAGGAGAAAGACACTTCTTACATGGTGGTAGCAA
Organism: Symphalangus syndactylus; assembly: GCF_028878055.3. Taxonomy (NCBI): domain Eukaryota; kingdom Metazoa; phylum Chordata; class Mammalia; order Primates; family Hylobatidae; genus Symphalangus; species Symphalangus syndactylus. The sequence continues at coordinate 22,694,679 of NC_072441.2, forward strand.
GAGAAAATGAGAAAGATACAAAAGCGGAAACCTCCAATAAAACTATCAGAACTCATGAGACTTATTCACTACCATGAGAACAGTATGGGGGAAACTGCCCCCATGATTCAAATTATCTGTGATTTGGGGGGTCCCTCCCACAACAAGTGGGAATTATGAGAGTACAATATAAGATGAGATTTGGATGGCGACACAGAGCCAAACCACATCACTGCATAAGTGACTCAGGTTACTTCTGGATGATGAGGACTTTCTGAAGCTGTCGCCCTTACAGGCCATGACTTTCTCCAACACTGTCCAGATTGCAGGTGTCTTTCCTGATGCGATATGGGGCTATCCCTTACCCCAATTCTTATTTCACGGAGAAAAGAAAAGCAATTTTTTTTTTTTTGAGACAGAGTCTCACTCTGTCACCAGGCTAAACTGCAGTGGCACGATCTCGGCTCACTGCAACCTCTGCCTCTGGGGTTCAAGCGATTCTCCTGTCTCAGCCTCCCGAGTAGCTGGGACTACAGGCGCACGACCACACCCAGCTAATTTTTGTATTTTTAATAGAGACAGGGTTTCACCATGTTGGCCAGGATGGTCTCGATCTCTTGACCTTGTAATCCACCAGCCTCGGCCTCCCAAAGTGCTGGAATTACAGGTGTAATCTGCTGCGCCTGGCCAAAAAGCAATTTTTAATTTTCTTGTTTGTTGTTGATCTCTCTACCAGAATATAAACTTCTTAAGAGCATCTTTGATAATCTTTACTGCTGGCAGGAGTTCCCAATCTTTGGTCTCTGAAACACTGATGATATTCTGTCAGCTGTGCTGATTCCTAGCTATGACGCCAATTGGTGTCTTTCTTTTTTTTTCTTTGAGGATGTCACTAAGCTCGTATGTGGTAACTAATAATAATGCAGTAATATTTTACCTACTTGTAATTTTGCAATCAGCTTATTTCAGCTCAACAGATATTTCCTGAGGACATGATTTGTGATAGGCATTGTGCCGGAGCCTGGATATAATGGTGGATAAAGTAGACATATTTAGGACCCCGACGGAATTTATATTCTGGCAGGGAAGACATATATTAAATAACTAATTGTAAATATGCCAAGTGTTTCAGCTAAATCAGCTATGGGAGCATGTACTAGGGTGTTTACCTTGGTCTAGGAGTCAGGGGTATTCTAGCTGAAGAAGTGATACTTCATCTATAACTTGAAGTTTGAATAGGAATTAGCTAGGTTGAGGGCAAGGTGTAGGTGTGGGGATGAGCTTTCCAGGTAGATGGAAATAGAGCTGGACGGGCCTGCAGGCACAAAAGTGAACATATGTTTGACAAACTGAGAGTAGTTCAATGTAACTGGATCAGAGGGTGCAAGGGGAAATGTGGGACAATAAGACTGGAAGGTCAAAAAGTGGCAAGATTGTGAACCATGCAATGAATTTGAGACATTATCCTGCGGATGGATAGAAATAACTAGAGTTTTAAGCAGAAAGGTGACAATAAGATTTCTTTTGTGAAATATTATTCTATAATCATCTCTTTAGAAACTCAATAGTTAAAAACCAGCAATAAATAGCAAATGCTTCTAAGCAGTCTAAATTTATTATATCTATGATAAAGCCACATCCCCAAATTTATGCATTTATTTTGCTCATAAAAGAATTCCCATGTGTGTAATTTAGTTTACATTTTATTTACACACTTTCAAAAGCTTTGTTATCTCCTTTTCATAGTTTTGTTTGGGGAGGGATGTCATTTCCCTTTCACTTTTTTTGTTTTTGTTTATTTTTTGTTTTTATTTTGTCCGTGGTAAAAGATAAATATACTCAACAAATGAAGGTATTTTAACCGAACCTTGAAAGATCGTAGAAAAGGGAAAGCATAAAGAGAAAGCCGACCAGTCAGTGTTAGCTACTTAAAAAGACACTTAGTGTACTTTAGAAATATTTTCATAAAATATTGAAAAATCTTTAAAGGTTTGTTATTATAACAATAACAACCAATTACATCTGCAGGAATTTGGGACAAACCTAGTCCCACAATATGGGAGGTTTCCCTTTATCTGTCATCAAGGAAGAATGAAGACTGTTTCACAGTTTTCCTATTTCAAAGGCTAGTCCCTTTATTACACTAATGTTGGTAATTTAATATTTTCCCCCAAAAAATCACACTTAAAATTAGTTGTATACATGCTTATTTTGATAATCAGGTTTTTTGATGCTTAACCAAAGGACATGAAGGGTAATAAGGCAGACACAAATTTGGTAGCTATTTAAGTAACACTTTTTACCCAAACTTTAAATATCTCTTACAGGTGTGCTTTCCTAATTCTGTTGTTTGGTTTTACGAGTTTATTGCAGCAGAGACTATCTGCCCTGTGTCTTTTCTAATTTATTTCCTTTTAGTATGTAGATGGTGGAAAACAGGGGTACCAAACTTTGATACAAGGTTTGTGTAAAAAAAAAAGTCAGGATTTCAGTGCATGGACTTTGAAGGCAGATTGCCTTGATTTGGGTTTTAGCTCCTTTTTTGTATCAGCTGTGGGAATGGGGCACTTTTCTCCCTCAGACAGGATTTCTTCCTATTTCGAGTTACTATGTCTGGATTTTAATCCTGGATCTACCTTTGAGTAACTATTTGGCCTTGGGAAACTTTTTAAGCCTGGCTTCCTATATTAAAGATGATTATAATAAATAAACATAAATAGAACTACTACCATTATTACTTCTACCACTGCTAGTCCTACTAGTTGTTACTAGTCATGGTAGTGGTGATAGTAATATTACCACCACCACCACTAGTAAAAGCAACGGCATCTGGCTTTTTTCTACTCAACAGTTATTACAATAGAAAATATGTTAGTATATAACCTAAATCAGAAAGCACTGTGCAATTATGAGAAGTTATTATTACATCTTTAAATTTTCTACTAAATTCTTTATTTTTATTAATTTATTTTTTTTTGAGACGGAGTCTCGCTCTGTCGCCCAGGCTGGAGTGCAGTGGCGCCATCTCGGCTCACTGTAAGCTCCGCCTCCCGGGTTCACACCATTCTCCTGCCTCAGCCTCGCAAGTAGCTGGGACTACAGGCACCTGCCAGCATGCCTGGCTAATTTTTTTGTATTTTTAGTAGAGACGGGGTTTCACCGTGTTAGGGAGGATGGTCTCGAACTCCTGACCTTGTGATCCGCCTGCCTCGGCCTCCCAAAGTGCTGCGATTACAGGCGTGAGCCACCGCACCCGGCCCCCTAAATTCTTAACAGTTAAAATTTTCACAGATTTATTGAATATTTGGAGAATTAAGAAAAACATTCATATAGGTTACCATTCATATCATTCTAAAAATATATTCACATAGTTCATCTCATTTTATTCTGTTTAAAAATCAGTGTTATTGATAGGAAAGATACTATTATCTATTTTGGAGACTGTCATATATGCAGAAAGTGGCAGCTCTGTAAAAAGGTATAAAAAGTCTTCTATCTGGCAGGACATTTCCTCTCTGGTTCTGCACTGTATATCCCTAAGGGCAAAAAAAGTGTTCGAACTGTTTTCATGAATTTGCATCATTAAAGATAACTACCTAGTTTCTCATAATGTTTCCCTAAATAAAACATGTGGGTTCTTTCCAGGGTTTTGGTTTTATAAGCAATGCTTCAATATACATATTTCTTGCATAAATATGGTGAATATTTTTGTGGAATAGATTCCTAGAAGTGGAAGTGTTGGGTTAAGGTATATGTGTATTTCAAGTTTGATTAGAAACAGTTCACAAAAGGAGATATTCAAGTGGCAATAAACATATGAAAATGTACTTGACATCATTACTTATTTGTAAAATGCAAATTACAGTCACAGGGAGATACCACCCAGAATGGCAAAACCAAATATTGAGAAGGATATAGGAGGTAGAGCAACTGGAACTCTCATACATTGTGAAAATGTAAACTGATAAAACACTTTGGCAAACTGTAAATAATTATTGAAGCTAAAGATATTCCAGCTCCATGACTTGGCCATCCCAAGAGCAATGAACATCTCTGCTGCCAAAAGACATGTGCAAAAATGCTCACAAGGAAAAAAAATAAAGCAGAAAATATTGAAATGAAAACAAGTATTCAATAAAAAACAACAGAATCAAAAATTGTCTCTTTGAAAAGATTAATAAAATTGATAACTCTCAGGTGAAAATTAATAAGACAAAAAGTGAGAAGTTACAAAAAGTGAGAAGGAATGAAAATGGAGACATTAAAAAGACCATAAAAATATATTGTGAACAAATTTTTGTCAATAAATTTAAACATTTAAATATAATAGACAAATTTCTAGGAAAATAAAATCTTGCCAAAAGTGACAGAAGAAAAAATACAAAATCCGAGAAATGTTATAACTTGTAAAGAAACTTAATGTGTAATTAAACATTTTCCATATAGAAAACTTTAAGTGCAGCTAGCATTACCAATGAGTTTTTAAAAATACAGTCATGCATCCCTTAATATTGAGGATAAATTCTGAGAAATGTATTGGGCGATTTTATCATTGTGTGAATGTCATAGAGTGTACTTACACAAACCTGGATGGTATAGCCTAGTATACGTGTAGGCTGTAGGCTACAAACCTGTATAGCAAGTTTCTGTAGTGACCTACTGTAGGCGATTGTCACACAATGGCAAGTATTAGTGTATGTAAACACACATATACATAGAAAAGGTACAGTAAAATACGATATAATCTTATGAGGTCACCATCGTGTATGCCGGGTGTTGTTGACTGAAACGTTGTTATGCAGCACATGACTATATATAAAGGAAAAGGTAATGCATCTTATGTGAGCTTTTCTAGAAAATAGAAAAATAGAAAGTGCTTCCTAACTTTTTTGTGAGATCCACGTAACCTTGATAATGAAATCTGACAGGAGCTTAAAAAAAAGGGGGGGGGAATCTCAGGTCAATCTTTTTTTCACATACCTAGATAACAAATCTTATATAAAATATTGGCACACCAAATCCAGGAATTTTCTAAAAAGAATAATAGAATAAAATCAACCTGGTTTATTTCTATTAATGCAAATTTGGGCTTTCAGTGGAAAATTAATGGAATTCATCACATCAACAGACTCTAGAAAACTCATCATATCTCCTTAGACACAGAAAAATCATTTGATAACAATCAATATCCATTCATAATAAAAACTCTTAGAAAATCTGAAATAGAAAAGAACATCCCTAATTTAGTAAAAAGTATTTACAAAGAGAAAAAACAAGCAAACAAAACCTGCTGAAAGCCATTCATCTGAGGTTATGAACAAATTAAGTATGCTCACTGTCATCATGTCAGCCTTATACTGGTGGTCCAAGCCAGTGTAATATGGTTATAAAAAATAGGAATGGAAAATGAAGAAATAAATTACTATTTTGGGGATTTCAAAGCAGTTTATTAAGTTACCTGAAGTACAAAAAAGTAATTAAAATTAAATGTACATAAAAAACAAGATAGCAGAGTTAGAGTAGAGACATAAAATAGAATCAGGGATGAGACTGTAAAAGATAGGTACCACAACATCTTACATGTGTCCAATCAGTGGGACACAAATCTGATTCTAACCTTTCTAATAGCTATCAGCAAAATGAATTCCAATCAATTTTACAAATCATATGAGATTAAAATTTTCCAGTTGTCTAAGAGAAATATAACCCTTTCTAATGCCAAGGTCAGGTAAGATTATTTCTTGATAGAAAATATAGACAAAATATGCACTGGGCTTGTGAGAACATAATTATTTTCTATCATCTGGGCTTAAATTTTTATCTATAACTTTATATTTTGAATGGAAAATTTTCATGTTTATACCCTAATTTGTTTCCATTTAGAGTCAGTGGTGGTGTTGACTATCTTGCATATTCTGGAAAAAAAGCCTACAACCAGGTTAGGAATATTTTTCTCACAATAAATTATAGATTTCTACCTGAAGAGCCTGTGAAATATGATGACCCTTTATACAGCCTAGAAGAGCTAAATGAACTGGCCCCTCAAGAATCTGAGTCTCATCTAGATGTTAAAGGGGTAAAGAAAAAAAATCCATTTGCTTCTAAATGGATTGCCTGGACAAATAACTAATCATTTCTACTAAAAATTTTGATACACTTATGCAAAATATTTACATAAGTTATAAAATATGACAACAAAAGTTAAAGCTTAGTGATAAAGAATACTTATCTCTTTTATAAAGACATGATATAAATAAATTTTAAACATGATTGATCAACTAGAGACTAATGAGTTATATTCTAAGTGTGATGCTTTTTCAGGCTGATGCCAGTTTAATGGGGCTTGATGACTCCTGTTGAAATTTGATTTTTTTCCCTTCAAACTCTGTTAGTGTGTTTTAAATACCTGTGCAAAGGAAAATGCTAGAAATGTCTGAGAATGTGTGAGTGCCCAATCCCAGGATCCTATGGAATTAGGAAAAGTATATTTCAATTAAGGAAGTTTTCCAAAAAGTGTCAAGAGTGAGCTCTTATAAAACAGAGTAACAGTGGTAGTCACAAAATAGCCTTCGGAATTTGATGATCCCGATTTTGAGTTCCCTTTCGACCACTTCTAAAAATGTGATTTTGAGTCAATTATTTACTCTGTATGTCTCAGTTTCTTTATGTAAAATGAGTACATTCATAACATCTTTTTTCATAATATTATTATACAAATTTAACCAGGTATTCATGTAAATTGTCTGACTCATGTTAAAAAATGATAGCTATTATTATTGGCTATTACGTAGGTGCCAAAACTTGTAGCAGAAATTGCTATTATTTGACAACACAAAAAAGAAAAAGGTCTGGCCATTATTTTAATGCTTTACCAGGATTTGTATTCCTTGGAATGACTGACACATACATATTTGTTGAGTGAACGAATAAATTAATGTCTGGATATAATCAGTTTTTAAACCGTTTGTTCATTCGGTCACTCATTTATTCAGCAAATAATCATTGAGTACCTCCTATGTGCCAGACGAACTTACATGGAAGTGGAAGAGACAGATATTAATTAAATAAACTCAAATGCAAATTTAAAACTCTAATTGATAAGTTTCTGCAAAGTGCATCATGAGGACATTTTAATCAGTTGAGTCGGCATGCTTATGTCGCATGCCTTTTGTAGATTTTGAGCCAGTTGACAGATGGGAAGTTGAGTCCATGAGTTCAAAGCAGAATGTGAAACAATGCTTGTAAAGGGTTTGGCTCATCTGGAGGAGTTTATTTTGCATGAACACATCTTTCTTGTAAAGTTAAGCTACAAGAGCCTCCCTGCTAGGGCGAATCTTTTCACTTATAACTTAGATCTGCTCTCTAGCGTTCACTTCTGACAATGAGAGAACTAAGCACCTTTATGGGTGAAGTAAAACTTCAAGTTAAATTCCATCAGAGAGAATGATATGATGTAAGTATTGGTTCCATTCCCAGGGACTGAGAGGGTTCTGCAGTGGGAAACTTGCTTCAGCACTGAAACCCTCAACAGCTCAAAGTGAAAATGAATGCTATTCCAGTTGTTTTAACATACTTTCACTTTGCTTATGTCAGGCAAATTCATTTTCTCCAGGGAAAGCTCATCTTTTAGTGCTTGAGTTAAAATCTTTCAAGATAATTAAGAGGCAAATTATACTGTATCATCATCATAGATAGTTAATGAATATCCACCGGGTGTGTTTAAAGGTGCTGGGCACAGTCATGAATTTTGAATTTCTGGAGAGACAGGAGAACAACGGGCTTAATAAATTCAGTATTATTGTCTATATGTTTCATTATTTTCATTATTTTTGAATGACACCGAAAGCCTGTTGGACCAAGAATGAATGGTGTTCCTTGACCAGGTGTTCTAGGAAATAATTTAAACAGACATAATCATAGTAAACTACAAACAAACCTTCCAATAACTATGTGAATTGTTCCAACTAAGCTGAAATGGTAATAAAATACCATATTTTGAGCTTTCACTATGTGCCAGGACCTGTTCTAATTGCTTGACGTATATTACTTTATTGGATCATCAGAATAATTCTATGAAATAGGTACTGTAATCACCCTTGTTTTATGGGTGGGATTAAGTCACAGAATAGTTAAGAAACTTGCCAAGTCACTAACTGTGAATGGTGAAGCTAAATTTTAAACCTCAACAATCTGGTTTCAGAAACTGTGCTCTTAACCGGTGTGATGTACTAGTAATAGTAGTAGTGATAGTAGTAGTAGTAGCAGCAGCAGCAGCAGCAATATGGGAATGAGTAAAAGGAAGGAGAGAGGAAGAGGAGAGGAAAGGAGAAGCAGGAAGAGAAGGAGAATAATTAGGAAGTGATTAGAAGTAGGATTAATAGCAGAGTGATACAGCAGCTTAATACTGAGGAGCAGCAGAGCTGGTGGTGAAGAGTGGAAACTCTGGAACCAGGTAGCCTTGGTCCAAATCCTAACTATAACCCTAATAAGAAGGGAGATTTTGGGCAAGTCACATAACCTCTTTGTACCTCAGCTTTCTTATCAGTAAAATAGGGATTGGGAAGGATGAAATGCTATAACACATGTGAATACTTAAACTGAACCCTGGCAGATAGTAAGTGTTCAATATATGTTAGCTGTCAATATTGATATTATTGCTATCTGTTCTGTACCCTTAAAATGAATAGCAAAGACATGAATGAGAAATTCTTTTCTTTTTACTTCACTCCTCTTTAACATTCCCATCACATGATCCTTGCTTAGCTTGGTATCTTTCTTTTTCTCTGCATCCTAGGATGCATTTTTCAGGAAAATCTTTTTTGCTGGCTCCTGGAGATGTATCTTACCTGTTTAGATATACTATAAACTTCTCCAGAGCAGAGGCAGCAACGCCTTAGAAATACTGAGCTCGGTAGGTGATGAGACAATCCAGGCAACCAGAATAAGGAAACTGAGGCAGGCACCTGGGGCTGTGGCCAAGCCCATCCTGGAAGTCTGTGGGGGGTGTCTTCTCAGATGGAGCAGGCTGGCCATCCACATGGGCACTTACGAGAGTCAGGGGCAAGGCCCAAGCAAAGAGGTGAGCTTTAGCGCTGGGCCTTTATCCTTGAGAAGGAAGAGTGTGGGTGGGGAAGGAACATCTTGGTGACAGCAGTAATATGCTTGTTAAGACTGGCTTTCCTTGTTTAGGAAAATACCAATTAAAACTTCTAGCTGGGCTCAGGGGCTCATGCTTATAATCCCAGCACTGTGGGAGGCTGAGTGAGAGGATCACTCGAGCCCAGGAGTTTGAGACCGGCCTGGGTAACATAGGGAGACCCCATCTCTACAAAAAATTGAAAAAAAAAAATTAGTCGGACATGTTGGCGCTCATCTGTGGTCCCAGCTCCTCAGGAGGCTGAGGCAGGAGGATTGCTTCAGCCAGGAGGTTGAGACTGCAGTGAGCTATGATTGCACCACTGCACTCCAGCCTGAGTGACAGGAGCAAGACCTTGTTTCAAACAAACAAACAAACAAACAAAAAATTTCAGTTCCTCAGTCACACTAGCCACATTTAAAGTGCACAGTAACCATGTGGCTCTCATTTATGGCACTAGACAGCACCAAATAGAACGTTTCCATCATCACAGAAAGTTCTACTGGTCTAGACAGTACTTGGTACACAGTGGTTGTTCAATAAATACTAGCTGAGTGAAATACTTGAAAAAACAAAGAATACTTGCCTTGCATACTTCATAGCATTTTTTTTTGAGAATCAAAAGCTCTTTTCAAATGGTGAATGGCCTGAACATGTTGAAGAGCTTTTATTTCCCTTATGGCTTCCAAACTGTTACATGGGGGACCTTGTGTTCTGCGGATGCACAGTGAATTTTTAATGCTAGTCATATGCTGAGGATGGTGTTTCCTTGTGGCTTCTGTTCTTGATCTTCCCTTTTGATTGCAGGAAACAGGGGGAACTTGACGTAACTTATGACCCCGTTTGCTTTTCCTCCTTTTCCCAAGAAGCCCGCTCTGATTTTTTGATTCTCCATTCCCAGACCCCATTGGGACTACTCCTAAGGCATTTTGTGAAGTGAGTCTGTATTAAGAGAACAATGTGAATTGTGTGTGTGTGTGTGTGTGTTGGAGAGTAGAGCTGGTAGTCAAGGGAGTTGTAATCCACTGGCAATGGTTTCCCGAGCAACCTGTGTAGATGACAAAAGGCTGCTTTCAATAATAGAAGTGAAAGTGACCTTACTTTTTCTTTGGCATCTGCCTCTAATTTGTTTCTTTAGTTTTTGATTTTTAAACATTACCGATAATTGGTTCATTTATTATTGTCATAACTAACAGTTACATTATTTGAATTAGTGTCTTGCATTTGAATCCTTCCTCTCAATTTACCAAAGATGTTTATATATGTCATCTTACATCTTTTACAACAATCTTGGAAGGCTGATAGGGCAGAGATAATTATCCCAACTATGTGGACAAGCTTCAAATCAGACCATTTGTGTAGGTGGCTCACATCAGATTGCATAGCTTGTGAAATGCAAAATAGGGCTAGAACCCAGGATTTGTATTATTCCTTTTCACTCTGCTGAGATCTATCAAATTCACTTTGAAGGGGGATGCAATCATTGATAGGTAGTAACAGATAAAGACATTAATATGAGCCTGCTTCAGCTTTTTCTACACCTCCAACTGGGCTGTGGTTTTGCCTTTTAAAATTTTTACTTGATTTAGAGGCAGTGAACAACGGTAAAAAAGGATGGGCCAGAGGCAGTGTCTCACACCTGTAATCCCAACACTTTGGGAGGCCAAGGCGGGCAGATCATCTGAGGTTGGGAGTTCGAGACTAGCCCCACCAACATGGAGAAACCCCGTCTCTACTAAAAATACAAAATTAGTTGGGTGTGGTGGCACATGCCTGTAATCCCAGTTACTCAGGAAGGCTGAGACAGGAGAATAGCTTGAAACTGGGAGGCGGAGTTTGCGGTGAGCCAAGATCGCGCCATTGCACTCTAGCCTGGGCAAGAGTGAAACTCGATCTCAAAAAAAAAAAAAAAAAAAAGGATGGAATTTGAATTTACATAGGGTTTGGTCTCTTGTCCACTACATGAGGATATTTGAGCAAGTTACTTACATTTTCTGAACTTTAGTTTACTCTTTAAAAAAAAAAGAGCTAAAAAGCAAATAAGCAGATCAGGAATACTACCTACCTTACCAATGTATATTGTGACAATTATATTTTGAAATCTAGCTAGCTATAAAACAGTAATTGTTTTACCCTCTTAGAGCTAAACAGTGAATGACATATTTCAGAGAGTAGTTAGGCAATCACATGCTCTGGAAAGATCTTACAGAGTGAACATTTAGAGTGAGCAAAATTCCACTAAAATTAATAAGTATTTATTAAACATCTACCATGTACCTGAAAATGGGTTATGCAAGTCTTCTTCTAATGCAGCCCCTGTACTCCTGTTCTTCGATGTTTTGAGTATAGTCTATCAATTAGTGATAAAATACACCTTACTGAGAACCCAAGAGTCTGGCAGCATGTCAAGATTTATATAAAGAAGGATAAGTTGTGGCTTTTTTTTCTAGAGAAGGAAATAAGGTATTTGCCATTATTATTCCCATTTTATAAAATGTTATTACCATGTTAAATGAACTATTCTAAAGTTCACAAAAATAGTAAGTGGAGGAACGTGGATTCTCATCCAGGTCCCCATCTGACTCTAAAGTCCTTTCTCCTGCTTGAGAGAAAATCTGATACGATCCCAGAACAACTACCACCACCATGAACTGCCATCACCACAATCAACACTTTACTCAGATTCACTTAGTGCCAGATACTGTGCTTAACATTTTATGAGCTTTCTTTCCTTTCATCCTCACAGTAACGTTGAGAAGTAGGTACTCTCATCGCTCCCTTTCTTCCAGTGGGGCGCTAGAATTAGCTCAGGATTGGAAGAGCCAGGATTCAAACTCAAGTCCATCTCCAAATGCTGTCTACCATTTGCAGGCAGAAAAACTGCCCTGGTCTTCCCACCACTGTCTGCATGTGGAGAAACAGCTCCCTCACATTCTAGTTCACTAAGACTTTGTGTGAATATGACTTTTCTCATTTACATTTGAGTCTCACTCCTTTAGATAACCAATAAAAGCTATTTGTAGCAACTACCCAGGAGACTTATATGATGCAGCTGATCAAAGCATTCCACACAAAGCCAGTATTTTTATACATGATAAAAATCCATATCACCAGCAAATGAAGCAATGTTTATTCCCAAACCATGCTTCAATTATGTACATATGTTCTTTATTTATACAAATGAGAATTTTCAATGATTTATAGCATAGGACAGATTCTACTAAGAAATGTTATCTACTTTTTTTTCTGTTAAAAATAAACTATTTGGTAATCATTCTAACCATAATGAAAGACAGAATTGGCTGAACCTGGCCAGATACTGTACAAATAATTTGACTCATGTGTTTAAAGATCAACAGTGGTTTCTCATATCCTAGCAGACCAAACCCAAAACCCTCACCCAGGCCTCTCTGAATTGGTGCAACATAGCCATACTTTTCTCTGTCACAAACCCCATTTATCCTTCTCAGTATCAAGAGGCTCATACCATGCTCAAGTTGGATTTGTCTGTATTCCTTTGTTTGGTGTGCTTGTCCTTATTCCTCAAAAACTCTCTATTCCCTGTTCTTCAAAAGCTGTTCAAAATGATGCTACTCTATAATGCCTTCTCCGAGAGCTTCAGCCCCTACTGACTTCTCCTTTATCTGGACAACTGTGCCATTTACATTCAAGTACAATTATTTTGGCACTAGATAGACATGGGTTTGAATCCCCATTCTGCTACTTACTAGCTTTGTGACCTTTGCAGACATATTTGTCTGCAAAATGGGAATGATACCACTGATCTTGTGGTGTTTATCAAGGCTTAAATAAGAAAATATAGTTAAATACAATGTGAAGTGCTAATGTTATGGTGAATTGATTTTAAAATGAAGGTAGTATTTTGCAGACTTATTTGTGGAGTGTATGACATTATGACATTGACTGTGTCTGCTCAGTTAACATCTGAATGGCTCTGAATCTAGTATTAGTTCAAATTACCTGTTTTAACTGTAGGACCAGATGTGTGCAGAGACTCTAAAGCTATATGATCCATATGGAAGTCACTAGCCATATGTGCATAGTAACTTAAATTCTATAAGTTAAATATTAAATATTCAGTTTCTCAGTTACACTAGCCACATTTCAAGTGATCAGTAGCTACACTGGCTGGTGTGTATCATATAGGACAGTGCAAATATAGAACACTTACATCATTGCAAGATGTTCTATAGGACAGTTGTGCCTTAGAGAAGAATTTCTTACCTTAGCAGTCTCAAAGCTTGCTTTTTATAACATGGCAACGGCTTCGCCTTTTTAACATGAAGTAAAATATGTAGATGATATAATCTAACTGTACATATAATTTTAAAAAACAAGATAATATTCTATTACAGTGTGAGGGAGAAAAAAATGAAAACCAAATTTTACTGAAATAATATGAATTTTAATAGTAAATACAGGGGCACAAATTCATTAGAATACAGAATGAAGGCCAGGCACAGTGGCTCATGCCTGTAATCCCAGCACTTTGGGAGGCTGAGGAGGGTGGATCACCTGAGATCAGGAGTTGGCGACCAGCCTGACCAACATGGTGAAACCCTGTCTCTGCTAAAAATACAAAAATTAGCTGGGTGTGGTGGCGGGTGCCTATAATCTCAGCTACTTGGGAAGCAGAGGAAGGAGAATCGCTTGAACCCAGAAGGCAGAGGTTGCAGTTAGCTGAGATTACACCATTGCACTCCAGCCTGGGCAATAAGAGTGAAACTTCGTCTGAAAAAATGAAAATAATAATAAAAAAAGTAAAAACAGAATACAGAATGAATACTCAGATACCTGCACCTTCATGGGAAATCACCATGACTGTAACAGCTGAAAATATGGATTAGTTTAGTTCTCCTGTATTGGCAGCTCAAAGTTGTTTTGCCATCAGTAACACGATCATATGAAACGGTTAGAAACCAAAATTTCAAACCAATAAAGTATAATCTTAAAATACTTTTTTTATTTTATAAAATTGGGTTATACTAGAGTATAACCAGGATATAATCCTGCCCAACCAGGATATTCACATTGATATAATCCGCTTATTTTATTCAGATTTATCCAAATTTACTTGCACTCGTGTGTGTGTGTGTGTGTGTAATTACATATGGTTTTATCGTATGTGTAGGTTTGTGTATCCACTACTACATGGCTTTAAAAATTGTGAACAGATTTTTTCATCTACCTGTGTCTGGCAGGATATTTGAAGCCTTGAAGAATACAGGGTTATTCTTTGTATAAATTGTCCCCTGAATTGCAAGAAAACTGGCGAAATTCTTTTTTTCTAGTTATTTTGAAATACATATTACAATATTTTTAACCATAGTCATCCTAACTAAGCAATGGAACAATGGAACATCAGAACTTACTCCTCCTATCTGCAATTTTGTACCGTTTGACCAGTCTCTCCCCATCCCTCCCTCTCCACTACCCTCCCCAGCTTCTAGTAATCACTGTTGTTCTCTGTACTTCCAGAAGATCAGCTTTTTAAAATTCTGCAAATGAGTGAGATCATGCAGTCTTCTTCTTTCTGTGTGTGGCTTATTTCTCTTAACATAATGTCCTCCAGGTTCATTATGTTGTTGCAAATGATAGAATTTCATTCTTTTTACGGCTGAATCATAATCCATTGTACATATATATATACATATATACATACATATATATATATATATATCACATTTTCCTTATCCATTCATCCACCGATGGATGCTTAGGTTGAGTCGATATCTAGACTATTGTGAATAGTGCTGCAAAAAACTTGAGAGTACAGATACCTCTTTGACATCCTGATTTTCTTTCCTTTGGATATATATGCCCAGTGGTGGGATTGCTGGATCACATGGTAGCTGTATTGTTAATTTTTTGAAGAGCCTGAATACTGTTTTCCATAGTGGCTGTACTAATATCTTATTGTGGTTTTGATTTACATTTCTGTAATGATTAGTGATGTCGAGTATTTTTTTCATATGCCTATTGGCGATTTGTGTGTCTTCTTTTGAGGAATGTCTGTTCAGATCTTTTGCCCATTTTAAATTGGATTATTTATTTATTTTTTGCTATTGAGTTGTTTGAGTTCCTTATACGTTTTGGATATTAACTACTTGTCAAATGCATAATTTGCAAAAATTTTCTCCCATTCTGCATGTTGTCTCTTCACTCTGTTGATCGTTTCCTTTTTAATAATAATAATCTCATTTGTCTATTTCCCTCTGATTCTGACCCTTTTGCCTCCCTTATAAAGACTCTGGGATTACATTGGGTGCATCCAGATAATCCACAAAAATCTCCCCATTTTAAAATTCTTACTTGAATAACATCTGCAAAATCCCTTTTGCTATATGATGTACCATATTTACAAGAGTTTAAGCAATTAGGATGTGAACACCTTTGGGGAGCCACTAGTTTGTCTACCACACAGAGGAATAATTTAAAGATAATGCAGCTATTTCTTCTATATTTCTTTTGGCTTTGGTCATACGTTTCTTTGAATTTTATATGTGAAATCATTATTTAGCTTTTGTAATTGATGTGAAATATTTCATTTTTAATTTTAAATGAATAATATTCATTTTATTTGAAAGACAAAACCAAAAAATACATGAAGTTACACAGTGAAAAAAGCCTTTCCATTCAATTTCCATCTGCCTTACCCCCACTTAATAATGGTAGTTTCTAGTCTATCCTTCCAGTTTGTTTAACCATAAACACACACATATAAATACATTCCTCATTGTTTTTTTTTAACTCAAAACATCTCTCTCTCCCTCCCTTTCTTCCTTTCTCTACATATATATGTTCTTCTGCAACTTATTTTTGCATTTAATATTGCATATTTTTTATAGCTTCATAGTATTCCAATGTGTGGATGCACCACAATTTATTCAACCCGTTCCATATTGATGAATATTTATGCTATTTTCAATATTTTGTTATTACAAATAGTATTGCAATGTCTATCCGTGTATGTGCCATTTTACATATATGCAGATATATCTGTAGGATAAATTTCTGGAAGTGGAGATGACCAGTTAATAGGTAAATGCATTTACAGTTTTGATACTGTATTTCATTAAATCTAAGATGACATTGATTTCCAGAAGCATAATTATTTTATGTTCCATTAATAAACAAACTGTCAATTATAACTGCACAATGTTATTGATTGTAAGATGCATCTTGATTCACATGGTAAAAAGTGAAAAGTGTCTTACAAAGTGCCTTTTAAAAAGATAAAGTGCAATAGTTATTGCTAAATTGCCCTCCATGAGGCTTCTGTTGATTTGTATTCTCATTAGTACTGTCTGAGAGTTTCTGCTTCCCCGCAGCATTGACAACAGGATGTGTATATCAAACTTGGATTTTCCTCCTAATCTTATATGTGAGAAATGGTGTTTTTTAATGCTTTTAATTTTCATTTCACTTAGTATGGATGAGGTTGAGCATTTAAAAATATCTTTGAGGACCATTTATATATTATTAACTGTAAATTGTCTATTCATATTCCTTACCTGTTATTCTATTGAATTGTTGGTCATTTGCTAATTAAGTCCCAGGAGCATTTACATTTTATCTCTTTAAGATCTCTGATATGAGTTACAAATATTTTCCTGTGATTTTCTTAATGGTGGTTTTTTTAGACATGCAGAGTACTTTTTAAGAGCCAAATTTTTCATATTTTTTCTTTTATGAGTTATAGTTAGAAATACCTTCCCCATTGCAAGTTATAAAGGACTTCCTATTTTTTCTTTAACTACTTTCATGGGTTTTTTTACACAATAAATAATTGATACATCCAAAATTTATCCTGGTGAACATGGTGTGATATGAAACCAGCTTTTCTTTCTGAGAAATGATATCTATTTGCTATGATATTGTTTTTGAAGTTCAAATTTTCTCTACTGAATTACGATTTTTTAAGAGTACTGTATATATTTATGATAATTCTGCAATTTTATTCTGCTGCATTGGATTATCTACTGAGTCATGTGCCAGTAGCACACTGTTTAATTATTGAAGCCTATACTTGTTTTAATATCTGGAACAGCAAGTCCTCTCTAATTGCTCTGCTTTTTCAAAGTTTTCCTGGCATACTCATTTGTTTATTTTTTCATTTGAACTTTGGAATCAATTTGTCTGATTAAAAAAATGTTCAGCATATTAATTTGAAGGGTGTTAAACATTTAAAGTGATTTAGGGATAATAAACATATTGATGGGTCTTCCTGCCACAGAGCTTGGTATGTATATATATATTTTTAATGGTATGTATTTGTGTAATATTTGTCTAAATCTACTTGTCCTTCTACTAGTGTTTTATTAATTTACATTTTAATGATATAATTGAAGATTCACATTCAGTATAAGAAATAATATAGAGAGGCCAGGCAAGGTGGCTCACGCCTGTAATCCCAGCTCTTTGGGAGGCCAAGACGGTGGATCACCTGAAGTCAGGAGTTTGAGACCAGCCTGACGAATATGGCGAAACCCCGTCTCTGCCAAAAAAAAAAAAATATATATATATATATGTATACATATGTGTGTGTGTATATATATATGTATATATATGTGTGTGTGTATATATGTATATATGTGTGTGTATATATGTATATATGTGTGTGTATATGTGTGTGTTTGTATATACATATATATAAAATTATATATACATATATAAAATTATATATACACACATATATATAATTATATATACACATATATATAAAATTATATATACACATATATAAAATTATATATACACATATATATAAAATTATATATACACATACATATAAAATTATATATACGTGTGTATATATATATGTGTGTGTGTGTATATATATATATATATACGTATATATATATAAAATTAGCCAGGCTGGTGGCCAGTGCCTGTAATCCCAGCTACTCAGGAGACTGAGGCAGGGAGAATCACTTGAACCTGGGTGGTGGAGGTTGCAGTGAGCCGAGATCCATTGCATTCCAGCCTGGGCAACAGAGTGAGGAGACTCCATCTTAAATAACAACAATGACAAAAATACAGAGAGATAGATGTAAACGTTGTGTAGTTTCCCCCAATGGTAACAGTTTGTAAATCTGTAACATTTCTATAGTATACCTGCACAACCAGGATATTCACATTTATATAATCCGCTTACTTTATTCAGATTTATCCAAATTTACTTGCACTCGTGTGTGTGTGTAATTACACATGGTTTTATTGTATGTGTAGGTTTGTGTATCCATTACTACATCACTACAGTCAAGATAATAGCAGTCATGTTTGCAAGTAGTTTTCATATACATTTCACACATTTCTTAAGTTTGCGCCTAAGCATTTCATCTTTGTTCTTATTATAAAGGACTTTTTTCTCTACTACATTCTAATTGATTATTAGTGGTAACAAGTGTATTAATACTTTTTATGTTTTAAGCTTGTAGCCACCATATTTTTTGATTCTCAGATTGTTTCTAGTGTTTTTAAAAATTGATTGTTTTGAGTATTTAGTCATATCATCCATAAATAGTGTTAGTTTTACCTTTTCTTTTCCAATACTTCAAAGGCTCTGTGTCATCTAATTGATGTGGTTGGCGTATTTACAAAAAACATTAACATTGGAAATATTGGGTGTCCTGATGTTTTTCACATTAGAGGGAATATATTGTTTTTCTCTATTAAGCATGATGTTGGCATTTGGACTAAAGTAGATATGTTTAATTATGTTGTGGAAATATCCACATATGCATAGTTCATTGAGTATTTCCACTAAGAATGATTGTTGAATTTTTCCAAATGTTTTTTAGCATTTTTGGAGATGATTATACAATTTTTATAAGATATACTAGTATAATTATTTAATATAATAAATTTTCTAATATTGAGCCATCTTTGCAACCCTGAATAAACCCCACATGGGTCCAGATACATCATTCTTTTAATGTGTTGCTGGGTTTCATTTGTTAGTATTTTATTTAAAAATTTCATAGCAATATGCTAGTCAGGTTGGACTGTAGTTTTTTGTCTACAATTTTTGGGTTTCAGCATTATTCTCACTCTTTTTCCATCTGATTGGTCCTCCAGGACTGGTCTTTTGCCTTCATCTACAGGGCCCAAAGTGACTCCCTAGCACATCCTCACTCCAGCTAGCATGAAAGGGAAAAGAAGTAGTGGAAGATATCAACCCCTGTTGTTAAGGAGAAGTCCCAGTTTCACAATTGTACTTACATCTTAGCGTTCAGAAGTTACACCAAGACGCAGTGGAAGCTGATAATTGTTGTCATTATCGTATACCTCTAACATGAAGTCTCTGATACACAGATTTATTAACGTGATTCTGTCCATTAGTCTGTCCTCCAGCTTTCCTTTGATTTCTTCTTATGTTTCAGTAGTGTTTTAAAGTCAACTTCATAAATATCTCACACATTTCTTGTTAATTGTTATTTATTCCTGTTCACCTTTTGTGGTGAGTTTTTTATTTCTCGGCAAAGTTTTGCGGCACTTTTCCACTTTTTTGTCTTTTATCAATGTCATGCTAGTTTCTTCTTACTACTCATCATTATGGGTAGTTCTTAAAAAAACAGTGAGGCCCTAACCTGTAGTAGTTCAGCAAGCTATGTTCTTTGAAAACAGGATATTTATAAAGTAATCAAGTTAAAGCAAGGTCATTAGGGTGGATGCTGATCCAATATGACTGATGTCTTTACTAAAAGGGGGAATTTATCCCATTACTGAGTAAATATCCAGAGGAATATAAGTCATTCTACCATAAAGACACATGCATGTGAGTGAGTGTTCACTGCAGCACTATTCACAACAGCAAAGACATGAAATCAACCTAAAAACCCATCAGTGACAGAATGGATACAGAAAATGTGGTACATATATACCATGAAATACTATGCAACCAGAAAAACAATGAGATCATGTCTTCTGCAGGAACATGGATGGAGCTGGAAGCCATTATCCTTAGCAAACTAATGCAGAAACAGAAAACCAAACATCACTTGTTTTCACTTGTAAGTGGAAGCTAAATGGTGAGAACTCATGTACAGGAAGAAGGGAACAAGAGACACTAGGGCCTACTTGACAGTGAAGGGTGGGAGGAGGGAGAGGAGCAGAAAAAGTAGCTATTGGGTACTAGGATTAGTACCTGGATGATGAAATAGTCAGTAAAACAAGCCCCGTGCTATTAGTTTACCTGTATAACAAATCTGCACGTCACATGTACCCCTGAACCTAAAATAAAAGTTAAAAAATGGAGAAATCTGGGCACAGAGACAAAAATGCATAGGGAAGATGATGGGATGATACACAGGGGAAGTGCCATCTAAAGATTGAGAATTGGAAGTATGCTGCCATAAACCAAAGCATGCTGGGGCCACTGGAAAGTAAGAAAGGTAAGAAAGGATTCCTTCATAGGTTTCAGAGGGAACACAGCCCTGCCAGCATCTTGATTTCAGACTTCCAGGCTCCAGAACTGTGAGACAATTAATTGTTGTTATTTTAAGCCACTCTATTTGTGGTGTTCGTTATGACAGTGGTAGGAAACTTACTTATCTATCAATTATTGAGTTGGATTTTTCTGGATCAGCAATTTTCAGGGGATTTATTTGTGTGTGTTTGGGGAGGGTTAATGGGGAACCAGGGCTGTATTCCAGCTTCACACCCTAACAACTCCCTTCTGTGCTGCTCCTTTAGACAGATTGCTCCCTGCAAACATGGTTCAGCTGTGTGGATCTCTGTGCAGCCCTATCGTTTCAGCTTGTCTTTACCAAATAAATCTAGGAAGACTTAGTCCACCAGCTCTTCTGGCCTCTTGCACCCATTTTTGTAAGCTTTGTGCTTGCCATGTAAACCATGGTAATGAAAGTTCATTATTTTTAACCTCAGGATCTCTCTCTACTCTTTTTGCTTTTTTTTTTTTTTTAAAAAAAAAAAACTCTTCCCTTATTCCTTCTGTCTTTTCTCAGTTACTTTCATAGCCCTATGCTTATTTTGAAATGTTTAGATTATATATGTTATTGCAAATGGAGTATGCAGGGTTTTTGTTATTGTTGTTGTTCTCTTTGTTGCTTTTCTGTCATTTACAGAAAAGCAAGATGCAGATTTCCACAGTCATGTTCTTGAGTGAAGACTCATCAAGAACTTTAAAAAACTTTGCAATGGTTAGGCCGGGCGCGGTGGCTCACACTTGTAATCCCAGCACTTTGGGCGGCCGAGGCAGGCGGATCACGAGGTCGGGAGATCAAGACCATCCTGGCTAATGCTGTGAAACCCCGTCTCTACTAAAAATACAAAAAATTAGCCGGGCGTGGTGGCGGGCGCCTGTAGTCCCAGCTACTTGGGAGGCTGAGGCAGGAGAATGGCGTGAACCCGGGAGGCGGAGCTTGCAGTGAGCAGAGATAGTGCCACTGCAGTCCAGCCTGGGCGACAGCGAGACTCTGTCTCAAAACAAAAACAAAAGCAAAAAAAACCTCTGTAACGGTTAGAACAGAATTAGAGAACGCGTAAGACTATGTGATGACTTTGTATTTTTCTTTTAGCAGATATCTGATTGGAATAATGGGAAATAATGGTGAGTTAACATACCAGGCCACTTAAAGAGAGCCACTTTGTCAGTTTGTGTAGTTACAGAAACATCCCAATCCTGTTTCTCCAGCCTGCACTCCAGCCTACAGTGTAAGCACAGAACAAACCTCTCACAGATATGTCACTTTGGAGGGAGATTTTTAAATGCTGTCAAAAAAGGCTGGAGTCTTATAAATAAATGGGCTTTCTGTAATTTTTTGTTGAGAAGTTCAGCAGAATAAGTGCTTCTGATACTTTTTGACCTGGCATCAATGAAATCTTTTAGCAATCATTCCTTCAACAAATATTATATTTCTTGAGTGGGGTTAATGTGCTCAGCTCGTGTCTGAAGTGGGAGATAAACAATAAGTGAAACAGAAATTTCTATTCCCTTTGAAAGCACAGTTTAATTTCATTTGATAGGTTCTTACAGAAAAAGTCCCTGATGGGTTTGTTTTCAAAAGCAGAGCTAATACTTATATTTCATGTTTCTTTTTATTAACTCCAGCAATAAAATAGTGAAGTCACTTTGTTACTTAGTCTCTGGAAGAATTAAATATGTTCCTATCTAATAGTTTTAAAAAATCATGATAGCACTGTTATATTAAAGCTTTAGTTTTTCTCCCCTCTGAAAAATGAAGTCCCCACAGGATCTGGAACCAGGATTTAGAACTAGACAGACCCAGTTTCAAATCCTGATCTCATCACTGGGAAGTTATCTGGCCTCTCTTGAACTTCGATTCTCTCAGCTGTAAAATACAAATAATAATAAAACCAACCTTTCTAGCTTGGTAGGGAAATTAAGCATGCAAAACCATGTAAAACTCCTAGCATGTCATATAGGAAGAGGTCAGTAATGTCTACTTCAGATTTTATAATTGTCATAGTTATTTATGACACTGTATATTAAGTTAATCATATATTGTATACTCCAGGAATGGCCCCTAAGTGGCCTCCCTTCTACAGTCCTCTATTGTTATAGAGACTTTTTGAAATCATTATCTCTAACCCATACCCTTGTTTATTGCATTCTTCAGTTTTGTTTTTGTTGCTGTTGATGATGATTTTTTAAATTGAATTTTGTGCTCTTGATTTTCTTTATTTAGTTAGCCTTTGGCCAATCGGTGATACCTATGATGACTTCCTAGATGAGTAGACCTCGTAGCATAATTCTTTTTCTTTTCTTTTTTCTTTTTTTTTTTTTTTTTTTTTGAGACAGAGTTTACTCTGTCATGCAGGCTGGAGTGCAGTGGCATGATCTCAGCTTACTGCAGCTTCCCCCTCCCGGTTCAAGTGATTGTCCTGCCTCAGCCTTCTGAGTAGTTGGGACTACAGGTGTGTGCCACCATGCCTGTCTAACTTTTTTTTGTATTTTTGTAGAGACAGGGTTTTGCCATCTTGGCCAGGCTGGTCTCAAACTCCTGACCTCAAGTGATCCTCCTGCCTCGGCCTCCCAAAGTGCTAGGATTACAGGCGTGGGTCACCGTGCCCGGCTGGATCATTCCTTTTCAATATGTCCTCCTTGCAGGCCGAAGATCGTGCCAGAAGACTGAGAACCCAGGCCTCCAAGATGGCCACAGCTGCACCAAAGATCACAAGGTAATTGGTGGTTGCTTTGGCATCAGAAGCTATGCTGTGGTAATACATGTGAGGTATTTTGAATGGCAGGTTGCATAAGATGATATTTCACTTTTTCCTGTAAGGACTAAAGAGTATAGAAGTAATTCCAAATGGTGTCTTGATTCCAGGAACAGTCCAAGAAGGTGACAGGAATATTAATGCCAACTATGGTCCTGTACTTAGAAATACTTTTGATAGTCAAAGGTAAAAGTAGATACAGTTTGTTATAATGTTATAATCATGGTGATGAAAGACATAGTGATGTCAAAGAAAATAAGAAATTGTGGGAGTCTTGGATCGTGACCTAGTTCTGCTCTGTAAGTAAATAGATGAACTTGAGCGAACTCATTACATTTTTCTACATCTGTTTAATCAACAGAAATGTCGACTATAGTATAGTTAGAATCACAGACAGTCGAACCAGACTGCCTTGATGCAAATTGTTTTCCTCTTTGCGAGCTATTGAGCAAGTTCATTAACTTCTTTGTGTCTCAGTTTCCTTATTTGTAAACAGAGATAAGTCGTATCAACTTCAGAAAGTTGTTATGAGGATTAAATGAGTTAATGAATGGAAAATGCTTGGAAGAGTGCCGAGTACATAGAAAGAGAGTGAGTGAAAGAGTAAGTAACTACGATGACCCCCTCTTCAGGCTGCCATTTGGTAGAGGGCAAGGGAGTGTCTAGCCATCGAGTAAGACCATGCTCTGCACCCACCAACAGCAAGGCTCAAGACAGTGCCTGCATCCTCAGAATAAGCCTTCCCTTCTGCAGGTATCTCATCTCCATCTGTGGGGACCAGGTATGAGGCTCTGAACAATTCCTGCTCTGGCAAGACACCCCCGCATCTTTCTCCCTCAAACATTCATAGCCTCTCTGCCATTTTATGCTTCTGGTACACCAGAAATAATAAATAATATCGCAATGCCCTGCGTCACTGTTCATGTATTTCCTGGTCTGTCTCATACTCTGGACTTGAATTCTGTAAGACACTAGACTTGTCTTTTCTGCCCCAATCTCCTCCTCCCCCATTTGCTGAAGCCCTAGAATTCTCTGTGAATCAGCAACAAAACCTTATCTTAAATTTCTTTCGTCAACTTTCTCTTCTTTTCGTTGTAACCAAAACCTGGCTGTATATAATACTATATTTCTACTGCCTTTTCTAATGTTGAGTGTTTTATTTCCCAGACCCCTCCTATCCTGGGATTTCTAGGCCCTTCTCCCTTTCTCCTCCATGAGAAACACCCCGCTTGAATCTCATGTTCTCAGACTGTACTCTTTATCCATCATCTCACCTAATGTAATTAGTTTAATACCTTCCAGATTGCTAACTTTCATTCCTTGAACATTTTATCTCTTGGGTCACTCATTCTATCCAACTTCCTTCTCATCATAATTCGGGAGAATTTCAACGTTCTTTTAGGTAATTTTTCATGCCTTGGTGTGATAAATTGCTTGACCTCCTCTAACTCCTCCTTAGCCACTCCATCCCATGTTCTATCCTTGACCTTATCATACTCCTTACTGCAAACTCTCAACTGCAGACATTCTACTTGCAAGCACCACCTCTTGTTTCCCTGCTTTCAAAAATAATTTGGTCTGACACGACCAATAATCTACTCACTGTAACCACTATAATGTTCTATTTTACAATCTTACTCTGCTTAAATTCCATGACTGTCATTATAACTTTGTTGTATAGATTCTAAACTTTATTAAGCTATCCGATGTATATGTGCTCTAGATTCCATCCTTTGTCTATTGATATTATCCCAGAAATTTTCCTTTTCAATTCCATCCTTTGTCTATTGATATTATCCTAGAATTTCCCTATTAAATCATCATTTTTTCTTTACAAGATAATTCTTATTAGCATACAAATATTCTGTAATTTATTCAATTTAAAAAATCCACCTTTTTAGATCCCAGTCTGTTTCAATCATCTCATTATTCTCATTATTCTCCCTTCTTTTACAGAAAAACTTGTTTAAGGCATTTTTTGTGCTTTATTCTGTACTTCCTATTTCCTCCTCTCATTTTTTCTTGAATCCATGCCAATCAAGTATTTTTTTACCACCATTCCACAGAAACTTCTCTTAAAGTTAAACCAATGACTTCCATATTCCTAAGAGGTCAATTCCAATCCTCTTCTAAGTTGATCGACTGCAGCATTTAGCATGTTTGATCATTCACTTGTTTTTGAAACACTGCTTCCATAACACCCACCCTGTTTTCTTTTTCTCCTATATAGTTTTTGCTCTTTCTTTGCTAATTCGTTCTTATCTGTCTGACTGGTAAATGTCAGAGTGACTTAGAGTTCAGTCTTTGAACCCCCTTCTTCCTCTGTCTCTACCTCTTCCTTAGGTGATCTCATTTAGTTTTAGGGCTTTAACTATTAAATCCATACTATGTGGTGATGACTCCCAAATTTATATCTGCAGCTCTGACCCCTCCTCACCTCCAGAAACCTGTATCCAGCAACTTACTTGATATGTCATGTGGATAGTTAGAGACATCTCAAACTTAACATGTTCAAAACAATTCCTAATACTCATCTATAAACAATTATTAAACTATCCTTATGCCAACTTTCCCATGATGGTAATTCCATCCTTCGAGATGCTGGGTAGAAAGATTTTGGAGTTATCTTTGACTCCTTACATTCTCCTCCCACCCTAGTCTGTTAGCAAATTGTGTTGGCTCTCTCCTCAAAATATATTCAGAATTCTATTTCTTATCACTTTTCGTTCCATTTTTGTAGTCCAAATCTTCATCCTCTTTCACCTGGATTACTGCAATTGTTTCCTAACAGCTTCCCCTACACTTCTGCAATATAGTCTGAGAATGGTACCCAAAAGATGTTATTAAAATGTAAACCAGATCATCTTACATCTCTGCTCACAACTCTTTTGTGTTTTGCAGTTTTCAAGTCAGCATGTCATCACATATCCTCCCAGTTCCTAAGAGCTCTCTACCTCTCTGCCCTCAGTCTCCATACTCCTTCTTCACTACACTGTGGATTCTTCCCTCATACATGACTAACTGTCACCTTCTCAGAAAGACCTTCCCTGGCCATCCTATCTAAAATTTCACTCTTCTCCCAACACTTGATGTCCCCCTTCCCTACTTTATTTTCTCTTCTTAACACTAACCAATATCGAACATACTTATTTTTACTTACTTATATTGTTTATTACCTGCTTCACCCACTAGAAGGTAAGCTTCATGAGGATAGGGATATTTGTGTGTTTCTTTCACCATGGTGCTTGGAATAGAGCCTGGCACACAGTAGATAATCAGTCAATACTGAGGATGTTATCTCATTCTAAGCGCATGTAGAACTCATAATCCTATGCCTTACTGTCTTACACATAATTTTCAAAGCTAGAAAGAACCATAAAGATTATATCATCTAATATGGTTTGACTCTGTGTCCCCACCCAAATCTCATCTTGAATTGTAATCCCCACATGTTGAGGGAGGGTTCTGGCTGGAGGTGTTTGGATCATAGGGGCAGTTTCCCTCGTGCTGTTCTCATGATAGTTATTGAGTTCTCACGAGGTCTGATGGTTTTAAAAGTGGCACTTTCTCCTTTGCTCTCTCTCTCTCCTGCTGCCGTGAGAAGACAGGCCTTGCTTTCCCTTCACCTTCCGCCATGATTGTTAAGTTTCCTGAGGCCTCCTCACCTATGCGGAACTGTGAGTCAATTAAACCTCTTTTCTTCAAAAATCCCCCTTCTCAGGTAGTATCTTTGTAAGAGTGTGAAAATGGACTAATACATCATTCAATTACTCTGATATTGAGGATACTGAAGAACAGAGGTGAAGAGACTTGTCCGTACCTCTGTGGATGGCAACAGAGTTTTGCCAAATTCCTTTATTACATGTCTTGTAGTGACCTCTATGTTCAACGTTTACCTTAGGACTTACACAACTTCATCTAAAACTCTAGCTATTCACACCATAATTTTAATTTGTGAATATTTTTCTTAAATGCAAAGTCTGCTGGTTACAAATGAACTCCCTTGAAGTCAGGAAAAAATTAAGTGTGCTCATTTGACACATCTCACTTACATGACACTAAGTACATTTATAGTTTGTGAGATTATGATTCTTCCATTCAAGTTTTAAGACTGTAAATTTTAGTATCTTAGTTATTCTTTATTACTGGGCTGTTTTTGATATTGTGGTTTACATATTTTGAATATACCTGTTATCTAAGGCTAACATAAAAAATTCCCATTGAATTTTCTTAGCACTTCTGTTGAAAATCAACTGATTAAAAATGTGAAAGTTAATTTCTGGAGTCTTAGTTTATTCACTTAGTGTATATGTTTATCCTTATGCCAGTACCACACTTTCTTGATTACTGTTGCCTTGTAGTCGACTTTGAAATGAGAACATGTGAGTTCTTCAACTTTGCTCTTCCTTTTCAAACTTATTCTGGCTATTCTTGGTGTCTTGTATTTTCATATGGATTTTACAGTTGGCTTGTCAATTTCTGCTTAAAAGAAGCTAGTGTTTTGGTCAAGATTTGGCTGAATGTGTAGGTAAATTTGAGTTGTATTGCCATCTTAATAATTTTAAATCTTCCAATTCATGAGCATGGAATGTTTTTTCCTTTATTTAGGAATTCTTTATTTTTTTCCAACTGTGTTTTGTAGTTTTTGTATGCAGGTCGTGAACTTCTTTTAAGGTTATTTCTACTTATTTCATTCTTTTAAATTGAATTATAAACAGAATTGCTTTCTCAATTTTATTTTTTAGGTTGTTCATTTCTGGTGCAGATAAATACAACTGATTTTTATATACTGATCTTGTTTCAGCAACTTGGCTGAACTTGTTTATTGGTTCATATATATATATGTGTATATATACACATATATGTGTATATATACATATATACACATATATGTATATATATACATATATACACACACACACACACATATACATTTAAAAGTGAATTCATTAGAAGCTTCTATATGCAAATTATATAATCTGTGAATAGATATAGTCTTACTCTTTCTTCCCAATCATATACATATTATATCTTTTCTTTTTGGCTTAATAGTTATGACTAGAACCTCTTGTCCAATGCTAAAGAGTTGTGGTGAGAGCAGACATCCTTGTATTGTTGCTGATTTGGGTGAAAACTTCAGCCTTTCATTGTAAAGTATAATGTTAACTGTGGATTTTTAAATAGATACTCTTTATCAGAATTAGGAAATTCCCTTTTATTTCTAATGTTTATCTTTTATTGTGAATGATTATTGAATGTTTTTCAAATGTTATATTTTCACCTACTGAGATGATTGTATGGGCTTTGTCCTTCATTCTATTAATGTTGATTATTATATTATTGTATTAATATTGATTTTGGATGTTAGACCAACCTTAAATTCCTAGGAGAAATCTTCCATTTTGTCATGGTGTAGAAGCCTTTTTATATATTTATATATTTTTGAATTTGAGAATCCTTTTGTTTATGTCCTCATAAGTGATGTTTTTCTGTAGTTTCTTTTCTTATTATGTCATTGTCTGTTTTTGTTATTAGGGTAAAATGCGTCATAGAATCAGTTGGAAAGTATTTTATTCACGTCTACTTCTTAGAGAAGTTTGTGAAGGATTGGTATTGAGACCACGGTGAAACCCCGTCTCTACTAAAAATACAAAAAATTAGCCGGGCGTGGTGGCGGGCGCCTGTAGTCCCAGCTACTCAGAGAGGCTGAGGCAGGAGAATGGCGTGAACCCGGGAGGCGGAGCTTGCAGTGAGCCGAGATCATGCCACTGCACTCCAGCCTGGGTGACAGAGCGAGACTCCGTCTCAAAAAAAAAAAACAAAAACAAAACTCTTTAAATGTTTGGTACCATTTACTAGAGAAGCCACTGGGCCTGAGCTTTTATTTTGAGAAGTTTTGACATGACTAATTCAATCTCTTTACTCTAATTGGTCTATTCAGATTTTCTATTTATTTTTGAGTCACTTTTTGCTGGTCATATCTTCCCAGGAATTTGTCTATTCCACGTCGGTTATCAGCATACTGTTGTTCATAGTATTCCCATATATATCTTTATCTTTAAGGTTATTAGTGATATCCCTTCTTTTATTTCTGATTTTAGTAATTTAAGTTTTTTATCTTTTTCCTTGATCATTCTAGCTAAACATTTTGTCAATTTTGTTGATATTTTCTTTTCTTTTCTTTTTCATTTTTAAGACAGAGTCTCACTCTGTTGCCAAGGCTGGAGTGTAGTGGCATCATCTCGGGTCACTGCAACCTCCGCCTCCCGGGTTCAAGCGATTCTTCTGCCTCAGCCTCCCGAGTTGCTGGGATTATTACAGGCACCCACTACCATGCCTGGCTAATTTTTGTATTTTTAGTAGAGACAGGGTTTCACCATGTTGGCCAGGCAGGTCTCGAGCTCCTGACCTCAAGTGATCCACTTGCCTGGGCCTTCCAAAGTGCTGGGATTATAGGCATGAGCCACCGCACCCACCCTGATGTTTAAAAAAAAAATTTTTGTTTGTTTTATTAATCTTCTCTCATATTTTCTGTTTTCTGTTTCATTTGCTTGCACTCTAATCTTTATTATTTCTTTCGGCTTATTTGAGGTTTGTTCTTTTTTAGTTCTTAAGGTGGATGTTTAAATTATTGATTTGAGATGCTTTCTGTTTTTAATAAAGGTATATATTTTTAATATATGTGTCTTGCAGCTATAAATTTTACTGTAAGCCCTGCATTAGCTGCATTCCATAAGTTTTGGTACGTTGTGTTTGTTTTCATTTATATAAAGGATTTTGTAATTTCTCTTGTGATTTTTTCTTTGACCCTTTGGATATTCAAGAGTGTGCGGTTTAATTTCCACATATTTGTGAATTTGCCAAAATTTCTTGCATTACTGACTTCTAATTTATCCCAATTGTGGACAGATAACATTTTAAGTATGATCTAAATAATTTTAAATTTATTTAGACTTGTTTTATGGCCTAACATGTGCTCTAGCCTGGAGAATGTTTCCATGTGTGCTTGAGAAGAATGACTATTCTGCTATCGATAGGTGGATTCTTCTACAGATGTCTGTTAGACCTGTTTGATTCATAGTGTTGTTAAAGTTTCTGTTTCCTTGTTGATATTCAGCCTAGTTCTTCTGTCCAATATTGAAAATGAGGCATTAAGTATTCTCCAACTATGATTGTTGAATTATCTGTTTCTCCCTTGCATTCTCTCAGTTTTTGCTTCATGTATTTTAGGGATCTATTAGGTGCATATATATTAATAATTATTATCTGTTCCTAATATGAAATTCACAGAATTCTACAAAATTGTAGGTTTTATTGCTCATTAGGAATGTAACTTGGCCTCCCTTTCCTCATCTTTAAAATGGCGAAAATAGTACCATGATGGGTGTAGTATGAGGAATAAAAATGCTTAGTAAATAGTAGGCACTCGATAAATACGGTTTTTTTTTTCTCTTGTCTTTCAGAGATTGTTTTCTCATTGAGCTTGCATTGTACCAGATTTGGTATTCCTTAGGGGATGTGTTTACAATCTCTAATCATTGATACTCACAGAAGAAAATACTGCATTCAGCTCCTCAGCCAGACTGTAGGTTGGTGGAGTAATACTGCCATAGAATCCTTGGAAGACAGACTCCCTTTGATGTCTGTTGGTCTTTTCTGCTTTTGAATATAGGACAGGGACTGTCTAGATTATCTGCCATGAGGCAGTTATCAGTTACTGATTACCCCTTGATGATATTATGTCAAAGATTTTATTATCTTTTCGTCTTGGCTGTGGCAAATATAAGGCACCAAAAATGGAAGAAAAAATAGGCTTCAAACAGCTTGTTATTTTAAAAATAACTACTTATTAACAGGTTAATTTATACTAATTCAATTGAATTATTTTTCTTAAAACAGATTTTCTTTTTTTTTTTTTATTTTTATTTTTTTTTTTTTTTTGAGTCGGAGTCTTGCTCTGTCACCCAGGCTGGAGTGCAGTGGCGCAATCTCGGCTCACTGCAAACTCCGCCTTCCGGGTTCACGCCATTCTCCTGCCTCAGCCTCTCGGAGTAGCTGGGACTACAGGCGCCCGCCACCAGGCCCGGCTAATTTTTTGTATTTTTAGTAGAGACGGGGTTTCACTGTGGTCTCGATCTCCTGACCTCGTGATCCACCCGCCTCGGCCTCCCAAAGTGCTGGGATTACAAGCGTGAGCCACCGCGCCCGGCCAGATTTTCTTTTTTATAGATGGGACATGATTCTCTAGATCCCTCCGAGGAGTAGGTGTTTCCTAGAAAGTCCAAATTTACAAGTTAATCTCTCCTGCATAACTTAAATATCTCTTATTCTAATTTAAGTTTTTAAAGCTTATATCAATCTTGCACTTGAAAAGTAGCTCCTAAGTCTCCTTGCTCTAATCTTAGTGATAATTGTAATTGAGAATGCCAATGATGGTGAAATGGTATTAGCCAAATATTATCGTAGATTTGCCTCTTTCCTTTCTTCACACATTGGTGATCTCTAAAGGGGATTGTACAGCAGGAGGAGATATGGTCACCTTGAATTGTGAGACTTGCTTCATGAAAAATGAATGGGAAGAAGCCAGGGAATCATTGATTGGCAAGGGTAGGAAGTGGAATTGTAGGAACTTTTTTTTAAATTTGAAGACATTAAGTCTAAAACTTAGTAATTTTTCAGTAATTAATTTTCTACATTTTTTACAAAATAGAAAAATAGTTTTCTTTGTAGAATTCTGTTCATATATCATGTCTAGAGACAGGAACCAATGGATTGATATTTATCTACAGTGACATATTCCATGCAGCTCCCTGGCATTCTCTTTCTTTTTTGAGATTTTTAGTTCTATCTAGTAATTACTGATGGAAAAATAATGATTACATAAAAAATCTACAGGAATAGAAAAGAAGAAAAAGACCAGTACCCAAATCTTAACAGCAGTTGAACTTAGGTGAGCTCTGTATGATTTTATTTTACAATTTCTACTTTTTTGTATTTTTAGTTACTCCTTGCAAAGTATGCTTTACTGAGTATTTGTAATTTAAAAAATGAGTTTGCATCTTATCTAAATAAAGATCAAATGGATACATCAGGTACCCTGGTCAGTCTGTTCCTTCCACCTATTTTTACCTAGTCAAACACCATGCTGATCATCTTAGGTATCATGATATGTAATGCTTTCAAGCATAAAACAGATACTAGAATTAAGATATAGAACATTATTTTTGTCAATATTTATTTTTAAACAATCTCTAGAACAAAAGAAATTTAAAAACAAAAGGCTTAAAATGCATTAATACCTGAATGTTAATAATTTAATATTTTTCCCAGGTGATTGCACAATGCTTAAATATAATTAAACAAAAAAGATGCAATAAAGTATAATCCTGCAACATCATCCCATAATCTGATTTTAAGTAAATATTACATTTTTAAGTATTTTATGCTCTGTTTTTTTTAATATAGTCACTATTATATGTACTTGCTTTTATGTTACATAAGCTTTCAATATATAACTTAATCTCTGAGATGTTATTTGGTTGAGAGGCCTCAGTTGATTAAACGTAGATTTTCTTATTATAAAATCAGAAATAATAGTACTTGCCTGTAATAAGCGGAAAGGTTAATATTCATAAGATTCATAATCTTTAAGCAGTTACATATACGCAAAAAATTACTGTAATTAATCTTAGATGATAGTCCCTAGTTTGAGAAAAAGTTTGGTTTGACATTTAGTAATTAAGCCTTATTGCATGATACTTCCTTGACTCAGCAAAGCCACATATAATATAAATCAAGTATAGAGGACTTTGGTTTTTAAATGTTAAAATATAATTGGAGCAGATAGGTACCTACAATATGCTCTTATAATGGGAATTAAAAGCCCTTTAGTAAGTCCACATTCATTTCCTATTTGATTGCTAAATATTTAAGAGTTTTTCAGTTATGGCCTGTCTCACAGAGGAAGTATGATTATCTAAATATGTACTTTTTTTTAAAATAAAGGAATTGCTTGCTCAACTCAGTGCTTTCTGTAAAACATTGCAAAATTGTGCACATCTGCAAGTTAAAACCATGACATATAGCAGGATAAAACTGAACAGAATTTGATTGCAGACCTGAAGCTGATTTTCTCGGTTTTGCTACCAAAAACATATCTTGCTAGAGTATGCTCAAGATTTTTTGAACAGTCCATGAAAGGTGACAGGGATGTTAATCTCCACTTCAGCCCGGGCAACTTCACTTAAGTCCTTGGCATTCAGAATCAGGAGATAAGCAGGCTTTTGTCCTGCTCCTGGGCTCACCACCACACTCAGAACTACACCTGTTTATCAGAAGTACATAAGGCAATATTGAGTTTTTAAAAGCCCCAAAGCTACAGATTAAATGTCATTGAAATAATATAGGAGGTATTACATTGACTAATGTAGAAAACCATATGACCTGACTTCTTTTTCTGACTCTTGTACCACCTGGCATGAGACCACCTAAAGAGGTCTTTTAAACTCTTTATGTACCCTACCTACACTGTAAGCTCCAAGAAGGGGGAGTCTTGTCTGTCTTGCTCACTGCTATATGTCAATATTCTATGACAATGACTACAGCATAGTAGGTACTCATTAAATACTTACCGCATAAATGGATCTGTTCTTATCTGTAACATAAAAATATAGCACCTGCTGTACATACTGTAAAAACTGTGATGATCAAATGAAAAGTGTGTATTAAAAGACTTTGAAAGCAGTAAGATATATCATATGTATGGTTTCTAAGATCGATCTGGAAGCTGACTTCCTTCAAACAAAATGAGAACAAATCTTTTACAGCTTTGACTGGATATGTAAAATCATTTAGTGTGAAATGGCTCCACAATTCTCTATCTCATTTCTCTTAGTTTTCCATATTGATCCCATAGAGTGTAATCTATCTCCCTGTCCCAGCAGAGAAATAGTTAACTAACACTGCTGATTTGTAATTTGAGTTGCTGTATCTGAGTTGCTGGTATGGTTCTGGGTCTTTTTCGAGCCCTAGCTTACTGAAAGAACAAATGAAAACTATTCACAGACCTGCCTTCTCATTCTCTTGTATCTGCTATAATACTTAGCTTCCCTTCTTAGAATTGCTATTTTTTTAGAAATATGTCTTCGTCAGGAAAGGCAAAAACCTAGAATTCCTGTTGCCATTTTTTCTTCCTTCTTTCCCTCGTCTAGAGCAGACATTGATGCTCCATCCTGACACCAAATGGTGCTTTGACATTTTAATCTACTGGTAATCAACAAGACCTGATCAAAAGATGAAGTCCTTTTCAAATAGGTTTAATTCTTCAGTACTGCTCTATTTATAGTATTAAGGATCATTTTTGAGTATTCCAGAATAATCAACCTTACTCCTTTCCTAATGAACTAACATACAGAACTGCAGTAAGAAGAGTATTCAGACACAACAATTGCTTTCATTACCATCATCTTCTTCCAAGGCATCTGGGTGAGAAACAAAGATGGGTTCTGATGGGTATGAATCAGGCTCTTGCCAAACCCAAGTTTCTTTAGTTTTGACATTCAGCTTACAGAGCTGTTTGTGAGAAAGAAAAATCAATCAAGCAATCATTCAATATGCTTTACTTGACTAGCATATACTCAAAGTACTGTTCAAATATTAGTAAGAAGGATTAATTACCCTATCTGGAACAAAGTGATTCAAGCCAAGTCCATATGCATATGTGTAAGATTTCCCACAATACTTCTGGTAATTGATTTGAGGAAACTCAAATGCTGCAAAATAGAGCACATGCTTAGGAAAACTCTTAATCTCTTTGAAAGAAACATTTGTTCACTCCCGTGTGAAGTTTTCTCTAGATCATCTCACCTTGGCGAGGCCCTGAAAAGAGAACCTCAGGCTCCAGCCAGATAGTCTCGTCACTGCACAGAATTGCAGTGGCAGTTGTATTGGGGAGCGTAACTAAATTCTTGCCTGTGTCAGCCTAGGAGAGAAGATAACAGAAACCTCAGTGAGCAGGAAAGAATTCAAACAGCCAGAAATGCAGACTTCCTAAGTCTTGGCTCCTGAGTTCTTTTTTAGGTCAACACGCAGGGAGGAACTGCAGGAAGCTATAGATGAGGGACCCTGGGACGCGACTGGGCGAGCTAGCTGTGCCTGTGTCAGTCACTGGCTGTGTAACACTGGGAAAGTCACATAACCTCTTAGGCCATCAATTTTCTCTTCTGTAAAATGAGACCATCCTTCAAGAAAATTTAGGGCTCCAAAGAAAGGCCTCTGCAAAACAAAAAAACAAAAACCAAACAAAAATCTCAAAACCAATAATAATAATAATTAATGTTTTTCTGCAGAACAACAAAGACTTCAACTGCCTGAGGGATGAAAGAATGTATATCTCTTTCACACTTAGAATATGTTCTGATTTTGCTTGAAAAAAAAAATCCTTACAGTTATGTTGACAAAAAGAAAAAAAAACCACTGGACCATATGTTTCCTAAGATCTCTTGTCACACACACATGATTTTTCTGATTATTTTATGAGAACAATGGATACCATGAGATTTTTCTAACATATCTACTTATTAATAATTTCATCAAATACTTGATTACATATTTTGTTCTAGACTCAATTCTTGGCATTCAGGATATTTTGGAGTGAAGTCCCTGTCCTCATGAAAGCTACATTCTAGTTCAAGGAGATATACAATAAATATAATTAATAAATTTTATAATATACCACAAATGTGGGGGAAAAATAGAATAGAGGAAAGAGATCAGAATGTGAAGGGTAAGTGGTTAAAATTTGAAGAGATGGTTAGGGTAGGTCTCTTTGAACAGGTGGCAGAGGAGACAAAACTCTTAGAAGATGAGAGAATTAGCAATGCAGATATCTGGGGAAGAGTGTTCAAGCTGAGAGAACAAATTGTGCCAAGGCCTGCGGGAGGAGGATGCTGAGTGTGTTTGAGGAGCATCAAAGAGTCCAGTGTGGATCCTATCAACTGAGCAGGGGAGAGAATAAGAAAGGAAGGTGGAGAGGTCACGAGCCAGGCTGTACAAAGCCTCATAGGTCATTATGAGGACTTGGTCTTTCTCTGTGAGTGAGCGATGGGAAGCCATTGGAGGGTTTTGAGCACAGGAGTGAGATGCTATGATTTATTTTTAGGGTAGCCTTGTTAGTAGGGAGGATCCAAGAGTGCAATCAGGGAAACCAGTTTGTCTTGTAGTAGTCTAGTTGAAAGAAAACAATGGTTCACACCTAGGCCAGTAGCATTGCAGTCAGTGAGAAGTAGAAGAAGTGGAGGACAGAATCGAGATTTCCTGTTAAATAGGATACGGGACGAGGAAGAGGCATGAAAGTAAGAGAGGCATCAAGCATAACACCAAGGTGTTTGACCTGAACAATGTTGATGTCACAACAAAGATAGGAACAACAGGTGGAGTGAATTTTTGGTGGGGGAAGATGAGAAGTTCAGGTCTTGTCTTATTAGACTTGAGATGTCTATTGGGCATCCAAATGCAGATGTGGAGCTGGCGCTAGCAGGTAAGAACCTTGAGTTTAAGAGAAAGCTAAAAATGTAAATGAATAAGGCATGAATATTTAACAACGAGTGAGTGCATAAATGGAAGATAGGGGAACCAAGGCCCTCCAACAAGACGAGGAATGAGAAGGTAGCTGGTTGGGGCAAAAATGTCAAGAGAAGGATTTTGTAAGAGCCTGATAAAAATGATCCATTGAAAAGGGTAGGAGAGTGGTGATCTAGGAAAGATGGGGAGAATTGGGAGAGTGATTTCCCTGAGAATGTGAAGGAGGATGAAAGAGATCAGCTCTGGATAGGAAGATGGATAATTCAGTATATGAGTACAGATGCTGGTGGGTGGGTAGATGTGCTGGCAAGTCTATGGTTCCTTTCTGATTTCTTTCATTTGTTTCAGAGAAAAAGGAAACATAGCCATCAGCTGCATCTGAGTGTGGAGGCGGGAAGTGGGAGGTGGTAAAAGTTTAAAGAGAGGAGGGTGTGGAATATTTAACTAGCAAAGTGAGAGAGTAAGTGAAGCCGGGAAATGCAGCAGAAAGATTTGTGGTCATGCATCTAAAATGAGACCAATTAACATGATTGTGCATTGTCTGCACTTAGTTCAGCCTCAGAGGTATAAGCATGGAGGGGGTGGAGAGCTGAATTTAACTAGGGTTGTGATTTTGACAAATGACTTTGATAAAGTAAGAAAGAGGCAAGGGAAAGGAAGGTCTACATGAGGAAGTGATTGTAATTATTGACTGTAAAGCTTAAATTGAGTGAGGAGAGAAGGTAAATCCTCAATGGAGTGACAGAGAGTGAGAAAGTACTGCGTTCAATGGATTGGAAGTTCCTGGTGGAAACTGCAGTAGGGCAAGTGATGTTGAAAGTTAAAAGGTCAGAGTGTGTCATGCATAAAACTGAGATTATGGAAGGAGTATAGTCTTAAGTACTGGCAAAGTCGAGGGCATGAGAGATATATATATATATACACACACACACACACACACATACATCACTTGGCTATATGATTAGATAAAATGAGGTGAAAACTTGGGGAATTTTAAGAGTGAATAGAGGGAACAATGATCTGAAAGCAGCAAAGAGGAAGGACATCTACCACAACTCCAGGCCAAGTGGTAAAAGGGCTGTCCCCTGTACAGAGGAGAAACTGATTCCCCTGGAAATTACTGTTGGGGAGACCAGTGTCCTTAGGGGAGAAAGCCAGATTTTGGTTAAAAAAAGAAGGTGAAGGGAACATTCTAAGAAGAGAAGGCAGGAGATTTTTTCTGGTGGTGGACGAAGAATTAAAAGTAAATAGTGGAAGATTTTCAGAATAGGGAAAGGATGGGAGGTGGGAGCCAATAGAGGAGAAGATTCTGCAAGATTTTGTGAAATAAGGGACTCGAGGTACTTAGTAATGATGCTGGGAAGAAGCGAGGGGTGTGCACATGTATGCATATTTATGTACATGCATACAATAAGTACAAATGTCTATGTCTAGGTTTAATATTTATGTGGTTTCAAGTTGAATTTTTTACTTTGTTCTATTTTGCTTATTTTTCTTGTTAAATTAGATTTCCTGTTTGTTTGTTTCTTGAGATGGAGTCTTGTTCTGTTCTGTTTTGTTTGTTTGTTGAGATGGGGTCTTGTTCTGTTCCCCAGGCTGGACTGCAATGGCATGTAGCTCACTGTAACTTTGAACTCCTGGACTCAAGCAATCCTCCTGCCTCAGCCTTCCAAGTAGCTGGGACCTAAGGCCTTTCTATTTTTCTCTTCATTGCCAAACTTTTAAGAGTGTACACGCAGTACATGCTTTCCAGATACTCAACTGCTTACCTTAAGAGCCCTGAAGCCTGACTTCTGCCTCTCTCACTCTATTCCCTTAGAGATCACCAAGCCTAGTGCTTCGTTCTTAGTCTTCACCCTTTTCAACTTGTCTATAGCAATGGGCACCGTATAACCCTCACCTGCCCTCATCTTTGTGACATTACTCTCTCTTAGTGGGAACTGGGGCTTTCTGGTGGCTCTTGTTTCTTTTTCTGGCTTCTCTTGTTTCTACCATTTTCTACATGTGTTTATTTTCTGGAGCTACTGTGCTTGGCTATCTTCTCAGTATTCTCTGGCTCTCAAATTCTTTATTTTTTAAATAAGCAAATTTAAATGTTTCTTTTGGAAAACCTATTCTAAAATATGATTCCCCCCCTGCCTGCAGTCTCATCTCTCTATTCTTACATATTTCATTATCATTTCAATACCATTAATTATGGGCTTTTCTTTTCTGTAAAAACCTTCACTGTCTCCTCATTACCAGTTCAATAAAGTGCAAATTTCTTAGCCTGGCCTTAAAGCCTTCTAAGAGTACAATGTACTTTTATAACTTTTTATCCCATTTACTCTACTACTTTTGCCTGTGTTTCAACCAATTATAATAGCCAATTCTCCCTGCGTATCTCCCTCTCCACCTATCTGTCTTTCCTCAAACTGTTCTTTCTGTCTTCAGTTGTTCTGCCTCAATCCCATCTCCACTTGCCATATTACTGCCCATTGCAAATAACTATGTTCCATGAATCTCCCCTACATTATCATCTGACTAGCTATTAACAAATCAATTTATCCCTCCAGAGAGTACTACTCCTGTGCTGACATGCATGGCTATTCCTGATTCACCTTCTTTCTCTCTGATACACTAGGTAACGGGCTCCAGGAGAACTAGAAGTGTATTTTATGTATCCACTGAAACAAATAGTATGATGCCTGCTGTAGTGGCTACTCAATAACTATTAGAAGAAAGAGGAGACGGATCTGATGATGTTAGACATTTTTTATGATTATTACAGTTCCCTATTCTATAATTGGGTAATATTTCTTCAGGCAATGGTAACCATACAGTTAGAAAAATCCTTCTTTTTTCTTTATTTTGCAATGTGAATATTTAAGTTAAGTGATCCTCTTTTATTTCCTTAAAGATGATTGTGATTTTTACCATTGTTAGCAAAATAAGAGTTTACTGAAATTAACTGACTCATCCATTTGGCGAGTACTTTGGGAACGCTCAACTACATGTCAGTGATATGCTTCCTAAGGGGAAAGCAAAAATCCTTAAGGTACCCAGATTGATCTCTCTCCATGATCTTTCTTCGGAGCTCCAGATCCATGTATAGCAGCTGCCTATGGAATGCTTTGCTAAGATGGCTAGTGGGTACTTTCAAATTACATCTATAAAGTAAAATTTACTCTTTTTTCTACAAGCTAACTCCTCTTATTCTATTTATTTATTTATTTATGATGGAGTTTCACTCTTGTTGCCCAGGCTGGAGTGCAATGGCATGATCTCGGCTCAGTGCAACCTCCGCCTCCTGGGTTCAAGCGATTTTCTTGCCTCAGCCTCCTGAGTAGCTGGGATTACAGGCATGCCCCACCATGCCCAGCTAATTTTGTATTTTTAGTAAAGATGAGGTTTCTCCATGTTGGTAAGGCTGGTCTTGAACTCCTAACCTCAGGTGATCCACCCGCCTCAGCCTCCCAAACTGCTGGGATTACAGGCGTGAGCCACTGTGCCTGGCCCAGCTCCTCTTACTTCTGTGTTTTCAGTTCAGTGAATTATACCATCATTCACTCAGCTGCTCAGAGTGGAAATCTTGAAGGCATCCTGAACTCCTTTCTCTCCCTTACCCCTCACATGTAATTAGATACCAACTGCTGTTGATTTTGCTGCCTAAATATTTCTCAGCTTTGCATCTTCATCTCTCAGTCATCATTTTCTTAACTCAGATATTTATTTCCTTTTATTTGCCTCATTGCATTAATCCTGTAATAGGGCTTCTAGCCTCTACGCTAGACTCTCCACTTTCCAGTCTGTCTTCCATGATGCTGCCAGAGTAAACTTTCTGAATCACAGATCTAATCATGTCCTAAAATACACTTAAAATACACACTTAAAATACTTAAATGGCTCCCTATATTTATATAACACTCAAAGGCTTATATAGCCCATTACAATATTTCTCCAACCTATCTTTCCAGTCTCTCTGCCCAAAACCCATCTCCCCTACACCCCTAAATAAACCAACCGCAGCAACTACTTCATGTTTATAGATGAAATCTTGCATTTTTAACTCCTCCTTGCCTTTATAGAAGCCCTTTGGCCTGTCTGTAACACTCAACCTCAACCTCCTCCCTTTCTCATTCTTCACAGAGCTTACAAACTTGCTTAAGAGCAGTGGTGTTTGGTTCTAAATTGAGTTTGTTTTCTACTACACCACATCTAAGCCTTTGGTACAAAGTTTTACATTCCATGTAGCTGTTTTAATAACCCCTTTTGTGCAACCAGGGAGCAAATAGATATAAAAGAAAGCATATATTCACATACCTATATGTGAGAATTATATTTTATTGATTTTGACTGGTATTTCCATCACACTACAGATTCTAGATGTTATTCTGGTTATTCTAAAAAGACAGTCTCTAAATACAGGGAAGAAAAAGTAGAAATAAAGAGATGACTGTCTATTGTTAGTAATGATTTTTAACCTCTAGTGATATTTTTCAGAAGATTTATGGAAAACCAAAATAATGAACTGGTTTCCCTACAAGAGTACTTTTTGATGCTTCATCTCTCCAGAACTTCAAATTATTTAAAGTATTTATATTATCGATAAAGTATCAAAACAATCAGTGGCTCTGCACTATTCACCGAGGAAGTATATTTTAAAGACAATTTTGTAAATACAAGAACGGCAGATTTAGAGTTAAAAAACCTGGTTCTTATCCTGGCTCTGCTGCAGTTGCTTTTGCTAAATCACAGTACTCTTCTGAGCTTTAGTTTCATTTGTGAAATGAAGGAAGTTTACTTAGTTTATTTTTAAAGCTCCTTCTAGCTCTCAAATTTCAAGACTTCATGTATAAACATGAGGCAGGAGGACAATTCCTGAGAGAGATGAAACATTCTGGTTAAATCTGAAATCTACGGAGAAGCAGGTTACCTTGTCAATATTCAAAGGAAGTACATATCTCCTAACTTCAGGTTGGGGAGCCTTTCTGGCATTTTTTTTCACCTCTTCCCAATTCTCACGTAAATTGGCTAAATATAAGTAATTATAAACAAACTCAAATCTGCAAAAATAAAAAGTCAAACATGAGCACAGGCAATTACAAATAATTTTAGAGGGATGCTTCTTGCCTTTTTAAGCACAAGTGCCTGCCTGTTCTTTATTCCACAACCCAGAAGCTTGTGTATTAGAGCCGTTTCCTCCTGCTCACACAGGATGAAAATAAAGAAGCCTGCTTAATGGACTTGTTTAAGTCACAGCAGCCTTGAGATACTTTCTGTTCTGCCTTCCTGTCGCCATTCTGTTTGTGTCTTTAGGGGCTGTTGTCTTGTTAGTGATTTGACTAGTCTGAAAAACGCATGCCTTTTTCTCCCTTCCCAGAGAGGATGGGGCTCAAGTTTCCCCCGTGATTTTGTCAAGTCTAAGTTCACCTCTCAGGTCACGGAATCTTTTGTTTTCTGGTGGGGCTCGTGGACCCGATTAGTTTTCAATCATTAACCATAGTTTTGATGTTCCGATTACCTAAACTCCCTCCTGCTTTTCCAATTACATTTTTGACTCTCGCATAACTCTTGCTATTTTAGATGTGACTCAGACTGAGTGCAGCATCTCTGTAAAAACCCCCTAATTTCCAAGAACAATGGGAGATGTCGCATTTATCCAGTGTCCTTTCTTACCCTTTCCAGCAGCAGAGATCCACAATCAGAAACCCATTGTCTTCATAGGTGTTGATGTGATGGAAGAGGTTGAAAGGAGAAGTCCTGTATTTATTATTGAGGTACTTTTTCCTTTTTTTGTCAGCAATATGAAGCCAAACCTTGAAAAATGAGGAAGATGTTTTGATGCATTTAAAAAGGAAAAACGTGTACATTATTAAACACACCTTCTTCAGAATCACAAACTTGACAAATATATCTAAGACTTACCCCCATGGTTTCATTGGACTCAAAACAATCCATGTAGTTGGCTCCCCAAAGACTCCACGAAGAAAGGAACTTGAACAGGTTAATTTTGACTGGTGTCTCCACAAAAACGATATAGTTGGGAGTCAGACCAAAACTGTGCAGAAACACAAACGAGCTTGTGAATGAAAGGGCTGATTCTCAAGCCACAAATAAATTTGTATATATGTGGTATGCTCAGTTTTAAGAATCAACAGTGCCTACATGAAATTAATTATGTTTA
Source organism: Symphalangus syndactylus (assembly GCF_028878055.3). Classification (NCBI taxonomy): domain Eukaryota; kingdom Metazoa; phylum Chordata; class Mammalia; order Primates; family Hylobatidae; genus Symphalangus; species Symphalangus syndactylus. The sequence goes on from NC_072441.2 coordinate 22,737,767, forward strand.
AATTTAGTTTTCTGCAAAAAAAATATTGTGATCAGGATTGGTATCAAAGGTAGGCAATGCAAATCGTTAAACTTGAGTTTTCCTGAAGATTCATAGCAGGCCTTCAAGTTACCTATGAACGTAAGATGGCTTGAATCGGTCACTGCAGGGGAATTGTACAACGATCTCTGACTTGCTTATTGGATCTTCCTTGTCTGAAATAAAGTGGTTTTAAAAGGCTTTGGAACAGCCTCTTAATTTTTTTTAATACAAAGCATTTAGAACAGCTTATACAGGCAAAGAAACACATTTCAATTGTTTTAGAGGGATTATTTTCATTTTCTCCATCATTTGCACTTCTTAGTGAAATTTCATGTGAAGCTGCAAAATCACCCAGGAAAATCCAAATAGCAGCAGATTTGGAAATATGCACTCATACAGGGTTGTGGCAAGCGGAGTATAGTGGAGTCACATCCTGCAATAGCTGGAGGTGGGTTTTAAGTCAGGGGAGTAGAGAAAAAACCTCAGAATGGTCAAAATGCCTTTTGCAACATCTTAAGATGCCCAAAGAATATAGTTTAGATGGGTTTGTGTCAATAGCCCTGTAATTCTTATGCACGTTAAAATTTACTCACTAGTAAGTGAATGGTCCTCAAACTTGAGTGTGCCTCAGAATCACATAAAGAGCTTCTTAAAATACTGATTGCAGGCTCCACTCCCAAAATTTCTCATTCAGTCTGCCCGGGACAGGGCTCAAGATCTGCATTTCTAACAGTTTCCTAGGTGATGGTTTGGTCCAAGGACTACACTTTGAGAACTGTACTAAATATTACTAAACAAAAATCTGTATGCATTCAAATAATTCCATCATCAAGGTGGTGAACAATGAACCTGGCAATACATGGAGAATGAATGGAGAATTCTAAGGTACACTCCTTTTTGCTGTAGTTCTTTTTCTATAGTATTTCTATGAGTTAACAGATTTGTTTGTAGTTTTGGGAATTAAGCACAACATATTTAGGGCACTCTCATATATGTATGTATGCTATTATGCACACATACATGCTTATTTTATTTAATTTTGCCTAGCACATGAATAAGTGCTCAATAAATGTTTAAGTTTGAATCCAAATTGTATATGATCAAATCCATATATATATATATATATATATATATATATATATATATATATGTGTGTACTACATTTTTAATATTCTAGAAGAGAACTTGGACACTTGCTTTCTATATTTTCAAGTTGTCATCCTTTGATATGATGCCCTTGGGCATTAGGCCCCTTATAGGGTAGGGGTGAAGGCAATACTTCTGAAGTCTGACAGTAATTGAACTATGCACAAAATGCTATTCTGATATTCTGATCTTTCTCACAATACAATAACTTTCTCACAATATAGGTACTTGTTTTCAGAAGAGGACAGATTGGTAAACTCACCTGCCTGCAGTGGTGGGATCTTTACAATGTTGTAGGCAATTGAAAAATTTTTTCCAAAGCAATTACCAATATTGTAAACGGTTCCATCATTTTCAATGTGGGGGTGAGCAGTGGCCCCATTGACAGAGACATAGTTGCAAAGATCAACCTACGGAAGTAAAGTGAATGTCCTCCAGTTGAGAGAAGGAAGATAATTATACCTTTGTCCCTAGGTCTGAGGTCACCACTGCCCCTTGAACTCTCATCCTAAGTGCACTTTCTCTTTCTTCCCATCTCTCTGGATTCTACCCTCTTTCACCTTGAGTTCCCACCTTCATGCAGAGCATACTGCCCAATCTGGAGTTACCTGTGACATCTCTTTATTTGATATATACCATAAAGGGCTCTGGTTAGTTACTTTTCTTTTAGCATACGCAGATTGACCTCAAACCATAAGTTTGAGTCCTCAGACTTCTTTATACTCTTATTATTGTATTAGATTTAATTATACAAAATTGCTAATATTCAATAATTGTTGATTTCCAAAAATGGCAATTTTGCATGGTACTATGTAAATACCAACTATGTGTCTTGCACATAGTACTGTATGAGTTTGGAACTGAAAAGGACTTCAAGCTTCATCTAGTATAGAAAGTCTTAATTTAAATAGACTAGGAGAACCATGGGTCTCTTTCAGTTAAATATAAACATTTCTGGCAAAAGCATACAGCATTTAATTCAATTTTATGTCTCATAAGAAGTTTAGAACTACAAATGTAACACAAATCTCTCAGTTTGCAGAAGGATAAATTGGGGTCCCAGAGAGATCAAGTGTCTTAAGGATAAAGAGCTAGATAAATCAGCACTAGATTTCCACCTGGCACCTACTTGGTAAAGATTTATTGCATGAATAATTACTGGAATATATATTTATCTAACCAAAATTCTTTCCAATTAATTAGGGGGATTTTTTTTAAAGCATAGGACATTTTAGCACCCTTATTTAAATATTAGGCAAGATATTCATTTATTCAATCAATCATTTATCAAATACTCTGAGCTTTCACTATGTGCCAGGCACTGTACCAGGGCCCAGGAAAGAGAAGATCTTTGCTTTCAAGAACTTCATTCTAGACCCATGCTGTTCTATTAATATAGTGACCACTAATTTTTAGATAGAGCTTCAAATTCAGCTCCTCAGTCACACTGGCCACATTTCAAGTGCTTAATAACACCAGGATAGCACAGTTATAGAGCATTTCCATTATTACAGAAAGTTCTGTTGGACAGCAATGCATTAGACCAATAAGCTGGCATAAAGCACTGTGAGTGGGCAATGGCATCGTGGAGAAGTGCCATCTAGTCCAGACTGAGGGATTAGGCAGTTTTCCTGAGAAACATGACTCCAACTAATGTTTGAAAGGTGAGTAGAGTTAGCCAAGTGGAGCTGGATGACCGTGTGTTCCAGGGAGTGGGAATCCTAATGTAAATGCATAGACTTGTGAAATAATATGTGCTGTTTGGCAATTACTAGTCAGCTAACCTGATTGCCATGAAGGGCACGCATGGAGGAAGGGAAATAAGAGTGGGCCAGCCACAAAGAACTTCACTTGGACTTTATTTGGGAAGTTATGGATTCCCTAGGTGGCATAATACTTTTATATTTATATTTTAAAAAATTGCTACTGCTGCCTTAAATAAATTATATTTAAGGGAATCAGCCTGGATGCAAAGGCACTGGTTAATAATAGTAAGCAATCAAAAATTTCACATTTTAAAAATTACATTTTACAGTACTAGTAACAGTGGAACCTGACTCCTAATAAAGTCTATTCTGGAGCCATACCATAGCTTCTATATTTCTTTTCTTTTCTTTTTTTTTTAGACGATCTTGCTCTTGTCACCCAGGCTGGAGTACAGTGTTGCAATCTCAGCTCACTGCAACCTCTGCCTCCTGGGTTCAAGCGATTCTCCTGCCTCAGCCTCCCAAGCAGCTGGAATTACAGGCGCCTGCCACCATGCCTGGCTAATTTTTGTATTTTTAGTAGAGACGGGGTTTCACCATGTTGGCCAAAGCTGGTCTTGAACTCCTGACCTCAGGTGATCTGCCCGCCTCGGTCTTCCAAAGTGCTGGGATTACAGGCGTGAGCCACCGCGCCTGGCCATAGCTTCTATATTTCTAGTTAAAATATCATGTAATTGTAATACAGATTCCCTATCAAAGTCAAGTGAATGATTTAGAAACTCAGCTTTTGTTCTTCTCTAAAGGAGCTACACACACACTTGTACGTGGTTACACACACACAGTATAAACAAGAAAGAGCTATGGGGAGTATATGTTAAGACGTAGTAAATAGTCTGTTGAGAATTATAGATCAGCTTGTGCTATTGAGATTCAATGTTGAGACTATTTTTTTCTTCTTATTTTTACCAGTACTGCATTTGTGGTTCTGGCCTTCATTTTCACCTCTTGGTCTACCAGCTCTACTGTAACTCTTTTGCCTTCCCATACAGCTCATACATGGCTCCCCAAATAAACCTCCTAAAGTATAGCCCTACTCATACTACTTCTTTGAGCAAAAACTTTCAGTAGCTTCCCATTAGCTAAAAAACATATTCCAAATGTTTAGCCAATTATTCAAGCTTTTAGTTTCATCCTACCCTGTGTCTCACTATTCCCCTTGGCATTAACTACTCTAGGCAACTAGTTCTCAACTGGGAGTGTTATTGCCCCCAGGGGAAGATATGGAAATGTCAGGAGCATTTTGGGTTTGCACAGTGATTGAAAACATGACTGGTGTTTAGTGATGAGGCCAGGGATGCCAAACCTCTCCCATGTGTGGGACGTCCCCATGATGATGAGTCACCCCCTGCCTAATGTCATACTAGTACCTCCACTGAGAAATGCTGCAAGTCTAGTCAGAGGAGATTATTTTCCAGTTTTCATGAACACCTTCTACCTCCATGCCTTTCATCACCTTACCCCTTCCGTCTAGCATATCCTTTCTCTAAATTCACTGAAGTCATACCTCTCTTTCAACTTCCAGCCCAAAGCCTTTCCCTTTAAACCTTCTTTCACCTGTCCCACTTTGCATTGCCAACTACTTCCAGAAGAAATTCCTTTCATATTTATGCTTTCTTAAAAGATTTTCCTTCTTGAAAGACTCATCATATTCTTTGTCCTATTACAGTTACATATTTGATTTCCCCACCTAGACATTAAGCCCCCTGGAGACAAGAACAATGCCTTGTAAATAGGTGTATCTTAGTAAATATTGGTTCAGAATGTGTATCTAAGGACTGCTGCATTGAGATTCCCTAAGTTCTCAGTAAAATTTGTCACTTCCAAATATTGCTGAAATTTTGTTCTATGCTATTTCATTCGAGATATAGCTTTATTTCTAATAAGAAGTACCTGTAAGAAGGGGCAAATTAGTGCAACATACTTGCCTAGAACCATAAATAGCATGATTTTCAGTATCAGTAGCTATAATTTTTTGAGCACCTAGTATTTACCAGGTTCATGCTGGCTTATAAAAGCTATGAAAGGCAGGGACCATGTTATCCTACTCATCGATCTATCCCTTGCATCTAGCATAAATTCTGAATATGGAAAGCACTCGATAAATATTTGTGTCATGAATGAATGAATGAATATGTTAGGCATTTTCTATGGGTTTTCTCCAATCCATGTAAGTGTTTAAAATTTTATAGATGAAGAAACAATGTTTGTCCTATGTCAAATAGCTAGTCATTGTTGACAATGCTAGGATTTGAAACTTAATCTGGCTCTTTTCACCAAATTGCACCAATTGCAGGAAAGCATCATAGACAGAGGCGATCAGTGCAGTCCATATGGAGCTTAGAATGGTCATTCTGTGTGTCCTCATCAAGTCAGAATCATACATTCGCAGCATGAATAATTTATGTTGAATTAATTTTATGTTCCAAATTCTAAATTCCTGAACATCACCTAGCACTGTGTCCCACCTGCTTAATTGTCTCCAAGGTCTCTGGATTAATCTTTGTAATAAAGTTGGTCTCTGTGCAGGCGTAGTAATCTTCCCCCACCGGGTAGACATTAACAAGGGCATTGTCGGTAACCTCCACTCCTCGAAAGTAAGAAAAAAACCTGTAGAAACAAATGAACTTTTCAGTCCAGTAATTTTCAAGCCATGAGAGAAAAAGGGCTAATGTAAAATGTCTTGAGTAACATTCAGTTTGGGTTCAGTAACCTGGAAAATATATTCTTGCAGGGGTCTGGGAAAGCACAGGTGCCAAATTCTGTGATGACAATCCTCTTCTCAGTCATTGCCCGTACGTAAGCATCAGTGCGGATGAACCTGAAGGACATTGAAACATAAGGAAAGGTACAGACAGGAGCAACCCGTACAGCCCATGTGGAGCTTAGAATGGTCATTCTATGTGTCCTCATCAAGTCACAATCATAAATGCACAACATGAAGAATAAAGGGTTTTATTAGCTCACTTTCTTGGGGTGACCAAGCAGGGCAGACACAATGTCCCTTGAGTTTGCATTTTTATCTTTTAAACCTCACAGATGAGGAAATTGAGGTTCAGAGAAGTTAAGTGGCTGGCATATGTGGCCAAGCTGGGTTAGAATCCTAGTTGGCCAGAGCTGGACAACATGAACTTTCTGTATCACACCATGCAGCCCTGGGGGAAGTTCACATAGGACCCCCCACCCCCATCACCTATAACCTATCAACCTAAACTTACTGGGAAAATTCCAGACATGGTGTGCTGAATTATATTCTTCTCAGTCTCCCTGTGTTCCTTTTATGTTTTTCTTCAATGTTAACATTTATTTTGTTTTAAGAATTAAGTATACTTGAATTCCATCTCTTGCCTAGACAGGTCTGCTAAACCGTATCTTAGAGTAGATAGCATACTTTGCCCAGGATTTCTGGTATGGAGAGCCAGTTAAAATCTGATTTTGTACTTTTATTTTATTTGTTTGTTTATTTATTTATTTATTTATTTTTTTATTTAAGATGGAGTCTTGCTCTGTCGCCCAGGCTGGAGTGCAGTGGCACAATCTCGGCTCACTGCAACCTCCGCCTCCTGTGTTCAAGCTATTCTCTTGCCTCAGCCTCCCAGGTAGCTGGGACTACAGGCATGTACTACCATGCCTGGCTAATTTTTCTGTATTTTTGGTAGAGACGGGGTTTCACCATGCTAGCCAGGCTGGTCTCGAACCCCTGACCTCAAGTGATCTGGCCGCCTTGGCCTCCCAAAGTGCTGGGATTACAGACGTGAGCCACCGCGCCCGGTCGCAGTTTTATGAAGAAGAAAGAGTACCCTGCTGTGTCGAAGGTATAGGAAGCTTTATCTGAACTCCACACTAAGCTCTCATGGCTACATTTCTGCTTGACATCATCTGTTTCTCTTCTATTATCGTGCAAGTTGTCCTGCTTCAAGTCCCCTTTCACTGTTTCTTTACAGGCCTTTTCAAAATGCCTGAAATCTGTGGTGGTCAACAAAGCCACTAAGAGGCTTGAACATGAAAGTAGAAGACAAAGTATTTGTTAATACTTCATTAACGGGGGTTTCCTGGAATGATGATTTAGGGCTCAAGGCTTTGAGCAATAATCTCTGGTTTTCAGAAAACTACTCTTTCTGGTATCACTATGACATGCTTTTTCCTTCACTACTTTGTGGCAATCCCCCACCCCCTCCCAGTGGCCTTTCCAATTTTATAAAAAGAAAAAGCAATCAAGATGGCTAATGGTCTAATAATAATAACAACAAGCATCACAATAGCTATTATTATGAAGTGCTTTGTGTGTGCTAGACACTGCGCCCTCATTTAATGCTTGTAATGAATGTATAAGGTAGATTCTACTGTTTCTCCCATTTTACTAATTATAAAACCAAGAATTGGAGGTCAACATCTTGCCAAGGTTACCCTCCTAGGCAAGTCATGCCTGTTGAATACAGGGTTTAAAGCCACGCATGTTGGACCCCAAAGCCCTAGGCTTTAGCTTCTCCTTTATTCCACGATAATGTTCCCTCGTATCCATGCAGGCACACCGGCCCAGGTACATTGTGAGAAGAAAGTGGGTATATAGGTTGCCTCCTGGGTTCAGAGGTTAAAACTCACATGAGAGGAGGAGCCGAGCTAGGCCCTACTGTGGGGAGGAGGAGTGGCATGGAGTGCTGCTTTACCTTCTGTGGTATGTGACATGTCCTTCTTTAAAGTCAAACTTGTGCAGGAGGGCTTGCCCATCAAACAGGTGGTAAAATGGCTCAGATCCAACTTCAAAGAGTCCTGGCCCACATCGAAGGAGACTGCCGGTGAGCCAGAGCGGGATCCTGCCTGTGATGAAGGGGAGACAGAACATTGCTTCTTATCCCTGCCTTGGGCTGGGCTTGTCCTTGGTAAGGCAGAGTATATCAGCAGCCTGATTGGGCAGCTTCTTCCTCACAGAGCTGGCAGTGATTTTCATTTCCAGCCCTCGTGCTGGACAGCACTTACAAAATGTCTGCTGACTTGACTCACCTTCACTAGGAGATCACACCGTGGGAAACGTGGAGATGCCCCAGAGTGTGGATAAAGGGTTGGAAGGAGTGAGGGAGAAGCATCTTGAGAGGACTGGGACTTTCCACCTAATAGATTTCCCCAAACACCAATCCATTTGCCTTTTGCCATCTCATTTTTAAGAAGATTTTCAAATTTCTTGATATATTTTAGTGGAGTGAGGAGAAGAAGGATGGATTAAGAGTGAGAATAAATGTATTTTAAAAAGATGTGTCTATAGAAAAAAAACTATGTAAATGAAAAAACAGGAATCCCGGCTCTTTAAAATCTAGAGCTCTATACCTCTGTGAGTGTGAGCTACTGCTTGGGTGAAAGTCAATCTGCTGTAGCAGAAAGTCCACAGGGTTGGCTATCAGGGACCTGACTTCTGGTTGAGGATCAGCTCACATGTCATCTCTGGACCTCAGTGTCCTCATCTGCAAAATGTGGGGTACCCAAGGTAGTCCTTAAGTCCTCTAAGCTTTCACAGTTAGGTTTGTCCCTAAAAACCCAGGTAGGGCCAGGCACGGTGGCTCACGCCTGTAATCCCAGCACTTTGGGAGGCCGAGGCGGGCGGATCACCAGGTCAGGAGATCGAGACCACGGTGAAACCCCATCTCTACTAAAAATACAAAAAATTAGCCGGGCGTGGTGGCGGGCGCCTGTAGTCCCAGCTACTCGGAGAGGCTGAGGCAGGAGAATGGCGTGAACCTGGGAGGCAGAGCTTGCAGTGAGCTGAGATCGCGCCACTGCACTCCAGCCTGGGCGACAGAGCGAGACTCCGTGTCAAAAAAAAAAAAAAAAACCCAGGTAGGTTTATCCTTTGAGAAGGGCAGTGATTGACAGTGTTTCCTTGATTCCTACCAGTGAAGTTTTTCAAGCAAATGGATTATTTCCTATAACTAATAATGATACTGATAGTAATAATTACTGTCTATTGATCACTTTGTGTTGGATAGTGGGTGAATCATTCTATTTACATTACTCCACTTAATTTTCACAACATCCTCATGAGGTAAATTTTGGGTTTTTGTAGGTAAGGGAATTGAGGCTCAGAACGTTTAAGTAACTTAGAGGATTCACAGACAGTGAAATGATAGAGCTAGGTTAGCATCTACGTCTGCCTCCCAGCAGAACCAACATTCCTCTAATAAAATGGGCATGAAATCCACCACCCTTTAATCCTCCCAGGTGCTTGTCACTGGGCCTTCATTTATTCAGAGACCAATGGAACAGACATTTATAGGACATTAACTATGTGCCAGGCACTGAGCTAGGCACTGACAGTTTGAAGATGACAACGGTGTAATCCTGATCCTTAGGGAATTCCAACTAGGTAGCGTTCTACATTAGAGAAATAAAGTAAAGGCGAATGAAAGAAAATGGATTCTTGCTATAAAAGGCCCAAACCACCTCATCCCTCTCCCTGTGACCCACGGGGGAGTCTGCATTGAGAGACGCCAAAGAATAGGAAGCCAGAGAAGACAGACTTTGACATAAAAGAGGATGGCTTCAAGATGGGTGAGACCAACCTGTTACATGAGCTGTGAGTGGCGAGGACAGTTCCTCCACAGTTTCAAACAGTTTCTTGTAACCACCAGCAGGATGCTCAACCCTGGAATGGTGGAAGAATAAGGAAGAAGCCCATGTTGATGCTCAAAGTCTGCAGAGATAGAGGCAGAGCTGCAGGAGAAAAGGCACTCTAGGGCTGGTTCAAAGCCAGTTCACTCCTGCCAGTCTAGTGTCAGCTGTGTGGGGCTGGGGGTGGGAGGAGAAGCAGGGGTGAGGGCGGGAGGAGCACGTGAGGCTGGGGGTGGGGAAGACGACTCAGGTATGGAAGGGGGTCCCAGAACACTGCTCTGATGTCAAGAGAAATGACCTCTCTTTTAATGTCAATGGTCACAGTGAACTTAACCCTGTCTTCTGCAGTTTTTCCTTACTTCTGAAGACAAATCAATCAATCCTACTGCCATCAGTTCACTTCCTGAAATTTGTGTCTAAACAGGGTCCTTCCCACAGTATTCTCCCACCCTACAACATGCTCAGCTCACTGCATCATTGATTTTCTTGCCTCAAGGAGAGACTCATTTATGTCCTTCCTAGGGGTTGGGAGATGACAGCTTGTTGGGTCAGGTACCTCATCCTTCATTATTCACTCATATTATGCCATAATTTTTCCCCATCATCTCATTTCTCTACCAGTCCCCAAGACCTACAGTACTTTTTCATCATAGTCAGACCAGGAGATTCAGGTTCTATATTTTTGTTTACTTTCTACCTCCTCTGTTCAGTTTCATGTTATAACTTCCAAGAGTGGAATCTCTGACCAGACTCAATTATAATAATTACCTTTTACTAAACAATGACTATGTCCTACGTACCATAAAAAGAACTTTGCATGGTATTAGCTCTTTTAAATCTCACAGTAACATAATGGAGTAAAAGCTATTGTGACATCTTTCTATATACGGGAAAAGCTAGACTTAAAAAGTTAGGTAATTTGTCCAAAGTCACATGCTAGGTAATGACTGGGCAAGAAGTGGAGCCCGAGTCTGTCTGAAATCCCCATATTCAAGACTGCTTCCAAATCCCGGGCTAAGTCACACAACCCCCCCATAATTTGGACCTGAATTCTAGCTAGTTGCTTTAATACATAAGCAGGAAAAAATTTCCCCACCAAAATTTAAGGGTCTTTCCTAAACAGGTCATTAATCAATGCCTTCTCTTCAGGAGCCCTTGAAATAGCACATTTATCATGAATCCATGAAGGTGTTTAAAAAAAGTCTCCCAGAGATACTTACTGGATAGACATTTTCTTCCAGTTCAGGATCCAGAGTTCTGGTACCAACTGCAGAATGAAGAAGCAAGTTCTCAGCCAGGGGCCTTTTTATGCCTTCTAAATCCCCTGAAAGGAGTTATGGCTTTGGGAGCCCTTCCCCACCCCTTCAGCTGAGGGAGGGGGAACAGAAGTTGCTTTCAGCTCTCAGATCCTCCTGATGCTTGAGCTTTATTTGGGCTTGCTGTTCCCATAACAGTTGTTTGGCTGTTTTCCAGAGACCTCAATCCTTCCCAAGGAGAATGAGAACAGATTAGAAAGAAAGGAGCTAGGTGGGAGTGGCCAGCGTCAGGCCTGAGCTGATCCTAGTCACCCCACTGGACCTTGGCACCATTCTCTGGAGCCCACCTCCCCCTAACGCCTCTGTGCCTTCATTCTCACCCTCATTCATTAACTCACTTATTTATAAAAATTTCTATTACATACCACCTATGAACCAGACAGAAATGGGTATTGTCCCTGTCCCTGTCTTCACAGATCTTACAACTCTGTAAGAGTTATAGTAAACAAACTATTCAACAATATTTGATTAGTGCTAAGACTGGAGAAGTATAAAATGTTATGGAAGCACGTTATGCACCTCTAACCCTCTATAGGAACCTTATCGATACCATTCGGTGCCAATATTCTTCCAACCAGGTTGAGGACTTTTGATTTGCTGAGAATGAAATTCTGCATATCTTTTCTTGTCACTAATGCCTGTCTGCTCTCTGCCTCATCTTCTTGTCCACTGGTATATGTTTGGCACCCTGAGAGTATACAGCATTAATTCATTCATATCTCCATATTCTTTCATTAAGTCTCAGTTGTTTGCCAGCACAGACAAGGTACTGCCCAAAGAAGTCCTTGGAAAACAGGAAAGATGTATATTATACCAGCTAACAACCTTAATATTTTTTTGAGAAACTCATTAACAATTTTAAATTTAGTGAGTAGTTATGGCCACTTACCCTAGGGGTCTTCTTCAACAAAACTGTATAACGATTAATCCAAGTGCTTCCCAAGATATACAACAGTAGCTTCATTTCCTCACAGTGAGGGCATAGGCATGTGATGGGTTCCACCCGTTAGGGACAGTGGGAGAAGTCCTAGTGGTAGCACCTGGGGCTAAGCATCCATAATATCTCTGCCCATCCAAGGCAGTTGTAGTGTCTCCATTCGACAGTGGAGCCTGGAACATTGTTACTGGCTGGGTAGCCTCCAAGCTCCATCCTTTAGCCATGCCAGAGATTCTGTTAGCTCCCTAATATTTAAAGTATTTGCATTCTGCTTTATTAGAGTTAGTTCCATTATTTGCAGCTAAGAGCCCTATGCCTATAAAATGATGGTAGTGTAAGATACTACCATCATATTTTGGGGGGTATAATCACTTTTGTTGGATCTTGGAGAGTAATAGAAGGGGAGATTAATATCTCTCTTTCCACGTTAAAAGACCTGACTGTTTCCAAAATACTTCAAATAAGAAACTTCTCCTCAAAGTGCAAGGATAATCCAAATCTTCTTAAACCAGCAATAAAAGAATATAAATTTTTATTTAGAATTAAAGCAAATACTTCTGTATCACAAACACAATATTAAACTTCAATACATATACCGCTAATTTGGAGTGAGCACTTATTTGCACAATACCATACCTTTTTTTTTTTTTTTTTTTTTTTTTTTTTGCTATGAGAATGCTTTATTAGGCAAAACCATATACTATGAAGGTGCTTTAAAATGCAACAGGAGGAGATGTGAAGATACAAAGAACAAGTGCATAGTGACACATGGATATCAGAACACACCAAGTAAAGAATCCACACTGCTTCCACCCTTTACCCAGAAAAGGAAGGATCTAGGCCACCTCCTCCTCGTCACCGTAGGATGCTGTGGTACCACCCAGGAAGAACATTGGTACTGGCATTAGGAAGCTCCAGGAGAAAAAGGAAGTATCTAAGCTGAGACAGGATAAATATATAAAAGTTAGCTAGTCAAAGGGCAGGTAGAAGAGTGTTCAGGCACAGCTCGTATAATTTGTAAAAGTCTAGAGGCTAACATAAGGTGGGAAAATAGCTAGAGATGAAACTGGACTAGAGATAATCATAGGCCAGATTGTGTAGAACATCATAAACTAGGCCGGGCACAGTGGCTCACCCTTGTAATCCCAGCACTTTGGGAGGCCAAGGTGGGCAGATCACAAGGTCAGGAGATTGAAACCATCCTCGCTAACACGGTGAAACCCCGTCTCTACTAAAAATACAAAAAATTAGCCGGGCGTGGTGGTGGGCACCCATATCCCCAGCTACTCCGGAGGCTGAGGCAGGAGAATGGGCTGAACCCAGGAGGCGGAACTTGCAGTGAGCCGAGATCATGCCACTGCACTTTAGCCTGGGCGACAGAGCGAGACTATCTCAAAAAAAAAAAAAAAAAAAAAGAACATCATAAACCATGTACAGAAATCCAGACCCTTGTCATGAGAAAAGGGGAATCACTGAAATATTTTATTCAGAGGAGTGACATAATCTGATTTGCATTTTAGTAAGACGACTTAGAATGCATTGTGGATAATATACTGGAATAGGAGATTTGGGCAAGACAAATTAAAGAGAGGCACAGATCAAACAAGCGGAGATAGCTGTTGTAAGCAGGTACACTGAGGGATGGGTACGAATAGTCAAACTCAAGAGATACTTCAGAGGAGGCCTAATCTAACTCTGAGACTGGTAAATGTGTTGGGGAAATAAAAGGCATAAAAAAGGATTACCAGGAGGTTTCTGGTTTCTGGTACAATTCATTCAGATAATGCACACTGTGTGTGTGTGTGTGTGATGTTTCAGGGATACAGAGGAAATGAATTCTGATTGTGATTTGAATTTATTTATTGAAGGAGAAGATACCCGGGGCCTGTAATCATTTGAGAGCCTAATAAGGAGGCTGAATGAGTTAGCATCTGAAGGATACGCTCAGTGTTGACAGAAAAAAGATGGAGGTGGCATTCCTAGGGAAAGATGCAGAGTGAGAGAAGGCAGAGGAATGAGCATGTTAGAAAGACTTTCTCCTGCAGCATTTTTGTTGGATTTTATTTTCTCAGCAGTCTCTTCTCTTCGAGAAGAGCTACAGGCCATGTTGTCATACCTGTACACTGTCAGTTCATTGGAGAGAAATTCCACTAATATCAAGACCCAGCAGCTTTTAAAAATTTTCACCTCTCCCCTCGCATTACAAGAGGCTGAAAGAGAAGTCTGTGTCGGAAAGAAAGCGTATACTAGTTGAGAGAGAGCATTAACAAACTGCATTTAACACCACTTCCGGGGAGATGAGAATCCGGTCTTACTGGTGCCCATGTCTGCAACAAGTGCCTTTCTTAGATATCCCTGTGCTGCCTTTGGCGTTCTGGGACTATAACCACATTGTTTAGGAACAGCAACTGGTTTTAGCACTTTTTGCATTGTTTTGCATCTGTGGTATCCTTTATGCTTCAACGTATAGATCCTAGAAGTCAGCTTCTTGAAGGATATTTCTTTTAAAAGTACAAATCATGGCAATTCATTCTATGAACGCTCACAAACTCATAGGCTAGATGAATCATCAAATTAGTATGCTTGGAGAAATTCAGGATGAAAACTAATTTCTGTGTATTAAATTTCATTGAACCCTGAGTTCCTCAGGTATAAGACAGGGAAAATATGCAAAAGCATTCTTTAGCCAGAAGTATTGCATACGAATATTAAGTAATGCTTATTAATGTCAATTCTCAGGAAGTTTGAGAGTGTCTAATCTTCTAGCTAATACTTCCTACCTCAGAAGTAACCCATTTTTTTCCAATTCTGCCATTGGTGTGAAGTTAAAGATCAGATGTCCACATCCTTTCAAAGCATGATTTTGACCTCTTTGCTCCTATAGCCTCAAATGTAGACCTCTTTTCTTGGTCTAACTTTATCTTTCTGTGGTTTCAGTGTGATACACCGGATCCCCGATGTATTGTTACTTTTCTTTTCATCCTCTTCTTTTATTCCTCCCCCACCTTAATTTTTTGTCTTTTAGTAACATCAGATCTTTATGTCCAATTTCTGTGTCTGCCTAAGAAACTGTTATTTTGATATACTTTGGTATATTTACCAAAATAATATTCCATGAATTAAAATAGCAAAACAGCTTTCTGCAGAGATTTCTAAATAGAAACCGATTCCACATTTCTTTGAAGACACTGGTTTAGAGGGTATTATAAAAGCTGCTTTTTCATCCTGATATTAGGCAGATCAACTGGGGCCTGCAGGTCATGGTGCGGAGTTTGGATTGAGTTCTGAGAGCTCTGGGAAGATATTCAAGGCTTTAAACAGGGGAATGACTGAGGGATCTGATTTATGTTTTGGGAAAAAATCACTCCCACTGATATTTGAAGAATGGATTGTAAGTGTCTAGAAAGGAAGTCGGGAAACTGGCAGTTCATTTCAGGTGAGGTGATGATGGCGCTTAGATTACAGTAGAGCAATGCATATGGAAAAAAGATGGAAAGATTTGAGATATGTTTTGTAGGTAGAAATTATAGGACACGTGATAGGTCAATATATATGGGATATAAGGAAATGAGCTAAAGATCATCATGTGTCTATTGCTGACATCGTAGCATAAAAGCCAGACAGCAAACAGTGTCACACAAGAGTAAGTTTCTGGGGTGGTTGGCTAGGTATATCTGCAATATGTCTTGATTTGCTTTCATAACTGGAGTTTACCTTGCTGTCTAGATACTGGCAGAGATAAGTGAGGTTATTTGGCTCTGCTATACCTCTCCTCTCCAGCAGGCCAGCCAGGGCTTATTCTCCTGGCAATGACAGATGAAAGAGCAAGTGAAAACAGGAGAAACCGCTTAAGGCCTAGGCTCAGAACTGATCTACTGTCACTTCCACCACTTTCTGCTAGCCAAAACAAGTCATGTGGCCAGCTTAGACTTCAAGGGGGGTGAAAATAGCTTTTACCTTGGTAGTCTTCAGTGAGAAGGACTGCAGTGTCACACTGCAGAGGTCATGAAAACAGGGAAGGATGTAGAATTGAAAGCATTTTTTCAGCTTAGCACATGGGAGACCCAAATTCGATTTCTGGGTTTTAGAATGAGCAGTTGAATGACTGTCAAACTATTCTCCAGGACTAGGGGAGAAATGGCTGAGGGGAAATGGGTATATTACGAATTCTCAGTTAAACGTGAGATGTGAGAAGCCTGTAAGACATTCGTCTTCTCCAAGACACTTGTCCCTCTTGCTCCTTCCCCGATAGCAGCCCTCATGCTCCCTACCCTGAAGGAACTTTCTCAGTAGAGGTAGGATTTGACCCAAAGTCTTCTGAGCCTACATTTTATAAGTATTTCTTCCATCCACATATAGAAGTTCTAGCGAATATAATTTTCTTGGTTTCGTTACATGCTCAATGGTACTTTAGTACTCCTTATAGACAGATGATCCTGGAGGCTTCCCAGCTGTCTTGCTGGAAAGTTAGCTGGGAAGTGTTGAAATCTCTCTTCAACTCATTCCCAACCATACTGCCAGAGGCATTCTTTTAAAGGAAAATCTGACCATCTTCCTTCCTTGAGGTTTTTAAGAGGTCTACAGAACTTAATAAAGTCCAATCACTTTAGCACAGCTATAAGATCCTGCCCATCTTGTCCCCTGCTGGCTTCTTAGTGCCATCATCTGCCATTTTCCCCTTTCCTTTGTGCTCTGGCAGGACCAAGCTGGCCACTGTCTCTCATGGATTGCATATTGTTTCAGGCCTCCCTTCGCTTTGTCGAGCCCTTTGCTTGGGCCTCCCTTCCTTCTCTTGTCCGTCTGTCAAATTCCCAGTGTCTATCATAACCCTGATAGAGTACAACCTTCCTGGAATGCCTCAGACAGGATGGTATCCTTTGTTGTTTTTCTGAAACTCGTATATGTCCAGATCACATTATATTATTTCACTTGTTAGCATGTCTGTCTTGCTTTTCTTGCTTATCATACAGAAATAGAATTGTCATGCCTAGCACATTGATATTTGGCTAAACTGTTCACTATCTGTCAGGGTGGAAACTGGAGACAGCCACCTGTTCCCACAGGGGAAAATGGAGGGACTAGCAGAGCTTTGCACTCACTTCTGCTTCACACCCATAAATCACATGCAAGGCAACCTTCCCTGCTCCTCTTGTCTCCCCACCACTGCCAGAACTTAGTCTGCCTTGGCATCATTTAAAAATGTCATGGGGAAGAGGGACCTAAGGCTAGCCCTGGCCACGTATCTTTCTATTTCCCCTCCTCTAGTGGACATCAGAGTGCCCTCTTGCTGGTGGGTTTCATCCCTCGTTTAGAGAATCCCTCTTGCCTTTCACTGCCTGTGTGAGTAATAAACATCAAAATTACTTGTGGTCTCTGACTTGGGTGTGATATGTTTTGACATTTGATATCTTGAAAAGGTAGAGCCTGGCAGCAGGCTTCCTGCAGCACTTCTGCTTCATTATGCTCAGGGCATCAGTACAAGAGTTTAAAACTTGTAGATGGTTGACTAAGTTAGTAGAGGCCCACTAGAAAAGCTGCCTGAATGAACTGAGCAGGCAAGAGTAAAAGTTTTGTTTATAAATGAGTGCTTAATGATTTTTTTTAAAAGAATTTGAAATATTTTACTCAAAATCTTGATTGCACTCTGATTTTAGTTAATCAGCTCTTGATTCACACCCACTAAAAAAAAGCACAAAAGAGGATTCTGGGTCAGCCGTATTGGATTAATGGTGGCTCAGCTATTGAAGGTCTATGGTACACTTGGAAGTTCTCAGGTCATGACAGTCAGTGCAAATGCTAAGAACGGGCGGCTGAAGTCTTCTAGGAAAAGAGACCCTTCTCCCTGACTCTTTGGACCAGAGAACTGGTTTATTTGATCAAAGAACCTCAAGCGTAGATTAAAATCACTTAACCTCTTACTGTAGGTATCAGACAAAGAGCTATTCTAATAGCATTAGGAATTCTGGGTGTGCTGAGCCAGTTTATGGAATTTTTTGGAATTACTAGATTGCTTGGGGGCGGCCTTCCCAGACAATAAAGAATAGGCTTCCTAATAGGAGAGAGTTATTAATAGATGGACTGAATGTCCACACTTATATTTATCTTTCTTTTTACCAGTGTGTATTTATTATCTGTTTTTATGTTTGATTCCCTACCTAGAGAGTTTCTTGAGAGTAGTGCCCCTGTTAATTTGTCACTGTATTGTACAACTCATTACTTAATAAGTAAATCCTAGTCACCTCATTCTTTCTAGATTCTCAGCTTCATCACCTCAACTTCGAAAGTGCGTTGCCGGCCGGGCGTGGTGGCTCACGCTGGTAATCCCAGCACTTTGGGAGGCCGAGGTGGGCGGATCACGAGGTCAGGAGATCGAGACCACGGTGAAACCCCGTCTCTACTAAAAATACAAAACAAAAATTAGCCGGGCGTGGTGGCGGGTGCCTGTAGTCCCAGCTGCTCGGGAGGCTGAGGCAGGAGAATGGCGTGAACCCAGGAGGTGGAGCTTGCAGTGAGCCGAGATTGCACCACTGCACTCCAGCCTGAGGGACAGAGCAAGACTCTGTCTCAAAAAAAAAAAAAAAAAAGTGTGTTGCCTGGCTTTATGTATGCTCACTTCTTGCATATCACAGCCTGGAAACTTTTTATAACACTAAGATGTTGCAATTGGATGGCTTTCACCTTGTTTAACGATTATTGTTCTTTATTCACTGATGTCTTGTATCTTAAACACTGTTGTTTTATTTTTAAATTATTTTAGGCAGAGGCCAACTATGGTCCCTGGTGCTCAATCTTAGTTGGAAGCTGAAGTTCATAAATTGATAAAGACTTGTTTTGAAATAATTTCAGAGAACTGTCTGACCTTCATATAGAACAGTGTGTCGGGGTGGGAAGAATTTATGTTATGAATCTTCAGATATGAGAAAATAAGACGATAAAGTTTCATGAGTAAAACCATTAGGTATGATATGGTGGTAGTGGAAATTAAATAATATAGGAGGTAAGAAACCTAAGAAAGACTACTGGTAGACTTTCCTATCATATACTATGTATATGGCAGTGAATTAGAAGACAAAGTCCTTTTTTAAAAAATCAAACTTCATCTTAGTGAGGCAACAGACAATATAACCAAAAAATACACAACATATGACTTGTGTTACATTATAGCCTTATGCTGTCCCTGTTATAGCACTTGTTACATTATTTTGTAACTGGCAGTGTATTCATCTCTTTCTCCAACCAGTTTGTAAACTTCTCTAGAGTCAGGACCAGGGTATCTTATTTAGTCTTTTATTCCCATTGTCTAGCACAGTACAGAGCATATAGTAGGTATCAGTGAATGAATAGGTAAATGGACAGTATGAATTTTTTGTATCAAAATTGATGGTCAAGGAAGTTATTTTGGATAAATGAGTCTTTTGGTTACTTTTAGCTAATTGCCCTGACATCTCTCAACTGAATGGCCAGTGCATTCATTCTCAAACCCCACTGATGGTGGTGTGTTATAATATGTTAAGTCTCCGTATATGTTTTCTAAAGTTCTAATAATAATCTTCTAGTGGTGACTTTCTTTTTCCAGTTCTTTTGCCTTCACATTTAAACAAGTGAACAGTTATTCACTTATTTGAATCCACTAAATTCAAAGAAGACAGAAGCTAATTATGTGTCTACTTGTGTATTATTCAGTACTTACTTCACAATATGGTCAATACAGCTATGTGGCAAAAAATGCTGAGGCAAAAAAGGAAAGCAACTAATTGTGTACCATGTCCATGGCAGCAGGATCATTGTATCTGTCCCTAGGATCCCGAATAATGTTTAGAAATGAATGAATAAATGGATGAATGAACAGTACCTCATGTATCCTTCTCAAGGCTAATTCACCAACAGTAAAATGAGTCTGAAAGGCAAGCTGGAAAAGAAAAGGTAAGCCATTCTCCATAGAAATATCTATATCTGATGAGGATGTTATTATTATGGTTTATAAAGAGAATTCCCATTTCCCAAGAGGTGTCCTCTAAAACTGCCTGTTCAGCAAAGTGGGTATTTTATAACCAAATGGATGGACTTGGGCTATTCTAGAGAATGGGCAAGCAGGTTATTTTTAAAAAATATCTATGGAATAAAATGTTTTAGCTCAGGCCAAGCTATTCAAGTCATGTTCAATACCTTAAATTCCAATCAAGTCTGTAAAAGAGAGTTCGATTTGAAAACCTCTGCCAGAATTAGTTGTATTTTGAAGGTCCTTGTATGCAAACGATAAAATAGGACAAGAACACACAGGAGAAGGAGAAAAGTCACATATAAGAGAAAATGTGGTAAGGTTATGTGTAAGTTATTAGGCTTTAATCTTATTTTATAATTAAACGTTTGGTCAAACATTTGATAAGACATCAAATGTAATTATGAAAAGGTAAAATAGCAGACAATAATCTATTAAGGATGCTTAAATCAGACTTGTTAAATTAGTTATTTCCAGCATCTGCTTATCTTGCATATGAAGATTAAAAAAAGCTGGGTGGTGGGCAGATTAGTAGATTCTAATAGTTTACCATGCAGGCTGTGATGATTAGTTTGCAGCTGCTGATAACAGCACAAAAATGTGCATTAAAGCTGTGAAATATTTCATGAAACTGCTACAATATCATTCTCTGACATCAATCTGTAAGTGCAGAAATTCACACTCAATCAGATCTGCTAGCAATTTTTTTTCCACTGTAAATCCGTCATAATCTTTCTTTAGCTAAGTTAATCATATCTGCACAGGCTGTGTGCAGTTAAGGTAATTACCCAAAGAATCTTGGCCTTAAAAAACACTGTGATTGTTAATGTTCATACTTCTAAATGAACACTTTATTTTTTGTCTGAATAATCTACTATGAAGTTCCTATTTCCTTTCTTTTTGTGAGGACAAGTTTTTGAATACCAAAATTATTATTTTTTGCATTCATTAATTAGAGATGTTTTGTTTAACTAGGAATTCCTTTAACAACTGGATTTAGAAAGGTTCCAATTGTACTTAAATTACATTTCAACTGTTACATTCAACAGATCTACCTTAGATTATTATGGCTGCAAAATTCATAATTAGCAGATGGTAACAGATTTGAAATAATCAGTAAAGTTAAAATTTGAAATGGGGTAGAAGAAGAAGCAGGGTGGCTCCTTCCTTCCTTCCCTCCCTCCCTTTCTTTCTTTTCTTTCCTCCCTTCTTCCCTTCCTCCCTTCCTCTCTTCCTCTCTTCCTTTCTTCTGACAGAATTTTGCCCTTTTGCCCATGCTGGAGTACAGTGGTGATCATAACCCATGGCAGCTTCAAACTATTAGAATAAAGCAATCCCTCTGACTCACCCTCCCCAGTAACTAGGATTAAAGGCACATGCCATCATGCCTAGCTAATTTGTTTATTTTTATTTTTGTAGAGATGGGGATCTCTCTATGTTGCCCAGGCGGATCTGGAACTCCTGGTTTCAAATGATCCCCCCACTTCAGCGTCCCAAAGTCCTGGGATTACAGTCATGAGCCAACATGCCCAGCCCATTTTCTGAAGGGCATTGAAGGAATTCCTGCACTTTGAAATAGGTGAGCACTATTTCAACAATTGTTGGAGCACGGGACCCTTTCAGGTCTGGAACGAGAAGTGAAGGAATGATAAGGAATTCCTTCTTTTCTCTTCCATATCCAAACTTGGATTAAATGAAAAATGTTAGCTGGGCTTGTAGAAACAGATGGACTTATTGGTCTTTATCATATTAATTAATCAGTATAGTAAAACTGCAATCAATTCAATAAACTTTTCGTCATATCCATGACTTGTTATATTTTGTTTGACTAAACTGACTCTTGGAATCCACGATTCTTGTCTTTAAAGGAGTTTAGAGATAATCTCATCCAAACCTCCCATTTTACAAATTGGGATATTAAATTTCAAAAAGATTAGTAATCTAACCTATAGTAAAAACCTGAGGAGTCTCATTACTTTTACTTTCAATTCAGTCAAAATTGAAATGGCATTGTTATAGCATAGAGCAACTAGATTTTAGGCATATTAGAGCATATTTGTTTTTATATTTATCAGTCTTATTCTTTTCTGCCACCAGAGAATGTTTATTTCCAACAGCCCATGTGTAGCCTATATGGATACCAGATAGCAATTTTCCACATTACATTTAATTATTAGGAATGGGAACCCTAGGTTTTCCTCCTGGTTGGGCTATACCCAACATGTTGAAACAGAATGCCCAGGCTGAGTTCCCAGGCAAAGTTTACTTCTCACCACGGAAACCAATTTTCACGAACCCAGCTTTTAGGACCCAGTTAAGCCCATCAGAATTAGACTGTGTTTAAAGTCAATCTAGTTAATAGGTATGGCAGGATTTACCAAATCTACATGATTATAAGACGCACCGGGGCACTTGTTAGTGATACAGGTTCCCTCCTGAAGATTGTGACTCTTTAGGTGTGTTTTAATATATGACGCAAGGTTGGAAAGCACTAGAGTAGGATATGTGAGCTAACTGAAACAGGGCAGACACAGTAGAGTGTATTGATGGCTGTTTCAAAGAAGGAAAAGTTTAAAAGGCAAGTTCTAAACAGAAGCAGATCAGACATAAAGGCAGAGGATCTTGGACTTATTGGACAGAGAGGACTTCAAAGTTGACGTTGTTGGGTGACGTTAGTGACTCTGAGGACAGGCTCACTGCTCTAGACTTTCCTATTTGGTGCTTCGTCTAGAATCGTCTAATCAGTTGAGTTTAATATGTCAAACGCCAAGTCCCTGTGGATCTTAATATGCCCAGTGCCCAGCACCATTGTCACTTGATACATAATGCTGAAATTAAAACGGATTCCATAAAGATGGTGAGGAAATCTTGTGCAGAGGAATTCTTCCCATTACGAATGATTGAAAAGGGCTTTTGTTGTTGTCGTTGTTATTTTGTTTTTGTTTTCTGGCTGAGATGGTAAATGTACAAATATCTCTTTAACAATGATAGGACAACTTCACTTCCTCAAGTGGTTTAGCCTCTGGATCTTGTGGAAAAGAAATTTCTTTTGGTGTGACAGGAGCTCTGTAAAGGTGTTCATGTTCTCAGATGATCCAGAGATTGCCATTAAATTATCATCACCATCACATAGTTTATCCTCTGAGGCCTTTTGTTTCCTGGTGCAAAGGTAAATTGTTTCACCTTTCTGTGCCTCAGTTTCTTCATTGTAATATAGCAAGAATAATTGTATGTACCTCAAATAATTCTTGTAAAAAATAAATTATTAATGTAAAGTGCTAAAAATAGTGTCTGGCAACAAGTTCTCAGTAAATTGTTAGCTATTATTATTATTGTCAGTTAAGAATGAGAGTAGCTAAGGTACTAGAGGGAAGAAAGAAAAAAATCATTGGACAATGGGGAAGATTGACAACAATGGTGGCCCAAATTTATATTTTCCCTGTTTCCATGCTCTCTGCAACGTGTCTGGGCAACTCCTCTTATCAAGAGATGAGTCTGTTTTTCCAACTCTTAAATCTGGGCTGGCCATGTGACTTCCTTAGGCCAGTAAAATGCAGTGGAAGGGACAGTGCACCAGTTCCAGGCCTAATCTTCTGCAGGCCTTGAACAATTCCACTTTATCTTTTGAGATTTTGCCTCTGTCTTGAGAAAAAGCCCAGGGTAAACTGCTAGAGAATAAGAGACCACATGAAGCAGAAATGATACATTTCAGCTGAGGCCATTCTACAGCAGCCAAGACCAGAAAACTTGCCCTTCAGATTCCAGGTGAAATTGATCACCTACAGAATTGTAAGCTAAATAAGTGTTCATTATTTTTAAGTCTCTAAATTTTGGGGTGGCTGTTTAATGCAAACATAGTTACCTGATACAAACTATAATTAAAAATAAGGGACAGGCATTAAGAAATAAATATTTGCTTTGCTCTGAGCCACCTATTATTAGCAGTTAACTAATCCTATAGAACATATTATCATATAATTTAAAATTTGAGGTAGACCTTAAAGATCTCTTGGTGGAAAATACTCGGTTTACAGGTGAAGAAACTAAGACCCAAAGAGGTGAAGTGATTTGTAAAAGATCATATAGATCATTGTAAACCTTGATTTACAAGGTGGTAGCAGGGTAATAAAAAAGGCAAACCATAGCAAATGAATATCAGTTTTGGAAACGTAGTAAAGAAAAATGCTCAGAAACTCTTCTATAAGACAGAAGAGAATGACATGTGGAGAGCTAAAGAGAGCAGCTCTGCCTGAGTGGGGATTCTCCCATCATTAACAGTATGCACGTGCTTCTCAGCTCTCTTCACCAAAATATGCTCCATGTTTAAGACCATAGCCAGAAGCTACTGGCAGGAGGGACCACATTTCTTTGAAGTTTCTTAAAAATTCCTATAGCCTACCCCATAAAATACTATGTTTATATGAGTACATCCTTTTTCTTCTCCAAAATGTTATGACAAATTGATTCTGCAGAAAGATGGGTCCTATCTGTCCTGTGTGTTCACTTATTCCCGGGCATATGACCTTGAATGCTAATGGAAAAGCACATTAGGTCAAGATGGTGGGGCAAAACAGTCACATGCCATGCACTGAGGACTCAGTAGTTAGGCCTCAAGTTTTCTCTGTGGGTTCCTCATTGTGAGTCCTCCCTCGCTCACTCACTTCACAAATGTTTATTGAGTGTCTTCTATGTGCCGGACACTGTTTAGGCACTAGAGACACAGCAGCAAGCAAAACAAAAACTGCTCTCAAAGAATGTATTAGTTTCCAACTGCTGCTGTAACAAATTACCACACATTTAAGTGGCTCAAAACAACACAGATTTATTATCTTATAGTTCTGGAGTTCAGAAGTCTAGAATAGTTTCAGGCTTCCCTTTCTTCACCCCATCTAGCCCTTTGCTTGGACCTCCCTTCCTTCCCTTGTCCATCTGGCAAATTCCCAGCATCTGTCACAACAAACTCTTTCTGAAGCCCCTGGGAGATAAGATGTTCTCTTGCTGGTTCCAGTTTCTAGAGGCTGCTTATAGTCCTTGGCTTGTGGCACCCTCCTCCCTGTGTTAAATCAGCAGCACAGCATCTTCTCTCCTCTCTGATTTCTGCTTCTGTCTCCACACCTTCTCTCTTTGACTGATCCTCCTGCTTTCCTCTTATAAGGACTCTTGTGATTATATTGAGTACATCCAGATAATCCAGGATAATTTCCTCATCTCAGAATTCTTACTTTAATCACTTATGCAAAGTTTTATTTTATCACATAAGGTAACATAATCGCAGGTTTTGGACATTAGGATGTGGACTGATTTGGGGCCCCATTATTCTACCTACCAAAGGAGGTTATATTTTAGTAAAGCTCATTTTTCTTTTCTCTTTTCTTTTCTTTTTTTTTGAGATGGAGTCTGTCTCTGTCACCCAGGCTGGAGTACAGTGGTGTGTTCTTGGCTCGCTGCAACCTTGCCCTCCCAGATTCAAGTGTTTGTCCTGCCTCAGCCTCCCCGGTAGCTGAGACTACAGGCACACGCCAATGCACTGGGCTAATTTTTGTATTTTTAGTAGAGACGAGGTTTTGTCATGTTGGCCAGGCTGGTCTTGAGCACCTAACCTCAGGTGATCCACCTGCCTTGGCCTCCCGAAGTGCTGGGAATACAGGCGTGAGCCACTGCACCTGGCCATAAAGCTCATCTGTACAGGATGAAGTTGAAGTTCTTGAATATGACTCAAATGAATTTCTGTGATGTTCTTTCTTCCTAGCCCTATCTCCAGTAATTCCCTACTACAAATACATAGTTCAGCAATCCTGACCTTCTTCTACTACCCTCCCCACCTCGGAACACCTCTGCTATTCTCACCCTTGTAATTTCCAGCTGTCTGCCAGGCCATATACCCCCATTCCCCTTCCCTACATCTCTACACCCTTTGGTCTGGCAAAATACTCAGCTAGGGCATCACCTTGTCTCAGAAATGGGGCCTCTCCCATTTACTCTCAAAAGATCTGTGCCTGCCTCTACCACCAACTTCATCACACTATATAGATCTGTTTAGGTGTTGCCTGTCTTGCTCCATTAGTTGAAAAACTATTTGAGAGCAGGGAAGGTGTCATTCATTTTTCTAGCCCCATCACTTAGCATAGTACCTGGCACAAAGTAAGAGTTTAAGAAATGTTAAGTGAACATGTGAGTATCACTGAAATTGTTTATCAGTTAATTAGGAGAGGAAGAAGCGGGGAAGAGAAGGGGAAAGAGTTTTTGTCTTGAGTTGTTAAGAAAGTTTAGTAAAGAGTGGATCTCTGCTGGGTGTGGAGAAGGAACAGCAGACAAGGGAAAGATGAGATGAGATATACATGACTTTCGGGCAGTGAGGATAATGAGCCTGAGGCGCTGAAGCCTCAGGGCCGCATTTCTCAGCAGGGTTGCTTTTGATGTGTGCCTGTTTTGATCCCTGCTGTGTAGCTATGGCCCAGGATGTTCTGGAATGAAGAAAATCTACTTGTTATATCCTGTTCTCGGGATCCATGGTGTGTGAGAGAAGAAACACTAGGGGAAAGAAGTGGTTTCCTGGTGGCAAAATAAAATCATTTCCCAAAGGTAAATAGTCTTTCCAACATGGTGGAGCACTGAAGCAGAAGAGAACATGCAGAGAGAGGACATGATACTGTAAGGTAGAGAGACACGGAACGCAACATAAAAGCTGAGATAAGATCAAATAGACAAATGCAGAAGGGCTGCATCCCACGGGAGAGGGGAGCAAACTGTTCTGTTCATGGGAGCAACAGGACACTGGGCCGTAGGTGGAGAGAATTTTTCTGCCCCTTGGACAAAATATGAGAACACAGGAAGTGACACTTCAAATGCCCCTACACCAAGGAAAAGGGCAACACAGGTGGGCAGATCATGACTGGCAGAGAAACACAGAAGTAAGGAGAAACACAGAAACACACTGCTACCCCTCCCTGTATGGGAGGCCAAGGGGAACTTCCAGTTGTGTAGTTTAGTTTTAGAAGTATAAATTCTGTCACTAATTCTGTTCAAGTTAAATTAACCTTATTAAATGTAACTGGGATATGAATTCAGTTATTCTCAAAAACTCCTTTTAGAAATAGTTTTCATTTTAGAAATGTTAAATGTGTACACTAGTCAGGCCCTGTTGACCATCGCAGACTAACCTAGGGTAAGTGTATTGCTATGTTAATCTGCCCAGGTTGTCAGAAAGAGAGAGGAGAATGTCATGAACTCTCAAAGGAAGGGAACGTGTGGAACATGCTTTGGAGAATTATTGTTTGAAAGAAAATCAAACACTCCGATGCCACACATATTAAGCAGTTTAAAGAACAAACAACTGGGGTGGTCCCTGAGCAAATACTTGATGGGACTTGATTTGAAAAAGAAGCACTTTTTAGAATATGCTATATTTTATGGTTAATTGTCTTAACCCTATATCCCAGTATTCAAAGGGGTATATAAGTGGAAGTCAAAATCACTATAGTTCTCCTACAAAGGTCTAAATTACATGTTTCAACCCATGGCAAGAACCAAGGCAAGACCCTTGTCTATTTTAATCAACATTAGTATAGTTCCTGCCCATCATGAACACTCAAAAACAGTTGATAAGCTGGGTGTGATGGCTCATGTTTGTAATCCCATCGCTTTGAGAGGCTGAAGCAGCAGGATCACTTGAGGCCAGGAGTGGACAATACAGCAAGACCCCACCTCTCTGAAAAATAAAACAACAATTAATCAGGCGTGGTGGTGTGCCCCTGTGGTCCCAGTGACTACAGGGGCTGAGGCAGGAGGGCCACTTAAGCCTAGGAGTTGGAGACTAATGAGCTATAATTGTACCACTGCACTGCAGCCTAGGCAACACTGTGAGACCCTGTCTGTCTTAAAAAAAAAAAAGATAGAATGAACATAAGGGATGAGAAGCTGAGGCATTGAGTCTGTAAAATTTGTGCTTATGAATGGGGATAATAACTAGGATAAAAGTCATGATTTCCCAAAGATGTGTGAGCCATTGAGGCTAGATTTTTCTGTAGTTTAATCCTAGGAGAAAGTTAATAATATTCATACCTGCATTTTTATTGCATGTCCATTGTATGCTAAATATTGAGCTGGATAATTTAGCTATATTGTTTCTAATCCTCAGAATAAGGTCCCATAGTGTTATCCTGGTTTTACAAATGGGGAAATAGCTTATGAAAAGTTAAACAACTTTTCCAAAGTTGCATAGGTAGTAACACTACATAGGTAGTAAGTGGCAGAATGGTGACTCAAACCTAGATCTGACTGCTACGTAATTACTTTTTACTCATACTATAGTATCACAAACAGTGTCTCTATTTTTAAAAGCTTTATTCCTTGTCATAAAATTAGTACATATTCATGATTATAAATTTGGAAAATATAGAAATATTTAAGAAAAACAAATCAACCGTGATACCTCCAGTTTTGTAAACATATGGTAATACAACTGATTCTCATTATTTGTAGAAGTTATGTTCTATAAAGTCACTGCAAATACTGAATTAGTGAATACTGAACTTTTGCTCCTAGCAGATACACAAGATTAGGCTACTGTAAGCCCAACATTTTTATCAAGATCTGCCTCCCCGGTTCAAGCCATTCTCCTGCCTCAGCCTCTCCGAGTAGCTGGGACTACAGGCGCCCGCCACCACGCCCGGCTAATTTTTTTTTTGTATTTTTGGTAGAGACGGGGTTTCACCGTGGTCTCGATCTCCTGACCTCGTGATCCGCCCGCCTCGGCCTCCCAAAGTGCTGGGATTACAAGCGTGAGCCACCGCGCCCGGCCTATCAATTTCTTATAACTATCTAACAGTAATATTCTATGCAGGTAATAACATATACATCTATAGCTAAATTTTAAAGGATGTCAGAATGAAAAGAGGTGGATAAATTTTCTAGGAAGACAGTTCCTTCATACTCTATTTTCTCTAAAAGGGTAATGATATGTTCACAACTTTTAAATTTTCTGGGCACAAAAGCAATAAATGGTCTACAGATATTTCTGTTTTAAATTCAAGGAAAAGGGCACTATTATCAATTGAAGGCATACTGTATGCACATTCTGTACTAGGCACTTTATACATGTCATTTGAACTCTCAAACATGTAATGAAGAAAATATTATCCCCATATTATAAATAAAAAGCCTGCATCTCAGAAAGTTTAAGTAACATTTTAAAGGTTTCACACAGCTGGTAAGTAAGAGCCCCAAGAATGCAGTTCTGTGTGATCCCCAAAATCCATGCTCATTCCATATATATTCCAGATGCTGTGCATTATGTGTGATATTTTGATTATAACTATAGACAGTCAATATTAGCGTAGTGGTTAAAAAATTTCTATCAGAGATCTGTACCTGTAAATTCACCCTTTTAAAATTTGTGAATAACATCACTTTGTATTTGACATTATAAAGCTATATTTAGTAGAGCCAAATCCCTTTTAAGAAGAGATTTCCATAAACTAAAAAGAGCTGCATCAGAGGAGGCCTGCAGATGGCAGTGCTGCCTGAGAGTCACTTAAAAAAATGCATAAAGAATTACTTTAGAAATTATCCAATGCTGATTCCAAAAGTTAAATTTCAACCAATATTTGAGTAATTTATAATTCGTGTAATTCCTTCCGGTTTATGGTTGATGTTGAAATTTAATTTTCACTTTAATGAACCAGTAGAGTAATGCTCAGTAGCATGTCTATCCAGTAAAAGGCAGAATATAAGCCTGTGTGGATGGGACACATGAAGATCCATTAAGTTGGAGAAAAGAAAGAGATTCAGATTGTTTGCTTGGGCATAAGGTGCTGCCTGACAAATCAGATTACTGAGGAATCAGAAGACAGATGGAGACTGCTAAGGTCTAAAGATGAATGCAGGAATTTCCAAGTTATAAATCAGAAACCTAATGAAAACACATGAATACAAAAGTCTGAGACATTGTATGTAATAAACAAAAATGGCAGGTCTTTTATCACTGTATTTTTAGTGTTATCATGAATTTTTTTTTTTTTTTGAGATGGGAGTTTTGCTCTTGTTGCCCAGGCTGGAGTGCAATGGCGTGATGTTGGCTCACTGCAACCTCCGCCGCCCAGGTTCAAGCGATTCTCCTGCCTCAGCCTCCCGAGTAGCTGGGATTACAGGCATGTGCCACCACCCCCGGCTAATTTTGCATTTTTAGTAGAGACAGGGTTTCTCCATGTTGGTCAGGCTGGTCTCAAACTCCCTACCTCAGATGATCCGCCCGCCTCGGCCTCCCAAAGTGCTGGGATTACAGATGTGAGCCACCGCGCCCAGCCTCATGAATATTTAAGAAAAGTTATTTTAAATCTTTAACCCTAGCTCATCATATAAGCTTTAGAAGACAAAAAGCTACTTTTTCCTGAGTAGTTAAGAGATATAAAGTTATGGAGATAGAATACTCCAAGATTTTCATAGGGTCATATCCGGATAAGATTATAGGTGATTTAAACTTTCATTTCCAAATCATCTATATATATATATATTTTAAATATGAAATAATCAATAAATATTAAATTTTAAAATAATCAAAACCATTGTTCTCATTCCTTCTGTCTCTTACACATTAACACAAACCATTTTTTTTTTTTTTTTTTTTTTAGTTTTAATGCTAGGGGTCCCTTGTAGTGAATGTGGGGTGTTCTGCACAGATCCTTTCAGAGTTGAGTCATTTATTCCTCCAGCTGTCAGGAATATTGGCTACATTCCTCTTTAGGAACTGTGCTTGGCTAAAGGGAACTACGTTACCAAGGTTACATCTCTTCCCCAGGATCAGCCCATATCCACTGACTGGTTTATATGAAGGTAAAAGACCCAGCCCCATTTCTTAATTTGGGACAATTCTGAAAAGTCATCACAGCTCCCGGACCCCCCATGGGATCAGCTGAGGCCTTTATTGCAATTGCATCGTGGTTAAATTTTTTCTTTTGCCCCATCCCACCTCCATCACTTTCTTACAAATGTCATTCCCAAGTAAACCTCATAAACACAAATATTTGTCTCAGTATTGTGGGGAACATGATCTAAGACAAAGCTAGGAGTAGTCCTAAGAAGCTGACATCAACTCCCAGCCAAGTTAGCAAATCTACAATCACATATCCCTCAATTGTTTTCTGGATTGCATAGTTTTTGACAAGAAATCTACCTTCATTCTTACTTTTTGTTCCTCTGTATATATTTTGTCTCTGGCTACTTTTAAGATTTTTCTTTTTATCACTGGTTTTCATCAACTTGATTATATGTGCCTTGGTGTGGTTTTATGTTTTTTTTTTGTTTTTTTTTTTTTGCTTGAGGTTACTTTAGCTTCTGTGAGTTTATGTTTTTCATCACATCTAGAAAAAAATTAGTCATTATTTTTGGCCAATAATTTTGTGTTCTTACCCTTCCTTCTCAGCCTCCAATTGCACATGTTAATGTTTCATGTTTTTACACAGCTCACTGAGGCTCCTTTCATTTTTTTTCAGTTTTGTTTTCTCTGTATATATTATTTTAGTTTCTACTGATATTTTTGAATTCACCAACCTCTCTTCTGCTGTATCTAATTTTCTGTTAATCTCATTCCATGTACTTTTTTCAATTTGGATATTGCATTTTTCATTTCTTGAATTTTTATTTGGATCTTTTTAATGTCTTCCATTTCTATTACTTTATTTCTGATTTCCTTTTTATCCTAGAGTATTATAATAACTCCTTGGAAGTTTGCCTGTTAATTCCATTACCTCTACCATTTCTGGGTATGTTTTGATTGATTCATTTTTCTCCTGACTCTGTGTCATATTTTTTGTTTCTTTGCATGTCTGGTAATTTTTGATTGGATGATCAACATTGTGATTTTTACATTGCTGAATGCTGGATTTTGCTCTGTTTCTTGAGTCGGAAACTTTGTCCTGGCACACAGTGCTTGAAGACCAATTTGAACATTTTAAGGCTCGCTTTTAAATGTTAGAGTAAATCCATAGAGCTTTTATTCTAAAACTAAATTGGCCCTACTTACTAAAGCACAACCATGTTGAGGATGCCACCCAATGTCCCCTGTATGACAAGCTCTCTCCATTTTGGCTGATGGGTTAACTATTCTTAGCCCTGTGAGACCCAGGAACTGTTTACTGCTTTCCAATCATTCTTTCCTTGGCTTTGTTATATACTACTCAAGTCATTTCCTTTACCCCATGCTAATTAATACTCAACGAAAACCTCTAGGGAGGACTACTCTGCAGATCTCTGGAGCTCTTTTTCTTTGCAGCTCCCTGAGTCATTCTGAACTCAGTCATCTTTGGTTTCTTAATTGCAGTGAGACCACTGGGCTTTATTTTGGTTCCTCTGCTGGTAACTGCCTTCAGGCAGTTATCTGGGGCAATCACAAGGCTCATCACCTGTTTTCCCTCTTGGGGATCACAGCCCTGCATTACCCGTAGTCCAATGTTTGAAAAAAGTTGTTTCATGTATTTTATCTCATTTCCTAGTTGCGTATGATAGAAGAGACAATTTGGAAGTCCACTAATATACATGAAGGTAGGCTTTGGTAGAAAAATTGTGAGTTTTTATAATGAGCAAAAGTCGAACAATACTTTCACTTATCTTATAAATTCTGTTTCCTCACTACACTTCTGAGAGGTTTTCAGAAGACATAAAAACAACTAACATATATGTTTCTCCCAGTT
Source organism: Symphalangus syndactylus (assembly GCF_028878055.3). NCBI lineage: Eukaryota > Metazoa > Chordata > Mammalia > Primates > Hylobatidae > Symphalangus > Symphalangus syndactylus. The sequence continues at coordinate 22,770,235 of NC_072441.2, forward strand.
CTGAGAAAACAAAGCATTCCTAATAAAAGTTAATTCTGAGTAAATACATAAGTCTGAGTTTCTGTACTTACTGTATTTAGAACTGTTAAATTTATTTTGGTGAAACGATTCTCTTTCAATTTAATTTAATATTAAAACTAGCTATCCTTCATTTCTTTCCCGGAAATTCTTCAACAATAACACCACACACACACACACACACACACACACACACGCATGCACGCACACACATTCTCTCTCTCTCTCACTTTCAAAATAAAAGGGTATATCTCTTGGTGGTACAGATTACCAGGATATAAAATTCCATAACCATCTTTAATTTCACCAAAAACGAGGTAAAAAATATTACCACTGATAGGGTAGAAAATATATTGTGAGATACAAGAAAAGAAACTTGATAGCAAAAGAGTTTTAATCAGTAGAGATCTTAAACTCAATACAAGGCAAGAGGAAAGGACATAAAAATCGAACATGGGCTTGCTAAATTCAAGATTTAAATATATTGCCTTTCTTTCACTACAATCACAACTCAGCTAGGTAGATATTTTAATTCACATTGTATAGATGAGAAGATTCAGAGTTTAAGTTTCCCAACGACAGAAAGGTAAGTCAGTTGGAAATTCTATGTACGTTCCATTACTAAATGCCACATGACTGTTTGGATAACGTGAGAAGAGTGGGTCATTATATGATACCAATTAGAAGATATTAGGGATGGTGGAGGCAGTAATTTCTGGGATAAGAACTATAATTTACAGAATAACCAGACATCATTTGATCTGGTGAAACCTGTGCATTCCCACAATTAGACTTTTTCACACTTTCTCTCTTTAAATGTACAACACCTTCCCCATCCCCTCTTTACTTGTAGCAGTTGATTTTGCTTCTTATATCCCGAGAAAGCAACTACCACCAAACCTACCAGTCAACTAATCTATATCTGAACTTAAAGATCTTTATGTTAGAATGGAATCTATCCATGTTCCAGCTTAGGCGAAGCCCTTCTGAAGATATCCATTCCTTCCTTCCTCATCAAATTTTCCCTCTTGACTAGATTAAAAAATTTCATCCAGTAGGCATAATCAGAACCTTTGTCTCATAATGAAAAGATAGTTAATAAGACTCATCAATTGTTCGTGGTTTTGTTTTGGTTCATGTCTGTCCAAAGCAACAGAAAGGAGCACATTTTTGCTAAGATCTCTTCTAGTGCTATAATCTTAGGTGATTCTAGTAAAAGCTAATATTTATAGAGTGCTTATTCTATGCAAGACACTGTGCTAACACTTTATATGCATTATCCTACTTAATCCTCGCAATCCTAAAGAGAGGTACTATTATCGTCTTCATTTTATAGATAACAAAACTGGGGCTTAGAGAAGTTAAGTAACTTGTCTGAGTTTAATAGCTAGTTAATAGCATAGTAGGATTCAAACCTGACTGGCAGAGTTTATGTTATTAAAGCATTGTACCATGTATTTTGTAATCTCAATTGCATGTACATTAATGCAAATGAGTTTCCTGCCTTTATTATTTATATATTTGTCAATAACACAAAAGCAAAATTATATTGTTACAAAATTCCAAATAATTTTAATCTCAATTTGCAACATAATCCACATTTTACATATCTATATGTATAAACAATAAAAGTTTTAGTATACAAATGCCTTAGAAAGAATTCAATTTGGTCCAATAATTTTATAGCCAGGATAAAGTCATATTTATAATTTATAATTTTCTGTCCAGGTTTTTAATAAAAATCAGTAATGTTAAATGGAATACTATCATTTTATAGAGAAACAGTATGAAATTACATTGAGAAATGAGAATAGTCATTAAATATTAAGATTTTATTACAACCCAGGCATTATATATTTCTTTACACTTAAGGAATAGATATGAAACAATCTTGGAGTAAAAAATAGAAGGCAACTTGCTTCAAGTTTGTACCAAGACAATCAAGCAGACCTGAAGAACCTTGTTTTAAGATGAAAGTCATTTATGCTTGGCAGGCATTTTCTTCCCATGAAAAAATAAAGTCAATGTGCCATTATCTTGACACTTATAAAAATGTTTATAAAAAGCATTTAGGCCATTGATTCTCACAGTTGGCTGAATATTGGAATCACCTAGATTAAAAAAAAAATACTAATCCCTATACAACATCCCCAAAATTCAGATTTAATTAGTATAAGTTAGGCCCTGGGCATATAGGCTGTTTTAAATCTCCTCGGGTGAGTCTAATGTGCACCAGTTTGAAAACCACTAGCTTAGAGACCTGTTCCATCATCATAGAAGTCACTCTTTAGCTGAATGATTCTATATGCCCTGATTTCAGTGGGTAGTGTTATTATTTTAAGCATCTGATAGGTGTATCTCCCTTGATTAAAAAATAAATACCTTATGGAAGAGATTATATGTTTTATTTATCATTGTCTCCGCATATCTCGAACAATGAAAGGCACATAGCAGTTGCTAAATAAATATATTTTGAATGAATATATGATTGCCTTATACTTCTTTGATATCCCCATCTTCTAATAGATTATGAAAACTAGAATTCAAAATATATATATTGAACAAATGAATGACTGAAGCAGTTGGGGATAATATTTAAGGCAAAACCAAATCTGATAAAATATACACATATTTTAAAACACACATACATATATATAAATAGATCAAAAGTGGAAAAAGAATATATAAAAGAGTGCAACATTTGGCAGGTGAGAATTATTTCATTGAGTTTTCAAATATTCTTCACATTCTTATACTTAGAAACAAAGAAGTAACCCCAAACAACTAATTCATTAGCTAATATCTCAGAACTTGCACTTTTGCAGATAAATTTTCTTTTAAAAACAGAATTATAGTTTAATCCCTAACACAGCTCAGTTTTCAAAATTCAAGTAAATAAAATTTTAGCACACATCATGATAGCCTTACTGGATAGCTGTGTTAAAAACAAAAAGTACTTGGTATCACCTATTGTTATGTGCTCTCAATTGAGATCTAGTTAGTTTCCTAAGAGTCTCACATTGATAAACAACTATTTTGGCACTTCCTTACATAATGTGTTTATTTAGAAATACCTTATTAATGACAGACTTCCTTTTGAGTAGCTACATTCTCAGATATGGCTTCATTTATCAAAGTTCCACAAGTATTACATAATTTTTAATTCAGTTAGTATCTTAGACTACGGAACTTTGGTTTTCTTAAAATCAGCATTGGTTGCTTGATTGTAGGTTTGTCACCAAAAAGTGCTGCTTCACTCTCCGTGGTTGGAAATCTTTTCTGATATATCAAAGGATATTCCTTCTGAAACTTAAAAATGAGGTGAGAAATTATAAGGTATTTAACATTATTTCCCAAGCTGAAGCAGTGCTCAACATTTTATAAGAATTCAGTGTCTTTCTCAAAGAAGTATTATAGAGATTAGTATCCTTTCATTTTAACCTTGCCTTTTCCTCTTTCTTCTCATGTGAATACTATAAGGTCTCTTAGATCTCATTAACATTAACATTTTAGGATTCTTTCTCTTCTGATGTTAATTCTCTCCCTAAATTCCGGATCTTCTTTCCCACTGGTAAAACCTATGAAGGGCATAGGCATCTAGTATTCATATGTCTTTCAGTGTTTCAGACTTAGAATTACACATGCCAAAATCATGTGGCTACTGGGCTTTCAGAGCTAAAAATTCTAAAACATAGTGATAAGTCACTCAAAGATACATATCCATACCTTATAATTGCTTTCCCAGGCTAATCCAAGCTATGATTATACAAAATACTAGTGAAAAAGGAGAGTATATATTATTATTGTTGGTATTATTTTAAAATTCAGGATAAAGAGCAAATTCAGGTAGGTACTGACATGTTTTAGGTTAATGCACATATACAAGTCATCATAATATATGGTCTATATACCTCAAACTGAAAATGTAAAATATTAAAATAAGAAAGTAGCTTCTAAATGTTATTAACAACCAGGAACAGCACATTAGAAAATATTTACATGATTGAGAACTTGCTCATTCTCTTACCTGTTTTAGTTTTTTTCTTTTCTCCTTTAGAGGTAAACTCCTGTTTTTAATAATATTTTCTAAAAGTTCTGCAATTGCAGCTTGAGAGGTAGAAACTTTTTGCTCATCAAACTCTTGAGCACTAATCTGCTTACAGTATGAGTAAGTTGGCAAAGGAGCAAATAGTCCATCTCCAGGATTTTCAATCTGTAGTGAACAAAATGATGTAACTCTGTTAATTCTGGTCATGTTCTTATATGATAAAGTATTCTTTTGATGGGATCTAGCACCTATTGATTTACCACCAATCAAACATTCAGCACATTAAAAAAACCATGTATTATGCAGTAGAGGTGTGTAGGTCAGGAGGTTCTAAACCCCAGCTCCATAATCTACTTGGTTTGTAGCATTCAACAATGCATTTAACTTCTCTTGGTCTGTTTCTTCATCATTAAAATGGAAATTACATAACAAAATATATAGAAAGGGCTCAGCACACAATAAGCATTAAAGATAGGTATTATAATTATTGCCATTAACTATGGGTTTTATTCTTTTAACTATAAAATAACAATCTAAGTGTTATCCTAATTCATTTTAAGGCTTTAATGTTCTGACAGTGCAGGTAGTAGATGGTCAGCATATTTACTGAAATGAAATATATTTAGTTTTCATGTTTTTTTTTTTTTTTTGAGGCCTAGGCACATAGGCAGAGCTTCTAACATCTTCTGATAAGAGAGAAATTCTAGGAGATAGTTATAATTATAAGCCAGGGCAATATTAGAATGGTATGTATGGAAAAACATAAACGTGTTGGGCAGCCAAAGACAGAATACAGTAGATGTCTGTATGGGACATAAACATGTTGGGCAGCCAATGACGGAATACAGTAGATGTCTGTTACTTTGGCTGCTCAGTATTCCTTCTCTCCTTCTTCTAATAGTTCCTTCCCATTTTACCCCCTCTACCTTCACCTTTTGTGAAGAATAAATTCTCCTTTAATTTGTGTAGAACCAATCAGAGTAAGGCCCTATCTCCATCCTACTCACTCTTAACAACCTAAACGATGCATATTTAACCTCAACTAGGCTAAGAGTCTATATCCAGAGCTTTTAAAATTGGAGATGGAGGAATGGCTCTTTTTCCTTCGAATTGCAAATGTAAGGCTCTAACTCATGAATTTCAACTAGCCACATGCCTCATCATGTGAAGGAGCCATTGTCAAACACAGGATCAACACAGAAACGAGATGGAGGGATGGAAAGAGTCACATGGCTATTGGAGTCCCAGGAGCCATTGTCAAACGCAGGATCAACACAGAAATAAGAGATGGAGGGATGGAAAGAGTCATATAGCTATTTGAGTCCCAGATTCTGTCTACACTCCTGACTTTCAGAGGTTGTTTATGGGAGCTGATAAAGTCTCCCTTTTTGATTAAGCTACTTTGAGATGAGTTTGCCACTTGCAACTGACTATTGCAGAGAATTTTAAGACTCACAATACTTACATGTCCCTTTTTTAAGTAGTCAAGATGTTTTTCCACTGCAGTCTGTAAGTAAGAGGGTACTTGAAGAATTTCCTGATGATGATCCATTAAGAAAGAAACTAATCTTCCAGCAAGAAGCTCATCAAGATCCACTTCTTCAGCACAGCATAACACACATCGAGAAAAGGTATGTATCATCTAGAAAAACATTAAAATATGTGAACTTAAAAAGCTAAGGTTGCATAAAAACTGGAATATCAGTAATTTCCAGGTAGCATTATGTGAAGTATTGGGATAAAGTGATAAGCAGCCCTCAGTTTAAAAATGAGAACAATGATTTATACAGTTAGAAATGTAAGAATTTGATTATACTTAAATCCTTTTTGAAGTTTTTCCATGGCTGAGCATGGTGGCTCATGCTTGTAATCTAAGCACTTTGGGAGGCTGAGGTGAGAGGCTCACTCGAGGCAAGGAATTCGAAACCAGCCTGGGCAACATAGTGAAACCCTATACCTACAAAGAAATAAAAAACTAGCCAGGCATGATGGTGCATGCCTGCGGTTCCAGCTACTTGGGAGAGTGAGGCAGAAGGATTTCTTCAGCCCAGGAATTCCAGGGTGCAATAAGCTGTGATCACACCACTGTACTCCAGCCTGGGTAACAGAGTGTGATCCTGTGTAACCAGAAAAAAAAAAAAAAAAGTATATCCTTAATGTAATTCCCAAGAATTATAAAAGGCTTTGATTTTTCTACAATTTTGTCACAATTTTATCAGTAAACACCATAGGTTCTATTAATACCACATATATATGTTGTTTAAGCTTAAAGATTGTCAGAGAACAATAACTAATTACATTAAATGAAACCCACAAAAGAACACAAACCAGGAGAATGTGTAACATATAGAACACTTCTATTCATAAGTGGTTACAAAGCTGATGCCATTTAGCTTTTGAAATGCTGGAAAATGGTTTTTAAAAATGCTTATTCTGTCATTCTTTAGACAGCAATTTAAAACACACATTTTTCAATTCCATCTTATGGGATCTTCAAATCCTGGGATAAAATTGATTACTCTCACTTATTACTCTCGTTACTCTCACTTATATCTATGCAACCCTCTAACTGTAACACGCACACACACCTCATTCTAAAATACTTAGAAATCAGAATTCTGTTTTAAATATTTCACACATAGTAGATGATCAGAATATTTATAGAATTGATAGATTTTTAGTTTTATTCCTACACATCAGTCAGGGTTTCCTGTCTCCTTCCATGGCTCAGACCTCAGCTTTTTGCTCTTTCTCCACATTCTTAGCTTTGTAGAGCTCATCCACTCTCATAGCTTCAAGTACTATATGCCTATGTAAATGACCAAAACAATTTGCATCCCCCCTGATCTTTCTTCACCTGGCTCATATTTCCAACATTCTGTTGGATAAATTTCAATTTCTCTTGGAGGTCCTATGACTTCAAATCCTAAAAGTGCAAAACCAAAATTATCATCTTCCCAGTCATGTCTCTGAAAACATCTTCCTCTATAAACTTCCTATGCTTTTTAATAGTGCTATAATTACTCAAGAATAATTCTTCTTCTTTATATTAGGTCTGTCATTGTTAAAGAACTATCTTTAATAATGAGTGGAAGAAAGCGTAACTCCAGATTCCTTGCTATAAGAACCTCTTGTAAATTGAAGTTGCATTTTGAGGAAGTGGTGACTTAAAAAAAAAGAGAGAGATTAAAGATATTATTTCAAGAGTTCATTTCCAATCAATTATCTGCATATAAATGCCCTTGTCCTCATTTTCACAAGGAGCCTAAGGCTGTTTGGCAATAGTGCTTCCCAACTTCTTGTCCACAATGACCTACTTTTCCATTACTATATATCTCTGAAACACTGACTTACTGTATTAAGTTCCATTAGTTCTCTGCGTCCACAGTGATAGTCTCCTTAAGCTTTCAACAGTACCTACATTTCCTCTTCCTTATCCACCAAACAATTGGCACGAGGCAACATAACGTGGTCTGACTGGTCAATCACTCTGAAGTGATTCAGGATGAATGAGCAGGCAAAGTCCTTAGTCAAGATTAACACCAGCATGTGAAAGTATAACAGAGTGTGCACAAAAGATTAATACACCAAAATTTTGCTGCTAAGAAAGGCTAAAGAGCCTTTCCAACCTAAGAATCTAGCACTTTAAGACTAAGACATCACTTGAGTAGTACTTTTACGTAGTCTGGTTTTTTATTTTGGTTTATGAATCAGACTTATTCTTTCCATAAGAAATCAACTTACCAGTGATCTCGTACCCATTGCATCATGAAGTTTGGGCATATCAACATTTTGACTCATTCGGGAAATCATACGCATTAAAAGTTGAAGCTTTCTACGATTTGGTGGGGGAAGTAACAAACAACATAACTGTAAAGCATCGATGGCAACCCTCTCTAAATGAGGTTGCAGCAAACCTAGAATACAAAAATACCCGCCCCCCCAAAATCATCAATGACACTAGTTGCTTTCATACTACCAGTATATACAACTATATAAAGAAGGTAAAATAATATCTTAGTATTTCATTTCTTTTAACTATTTCTAGAAATTACATTCCTCTAAAGCATGGTAAGATTCTCATTATTTTCTTTACAACTTATTTCTAAGTATTAAAATTCTTCACTTATTACAAATAAAGTGACTCAGAATAAATGAAATTGCAAAAAAGAAAATAAGTGCTTTAGGTAAATAGAATAAATCTTGGTTATGTCACAGACAAAAGTCTTTTATAATAATTCCTCTTGGAGGAAAAAAAATTAAGCAACATCAAGGAAGAAAAGCCAGGTAAGCAAAACACAGAGTTAGTAAACACTAAAAGTTAATATTGCATGCATTGAAAGCAACAGCCTTACTTTGTGTGCCAGTCAACACAGAAGAAGCTGGAAGTAAAGAATTTTCTGAAAGTTCTATTGTACTTTTGCAGAGTCTTTTATTGATTGTGGCACTAGACTCTCCGAGTTCACTTTCCATAGCTGTTTGCACACTTGTGCTGCCTTGTCCAACATTTGGTTTCATGATAATTTCAGCCACTGGTGTATTGATATAACTATTCCTTCTTATACTACTTCTTAAAAGCAAACTCTGAGACCTACAAAGCTGTTTTGACTTCCATTTCCCATTACACAACTCCTCTTGGTCTTGAACAGTCAAAGTAGAGGTTCTCTTAAAACCAGCACTGAATGGCTTTTGAATATTTTCCTCTGAATGAAGATTCAACAGGAATTCCTGTTTGGGCTTAGACTCTAAAAACAGTTTATTATTTTGTCCTTCTATGTTCGGAAAAGATTGATGAAAGACACTGGATGCCTCTTTACTTGAATTCCCTGACACATCTACAATTCCTTCCAAAGAACAGCATCTTGGTTTGCTGTTAGAGGATAGATCATGCATACTACTTAACCCTATTAAATTATGACAACTTCCTCCCATTATGTCATGAGCACTCACTCTTCTGTTTCTTAAATTAACTAGCTGCATTTTCTTAGCACGCCTTTCTTGAAATCCTGGATTGCTTATCTGTAGTCTCTCAGTAGAATCTGATTCTTCTTTGTTTTTTTCTCTATGAAGCAGACTGAGAAGAAGGCACTCAGTTGATTTGAAGGAATTCAAATTGTTTAAGTGAAGGAATTTTGAAGACTGTGGATCATCTTGGATTTTATGTATCCCACTGGATCTATCTGAAACTGTGATGTAGCCACAAACAACTACCAGGAAATGAAACAAAAATTAAGATGCAACTGTTTGACAGTGGACAAAAATAAAACAAAAACAATAGTAAAGTTAAAAAATAAAGCATTACTATAGTATATATTGTTAGTATAGTATACACAGTAGTTGCTTAATTCAGAAGCCACTTAAATAGGACACATGCAACATTCGGTTACAAACGTGCAAGACAGATGAGTGGTTTTCCCACTTGTAATATAACTTTAAAAAATTATTTCAACAGCCTAATTAAATGGATTGAGCCAGAATATGTTTAAAAAATCTGTTCTCAGTCTGTAAGTACTAGAAACCTCATAAATATAATTGTGGTATAATAAAATACATATATTTGATCTTTGTCCTTGGTACCTGGTATGGAGCTCCTACAAACCCTTGAAATTTCCTGAGTGATAGAAGTTTTTGGTTACTCATAACAAGCCTATTTCAGCATATCTGAGTTCATGCTAAGGTAACTGAGGGCTGGCCATGGTTCGAATTTTCATCACCAACTACAACCTTGTGGGAGGAGAAAGGGGCTAGAGATTGAGTTCAATTGACAACAGTGGCCAACGACTTGGTCAGTCATGCCTTGGTAATTAAACTTCAATTAAAACTCTAAAACATGCAGGCTGAGGGAGTTTCTAGGTTGGTGAACACATGGATGTGCTGGGATCACGGCATGACTAGAAAGGGTAGAGAAACTCTGTGCCACCAACACCCACATACCTTGTTCTGTGTAACTCTTCCATTTGGCTATTCTTGAGATCTAGCTTTTATAATAAACTAATAGTCATAGGTAAAGTGCTTTTCTGAGTTCTGTGAATCATTGTAGTGAATTATTGAATCTGGTAGGGGGTTGAGGGAAGTCCCAAATTGGTAGCTGGCTGGGCGGAAGTATGAGTAACCTGGGGATCTTATTTCACTGAATTTTAAAGTAATTTGTAGGCTGCCATCTTCATATTTACTTATGGTTTTAGATCTTCTAAATTATAAGAAATTTGAAAACTTTAACAAAATGAACTAAAATCAGTAAAATCCATACATACCCAAAATGTTCACAAATAATTCGTAATATTCAAAAGTAAGTAGAGGTTCAGGGAGATCTAGAAAATAATCTGCGATTGTTCTGAATACATCTCGTTCAAATCCAACATAAGTTGGATTATTCATATCATTGCCTCTTGGCCCTAAGAAGTAGAAGGCAAGAGAAAAAAGTAAAGTATATTTTAATTTAAATACAATTTTTAAATATAAAAAGTATAAAATCTGTATTTCATGAAGGAGCTAGGTTTAACAACAAATTCTGCTACAGTTCAAAAATTTAAAGGGTATATCTCATTATTCCTCATTATCTTTCCACTAGAAGCAGTCAATTGCTAGTATTTTGTTTTATTTTAACATTTGTATACCTGAAAAATCACACATAAAGCAAAATTTTAATATCATTTTAAAAGCATCAGGGAAGCTTAGTTTAATAAGATTTTATTGTAATTCATTTTGTAAGGAAAGAATATTTGGACAACACAAATAATTCCTTCAAATTGTCTTTTTGTAAATTTACATTTTCATGAATATATTTTGTCTGACATGAAGCATAACCTTAATGAATTTAAATATCTTTACATTGTTGTTTCTTAAGCTTGACACAACTATTGAAATAATCATACCTACTCATTTGTGTTTTCCTCAAAAATAAGATTTTATCTCATTTCATAGATAAGAAAACTGAGGCTGAGAGTACCTTGCCCAAGATGAAAAAGACTGTTAGCAAAGTTTGAATTAGAAGTTAGAGCAGTGTAAAATAAGAGCAAGGCCCAGGACTTTTAAAGCTCCAACAACATTTAAAGTGTGGTTCATGGATTACATCACAGAATCATCCAATGTGCCTATTAAAAATACAAACTCCTCTACAGAGACCATAATCCATGAAGGCGGGGCCAGAAATTTACTGACCTAGAAATGTTTGCTTCTGGTTCACTAATTGAGTGTTTTCCAAACACTAACCTGAGAACCTTCACTATAATAATCTTCTGGAGGCATATATATATATATATATATATATATATTTTTTTTTTTTTTTAATTCCTGACCTACAGAATCTCTGGAGAGTCTCTTTAGTGGTATGGTATGCTAAATACCTAGATGACTGTGGTATGCATCTAGGTTTTAGAGCCATTATACTATCTTTCAAGTTAAAATGTTTCTCTTCCCAAGTCCAAATAATATTTCTTCTCTGTTTCCAAACTTTTGTATGGACACACAAATATGAGCGCACACTGAAAAAGAATTAAAGAAAACAATTCACACACACACTCTTAACAACAGAGCAAAACAGATATTTTTCTAAGGACATAAGAAATAGTATGTGGAATAAAAGATTTGATAATCATTAGAAAGTTCTCTAAGACAGAAAATACATGTTTACAGGAATTAAAAATATTAAAAATATAGAATTTATAGAGAATCTAGGTTTGAGCTGTAGCTCCTTTGCACTAAAAGAAGATACTCCAAGCTTTGGTTTTCTCTGTTGGAAAAATTGGGATGGTATACTGATTACTAATTCCTACATCTCACAGAATTACTCTGGGGGATGGAATAACAAGTAAAGTAAGTCTTAACTCTGCCTCTGGCTAAATACATTGTTGCTAATTTGGAATCCAGTAAGTTATATAATTTGTATCATTTAGGTATTACATAGACTGAAAAGAGAAGGAAGACACAATCCCTAAAGACCAGATGTCAGAGAAATCCCTGTCAGTATGCCTATCTGAATTCTTAACCATGAGCAAAGGAATGAAAGAGAAGAATAGCTAACTATACTTGGAAAGTAGAGAGACAAATTCAAGTCTTAAGTTCATAATAAAGATTTTTATCTTAATTTGATAAATAAAATGTTTCTCTAAATGTATTTACTTTATTGCTATTTATTCAATGTCATTTTATCATCTTGACACCCAGTGGACAACAAAGGAATATAAAGTTACCCTGAACATTAATAAAACCCTGTTAGCATTTTAGAAAATGCTAATTTTGTATGAACTAGAAAATTATACTTGTAACTAAAACTACTAAAACATAATTTAGCTTTTGATGATTTAGCTTATATCTTTGTATATTTAAAAAATTAACTTTGAAAGCAATTAGGATTTTGTACTCATACTAGGGTTTTATGTTACAAAAATCAATTATCACTGATCACTATGAAAAAGCTCGATCAATTAAATGCTAAAAAAATTTCTGGATTAGTGACTGATAAAGTTTGGATCTGTCCTCACCCAAATCTCATGCCAAATTGGTAATCCCCAGTGTTGGAGGAGGGGCCTGGTGGGAGATGACTGAGTCATGGGCATGTATTTCCCCTTTGGTGCTGTTCTTGTGATACTGAGTGAGTTATCACAAGATCTGGTTGTTTAAAAGCGTGTACCACCTCTGCACACAACCTTCCTCCTGCTCCAGCCATGTAAGACATGCCTGCTTCCCCTCTGCCTTCTGCCATGACTGTAAGTTGTAAGTTTCCTGAGGCCTCCTAAGCCATGTTTCCTAAACAACCTGTGGAACCATGAGCCAATTAAACCTCTTTGCTTTATAAATTACCCAGTCTCAAGTATTTCTTTATAGCAGCACGAGAACAAACTAATACAATGACAGATGATCTTTTTTTTTCATAACATAAAGTCACATTAATATATCTAGTATTCTATGCTTCTACACTACAGAAATCCCAAGGAGTTCAAGCCATTTGAACTCTGAGCCTCACTGAGGCACTTAAAAAATCCTCTGAGATCCTCTAGGCTATGACTTTATAATATATATGAACTAAACCATAAATAATAGGCTTGAATTAAAAAATCACCTTTCTTAACAGAAAAAGTTAAGGGCTCCAAAATATAATAAATTCCACTAGACTTTCATTTATATATCAAGAGAAATGATATACTTTAATTTTATCAGGACTTTATTAAATTTCCTTGGTTCTTGTTAAATACTATCAATATCACACACACACACACACACACACACACACACATTTAACTTACAATTTGCTAGGCACTTCATGGCAGATAATACCCAATGAGGGAGGTCATCTACACAAAAAAAAATTACTAAGTAAACCATACATTTTTTATGATAGTATATTTCAACATATCACGCTTATGTGCAATTATATATATATACACATACACATACATGTTACACTTGTATATGTGTGTATTACCAGGATTAAAAAGTATTATATGTTTAATAAGACACAGGATCAAATCAGTATTTTAAAATAGAAAAAGTCTGAAACAATTATAGAGATTCTGAGTTTGATTCATATTACATATAACAATTAAATACTGCCAAATTGAGGATTATTTTGAGGGAGTGTTTAGATATAAACTCCATATTCATTTTTATCTATTACCACTATCTTTTCTTCATCCCTGTTTCTATTCTGCCTATTGCTATGCTATTTGAATATTACTGATTTGGGTGAGACCTATGATTGAAATGAACTGTATCTCATTATTATGCTGCTTTTATAGTGAAGTTTGCTAAAAATCTTTCAAGTGACACTAAATAAAGTATGTTCCATAGAAATCTAGCATTTTTTTTTTTTTTTTGAGACGGAGTCTCGCTCTGTCGCCCAGGCTGGAGTGCAGTGGCGCGATCTCGGCTCACTGCAAGCTCCGCCTCCCGGGTTCATGCCATTCTCCTGCCTCAGCCTCTCCGAGTAGCTGGGACTACAGGCGCCCACCACCGCACCCAGCTAATTTTTTGTATTTTTAGTAGAGACGGGGTTGCACCGTGGTCTCGATCTCCTGACCTCGTGATCCACCCGCCTCGGCATCCCAAAGTGCTGGGATTACAGGCGTGAGCCACCGTGCCTGGCCATAGCATTTGTTTTACACAGGGTTACAAAGAATAGAAATCTTAAATGAGGGAATATATTGTTAACCATATTATTTTAGGTAATGGAAGAAGGGACTGGTCTACAGCCACATGCATATGCCACATAGCAAACTCATCAGTTTTAACATTTACCTTTTGCTCCTACAATTAAAAACTCAAAGTTCTTGCCCATAAAAAGAAAACCAAAGTAATATATGTCAGTTAATTCCACAGCCAGAAACTTATCATAAAACATTAGCTACAATTTTGAGAGATTTATGAATACCTTTCCCACAATCTAAGTTTTCTAATACATCTATCTTGCTTGAATTATTTCCCTGATTTTTGTATCTAAATCTGAAATCAATCAACTATATAAATATATAAAACAAAAAAGCCAGTCCCTTTAGAATCCTCATCTTGAAAGTCTGAGCTTATTTTGTTGTGTTATTACAGTTTTGTATATATGTTCGACTTCTGTTAATTTGTACATAACTACTCATGTAAGCCTCATGAGAGTATGGACCATTTCTATCTTACTTATTAATCTTTAGCACAATGTCTGACACGTTGGAGGCCCTCAACAAAAATGTGCTTAATCAAAACTTTTCTTATATTTGTATACCTTTTGGATGCTTAACTTTGTCATTTTTTAAATACCATGCATGAATCTATCTTAGCAGATAAAATATTTCTTATACTAGCATGAATAATACTCACTTAAAAATTATTCCATTGTTATTACTACAGAACTTATGATAGCCCCTCTGATGCTCCATGAAAGTATTCTATTTTCAACATTTGGGTCTCTCTTTACACTACTATAGCTGCAACCTTGTTGGCAAGTTTTTAAAAGTTCCAATTATTTTATTAATACCAACCTGATTTGTTTTGTAGTATAACTACTCCATGTTTACTTGTATTGGCCATGTTGTACATTATATATTGGGGAATTACTTGTTTTGGATTTATGACTTCTTCTAGGGATGGCACACCTAAAATGGTTTGCAGGCTAAATAGAAGAAAGAATATTAACTTTTTTTCTTCATAAATAGGATAGATTATACATATGAATGAATGACTAGTAAACAAAGCCATCAGAATATTTTATTTTTCTTAACCAAATTTCTAAGACTTATATTTAGTATCCCCTTTCAAATATATTTATCTCAATAATCTTAAAAGGATTCCAATATATATCCCAAACTATGGCCACAATGTTGATTCAAAGAAAAGGTGAATCATACCAAAACATTCAGTTTCTACTCTACTAGAGCTATAACAAGAGTATTTATTTAAAAACACATATACAGGTTGCATTCTAAGCTTTGAGAATTAATCTGTTCTGATTCATTTGCATATTTTGATGAAAATGTCAAATTAATAATCAGAACACTTCAGAAACTTCATTAAAGCTTAATTTTATCTTACTAGATCAGAATAACATGTCTCCAAACTTCTTCAACATCTTCCTGGCTTAGTTCTTTATTATCAATTGCATTTTCTTGATCTTCATTGATTATTTCATGCTTTATTTTCTCACCATTTTCCTGAAAAAAGGATTATTTTGGTTTAATCTGTTATGCTCAAATTTTTTAAATACTGAAAGCAACAATAATTCTATTACTATCAGTCCATTGTGGAGCTATAAAGTGTCTCCTGAAGAAATAATGTAAATGGTAATGGAGTTTTTAATTTTGCAGTTGTCCCTACCACCCTCAAATCCATTTAAACCAAAACACACTTAAATTATATAACTGTTATTTTCAATTATGTCTCACTACCATTTTTATTACTCTTTCTATGGGTTACAAACAATTTTATATATACATTTTTAGAATGTAATGTAGGTTAGGAGGTTTCAGTTCTGGCTTTAAATATTAAAGAATCATTTACTTTTAATGATTCTATTACTGAGTACATCATAATTATATTTAAACTAGTAATTAGTAAAAGGATGTGTTACCTGAGATAAATGTAATCCATGCCTTTTAGGAGCTCTACGAGATAAGTTTCGTAATTTAAAAATACTATCTTTGTCTTTGGAAAAGTTCTCTATGTTGTTTTTTCTCAATTCTGGATGCCTTCGTGGTAGAGTTTTAAGTGGCGAAGTTGCAGGAAATCTGGTTTAAAAACAATAAGCAATTAAATAATGTGAGATTAGAAACAAATTTTTAGAGCCTATTTACTTTAAAATTCACATAAAGGGCCTGATTTATTAATACTACCAAGTAATAAAGATTCTAGATGAATAAATTTCCCATTAAACCTTTAAAAAAGAGGTTCCTTTTTTCTTTAGTATATTGTGTATATTTTAACTTTATTTCTGGATAATCCAGGGTTATTGTTAGGGTCAGTTCTGGTAGAGGGGTATTGCTCACACACAAAATGGCTCTAGAATGCTACATTTTCTAAATTGATGAGTTACCTAGTTTGTACATTCCCTCTTTTGTTTGTATTTGTCCTAATTTCTGGAACTTAATTTCTGTTGCTGCTTTTGATTGTAATGTTTTGGCCTCCTTTTATTTTAATATAAAATACTTCAAAGATATAATAAAACAATACCCATGTATGTAACTGGCAACCTATGCAATTGTTGACATTTTGCCAGACTTCTCCTTTAATTTTTTTAAACTTTTAAGTTCAGGGGTACATGTGCAGGTTTCTTATATAGGTAAACTTGTGGAGGTTTGTTGTACAGATTATTTCATCACCCAAGTATTAAGTCTAGTACCCATTAGTCATTTTTCCTGAACCTTTCCCTCCTCACACCTTCTACTGTCCAATAGGCCCCAGTGTCTATTGTTCCCCTCTATGTGTCCATGTGTTCTCATCAGTTAGCTCCCACTTGTAAGTGAGAGCATGTGGTATTTAGTTTTCTGTTCCTTAGCTAGTTTGCCTCCACCTCCATCTATGTTCCTGCAAAGTACGTGATCTCATTCTTTTTTATGGCTGCATAGTGTTCCATGGTGTATATATGTACACATTTTCTTTATCCAGTATACCACTGAGGGACATTCAGGTTGATTCTTTGTCTTTGCTATTGTGAATAGTGCTGCAGTGAACATACGTGTGCATGTGTCTTCATGACAGAATGATTTATATTCCTTAAGGTATATACCTAGTAATGGGATTGTTAGGTTAAATGGTAATTCTGGTTTTAGGATTTTAATGAATCACTGAACTGTTGTCCACAACTCATACGGAACCAAAAAAAGAGCCCAAATAGCCAAGGCTATCCTAAGCAAAAAGAACAAAGCTGGAGGCATCAGGCTACCAGACTTCAAACTATACTACAGGCCTGCAGTAACCAAAACAAAATGGTACTGGTATAAAAACCAACAAATAGACTAATGAAACAGAATAGAGAGCCCGGAAATAAGGCCATGCACCTACAACCATCCGATCTTTATCAAAGCTGACAAAAACAAGCAATGGGGGAAATGATTTCCTATTTAACAAATAGTGCTGTGATAACTGGTTAGTTACATGCAGAAGATTGAAATGGGACCCCTTCCTTACACCATATACAAAAATTAACTCAAGATGGATTAAAGAGTTAAGTGTAAAACCCAAAACTATAAAAAACCTGGAAGACAACCTAGGCAATATCATTCTGGACATTAGAACGGGCAAAGATTTCATGATGAAGATGCCAAAAGCAATTGCAAAAAAAGCAAAAATTGACAAATGGGATATAGTTAAATGAAAGAGCTACACAGCAAAAGCAAACTATCAATGGAGTCAACAAACAACCCATGGAATGGGAGAAAATTTTTGCAAACTATGAATCTGACAAAGGTCTAGTATCCAGCATTTACAAGGAACTTAAACAAATTTAAAAGCAACTCCATTAAAAAAGGGGCAAAGGACATGAACTGACACTTTTCAAAAGAAGACATATTATGTGGCCAACAAGCACATGAAAAAAGTTCAATATTACTGATTATTGGAGACATGTAAATCAAAACCATAATGAGATACCATCTCACACCAGTCAGAATGGCTACTATTAAAAAATAAAAAAATAAGAGGTGCTGGCAAGGTTGCAGAGAAAGTGGAATGTTTAAATACTGTTGGTGGGAGTGTAATTAACTCCTTTTTTAAAAAAAATGAAAGTCTTTGCTCATTCCTATCTCCCTCTTCCTAAGGGAGAGTAAAATATAAACTTACAGTTTCATAAAATAAACCTATAGTTGTATTTCTTTTCCATTCTTTTATACTTTTAATAAATGTATATAAACAATATGTGGTTTGGTGTTTTTTCACTTTATCGTATCTTTTACCATATATCAATTTTTTTTTCTTCTCCGAGTTTCACTCTCACCCAGGATGGAGTGCAGTAGTGTGATCATGGCTGACTACAGTCTCAACCTCCCGGGCTCGGCCTCCCAAGTAGATGAGACCACAGGCACATGCCACCATGCCTGGCTAATTAATTTTTCTTTTTTTTTGTAGAGACAGGGTCTCCCTATGTTATCCAGACTGGTCTCGAACTCCTGGGTTCAAGTGATCCTCCTGCCTTGGCCTCCAAAAGTGCTGGGATTACAGGTGTGAGCCACTCTGCCTGGCCCCATACATCAAATTTATTCAAAAAGTTTGTAGTGACCTCAAAAGTTTGAAGACCTCAGAAGTCTGACCTTGGTCTTCAAAATTCTCTTAAGACTTTTACCAAATGAATTTTAGAATCTGCTTATCAAGTTCCACAAAGAAACTATATTGAAGTTTTGAATGAAAATGCACTGAATTTCTATTTCATTTTGGGAGGAATTGACTTGTATATACATGTACTATGTATTTTCATTCATGAACAGGGTATCTTTCTCCATTTATTCTATTGAATACAATTTAATACTTTTCTCCAATAAGGTCTTACACATTTTTGGTAAACTTTATTGTTACGTACTTTATAGTTTCGTTACCATCGTAAAAGACTAGGAGAGGCTGGGTGCGGTGGCTCATGCCTGTAATCCCAGCACTTTGGAAGGTCAAGGTGGGTGGATCCCTTGAGCTCAGGAGTTTGAGACCAGCCTGGGCAACATAGTGAAACTCCATGTCCACAAAAAATACAAAAATTAGCTGGGTGTGGTGGTGTGTGCCTGTAGTCCCCACTACTTGGGAGGCTGAGGTGGGAGGATAGCTTGAGCCCAGGAGGCAGAAAAGACTAGGGGCAGAGAAACTAGTTGAGGATTTATGCAGAAATCCAGGTAAAACAAAAGCAAAACAAATAAAGAGAAATCCAGGTAAGAATTATAGCCTAACAAAAAGAAGATTCATCTTGGAGAGAGATGTGTACAGATCAGAGAACTACTTAGGCAGCACAATAGACTAAATCATATTTAAAGGAGAAGAAAGGGAAAGAATCAAGGTAACTATAAGGAAGGCAATGCCATTTATTCAGATAGGAAACCTAAGAAGACAAAATTTAGGTTAGAGAGTGATAGTCATATTTCTATATGGTATATTTGAAGCACCTTTCCAGGAGGCAGTTGAAAAAAATGGGCCAAAGGCTCAGGTAAGATATTTCAGGAGAGGCCTGAAAGTCTTAAGAAAAGTAGGTGAAGACATGGCATGAGATTGCCTAGGGAGAAGGCGAAGTAAGGACAAGGGGAGAAACTTGACGATGGGAGAGTTAAAGGATGAGCAGCAGTAAAGGAGCCCACAAAGATAACTGAGGACTAGTTAAGAGAGGAGAGATTTGTAGAGTGCTATACAAAATGGATTATTCATATGATTGTTACTATAGTTTACTTGTATGAAATAAATCATTTTTGGTACATAGGAAACAATAAATTCTTAGACATTTCATTTGAAAAGTACCTAATGTTGTAGAAAGAAAAAAGCATGGACATTACATTCCACAGGCCTAGTTTAATGGCTATATAACAGAGAACCGTAGGTCATAAGAGAAAAAGCAATTACGCTGACCTGTGGGAGTCAGAAAAGCTCCACAGAAAAGGCTATAAAGGAGCTGAGATTAAAAGAAATGTGTAAGTTTACTAGCCTGACAACTGTGTACAGTGTCTCAGTGCAAAAACATTTCAGGCAGACAGAACAAGATTTGTTGAAGCATGGCCTCAGTTTCCCCATCTGTTAAAAGGGGTTAATACCTACTCTGCTTGGCTACTATAGCCATTAAATAAGAACACATATGTAAACCATCAAACAGAGTTTCTGTTATATCTTAACTGCTTAATATTCTCTTTAACCTGTGGTATATTTCTTCTGTTATCATTGTTATTTTTTGAGACAGAGTCTTGCTCTGTCGCCCAAGCTGGAGTGCAGTGGCGCAATCTCAGCTCACCGCAACCTCCACCTCCCAGGCTGAAGCAGTTCTCACGCCTCAGTCTCAGGTGTGTGCTACTACATCCAACTCATTTTTTGTATTTTTAGTAGAGATGGGGTTTCACCATGTTAGCCAGGCTGGTCTCAAACTCCTAGCCTCAAGTTGATCCGCCCACCTCAGCCTCCCAAAGTGCTGGGATTACAGGCATGAGCCGCCTCACCTGGTCCTGTT
This sequence comes from Symphalangus syndactylus, assembly GCF_028878055.3. Taxonomy (NCBI): domain Eukaryota; kingdom Metazoa; phylum Chordata; class Mammalia; order Primates; family Hylobatidae; genus Symphalangus; species Symphalangus syndactylus. The sequence goes on from NC_072441.2 coordinate 22,790,901, forward strand.
ATTTGTTATGTAAGATTTGCCATTATCCTATTACATGTATTCTTAAATTAAATTATATGTTTGAAGGGAAGGATCTGTGAACTTATAATCTAGAAACTGTGCAACTAAAGGTCAGTAATATGTCCTTAAAATGTTAAAAAGCGTTCAGAATATGCGGAAGTGATAATACCTCACTACTTCCCTTCCAATTCCCTACTTAATTTTATATGCTATCTAACACTTAAAAACTTTAAATTTTGTAGCAATCAACTTTCACATTACAATTTTTCTAAATGATTTTAGTTGAACTAACAGCATTAATAGTTTTCCAAAGAAATAAAACTTCTTTGAAGAAGCTGCTGTTAATAGTAAAAGTATAATATAAGTAGAGGTAAAACTTTACAGTAATTCAGCTTTACAGTTACATATCTGTTCGTTACCTGAAGAGCTGGTTGTTATCATCAACATTTTCTGATCCCCACCTCCCTTTGATATCTTCAATTACATGATTCTTAAGAAATTTCCTCAGCAGTTGGATAGTCTGTTGCCTTGTAACTTCAGGACCAAAATTGCTATTATTTCTTAATAGGTCATAAAGCCAATCCACTGCTTCTCCTGCTGTGAAACAATTGCCATATTTTTTAAAGTGTTGTCTGTGTTTTCTTAGAGGCATTCCTGCACGAAAAGATGTGGTAACTTCATTCCACTGTAAAAAGAAGGAAAATATTTTTTAAAAATCGAAGAAAAATCAAATCTCATATTGACTTGAAGTACATTAGGTAAAGACAATTCTTTAATTCACATCTGATTACATCATAAAAAGTCTCGAAGAATCATTCATCTTATTTGTGCTATATAAAATTTTATATCTGGCTGGGCGCAGTGGCTCATGCCTGTAATCCCAGCACTTCGGGAGGCCGAGGTGGGTGGATCACCGGAGGTCGGGAGTTTGAGACCAGCCTGACAAATATGCAGAAACTCCGTCTCTACTAAAAATACAAAATTAGCCGGGCATGATGGCGCATGCCTATAATCCCAGCTACTCGGGAGGCTGAGGCAGGAGAATCGCTTGAACCAGGGAGGCAGAGGTTGCGGTGAACTGAGATTGCACCATTGCACTCCAGCCTTGGCAACAAGAGCAAAACTCAGTCTCAAAAAATAAAAATTTATATCTTACTGTGCTTTCTTTTTATTAATTCTAGTGCTGTAGTAACATTTTTATGTAATAGCTTTTTTATTAGAAGCACTTCATTGGCTGATCTTATTTAAGATCCTGAGCTTATTTAAGAAACCTAAAAATAAGGAAGAACTACAATCAATAGAGAAAACATTTATCCCTGTTTTTTTACTTCAATTAATATTAATGTTGGTAGCATTGTGCTTCACATTCATTATTTCACTTTGATTACCCCAAATTCTATGAATAGGTACTGTTAATTTCTCATTTTTCACAGAAGGAAAACAGAGAGATTAATAAAATGACCAAGGTCACACAGCTAAGTGATGAACCTAGGCATTCAAACCCAGGTGTGATTGGCTCTAGAACCTGTACTCTCAACTACTGTGCTGGCCAAACAAAACTTATGGCAGGCAATAGTTTTACTGGTGAAATATCTTTAACATGAAAAATGGCTTATGTATTTACTATAGCATCTCTTTTGTGAAGATTCCTGTAGTGAACATAGAACAGATGGGATAAATTAAGCTGTAAAGTCCACTGCATGTTTAGTAACACTGTGACATGTACATTTTGCAAAGATATTGATATTTTCTAAACTGTCCTCAAATCAGCCAAACTTCTATATTTATGACAGCTCTAATGGTGGAGCATGGAGGTGATGGTGGTATAGAATAAACACATCACTTTTTAATAGAAAAATCCTACGTTAGTGGTCAAATCTAATTTGCAACCCATTATGCCACTACTAACTATGTTACTGCTTTTCTAACCTATGTGGCCCCGATACCAAATTTAAGGGCTGAAAACTGGATGATTATATTGTTTTCTTTCCACACTTTCCCACTTTATATATTTATTTACCCAAGAAACTGATACTGAGCTGCTCACTCTGTACTGGCCTGAGGACACAGTAATAAAAATGACAGAAAGGGTCTCTGTACTAAGGGAGAGTACAGAATGGCTTTCCTGAGATGCAGTACAGGGTAGTGGTTTTAAGAACAGGCTCTGGAATTAAGAGTAGTAGGGCTGGTTTCCCAGCTCTAGCTCTACCAATATTGTTTATGACTTTTGGGGCCTATCTTCAATCTCTATGCCTCAATCTCCTTAACCACAAAACAGGGACAAAAGGACCTAACCAGTGAGCTTATTGTAATGATAAAATGATGTAATATATGTGAAGTATTAGTAAGCATTTGGTGCATGTTTTCTTTTTCAGCGTGCTTATACTACTTTCATCTAATGGGTTTCAAATAATGTGGCAGGACTACCTGATTGAGGTTCCTTCCTGTCCTAAATTCTATCCTTCATATTGATAAATATAGCCAATAACTTACCAAGTAGCAGAATCCATGTAAGATCGCCATACCAGGAAGATCTGAATTCTAGCTCTGCCACTTGCTGTTGATGTGACTTTAGAAGGCATTTAACGTCTGTCAGCCTCAGTGTGCACACTGGTAAAGTAGGGCTAATAATACGTGCTCGCCTGAAGGGCATTCCTAAGAGGAAAATGCTTGTTGTTCTGCAGATCACAACACACTTTCAAAAACAGCATCCTCCTGGGAAACCCCTTAAGGCTAGCATGTATTAGTAACCTTTACCAATGTGGAAGCAGGCTGGCAGAAGGTAGGGGACTCACCTAACGTCGATAACCAGCACCACAGTATCCTATAGAACCGAAGACCCAACTGCACAAAACGCGTTAGGAGTGCTGCACGAGCAAATTCAGGGACCACCAGCAGTGGTTACTGATGGGAACTCGGAAATACCGTTTTGAGACAGGCAGCTGTTATCCTAGTGCTATTCGGCCGCTACATCCTGCGTTAAATTCCATGGGTTCAATAAACAAAATTGCTACATTCGGGCTTGCCCCCCACCTAAGCCTACAAAGCTTTGGGCCTCATTCCCAATGGTTCCCTCATTCTGAGGCGGGCAGAAAATCAGGCGAGGTGAGCGGCCAAATCGGAATCTTTTAAGGCGCCCCCAGGGGACGCCGGCCACGCCAGGCACAGGAGTTGCTCCTCACAGCGAGTCTGGAGCGGCCTATACGCGCGGCGCTTCCTCTCCGACCCGAGGCCCAGACCCTCAGCACAGAGGGAGCGGTGAGTCCGGCCAGGGTCGCATCCCCATTACTCCTCCTCGCCAGCCTTTTCCCTGAACCCAGGGATCCCGGGACTCATCCCTCCGACCAAGGTAAAAAACTGCGAACGGTGGTGACTGCCGTCAACCGGTCCCGTCTTTCCGAGCTGTCTTACCAGCCTGGTGGCCCGATAAGGCCCGGGAGGCACGCCCCGACTCTCCATAGGTCTGTCAGCGCCGGGTGGCGTCCATGGCGGCGAAGGCGACACTCAGGCCCAGCGGCCGGGGCAGTGGCGAGTCTCGGCACAACCGTTGGCCCCGCCGCCGATTTGAATAGCATCGAGGGCTGCGCGGATTGGCCGCGCCGCGGGTCACATGACGCCACAGCCAGCCTCGGGAAGGAGTCGGCGGGGGCCCGGGAGGCTCGGCTGCGTCCTGGGGCTCCGGTAGCTGGCGCAGGCCTTGGTGGGCTGGGCTGGCCTGGGACCGCCTCGGTGGGACAGGCTCGGGTTTCCCTGGCGCTGCTTCTCCCTGCTGCCTTCTGCGGCGAGGCGGAGTCACGGAGTCCTGTTTTCGTGCTCAGAGAGGATGAGCTGTTTAGTTGAGTCCAGCCTGTGGTTTAAGGAAATTTGAAATTTGAAAAGACAAGAAAACACGGTTTTTCTGCCTGGCCCTACAGGATCTTCAGCAGTTAGCTTAGAAGGCAAAGCAGCTTGATGGATATATGTCTCAGTTTTTCTCTCTGCTGTCTCTCCTCTCTCTCTCAGCAGGGGCCATGATTCTCTGAAGTGCTAAAACGTAGGTTCAGAACCCCTTAATTGTGCAGTAAAATGGATCATTCAGAATCCCCCAATTGGGTAATAAAATGGATTATAGGTAGACTTTCTTAAGTACATACAATGTGGGGCTTGGGAAAGGTTGTATACAACTTGTCAAATTGCTTCCCTTAAACTCTACCACTGTATAAGAATCTTGGTTATGTTTGGATCATGATTATACACTTAAAATTTCACTGGGATCTTAGAAAATAAATCTTTAACAGAAGTCAACTTTCAAATGACAAAAACTACATTCTGAGAGTTGAAGAGACTTACTCAGTCTTAGGTCTCCTTGGCAAAGCACAGACTTGACGCTTTTAATAAATACCCTGTCACCAGTCTGAAACTATTTGATGCTAAGAATCCCTTAGTACAGTAGGAGATTGCTTGAGTGATTTGAAGCTGTGGAAGAATTCACTTGGAAATTAAATAGCAGTTTAAGAGGATAGGATGCAGTAAAAAGAAGAGATAAAGGAAAATGTTCAGGGAGTGGTAGTGTAGGTCTGTGGAGTTTTCCTTAATTTGGGTTATTTAGGCAGAAACACATCTATTTTTTACCAGGACCAGTGGGTAGGAATTTTCAAAACACACTTGGTAAACAGGAACAATCTACTCAATTTTCCACTTATGTTAAGGAAAAGTAAAATGATTGATGTTACAAAATAATGTTAACTGTTTCTTACCTGGCTTTATGATACATTGTCCCAGGATTTTCCTTTTTCTTTTCTTTTTCCTTTCAGAAGGAAATGGAGATGAGACTGTGGAAGCCAAAATTTATTTTTGCCCAGCTCTCCAAGTTGAAAATCATCTCACATACAGCCTTTGATATAAGTAGCCACAGCTTAATAGTACCTTAATAATCCACTGTGGCTGTGGATTCACTCTGCACCATCCACTTTCACATTTATAGTGTCTTTAGATGATAAAATATTCAAAAGTTAGGTTTTTGTTAAATGTGAGTGGTCTGAGTTTCTTTAAGGTAACTTTGCATACCTTTGCTCTTAACAATTTATTCATCGATTGCATAGTTTAAATCTTGGAAGTCATTTTATTTCCTCTCATTACCAATTCTGTGAGAGTCACTTTATCATCCTTTTCCTAATTCTCCTACATTAGAATTTCTCAGAGTGGGTTACAAACTACATGTTTTAGAATTTCCTGCAATACCTGTTAAAATGCTGATTCCTGGGATTCCCCAAATCCTGACTGGGGGCTATGTCTGTATGTGTATGTGTGTGTGTATGTGTACGTGTGTGTGTGTATGTGTGTGTGTCATGGGAGGGAAAGTACAGGGTAAATGTGTAGGGTTGGAGGAGCCTGGATCTCTGAAGACTGTGCAGCTGAGATGCTGTAATGCCCATGAACTGCCTAGCTGTGGACTTATATATGAAAGAAATATGAGCCTCTGTTAATTTGCTCTTCTAGCTGAACCTAACCTAATCTACTCATTGTGATACAATGAGTATCGCAAAAGAAAATGAGCTCTCTTCTTTTGTCTGCCACCATGTGAGATGTGCCTTTCACCTTCTGCCATGATTGTGAGGCATCCCAAGCCACACAGAACTTAATTCAGATAGCTGGAGAGATGATGGTGGATGGGAGGCAGGACTAGATTGCAGCTCCCACTTGGATGGAAAGAGCAGAATGTGCAGGCTTGCACTGTGAACTTTTGCTCCAGAATAACTGCAGGAATAAATCAGGAAAGCTGAGAGAATTGATAGACCATCTGAAGGAAGTGAATTGCTCCTGCAGGACCCGGGAGACACCCCAAATACTGTGCTGGCTGGTGTTCATGACTGAGAGGCCCACAGACAGTTCACATCACACGACTCTGTGCAGACAACCCCAGTACCAGCCCAGAGCCTGGTAGACTTGCTGGGTGGCTAGATCCAGAGGAGATAACAATCATTACATCTCGGCTCTCAGGAAGCCACATCCCTAGGAAAAGGGGGAAAGCACTACATCAAGGGAATACTCCATGGGACAAAAGAATCTGAACCACAGCCTTGAGCCCTAGGCCTTCCCTACGACAGAGCCTACCCAAATGAGAAGGAATCAGAAAACCAACTCTGGTAATATGACAAAACCAGGTTCTTTAACATCCCCCAAAAATCACACTAGCTCACCAGCAATGGATCCAAAACAAGAAGAAATCCCTGATTTACCTGAAAAAGAATTCAGAAGGTTCGTTATTAAGCTAATCAGGGCAATCCAGAGAAAGGCAAAGCACAATTTAAGGAAATCCAAAAAATGATACAAGAAATGAGGGGAGAAATTTTCAATGAAATAGATAGCATAATTAAAAAACAATAAAAACTTCAGGAAACAATGGATGCACTTATAGAAATGCAAAATGCTCTGGAAAGTCTCAGCAATAGAATTCAAGAAGCAGATGAAAGAGCTTCAGAGCTCAAAGACAAGGTTTTTCAATTAACCCAATCCAACTAAGACAAAAAAAAAAAAGAATAAGAAAGTATGAACAAAGCCTCCAAGAAGTCTGGGATTATGTTAAATAACCAAATCTAAGGATAATTGACATTTCTGAGGAAGAAGAGAAATTTAAAAGTTTGGAAGACGTATTTGGGGAATAATAGAGGGAAACTTCCCTGGCCTTGCTAGAGACCTAGACACCCAAATACAAGAAACTCAGAGAACACCTGGGAAATTCATCACAAAAAGATCATCACCTGGTCACATTATCATCAGATTATCTAAAGTTAAGACGAAAGAAAGAATCTTAAGAGCTGTGAGACAGAAGACCAGGTAACCTGTAAAGAAAAACCTATCAGATTAACAGCAGATTTCTTAGCAGAAACCCTATAAGCTAGATGGGATTGGGGCCCTATATTTGGCCTCCTCAAACAAAACAATTATCAGCCAAGAATGTTGTATCCAGTGAAACTATGCTTCATAAATGAAGGAAAGATACAGTCTTTTTCAGACAATCAAATGCTGAGAGAATTTGTCACTACCAAGCCAGCACTATAAGAACTGCTAAAAAGACCTCTAAACCTTGAAACAAATCCTGGAAACACATCAAAACAGAACCTGTTTAAAGCATAAATCTCACAGGACCTATAAAACAAAAATGCAATTAAAAAAAAAACTAAGGTATACAGGCAATGAATAGCATGATGAATGGAATGGAACCTCACATCTCAATACTAACATTGAATGTAAATGGCCTAAATGCTCCACTGAAAAAATACAGAATTGCAGAATGGATAAGCAACCAACTACTTGCTGCCTTCAAGAAACTAACTTAACACATAAGGACTCACATAAACTTAAGGTAAAGGGGTGGAAAAAGTCCTTCCATGCAAATGGACACAAAACATGAGCAGGAGTAGCTATTCTTATATCAGTCAAAATAAACTTTAAAGCAAGAGCAGTTAAAAAAGATGAAGAGGGACATTATATAATGATAAAAGGCCTTGTCCAACAGGCAAATATCACAATCCTAAATACATATGCACCTAACACTGGAGCCCCCAAATTTATAAAACAATTACTGCTAGACCTAAGAAATGAGATAGAAAGCAACACAATAATAGTGGGGGACTTCAGTACTCCTCTGACAGCACTAGACAGGTTATCAAGACAGAAAGTCACCAAAGAAACAATGGATTTAAACTATACCCTGGGACAAATGGATTTAAAAGGCATTCCACCCAACGACTGCAGAATATATATTCTATTCATCAGCGTATGGAACTTTCCCCAAGATAGACCATATGATAGGCTACAAAATGAACCTCAATAAATTTAAGAAAATTAAAATTATATAAAGCACTCTCTCAGACCACGGTGGAATAAAACTGGAAATCAACTCCAAAAGGAACCTTCAAAACCATGTAAATACATGGAAACTAAACTGCTCCTGCATTCTTTATTGGGTCAACAATGAAATCAAGATGAAAATTAAAAATTTCTTTGAACTGAACAATAATAGTGACACAACCAATCAAAACCTCTGAGATACAGAAAAGGCAGTGCTAAGAGGAAAATTTATATTCCTGAACACCTACATTAAAAAGTCTGAAAGAGCACAAACAGACAATCTAAGGTCACACCTCAAGGAACTACAGATATAAGAACAAACCAAACCCAAACCCAGCAGAGAAAGGAAATAAGCAAGATCAGATCAGAACCAAATGAAATCAAAACAAAAAAATAAAGAAGATAAATGAAATAAAAGCTGATTCTTTAAAAAGATAAATAAAATTGATAGACTATTAGCAAGATTAACCAAGAAAAGAAGAGAGAAAATTCAAATAACCTCAAATAGAGGAGATAGATAAATTCCTGGAATGATACAATCCTCCTAGCTTAAATCAGGAAGAATTAGATACCCTGAACAGACCAGTAATAAGCAGTGAGATTGAAATGGTAATTTAAAAAAAAGTCCAGGACCAGATGGATTCACAGCAGAATTCTACCAGACATTCAAAGAAGAATTGGTACCAATCCTATTGACAGTATTCCACAAGATAGAGGAAGAGGGAATCCTCCCTAAATCATTCTATGAAGCCAGTATCACCCTAATACCAAAACCAGGAAATGACATAACCAAAAAGAAAACTACAGACCAGTATCCCTGATGAACATAGATGCAAAAATTCTTAACAAAATGCTAGCTAACCGAATCCAATAGCATATCAAAAAGATGATTCTCCATGATCAAGTGGGTTTCATGCCAGGGATACAGGGATGTTTTAACATACACAAGTCAATAAATGTGATACACCACATAAACAGAATTAAAAACAAAAATCACATGATCATCTCAATGGATGCAGAAAAAGCATTTGACAAAATCCAGCATCGCTTTATGATTAAACTCTCAGCAAAATCGGCATACAAGGGACATACCTCAATATAATAAAAGCCATCTATGACAAACCCATAGCCAACATAATACTGAGTGGGGAAAAGTTGAAAACATTCCCTCTGAGAACTGGAACAAGACAAGGATGCCCACTCTCACCACTTCTCTTCAACATAGAACTGGAAGTCCTAACCAGAGCAATCAGACAAGAGAAAGAAATAAAGGGCATCCAAACAGGCAAAGAGGAAGTCAAACTGCCACTTTTTGCTGATGATATGATTGTTTACCTAGAAAATCCTAAAGACTCTTCCAGAAAGCTCCTAGAACGGATAAAATAATTCAGCAAAGTTTCTGGATACAAAATTAATGTTCACAGATCAGTAGCTCTTCTATACACCAATAGTGACCAAGCTGAGAATCAAATGAAGAACTCAACCCCTTTTACGGTAGCTGCGCAAAATAAAAACAATAACAACAAAAAACTTAGAAATATATCTCACCAAGGAGAAGAAAGATCTCTACAAGGAAAACTACAAAACATGGCTGAAAGAAAGCATGGATGACACAAGCAAATGAAAACACATCCCATGCTCATGAATGGGTAGAATCAATATTGTAAAAATGACCATACCATCAAAAGCAATCTACAAATTCAATGAAATTCCCATAAAAATACCACCAGTGTTCTCCACAGAACTAGAAAAAAGAATCCTAAAATTCATACAGAACCAAAGAACATTCCACATAGCCAAAGCAAGACTAAGCAAAAAGAATAAATCTGAAGGCATCACATTACCTGCTTTCAAACTATACTGTAAAGCCATAGTCACCAAAATAGCATGGTTCTTGTATAAAAATAGTCACAGAGACCAATGGAGCAGAATAGAGAACGCAGAAATAAGCCCAAATTCTTACAGCCAACTGATTTTTGACAAAGCAGACAAAAACATAAAGTGGGGAAAGAACACCCTATTCAACAAATGCTGCTGGGATAATTGGCAAGCCACATGTAGGAGAATGAAACTGGATCCTCATCTCTCACCTTATACAAAAATCAACTCAAGATGGATCAAGGACTTAAATTGAAGACGTGAAACTACAAACATTTTAAAAGATAACATTGGAAAACCTTTCTATACATTAGCTTAGGCAAGGATTTCATGACCAAGAACCCAAAAGCAAATTCAATAGAAACAAAGATAAATAGCTGGCACTTAATTAAACTAAAGAGCTTTTGCACAGCAAAAGGAAGTCAGCAGAGTAAATAGACAACCCACAGAGTAGGAGAAAATCTTCACAATTTATACATCTGACAAAGGACTAGTATCCAGAATCTACAATGAACTCAAATTGGCAAGAAAAAAAATAAACAATCTCATCGAAAAATGGGCTAAGGACATGAATAAACAATTCTCGAAACAAGGTATACAAATGGCCAACAAACATGAAAAAATGCTTGACATCACTAATGATCAGGGAAATGCAAATCAAAACCAGAATGTGATACTACCTTACTCCTGCAAGAATGGCCATAAAAAAAAAAAAAAATAGATGTTGGTGTGGATGCGATGAATAGGGAACACTTCTACACTGCTGGTGGGAAGGTAAACTAGTACAATCACTATGGAAAACAGTGTGGAGATTCCCTAAAGAACTAAAAGTAGAACTACCATTTGATTTTGTAATCCCACTACTGGATATCTACTCAGAGGAAAAGGAGTCATTATATGAAAAAGATACTTGCACATGCATGTTTATAGCAGCACAACTTGAAATTGCAAAAATGTGGAACCAACCTAATGCCCATCAATCAACAAGTAGGTAAAGAAATTGTGGCATACATATATGATGGAATACTACTCAGCCATAAAAAGGAATGAATCAATGGCATTTGTAATAACCTGGATGAAATTGGAGACTTATTCTAAGTGAAGTAACTCAGGAATGGAAAACCAGATATTGTATATTCTCATTCATGAGTGGGAGCTAAGCTATGAGGATGCAAAGGCATAAAAATGACACAATGGACTTTGGAGACTCAGGGGAAAGGGTGGGAAGGGGGTGAGGGATAAAAGACTACAAATAGAATGCAGTGCACACTGCTCGGGTGATGAGTGCACCAAAATCTCACAAATCACCACTAAAGAACTTACTCATGTACAAACACCACCTGTTATCCAATAACCTATGGAGATAAAAAAATTTTAAAAAAAGAAAATGAATCGCATGTACCCTGTATTATATGTAGTGAGACAAATTTTTTCCACCTAGACAGAAATTATCTATTCTAGTAGGCTTTCCTCATTCTGCCCATGGAATTCATATATTCCCACTAGAAAATAAGTTCCATGGCCAAGACTTTATCCAGTTTGATTACTGCTCTATCTCCAGCCCCTAAACAGCACATAGTAGGAATTTAATAAATATTTGGTGAATGGATGAATTTTTTCATCCATCACAAAAGGGAAACTTTATATATAGGGAATATAATCTAATTGTCTTTCCTTTCTAGGTAACCTTTAATAAAATATTCCTGAAGTCTGTAAAATTTATTTATCCTTGAAGTTAGCCATTGCACCATGCTATGTCTAGTTATGAGACTTATTTCATGAATTTTGTCTAATATTTTGTCTGGTCTAAATTTTTTTTTAAATTTTTTTCTTTTAAATTGCTCCTGCCTCTTGTCCTCCCTGCTTCTGAAACTATTATTAATTATTTGATCTTCTGGATCTATCTTAATTTTCTGATGTCCTTCCTTCTATAAGTTTCCTTTTATTATTTTTTTCTTCAAATTCTGAGAGAATTCTTCCAGCTGAGCTTCTATTTAATTTTCTTTTATGCTCAGTTTTTCATTCATCTCCAGGAAGACTTTTCTATTCTCTCATTATTATTTATTTATTTCTGTATTGCCTACTCTTGATTTAGGCTTGGGAATACGAATTATGAATAAGACTCTTGTCACCCAGGCTGGAGTACAATGGTGCGATCTCGGCTCACTGCAACCTCCACCTCCCCGGTTCAAGTGATTCTCCTGCCTCAGCCTCCCGAGTAGCTGGGATTACAGGTGTCTGCCACCACGCCCAGCTAATTTTTGTGTTTTTATTAGAGACGGGGTTTCACCATGTTGGCCAGGCTGGTCTCGAACTCCTGACTTCAGGTGATCTTTCCACCTCCACTTCCCAAAGTGCTGGGATTACAGGCATGAGCCACCGCGCCCGGCCTTCTGTGAAGATTTTTAAACTTTTACTGTAGATATTTGTTTAGGAACAAAAGGAAAGGTAGCTTCTTGCATGATTCAGCTTTCAGGTAATTTTTTTCCTTTTGGCATAGTGAGTTGGGATCCCAGGTTTTTTTTCTTTCGAATTTCTCTCTCCTTTTCTTTTTAAAATCTTCAGAGAAAACATTTTAGAAGAAAATGAGTCTGTGGTCTTGAGTTTTGTCTCATCTCTCATGGCTAGGATGGTTTATTCCTAGAAAGGTCTATGTTGTTAGAAAAGCTCATTATTAACAGGTTGTGCAGTCTCATGTCCTACAAAGAAAAAAAAATAGGAGGAGGAAGGGAGAAATAAAACTACAAATGAACAAAAAAAGGGAGAGCAATCCTGGAAAACCCATAAAAGCCGTATTATTCTCAAGTCCATACATCAGTAGGAAGGTATGAAATGGTATATTATATATATATATTATACATATACACACACATGTATCTATATATACACACATATATGTAAGTGTGTGTATGTGTACATATATGTATGTGTGTGTGTATCTATATGTATGTGTGTGTATATATATATGTATGTGTGTGTGTGTGCAACATATATATATGTTGCTGTTATCTTCTTCTGAAGTTTAAGTTGTCTAGTTCCAGTTTTCTCAGTTTAATTTTTAGAGATTTCAAATCAGGAAGAATGACAAAAACAGGAAAAGAAAGAAGGAAAAAATGTAATATATTATTTTGAGAACTTGCAGCCAGGAAAAACTTTAGAATTCTGTCCAATTTATAGAAAGTAATAAAAATTAAAAAAACATTAGGCAAGGCCAGAACCTAGTAACAAGTGCACTATAGTTTATTTTGAAACATGATTTTTCTTTTTCTAATTCCCCAAATTTATTAGAGACAAAATCATAGTAGGAGCAATTTATTGTGAAATAAGTTTTAGTCTTATATTTGGCCTGATTATTTGCATAAAGCAAGAATAAATTATTTGCCACATAGGCTCTTTTTAAATTGGCTTTGATGGAAGTTTGTTCCATAAGGAATCTCATATTAGATTTTTCAAAGCATTGAGCCCAGCCACGGATTTATCTGTGCTTGCGAATACGTGTATGAGTTGGATAAATTGCTCTCCTCTCAAGGAAACAAGATAACCTGTCAGAAAGTGACATTCTTTGCTTACCACAGGTCAGGAACCCTGTACAGGGACTGCGCAGACAACTCATGAGGCCCGTTTTCTCAAGGGGCTTTTATTGACTTTATAAGTCACCTTTGATTATTTAAAGCAGTCTGTTTACACTTGAAAATATGCCATTCCAGTCAAAGCCTTGGTAAAATAACCAGTGTCTCCAATTGGGTCCTGTACTAAAGAAAACAGATTCACTTTAAACAACTACAGAAGACAAGAAGACTTTGTTATACTTACTGAGATGCTTAACATTTCTGTTGTTCTTCCTTCATTCTCGATGCTACAGGCATCTTTTGGGTATTATTTTCCTTCTGTCTGAAGTTCCTTTAACAATTCTTTTAGAACAGATCTGCTGGCAACACATTTTTTAGTTTATTATCCATCTGAGAATATTTTATCTTAATTCCTAAAAGACATTTTCTCTGAATATGGAATTCTGGGTTGAAATTATTTTCTTTCAGCCCTTTATAAATGTTGTTTCACTTCCTTCTGGCCTCAATGAGACAGCTGCAGTCATTAGAATAAATGTTTCCCTATAAGTAATACATCATTTTTCTTTGGCTTTTTTCATGATACTTTCTTTGTCTTTAGTTTTCAGCAGTTGGAATAGGATGGCTCTGGGCATGATGTTTTTGTTGTTGTTGTTATTTTTCTGTTTGGGTTTGCTGAATTTTTTGAATCTGTAGCTTAACGTCTTTTCTTCACATTTGGGTCATTTTCAGTCCTTATTTCTTCAAAGTTTTAAAAATTAACATATTCTTTCTTGTCTCTGTGACTAAAATAACACAAATATTAGTTCTTTCAATATTGCACCACAGGTTCCTGAGGTTCTATTTAACTTTCTCAATCATCTTCCCCCTGCTTTTCAGATCATATACCATAGTTCCCCCTTATCCTCAGGGGTTATGTTCCAAGACCCCTCGTGGATATTCGAAAGGCAGATAGTATCAAACCCTGTATAGACTATGTGCACATTTCCTTGTCCTTCTTTACAATTTCACAAATAGAACATTCATTCGTATTGTAGATCTTAGTAATCTTGGCATACGATTTATTTCATTTCTTTATTAAATTGAAAACTTTCACCTTATTAAATCAAGTTTAGCCTAAAGCTGTGTCCTTACATATTCTAAGCTCAGCCTAAAGGGTTCTCTGTACATCATGAACTATAACAAATGGAGATGTAAACAGACCATAGCCTATACTTGTGCCAATCACCGAGTTTTGGCCTATCAAATGTAGCCAGCTATTCAAATCATGTTCAAATAAGGCAAACACCGAGCAGTAACTGATCCAGCTATTTCTGCACCTCACTTCCGATTTCTGTAGGTGACTTTCCTTTTCTGTTCATAAATCTTCTTCCACCGCAGGGCTATGCTGAAGTCTCTGAGCATACCCTGGCTTGGGATGCTTTCCAATTTGTAAAGCATTCATTGCTCAATTAAACTCTTTCAGATTTAATTCGACTGTTTTTCTTTTATCAACCTTTTAAGTGAAGCACCTGATGGCTTCTCTTTTGCATATCCAAATTGCTGGCATTACTACTTGTACCTTGGGGACAATAGTAAGTAAATAAGGGTTACTTGAATACAAGCTCTGCTATACCACAACAGTTGATGTGACAACAAATATGGCCACTAAGAGACTAATGGGCACGTAGAATACACAGTATGGATATGCTTTGATAAAGGATGATTTCATGTCCTGATTGGGACAAAGTGGGATGGTGTGAGATTTCATTATGCTACTCAGAGCCACACATGTTTTAAAAGTTGTGTATTGTTTCTTCTGGAATTTCTATTTAATATTTCAGATTGCAGTTGACCATGGGTAAGCAAAACCTTGTATAAGGGGGGATGATGATAATTTCTGTTGCTCTATCTTCATTAGTTTTTTTTTTGTCCTCTCTATTCTGCTGCTGAGCCCATCTGGTAAGATTTAAAATTTGTTATTGTATCTTTTAGTTCTAAAATATCCATCTGGTTCTTCTTTATATTTTCTATAATCATTCCTCCCTATCTGCAGAGGATTGGTTAAGACCCCTCCATGGATACCAAAATCTGTGCATACTCAAGTTCCACAGTCAGCCCTGTGGGACCCTCAGACACAAAAAGGTGGCCTTTGTATGCTCAAGTTTCACATTCCATGAATATTGTACTTTCAATTCATGTTTGATTGTGGATATGGAACCTGCCAGTACAGAGGGCTGACTGTATTTATTGAAAAATATCCACTGTGTGGACTCATGCAGTTCAATCTTTTGTTGTTCAAATATCGACTATATTTTATTTCAAGATTTTAAGATTTTGTATCTGTACTCTTTCCTGTACTTTCCTGTTTCCTGGGGCTCCCCTCATTAGTCCTCTTACCGTATCTTTATTACTCCACTCTGACACGCACTTCTTGTGACTCTCTCCACATCTGGTACAAAGCAACAAGATAATAAGAGTGTGTTAGTACATGTTCTCACTGTTGTAAAGAACTGCCTGAGACTGGGTAATTTATAAAGAAAAGAGGTTTAATTGACTCAGTTCTGCATGGCTGGGGAGGCCACAGGAAACTTACAATTCTGGTGGAAGGGGAAGCAGATATGTCCTACAGGGTTGCAGGTGAGAGAGAGGCCAAAGGAGGAACTTCCAAACACATATAAAATCATCAGATCTCTTGAGAACTCACTGACTGTCATGAGAACAGCATGTGGGAAACAACCTCTGTGATCCAATCACCTCCCTCCCTTGACCTGTGGCATTACAGGTCCCTCCCTAGACATGTGGGGATTACAATTCAATATGAAATTTGGATGGGGACACAGGGCCAAACCATTTCAAAGAGGGTGGGGAAAAATTACCTTACTTCCTTTAATTACAGTTCCTGTGACTGGAAATGAAAGCTTTCCTCCGAGTTTTCAGCTCTTGTACCTCCCATTGCTACCTCGGCCATGGTCTCTGAGCCACTATTGGATTGCTTGGGGGCAGGGACATGAGAGAATGGAGAACAAGAAAAAAAAATGGAGTTCCTTGAGCAGTGGTTTGTAGTTCTCCTTGAAGAGATCCTTCACATCCCTTGTAAGTTGGATTCCTAGGTATTTTATTCTCTTTGAAGCAATTGTGAATGGGAGTTCACCGTGATTTGGCTCTCTGTTTGTCTGTGATTGGTGTACAAGAATGCTTGTGATTTTTGTACATTGATTTTGTATCCTGAGACTTTGCTGAAGTTGCTAATCAGCTTAAGGAGATTTTGGGCTGAGACGATGGGGTTTTCTAGATATACAATCATGTCATCTGCAAACAGGGACAATTGATTTCCTCTTTTCCTAATTGAATACCCTTTATTTCCTTCTCCTGCCTGATTGCCCTGGCCAGAACTTCCAGCACTATGTTGAATAGGAGTGGTGAGAGAGGGCATCCCTGTCTTGTGCCAGTTTTCAAAGGGAATGCTTCCAGTTTTTGCCCATTCAATATGATATTGGCTGTGGGTTTGTCATAGATAGCTCTTATTATTTTGAGATACGTCCCATCAATATCTAATTTATTGAGAGTTTTTAGCATGAAGCGTTGTTGAATTTTGTCAAAGGCCTTTTCTGCATCTATTGAGATAATCATGTGGTTTTTGTCTTTGGTTCTGTTGGAAGTCAGTGTGGCGATTCCTCAGGGATCTAGAACTAGAAATACCATTTGACCCAGCCATCCCATTACTGGATATATACCCAAAGGATTATAAATCATGCTGCTATAAAGACACATGTACACGTATGTTCATTGTGGCACTATTCACAATAGCAAAGAGTTGGAACCAACCCAAATGTCCAACAACGATAGACTGGATTAAGAAAATTTGGCACATATACACCATGGAATACTATGCAGCCATAATAAATGATGAGTTCATGTCCTTTGTAGGGACATGGATGAAACTGGAAAACATCATTCTCAGTAAACTATCGCAAGGACAAAAAACCAAACACCGCATGTTCTCACTCATAGGTGGGAATTGAACAGTGAGAACTCATGGACACAGGAAGGGGAACATCACACTCTGGGGACTGTTGTGGGGTAGGGGGAGGGGGGAGGGACAGCATTAGGAGATATACGTAATGCTAAATGACGAGTTAATGGGTGCAGCACACCAACATGGCACATGGATACATATGTAACAAACCTGCACATTGTGCACATGTACCCTAAAACCTAAAGTATAATAATAAAAAAAAAATGGAGTTCCTGCATTCTCTGAGTGTTGGGAGATTGCTTTTCCACTCCTTAAGCTTCTTAAGCCAGAACTGGAGGAATTCTCCTGGCACTTTATCTGTTTACAATCACATACTATTTCCAGATTTCCTGCTGAATTGAGTCCAGGACAAGAGATGCTAGAGTAAAATAAAAGTTAAAACTCACTGCCCTTTCAGTGGTACTTTGATATCTGATTTTCTTCCCAGTCTCCTTGCCACTTACTTTTCAGAGTTCTCAAACAGCTGCTGGATGCATTCTGTTCAGGTTTTATACCTGTATTAGGTTCAATAGTAAATTACTAATAAATAGTTGTTTGATTATTGAGTGAGAGGATATCATAACTTATCAAATTAAGAATTTTTAAATGAATGTTTTGACAATAATTTTTTACGAGGGAAAATTGAATTTCTCTCTTGTAAAATTCCTTTTCTAGATATTAAGCTAATTGCTCTTTGTTATCCTGAAAGAAATAATCTTCTTCACATTGCTGTTTAGTTTTCATAGTATTTGCTGCAGGCTCAGTATGTAATTGATTTTTTAAATATTTTTACATTTTTCTACATTCTTATTTGTAGATCTTTGTGTTTGAATAATTCAAAATTTAAAAAAAGCTTCTGTGTTTCTGCAGAAATAATAAAACTGTTACACTATGTAGCAAAAGTAATAACCACAGTACAAAAATACCCTATCAATCAAATCATCCCAACCTTTTTAGTAGTGTTTGTTCTTTAAAAATTTAAATGTAATGTATAACATTTTGTGTGTTACTATACTTGTTTCTTTTTTCCTTAAAATTAATAGGATCATTTTTATACTTGAAAATAAATTTAAAAGTAAAATTATTCACAATGAAATTCTTGGATAATCAGACACAAGGACTAGAAATCTTTTTTAGTCTTATATTAAGAGAAGTTATTTATAACTGAAAAACTACTATTCAAGGCATATGTTAACTATTAAAAAATAGAGGGGAAAAATAAAGTGTTCATATGTACCAAATAATGATCAAAATGCTAACTTATTTATAGGTTATCTCTTCATAAAACATGGTTATGGTACAGTTATAAGCAAGTGCAATGGGGTTGTATTGCAGTTGGCACTTGAAAGCTCATGAACTTTTAATGTAATTCTATCTTCACTGCACACTGGAGAATTTAGTCTTATTGGGTTTCAGTTATTAGAAGTAATTCTAAATATAGGAAACATGGTATC
The DNA here is from genome assembly GCF_028878055.3 of Symphalangus syndactylus. Classification (NCBI taxonomy): domain Eukaryota; kingdom Metazoa; phylum Chordata; class Mammalia; order Primates; family Hylobatidae; genus Symphalangus; species Symphalangus syndactylus. The sequence goes on from NC_072441.2 coordinate 22,809,629, forward strand.
ATGGACACTATAAAATGAACTGCTAGACTCTGAGAATCAGGCTTGGATAGAAATGGGTCTAGCATATTTGCCTTTCTCTGTCACCATAATGAAAATGTATTTAGGTCGGATGTCTACTTCCGAGAAGCCTAAGCTTCTAATAGGCATACATTTCCTAGGGGCCATAACATCAGTCCTCTTTAAGATTCTTTAGGAGTGCCTATCAAGAAATGACAAATTTCTTAAAAGAAATCTAGTTAAAAACTAGATATTTTTTAGTCTTTTTTAAGTCATCAATCCTATCTAAGTGCCCTTTCATTACTTCAATAAATATTTGTTGACTGCCTGCTATGTTCTGGTAACTTTGTTAGATCTGGGTCTATGTTAGTCAGGAAAATACAGTTTCACTTCAAGTTACAGTCTAGCAAGAAATACAAGCCAATAAAATAAGGTTTAATTGTTGCTCTGATAAGAGAGGTATACGATTTGTGGAGGTATACTGGAGGGACATTTAGCTCAAAGAAGGCCTAGGATAATACTCAACACCGAGTATGAATCAAACACGTGAAGAAGTGTTAGAAACACTTTTTGCCTTGTGAGAAACTCCGTATAAGGGCCTCCCCTGAGACTTGTAGCCTGTAAATCGTGATGCTTTGTGGTCCCACTTCAAGGTTACTTTGTCTTTTCTAAAGAGTGAGTGCCCAGCAAAATTTATACTTTTTCTCTACGTTAAATAATGCTGAGGTTTTAATTAATACACAAGTCTGATCAGATACAAATGAATAAAAACAGTGATCAATCATAAAGAAACGTTAGTGTTCTCATGCATCACTGTCAACTACTAATAAATTATTTTATATGTATATTGTCTCCTAGGCCAATCATATTACAATGCTTCTTGATGGCATCTGTTAACAGCTTACCTTCACTGTTATCTTGTCTGACAGCAGATGCATTTATATATTTGCTTGTCTTACCATTTTATTTCCACGTTCCTTCCACATTTCTTATTCTTTAGGGATCATTCTGCCCTTGTGAAATATAAATACCATCTCTGTTAAATTCATTACTCATTTTATCCTCACTTTTCCAGACAAATCACCATGGCTTTGAAGTGTAGAATATATTATTTTAATTCCTCTGCTAGCTTCCTTTCAGATAACTTTTGTTTTCTTTTCCTCCTCTTGTCATTGGAAGTTACATTTCTGAGTGCATGCCTTCAAGTTAATTTCTGAATATTCTTCTGTAGCATAGTAAGAGAAAAACAATCTTGTTTGGCTGGCCAATGGTGATGAATAGAGTGTAGACCAGCCTATAGAGTCCAAAGCCTTCAAGAGAGAAAGAGCAAGAATGAAAGGTGGTGGTATAACTAAATATTTTCATAATCATGGACAAAAGGATTTGGGATCATGATAATTTACTTCAGGTTATTTGCAGGTGAACTTCAGACTTCTGTGAGTGACAGCACATGGGGTCCTAGATGCTCTGATGGAGAACCTGGGTGTTATAAAATGTATGAGTAGGTGGGCTTCTATTAAATGGAGTACTTAAAGAAGAACTACTCAAGTTGCCCAGGTTGTGCTTGAATGGACACAGTCTCAAGAATTCAATGAGTTCAAGTGTTAATATATGCCCTTTGGACTGTAGTTTCCATGAAAGGCCATATTGTGTCTATCAATAAATGCTGTAGAATAAGTGAAGAAACATGACATGAACTGCAATACTTTACTTTTTCACAAAAGGCAACCTTATCTGCCACTTTAGAGAGAGTGAGATTGTACTATCATACAAAAGAAAATAAGGATTGTACCCCTATAGGTTCTTTGTGTGTATTTGTGGTTGAGTGGGGGCAATTTTGGAGAGATAAATACTTTGGATAGCATTTGACTCCTGTATACATGGAATATTTTACAAACATTGTAATCTAAGGAGATTTGTCAACTTTAAAATCAAGAGGTCATAAGGAATCATAAAGAGCTAAATTTATGTTGCATTTATTACCATGAAACCATCTATTACTAATAGAAAGCAGTAAGTAAGAATACTCTATAATTCCTACAAAATGGGAGAAAATTTTTGCAACCTACTCATCGGACAAAGGGCTAATATCCAGAATCTACAATGAACTCAAACAAATTTACAAGAAAAAACAACCCCATCAAAAAGTGGGCGAAGGACATGAACAGACACTTCTCAAAAGAAGACATTTATGCAGCCAAAAAACACATGAAAAAATGCTCATCATCACTGGCCATCAGAGAAATGCAAATCAAAACCACAATGAGATACCATGTCACACCAGTTAGAATGGCCATCATTAAAAAGTCAGGAAACAACAGGTGCTGGAGACGATGTGGAGAAATAGGAACACTTTTACACTGTTGGTGGACTGTAAACTAGTCCCACCATTGTGGAAGTCAGTGTGGTGATTCCTCAGGGATGTAGAACTAGAAATACCATTTGACCCAGCCATCCCATTACTGGGTGTATACCCAAAGGATTATAAATCATGCTGCTATAAAGACACATGCACACGTATGTTTATTGCGGCACTATTCACAATAGCAAAGAGTTGGAACCAACCCAAATGTCCAACAACGATAGACTGGATTAAGAAAATGTGGCACATATACACCATGGAATACTATGCAGCCATAAAAAATGATGAGTTCATGTCCTTTGTAGGGACATGGATGAAACTGGAAATCATCATTCTCAGCAAACTATCACAAGGACAAAAGACCAAACACCTCATGTTCTCACTCATAGGTGGGAATTGAACAATGAGAACTCATGGACACAGGAAGGGGAACATCACACACTGGGGACTGTTGTGGGGTGGGGGGAGGGGGGAGGGAAAGCAGTAGGAGATATACCTAATGCTAAATGACGAGTTAATGGGTGCAGTACACCAACATGGCACATGTATACATATGTAACAAACCTGCACATTGTGCACATGTACCCTAAAACTTAAAGTGTAATAATAATAATAAAAAGAATACTCTATAATTAGTGGTCTAAAACTGAAAATGATGGACTAGCTTTTTCACTGAAAGCGATTTCTATTCTGTTACTCAATTACTCAGTTGCTTAATTTTAAGATTTTATTATGTCTTTAAATCATGATTAATATAGGAAATATGATGCTTTTCTACTTCCTAACCACTGCTTATCCAAGCATCCACAATCTTTTATAATACTATTTTGTACTACCATATTTATTTTAAAATGAAAAAAACCCTCAGTTACTGTTAAAAACACCACTTTGCACACAAACTAGAAAACTTAGAAGAAATGAATAAGTCCCTGGAAACATACAACCTCCAAAGATTGAACCAGGAGGAAATTGACAGCCCGAACAGACCGATAACGAGTTCTGAAATTGAATCAGTAATGAAAAGCATACTGACACAAAAAGCCCTGAACCAGACAGATTCACAGCTGAATTCTACCAGATGTATAAAGAAGAGCTGGTGCCAATCTTACTAAAAATATTCCAAAAAATTGAGGAGGAAGGACTCTTTCCTAACTCATTCTATGAGCTCAGCATCATTCTGATACCAAAACCTGGCAAAGACACAACAACTACAACAAAAGAAAACTTGGGGCCAATATATTTGATGAACATAAGTACAGAAATCCTCAACAAAATACTAGCAAATAAAATCCAGCAGCATATCAAAAAGATAATCCACCATGATCAAGTAGGCTTTATTCCTGGGATGCAAAGTTGCTTTAATATACAAAAATCAATAAATGTGATTCACCACATAAACAGAAACAAAAACCACAATCACATGATTATCTCAATAGATGAAGAAAAGGCTTTCTATAAAATTCTACATCCCTTCATGTTAAAAACTCAACAAACTAGGCACTGAAGGAATAGACCTCAAAATAATAAGAACCATCTATGACAAACCCACAGCCAGTATCATATTGAATGAGTAAAAGCTGGAAGCATTTATCTTAGAACTAGAAAAGACAAGGATGCCCATTCTCACCACTCCTATTCAACATAGTACTGGCAGTCCTAGACAGAACCATCAGGCAAGAGAAAAAAATAAAATTATCCAAATAAGAAAAAAGGAAGTTGAATTATCTTTGTTCATAAATGACATGATGTATACTTACTAAACCTAAAGACCCCCCAAAAGACTCCTATTCTTGACAAACAACTTTAGTAAAGTTTCAGGAGACACAAATCAGTAGCATTCCTTTACACCAACAATATGCAAGCTGACAGCCAAATCAAGAATGCAATCCCATTCACAATAGCCACAAAAAATAAAAGTACCTAGGAATACAGCTAACTAATGAGGTGAAAGATTTCTACAATGAGAATTATAAAATACTGCCAAAAGAAATCAGAGACCACACAAAAAAATTGGAAAAACATTTCATGCTCATGGATAGGTAGAATAAATATTGTTAAAATGGTCACACTGCCCTAAGCAATTTACAGATTTCATGCTATTTCTAGCAAACTACTAATGATGTTTTACACAGAATTAGAAAGAACTGTTCTGAAATTCATATGGAACCAAAAAATATCCTGAATAGCCAATGCAATCCTAAGCAAAAAGAATAAAGCCAGAGGTACCACACTACCTGACTTCAAGCTACACTACAAGGCTACAGTAACCAAGACAGCATAGTACGTGTACAAAAACAACACAGACCATTGCAACAGGTTAAAGAACCCAGAAATGAAGCCACATACCTACAACCATCTGATTTTCAACAAAGTCACAAAAACAAGTAATGGAGAAAGGACTCTCTATTCAATAAATGGTGCTGTGCTAACTGGCTAGTCATATGCAGATTATAGAAACTGGACCCCTTCCTTCATTATACGCAAAAATCAACTCAAGATAGATGAAAGACTTAACTGTAAATTCAAAAACCATAAAAATCCCTGGAAGAAAACCTAGGAAATATCATTCTGGACACAAACATTGGCAAAAATTTCATAATGAAGATGACAAAAGCAATTGCAACAAAAACAGAAATTGACAAGTGCACCTAATTAAATGAAAGAACTTCTGCATAGCAAAAGAAACTATCAAGAGTGAACAGATAACCTACAGACTGGTACAAAATATTTTCAAACTATGCATTCAACAAAGCTCTAATGTCCAGAATCTATAAGAAACTTAAACAAATCAACAAGCAAAAAATAAGCAAACGCATTACAAAATGGGCAAAGGATGTGAACAGATACTTCCCAAAAGAATACATACACATGGCCAGCAAGCATATGAAAAAATGTTCAGCATCACTAATCACTGGAAAAATGCAAATAAAAACCACAATGAGATACCATCTCAGACCAGTCAGATTAAAAAGTAAAAAAAAATAACAGATACTGGCAAGGTTGTGGAGAAAAGGGAATGCTTATTCACTACCGGTGGGAATATAAGCTAGTTCAGCCACTGTGGAATGCAGTTTGGAAATTTCTCAAAGAATTTAACAATTGACCCAGCAATCCCTTATGGATTATATACCTAAAGGAAAGTAAATCATTCTACTGTAAAGACACAAGCATGCGTATGTTCATTACAGCACTATTTACAGTAGCAAAGACATGGATTCAACCTAAATGTCCAACAATAATGGACTGGATAAAGAAAATGTGGTACATAAAATCATAGAATACTACACATTCATAGAAAAGAATGAGATCATGTCCTTTGCAGAAACATGGGTGGAGCCAGAGACCATTATCCTAAGCGAATTAATGCAGGAACAGAAAACAAAATACTACATGTTCTCTCTTATAAGTAGGAGCTAAACATTGAGTATACAATCTAACAAAGCAACTAAGAAGGGAACAATAGGCACTGGGGCCTACATGAGGGTGGAGAGTGGGAGGAGAGTAAGTATCGAAAAACTACTTGTCGAGTAGTATGCTTAGTAGCTGGGTGATGAAATAATCTGTATACCACACCCCTGCGACACACAATTTACGTATATAACAAACCGACACATGTACCTCCTGAACCTAAAATAGAAGTTGGAAGAAAAAATAAAATAAAATGAATAAATTTCTCATGTCCTCCACTTCCCTTCCCTAAAACAAACCCAGTTAAGAAAAAAAAAAAGATAAATTGTTAAGAAGATAGTTTAATAAATTGGATTGAGCATGTGGCCATTGTAGTCAGAACTATTTTAGATACCTGTTCTGTTAGGAAGTGAAGCAAGGTCCTTAAATTCTTTAAATTTTCCCTTTCCTTCTAAGTAAAATGGGCCCAAAGTGGTTGGTTTTTCAGACCCACCTCATAAGATTGTGTGAAAGATTAAATTATATAATTCATACAAAACTCTCAGTAAAGTACCAGTCAAGTAGTAAGAGATTAATAGATGTTAACTGTTACTGTTAATAATATTATATTTTGCTAATAGCATTATTTATCAATGTTATTATTTTGAAGAGCTGAGAGCTTCCAAGTCTGTACTTTCAGTTCAGATCCCTTTTTTGGGGTCCAGGCCTGCTTCTATCTTTCAAAACAATGCATCTGCTTATCTCTATTTCTGTGACTGTTAGCTTTGCTCATGACTTGGCCTAAACTCTGGAAAAAGCAACGCCATTCACTCTGCCTAGTGGAATCATGAATGGGCTCTTTAATATTCCAGGTTCTTTCAGTTATTAGAGCAATTCTGTTTCAATATTTAATCTTTACCCTTATATATTTTATGACTTTGGCCTCAAACTCCATTTAAAGCTCTCTTTTCTCTTCAAAGATTAGTTAGAATTTTCATGTCTTCAGCAGCTGGAGTAGAGTTCCCCCCAGCCCCCTTTATCTTCTAGGTGCTAGATCCTCTCTTAGGTTCAGGTGGAGAGGAAGGAGAGAGAACAGGCAAACTTCTCCTTTCTGAACTGGGAGTAGAAGTGGTTACTTGTTAATTGATGATAAGTCTGTAGCTCACATTGGTCATTTCTGTCATGGAGCACAGGAGGGCCCTGGTCAAGTTTCCTGCTGATTATCTGATATAGGAGATCTAGCTCTGGTTTGGTATTGTCCTCCTTCTCCTCTCACCCTTATTTCACAGCATCTTGCTGCTGGGGTCCCTCTTGGGAGAAGTTCCTGCAAGATAGCTCAAACTCAGCTATCTCTGAGGTGTCTGCTTGCCCCAGCTTTAAGTGTATAAGGACAGTCCCACTGCTTCCCTCTCTTTTACCCTTGTCTTCCTTCTCTTTTCTCAACTCACGGTGACCAAGGGGCAGATGAGTGAGTCTGCTGGTTCCACAAGTATACAACTAGAGAACAAAATGCTCTGCTTTTCTTGCAGAAATCCTACTATTGCATAAGTGATCTTCATGAAGCTTCCTATTTCCTGTGGAGTTGGGAAGGAGAAGCATTCCTTTAGGCTTCTGTTGAGAAGGGAAGAAGAGTCTTCCTGCTTGGACACTGGGCTTCTGAAAATGCCATGTGCTCTCCTATCTCACAGTTTCCTTTCTTTTACTTTTTTTGTTTGTCTTTTTTCTCTTTTTTTATTCTTTTTTTTCTTACCTCACAGTCTTGTATGTCTTTTGACTATCACAAGAATGAGCATTGGATGTGGTAGAAAAAATTCTTGGATTAGTGCCTCTCATTAGTCCCTAAAAATACATATGTATCTGGCCCCAACTCCTGGTGACTCTCTAAGCTTATGATGCATTTTTTGGTATGTTTTGTATATAGTTTTGAACTTCCACAATGATTTTTAAAATAGGACAAAATCCCATATGAACATTCTGTTATACTCCATTAAATTGTCAATACCAGAGATACGGGAAAATTGTTTTCTCATTCTAACTTTATATACCCAATATCTAACAAAGCAGCTGCAAAATGGTTTCTACTCAATAAATATTTGTTGAATGAATGAGGGAATGAAAAGCCAAATGTAATACGTAGAAAAGTTGATCATAAATTCTTTGGTACACAATAGATAGACAAAACGTAATCCAGGAAACGTGCACCCTGAGAAATTGCTATCATCATCTTAATACCTTACAACAAGGAAAGTTCTTAAACTGGTCCCCTTAATACCATTGTGTTTATTTTCTGTTTGTTTATACTTTGATGCTTTGTTTTCATCTTCTACTTATTAGTTAAATAATTATGAGAACTCTGGGGATAAATTTAAAACATTACTGTGTTTCTGTAGAGAGTTCTGCTGTAATGCAGTGATTATGAAATGATCTCAAATCTACTCAGAATTATTAAAAGGTACAGTTCAATAAATATTTTTATTTTTGTTCATTCTTCCCCAAATCACATTAAAATGATCCTTTTGCACTTAAGTGATTTTTTTAGTTTTGTATTCATTTTAAATACCAGATTCTTTTTCTAAAATTCAGTTTCTGAAAACTTTATTTTTAAGCAACGTACTCTGAGAAAACTTAAATCTAAATTTAATTGTTCAGATAAATATGAATACAATTTAATAAAAAGTACTGAATGCTGTGTTTCATAATTCCTTAGAAAATTTGGGAACATTACTAGGTTCCCAAGTAGATTGATAATACCTGAGAGATCAGCCATGAGCAGCATTTAGTTACATTAACAAGAATACTTGATATGAGCAAATCCCTACATGTTTTTATTAAAAATGCAAACATAAATAATCAGATGATTCTGTTCTAATGCACTTCATTCCAATGCCTAGAACGGAAAAATGACATGAACCTCTTTAAGAAGTCATGTTCAAAAAATTGCTAGTAGTTTACAGAGATTACTAAAGAAACAACTGTCAAACTCAGCCAATTGCTTATCGGGAGTGGGCTTAGAAAGGCAAGTTACCAGGGAAACCTTTTCCTCACTGGAAAAGGATAAATGTGTGCTAGGAGTCCACATATGGCAAGACTGTAATCTTGCTATACTTTAATTTTATCTAGGTTAGCCACAGTGGAGAAAACACTGTATAGACTAGAAGCTAAGAGTGCAGAAGGGCAAAAGCAATTTTTATAACTTTAAGTTGATTATTAGTACTACTAATCATGCTAATGGTAGTGCTTACACTATTAACAAAAATAATTATAAACACTTACAAAGCACTCCATCTTAGTCATTTGGGCTGCTATAACAAAAATACCATAGACTGGGTAGCTTAAACAACAAATATTTATTTCTTACATTTCTGGAAGTTGGGATCAAAGTGTGAACAGATTCAGTGTCTGGTGAGGGCTTGCTTCCTGGTACATAGATGGTGATCTTCTTGCTCTTCTTGCTGTGTTCTCTCTCTCTTTTTTTTTTTTTTTAAGATGGAGTCTCGGCCGGGCGCGGTGGCTCACGCTTGTAATCCCAGCACTTTGGGAGGCCGAGGCGGGCGGATCACGAGGTCAGGAGATCGAGACCACGGTGAAACCCCGTCTCTACTAAAAATACAAAAAAATTAGCCGGGCGTAGTGGCGGGCGCCTGTAGTCCCAGCTACTCGGAGAGGCTGAGGCAGGAGAATGGCGTGAACCCAGGAGGCGGAGCTTGCAGTGAGCCGAGATAGCGCCACTGCACTCCAGCCTGGGCGACAGAGCGAGACTCCGTCTCAAAAAAAAAAAAAAAAAAAAAAAAAAAAAAAAAAAAAAAGATGGAGTCTCGCTCTGTTGCCCAGGTTGGAGTGCAGTTGTGTGATCTTGGCTCACTGTGACCTCTGCCTCCGGGGTTCAGGTGATTCTCCTGCCTCAGCCTCCTGAGTAGTTGGGACTACAGGTGCTTGCCACCGCGCCTGGCTAATTTTTGTATTTTTAGTAGAGATGGGGTTTCATTATATTGGCTAGGCTGGTCTTGAACTCGTGACCTCAAGTGATCTGCCTGCCTTGGCCTCCCAAAGTGCTGACATTACAGGCATGAGCCACTGTGCCTGGCCCTTGCTCTGTTCTCAAGTGTTGGAAAGGGGTTGAGAGAGTTCACTGGGATCCCTTTTAGAAGATAACTAATCCCTTCATGAGGGCTCCACCTCATGCCCTAATCACCACCTAAAGGCCCTTCTTTGTAATACCATAACAATGGAAATTAGGCTATAGTTTATAAATTTTGGGGGGACACATCCATTCGATAGCCTGCTCTATAGTTTAAAAATTGCACTCTTTTGAATTCTGTCTTTTGGGAGATATTATTGCCATCAGTCTCATAATAGAGATGAGAAAACTAAAGTCAAGTGCATTAGCCATGGTCATACAGGGGTTAATCAAGAACCCAGAAGTTGTATTCAATCTCCTTGATTCTAGTGAATACACCTTTTGCATATTACTCATTTTTCTAAAATCGTGTTAACTCCTCTTCTTGCTAGTAAGAAGATGCAGTGGTAGATTTATCATCAATTAAAGGAAGTATAGTTTCAGGCCCCCTCACTTGCATAAGCGCATTCCAATGTCTTGGAGTGGCCCTAATAATGTTCATATATTTATGTAAATTTATACATATATACACAAATTATGTATATATTTATGTATTTATGTAAAGTTATACATGTACACATAAAAATTTACATTTTTTATCTAAATATATGTACACATAAATTTACATAAATATATGCGTGTGTGTGTGTGCATATGTGTGTGTGTGTATATATATATCCTTTTTTTTTTTTTTTTTTCTGGAGAGAGACAGAGTTTTGCTCTGTCACCTAGGCTGGAGTGCAGTGGTGCAATCACAACTCACTGAAACCTTGAACTCCTGTGTTCAAGCAATCCTCTCTCCTGCCCCAGCCTCCTGAGTAGCTAGGACTATAGGAGACTGGGAAAGATTCCAATGAAAGTGATCCATGCTGAAAAAGAAAATGTTAAGAGTTTTTGAGGCTGGGTGTCACAGATGCTGGACATCTTTTTGGGAGTAAAAATAGGGACCAACATCTTATTCTCCTAATTCTCATAATTCTTGGAATGATTGTTCTTCAATAAGGCTGAGTGGATTGTGGTACCACTGAAAGTCATGGCTTGGGACACTTAGTTCCTGGAGTCCCATGTTACTGCAGAGGGAGTGGAAACACTAGTCTACAAAGGGGTACTTAGATGATTGGAAAATTAACCTCGTAGAACTAGAAAACAATTAACATCACAGAACTAGAATTATCTAGAACTGAAGACAAGAGGTCCTTTTTTCCCCCTAATTTGTTGAACTATGTAATCACCTCATCCCCTAACTCCAATCCAAGACACATACATGACCTTAGGGTAGTGATTCTCAGAGTGTGGTCCCCTCTCCACATAGCAGAATCACCTGTAAACTTTTAGAAATACAAATGATCAGGCCCCACCTCAGGCCTGTGAATCAGAAACTCTAGGGAGTCGTGTTGTGGAGCAAACATATTTTACTACATATGGATCCAGAGTATTTTACACAAGCAGGGAGCAGGAAAATCACTGGCCTTCATGAGGGGTGAGAAATAAACAGAAAAGTCAGTAGCTGGCAAGGCAGTGATGCAGACCTCTGTAGATACGGGATGTCATGGTCTATCTTGGCTTTGCTCTATGAACCTTCTGAATTTTTCCTTGTTTAGAGTTTCTTTTTTCTTTATACTTCTCTATGCATGCGCTGAAAGCGGCCCTCCTTCAGCTCCATAAGAGCTTAAGCTAAGAGAGAGATTAATGTATCTGAAACCCAATTCTAGAAGGAAGATTTGACTGATTGCATTTAAATGAGCTATGGCCAGGTTGACAGGATCATATGGGACATATAGGGCCAGAGGGGCCTCACACTTGTATGTGGTGAGTCATTTCCCAGAAAATGGGCTGTGGACTGAATAGTCAGCCTGTGTATATTCACATAGTGAACATCAGAACTCTTACGACTTAAGACCACCAATATTGTGAATTATATTCCTAATTTTTATTAAATTTCTTGCTCACGGTTTGATAATTTTGACTAATACAGTCCTGGGCTCATTTCCATATGCCTGAATTTACGAAAATAAATTGGGTTTGTCAAGAAAGTTAAATTTCTGCTGGAGTCAGAGGTAGTTGGAAGTTTGAATTTAATGCTGGAGTTTTATTGCCTAAGATATAAATTGTATTTCCTGTAAAGCTCTGAAATAACAGCTCAATAAATAACTACTAATATCACAGTTCAGACATTTTAATTAAGCATGTTCACTTTCTTTACCGCAATATTCAAATAATGTGTAACACAATGAGCTTTTTGGTTGCAAAACTGGAAGCCCTCCAGTAACTTATGCAGCATTTCAAATGAACTTAATTTTAACTCAGACTCTAAGTAACTAAGAATTATTCTTACTAATATCTAAAAATAATCACAGATTTGTTATACTTTTAATCTTCCTTTGATTTATTTATTGTTAGTAAACACAATTATTTACAAGTGTAGGTTTTTATTATTTACTTATAGATAATTATGCTGAATTCTCAATGCTGTATAACAAGAGGAGGCCTCCAATCACAAAGACTTCAGGATACAGTCCAGAAGTTGACAAGATTTTTCTTTCTTTAAAGGGCCTGATAGTAAATATTTTAGGTTTTTTTTTTTTTTGAGGATATACAGTCTCACATATTCTTACCTCTTCTTTTCATCCTATTCCTCCTCCCCGTGTTTTTCCTTGTTTGATTTTTTTTTCTTCTTTCCTTCTTCCCCATTGTAACCTATTCTTAGCTCGTGGGCCATACACAGTCTTCAGGCTGAATTTAGCCCCTGTGCTATCATTTTCTGATTCATGATTACAGTCCAAAAACGAACTTGAAAGTGACTGAAATGTTCTCTCTTCAAAGCTGTCTTGTGGATTTTCAATCATTCTCTTTTGATAGACTCATTAGATGAGATTATAGTATAGACAGAGGATGAGGCATGCACAGCCAGGGATGAAAGGCAGAACAAACAATACATGATTTCAGAATTAATAAAGAAGAAGACATTGATAAACATCTATGTCATTCCATGTGCTAAATATGTATGTTTTTCTTTCTTTTTTTCATATTTATCGTTTATTTCTTTTTTTAATGAAATTTTTATCTTTTATTTCTACAGTTTTATTCATAGTCACCAAAAGCTGGAAACAACCTAAATGGTCAACAAGGATGAATAGATAAACTGTGGTGCATTCATACAATAGAATACTACCCAGTAACAAAAAGTAACAAACTAATGATATGCACAACTGTGGGTTAATTTCAAGAGTATAATGCTGAAAGAAAAGAGCCTTACTCAAAAAGCTTCCTACTATGATTTCATGCTCCTCATCTTTGCCATTTTAACCCAATTATAATTGCGGCATAATACTAAGGCATATTGTAGAATACAACGCTTTCGTGTGTATTTTCTTTATATATATATATATATTTTATTATACTTTAGTTCTAGGGTACATGTGCACAACCTGCAGGTTTGTTACATATGTATACATGTGCCATGTTGGTGTGCTGCACCCATTAACTCGTCATTTACATTAGGTATATCTCCTAATGCTATCCTTTCCGCCTTCCCCCACCCTACAACAGGCCCCGGTGTGTGATGTTCCCCTTCCTGTGTCCAAGTGTTCTCATTGTTCAATTCCCACCTGTGAGTGAGAACATGCGGAGTTTGTTTTTTTGTCCTCGCGATATGTATGTTTTTCATTTAATCTTTCACATCACACAGGTAAATTTTACAATGCCTACTTTACAGATAAGAAAACAGACGTGAATAAGTAGCATTACTAAGTAAAAAATTATGTGTTGTAAGAGTTGAGGCTCAATTTCAAGTTCGTGTGGCACGTAAAGCTCATTTTCTTTGTGATATACTACATGGTGTCCTGCCACAGAATACAATGAGGAATAACGAGCACCTCACCACAGATTTGTAAACATTTTAAAACCTGCATTCGAAAGCATCTTATGAAATTGCTAAGGTATTAAAAGAATTTCACAGGCATTTATTAATGTCAGTAAGTGCAAATAAGTTGGAACTGCTTAAATATAACATTATCTTTAATGATAACATATTGTCTTTTGGAAATAGAGTATATGATTTGAAAGGTTCCCAAGGTCTCATCTCAATAAATTGAAGTGATGCATCATCCAAAATGTGCAACACACCTTATCCCCCATCTCCATATCACTATGCTTATGTTCACAATCTATTCATCAAATATGCAAGGCAAATGTAAGGCTATTGTTCCCCTATATTTTCCTGAGGCACCAGCACATAAATAAAGGAAGGGAAATGAACTTGCTTAGTCAGGGATGGAGCTAAGACTGTTTTTACATACCCTTAAACGAATGGATATTTTACTAGATTGCCTCTCGTGTGTGTGTGTGTGTGTGTGTGGCTTTATGTTTTAGAGAGAGCATCTTCTTTCTAATGAATATACAGCTGGACCTACTTTCCTTAAATTAGCTTACCACCAAGGCTATTATTCTATAAATGTGAATCAGATGTTGCTTAAATCTGGCTTGATTACAGAAGCTCTCTTATAGTTTTATTCAATTGCTTAATTCTAAACTCAACATTATGCCACTAAACCATTTAATTTAGCCATCTCCAAAAGTTTTATTAAATTGTTTAATATTATGGCCATTAACTAACTCATCACTCAAGCTACATGAGAGGTCATAATGTAATAATGTTACCATCTGTATACTACTTCTTTTCCCATGTCTCCGGTACAGTAATAAAATATTATTATCAGTTTTTAACATATATTTGTGAGCTATAGTATCTATCATATCATATCTGGACTTTATAGATAAAGAAACTCATAATGGTGTATTGATTTGCATTAAGAATAAAATAAGTCAACATGCTTGATGGTTTTATAGTCTTTCATGAACAAAGATATACTATCTTAGTTTTTATTTAAACCTTTATAAACTTGCCTTGGTGTTCTTAAGGCATTAGGTAAAATATAAAAATTTCACAAAAGGTTTACATCTTATGGGGAGGACAAAAATCACTTAAGTGCAAATGGTATTATTTTAATGTTATGGCTGTGCAGTTCAATAGTGTAGCCACCAGTTAGGTATTGCTATCTAGATTTAAATTAATTAAAATTAAATGCAATTAAAACTTCAGTTCCTCGGGCACACTAGCGATATTTCAAGTGCTCGGTAGGCACATGTGATTAGTGGCTACCATATTGGATGGTGCAGATATAGAACATTTCCAGCATTGCAGACAGTTCTACCTGAAGGCTGGGTGCAATGGCTCATACCTATAATCCAAGCAATTTGGGAGGACAAGGCTGGGGGATCACTTGAGCTAAAGAGTTTGAGACTGGCCTGGATAATATAGCAAAACCCTATCTATCTCCACAGAAAATACAAAAATCATCTGGATGTGGTAGTGTGAACCTGTAGGCCCAGCCATTTGGAAGGCTAGGGTGGGAGGGTGACTTGAATCCAGAAAGCAGAAGTTTCAGGGAGCCAAGATTGTGCCACTGCACTCTAGCCTGAGTGACAGAGCTAGATCCTTTCTCAAAAAAAAAAATTGTGTATATCTTACTGAATGTTTTTACTTTGTCAATGTAAAAAATTCATTTTAGGCAGTGTGTTAGGCTGTTCTTTTATTGCTATAAAGAAATACTTGAGATTGAATAATTAATAAAGAGGTTTAATTGGCTTATGGTTCTGCAAACTGTACAAGCATGACACTGGCATCTGCTCAGCTTCTGGGGAGGCTTCAGGGAGCTTTTACTTAAGGTGAAAGGCAAAGCAAGAGCAGGCATGTCACATGGCAGAAGCAGAGGCAAGAGAAAGACTGGGGTGTGGGAGGTGCCACAGTTTACAACAACCAGATATTGCAAGAACTCACTCATTATGGTGAGGACAGCATCAAGCCATGAAGGATCTGTCCCCATGACTCAAACACCTCCCACCAGGCCCCACTTGCAACACTGGGAATTGCAATTTAACATGAAATTTTGGCAGGGACAAATATCCAAACTATATTAGACAGCTTATGAAAAAACAAATATGATATGGTAAAAACAACTTACCAAAGAAAAATAAATGGAGACATAATAAGGAAGAAAGAAGAAAACTGTACAGAGAACTATTTGTGGTGGAGTGGCAATTGATTATAAAACTTATTTCTGACCTTTTTAGCAGCTAGACAAAGAGGAAAGAACAATGATCAATATCAATACTTTGGGGAAAAAGAAAAATATGTTCATAAATTCATAAGGTCGAGGCAAGCCACTTGTCTTATAATGTTACTTAAATGGAACTAAAATAAAGCTTATAAAGTATGTACTTCTTATGTTTGTGGCTCTTATAAAAATATAAAACTAGAAAAATAAATGTATAGATACCAGGGCAAGATGTCCAATTAGAAGCAGCTGTGGTGCATGGCACTCATGGAGAGGAATGAAAGGGGTGAGTGAATATAGAATCTTCAATTGAAATATCCAGGTACTCACATTGGAACTGATCAGGGAAACAACTTCACCCACAGAAAATGAACAAAAGTAGGGTGGGGTGATGGCCCACCCAGGAGGAACACAGAGCCAGGGGAACCCCCCACTCCCAGCCGAGGGAACTGGTGAGTGAATGTGTGGCCCTGGGAAACCATGCTTCTCCCACAAACCTTTGCAATCCTCAGTTCAGGAGAACACTTCATGAGCCCGCACCACCAGGGTCTTGGGTCTGACACACAGAGTTGAATGGTCTTGGCAGAACAGCTGCTCAGGCACATACAGAGACCCAGGAGCTTTACATATTCCAGCTCTGGGGTCTTTGACAACAACAAGGGACTGCAACTCAGGCAAGGCAGGTCCGTACATACCCCTAGGAAGAGGACTGAATCCAGGGGTCTGAGCAGCGTTGGTCTGCAGGCCCCACTTCCATGGCGCCTCATAAGATAAGACCCACTGGCTTGAAATTCCAACCAGCTGCAGGCAACAAAGTGGAGCCTGACTGAGACTGGATGGAGCCCCCAGAAGGAGAGGCAGTCACCATCTTTGCTGTTTGGTCGACATAGCCATTCTAGCTTGCAGGCTTTGGAGAGTCCAGATGGTCTGGATGAGGAAGGGTTCCTCTGAGCACAGTGGAGCTGCTTTGCCAGAACGTTACCAGACTGCTTCTTTAAGTTGGACCCTGATCCATTCCTCTTCACTAGGCGGGACCTCCCATCTGGGGCCTCCAGCCAGCCCCAGTTGCCTGTATTCTACAAACAGAGCTCTGATCTCTCCGTGGGATGGACTGCCTAGGGTGTGGGGTGGGCCAAGAACTTTGTTGTTTGGACAACTCAGCCATTCCAGCCTGTGGACTTTGCAGAGTCCAAGCCAACCAGAAAAGAGGTGGCTTCCCAGCAGATACAGCTGTTTTGTCAAGGGGTGGCCAGGCTGCTAAACTAGACTCCATCCTCTCCTCCTCACAGGGTGGATCCTCCTAGCTGGGGCCTCTTGCCACTCCTGCAGGTATTCTATGGCCAACAGAGTTTTAATTTCTCCCTGGGATGCAATTCTAATTTCTCTCATGGGGTGGGGTGGGCCACCATCTTTATTGTTTGAGCATCTCAACTGGTCCACACTGCGGGCCTTAGAGAGCCCAAACCAATGGGGGGCTGAAGGGATTGCCAACACAGTACAGCTGCTCTACCAAAACACAGCTAGACTGTTTCTTTAAGTGGATCTCTTATCGTGTTCCTCCTGACTGGGTGAGACCTCCCAACCAGGGTCCCCAACCACCTCTTACAAGTGTGTTTGAGCACAACAGGTCAGTATACCCCTGGGATGGAGCTTCCAGAGGAAGGAGCAGGCTGCTGTTTTGTGGCCTTCCCTGGTTATACCTTCAGGTACCAGCCTAGGGTCTGGAGTGGACCCCCAGCAAACCACAGCAACCCTGCAGAACAGTGGTCAGACTGTTGCAAGAAAAACAAACAACAAAAACAATGACAACAAAATTTCATTCAAAGAGATCAGCAACCTCAAAGATTGAAGGTAGGTAAGCCCACAAAGATGAGAAAAAAATCAGTGCAAAAATGCTGAAAACTCAAAAAGTCAGAGTGCCCCCTTCCCTCAAAATGACTGCAACACCTTCTCAGCAAGCGTTCAGAACTGGGTTGAGGCTAAGATGAATGAAGTGGCAGAAGTAGCCTTCAGAATGTGGATAAAACCAAACTTCGCTGGGCTAAAGGAGCATGTTGTAACTCAATGCAAAGAAGCTAAAAATCATGATAAAACGATGCAGGAGCTGACAGTTAAAATAGCCCATAGAGAGAGGAACATAACTGACTTGATAGAGCTGAAAAACACTTTACAAGAACTTCACAATACAATCCCAAGTATTAATGTCAGAATAGACCAAATAGAGGAAAGAATCTCAGAGCTTGAAAACTGTCTTTCTGAAATAAGACAGGCAGACAAGAATAGAGAAAAGAGAATGAAAAGGAATAAACAAAACCTTTGAGAAATATGGGATTATGTGAAGAGACCAAATCTACCACTGATTGGGGTACTTGAAAGAGATGGGAGAATGAAACCAATCTGGAAAACCTATTTCACTATATCATCCAGGGGAACTTTCCAAACCTAGCTAGACAGGCCAACATTCAACTTCAGGAAAAGTAGAAAACCCATGTAGGATACTCCATGAAAAGATCATCCCCAAGACACATAATCATCATATTTTCCAAGGTTGAAATGAAAGACAAAATGTTAAGGGCAGCCAGAGAGAAAGGCCAGGTCACCTACAAAGGGAAGCACATCAGACTAACAGTGCACCTTTCAGCAGAAACCCTACAAGCTCAAAAAGACTGGGGGCCGATATTCAACATTTTTAAACAAAAGAAATTCCAACCCAGAGTTTCATATCCAGCCAAACTAAGCTTCATAAGTAAAGGGGAAATAAGATTCTTTTCAGAGAAGCAAATGGTGAGAGAATTCATTACCACCAGATCTGCCTTACAAGAGCTCCTGAAGGAAGCATTAAGTATGGAAAGGAAAAACTGTTACCAGCCACTACAAAAACACACTGAAGTGCCCAGGCCAATGACACTTTGAAGCAACCACATAAACAAGTCTGCAAACCAACTAGCATCAAGATAACAGGAACAAATCTACACATAATAATCCTAACCTTAAATGTAAATAGGCTAAATGTCCCAGTTAAAAGACACAGAATGGCAAGCTGGATAAAGAATCAAGACCCACTGGTATGCTGTCTTCAAGACACCCATATCACATGCAAAGACACACATAGGCTCAAAATAAAGGATGGAGAAAAATGTACCAAGCAAATGGAAAATAGAAAAAAAGCAGGGTTTGCAATCATAGTTTCTGACAAAACAGACTTTAAACCAACAAAGATTTAAAAAAAAAAAAAAAAACAAAGAAAGGCATTATGTAATGGTAAAGGGTTCAATTCAACAGGAAGAGCTAATTATACTAAATATATATGCACCCAATACAGGAGCTCCAAGATTCATAAAGCAAGTTCTCAAAAACCTTTGAAGAGACTTAGACTCTCACACAATAATAGTGGGAGAATTTAACAACCTACTGAGGATATTAGACAGATCAATGAAACAAAAAATTAACAAAGCTATCAGTACCTGAACTCAGTCCTGGCCCAAGTGGACTTCATAGGTATCTACAGAACTCTCCACCCCCAAACAACAAAATATACATTCTTATCACCACACAGAACTTACTTGAAAATTGATCATATAATCGGAAGTAAAACACTCCTCGGTAAATGCAAAAATATTTGAACTCAAAGTTTCTTGGACCACAGCAAAATCAAATTAGAACTCAAGATTAAGAAGTTCACTCAAAACCATACAGATACCATGAAACTGGACAACTAGCTCCTGAATGACTTTTGGGTAAATGATGAAATTAAGGCAGAAATTAAGAAGTTCTTTGAAATGAATGAGAACAACAAAACAACATACCAGAATCTCTGGGACATAGCTAAAGATGTGTTAATAGGGAAATGTATAGCACTAAATGCCCACATCAAAATACTTAAGATCTTAAGTTAACAACCTAACATCACAGCTAAAAGAACTAGAGACCCAAGAGCAAACAAACCCAGGGCTAGCAGAAGACAAGAAAAATAACCAAGATCAGAGCTGAACTGAAGGAGCTAGGGACATGAAAAAACCCTTCAAAAATCAATGAATCCAGCTGGGTTTTTTTTTTTTAAATTTAATAAAATAGATATGCCACTAGCTAGATTAATAAAAAAGAAAAGATAAAAGAGTCAAACACAATCAGAAATGATAAGGGGGATATTACCACTGACCCTAAACGAATACAAACAACCATCTGATAATACTGTAATATAAACACTTCTATGCATATAAACTAGAAAATCTAGAAGTGGATAAATTCCTGGACACATGCACCCTCCCTCCCAAGACTGAACCAGAAAGAAATTGAATCCCTGAATAGACCAATAATGAGTTCTGAAATTGAGGCAGTAATAAATAGCCTACCAACCAAAAAAAAAAAAAAAAAAAGCGACCCAGGACAAGATAGATTCACAGCTGAATTCTACTAGAGGTAAAAGAAAAACTGGCATTGATCCTACTGAAATTATTCCAAATAATTGAAAAGGAGGGACTTCTCCCTAAATCATTTTATGTGGCCAGCATCATCCTTATACCAAAACTTGGCAGAGATACAATAAAAACAGAAAACTTAAGTTTTCTTAATGAACATCAATGCAAAAATCTTCAACAAAATACTGGCAAACCAAATCCTGCAGCACATCAAAAAGCATATCCACCAAAATCATGTAGGCTTCATCCTCAGTATGTAAGGCTGATTCAACATATGCAAATCAATAAATGTGATTCATTACATAAACAGAACTAAGACAAAAACCACATAATTATCTCAGTATCTGCAGAAAAGGCCTTTGATAAAATCCAACATCCCTTCATGTTGAAAACTCTCAAAGAACTAGATATTAATGGAACATACCTCAAAATAATGAGTCATATATGACAAACCCACAGCCAATATCATACTGAATGGGCAAAAGCTGGACATATTCTCCTTGAAAATCAGCAAAAGACAAAGTTGCCCTCCCTCACCACCTCTATTCAACATAGTATTGGAAGTTCTGGCCAGAGCCAGAGAAATAAAGGGTACTGAAGTAGGAAGAGAGGAAGTCAAACTACTTTTGTTTGTAGATGACATGTTCCTATATTTAGAAAACCTCAATGTCTCAGCCCAAAAGCTTCTTAAGCTGATGAGCAACTTCAGCAAAGTCTCAAGATACAAAATCAATATGCAACAATCGCTAACATTCTTATACAGCAACTACAGGCAAGCTGAGAGCCAAATCACAAATGAACTCTCATTCATAATTGCCACAAAGAGTATAAAATAGCTAAGAATACAGCTAACAAAGGAAGTGGAGAACCTCTTCAAGGTTAACTACAAACCACTGCTCAAGGAAATCAGAGAGGACACAAACAAATGGGGAAACATTCCATGCTCATGGATAGAAAGAATCAATATCATGAAAATGGCCATAATGCCCAAAGCAATCTATAGATTCAGTGCCATTTCTATCAAACTGCCATTGATATTCTTCACAGAATTAGAAAAAAAAAAAACACCTTAAAATTCATATGCAACAAAAAAGAGCCCAGGTAATCCTAAGCAAAAAGAACAAAGCTGAAGGCATCCCACTACCTGACTTCAAACTATACCATAGGGATACAGTAGCCAAAACAGCATGGTACTGGTACAAGAACAGACACATAGACCAATGGAACAGAATAGAGAACCCAGAAATAAGGCCACACACCTATGACCATCTGATCTTCAACAAACCTGACAAAAACAAGCAATGGGCAAAATATTCCTTATTTAATGAATGGTGATGGGAGAACTGGCTAGCCATATGCAGAAAATTGAAACTGGACTTCTTTATTACACCATATACAAAAATCAACTGAAGATGTATTAAAGGCTTAAATGTAAAACCCAAAACTATGAAAACCTTAGAAGAAAACCTAGGCAATACCATTCAGGACATAGGCATGGGCAAATATTGCATGATGAAGATGCCAAAAGCAATTGCAACAAAAACAAAAATTAACAAATGGGATCTAATTAAACTAAAGAACTTCTGCCCAGCAAAAGAAACTGTCAACAGAGTAAACAGATAACCTACAGAGTAGGAGAACATTTGTCAAATCTATGTATCTGATAAAGGTCTCATATCCAGCATCTATAAGAAACTTAAACAAATTTACAAGAAAAAACCCAACCACATTAAAAAGTGGGCAAAAGACATGAACAGACACTTCTTAAAAGAAGATATGTATGTGGCCAACAAACATGAAAAAAAAGCTCTACATCACCAGTATTAGAGAGATGCAAATCAAAACCACAATGAGATACACCATCTCATACCAGGCAGAATGGCTATTACTAAAAAGTCAAAAAACAACAGATGTTGGTGAGGTAGTGGAGAAAAATGAATGCTTTTACCCTGTTGGTGGGGGTGTAAATTAGTACAACTATTGTGGAAGACAGTGTGATGATTCTTCAAAGACCTTGATATGGTTTGACTGTGTTCCCACCCAAATCTCATCTTGAATTGTAATAATTTCCACATGGCAAGGACGGGGCCAGGTTCACATAATTGAATCATGCAGGTGGTTTCTCACATACTGTTCTTATTGTAGTTAATAAGTCTTACAAGAGCTGATGTTTTTATAAATGGTAATTCCCCTGCACAAGAACTCTTGTTTGCCACCATGTAAGATGTGACTTTGCTTCTCCTTTACCTTATGCCATGATTGTGAAGCCTCCTCAGCCATGCAGAACTATAAGTCCATTAAACATCTTTCTTTTATAAATTACCCAGTATGGGTTATGTCTTTATTAGCAGTGTGAGAACAGGCTAACACAGTACATTGGTACCAGGTAGTGGGTTGCTGCTATAAACATACCTGAAAAAGTGGAAGTGACTTTGGGACTGAGTAACAGGCAGAACTTGGAACAGTTTGGAGGGCTCAGAAGAAGACAGGAGGATGTAGGAATGTTTGGAACTTCCTAGAGACTTGTTGAATGGCTTTGATCAAAATGCTGATAGTGATATGGACAATAAGGTCCAGGCTGAGGTGGTCTCAGATGGAGGTGAAGAAGTTGTTGGAAACTGGACCAAAGGTGACTCTTGCTATGTTTTAGCAAAGAGATTGGTGACATTTTGCCCATGCCCTAGAGATTTGTGGAACTTTGAACTTGAGAGAAATGATTTGGGGTACCTGGCAGAAGAAATTTCTAAACAACAAAGTGTTCAAGAGGTTACTTGTGTACTGTTAAAAGCATTCAGTTTTCTGTATTCACAAAGATATGGTTTGGAATAGGAACTTATGTTTAAAAGGGAAGCAGAGCATAAAAGTTCAGAAAATTTGCAGCCTGACAATGCAATAGAAAAGGAAAACCCATTTTCTGAGGAGAAATTCAAGCAGCCTGCAGAAATTTGCATAAGTAACCAGGAGCCAAATGTTAATCACCAAGACAATGGGGAGAATGTCTCCAGGTCATCTTAGAGGTCTTCACCACAGCCCCTCCCATCACAAGCTGGGGGACCTGGGAGGAAAAAATGGTTTTGTGGGCTGTGGCCAGGGCCTTGCTGCTTTGTGGGGTCTCAGGGCTTGGTGCCCTGTGTCAGGCCAATGCTTCAGAGGGGTGCAAGCCCCAAGCCTTGGCAGCTTACATGTGGTGTTGGGCCTGTAGGTGCACAGAAGTCAATAATTGAGGTTTGGGAACCTCTGCCTATATTTCAGAGGATGTATGGAAATGCCTGGGTGTTCAGGCAGAGGTGTGCCACAAGGGAGGAGCCCTCCTGGAGAAACTCTGCTAGGGCAGTGCAAAAGGAAAATGTGGGGTGTGAGCCCCTACGGAGAGTCTCCACTGGGGCACTGCCTAGTGGAGCTGTGAGAAGAGGGCCACTGACCTCCAGACCCCAGAATTGTAGATCCACCAACAGCTCGCACCATGTGCCTAGAAAAGCCACCAATACTCAACACCAGCCCATGAAAGCAGCCAGGAGGGTGTCTGTACCCTGCAAAGCCACAGGGGTGGAGCTGCCCAAGACCATGGGAACCTGCCTCTTACATCAGTGTGAGCTGGATGTGAGACATGGAGTTCAAAGGAGATAATTTTGTAGCTTTAAGATTTGACTACCCTAAAGCCAAAATAGACAAATGGGATCTAATTAAACTAAAGAGCTTTTGCACAGCAAAAGAAACTACCATCAGAGTGAACAGGAAACCTACAGAATGGGAGAAAATTTTTGCAGTCAACCCATCTGACAAAGGGCTAATATCCAGAATCTACAAAGAACTTAAACAAATTTACAAGAAAAAAATCAAACAACCCCATTAAAAAATGGATGAAGCATATGAACAGTTACTTTTCAAAGAAGACATTTATGCAGCCAACAGACACATGAAAAAATGCTCATCATCACTGGCCATCAGAGAAATGCAAATCAAAACCACAATGAGATACCATCTCACACCAGTTAGAATGGCGATCATTAAAAACTCAGGAAACAACAGGTGCTGGAGAGGATGTGGAGAAATAAGAATGCTTTTACAATTTTGGTGGAGTGTAAACTAGTTCAACCATTGTGGAAGTCAGTGTGGCGATTCCTCAAGGATCTAGAACCAGAAATACCATTTGACCCAGCCATCCCATTACTGGGTATATACCCAAAGGATTATAAATCATGCTGCTATAAAGACACATGCACACGTATGTTTATTGCGGCACTATTCACAATAGCAAAGACTTGGAACCAACCCAAATGTCCATCAATGATAGACTGGATAAAGGAAATGTGGCACATATACACCATGGAATACTATGCAGCCATAAAAAAGGATAAGTTCATGTCCTTTGTAGCAACATGGATGAAGCTGGAAACTCTCATTCTGAACAAACTATCGCAAGGACAGAAAACCAAACACTGCATGTTCTCACTCATAGGTGGGAACTGAACAATGAGAACACATGGACACAAGGTGGGGAACATCACACTCCGAGGCCTGTCGTGGGGTAGGGGTTGGAGGATGAATAGCATTAGGGGAAACACCTAATGTAAATGACGAGTTAATGGGTGCAGCACACCAACACGGCACATATATACATATGTAACAAACCTTCATGTTGTGCACATGTACCCTAGAACTTAAGTGTAATAAAAAAAGAAAAAAAAAGATTTGATTGGCCTGCTGGATTTCAGATTTGCTTGGGGTCTGTCGCCCCTTTGTTTTGACCAGTTTCTCCCATTTGGAAGGGCTGTATTTACCTATTGTCTGTACCCCCATTGTATCTAGGAAGTAACTAACTTTCTTTTGATTTTACAGGCTCCTAGGTGGAAGGGACTTGCCTTGTCTCAGATGAGACTTTGGACTGAGGATTTCTGAGTTAATGCTGAAATGAGTTACGAATTTGGGGGACTGTTGGGAAGTCATGATTGGTTTTGAAATGTGAGGATGTAAGATTTGGGAGGGGCCAGGGGCAGAATGATATGATTTGGCTATGTCTCCACCCAAATCTCACCTTGAATTGTAATAATTCCCATGTGTCAAGGGTGGGGCAAGGTTGAAATAATTGAATCATGGGAGCAGTTTCCCTCATACTGTTCTTGTGGTAGTGAATCAGTCACACAAGATCTTATGGTTTTATAAACAGGAGTTCCCTTGCACAAGCTCTCTTGCCTGCCATCATATAAGACATGGCTTTGCTTCTCCTTCACCTTCTGCCATGATGGTGAGGCCTCCCCAGCCATGTGGAACTGTGAGTCCATTAAACCCTTTTCTTTTATAAATTACCCAGTTTTTGGAATGTCTTTATTAGTAGTGTGAGGACAGACTAATACAGACCTAGAGACAGAAATACCATTTGACCCAGCAATCCCATTACTGGGTATATACCCAAAGGAATATAAATCATTCTCTTATCAAGACACATGAATGCCTATGTTCACTGCAGCCCTATTCACAATAGCAAAGAAATGGAATCAACCTAAATACCCATCAATGATAGACTGGATAAAGAAAATGTGGTACATATACACCGTGGAATACTACTATGCAGCCATAAAAAGGAATGAGATCATGTCGTTTGCAGGGACATAGATGGAGCTGGAGGCACACTAATTCAGGAACAGAAAACCAAATACTGCATGTTCTCAGATATAAGTGGGAGTTAAATGATGAGAACACATGGATACATAATGGGGAACAATACACTGGGGCCTGTTGGAGGGTCAGTGGGTGAGAGGAGAGAGAGGATCAGGAAGAATAGCTAATAGATGCTGGGCTCAATACCTGGTAATGGGATGATCTGTGCAGCAAACCACCATGGCACATGTTTACCTAGGTAACAAACCTGCATATACTGCACATGTACCTCTAAACTTAAAATAAAAGTAGGAAATTAAAAAAAGAAATGTATAAGTTAAGTACAATTCAAACAAAAATAGGAGTACATTTGGATGTTTACTGACATTAAATGGCTGTTTACAACACAAATGTATTACTGACTACTATGGCACAGGTTCTTCTGGGTTTGGCATGCTTATATACCTATCTCTTTCTATAGTTTTTCTCCTCTCCTTCCCCCTCCAAAAATAGGGCATAAGATGAAAAGGCAGTAAGTGAAAAGACTTACCGAAAGTGTGCAGACGACACCATTATCTAGGGCTGCTGTTGTGCATTTCGATTTGAGAATATTAAAAGGAATGGGAGGAGCCAGAAACATGATGTACAGATTTAGAACTGGTTTCATACCTTCCTTATTACAAAAAAATATTAATCAAGAAAAGGCCTATACACTTATAAATAACAATATTCTGAAAAAACATATTTTTTGTTAACAGTATGAATCTTTTACTAATTGCTCTCTTTTGAAGACTCAATCTTCCATTTCTTTCTAGTACATCTACTATGAAATCTTCTCTTCTACTTTTCTTAAATTCAATGATGACACGAAATATATGCACACGAATCCCACTTCTATAAACTCTGAAATATATAATTTTTGTTACTAAAGACTACATACTCGTTCATTGGAAACCCATTTTTCCCTCCTTGGCCTTGAATCCTAAGATAAACTTATCAATTCAAATGTTTGGGGTGAGAATAATTAACATATAGGAAATACATGTAAATATAGTAAATGAAATCAGGAGTATCTTTAGAAGAAATGCAAAAGTGTTTTTTTCACTTATCATTTATTATACTGACCATCAGTGAAAGTCAATGAAGTAATGAGAAAGTAAAGATCTGTGAGGAAATTGTTAGTGGTTAGTGACTGGGTGGGCGGAAGGAAACTAGAGAATGTAGTGGTTCAGGAATGCAACTTTTAATTATTTGCTGTAATATATGGATAAAATTGTCAAAGTCTTAAAATATTGAGAAGCTAACACATTCCTTAGAGTATAGCTTTCATATAACAGTTCTGAAAAGCTGGTCTTTTGAAGAGTAAAGGCATTTAAAAAAAAAAGGAAAGAAATTCAATACAGCACAATTCTTTAAAATTGGTGCTATAACCCAAGGGAAAATATCGATTCCTTGTTTTAAGCAAGAGGAGTAGGGTGATTGGGCTTCCTAAAGATGCTTTCTTGGATTAAGACTAGCACAGAGGAAAATCACATATGGTGAAACTAGAAGAGGGATCCTATACATGTGCCATATTTTAAGAAAACAGTCAATAGATAAGTCAGAGTGAGAGAGAAACAGTGCTGTCAACACCTCAGATGCAATTGACTGGTTTTAAGTTGGTGGATATTTCATGGATGTATATCATATTGTTATGCTTCTTAATTTATAATATGTTACATTTATGCATTAGGTATCTATTGCTCCACAGCAAATTACTTTAAAACTTAGTGACTTAACAATAAATATTGATTATCCTCACAGTTTCTGTGGTCAGAAATTCATGAATAGGTTGCAGTCAAGATGTTAGGACTGCAGTCATCTGAAGGTTTAAATGGGGCTGAAGGATCTGCTTTCAAGGTTACCCACTCAAATGGCTAATCATGGGTTCTGGCTATTAGTGAGAGGCTTTAGTTTCTCCCTATGCAGGCATCTTTTGAGCTGACAGAGTATCCTGGCAATGTGGTAGTTGGCTTCCTCCATGGCAAGTGATTAAAAGGCCACAAGGTAAAATCATACAATGATATAGCCTCAAAAGTCACATAATATGTCTTCTGTTATAATCTTTTTCTCCCCTCGACTACCAATTTCTGCTTGATTATGTCATATTCTAACTGTAAGTAATGAGACAACAAATGTAACCCACATTCAGAGAAAGGGAAATTAGGCTCCAATTTCTGATGAGTTTCAAAGAATTTGCCAACATATTTTAAAATAAAAGCATTCATTTGTAAAGGTTTTAAATATTACATAACAATTAAAAAAATCCATAAGCTCAGACCTTAAGGAGAAATTGATGAGAAAAATACAATGATCTCCCAAATGAAGATCAAATATGAATAATAAAAAAAGAATAAAAACTACTGAAAACACAGTAAGATTGGGAGAATCAAGCAAATTGAAATGTCAATTAACAAGTAATTTAAATGGATTTGTGGGAAATTGATTAATAGCCTCAAAGATATCCAAGTCCTAATCTTTGGAAACTGTGAATATTACCTTATGTAGTAAGGGTGACTTTGCAGATGTGATTAAATTAGGAAATTTGAGATGGGAGATTATCCTGGAGATTTCTAAATGTAACCATAAGTGTTCCTATAAAAGGAGAGCAGAGAGATATTTGACCATAGAGACAGAAAAGGAGAAGGTGATGTAATGACAAAGCAGAGATAGATTTAAAGGTGGTACCCTGTTGACTTTGAAGATGGAAGAAGAAGCCATGAGCCAAGAAATGTCGGGAATGCAGGTCTAGAAGCTGGAAAAGGCAAATAAATGGATTATTTTCTAGAGTTTCTGGAGGGAGCAGAGTTTCACCCATGCTTTGGCTGCAGCTCAGTGAAACCCCCTTCAGACTTCTTACCTCTAGAATTGTAGATAATAAGTCGGTGTTGTTTTCAGCCACTAAATTTGTGGTAATTTGTTACAGCAGCGGTAGGAAAAAACACAGGATTAGAGAGAAATTTATGGGTAAGGAAGAGAGACAAAGAATATTTCAATTATTTATAATTACTTTGAAGAACAGAATTGAATAGATTAAAAATAGTTTAAGAAATGTTTTTAGAACTAAAAGATTTGAATCAATAAATTAAAAAGTCATACCATATTCCAAGACATATTGTCATCATAAAAATCTATATGAGAATTTAAATCATTCTGGCAATCTTTGTATTTTAATTGGCTGTTAAGACCCTTTATATTTAATATAATTTTCATTATGTTTGGGTTTAAGTCTATCAGCTATTTATTTCCTATTTGTGGGATTTGCTCTTTTTTTTCTTCAATTACTGTCTTTGTTTAGATTGAATCTATTTTAATCTTTCATTTTGTTTTCCTGTTGATCTAATAGCTATACTTTTTTGCAGCTGTTCTAGATTTTAAAATGTGCATTCTTAATTTATCACAGTTCACCTTCAAGCAATATTATATCACATCATAAACAGTATAAAATTTTTACAACTGTATACTTTCATCCCCCCATCCTTTGGGCTATTTTAAAAAATTTGCTCTATTTTCAATTCAGGGAGTACATGTGTAGATTTGTTACATGGGTATACTGTGTACTGTTAGGGATTGGGCTTCTAGTGTACTCATTACACAAACAGTAAACATTAAACCCAGTAGATTTTCAACCCTTGGCCCACTCTCACCCTCCTCCTTTTTGGAATCCCTAATTTCTTATTTCCATCTTTATATTTATGTGTACCCATTGTTTAGCTCCCACTTGTAAGTGAGAACATGTGGTATTTGGTTTTCTGTTTCTGAATTAGTTCACTGGGATAATTGTCTCTACCTTCATCAGTGCTGCAGCAGAAGACATTCTTTCATTCTTTTTTCTTTATGGTTGCCCAGTATTCCAATGTGTATGTGTACCACATTTTTTTTGTCCAGTCAACCATTGATGGACACTTAGTTTGATTCCATGACTTTGTTATTGTGAATAATGTTGTGATAAATGTGAGTGCAGGTATCTTTTTGATAAAATGACTTTTTTCTCTTTGGGTAGATACCCAGTAGTGGGATTGCTAGGTTGAATGGTAGTTCTACTTTTAGTTCTTTGAGAAATCTCCATTACCGTTTTCCACAGAGGTTGAACTAATCTATATTCCCACTATATATATAGAAGCATCCCTTTTTTTTTCTCTGCATTCTCGCCAACATCTGTTGTTTTTTGATTTTTTAATAATAGGCATTCTGACTGATGTGAGATGGTATCTCATTGTGGTTTTAATTTACATTTCTCTATTATTGAACATTATTGATGTTGAGCATTTTTTCATAAATTTGCTGGCCATTTGTGTGTCATCTTTTGAGAAGCATCTGTTTATGTCCTTTGCACACTTTTTAGTGGGGTTATTTATTTCATGTTAATTTTTTTAAGCTTTTTGTATAGTCTGGATATTAGTCTTTTCTCAGATACATAGCTTGCAAATATTTACTCCCTTTCTGTAGGTTGTCCATATAATCTGCTGTTTCTTTTGCTGTGCATTAGCTCTTTCATTTAAGTAAGCTTCATTTGTCAATTATTGTTTTCATGAAGTTGCTTTTGAGGTCTTAGTCAAAAATTATTTGCCTATGCTAATAACTGGAAGAGTTTTTTCTACATTTTCTTCTAGGGCTTTTTTAGGCCTTACATTTAAGTCTTTAGTTCATCTTGAGTTATTTTTTGTATATGGTGAGAGGTACAGGTCCTGTTTCATTCTTCTGCAAATGGCCAGCCAGTTTTCCCAGTACCATTGATTGAATAGAGTGTCCTCTCCTCATTTTTAATTTTTGTTGATCTTGTCAAAGATTAGTTGGTTGTAGGTGTGTGGCTTTATTTTGGGGTTCTTCATTGTGTTCCATTAACCTATATATCTATTTTTGTACTAGTACCATGTGTTTTTGTTACTATAGCCTTGTAGTATAAGACTATAGTATAAGGCTGTAGTACATGTGGAGTCAGGCAATGTGATGTCTCTAAATTTGTTCTTTTTTCTTAGGATTGCTTTGGTCATTCTGATTCTACTATCATTTTTGTTTCATATGAACTTTAGGATTGCTTTTTCTAATTCTGTGAAAAATGACATTGGAAATTTGATAGAGATTTCTTTGAATATGTAGATTGCCTTAGTCAGTATGGTCATTTTGATAATATTGATTCTTCAAATCCATGAGCATGGGATGTTTTTCCATTTGTTTGTGTCATCTATGGTTTCTTTCATCTGTATTTTTAGTTCTCCTTGTGGAGATCTTTCACTTTCTTGGTTAAATATATTCCTAGGTATTTTGTTTTTTTGTGTGTGGCTATTTTAAATGGGATTGCATTCTTGATTTGGTTCTCAGATTGAGCATTATTAGTTTATAGAAATGTTACTAATTTTTTTTTTTTTGAGATGGAGTCTCGCTCTGTTGCCCAGGCTGGAGTGCAGTGGTGTGATCTTGGCTCACTGCAACCTCCACCTCCCGGGTTCAAGCAATTCTCCTGCCTCAGCCTCCTGTGTAGCTGGGATTATAGGTGTGTACCACCATGTCCAGCTAATTTTTGTATTTTTAGTAGAGACTGGATTTCACCATATTGGCCAGGCTGGCCTTGAAGTCCTGATCAAGTGATCCACCTGCCTGGACCTCCCAAAGTGCTGGGATTACAGGCATGAGCCACCACAACACACCCGACCCTGACTTTTGTACATTGATTTTGTATCCTGAAACTTTACTAATTTTTTTTTTATCAAGTCTATGAATATTTTGGAGAGTCTTTAGGGTTTACTAAGTACACGATCATGTCACTGGTGAATTCAGAGATAATTTGACTTCTCTTTTTCTCATTTGGACACCTTTTATTTTTTTCTCTTGCCTGATGGCTCTGGTTAGGACTTCCAGTACTATGTTGAATAGGAGTGGTTCGAGTGGACATCCTTGTTTTCTTCCAGCTCTTAGGGGGAATGCTTTCAACTTTTGCTCATTCAGTATTATGTTAAATGGATGGATTATATTATGGAAGACAAACCAATTACCAACATAGACATGTTCATATTAGCCTCTGATGGTACTGCTGTGGTATTTATTGTAATGTCACCTGTATTGTTTCTAAATGTATTTATTTTAATCTTTTCTTTTTTCTTTCCTTGGTTAATCTAGCTAGCAGTTTGTCCATTTTGTTTATCTTTTCAAAGAACCAACTGCTTGTTTCATTAGTTCTTTGTATATATATATTTTTTGGTCTCAATTTCATTTAGTTCTGCTCTGATCTTAGTTACTTCTTTTCTTGCGCTAGTTTTGGGTTTGGCTTGTTCTTGTTTTTCTAGTTCCTTTAGGTGCAATATTAGATTGTTCATTTGAGATCTTTCTAACTTTGATATAGGCATTTAGTGCTATAAAATTTCCTCTTAGCACTGCTAAACACTCAATAAAGACAATGGTGCAATACTTTAAAAAAAATCCCAAAATAAGAAAATTGTGATTCCAGACTTATACACCAACTCATATATTATTCAAATATAAATAACACATATATTTTTGACTAACAAAACAAGAATGTATAAAAGTGATTATATTTTTTAAAAAAGCCAGCCAGGCATGGTGGCTCACATGTGTAATTACAGCTCTTTGGGAGGCTGAGGTGGGAAGGTCACTTGAGGTTAGGAGTTTGAGACCAGCCTAGGCAATATAGAGAGGTCCTGTCTCTAATTTAAAAAAATAAATAAATAAATAAAGTTCTTTTAAAAAGCCAGACAAATTTCTTTAAGTGAATAATTGGATATTTTATATTATAAATGGGTAAGCTAAATAGCTTAGAGGTCTAGAAGATAGATCTTAAAAAATTAAACACAGAAAAACATAAAGAGACCAAATAATCTAGAAATAAAAGAATATATACTTTTTTTTTACACACAAACTATAACTGATCTGACAACAAACTTCTCAGTTGTAGCAAGAGAAGCCATAAGACAACTGAATAAAATCTTCAAAGATTTCAGAGAAAACAATTGCCACCATGTAATTTTCAGGCATATAAAAAAATTTACTGTCATTTAGATCTCACTAAAAATCTTTAAAAGATATATTTCATTCATAAGAAAACTAATGATAGAGACCTGAAATTATGACAAAAGAAAATAGTAAATGTAGGTAAATTTAGTAATGTGAGTACATATAATAATATAATAGTATCTCATTTTTGAGGTTATAAAAAGTTTAAATTACTAGAACATTTTCAAAAAGACTAAAACAGTAGAATGAAGGACTGAACAACAGAATGGAAATCAAGAGATAATGATTGTAGTTAAAGAATTTTAAGCTTATATGTTGATTCCTTAAATTCTAGATTTTGGTGTTAAAATTTCTAAAGTGACCTTTAAAATAAATGAAATAGTCTGATAACCTAACTTCAAAACTAGCACAGGAGAAAAAGTAGAATAAGTTCAAAAACAAAAATTAAATAAATGAATTCAACAAATACAAAAGAACATGAGAAAGACGATAAAACTAAAATCACAAAAATGTAAAATAAATTACAAAACAAGAAGTGTAAATGGACTCAATCATTTAGGTAAAAGATTTTCAGACTAGAGTAAAAAAAGTTGAGAAAAGCTGTAGAAGGCAAATGGAAACTAAATGAAATCTAATTGAATTCTTTTCATATAATGGGATATTGAACAATCAGTACTCATGAAATATAATTATGAAGCCAACACTTTTGTAACTTATTTTTTCAAACTTGTTCAGTAGTTTAGAGTACATTAGTCCTTTCTTTGCTGCTCAATGGAATTCTAGGCCCACTGACTTTTGTGTTTGATCGTAGGAAATAATTCTAAGATTATGTTGAGTTGGAAAACATATTCCATTCCAAGCCTTAATTAACACTTCTGTATTTGTTTAAAGGTTTCATTGTAATTGGGTAGTGTTTGGGGTAGGAGGTGTGTTAGACTAGGAAAAGAAAAAAAGGAGATATCTAAATTCTTGTTTGAGTAATTTTTAAATTAAATTGATTCTTTAGGCCTTACTAATATTCAGACCTGAGTGTTTTTCTTTTGGAACCCTTTCATGGCTTCTCTGAAAACTTGTTTTTCCCATTTCACTACAATTTCTTAGTGCAGAATGGCTCTTCTTGAGATAATACCCTTTCATAATGTGCCCCTGATGATACTTTCTATATTTCCTTTCTGTTAGGGTCATCTTATCCTAGCAATGAACACTCTTGGCTAGGAGTCTTTGAAAATGATCTCATACTGATATTCCAGTCATCAACTTCATGTATGATCTCTGGGATTTAGGTATCTTTGGTAGAGGACAAGTTGCTAAAGCTTCCGTAGCCTCCTTTAGCTTTAGCAGACATGAAATTCCTCTCAAATAGTTTCAAAACAGCAGTGTGATGACAGATGCCAGCTTGTCTTGCTAGACTTCTATAGTTTTGGCTGACAAGCACGCAATGAATCTGAAGAGATTTAGAGTTTGTTATTTACAGCACAGCAGCCAGAATGACCTTCATGTTCACACGAGTTTTCCTTTTCTTTCAAGTCCCCAGGGGGTTATCTGGAGGTGGATCCAGGTAGATTCCACATCCACAGTGGGTCTGCTTCAAAACTGAGGAACACTGATCTTAGGTAAACCCGCAGTCTTACAAGGGATTGCTAACAAACCCACAAACTCAAACTCATTATCCTCTCTGGAGAGAGACATTATCTATATTACCCTAGCCTATGAGCAAAACTCTCTGGGGAGAGGAGGGAGGCATCTCTATTATCCTGTGATGTCTCCAGGAAAGATGTCTCTCTTTATTATTCGTAAATGTAAATAAATTTGTTCCAGAGTGAATCTCTGTTTCTTTTCTTTCAGGGCCACTTGAAAATATTTCTGAAAAATTAGTCATGAAGTGAATAGGTTGTTAATATCTATGAATGTAGAAACATGAAATATTCATGAAGAACTGTTTCCAACATATTTTCTTTTCTGCCTGTGGTGGCTAATGTGAGATGAGGGGAGTGGATTCCTAGCAGTGTATTGAATAACTTCAAAATCATCCTTATTAAATCATACCTACTTGTCACTCTTGATATGTTTTGATACTCTTTGCATGCAAATGACTTTAGATATGTAAAACTAGTTCTCAGTGCATCATTTTAAAATCTAGATGTTGGTATGCCTTTTGCTTTGGAATTTCTTATCTATTTTACCTTGATTCATACCTTTCAAATAAACAGCCTGCTACTTAAATATCAGACAAAACAGAATTTAAGACAGAGCATTATGAAAAAAAAACCCAGCATACCTTGATAACAGTTTTTCTTCCCTATGAAAATACAGTACTCGACTCACATGCACTTAATATCTAGTTTTAAATATGTATAAAACAATTGGCACATCTACATTTGGCATTATTGGCACATCTAACATTTCTCAACTGATATTATGAGATTGGTAAGACCTTGATACCAAATGAAAAAGAAAATGAGAAAAAATTTTAGGCCCATTTCACATAGAAATGTGCAAACATAAACAAATATTAGTGGATAGAATTTATCGAAAGGTAATCCATCATCATTGAATTGGATTTATTCTAGGAATTCAGTAGAGGTTCAGAATTAGAAAATCAAAGTATTTTACTCGAATAATTTAAAGAGCAAGAATGATGTAATCATCTCAAAATATAAAATATAATAAAAAATTAAACACCAATAGTCTAAAAAACCTCTCAGAAAGCAAATTATAGATGAGAGCTTCCTTATCCTAATAAAGGTATCTACAAAAATTTACACCAAACATCACTTCTAAGATAATTTTTTAAAAATCAAGAACAAGACTTGGATGCCTGATATCACCACTTTAATTTAACATTTAACTAGTTACCAGTCATTTCAATTAGAAGAATAACATTTGGAATACATAGGAGAAAAACTAAATTCTTGCAGCCAATATTATTATCTATGTAAACAAATAAATCTAGAGATAAATTATTAAAATTAATGTTTTATAAGGCTTCAAGTTAGAATATTGATATTGTCAATTTTGTTTTTAAATCTCACAACTAATTAGAAAATGTAGTTTAAGAAGATATTATTTACAATAGCAATAGTGTTTTTGAATATAATAAAAAAGTTTAAGATTACTATGGAGAAAAATACAAGACCTTATTAAAAGACATTATTAAATAATAACTGAATATAGAAAAAGATAAACAGTACTATATTCATGGGTTGAAGACTCCTTATTGTAAATAAAGTTCAGCATGATGTTCCAAAATGACAAGTTAGCCAAATAGCCTGACTAGGAGAGCTAACTATGCAGATTAATTCCTTATGTCTCATGAGATGAAATGTATATGTGGTTCTGGCAATTATAATAAAACATTCATAGTAAGTGCATGCATTGAAAATACAAAATGACCATATTGATATATCATAATAAAAAGACAATGAGTTAGGGTCTATCGGCCATGCAAAATTAAAAGAATCCATCATTTTGGGAAAGCTACTAAGTTCTGATAATTAACACCAACTGACAGAAATTTAAAAATTCATGTCTTAACAAGTAAATCTTCACTTTAGAAATGGCCTCTATCTAATGACCAGTAGTTCATTTGAATTACTTATACTAAGCAAACAGGTTATATGTCCCAACTGGCTCCTAAAACCTGATATGATTACTCTTTGGGAAGGAATCAAAATGCTTCAGAAATCGTAAGAAAATAGCAATATAAATAAAGCAATAACTCTGGAAGGTATGAAAATAGTAAATAATATCTGTAGTGTTGACGATTTATATCCAATTAAGTATACTGAACAAAGTTGAGATTTTTATGTTTGGATCTGTGTATGTTTGTTTACTGTTTAAAGGAAAGTGAAGAATCAGCCATAATAAT
This sequence comes from Symphalangus syndactylus, assembly GCF_028878055.3. Taxonomy (NCBI): domain Eukaryota; kingdom Metazoa; phylum Chordata; class Mammalia; order Primates; family Hylobatidae; genus Symphalangus; species Symphalangus syndactylus. Next base: position 22,846,500 of record NC_072441.2, read on the forward strand.
AGCAGTTTAAATTATTTAAATAAATTTATTGTGTAAAATTTGTAGTTATCATCTAAATTACTGAGCCAACCTGGTTTTCAGAATTTGCTTAAGAGAAATGTGAGTTCAATACATTAAGCATTAAGCAAAGTACAAATGATAGTGAATACATCTCCCCACCTATATAAGCTCCTCACAACTAAAGAACTGATAATACTACAGGGGTGCACTGCCCAGATCCTCTCTTCTGGAGCTAAATATCTATTCTTGCAGCTGCTGGGAGTGTTGTCTGATGGCTCATAGCTAGTACCTATGCAGAAGGCAGTTGTCTTATCCAAGGTTAACACCCCTTCTTGGGGACACCCTGCATCCAGTGGATGTGAGACACAAAGGCCCAGATCTCAATATAGGACAACTCTGAAGGGCCATCCCAGCTCCAGAGCTTCTTATAGGATCATATGAGACCTCCATTACAGCAGCCTTACGGTGAAATTTCTTCCTCTGCCTGATTTACTTTCCCCACCTTGTTACAAGTGTTGTTGCAGAGAATGTACCCTAGTAGGTCTACGGCATGAAAATCTCTGTTCAGAATCTGTTTTCCAGGGAACTCTACCTAAACAGGAGTAATTTTGTTTGTATTTCCATAGGCATTCATTAAATTGATGACTGTATGACAATTTTTGAATTGTTGGGATTGGTACTGGAGATACAAAGACATATTTCCTGACCTAAGTTTGCAACTTATATGGGCAGGCAGGGTAGCTACATAAAACGCTAATTGACAACACACATTCAGCACTGGCCAAATACGTGGAAGCAAAGAGTATATATTATAGGAATCCAGAAAAAAGGATAGGCCTGTCTTCTTGGGCTGAAATGCAAAAGATAGGCAGGATTAAAATAAATGAAAAGGCATGGTATTATTTATGGTGCAATACAGTTTGTTCTTAACTCTTTTGTAATATTTATCTTATTGTACCACAATTTGTTAACATGCCTCTTTCTCCAACTTGATTCTGAGCTTCTCATTGATGGGTTCATATTTCATTCATCTTTGAATCCCTAGAAAGTAGAATGTTTATTAATTCAATTAGTACTTGTTTAGCACTGATCAGACAGTGTGCCAGGCACTGGACACTAGAGTATGAATGAGGTATTGTCCTGGCCCTCAAGCAGCTGACAGCCCAGAGAGGAAGGTAATCAGTAGACATTTTAACAGACAACTTAAATATGTTGTGATGAGTAATATTTGTTAAATAAATATAAATATTTATTGTCAGGTGCCATTTAAGTGCCAGGTTATGATGGCATAACCAACAAAATGCTCTGGGACTCTCAACTCACGTGGAGAAGAGCATATTGTTTAAAGAGGGCTTCCTGGAACAGGTGATGTTCGTATGTGGCTTTGGGTGAGGGAATTCTTTTTTGTGTGGGAATTTCTCCGAGAAAAACTCAGTTGCCAAGGTTCATAGCAGCTGGTGGAACAAATGCCTCAGCCCTGCAGGTGGATCTGGGCTGCACGCAATGGTATCTATCTTGGTGATCTGGGTAGAGCAGGGGCTTTCAAACCTGAGGTGCATCAGAACCACCTGGAGGGCATATTAAAACAGATTGCTGGCCCCACCCTCAGCTTTTCTGATTTAATAGCTCTGTAGAGGAGTCTCAAATCTGCATATCTAACAAGGTCCCAGGTGATAATGATGCTGCAGATTCTGGATCTGCGCTTTAAAAACCACTAATATAGAGAAGGCTGTATTTGGAATGTCACTCCAGGGCATGCATTATGAGTAGATAATATTTCAATACTATATACTAAATAAATGAACTAATATCACCAAATTCAAGGATTCTACTTCCAGTTGAGGGAGAAAGCACTCAACTGTGGCAAGTGCTATACAGAAATTAGGACAAAGTATTTGCAGGGCTGGAAAAGGAAAGGACTAATTTTTTCTTAGTGCCTCATAAGAATCTTGACACAAAGTAAGTGACAGGTGAGCTGTCTCACCTTCGCGCTGAATCAACTAATTGGGAGTAAATTATTTGTTATCTTTTCATCTTAGTTTTCCCATGAGTAAAATGGGAATATTAATAGCTGTATCAAAGTGTTGTTGTTAGGATTAAGATAATGCATGTGAAAGTACTTTATAAAATAAAGTAATATTGTAAATTTTCATTTTTATCCTTTTCCTGGAGTTCTTTGCTTGCTTGCTTATTTGTTTGTTTTAAGTATGTATTACTGCCTTGTTGCAGAAAAATCTGATACTTTCCAGGGCTTTTACATGTTTTCTTTTGTTTTACTGGTATTGCACAAGGAAACCAGAAACCACTGTTAAAAGTGTAACTTAAATGAGAAGAATTAATAACATGTTTTCTTTCTCACATAAATTTTGCTTCTATTATAAGAAGTTGGCTAAGTTACAAATTATTTAATGAGAGATGTGAATATTAATTATCCAAGTGATACAAAAGTAAATGTACATTTGGTTAGAACTTTAATTTGTGAATTTAAATTTCATCCCTGACTGGAACTTTAAAAAAAAGAATTTAATCTCTTTAGCCACACGATGGTAGTGTTGCTTCTCTTGTTAAGACACAAAAATAGATTTCAGATGTCAGTTAAAATTGTAAAAAATTATATTTCTCCAAGGAGACCTAACAATAAAACATTAGTTTCATAAAGAAAAAAGACTCCCACACATTTATGTTATTTTTAAAGAGCAGGAAACGTCGATGCCAGTGTTTCCTGAGGAGAATTGCCATTTCTTCTTTAGGAAACAGATCTTTGCTTGTCAGGAACATTCTCATCATCCCTGTTCTAGGGGAATCTTGTTTTGGGCATTGTCTTTCTAATTACTGTCCCTTTTAATTGGGTTGACCAACATAATTTGTTTCTTTGTAAGCTGATGTAGATATTTATATTGAAGAAAAGAAATTTTAAATGACACTTAGATTGATTGTCTTCCACACAATCTTTATAGCAGATTTAGGATTAGAAGTCAACTTGGAATTTGTTTAGTGTGACCCTCTATTTGCATGCAGACATTACTTCTGCATCATCCAGAACAGATGGCCATCTAGTTTCTCAAGTGCGTCTAAGGATCCCTTCAAAGCAGCTTCTTATAGGACCCTTAGAAAAAGAGCTTGTTTGCTTTTATATTCAGCATAATGTGGAAGCTATGAAGCTTCTGTTTGCTTGAATTCAAACCATTTCATTTGTCTGGAGGCGACCATCTTGTTGAGAGAATGAGTCATAGGATAAAATTATGAAATGTAGTTTGTCTGCTGAATACTGTAGTCAGTCACAATCTGTCCCACAGATAAAAAAAAAATGTTGAAGAAATATAGCAAGCTACATTTTGTACTCTGAGAAATGTGGGTTTAACCAGTCAGAACTTATTTATTTTCCTCATGACCACCATGGACTTACTGAAATATTTAGACAATTAGGATTTCTAGTTACTTTGTTCCCAGAAGTGTAGTTTTCCGTAACAGTTTTATAATGAATAGGTTTAGTAGAGGGAGGAAATAAAGCCCTTTGCCGTCTTGTCAAACGGTGTGGTAGTGACTTCAGAAGGCAGGCTTTTCTCGGCAGGGCTTTGGCTCCATGCTCCGTGCAGCTATTTTCTCAGGGGACGCTTCGCTTCTCATCCAGTTAAGGTGGTAAAAGAGGTTTGTGGAAAGATTTAGACTGAGCTTACAGGAGTCTGAATATCAGTGTAGTCACCATGGGTCCAGAATACATTCCTAAGCTTTGTAGATTTAGAAATGGCCTCTTACCAGTTCAGCTAGAACTGATTATGCTCTGGGGGAACCTACTACAATAACTGGTCTCAGAAGAGAAGTAGATATAAAGCTGAATGCTTCCTTATTACATTCCCCATGGGAAATTTGCCTGCAGGTAGTCTACACTGGTCATTGCCCATGCTGTGGCATTTTAGTGGGCATTAAAATGTCAGCTCCCTGAGAAGCACTATTCCAGGTATGGAGGGGAGTAAGAACCTCACTGTATACGCTGTTTCTGCAGATGGTTAAGTGCTCCCATTTTATATTCATTTTTGCTGGTTATGATTTCAGATTGTGGTATTTCTGACTTTGATCCCAAGTTTTTATTTGGGTCCTGAAGCCACCATGACATGACAATTGTATAGACTTTTATGACTATAAATTTTGTGTTGTTTAAATCTAGACATTAAATAGCAATCATTTATTTTTCCAATGTATGCCGTTTGTAATGAATTTTTCTCTGTTACTATAGCATTTTTATCAAGAAAGGGATGGAAAAAACATTTGAATTTACTATTTTTATTGATTAATTTAAAAATTAATAAGTTTTATTTGTATATTTAGGATGTACAACATGATGTAAGAGAATACATGTATATAGCAGAAAGGTCACTATTGAGAAGCAAATTAACATATCCATCATCTCACATACTTCTCTATTTTTGAGTGTGTGTGACAAGAACAGCTAAAATCCGCTCATTTTGTCAGGAATCCCAAATACAGTACAATTTATTAATTATAGTCCTCATGTTGTACATCATCTCTCTACATTTGTTCATCCTATATACCTGCTTCATTGTAACCTCTAACCTATATCTTCCCATTTCTTCCCCTAACCCCACAATTGTTATTTTAGTCTCTATCTCTGTATATTTGACTTTCTCTTTTTAGGATTCCACATATAAGTGGGACCATGCAATATTTTCTTTCTGTGTCTGGCATATTTCACTTAGCATAATGTTCTCCAGGCTTATCCATGTTGTGGCAAATGGCAGAATCTCCTTTTCTAAGGCTTTATAGTATTCCGTTTTGTGCAAGCGTATATGTATGTATACATATACCCATGCATATAAACACACACAAGTACACACACACACACGTACACACACACACACACACCATAGTTTCTTTATCCATTCATCCACTGATAGACACTTAGGTTGTTTCTAATTCTTTACTTCTGTGAATAATGCTACAATAAACATGAGAACACAGATATCTTTATGAGGTGGTGATTTCATTTTCTTTGGGGATATACCCAGAAGAGGGATTGTGAGGTCATATGGTAGTTCTAGTTTTAATTTCTTTAGGAATCTGCATAATGTTTTCAATACTAGCTGCATCAATCTATACTGTCACTAATAGTTTACAAGTGTTCCCTTTTCTCCACGCCATTGCCAACACTTGTTATCATTTGTCTTTCTGATAATAGCTATTGTAATGGACGTAGTCTTTCAATGGTTTTAATTTGCATTTCTCTGATGATTAATGATGTTGAGACCTTTTAATATACCTGTTGGCCATTTTTATGTCTTCTTTGAAGAATTTCCTAATATTTTTGTTAGACATTCCAGACACTTATTAAATAAGATAAAAGGGTGAAAAAATGCCATAGTGAAAAAAAAGGAATAGTAATATGAGAAAAGAGTTAGATAATAATGGATTCAGTCTTCAAATGGAAGGCCAAGTAAAGATTCACATAACATATATCTACTTTAAAAAATAAATGTTGACCTTTTTCTACTTGTTGAAGAGTATCTACCTCATAAGCATTTGTTCAGTCCAAAAAAACTATTCAATGCTTACTAAATACCAAGGACTATGTTAAGCATGAAGGAGAAAATGATAAAAAAGACATAGTCTCTACATCAAGGAGCTCATAACCTAGTGGGGGAGGCTAACAAGTAAACAGGCAATTTTAATTAAGTAGGATATAATGAAGCTAATATGCTAATGATGCACAGAAAACTGTACTTGACTCAGCTATTACATTATAAATAACACAGAGTAATTATATTGTAGTCAATATGTTTTTATACTTTTCCATAATGCTGTGGTTTGAATATTGTCCTCAAAAGTTCCTGATCAGAAACTGAATAGTCACTGGAATACTATTAAGAGGCAAAGTCTTTAAGAGATGATTGGGCTATGAAGGCTCCACCCTCTTGCTGGGTTTAATGGTGTTATTGAGGGAGTAGGTTTGTTATCTCAAGAGTTCAGCCACCTTTTTCTCTCTGTGTCACATTTTCACTTTCCCTTCTGCCATGGAATAATGCAGCAAGAAGGCCATCATCAGATGCCAGCACCATGCTCTTGAACTTACAAGCCTCAAGAACAATGAGCCAAATGCATCTATTTTCTTTATAAATTACCCAATTTGTAATATTCTGTTATAGCTGCAGAAAATGCATTAAGGTACACAATCTTCCTTTAGTTTAAAAGATTTAAGATAAAGATAAGATGGACTTATTTAATGTATTAGCATATTGCTGTACTAAAGCTCTTGATTATGGAAGTGATAGCCTCCAAAGTGTGATTATTTTTTTAACCATGAGTATGAAGATGTGGCAATATTCATTCAAATTTACAATAGCTTTCCCAAACCACCCCACGTTAAGCACACATTTTATGTAAAAACAGCATGCTTGGAATGCAGGCACAGCTTCTGGCAAGTCTTTTAGAACCTACCCTGTGCCCACCACACAAGCACACCTCATGCAACCAGTGTGCTACTCCAAAACTTCTCCTATATAGAAGTTAAGAGTCTTCCACTCTTTGGAAGCCTATTTATAATATGAAGCAGAAATCACTGTAGCAAAAGTAGAATATATAGTATTTCTATATGATATATAAAGTTATTGTCCAAGATGTTAGTCATATTTATAATATTACTAATTTAAGTTGCACTATTTTATTATTCTTAATATGAGCAAACAGAACATCCTATAATACATCTTCCAAAACTTTACAGAACAAAACTACTGGGTCACTATGGGACATCCTGCAGTGAACTGCAGAGAATCTGTGTTCTAAGTCCTTTTCAAGCACGCAGCCTTGAACTAGTTAAATCCTATCAGTCACTTTACTAAGAGAAGTAGTATTTAATAAAATTTAATCTACACATTCATCTAGCCATCAATCAACACAAATGGCATTTGTTGAGCTCTTAGTATGTTTTGGATGCTGTTTTAGATATTGGGGTTCCATAATGAATAACATGTGATCCCTATCTCCAGGGAGTGTATTTATGCCATATTATAGGAGGTAGACTTATTTATGATCCACTATGTGATAAAAATTATAATGATTTCTTAACGTAGTGCCACAGAGACACTAGAGAAGAAAGATAAATTCTGTCTTTAAAGGCAGAAAAAGTCTTTAGAGAGGAGGTCACATTTGCACAGATATGTGGAGAATGTGTAGGAATTTTCTAAGTGGCTATAGTAAAGAGAAAATATTATGATATAAGGTATATATAATTCATCTATTCTATATGTTTTAAGTTCTATCTTTTAAGAGATTAGATGACAAGGAAACGCTATGCTTAGTTTTTTTCTGGTCCTCTTGTTTTCAAGATGGCTGACTAGGAACATTGAAAACCAGTTCTCCTCAGAAAGAAGATCAAAGTTACTGGTGAATGGACAAATTCTGAGTGGTAAACTGAGGGAAGTGAGCCAGGACCCGTCAGAGTGTTCATGGGAAGATGCTATGATACAGCAAAGGAAAGCAGCAGGGGTCTGGCCGAGATCGATCCCTGTGGAACTTGAAGCCCTGAGAAAAGGGTGGGTGGGAATGTTTCTTTGCTCCCCTTACCCCTCACAATCTCCTAACAGCCAAACTACTGGGGAGACCCTCTGCTCTCATGGCCAAGGGTGACATTAGCAGTGGTGATTTGAGAACTGCCTGTGGATAGAGACCCAGGTGGCTAGCCTAAACAGTTGTGCCCACACTGCCCTCAGACCTGAGCTGAGATGGTGGGGCACCATACTTGTCATGCACCCATAGTGTGACACTGTCCTGTCCAGGGACTCTCCACCCTTGAGACGCTGCTCCACTAGCTCCCCTGAAAACATACCCCACAACCTGCTCTGACTTTGGCAAGCACAGGAGACTGGTGGGTTCTGGGGAGCTGTGGGATATCTGGAGAGCTAACCCTTGGCATAGGTTGACCCTAAGGGACAAGGGAATACAGGCCACCAAAGCCTCCTCTTGGGACAAAGGAAATGTAGTCTGGCACTAAGTGCTGAAAGAGGCAGCACCGATGCCTGGGAATGAATGTGGAGAGGGGGTCATCTGCCCCTGTCCTACACTATTTCAGACACAGCAGTGGTTCTTCCTGCCAGGGGCTGGTGAGCACATACTTGGTCACAGCATTTTTCACACTTTTTGTGGTGGCTCAACTGCCACTCAAAGTGAACCCTGTGCCACTTAAGGTTTCATGAAGGCTAGGGCCCAAATCCTCCTCCTTACAGTGAGTAGCACCATCAAAGCGAAGGAGGAAAGACGAATTGCAGAGTTTCTTGATTTGACTTGGAGGAAGAGACTCTCCTCTGATGGCATTTTGGCAGTAGTTTGTCAGAGGGCCATACTCACAGCCCACAGCCACACCGCAGCCAGAAACCAAAGGATAAAGTCTTTATGAAATGAAGATCCTGATCCCTGAAACAGGGGCATGATAGGGAAAGAGACTGCATTCCTGTTGTCTCAGGATGAGGAGTGGGTGCAACTCTCCTGCCCACTACCCTGAGATATCAGTGCACCTCAAAATCTCTTCTTGCCACTCCTGTGTCCAGGAGGGTGCTTCTGGTAGACACCAGTCTACTTGCCAGCTTTTAAACACCATCTATTGTACTGCAGCCTGAGCTGTACTACCAAAAAAAAAAAATCTGCTATGAGAAGGGCTCAGTGCTAGTCCATGAGATAAGCCCCCTGGTACTTCCACACCCTCAGCCCCACAGGAAATAGGATATCAGCTGTTACAGCCAATACATTACTACAACAAGCAGAAACTGAGAAAACCACTACGCAGAAGCTATTCACAACCATGGAACCTATATGGAACTTTGGCTCCCTGAAAACACCCAGAAATGAAACCAAACGATCATATACCACATACACTACAGCCATACCTTTAAGAGGAATAAAAAATAATAAATGTCTCTTCAAAATGATAGCAATTTCAAAAATGAGAAGTGATAGCTCCCTCAGATGAAAAGAAATCAGTGCAAGAACTCCAGCAGTACAAAAAGCCAGAGTGTTTTGATACCTCCAAAAGATTGTACTAGTTCTCTAGCAATGGCTCCTAACCAGATTTAAATGACAATAAAATGACAGATAATAAAATATGGAATGCAAGGAGACTCAAGAGAGCCAAGAGAAAGCTAAAACCCAATACAAAAAAAAATCAGAAAAAGATTCAGGATATAAAAGATGAGGTAGCCATATTAAGAAAAAAACAACTAGAACTGCACAAATTGAATAACCACTAAAGAAATTTCAAAATACAGTTGCAAGAGTTAACAATAGACTAGAAGAAGAAGAAAGAATTTCAGAGCTGGAAGGCCAGTCTTTCAAATTAACCCTAGTCAGACAAAAATAAAGACAAAATAATCTTGAAAAATAAAACTTTTGAGAAATATGGGATTATGTAAAGCAATCAAACCTTTGACTTACTGGTATTCCTGAGGGAGAAAAAGAAAAAGTAAGCAACTTAGAAAACATACTTGAAGGCATTATTAAGGAAAATTCTAATCTTGCTAAGAGGTCAACATCTGGACTTGGGAAATTCAGAGAAATTCTGCGAGATCCTGTACAAGATGACTAACCCCAAGGCATATAGTCATCAGATTCCCATAGGATCCCTTGGGGGAAAACGGACAAAACCTTAAAGGCAGCTAGAGAAAAGGGTCAAATTATCTATAGAGGAAAACCCATCGGACTGACAGTGAACTTCTCAACAGAAATCTTAATGTCACCCCTAAAGGAACTAGAAAAATAAGAATAAGCTAAATCCAAAGAAATAATGAAGCTAAATCCAACAGAAATAATGAAGCTCAGAGCAGTACTAAATGAAACTGAGACCATAAAAACACACGAAAGATCAATGAAATGAAATGTTGGTCTTGGGAAGGATAAACGAAATGGACAGACTGCCAGCTAGATTAACCAAGAAAAAAAGAGAAAATCCAAATAAGCACAATCAGAAGTAGCAAAGGTGACATTACAACAGAAATACAAAATATCCTCTGAAACCCTATGAACATCTCCATGAACACAAACTAGAAAATCTAGAGGAAATGAAAACACACAATCCCCCAAAATTGAACTAGGAAGAAATTGAAATCCTTAACAGACCAATAATGAGTTATGAAATTGAATCAGTATAAAATCTAGTAACCAAAAAAGCACTGAACCAGATGGATCTATAGCCAAATTCTACCCAATGTACAAAAAACAGTTGGTACCAATTTTATTAAAAATATGCTAAAAAACCAAAGAGGAGGGATTCCTCCCTAACTCATTCTGTGAAACCCAGTATCATCCTGATCCAAAATCCAGCAAGAACAACAAAAAAGAAAACTACAGGCCAATGCACTTGATGACCATAGATATAAAAATCCTCAACAAAATACAAATGAACTGAATTCAACAGAACACGAGAAAGAGAACACACCACAATCAAGTGGATTTTATTGTTGCAATGCAAGGATGGTCCAACATATGCAAATCAATAAGTGTTTCACCACATAAACAGTCTTAAAAACAAAAACCATATGATTATCTCAATAGATGCATAAAAGACACTTGCTAAAATACAACACTCCTTTATGACAAAAACCTTCAACCACTAGGCATCTAAGAAACATACCTTGAAATAATAGGAACCATCTATGACAAACCCTTAGCCAACATAAATCTGAATGGACCAAAGATGAAAGCATTTCCTCTAAGAGCTAGAACACGACAAGGATGTCCACTGTCACCACTCCTATTCAACATAATAGTGGAAGTCTTAGAGCATATCAGGCAAGAGAAAGAGATAAAAGGCATCCAAATAGAAAAAGAAGTCAAACTGTCTTTGTTCACCAATTACACGATCCTATACCTAGAAAACTCTAAAGATTTCTCCCCCAAACCCGTATACCTGATGAACAACTTCAGTAAAGTTTCAAGACACAAAATCAATGTACAAATTATTGTATGTTTATCAAATTAACAATGTTCAAGTTCAGAAGCAAATCAACAACTCAATCCCATTTACAATAGCCACAAAAAAATCTAGGAATATATTTAACAACGTAGGTGAAATATCTCTACAAAAGAACTACAAAATACTGATAAAAGAAATCATGAATTACACACAAAAAAATGTTGAAGCATTCCATGCTCATGGATTGGAAGAATCAATCTTGTTAAAATGACCATACCACCAAAAGCAATCTACAGATTCAAAGCAATTCCTGTCAAATTACCAACATCATTTTTCACAGACTTAGAAAAAACAATTCTAAAACTCATATGGAAAGAAAAGACAGCCCAAATAGCCAAAGCAATCCAAGCAAAAAGAACAAAGTGAGAGGCAACACATTACCCCACTTCAAACTATAGTTGTAGTAACTATAGTTGACAACTATAGTTGACAAAGCAGCATGTTTGTGGTACAAAAATTGACATAAGGATCAATGGAACAGAATTGAAAGCCAAAACATAAAGCCACACACCTCCAACCAAGTGATCTTTGACAAAGTCAAGAAAAACCAAAACTGGGGCAAGGTCACCCTATTCAATAAATGGTGCTAGGAAAAAAGCCTGGCCACTTGCAGAAGAAAAACACTGGACCCCTACCGTCTCATCATATACAAAAATTATCTCAAGATGGATTAAAGACTTAAATGTAAGTCCTAAAACTATAAAAATCCTGAAGAAAACCTAGAAAAAACTCTTCTGGATAGTGGCATAGACAAATAATTTTTGACTAAGACCTCAAAAGCAATTGCAACAAAAGCAAACATTGACAAATAGGGCTTAATTAAATGAAAGAGCTTCTGTAAAGAAAACAAAATAATCAACAGATTAAATACAACCTTCAGAAAGGTAAATATTTGCAAACTATGTTTCTGGCAAAGACTAATATCTAGAATATATAAGGATCTTAAACAAATCAACATGAAATAAAACAACCCAATTAAAGAGTGTGCAAAGGACATGAACAGACACTTCTCAAAAGAAGACATATAAACAACCAAAAAACATATGAAAAAAATGCTCAACATCAATAATTCTCTGTAATAATAATCAGAAAAATGCATAATAAAACCACATTGAAATATCATCTCACATCAGTCAGAATACTTAATATTAAAAAGTCAAAAAACAACAGATGTTGGCAAGAATGCAGAGAAAAGGGAACACTTATACACTGTTGGTGGAAATATAAATTAGTTCAGCCTCTATGGAAAACAGTATGGAGATACCTTAAAGAACTAAAAATAGAACTACCATTCAACCCAGCAATCCCACTACTGGGTATTTATTTACCCAGTGGAAAACAAATGGTTTTATAAAAAAGACACCTGCATTTGTACACTTATTGCAGCACTACTCACAATAGCAAAGTCATGGAATCAACCTAGATGTCCATGAACAGTGAGTTGGATAAAGAAAATGTGGTAGTTATACACCAAGGAATAGTGTGCAGTCATAAAAAGAATAAAATCATGTTCTTTGCAGCAACATGGATGCAGTTCTGAGCCATTTTCCTGAGTGAATTAACACAAAAACAAAAAAACAAATACCACATTTTCTCCCTGATATTTAGGAGCTAAACAGTGGGTACATATGGACATAAAGATGGAAACAATAGGCATTGGGGACATCAATAGTGGGGAGAGGTGGGCAAGGTTGAAAAACCACCTATTGGGTACCATGTAGACTATTTTGGTGATGAATTCATTAGAAGTCCAAATTGAGAACTTCTAATGAACTCATCACCAAAATAGTCAACATGGTACAATGATCATCACCAAAATAGTCAACATGGTACCAAGTAGGTTTTCTCAGCCAATACACCCATGTAACAAACCTGCACATGTACCTCTGAGTCTAAAATAAAATTTTTAAAAATATGACATCTCTATGCATAGACTGTGACATCTTATCTCCCTGCAGAATCTTTCCTTGGGTTGTTTTACTAGTGTGGTCATGAAATTTCATAAGAAATGGCCATATGAAAAATATGACTGCATTATTATAAAATATTTTTATTGTATGATGTATTTATTTTTCAATATGTTGTGTTTTGCAAACATTTTCTTCACACGCTTAGTAAGTAGTTATTTTTTTTCTTGGTAACTGTTCTAATCTTTTTCCGTTTTCCTTAATTGAGATACAGTTCTACTTCTCTTTTATTTTATTTCATAGATAAAATAGATTCTAACAGGTGTGAAAACTCTCAAAGTTCCTCTCATTGAACCACTAAGTTTTATTTATCTTTATTTGTCTTTTACATTATTTAAAGACTGACTTTTCTATAAGAGCCTTCTAACAATTCATTTTCTGACTCTTTATTTGGAACGTCCTGTGATCAAATATTAACTCTTAAAATTGATACCTTTCTAACCACCATATTATTCTGCCTATGAAGTATGTAAACCTTTTTATTAAAGAATAAAAAAGAAGGATTTCCTTCAAATCTGGCTTTTACTGTTTTCTTTTCTTCATTTACTTCCAAATTACTGAAAAAAAGGGTCTATATCTGTGGATCCACTTTCCTCACAACATAAATCCATACTTCAGTTAAGTCTGGCTACTGCCCCTATTGGTGTTTTGGAACTTCTATCAGTACAAAAACCAATGCTCTTCCAAGAATTAACAAAACCAAAGTCTACTTTCAGTCCTTGGTATTGGTGTGGGTTCTTTGATATAAGCAATAGAAACTGCCTCTTGCTGAGATAAACTGAAAAGAAATTTCTGAGAAAGACTTTGAGTAGCTCACAGAGCCAAAAAGAATGCTGTGGAGCAAGGATTTGATAATGGAGAAGGAACAAAGGAAACTAACAGGACCAATGGCCAAACCACACCTCAGTTAAATGCTGAGGAATACTGGACCCTTTCACACTCACTGACTATGAATTCTTAAGTGTCTGTATATGTTTCCAACCTCTGTTGAGACTCAAATTCCTGGGTGGAACATCCAATTGCCTGAGTCTGGGCCACTTGTCTTGATGAACCCTGCATGTTCTAGCTTCTCTAGTGGGGACATGGTCCTTTGAACTTCACATGAAGCAGAAATCCTCCCCCAAATAAAAAAGTCTTTTAAAGATGTTGAGAAGCAAAATACAAATGTTCCTTCTGTGATCACTCTGTGGCCTTTGGTACCATTATCCAATCCTTTCTTGATATCCCTGATGAACATCGATGCGAAAATCCTCAATAAAATACTGGCAAACTGAATCCAGCAGCACATCAAAAAGCTTATCCACCATGATCAAGTCGGCTTCATCCCTGGGATGCAAAACTGGTTGAACATATGCAAATCAATAAATGTAATCCATCATGTAAACAGAACCAATGACAAAAACCACATGATTATCTCAACAGATGCAGAAAAGGCCTTCAATAACATTCAACACCCCTTCATGCTAAAAACTCTCAATAAACTAGGTATTGATGGAACATATCTGAAAATAATAAGAGCTATGTATGACACACCCGGAACCAATATCATACTGAAAGGGCAAAAGCTGGAAGCATTTCCTTGGAAAACCAGCACAAAACAAGAATGCCCTCTCTCTCCACTCCTGTTCAATATAGTATTGGAAGTTCTGGCCAGAGCAATGAGGCAAGAGAAAGAAATAAATGGTATTTGAATAGGAAGAGAGGAAGTCAAATTGCCTCTGCTTGCAGATGACTTGATCATATATTTAGAAAACCCTATCGTCTCAGCCCAAAATCTCCTTAAGCTGATAAGCAACTTCAGCAAAGTCTCAGCATACAAAATTAATGTGCAAAATCACAAGCATTCTTATACACCAATAATAGACAAACAGAGAGCCAAATCATGGGTTAACTCCCATTCACAATTGCTTCAAAGAGAATAAATATCTAAGAATACAACTTACTTAACTCCCATTCACAATTGCTTCAAAGAGAATAAAATACCTAAGAATACAACTTACAATGGTTGTGAAGAAGCTCTTCAAGGAGAACTACAAACTGCTGCTCAAGGAAATAACAGAGGACACAAACAAATGGAAAAACATTCCATGCTCATGGATAGGAAGAACTAATATCATGAAAATGGCCATACTGCCCAAAGTAATTTATAGATTCAATGCTATTCCCATCAAGCTACCATTGACTTTCTTCACAGAATTAGACAAAACTACTTTAAATTTCATATGGAACCAAAAAACAGCCCATATAGCTGTAAGCAAAAAGAACAAAGCTGGAGGCATCATGCTACCTGACTTCCAACTATTCTACAAGGCTACAGTAATGAAAACAGCATGGTACTGGTACTGAAACAGATATATTGACGAATGGAACAGAACAGAGGCCTCAGAAATAACACCTGTTCTTTGACAAACTTGACAAAAACAAGTAATGGGGAAAGGAGCCCGTATTTAATAAATGGTGCTGGGGAAAATGGCTAGCCATACTGAGAAAACTGAAACTGGATCCCTTACTTACACCTTATACAAAAATTAACTCAAGATAGATTAAAGATTTAAACCTAAGACCTAAAACCATAAAAACCCTAGAAGAAAACCTAGGCAATACCATTCAGGACATGGGCATGGGCAAAGACTTCAAGACTAAAACACCAAAAGCAATGGCACAAAAGCCAAAATTGACAAATGGGATCTAATTAAACTAAAGACCTTCTGCACAGCAAAAGAAACTATTAGCAGAATGAATAGACAAGCTACAGAATGGGAGAAAATTTTTGCAATCTATCCATCTGACAAAGAGCTAATATCCAGAATCTACAAAGAACTTGAATAAATTTATAAGAAAAAAACAAACAACCCATCAAAAAGTGGGCAAAGGATATGAACAGACACTTCTCAAAAGAAGACATTTATGCGGCCAATAAACATATAAGAAAAAGCTTATCATCACTGGTCATTAGAGAAATGCAAATCAAAACCACAATGAGATACCATCTCATGCCAGTTAGAATGTCAATCATTAAAAAGTTAGGAGACAACAGATGCTGTAGAGGATGTGGAGAAATAGGAATGCTTTTGCACTGTTGGTGGGAGTGTAAATTAGTTCAACCATTGTGGAATACAGTGTGGTGATTCCTCAAGGATCTAGAACCAGAAATACCATTTGAACCAGCAATCCCATTACTGGGTATATACCCAAAGGATTATAAATCATGCTGCTATAAAGACACATGCACACATATGTTTATTGTGGCACTATTCACAATAGCAAAGACTTGGAACCAACCCAAATGTCCATCAATAATAGACTGGATAAAGAAAATGTGGCACATATACACCGTGGAATACTACGCAGGCATAAAAAGGATGAGTTTATGTCCTTTGCAGGGACATAGAATAAGGTGGAAACCATCATTCTCAGCAAACTAACACAAGAACAGAAAACCAAACACCATATGTTCTCACTCATAAGTGAGAGTTGAACAATGAGAACACATGGACACAGGGAGGGGAACATCACACACTGGGGCCTGTCAGTGGGTGGAGGGCTAGGGGAGGGATAGTATTAGGAGAAACACCTAATGCAGATGATGGGTTGGTAGGTACAGCAAACCACCATGGCACATGTATACCTATGTAACAAACCTGCACATTCTGCACATGTATCTCAGAATTTAAAGTATAGTAATAAAAAAATAAATATATACCATTAAAAATAAATGAATACTACAATTTGAAAAGAAAATATTTTCTGTACCTGATTTCTGGATACCGCACCTGTTTTTCTACTCTTCATGTCTCCCTATCACCAAGAGGTTAAGTATAAAGCCTTTATCATGGTATTCAATGCCCTTTATGATACTGCTGTTTTGATTTGAGGCATTATATGCCCCATTCTTTTTCAGCTTCCCTTTCCCCTGCTCTTTATCAAGCATCCTTTTTCTTGACATAGCTAACTACATTTAATTCCCTCAGTATGCCGTTTAAGGAGAAGTTGGAAATGATTTTCTTCCTCTTTGTCTTTAAATGTATCCTTCCAGGTTCAGATTAATTTTGTGAAGCCCTCTAGGACTATTTCTGAGAATTAATCACTCCTTTCTCTTCTTTCCCTTGGTACTTTAACTAGTTTTTGACCTCTCTTTCTACTAAATTCTTCATGGGGAGACCATATCATGTTTATAATTATCCTAATGATAGTTGAATGAATTTTGAATCATCTTAAATCCTTTTTGGGTACCTCCTGGACATAAATTTTATGGAAATAAAAATAATGTTCCTATGATTTCTTTTCCAGGTTTTCAGTTATTCAGAATTTCACTGTTTCCATTTATTGTGTGTAGTCAAAACACTCTTGAAGTAGCTTTCTCCCAACAATCTGGATAAACTTCCATCAACAAAGCTGGAGATATGCTAAGGAGGGCACTGTGGTGAAATGAGGAGAAGAGCCTCTTTCTATTGTGCTCCTACTATTTTCTAGGACAGAATAAACTTTCTGCTGCCAACAGCCTAATGTAATAGCTGGCATAAAGTTTGATAGTGTCTTTTCAAAACCAGCATAACAAAATCCTGGATGGGAAGCACTCTAGCAGCTGCTACAAATGCCCTTAAATTGCCACCCATGCATAACTGTCAGAGTTGTGCTGACGTGTGCTGGCCATGGTTTGTCCCTTTCTAGACTACAGATGAACAGAAGCTCCTTCCATAATTTTGGGATTTTTTTTATCACCTACATAATTCCTGTGTCTCAGCTAGAAAGCCAGAGTAGACCAACTTAGCACCAAAATTCATGCTAAGTATGTGAATTTTATCCCATGCTTAACCAGGTTTTTAATTTATCTTATATGTCCTGAACCCAGAGGAGATATTTTCTTATGTTTGTTAATCATTCTCCAGCAATAAATTGCTAACTAATTTTGAAAGATGTAATGCACTACCTAGAGTATGCAATGTTGATCTTTGGACAAGGAAATATGTATGGACAGGGAGATTAATGCACCATCCATACAAGGAATGATGTCAAAACAAGTTGTAAGCCAGTGGCAATGATATTTAAGAATTAAGTGGTTTAAAAATTTGGGCATTAACTTCAGGCTCTAAGGTAACAGTAAAAATATATCTAAATCTCTGGATGTTGTGCATTCCTGAAACATCACTGATAAAGCATATTTCTTTGTAATTCATATGTTTGTACTAAATTCCAGTTTTAGAAATATAGACCTAAGCAGCATACATAATAAGCTCTGAAGAAAGAAAGGGAGAGAGATGTTAAGAAAAAAAGAAGAAAGATAAGTAGAGCAATACACCAAAACAAACAAACAAAAAAGTTGAAGATGACAGGCTCCAATCAGCAAACATAGAAGTGTATATGACCTTTATTTGCTTTATTTGTCAATGGTTGAATATGGCAGTAGGAGCATGGATATTTAGCAGGGAGAGCCAGCAGAATTCTGGTTTTAGTTCTGGCGTTAGAATTCTCTGCTGCTTAAATTTTGCATATTCAAATTTTTAGAAAAAATATTTGATTTTATGGTATCTTAGAAGTCTTCTAGTCTCACAGGAAATTTAGATGGTAAGTATTTTTGTTTCATATGTCATCAATGGTTTCTAACAAGTTAAAAGTAATAAAGAGAAAAACACTGCTATTCTTTGAGTCAAACCTTTGGGATACTATTTTGTAAAACAGAAGGTATTCTTGTTTCCATATTATATTTTTTATCTTAATTTGTCAGAAAAAGTTGTGAAAGATTGAAATGGGGAAGAAAAGACTATTAGGGATTCTGTCCAGTGTTTCTATGGTCTTTAAGCTATTTTACAACTCTATAAGGTTGATAATACAGATAGAAATGCAAATGATTTCTTGTCTGTGGAAATACAAATTATATCCCCTTGAAATGCAGCTGATACTTGCTCTATGAGTATTAACCAGGCTTTCATCTATTAAGCAAATGTATTTCACCATTCCTCATGTGCTACATATGTGTAGTTCTTTCAGCTTTTGCCATTTGTAACATCTTATTGGTTCCTTCATTATTTAGTGAATTAAATAAAATCCTTGGCACATGTATTCATTTTATATTGTGGTTAATTTTACTTTTTGAAAATGAACTTTGTTTTTTTATGTAGTTTTACCAGAAATAGTTTAATATTGAGTGCCAGATTGGTTATCTTTTTCCTTATCTCCCACAAATATTCATTGGGTACATACTATGTTCCAGATACTTTAAGACACACTGGGTATACAAAACATAACCTGAACCTGCCTGTAACATCTACATTTTAAAATTGTGGTCTATAATGGCTCTCACATAGGCCAATAAGACCATACAGGGTAATTAAAAGAATAAAAGAAAAAAGCCTGTGGGTTTACATAGACTTGGGTTCAAATTCATGTCCCGTCTCTTTCCTACAGTGTGACTTTTGGCAAGTTACTTAACTGTTTTGAATTTCATTTTCCTCATTCACAAAATGGGTTATACTAAGACCAGCCAGGTAGTATTGTTGTGGAATAAGCTAAGATTTTGTATGTGACTTGCTTTTTATTATTATTATTATTATTATTATTATTATTATTATTATTATAGTTTAGGTTTTAGGGTACATGTGCACAATGCGCAGGTTTGTTACATATGTATCCATGTGCCATGTTGATTTCCTGCACCCATTAACTCGTCATTTAGCATTAGGTATATCTCCAGATGCTGTCCCTCCCCACTCCCCCCACCCCACAACAGTCCCCGGAGTGTGATGTTCCCCTTCCTGTGTCCAGGAGTTCTCATTGTTCAGTTCCAACCTATGAGTGAGAACATGCGGTGTTTGGTTTCTTGTCCTTGCGATAGTTTACTGAGAATGCTGTTTTCCAGTTTCATCCATGTCCCTACAAAGGACATGAACTCATCATTTTTTTTCTTTTTTTTTTTATTATTATACTTTAGGTTTTAGGGTACATGTGAACAATGTGCAGGTTTGTTACATATGTATCCATGTGCCATGTTGTTTTGCTGCACCCATAAACTGGTCATTTAGCATTAGGTATATCTCCTAATGCTGTCCCTCCCCACTCCCCCCACCCCACAACAGTCCCTGGAGTGTAATGTTCCCCTTCCTGTGTCCATGAGTTCTCATTATTCAATTCCCACCTATGAGTGAGAACATGCAGTGTTTGGTTTTTTGTCCTTGCAATAGTTTACTGAGAATGATGTTTTCCAGTTTCATCCATGTCCCTACAAAGGACATGAACTCATCATTTTTTATGGCTGCATAGTATTCCATGGTGTATATGTGCCACATTTTCTTAAGCCAGTCTATTGTTGTTGGACATTTGGGATGATTCCAAGTCTTTGCTATTGTGAATAGTGCCGCAATAAACATACGTGTGCATGTGTCTTTATAGCAGCATGATTTATAGTCCTTTGGGTATATACCCAGTAATGGGATGGCTGGGTCAAATGGCATTTCTAGTTCTAGATCCCTGAGGAATCGCCACACTGACTTCCACAATGGTTGAGCTAGTTTACAGTCCCACCAACAGTGTAAAAGTGTTCCTATTTCTCCACATCCTCTCCAGCACCTGTTGTTTCCTGACTTTTTAATGATGGCCATTCTAACTGGTGTGACATGGTATCTCATTGTGGTTTTGATTTGCATTTCTCTGATGGCCAGTGATGATGAGCATTTTTGCATGTGTTTTTTGGCTGCATAAATGTCTTCTTTTGAGAAGTGTCTGTTCATGTCCTTCACCCACTTTTTGATGGGGTTGTTTGTTTTTTTCTTGTAAATTTGTTTGAGTTCATTGTAGATTCTGGATATTAGCCCTTTGTCAGATGAGTAGGTTGCAAAAATTTTCTCCCATTCTGTAGGTTGCCTGTTCACTCTGATGGTAGTTTCTTTTGCTGTGCAGAAGCTCTTTAGTTTAATGAGATCCCATTTGTCAATTTTGGCTTTTGTTGCCATTGCTTTTGGTGTTTTAGACACGAAGTCCTTGCCCACGCCTATGTCCTGAATGGTATTGCCTAGGTTTTCTTCTAGGGTTTTTACGGTTTTAGGTCTAACATTTAAGTCTTTAATCCATCTTGAATTAATTTTTGTATAAGATGTAAGGAAGGGATCCAGTTTCAGCTTTCTACATATGGCTAGCCAGTTTTCCCAGCACCATTTATTAAAAAGGGAATCCTTTCCCCATTGCTTGTTTTTGTCAGGTTTGTCAAAGATCAGATAGTTGTAGATATGCGGCATTATTTCTGAGGGCTCTGTTCTGTTCCATTGATCTATGTCTCTGTTGTGGTACCAGTACCATGCTGTTTTGGTTACTTTAGCCATGTAGTATAGTTTGAAGTCAGGTAGCGTGATGCCTCCAGCTTTGTTCTTTTGGCTTAGGATTGATTTGGCGATGCGGGCTCTATTTTGGTTCCATATGAACTTTAAAGTAGTTTTTTCCAATTCTGTGAAGAAAGTCATTGGTAGCTTGATG
Source organism: Symphalangus syndactylus (assembly GCF_028878055.3). Classification (NCBI taxonomy): domain Eukaryota; kingdom Metazoa; phylum Chordata; class Mammalia; order Primates; family Hylobatidae; genus Symphalangus; species Symphalangus syndactylus. The sequence goes on from NC_072441.2 coordinate 22,867,902, forward strand.
GGGATGGCATTGAATCTATCAATTACCTTGGGCAGTATGGCCATTTTCACGATTTCCAACCCATGAGCATGGAATGTTCTTCCATTTGTTTGTATCCTCTTTTATTTCATTGAGCAGTGGCTTGTAGTTCTCCTTGAAGAGGTCCTTCACATCCCTTGTAAGTTGGATTCATAGGTATTTTATTCTCTTTGAAGCAATTGTGAATGGGAGTTCACTCATGATTTGGCTCTCTGTTTGTCTGTTATTGGTGTACAAGAATGCTTGTGATTTTTGTACATTGATTTTGTATCCTGAGACTTTGCTGAAGTTGCTAATCAGCTTAAGGAGATTTTGGGCTGAGACAGTGGGGTTTTCTAGATATACAATCATGTCATCTGCAAACAGGGACAATTTGACTTCCTCTTTTCCTAATTGAATACCCTTTATTTCCTTCTCCTGCCTGATTGCTCTGGCCAGAACTTCCAGCACTATGTTGAATAGGAGCGGTGAGAGAGGGCATCCCTGTCTTGTGCCAGTTTTCAGAGGGAATGCTTCCAGTTTTTGCCCATTCAGTATGATATTGGCTGTGGGTTTGTCATAGATAGCTCTTATTATTTTGAGATACATCTCATCAATACCTAATTTATTGAGAGTTTTTAGCATGAAGGGTTTTTGAATTTTGTCAAAGGCCTTTTCTGCATCTATTGAGATAATCATGTGGTTTTTGTCTTTGGTTCTGTTTATGTGCTGGATTACATTTATTGATTTGCTCATGTTGAACCAGCCTTGCATCCCAGGGATGAAGCCCACTTGATCATGGTGCATAAGCTTTTTGATGTGCTGCTGGATTCTGTTTGCCAGTATTTTATTGAGGATTTTTGCATCAATGTTCATCAAGGATATTGGTCTGAAATTCTCTTTTTTGGTTATGTCTCTGCCAGGCTTTGGTATCAGGACGATGCAGGCCTCATAAAATGTGTTAGGGAGGATTCCCTCTTTTTCTATCGATTGGAATAGTTTCAGATGGAATGGTACCAGTTCCTCCTTGTACCTCTGGTAGAACTCGGCTGTGAATCCATCAGGTCCTGGACTCTTTTTGTTGGTAAGCTATTGATTATTGCCACAATTTCAGGGCCTGTTATTGGTCTATTCAGAGGTTCAACTTCTTCCTGGTTTAGTCTTGGGAGGGTGTATTTGTTGAGGAATTTATCCATTTCCTCTAGATTTTCTAGTTTATTTGCATAGAGGTGTTTGTAGTATTCTCTGATGGTAGATTGTATTTCTGTGGGATCGGTGGTGATATCCCCTTTTTCATTTTTTATTGCATCTATTTGATTCTTCTCTCTTTTCTTCTTTATTAGTCTTGCTAGTGGTCTATCAATTTTGTTGATCTTTTCAAAAAACCAGCTCCTGGATTCATTGATTTTTTGAAGGTTTTTTGTTTCTCTATTTCCTTCAGTTCTGTTCTTATTTTAGTTATTTCTGGCCTTCTGCTTGCTTTTGAATGTGTTTGCTCTTGCTTTTCTAGTTCTTTTAATTGTGATATTAGGTTGTCAATTTTGGATCCTTCCTGCTCTCTCTTGTGGGCATTTAGTGCTATAAATTTCCCTCTACACACTGCTTTGAATGTGTCCCAGAGATTCTGGTATGTTGTGTCTTTGTTCTCGTTGGTTTCAAAGAACATCTTTATTTCTGCCTTCATTTCATTATGTACCCAATAGTCATTCAGGAGCAGGTTGTTCAGTTTCCATGTAGTTGAGTGGTTTTGAGTGAGTTTCTTAATCCTGAGTTCTAGTTTGATTGCACTGTGGTCTGAGAGACAGTTTGTTATAATTTGTGTTCTTTTACACTTGCTGAGGAGAGCTTTACTTCCAACTATGTGGTCAATTTTGGAATAGGTGTGGTGTGGTGCTGAAAAAACTGTATATTCTGTTGATTTGGGGTGGAGAGTTCTGTAGATGTCTATTAGGTCTACTTTGTGCAGAGCTGAGTTCAATTCCTGGATATCCTTGTTAATTTTCTGTCTTGTTGATCTGTCTAATGTTGACAGTGGGGTGTCAAAATCTCCCATTATTATTGGGTGGGCGTTTAAGTCCCTTTGTAGGTCACTGAGGACTTGCTTTATGAATCTGGGTGCTCCTGTTTTGGGTGCATATATATATTGAGGATAGTTAGCTTTTCTTGTTTAATTAATCCCTTTACCATTATGTAATGGCCTTCTTTGTCTGTTTTGATCTTTGTTGGTTTAAAGTCTATTTTATCAGAGACTGGGATTGCAACCCCTGCCTTTTTTTATTTTCCATTTGCTTGATAGATCTTCCTCCATCCCTTTATTTTGAGTCCATGTGTGTCTCTGCACGTGAGATGGTTTCCTGAATACAGCACACTGATGGGTCTTGACTCCTTATCCAGTTTGCCAGTCTGTGTCTTTTAATTGGAGCATTTAGCCTATTTACATTTAAAGTTAATATTGTTATGTGTGAATTTGGTCCTGTCATTATGATGTTAGTTGGTTATTTTGTTCATTGGTTGATGCAGTTTCTTCCTAGCCTCGATGGTCTTTACAATTTGGCATCTTTTTGCAGTGGCTGGTACTGTTTGTTCCTTTCCATGTTTAATGCTTCCTTCAGGAGCTCTTTTAGGGCAGGCCTGGTGGTGACAAAATCACTCAGCATCTGCTTGTCTGTAAAGTATTTTATTTTTCCTTCACTTATGAAGCTTAGTTTGGGTGGATATGAAATTCTGGGTTGAAAATTCTTTTCTTTAAGAATGTTGAATATCGGCCCCCACTGTCTTCTGGCTTGTAGAGTTTCTGCCAAGAGATCAGCTGTTAGTCTGATGGGCTTCCCTTTGTGGGTAACCCGACCTTTCTCTGTGTCTGCCCTTAATATTTTTTCCTTCATTTCAACTTTGGTGAATCTGACAATTATGTGTCTTGGAGTTGCTCTTCTGGAGGATTATCTTTGTGGTGTTCTCTGTATTTCCTGAATCTGAATGCGCCTGCCTTGCTAGATTGGGGAAGTTCTCCTGGATAATATCTTGCAGAGTGTTTTCCAACTTGGTACCATTCTCCCCGTCATTTTCAGGTACACCAATCAGATGTAGGTTTGGTCTTTTCACATAGTCCCAAATTTCTTGGAGGCTTTGTTCGTTTCTTTTTAGTCTTTTTTCTCTAAACTTCCCTTCTTGCTTCATTTCATTCATTTCATCTTCCATCACTGATACCCTTTCTTCCAGTTGATCGCATCGGCTACCGAGGCTTCTGCAATCTTTGCATAGTTCTCGATACTTGGCTTTCAGCTCCATCAGCTCCTTTAAGCCCTTCTCTCCATTGGTTATTCTAGTTATCCATTCATCTAATTTTTTTTCAAATTTTTCAACTTCTTTGCTATTGTTTTTAATTTCCTCCCGTAGCTCAGAGTAGTTTGATCGTCTGAAGCCTTCTTCTCTCAACTTATCAAAGTCATTCTCTGCACAGCTTTGTTCCATTGCTGGTGAGGAACTGCGTTCCTTTGGAGGAGGAGAGGTGCTCTGCTTTTTAGAGTTTCCAGTTTTTCTGCTGTTTTTTTCCCCATCTCTGTGGTTTTATCTACTTTTTGTCTTTGACGATGGTGATGTACAGATGGGTTTTTGGTTTTGATGTCCTTTCTGTTTATTAGTTTTCTTTCTACCAGACAGGACCCTCAGCTGCAGATCTGTTGGAGTTTACTAGAGGTCCACTCCAGACCCTGTTTGGCTGGGTGTCAGCAACGGTGGCTGCAGAGCAGCGGAATTTCGTGAGACCACAAATTCAGCTGTCTGATAGTTCCTCTGGAAGTTTTGTCTCAAAGGAGTACCTGGCCAAGTGAGGTGTCAGTCTGTCCCTACTGGGGGGTGCCTCCCAGTTAGGCTGCTCAGGGGTCAGGGACCCACTTTAGGAGGCAGTCTGTCCATTCTCAGATCTCCAGCTGCGTGCTGGGAGAACCACTAGTCTCTTCAAAGCTGTCAGTCAGACAAGCACATTTAAGTCTGCAGAGGTTCCTGCTGAATTTTTGTTTGTCTATGCCCTGCCCCCAGAGGTGGAGCCTACAGAGGCAGGCAGGCCTCCTTGAGCTGTGGTGGGCTCCGCCTAGTTTGAGCTTCCTGGCTGCTTTGTTTACCTAAGCAATTCTGGGCAATGGCGGCCGCCCCTCCCCCAGCCGTGCTGCCGCCTTGCAGTTTGATCTCAGACTGCTGTGCTAGCAATCAGCGAGACTCTGGGGGCATAGGACCCTCTGAGCCAGGTGCGGGACACAATCTCCTGGTGTGCCATTTTCCAAGCCCGTTGGAAAGGCACAGTATTAGGGTGGGACTTGTCCAATTTTCCAGGTGCCATCTGTTACCCCTTTCTTTGACTAAGAAAGGGAACTCCCTGACCCCTTGTGCTTCCTGAGTGAGGCAATGCCTCGCCCTTCCTCAGCTCACGCACTGTGCACTGCACCGACTGTCCTGCACCCACTGTTTGGCACTCCCTAGTGAGATGAACCCGGTACCTTAAACGGAAATGCAGAAATCACCCGTCTTCTGTGTCGCTCAGGCTGGGAGCTGTAGACCAGAGCTGTTCCTGTTTGGCCATCTTGACTCCACCCCCGAACTCATCATTTTTTATGGCTGCATAGTATTCCATGGTGTGTATGTGCCACATTTTCTTAATCCAGTCTATCGTTGTTGGACATTTGGGTTGGTTCCAAGTCTTTGCTATTGTGAATAGTGCCGCAATAAACATACGTGTGCATGTGTCTTTATAGCAGCATGATTTATAGTCCTTTGGATATATACCAAGTAATGGGATGGCTGGGTCAAATGGTATTTCTAGTTCTAGATCCGTGAGGAATCGCCACACTGACTTCCACAATGGTTGAACTAGTTTACAGTCCCACCAACAGTGTAAAAGTGTTCCTATTTCTCCACATCCTCTCCAGCACCTGTTGTTTCCTGATTTTTTAATGATGGCCATTCTAACTGGTGTGAGATGGTATCTCACTGTGGTTTTGATTTGCATTTCTCTGATGGCCAGTGATGATGCGCATTTCTTCATGTGTTGTTTGGCTGCATAAATGTCTTCTTTTGAGAAGTGTCTATTCATGTCCTTTGCCCACTTTTTGATGGGGTTGTTTGTTTTTTTCTTGTAAATTTGTTTGAGTTCATTGTAGATTCTGGATATTAGCCCTTTGTCAGATGAGTAGGTTGCGAAAATTTTCTCCCATTTTGTAGGTTGCCTGTTCACTCTGATGGTAGTTTCTTTTGCTGTGCAGAAGCTCTTTAGTTTAATTAGATCCCATTTGTCAATTTTGGCTTTTGTTGCCATTGCTTTTGGTGTTTTAGACATGAAGTCCTTGCCCATGCCTATGTCCTGAATGGTATTGCCTAGGTTTTATTCTGGGGTTTTTATGGTTTTAGGTCTGACCTGTAAGTCTTTAATCCATCTTGAATTAATTTTTGTATAAGATGTAAGGAAGGGATCCAGTTTCAGCTTTCTACATATGGCTAGCCAGTTTTCCCAGCACCATTTATTAAACAGGGAATCCTTTCCCCATTTCTTGTTTTTGTCAGGTTTGTCAAAGATCAGATAGTTGTAGATATGCGGCATTATTTCTGAGGGCTTTGTTCTGTTCCATTGATCTGTTTCTCTGTTGTGGTACCAGTACCATGCTGTTTTAGTTACTGTAGCCTTGTAGTATAGTTTGAAGTCAGGTAGCGTGATGCCTCCAGCTTTGTTCTTTTGGCTTAGGATTGACTTGGCGATGCGGGCTCTTTTTTGGTTCTATTTGAACTTTAAAGCTGTTTTTTCCAATTCTGTTAGATGGTGCCTGGTTCTTGGCAGATACTCAGTGAATGTTGATTCTTGTTCTGTACCCCATGCTTTCAACCTTCTTCTTTTTAACTTGTTTTGGCCACTGCTCCCTTTATGACAAGTTATTACTGCCGTTTCCATTTTACTGATACTGGAATGACTAGTCCAATCTCAATAAACAAGAATCTGCAGTACTCAAAATCTCAATTCTGTACCCAGCTCAATGAGCCATGCAGGCCTAAAACAAGAAAGAAGTTCACCATCAGGAAAACCTCCAAATGCTAAAAACCACCCTTATGCTTATAGTAATATTATTGTAATTTTAAAAATGTGATTATAAGAATGACTGCATTGCAGAGTACATAATGTTAGTCTACCCGAACAAGTACAGATCAAAATTTGTGAAAGCCAAATTTGCTCAGTTATATTCCTAAAAGCAAATGCCCCTCTTCGGTTCTTGTGGACCCCTCAGCATTTATTTATTCAGTTTAATGCTAAACCTTCCTTTTATTTTTCCCCCTAACTCTGCTTGTCAGTTCTCTATTATTAGCCAAACACATTTGTACCCTTCTCTTACATTCTTTTGCTGGTTAGTTTAAATTTTTAAGTTATTTACAATCCAAATGACTATTTAATGTTATATTTATTATGCAGCTTCTGGTTGCCATTTTCCTATTACTGCAGTGATATTGAATGATGGCAAAAATGCAAATGCCTATTCCTTGTGAATTTAATCTAGACTGCTTGTGTCTTGATATATCTTATCATTTTGTTTGGTAATTAGACGTCTCCCATGATGTTGTAAAATACATATCAGTGTGAAGGGAAAAGTCATTATTTATCATTATGAGGTGGGGAATATGCTCTTTTTTCATTGCCCTTACCTGGGTAGCAAGGACAAAGTGATGCAATTTCAAGTTGGAGGCTGGTGCTTGATGTGATTCTGGTTTGGAACAAATAGCCATGAAATTAATCTGAGAATGTTCAATCATTCTCTTGCCAGAGCTTGGCTGGCGTCACCTTAGTGTATGAAGTATAGCTTTCCAGGCTCTTGGCTTCCTCAGGAGCATGCACAATGCAGGGGAAGCTTTGTCCCTGTTACACATCATCTTATAAAGGGTGAGGACTGGGACCAAAAGAAATGAATTAATGAAGGGGTAAATGTCTTTTGAAGCCAAGGGACTATAAATAGCATAGTTCTGAAAGTATTGTATTTATGAAGCAAGGTTGTTACCTAATGTGAGTTGGAGAATAACTTGTGTAAGCATAGTCCTGGGAAAAGGAAAAAACAAGCCTTGTCTCACAAATTTCATATGAAAAGGAAAACGAAAAAAAAAAACCTTAAATGTTGGAAGGAGGTCACTTGTTTCTAAGAGAAGGCAGTCTCACTTTTTGTTGATTCGTTTAGCTAATACATGGTGAGTTCCAACTAAATGCCAGATAATCTCCTGAGAAGTAAACATTATTCTGAAATTTGCTAAGTTTGGAGAAAAACTTTAGTAATTCTAAAATAACTAAATCATTAATGGCATTAAACATATCATATATAATGATATTATATATAGTATATATAATATATCATAATATAATGATATATATGTCATAATGATATTATATATGGTGTATATATGTATCATATATATAGTTAGTTAATTATCATATATATATATATAGTTATCCCTCAATATACATCAGGGATTGGTTCCAAGACCCTACCCCCACGGTATCCATGGATGCTCAAGTCTCTAATATAAAATAGTAAAATATTTGAATATAACCTAAACATATCCTCCTATGTACTTTGAATCATCTCTGTATTGCTTATAATACCTAATAAGATATAAATGCCATATACATAGTTGTTGTATTGTTTAGGGAATAATGACAGGAAAAAAACTATACATGTTCAGTACAGACAAAAACCATCATTTTTTTCTGAATATTTTCTATCTACAGTTAGTTGGATCCATGAATGTGAAACATCACATTCACAGTGAGCATCAACAGTATATGTATAATATGCCATCAACCCTTTTGATTATTTTGTTGAATTTTGTGTTTTCCTCTAAGATTTAAAATATATTTCTTTCTTCCTAAGGGAAAGTGATTAAATCTATCACCATGTAGGCAATGTACCCTTGCTGGAGAATATACCTTCATTGTTCATAAATGTATTATAAATATTACCCTCCACAATAACAGAAGAAGCCCTAAAAAGCAGGCAGTTTTACATAAACTGCTAAGTGATTACTACCTTCATTAGAGATTTACAGGAATCTTCCAGAAAGGTATCCTTGCCTATCCAAGGTTATATGAGAAAGGAACAGTGATGATCTGCCTCAGAAGAAAACTACGGACTGCCATGGGGAAGAAAAGTCATTAATTACCTCTCTACTCAGGGCTGCAATGGTTTATCATGCTTGCTCATGTTAAGTGCTTCATCAGTATTCTGTGTAATTTAAATGTATGACTGCATATCAAGCGCCTGGAAGAATGTCTGGGACTTGATAAACAGGCAGTGGTCTTGTCATTACTGGTAATTGTGGTCGCCTTATAATCCTAATTTTATGTACCCCACTCTTTGATTAGTACCTCTTCTCTTTCCAGGTTACTCTATCTAATTCTCCCCACTTAACCATCCTTCTACCCCCTGGAACCTACAATCCTTTGATCTTGCCACCTTTCCACTGTCTCACCTCTTCATGGTGTCCTTTTCCTTTTCACCCAGCTTAATTGCTGTTTTCCTTCATTATAGTCATCCCCCTTCATCTAGAGTTAATTCTCTTGCCTTTCTCTCTGTCATACACTTTTGTGAAACTCTAACACTGATTAAATCTAGCATAGAGTTGTTTGCTCCTCTATAGATGAGCAGAGCAGACAAAAAATGAAAACAGCATGGCTGACTCTTTTCACTTTAAACTCATAATGTGAATGTGAGTGGACTGGACGTCTAATGCTGCTTGTCGATCACTGGACTTTCCCATCCAATCACTTTTCCACTTTCTGAGTTAGCTATCTTATACTATCTCTCTTTCCTCAAATCTCCAAATTTTCTTTATCCATCTTCACTCTCAGCTGTTCACTTTCAGAAAACTTTACATGATCAGATTTAACAACCTGCCACAAATTCTCATATACCTTGCCTGCCACCTGTTGTTAGAAATGAGCTGTCCCACTTTTATCTAAGAATGGCCTCACAGTTGGTATGCAAGACTTCATTACTTTTTCCTACTCAAGGATGTGGCCCTAGCAATTCCCACCTCCTCTTCCTGCACTGACAATTATTTCTTTTATATTGGGTCATTCCCAACAACATAAAAATAGGCTGTTTTTGTCTCATTTTGCTTAAAACTCTCAACTTTACCTTTTCCTTCTTTTGCAGCACAACTTCCAGCAAGAGTTTTACAGAATTCTAAATATAAAATGTCTTTTTACATATTTCTAAAATATTTCTAAATGTACATTTAGCTAATTGTATATTTAGCAAGAGTATATCTTTTTGTCTTTTCCTGCCAGTCTAATCTTGAACCCACTTAGTCAGGCTTTTGCCCCCAGTCACTTTATCAAAACCATGCTTGTCATTGCTCTTGCCTGATCTTGTTGACAATTCTCAGTCTTCATTTTATGTGAACTGTCAGCTGCATTTGATAGACTTGATCATTCTTCCTTCAAATACTTGCTTCACTTCTTGCTCACAAACAGGACATTTTCCTGGTTTTTCTACTATGTCCCGGGATGCTTCTTTTCAATTTCCTATGCCAGTTCCTTTTCTTTTTCCTCTCTGACTTAAAATTGCGCACCTGGGCTCAGTACTTGATTTTTTTTGTTTACCTAGATCAGCAATTGGCAAACTAAGGCCCATGGTCCCAAGTCCAGTTTGTGCCTGTTTTGATAAATAAAAGTTTTATTGAATCACAGCCATGCCCATTTATTTATGTGTTTTTATGGTCCCTTTTGAGCTACATAGATAGATTTCATTATTTGCAACAGAGGCTCTACAGTCCTTAAAGCCTAAAATAGTTGCTCTCTGGCCCTTAGCAGAAAAAGCTTGCTGCCATTTCCTCCACGCCTATGTCGTCTGTGAATGCATTCAGTGCGTGATTTAAATATATACTGTATACTGATATTTCTCCATTTGTATTCAGATGAGACGTCTCCTCCAAACCTCAGACTTAGAAATCCAATTGCTGATGAGATGTTCACTTGGATGTCTAATACTCATCTCAGACTTAACATGTTCAAACGGGAATGTCTAATCTTCCTCTCCAAATTTGTTTCATCTACAGTTTTCTCCATCTCAGTTCAGGGTAATCCTATCTTTTCAGTTGCTTAGGTAAAAACCTTAGTTATCTTTATCTTTCTGTTGTATCTTATATCTAATTTGTCTGGAAATCCTGATTGCTCTAACTTGAAAATTATCGAGAATCTGACCATTTCTCCCCTTCTGGCACAAGTAATCAAAATTTCTTTCTTAGATTACTCAATTGCCTTCTAATTAGCTTGTATGATTCTATTCTTGCCTCTTCTATTTGTAATATGGAAGACAGGATATTCTCTTAAAATACAAGCTAAGTGATGTCATTCCTTTGCTCATAATCCTCCACTAGCCCTCCTCTCATGCAGAATAAGAACCAAACTCTTTGCGATGGCTGCTCAGTCCTATAAGGTCTTGACCCCATGCCACCTCTTCAAGGTCATGTCCTATTTCTCTACCTTTTGTCCACTCAACTTTAGCCACACTGGGCTGCTTTCTCTTCCTTTAATATTTCAGGCATACTGTCTCCAGAGCTATTCCCTAGCTCTTCCTTATATGAGCAAGGCTCTTCCCTTAGGTATATTTGCAAGGGTTGTTGGTCAAATATCACTTTTTAAATAAGACCTAACTAACCACTCTATTTAAAATTGTGCATCTCCCTCCTCTCCAGCATTCCTTATCATCCTTACCCTGATTTATTTTTCTTCATAGCTCTTATTATCTTCTAATACACTGTGAATATACAATTTAGCTAATCATTTTTCTTCTTTTTTCTTTTTTTTTTTGGAGATGGAGTCTCGCTCTGCTGCCCAGACTGGAGTGCAGTGGCACGATCTTGGCTCACTGGAACCTCTGTTTCCCAGGTTCAGGTGATTCTTGTACCTCAGCCTCCCAAGAAGCTGGGATTGCAGGAGCCCACCACCACATCTGGCTAATTTTATATATATATACATTTTTATATACATATATAATATCATATACATATATTATATATTATATACATATATTATATATATTATATACATATATTATATATTATATACATATATATATATATATATATATATATACAGACACACACACATTTTTAATAGAGATAGGGTTTTGCCATGTTGGCCAGGCTAGTCTTGAACTCACGACCTCAGGTGATCTACCTGCCTCCGCCTCCCAAAGTGCTGGGATTACAGGTGCTAATCATTTTTTTCTGTCTCAACACTCACCCCTAGAACATGAGCTCCATGAAGAACGAATTTTTTTTGTCTTAGAAATATTCAGTCTTTCATATAACACATAAAAGTTGATACGATCTTTTGGCACTTTTTCCACTTAATATATATTGCTGACATTTGTCCATAAAAATATTAAATCTTTAATACCCAGAATAGTGCTTGACACACAGTGGGTGCTCAGTAAACATTTATTATCTAGGCAAATGATAGAGTTAGCTATGTCATTATTTACGTTGTTCAAAGAGATATAAAAATATTTTTGATATATTAATAAGGCAAAGTATTTGAATTTTTAAACGCATTTTCTGCAATTTGGAGTAGATATTTCCAGGTTGTTTCATTGGAGGAGTGAGGATTAATGGTATTGGTGTTTGAAGACTTCAAATGTTTCTATTGCTAAGACTCTATTATTGGTACCGTAGGTTGCATTTACAGCTCTAAATAAAGGTAAATCGGAGGAATAAGCATTGAACTCGTAACTAGATACTTGCACTGTTTCATTTGATTTTCCACAGGGCTCTCAAAAGGTCAAAAATGACGTTTCTCAACACAAAACTGCTCTGTCATGCTCCTCGTTGCTATTTCTCAGGTCTCTCTTCTTCTTCTAAGACTTTAATTGCTTACGTATTAAACTATTCTACATCGTTCCACATCTCTCAACTGTTTAGTTCTGTTCCCTACCCTCACTATCCTTTTCTGTTTGTATTTTGGTATGGGTTACTTCGGTTGACCCATCTGTACATTCTTTGCTTCTTTCTTCAGCTGTGTTGAGTCAACTGACACGCTCATCGAAGGTAGCTTTCATCTTTGTTCCTGTTTTTTTTTTCTTTTGTTTCTTTAATTATTCCCACTTGATTCTCTCTTGTAGTCTTCATCTCTCTGCTCAAATTTCCCACCTGATTTTTATGAGGCCAACTTTTTATTAGAATCTTTAACATATTAATCTTAGATCCTTTAATGTCTGTGTCATAGCCAAATCTGATATTGATGATTGTTTTGTACTTCAGGAGTGTTTTTCTTGCCTTTTTCTATGCCTTGTATTTTTTCGTTAAAAGCCAAATATATCATTTTGGAGAGTAGAGATTGAGATAAATAATTTTTATGCCCCAACATGGGCACATCCTTTGTACTTGTAGGTCTTCATTGTGGGGTTTTGAGTTAATATAATCAGGAATCTGTCTGGGTTTGAGGGTTAATGTTTTTTGTTTACCCAGAGGGCACTGTAGACTTTAAAATACTCTAGCGACAGCTTTGTGTTTAAAGTCACGTTGATTTACCACAGCAATGTCTGTAAGACCACAAGCTGTAAGGTGTACTTTTATGTTGTGCCTCAGAAAGTGTTTCTTTGCCTTCTGTTTTTCTCTCCTGCACCTCTCCCAGCAGTAATCTGCTTTTGCTATTTTCGATGTGCTGGGCTGTGGGGGCAATATGGGCAGTATTCTCTATTTAAATTAAGTTTTATTCTTAGTCATGCACTGTGTCCTTGATTCTTGGATCCCTGAACTAAGATCTGGGGATTAGGCTGATATAACAGGAATTCCAGAGATTTTTTTCCCTTCTGTTCTTTCCTCCACCTGCAATCAGTTTTACTACTGTCCTGAGGGGGGCAGTGTTTGCTGCCCAACTTCTCACAGACTAAGACTTTTGTTCCATAAAGAAATTAGGAAAGAGGGGTCTGTATAGGGTTTCTTACCTCTTTAGCATGGCTATTCTTCCTCTCTCCCAGGTCTGAAACACAATAGAGACTTTTTAAGGGACATTTCTGTGTATTCTATGACTGCCCCATTAAATTCATTGGGAAGGAGCCTGCAAGGGAGCTGACTCTTTTCACTTCTGAAGTGTTTACAGGCTTGAAACTCTCTCTACCAGTCTGCACATACCTTTCACCTACAAATTAACTATTTTTGGTAAACTATTTCTATTGATGTCTGATTGCATTTATCCAGGTATTTGACTGCTCACGTTTCTTCTCTTTCCGCAGGTGCCTGTATCTTCACAGATTTTGGGTCAGTTGGTTGTTCTGAAATACTATCTCTCTTGGACTGGGAAAACGTCATACAATTGCAGTTAATTCAGTCCTATTTTCTTATTATAATAATGAGAGTAACACTCTCTCCAGTTCTCTATATCACAGAGCAAAAGCCAGCATTCTCTTTATAATTTATTTTTATATTACTAGTTCTTTGCAAAGTAATCCACACATATCAAGCATTCAATAATTAAAACATTTAATGCATGCAATATTCATGTATGCATGCCCAAGTTCCTCCACAATTGACTAGCACAGCAGGAACACCATACAGCAGCAGAATGGGTTAGCATATCATGACACCATATATCACTTCCATGTTAAGACTGTTACTAAATTCTAGTTTTTCTGTTCTACAGTTCTTTTCTACCATCTACAGAAAGATCTTGGATTAAATTTAAGAATATAATGTGCTTCTAAGTTTCGTGATAAATGAACAGTGTTTTTTTTTTTTTTTACATACAAAGCAAAATATACCTATTTTTAGAGATGGAGTCTTGCTATTTTTCCCAGGCCAGTCTCAAACTCCTGGTTTCAAGAGATTCTCCCACCTTGGCCTCACAAAGTGCTGGAGTTATAGACATGTGCCACCATGCCTGGCCAAAGCGTAGTTTTTCATGTGTATGCATGGTGCGCAATATTTTGAGGTATTAACTAAGATTTTTTTACCCTTGTAGTTTTTTTTTTTTTAAATTTCCGCTGACCTTTACCCAACCCAAACAGCTGAAGATCCTGCTTTCACTACTTTGGAAAGGGAGAACAACTAGGTGCATATAAAAAACAATCAAACACTTGTCTAAAACATAGACTCTTGGGAAAAACAGCACATTCAGAAGAGTACATTATCAATGAGAGCGAATATTTCACCCATTTGAAGACTAGAAAAGTTTTCTTGAGTTGGGTGGCACAATAGAGTTTAGAAGCTGGCTGGTGCAACTCTGTGAAGTGACCTTGTGCACTATTATCCTCGACTCTGGTCTAAAAGCTGGCAGTTGGGCTGATGTACAGGAACCCCAGAGAGCCTTCATCTCTGGGTACAGCACACGAAGCAAACAAAATTTTGTAATGTCCATTATCTAGTATAGCGGTCCCCAATGTTTTTGGCACCAGGGATCAGTTTTATGGAAGACAATTTTTCCATGGATCTTGGAGGGGGGATGGTTTCAGGATGATTTAAGCATATTACACTTATTGTGCACTTTATTTCTATTATTATTACATTGTAATATATAATGAAATAATTATATGACTTACCACAGTTTCTTTATCCACTTGTTGATTGGTGGGCATTTGGATTGGTTCCACGTTTTTGCAATTGCGAATTGTACTGCTATAAACATACGTGTGCAAGTATCTTTTTTCTTATTATGACTTCTTTTCCTCTGGCTAGATACCCACTAGTGGGATTGCTGGATGAAATGGTAGTTCTACTTTTAGTTATTTAAGGAATCTTCACAGGAGACCTTTAGATAGCCCCTCTGAGTTTCTTATTGCCCCAGAAGAGTGAAGTAGCTTTTGAGAAGGATAGGGCAGCCACTGAGAGAGAGTAAACAAGACCTGGAGAAGCCTTGTGACCTGGAAATGGAAGAAAGCTGCAATGATCCATGTGTACTGCTGATTGAACACTAGGCAGTAACATCTAATGGAATGCCAGTATGTAGTTTTGATGACATTCAAGGATTAGACATGCTGTTTCACTGCTCCCTTCTGCTCTCACTAAAGAAATGCCCTGGAATGTAGACATAGCTTGGAGATAAAATGAAAGAACCCAAATTATCTGAAAATGTGGGCACCCGTATATGGTGGAATGGGGGCTCAAAGTATAATTGAAGGTCACTTATGTACAGTAGTGCTGTATTACTGACACATTTAATTTTTGCACTGATATATGTAGTTACTGTGCATGTAAAAGATATTGTTTCGTAGAATATCTGCAACAGATATCAACATGCTTATAAATGTAATAACATTAAAAACATTCTCCTGGGTGCATAAATCTATAAATGGATTTTAAGTCGAAAAGAAAAATGGTCCCTCTTATGAAGTATATTTTAGTGGACAATCTAGCTCTAGCGCATCCCAATTATTCCAAAACACTTTACCCTGATATCCTTGGATCAACCTGAATCACAATATAAGCCAACACAAGGTGCGCAGATGAGCTGCTTATGCAACATATAACAGTGCATGATGGTTCTGCCTCTGCAGTCACACATTCCTGGCTTGAAATTCAGCACTGACACTTGTCTACTGTGAGAACTTGGGCAAGTCACTTATCTCTAAGTTTCACTTTGTCATCTCTCAACATGGGTAGTACCAACCATAGGGTTCATGCAAGGACCAACTATGATAATACATGTAAAGCCCCTGACTTATAAATACATGTTCAATAAATAATTATCATAAAAACATGCTTATGTTAAAAAAGGACCCAAATGATCAAATATACTGAATCATGGGCCAACAAGAACGTTGCCATTACGAAGTCCAGGTTGGAAAAATATATTTTTCTTTTTTTGTGCCTGGTTTCATTTTCTCCTTTCCCCAATATATTATTCTTTTCTTTCTCTCCTCCCTCCTTCCTTTACTTGTTTAATTTTTTATTTCTCCCTTCTTGCCTTTTTATTATAAAAATTATACAAAAAAGTAGATAGAATGGTATAATGACCTCATGTATCAATGACTTAGCTTCCATATTTACCAGCCCTTTGTCAATTTCTAGACCCTTTCCTATCTTCAAGTTTACTTTCCTCCATTTATACCATGTCTTTTTCTTTACCTTCACTGGTATA
The DNA here is from genome assembly GCF_028878055.3 of Symphalangus syndactylus. Lineage (NCBI taxonomy): Eukaryota > Metazoa > Chordata > Mammalia > Primates > Hylobatidae > Symphalangus > Symphalangus syndactylus. The sequence goes on from NC_072441.2 coordinate 22,883,998, forward strand.
TAAATATTTCTCTATAATTTTTTTTTTTTTTTTTGAGATAGAGTCTCGCTCTGTCACCCAGCTACAGTGCAGTGGCACGATCTCGGCTCACTGCAAGCTCTGTCTCCTGGGTTCACGCCATCCTCCTGACTCAGCCTCCCGAGTAGCTGGGACTACAGGCGCCTGCCACCACTCCCAGCTAATTTTTTGTATTTTTAGTAGAGACGGGGTTTCACCGTGTTAGCCAGGATGGTCTTGATCTCCTGAGCTCGTGATTCGCCCGCCTCGGCCGCCCAAAGTGCTGGGATTACAGGCATGACCCACCGCACCCGGCCTTTCTCTATAAATTTATTCACCAAAATGACCCACTTGTTGGCACTTGACTGTAACAGATATAGGTAATGTTTGAACCATACTTGAGCTATAAAGAACTAACATATTCACTGTTTTTAGTGTAAAAAAAACCTCTTAGTTCTCTGACTCTTCAACTCTTGGCAATCTCTGCCAGTTTTTCTTAGCTTCATCAAGCTTATGAAATGTGAAAAGGTGAACATCTGTGACCTAGAGTTTATGTTAGTGATAAAATAATGATTTTACTGTATATTTGTGTTTTCCTGAGATGAGATTATTTACAATTTAAATGTAGTTTTTAATTGATATTTTACTTCCATTTCCATGTAACATAAAATTTTAAAACTCTTGCAAATTAGTATTTCATGTACAATTAGGACTATGACAGTTGTACCTGTAATTTATGCCAAACAACTATGATAAGAAGTCAGAAGATAAAAATTTTAAAAGACACTTATAAACATTTACTTCAAGTAATACATTATTTTTTAAATTTGCAAACACTCTATTACAAGAACATGTTTTAATTTTTAACTGATTTATTGAATATTAAAATGAAGGAATTTTATCTTGTCATTTATACATTTATTAATGTAATATGCATCTATTGACTAGAACTAGGTGTCAGGTACAGCACTAGGCATAAGAAAATAAAAGTGAATAAGATATGCTCTATGGTCAAGGACCTCACAATTCAGGGAGTAAATAACTGAAGAACAAAGAGGAGTTTGTCAGGTGAAGATAGAGGAAGGATATTCGGGGGAGTAGGCAGAGTATGTGCAAAGGCTTGAAGAAATAAAAAGACAGCCATTTTTGGAAATTATAAATAAATACTTGAAGACAGGTACCATGTCTAGCTGCTCACTGTTGTATCTTTAGCACATAACATCATAGCAGTTCAATTAATATTTGCTGAATTGAGTAATTAATAATACACTAGTAGATAAAGTTGAAAACCACTTATGAATGGTTCTACAGGCCATAATACTGAGTTGAGATTTCATCTTACAGTCCAGCAGTCACTGAAATATATTCTATGGAATATCAACTCTTTAAAAAGCTAAGAGGGATTAAGTTGTCAAAAAGAAACCTTGGTTATACACATTTAAGTAATTTCTTTTTTACTTAAAGGCTCCTCAGATGTTAGTATACTGATGTTGATTGTGATACCTAAGACAGATTTTTATTAAACTCTGTTTCCCAAACTTCTGTAACTGAGAAACTCCTAACACCTGTTCATACCCTGCCCATAGGCCCTGGTATTATGTGCACTGGCAAGGCTTCTAGGCAACAGGGATCCATAGCTGTTGTTTAGAAAAAATATTTTGGTGCAGAGATTAATTGCAAGAGGGTAGGTTTGTAGCTGGGGAGACCCCCTGTAGATTATTGTCGTTGCATGGGTAAGAAATGCTGAAGCCTGAATGTTGACATTACCAGCGAGAAGCTAGGGGACGTAACTACATTGATGCAGAGTTACTAGAGAAAGCACCTTGAATGATTTTCAGGGTTCTGTCTTGGTATGGAGATGCCAATAAAAAAAGGATACAGATTTTAGAATAAGAAGGAGTCCTGGTGGGAAGTGTAACACAATCAGTTTTAGGCAATTATGTTTAAAGGTCAAGTGGACAGCCTGAATTAACAATGCAGATTATAGTTACATATATTGGTCTGGGTCTCAGAAGAGACTAGAGATCACACTGAAAATCTGGGAATGGCTTTTGCGGAGCTACTCGGAAGTGTTTCCTCTTTGCTCAATAGCCATTTACATATTTGAAGTCAGCTATCATCTTGGTCAGTTTAGGCTGCTATAACAAAGTACCACAGATAGAGTGTCTCAGAAGCTCCAGACATTTATTTTTCACAGTTCTTCAGGCTGGAACTGTAAGATCACAATGTAGTGTGGTTGAGTTCCAGTGAGGCCCCTCTTCTGTGCAGCAGACTGCTATCTTCTCCTTGTGCCCTCACTTGGCATTTCTCTGGGGTCCCTTTTATATGCACTCTAATCCCTTTCATGAGGCTTCCACCCTCATGTCCTAAGTACCTCCCAAAGGCCCCACCTCCTAATGCCATCAAATTAGGGATTAGGATTTCAACATATGAATTTCGGGGACACATACATTTAGTCCACTGTAGCTATCATAGCACCCTTAAACCTTTTCTTCTTCAGGCTGCATAAGCCCAGTTGCTGCAAATATTCTCAGCATGAAATCATATCTGCACCATTTCCTCATGCAGTTCCTTCCTCTGAAGGCACTATAAATAATCAATGTTTCTCCTAGGATGTGGTGCCTTACTGAACCTTGTATCATACAATTTCACATATTATTACTTCACTGAATATCTTTTTCCTGTATGGTCATCATCTCCTTATTCAAACTTGCTCTAAGCCATTTACTTCTACCCAATCCTCAGGCATCCGTACCCCTTGAATTATAACCCCTCTCCAGTAAACTACCACCACATGAGATTTCTCCATTGTCTGCCTTTGGACAGACAATATTTTTGTTTTGCCATGCTTGACTTTAGAGTTGAGCCTTCCTGTTGGAACTACTTCTTGTTTTCTACCTGTCCTTGTGCATGTGATGTTTCAAACTGTTTCTTGCTCCCAGCAGCATCATTCAAATCTGACCTTGTGTTGTATTATGCTGAGTCTGCAGCCAACAGTTTATTCCGTGTATCTTTACACCTGACCTTAGTTATTGTGTGTCCATCCATGATCCTCTACTTGCACCAACCAGCATGTCACATTCACCCAGGAGAAGAAGTTAGATATGGTTGTATGCCAGTTCCTTAAGAGCAGGAGCCAAATGTCATTCTTTGTATTCCCAGCATCTAGCACCATGCCTGACACCTATTGACAATGATATTTAGTAGGTGGATGGATGGGTGGGTTGGTGATTGTAAGAAAGTGCTCTGCTTCTGACCATTTAATATATGACATTTTATCCTTCTACATAAAGTTTCACTTGAAAAAGAGTTCTTATGTTAAACCTATTAAAACACTAGTGCTCTTAGGAAATGCTTTGATTGACAGAATTAATTTTCTTTCGTAAAACTTGGGGAGGAGAGATAACTGCAGAGAATCTTCAGGCATTTTCTTTTTTTATATTTATTTATTTAAATTTTTGGAGGGCCTACTACATGTGAGCACCAGCTTTGGCATTTTACATTTAATTTTCACATTACCTTGTGAGTTATATATTATTCTTCTCAATATACAGATAAGAAAAATTAAAGGCTCCGAGAGCTTAAGTGGCCAAAGCTGATGAATGGTGAAGGTGAAATCATGTTCCAGTTCTTTTAATTCTTATTCATTGTTTCTTCTTTACATTCTGGAGCGTGTTCTCAGAGTCTTTAATGAGTACTATGTCACATACACTAATTATTTCCTTTTATTTGTATGTTTTCTTAACTTGAAAGGTGGCAAATGAGAGGCTATAAAATATCTGAGAGTTTGTGTTACAGGAAAATTGATTATTTCTTAGGAATTGGATGCTCTAATTACTTTCCTGAAGAAGAACTTTTAAGATAAATCATGTTATTGGTTCCACCAATGATGTAATAAGAAGGTACAATGCTAGGGTAACTCAAAACTTTATCTTTTTATTGTTGTCATTTTATAATGTAGCAAAGAGTTAATGTTGTTACATACAGCTATAAAAGGATACATTTTATTGAAGTATTTCAGATTGAAGATAGGGAAAGTGAAGAGTTGTTGACTGATAGAATCTAAATAAATACATTAAAGCACAACTGTGAAATATTATCATATAAAATGAACTCTTGCCTGGTTAAATGTGATGTTTTGTTTCAGGAGTGGACTCTAAAGTGATTGGTAATAGTTTAACACTTAAAATTTTTGTCAAGGTCTAGAAAAAAAGGAATAGCTAACATTGCACAATTCATCAACTATAATGAACTTAATACATTCCTACCATTTATTATCTATTATCTATTAGCTGCTCCATCTCATATTTCTACTTATTCTTCCCAATAACCTTAGGAAGGAACTGTACATTTTATTGTAGAGAAAAGTTGAGGCTCAGAGAGACTAACTTTCCCATGATTCCCCATTTGAAGTTGAGATTTAAACCAAGATCTGACCTAATGTACACATTTAATCTCCATTCAATACTGCTTCTTGGGCATTAATCATACTTTGAATATGGGGCACTACTTTTTCCAAATTCTCTTATATGATAACTCTAATGTTCATAATAATGACAAAAATTAATTTTTTAGCTAAGAGAATAAAATAATTATCAACTTTCTCCAGTTAGCTATTTAAACGTTCTACTTCATTACTGTAGATCTCTATGCAATACTTATTGGTATTATATGTTGGGGTTTAAATAAAATGTTTGTTTTGTGTAGAAAAGCGAAAGTGGCTAAGGAGGTTTTGTTCTGGATTGCTCTGTGGATTTTGTTGATAAAACTTTTGGACTAACAGGGCTTCAAGATGGTTGACTAGAAGCATCTGGCTCTTCCCTCCTCCACAAAGAAGACTCAAACTAGTGAGTAGATAATTGCACTTCAATTAGAGCATCTAAGAAAGAACAATGGAATTCAACAGAGAAGTGATAGGAAACACCTAAGGAAGAGAAGAAAGGCGAAGTCAGGCAGCTGGGTTGGCTGCAATTGGAGACTCCCCAGTGCAAGAAAAGGATGGGTGAGAGATTCTAGTGGTCCATATTTTCACTATGGACCCCTGCAGCTCTAGCCATGCGAGAGCCCCTAGACCCTCGTGGGCCCTGAGAATAGCATAGGGAACTTCATGAAGATCGCACAATGGCATTTCTCCAGAGAGGTAGCTCACAGTGGGTCCTGCACACTCCCTGAGACCTAAGTAGCTTGCAGCATAGCACCATTTTGAGAGCCCAGCCCAGTGTGCACTAGACCGCATCCTGCCCTAGGGCCCAACAGCCCCTGTGTCTCCATATCTCTGAAGTCCCACTGACATCTCCTCACATCCACCCAGAGTGTAGCAGAGGTACGACACTGCAGGATCCCCAGCACCCTAGCTCATGCAGTATCCTGTGCCTGAGGAATGGGTGGTGCAGTACACTGGGGAGGCTGCCCCTGGGACAAAAGGAACCAAAGTGTACAACTCTGGAGCCTGAGAGCAGTCTGCCTCAGAACATTCTCCAGGCTACCCCATGTGGTTACATATATATTTCAATGCATGTCCTCAACAGCGTTTTTATTGTTGAGTAGTTTAAGTTCTTTGTACACTCTGGATAGTAGTCTATTGTCAGATGAATAATTGGCAAATATTTTCTTCCCTTCAACCGATGGTCTCTTCACTTTGATGTTTCCTTTGCTGTGCAGAACTTTTTAGTTTAATATAGTCCCATTTGTCTATTTCTTGTTGTTGTTGCCTGTGCTTTTCAGGTCTTAACCATAAAGTCTTTGCCTAGACCAATGATCTGGATTGTCTCCACTATTTCTTTCTCTTTTGGATTTTTTTTTTTTTTGAGATGTAGTCTTGCTCTGTCAGCCAGGCAGTGGCACAATCTTGGCTCACTGCAACCTCCGCCTTCCAAGTTCAAGCGATTCTCCTGCCTCAGCCTCCCGAGTAGCTGGGATTACAGGCATGTGCCACCACACCCAGCTAATTTTTATATTTTTAGTAGAGATGGGGTTTAACCATGTTGGCCAGGCTGGTCTCGAACTCTTGACCTTGTGATTTGCCCTCCTCAGCCTCCCAAAGTGCTGGGATTACAGGCATGAGCCACCCCTCCAGGCCCTCTCTTTTTGATCTTAAGTTTAAGTCTTCAATCCATCTTAAACTGATTTTTGTATATGGTGAAAGATAGGCTGCTAGTTTCACTCTTCTGCATATGGATACCCACTTTTCCCATTGCCATTTATTGAAGAGGGTGTCCTTTCCCCAGTGTACGTTTTTGAGGCCTTTGTAAAAAGTCTGTTGGCTGTAAAAACATGGGTTTATTTCCGGGCTTTCTATTCTGCCCTTTTGGTTTATGTGTCAGTGTTTATGTCAATATTTTGGCATAAAAATATTATTATTATTTTGATTACTATAGCTATGTAATATAATTTGAAGTCAGGTAGTGTGATGCCTCCAGGTTTATTCTTTTTGCTTAAGATTGCTTTGGATATTTGTTTTCTGGTCCTATAAAAAATTTTATGATTAGTTTTTTCTTTTCTGGTTCTATACAAATCTTATGATTTTTTTTTCTTTTCTGGTTCTATAAAAATTTTATGTTTTTTTTCTTTTCGTATACAAAATGTCATTGTTATTTTGATAGGGATTGCATTGAATCTGTATATTGCTCTTGGTAGTATGATTAACTTAGCAATATAAGTTTGTCTAGTCCATGAGAATGGGATATCTTTCCATTTGTGTCTTTTTAAATTTCTTTTATCAGTGTTTCGTAGTTTTCCTTGTAGAGGTCTTTCACCTTTTTGGCTAGATTTATTTCTAGGTATTTTTTTTTGGTAGCTGTTGTAAATGAGATTGCTTTCTTAATTTCTTTCTCAGCTAGTTCATTACTGACATATGAAAACACTACTTGTTTCTGTATGCTGATTTTGCATCCTGCAAGTTTACTAACCTTGATTACCAGATCTAAAAGGTTTTTTGGTGTAATTGTTAGATTTTTCTAAGTATAAGATAATGTCATCTGTAAAGAGAGACAATTTGACTTTTCCAATTTGGAGACACTTTATTTTTTTCTTCTTGCCCAGTTGCTCTGGGTAGGACTTCTAGTCCTATGTTGAATAGGAGTGGTGAAGGTGGGCATCCTTGTTGTGGTCCAGTTCTTAGAGAAAAGGCTTTCAGCTTTTCCTCATTTGATAGATTAGCCATGGGTTTGTCACATATGGCCTTTATTATATTGAGGTATGTTCCATTAGGCTGAGTTTGTTGAGTATTTTTATCATGAAGAAATGTTGAATTTTATGCTTTTTTGTGGTCATATAGTTTTTGTTGTTTATTCTGTTGATGTGATGTATCATGTTTATTGATTTGTATATGTTAAACCATATTTGCATTCTTGGGATAAATCTCGCTTGATCATCGTGTATTATCTTTTTGATGTGCTGTTGGATTTAGTTTGCTATTATAGTATTTTATTGAAGATTTTTGGATCTATGTTTATCATGGATATTGGCCCATAGTTTTTTTTTTTTTTTTTTCGATAGATTGCTTTTTTGTTGTTGTTGGATCTCTGGTATTAGTATCAGGATGTTGCTGGCTTCATAGAATGAGTTGGGAAGAATTTCCTCTTCTTCAAATTTTTGGAATAGTTTGAGGAGAACTGATATTCATTCTTTTTTTGTAAGTTTGGTTAGAATTAGGCAGTGAAACCATCTGGTCCTGGACTTTTCTTTGTGGAGAGACTTTTTTTTTTGTTTGTTACTGGTTCAGTCTTGTTACTCACATTAGTCTATTCAGGTTTTCTTTTTTTTTTTATTTCTTCCTGGTTCAATCTTGGTAGGTTGTATGTTTTCAAGAATTTATCCATATCCTCTAGGGTTTCCAGCTTGTTAGCATATAGTTGTTCACACTAGTCTCTGATGATCTTTTGCATTTCTTGCTATCAGTTGTAATTTCTGCTTTTTTATTTCAGATTTTATTTATTTGGGCCTTCTCTCTTTTTTTCTTGGTTAGTCTTGATAGCAGTTTATTAATTGTATACAAGAACCAACGTCTTGTTTTGTTGATTCTTTGTATCTATTTAAGTCTCTGTTTTGTTTACTTCTCTAACATTTATTATTTTTTCCTCCTATTAAGTTTAGGTTTGGTTTGTTCTTGCTTTTCTATTTCCTGTAGGTACACCACTGGATTGTTTGAAATCTTTCTGCTTTGTTGATGTAGACATTTATTGTTATAAACTCTCCACTTAGCACTGCTTTTGCTGTCTTCCTCGGTTTTAGTATGTTGTGTTTCCATTTTCATTTGTTTCAAGATATTTTTTGACTGCCTTATTAATTTCTTTATTTACCCAGTAGTTGTTCAGAAGCATGTTGTTTATTTTTCATGCATTTGTACAGTTTCCAAAGTTCCCCTTGTTATTGATTTCTAGTTTTATTCTGTTATGTTCCGAGGAGATACTTGGTATGATTTTGAATTTTTAAAATTTCTTGATACTTGTTTTTTGGCCTAGCATGTGATCTATTCTGGAGAATATTTCATGTGCTGATGAGAAGAATGTATTCTGCAGATGTTGGATAAAATGTTCTATAAAATGGTTCTGTTAGAATGCTCCTAATGTTAGTTTTATTTTGTCTAAAGTGCAGCTTACATCCATTGTTTGTTTAGTTTTTGTCTAGATAATCTATCTACTGCTGAGAGTGGAGTGTTGAAGTGTCTATTATTGTATTAGAGTCTGTCTCTCCCTTTAGATATAATGATATTTACTTCATATATCTGGGTGCTCCAGTGCTGGGTGCCTATACATTAGAATTGTTATATTTTCTTTCTGAATTGATTCCTTTATCATTATGTAAGATCTTTTTGTGTCTCTTTTTACTGTTTTTGACTTAAAGTCTATTTTATGTGATATAAGTATAGCTATTCTTGCTTGTTTTTGGTTTTTGTTTGCATGAAACACTTTTTTTCTCTCTCTTTACTTTTAGTTTATTATGTCTTTGCAGACTACGTGAGTTTCTTATAGGCAAAATTTGGTTGGGTTATGTTTTTTAAAAACTATTCAGCCAGTCTATATCTTTAAAGTAAAATTTAATTCATTTGCATTCAAGGTTACCACTGATATGTGAGGATTTCTTCCTGTCATTTTGTTTATTGTTTGTTGGTTGCTCTGTAGACCCTTTGTTCCTTTATCTCTCTTTCTCTCTGTTTACCTTCACGGTTTGGTGGCACCATTTGACTCCATTTTCTTACTTATTTGTGTTATTTGCTCCACCAGTGAGTTTTATACTTTCATGTGTTTTCATCATTGTAGATATTGACCTTTTGCTTCTAGGTATAGGACCCTTTAGAGCATGTCTTGTAGAGCTGATCTAGTGGTGATGAATTTCCTGCTTTTGCTTGTCTGGGAGTCTTTACTTCTACAATTATGAAAGTTAAGTTTGCTTGGTATAGTATTATTGGATGACTTTTTTTTTCAGCACTTTGGATATATTATCCCATTCTCTCATGGCTTGTAAGGTTTCTGCTGAGAAATCTGTAACTGTTCTGGTGGGTTTTCCTTATATGTGACTACATGCTTTTCTGTTGTTATTTCTAGATATTTTTCTAAGTTTTATTAGAGATCAAGAGTATTCCAGATACCCTTTACAAAAATGGAAGCAGTCAATACATAGGGGAGTGGGACAATGGTTTTACATTTTCTCTCTCTTTTGTTTTATCCAGTAAACAGAATATTTACAAGTAAAATCTTAGGCAGAAGTCCAATATATAAACCAATATATAAGCAATTTATTTAACCATGGGATGAGGGCTGGGACATCTGCCTGCTCATTGTCCCGTGGTATGGTTCTTCTTGAGAACACTGAGGCCTTAGTGCACACAGCATGAAAACCAGTGTGCACCACTGTTTTTTTTCACCACTGGTTTTTCAAAGGTATTTTTGTGGCTCTATCCAATTCCCTCAGGTAGAAAAATAACTCAATGATCTAAGACATAGCCCTGGCTTTTAGTAAATACCACGTATTTGCCAGGTGCATATGCTCTCTTTCTAAGAACCCTGTTGGAGTGGCTGAAGCTGGTAGTTGGTTTTGAATTTGGAGATTGATATTCTGTTGCCTCATTTCCATTGTTATTGGTGGCTGTGGGTAACAAGAAAGGGCTTTGTAAGCCTGAAAAGAGCTATGAAAACACAATGTATCATTACTTATTTTGATGGTGCTTTTCTCACTGATGGTGCACCAGGACTAAAACCTTTTTCCTCAAACCACATACACCTCCCCACAATAATCATACTTCAGATTCCAGATTTTTATTCATCTTTAATATTTCAGTCTGTGTAGCACCTCCTTCAGAGGCCTCTTTTGTCTTTTCTAGAAAATCTTTCTTCAGATTGGTAGCATTTTTTCATGCTATACTGCAGTTGTTTGCTTATGTTTCTCCTTCCATCAAGTTATGAACTCTATAAGGGAAGGGACTGAATCATTCATCTCTTTATTTTCAATGCTTAAGATAGAACTTATGTCATTATAGATATTATAAATTAATTTTACATTTGATAAAAAGACAATGTTTAAAAATAAATTAATACATGCCAATGGCAAAAGAGATAACTAGAAGAAGGAAGAAGGGACATACATTTTATAATTTATCCAGTTTTGAGAACTTGTGCCTCATTTGATATTAACACAAAGTCTTAAGGAAACCAGATAGTCTGTTCCTCCAGATCCTCAAGAGAACCAGCTGATGATTATGACCCATACACAGATGCAAATGTTTCAAGTTCTAGTCACGTCATGGATTCTCAATTCCTAGATGTTTAGATATGAAATTAACTGTTAAAATCATTCCTATGCCCATGTCTTGTTAATTTGTAGCTGGCATTTTTATATATTTTTTGAGATTGCTGTTACTGAGATTTGTCTTTTTTTGCTTGTTTCTTTCTTAGTATTGATAGTTCCATTCTACTGTGAGTTCTTATAGTTCAGCAGTTATCATTTTCCTTCATGTAGCTCCCCTCAGTGTGTAGCCCACAGCAAGAGGACTTGCTGATTGACAAAGCAGGCATCACCTAAACCATATTTATGAGAGTAAAGTTTATGACACCAGAAATAAGCATGCTGGTATTTAGATGTTAGACGTTTAAAATTATAATGAATTGTAATTAAATTAATTAAAATAAAATAAACATATAATTAAAATAACTTTCAATTATGCATGTATACACACACACACGCACACATACGTAACACACACACAGTACCACACCTGGGCTTGTATGTCTGGGCAGTATATTTCCCCTTTTTTGCACATTTGAGAATAAAATTAATCAAGGAATTCAACAGCCATAATGAAAGTAATAAAGCATTCTACAAGTAGAAGCAGCAGTGTCTAAGTGCTATAATCACAGAGTCATAGTCTATGGAAAATAATTAATGCCTAAGTGACATCAATGATGAAGCTGCCTTCCTAGCTTAGGTGAGGCCTTAGTCCATGTAAAATGGAGAAAATGTCTGAATGCAGTGAAGTGTGGATACAGAACCAAACTAAAATTCAGTGAATCAGGCTGCTGACCTGGATCCTTCATCTTTAGGGGTCTTTTGGTCTATAAAAGTCCAAGCAGAATGTCGAGGGCTTTACTGAAGCCTATATTGAGGATGTGAGCCAGTTAATACAAAATCAATCTAGAGGCTCCTTTACTTAACAATAACACATTAACTTCTTCAACCATTACTAGGTCTTTGGAGAGAGTACATCCACATATGATTTTAAAAAGCTACATTCTAGATGCATTAAAATGAAAAAAATAGTGCTGATTAAAAAGTACTGGAACAGAACACAACTAAATATTTATGAGATTTTAAGTTAAGAAAGGTTTCTCTAGGTGTAGCAACTCAAGGAGAAGCAATAAAAGAAAAGCACATTGGCAATGTATAAATTAAAACTTGTGAATGTTACAAAATAAAACAGAAAGCAAACAAAAGTATATTGAAAAAAGCAAATATATTGAAAAATAGGTAAGAGGATAAGAGACTCTGTATAGCCAGAACTCCTTAAATGCATTCAATTTTATTAGAAAAAAAAAAAAAGAATGTGTTAAGTCTTTAATTTTATGGAAACATGTAGGGTTCAGGAAGACAATGTGGCAAGATAGGAAGGTCAGAAAAAGACACAGAATATCTACTTTCTTGTGGCCACAAAACATTGTTCGTGGCACTGAGCCTGGAACAGAGTTGGCATTTGCACAAATGAAGCGGGGGCATAGCTGGGACTGAGCAGTGTCTGGCTCCCCCTTAGTTGCCTCACGAATGGGGTTAGGGATGCTGTGCCTGAACTTCTTGAGGGCATCATTCACGTAGGTCTGTAAGAAGGGAGATCTCTAAGGACTGTACAATGCACAGCTCTATAAGACAATCCTGAGAGAGGCCCCTTTCTCATACAGTTCTACCAGAATTTAAAAAGGCTATGTTAATGAAGTGAATAATAAACAGAGGCAGCTGTTAGACTTTGGAGGAAAAATCTGGAAAGGGTTTTGGAAGAGCCTTGTGTATGCAGTACGAAGCATGTTATAATAAGAAAATTGTTTTGGATTGCAGAGAAAAAAGATTGGTTTGAAGCCGGGCATAGTGGCTCACACCTGTAATCTCAGCACTTTGGGAGGCTGAGGCGGGCGGGTCACCTGAGGTCAGGGGTTGAGACCGGCCTGGCCAACATGCTGAAACACTGTCTCTACTTAAAAACAATACAAAAATTAGCTGGCCTGGTGGCACATGCCTGTAATCCCAGCTACTTGGGACACTGAGGCAGGATAATCACTTGAGCCTAGGAGGCGGAGGTTGCAGTGAGCCGAGATCACGCCACTGCACTGTAGCCTGGGCGACAGAGCAAGATTCTATCTCCAAAAAAAAAAAAAAAAAAGATTGGTTTGAATTTGTGCTCAGCAACTTTTTGGTATTTCAGACCTATAGCAACTCCTTTCGATTCTTGTAATAAATGCAGATCCCCTAAATATTTGTGGTTCTGTGCAGACTCACCTGCTTTGCCTGACTCCACCCTTCATGTAACGAAATCCTGATGGGAAGAAAGTTCATACAAACTAGACTACATGACAAGACTACCTCTATTTCTGTATCTCTATCTCTAGCATGTCTGATCTGTATCTATATCAAAGAAAGTACGGAGAATTTCAGGAGTAGATTGGCTGAAGGTGTGCTTGCATGAAGGGGTTTAAAGGCTAGCTGCGCTTTTATTTGCTGTCTCCATCTCTGTCTTCTTCTTTTGTGTGTGTGTGTGGGCCTCATTGGCTCTTAATGCAGCTGGGAAAGATGCTTACAAACAGTTGTGGTGCTCATCATTTTACCCCTCATGAATTCTGAGGAAGTAGAAGGCCATGCCCTGTCCCATACCATCTCCCAGAATCCAAAAGTTAAATCTCAGGGAGATGCTCTGATTGGTGTTCACTGGGGCAAAGGCCCAGCCCCTAGAGTAATTACTGCCTTTAGGAGGATAGGATCTCACTGAATTACATGCTCATTCCTGCAAGTGGAGTGGGCAAAGGCAGCTTGAGTGTCAGTCCCATCAGAACCATGTAGGAAAGGAGAGAGGCAGTTCCTCCTTAAAAAGGGAGTTACAGGCAGGCAAATAGGGCAGATGGCTGCGACAAGTGTACAGAATTGTATGCATTACAATGTAATGTATACATGAAAAAATGTACAATCCAACAGGTAATCAAAAAAACACGAAATAAAGGAGACGATGTTTTTCACTCATCAGACTGAGAAATAATAGATAAATGATAACATTATGTGATGGAGGGAAATAGAAACTTTGACTTTCTGCTTTGTAAGATTTTTCTTGAGAGAAAATAATCGTGTTATAAAATAATATTTAATATAATAAAAATTTTAATTGTTATGTGAAATCAGGACATACACTGTACAATAAGTCTAAGTCTTTATAACTTTTTTAGTAAAAATAGTATGTGTATGTATATGTATATATATTGACTGAATATCTATATTCAGTGTTGGTAGAATTATGTCTCTTAGTGGTGGGGTTATACGTGGTTTTAATTTTCTCCATGCTTTTTATACATTCCCCAATTATCTTCAGTGCATGTTTATAATTGTGTTTATTTTTAATTTCAAGATGTTAAAAATATAGTACACTACAGAGAATAATATAGCAAATACTCATGTACTGACAACTTAAATTAGCAATTACCATGTTGTTGTATTTAAGTCTTTTTTTTTTTTTTTTTTTTTTTTTTTTTTGAGATGGAGTCTCGCTCTTTCACCCAGGCTGGAGTGCAGTGGCGCGATCTCGGCTCACTGCAGGCTCCGCCCCCCGGGGTTCACGCCATTCTCCTGCCTCAGCCTCCCACGTAGCTGGGACTACAGGCGCCTGCCACCTCGCCCGGCTAATTTTTTGTATTTTTAGTAGAGACGGGGTTTCACCGTGTTAGCCAGGATGGTCTCGATCTCCTGACCTCGTGATCCGCCCGCCTCGGCCTCCCAAAGTGCTGGGATTACAGGCGTGAGCCACCGCGCCCGGCCGTCTTTTTTTAAGAAAAAGAAATAGTCCCTTTTATCCACCATCCTCAGCACTATTCTCTTTACTTCTCTGAAGCTAACCACTGTGATTAATTTGATGAATAAACTGCCAACCCATTTCCATACATTTCTATATGTTACTTGATTGTATTCATTTTATAATTAGAAAAATAGCATATCAATATGCTATGGGAACAAAGTCCCCCAAATTTCAGTGGCTGACAGCAAAAAAGGTTTGTTTCCTGACACTTGCTGATTCCCATCATTGGTACAGATGTTTTCCTAATATTTATGTTTCTTTGATCCTTTCAAAGGGAATGCAGGAAGGTGGGTATGCAGTACATAGGCTCAAATGGTTACTTTATATCATAAGCTGCCTATTTAAGCCTATTGCTTTTAAAAAATAGTGTAATTTATTACCACATTCTAGCTCCTTCAAATGGCACTGATACATCTATGAGAATGTGCCAAGAGCAGGTAATTGCCCGTCGATGGGCATTAACAACTGTCTACTAAATTCATTTAGATTAGCTTTTGTTCCCTTGCACCTCAGCTCTCAATGGTCTCAGGATGCCCTTGTTTGACTACCTATTTTGGATAAACTTATTTGGTTCAGCCTTGGAAATCAGCCTTATGCACCATATTCCATAAACAGCCTTCAGCCTCATTCCCTTTGGGTAGGAACACAGCAGATGCTCAGTTACTATTTGTTGAAAGCAATTGTTGGAAGGCCTGATGCTCTTTCTCCAAGCCAACTGTGCAAGACTGGCTGGCCAGGGCTGGTTTCCATAAGGCCTACCAGTCAAGGAGGAGGAGAAATGGTGAAACTCAATCCTGAGCTTGATTTTAGTCTTAAATAATATAATTGCATTTAAAATTATGTGTGCAATACCCTATAACTTAACAAGGATTTCTTTTTACATGGGAAAATAGCAGGCACCCAGAGAGTGCAGTTCTCTGTATGGTGGAATGGGTGAACTGTTGCTTCTCCTCTGGACATAGTAATAACTTCTAAAACCAGAAATAAAGTCCATGCTTATAAGTCACTCTGTTTGTTGTGTCTGAAGAGAGGAGTTCTGTATGACCAGATTTGGGTGGGACTTGTCCAAATTTGTCCTCTGAACACAGAGTTGTCCATTTTTGGCTTTGGTCCTTCTACCCTCTCATTCCAGAGCAGGGCTGCTGAATCTGGTACCCTCAGCTCCCCTACCCTCCCCACTGCTCACATCCCAAGAGAATGCAATGCTATGTCCTGCCGAATTTTGGCTAGGTTTCTTTACATCTCTCAGACCCGTATCATAAACTCAATATTTCTGTTTGGCTGGCAACTTTGCTTCTCTCCTCTGTTCTCACCTCACTCCCCATTTTCTTGTTCTATTTATTGCCAACCAAGTCTACATTTCTACCACATTTCGGCAAGTGAAATAGCAGCTTTCCTGAATCCTCATCAAGGAAAAGGGAACATTACAATTGAACACTTTGTGACTGTAATTGAAAATTATTCAAAAAGGTTGTTTTCAAAATCCATTAAAGGATACTTTTCAAACGTTATTTCTGAAATTCAGCATTTCAACCTTAGATTTGTGAACTCTTCTCTTTAGTCTAATGTGGATGAATTTATGGGGAAACGAATAAGCTAATGAAGCGTCTCTACTCTGTGAAAAGTGATTGTGATAATGCATTCAGTTTCCCATAATGCCAGAAAGGCACAGCAAATTACTGCAGCTGCTCCATCGATGGTGGTTTTGTTTTTCCTAATTAGTAGCTTCTTTTGTATTCTCACCAGAACACATGTGACTCTCATGAACTTTTTTGTTGTCATATTTCTCAAGTTGTGAGGTATTACAGGTTCATGTGAAGTTATTTTTATTGTGGCACAAGTGCTGGATACATTAACACACATTTTAAAAGACTGGTAGGAACAAAATGGATGTGTTCTGCAGTATCCAAGTTTAGCTCTTGCATTGCCCAAATTAGAAGCTTTAATCAAAAACATAATAAGCTTTTGTGTATTTTGCACATGAACGTATGCCTGAGCCAAAAGAAAGAAGTGCAAAAGAACCCTCAATTTTGTTACTGGGGGCTTGGTTGCTGAAGCAAACAGATCTAGGATAAAGCAATATGTATTGTGTTTTATCTGTGAACCATATGGGTTGCATGTAGCCATAGTGGCCAGAGGAGCATCACAGGAAACACAGATCCATCATGTTGAGACTCTGGTTGGAGACAGTTTGTATGAGGTTCTTTCTGTCAGTAGCTTCCTACCTACTGTAACTCTCACCAATTAGGTGAACTTAGAGAAATTAACTTTTGGGATTATGTAACATAAAATTTCGTTGAAAAGCATGTTTGAAAATTAAAAGCACAGTTGTGCATGACAGATTTAATTATTCCAAATTCAGACTGTATTGTTTCAAACCCTGCTTCTGCCTTTGGGTGAATCAGTAGGTCCTACTTTGTAGATCTGAATGCTGAGATTTACCTAACATCAATTTCTCGATGCCGAGTGAGCCTCCTCTTACTGAGTAAGGTGATAGTTGTCATTAACCCAAAAGTCCAATTCCAAAGTCTCATCTGAGACAAAGCAAGTCCCTTCTGCCTATGAGCCTGTAACATCAAAAGCAAGTTAGTTACTTCCAAGATACAGTGGGGGTACAGACATTGAACAAATGCTCCCATTCCAAATGGGAGAAATTGACCAAAATGAAGGGGCTACAGACCACAGGCAAGTCTGAAATCCAGTGGGACAGTCAAGTCTTAAAGCTCCAAAATGACATCCTTTGACTCCATATCTCACATCCAGGTCATGCTGATGCAACAGGTGGCCTCTCATGTCCTTGGGCAGCTCCACTCTTGTGGCTTTGTAAGGTACAGTGCCCACCCCCCACCCACTCCCAGCTGCTTTCATGGGCTGGCGTTAAGTGTCTGTGGCTTTTCTGGGCACACAGTGCAAGCTGTCAGTGGATCTACCATTCTGAGGTCTGGAGGACGGATGGTGGCCATCTTCTCACAGCTCCACTAGGCAGTTCCCCAGTGGGGACTGCTCGGACCCCACATTTCCCTTCTGTACTGTTCTAGCAGAGGTTTTTCATGAGGGTTCCACCCCTGCAGCAAACTTCTACCTGGACATCCAGGTGTTTCCATACATCGTCTGAAATCTAAGCAGAGGTTCCCAAACCTCAATTATTGACTTCTGTGCACCCACAGGTCCACTATCATGTGTAAGCTGCCAATGCTTTGTGGTTGCATCCTCTGAAGCAACAGCCTGAGCTCTATGTTGGCCCCTTTTAGCCACAGCGGGGACACAGAGCACCAAGTCCCAAGACTGCACAAAGCAGAAAGGCCCTGGGCTAAGCCCATTAAACCATTTTTTCCTCCTAGGCCTCCAGGCCTGTGATGGCAAGGGCTGCTGTGAAGACCTCTGACATGTCCTAGAGACATTTTCCCCATTGTCTTGAGATTAACATTTGGCTTCTCATTACTCATGCAAATCTCTGCAGCTGGCTTAAATTTCTCCTCAGAAAAATGGGTTTTTCTTTTCTATTGTGTCATCAGGCAGCAAATTTTCCAAACTCTCATGTTCTGTTTCCATTTTAAACATAAGCTCCAGTTCCAAACCATCTCTTTGTAAGTGCCTGGCCAATATGGTGAAACCCCATTTCTACTGAAAATAGAAAAATTAGCCAATTGTGGTGGCACATGCCTGTAGCTCCAGCTACTCATGAGGCTGAGGCAAGAGAATCGCTTTGACCAGTGAGGGGGAGGTTGCAGTGAGTCAAGAATGCACCACTCTGCACTCCAGCCTGGGCTACGAAGTGAGACTCTGTCTCAAAAAAAAAAAATCTTGCATTTTCTCTGACATTAATAGGCATGCAAGACATGCTAATTTTTTTCTGTTTTCCTTTTGTCCTTATTGTGAGAGGTAGGGAGATATGGAGAGAGATGGGGTGAAGCTGGCACAATGTGAAGATAAAAGTGAAAGACGGTAATGGTATTTCACTAAAATGTTTTCCTTAGCTTTTGAAAACTGTTAAGATTTATCCCACTCTACTCCTCAAGACTTCCAAGCTATACATGTCTATAGGAATGTTTGTGTTGTACTACTCCGTATCTCCCTTTTGTTGAGTATAGGAGTAAATAGAAGTTGATGTTACTTTTAGATCAAGCTATTTCTGAGAATCTGAATGTGATCATCATGCCTCTCTTTATCTTTCTTCTCCTACCTGTCCATCACTCTCATGTTTGCTTTCCAATTCTTTTCCTTTTTTTCTCTTAGCAGTTTGGGATCAGAAATGATTCTAAGTAAACTTTAGATCTTGCTCTTTTGTGTTGGAATCAAGGGAATGCAGGATTTTATTTTGAATAATATTGAAGGAAGTGTGGGTTACCTAATATATCACTTTTATAATATTAAAACTTTTGATATCATTTTTAATTATAGCAGTTACTGATAATTATTGAAATAATTATTGAAAATGATTATTGAAATAATTATTGAAAATGATTATTGAAATAATTATTGAAAATGATTATTGAAATAATTATTGAAAATGATTATTGAAATAATTATTGAAAATGATTATTGAAATAATTATTGAAAATGATTATTGAAATAATTATTGAAAATGATTATTTTCAGTTATTTGACTAAAAACATTTTAATTTCACTTTTTTTAAAGTATACTTTAAGTTCTAGGGTACACATGCAGAATGTGCAGGTTTGTTACACAGGTATACATGTGCCCTGGTGGATTGCTGCACTCATCAAGCTGTCATCTACATTAGGTGTTTCTCTTAAACTCATAAAAATTTTCTAAATGACTCTTCTAGATCAGAAGGCATGAATAGTTTTCAGTCACACAGGGCTGGTGATTCCACGTACGAAGTTCTGAATCGGTTTTAAATTACTTATTTCTTATATGGTTATGAAACAGATTACGGTTTTCAGTTTTTCAAAACTGACATTGCAAGATGAAACAATTAGTGAGAATGTTTGCTTTTTGTGACTGAGGAAGGACAGTAATAGCTAATAATTAATTAGAATGATGAGACACCATTTAAGAGTACTTTTTTGAGGTACTCTAATTTCTTATCTCAACTTGAAAATGTAAAAAAGATGAGACATTTGGGATTTTTTTTTTTTTTTGCTGTTGGGCCAATATGTTTGTTATTTATTGCTGCAGTAATGAATTACTACAAACCTAGTGGCTTAAAACAACAGTTTTATAGTTCTGGAGGTCAGAAGTCTAAAATGGGACCACAGGACCTATTCCAGAGTGTTCTTCCTGGAAGCTCTAGGGGAAAATGTGTTTCCTTGCCTATTTCAGCTTTTAGAAGCTCCCTACATTCCCTGGCTCATGGACCCTTCCTCTATCTTCAAACTCAGCAACATAACATCTGTACTCCTCTCCGATCTCTGCTTCTGTTGTCTCCTTCTTTCTTTTTTCTTCTGCCTCTCTCTTTCACTTATAAGAACACTTGTGATTACATTGAACTCACCTGGATAAGCCAGGCTAACATCTCATAGCAAGAGTCTTAACTTAATTACATTTGCCCAATCTTAATTTCTTTTACTGTGTAAGGTAACATATGCACAGGTTCTGAGGATTAGGTCATGAACATCTTTGATGGGCCAATATTCAGCCTACCATGGCAGTATCGGAATTCTGAAATCTTTGAAGTAAAAGGGAAAAAAATTAATGAAAGCTTCTAGGAATCAAGGTCATAAAAGGCAATCAAATATTGAAAAATGGGCACGATGAGAACTGACAGATGAATACCAGCAATAAATATGTCATAATGCAGCAGCAAATGTTTCAGATATATAAGAAGGACATCCACACAAAGGTATTTTTTGCAGCTTAACAACAGCATACAAAAGGAATAGAAAACAAGTAATAGAGTGAGAGATGGATGGGGTCAAAAAATACTTGTCAGAAAGGTGATGATTTAGAAAGTATATGGCCATTACTGTGAGAATAACAGAGTGGCACTTTTTTATTCTCAATTTTCACTGGTGATCAGATAGTTGACCTCCATGAGACAAAAATAAGTCAGGGATTACTATAAAAATATGGAATTGGGATTCATCTTTTTAAGCAAAAATTTTGCCATCTTCTGAAGTGGAAAGGTAAAAAGTCAAATAGTCTGATGTAGGTATAAAAGCTTAATTTTTATTTTGGAAATCATAATTTATATCTATAAATCCCATTTAAATGTACACTAATTTGTTGTCCAAAAGATATGCACATATTAGAAAATCATAACTTTTTCATTGGTAATAATCAAAATGATGAATTCTTGTTTCTCTCTCCACCTGCCCCCACCCCCTCCCCACCTTGTATCAGACAGTATACTTCTCTCCATTCTGTTGGCTGGCTTTAGTTCAGGCCTTCTTTTCCTATTTCCTGGATTATTCTTTTAGTCTAATTTATCTCTAGATTTTTATCTACCCCTCTCTAAAGTACTTTATATTATGCTGTTATATTAATTAATTATGTCATTCCATGCTTAAAAACCTTTAATTTATTGCTGGAGAATAAACTTTACACCTTTTGGCCTGACATTGAAGCCCTTCTAAAATTAGTTGCCCTGATATGAATGAGTGACGTGCTGCAGGGGAAAGAGGTGAGGAGTTGGGAGACCTTGGCTGCTGCCCAATTCTACTGCTTACCGAACTGTGAACTTGGGCAAAGCAATTAGCTTCCATGAGCCAGAGCTACTTCATCTTGAAATTGTAGAGTATCATAATGCCTGGATTAAAAGGTTGTTAAGGGAATCACATTTTTAAAACAATGACTATGAAAGCACTTTAAGTGGACAACAAAATGTTATCCTTATTCTTGTTTGTGATTATTCTTCCCATCTTTTCCTCCACTGAATGTCCTTATGCACTGTCTACTCTGAAGTATTTAATATTCTTCATAAATAGCCCACATTTTACTTTTTTGTATTAGTTTTCTATTGCTGCTGCAACCACAGTACACATAAATTTGGGGGCTTAAAATTATGCAAATTTATTATCTTATAATTCTAGAGGTCAGAAGCCAAAAACGGGCCTCAGTAGGCTAAAATCAAGGTGTTGGCAGAGCTGTGTTTCTTCTGGATGTGCTGTGGGGAATTTGTCTGTTTGCCTTTTCTGGCATCTAGAGGCCACCCACATTCCAGCAATTGCATCACTCTGACCTCTGCTTTTGTTCTCCTGTCTCCTTCTCTGACTCACACTCCTGTGTCCCTCCTAGAACTATCATGACCGTGACCATGTTTAGGGCCCACTTAGATAATCCAGGATAATTTCCCCATCTCAATTCCCTTAATTTAATCACTCTACAAAGTCCCTTTTGCCCAGTAAGGTAATGTAGGGGTTCAGATATAGACACTTCCAGGGACCAATTTTTTTGCCTACCACGTTTTGCTTAGTTTCTCCTTCCACCTTGGGTTTGCTACTCCCATAGCACAAGTGCACATCCTACTTAAGTGTCTTCTTTGCTACAAACCTTTCCAATTACTCCCAACTGGAAAAAAATCTCTTTCCTTAGTAAACTCTCTTGGTAGGAGAAACATTTTTAGGGTGGTCACGTGTTTCCTCCACCAATCTTCAACTGGATATTTTGAGTGTTGCTTTCGTAGCTACTCTCCACTTCCCAGATCTGCGAAGACAGGTGCTGACGGGGGACCCAAGGGGAGGGCAGATGATGAATAAAAGACTTAATTGTTTTAGAGCTCAGAGAGAAATCCTCCCATTGCTTTTCACAGCACCATGAAGGAACAAAATAAAGGGTTTTAATTAGTTGACTATAAGCAGCTTCTTGGACTTTCTGAAGTGATTTTGAGAAAAGAGACAAACAAGAAAGAACAAGCCCAGCAGTTACCTGTTCTTCCATGAAGCTCTGCCTAAGGATCAGGATGCTTAGCTTCCATCATAAACTCGACTGACAAGAGCCAAAAGTGTTTTAGGGTAAGACTGAGTCAACTGGTTCACAGGTCTTAAGCTTAGAAAAATAAGAATTTTTTTCATTGGACTGGAAGAATGGAAGCACAGTCTGTTTCTCTTAGACATAAATAACAAATAATGCATAATACACATATATTTTGTTTTTAGGATCACACATTTTTTTTCTAGCTAATTCCCAATATCTTTTAGCATTAGAATTTAAGGCTAACATAATTGTGACTAAAATTATAGTTTAGCCATAGAAAGATGTTAGCAGGATTCTTTCTTTTTCTTTAAAGAAATATTTATCTAAAAAGATTTTATTCATAGTTCACAGGTTGGGCTTTAAAAAATTGGAGATAATTTTTAATTAAAAAAACTAGGTATCTTTCTCTACCTGATGATAATTATATAGATAATACAATTACTAAGTTTTTTAAAAAAGTGATTATGGACAAGGACAGGTGTTTCAATGCTTAAAAAGAAAAACAAAAACAAAACCTCATCTAATAGAATCAGGTTATAAAGTAATCAGAATTCATCAGCAATAAACTTTAATTCCATGGTACTGTACTGTTATCTGTCAAACATTCTTACAATTAAGAGAAAATATCTCCCAGCGTTTCCATGGTGCTAGAGCATTCCAGTAGAACAGCCAACCCACACAGGGCTGAGGAGCTATAAAATATTAATTCAGTATAAGTATGCATCCGACAATCTTAACATTTATTATAGGTTATAGCAATTTTGCCCTAACAAGTGATTCAGTTAAAATGAACACTGCCAAATATTGGAGAACAGGGCACACCTTCCCACTTTCTCAAAAGACAGGTTTTTTTTTAAAAAAAACTTAAGATAATAAGGACCATTTGCACAATAGAGAGCTTTTCATAATCACCATTTATATATCATGAGGCATAAGGAAGGATGAGGGTTGAATAACACCCATTGGAAATGTAGCTGGGGTATGCATGTAGGTGGCAGGGTGGGAGATTTTAGGGGCACAGCTAAAACAAGTTCGTTTCCAATAGGACTTACTTGTCAGGAATCAAAGAACTGATAGTTTAAAGTGGAAGAAAGAGGCTCTTTTTCCTAACCAATGCCGGAGGAAGAAAATATCTGAAAGGGAAGAAGGGGGCTTGGATCCTGTTTCACCAATCCTAACAGTGGCTCATCAGGGTGCCAGAAATAACACCACTTAGACAGGAACCACACTGCATGTTGAACAAACTAAAAATCGTCATTTCTATTCCCAGTTAGAGAGAGGGCTTCATATAAGGTTTCTGTAAACTAAGCTAGTCCTCCTATGTCAGGAGTATTCATAACTTGTGAATGGGAAGCTTCTTTCATTATGTATATTTTCCCCTAAAACATTCCGTTTATTTGTTAAAAATATTTATAAGAGGCTGAGATTTACAGTTAACTATTTTTAGAACTAGTGAAAAGTCTAACAAATAATGTTTATTACTCACTCTTGTCGCTCAGGCTGGAGTGCAGTGGCACAATCTTGGCTCATTGCAACCTCCATGTCCCAGGTTCAAGCTAGTCTCCTGCTTCAGCCTCCCGAGTAGGTGGGATTACAGACATGCATCACCACAACCGCCTAATTTTTGTATTTTTAGTAGAAACAGGGTTTCATCATGTTGGCCAGGATGGTGTGGAACTCCTGACCTCAGGTGATCTGCCCGCCTCGGCCTCCCAAAGTGCTGGGATTACAGGTGTGAGCCCCTGTAATGTCTTTTTAGTGACTCATTTTGGCATTAGTCATTCCTTTAACTATCATAGCTGGCACTTTTATCTGAAACGCTATAGTGAAGAAAGTCTAGTATAGATTCCAGGGAGCTATAATGTTAACACCAGTGCCTCATTTGCAAAGTATTTGGGAGATGGAAAGGGATTTCTTGTTCAAAAATATTTAAGCCAATATTTTCTCACCCTCTCATCAATGATTGATTTTTTTACTCTTTCTAGTTTTTCAGACACTCATGGCCAGGGTCTGTAGGCATTGTCTTTTAACGAATGAAGAAAATATGAGTACCGAAATATACGTGTCTTAAATAAGAAAATAAATACTTCAAACAACAAAATAAAGCCTTCTTTTTACTATTAAAATGACTACTCCCAACAGAAAAATGAGCAGAGGAATGAATATGTAATTCACAATAATTTAATTATGAAAATAATATTATAATTTTTAATAAGACCTAACATTTACTAGTTTTTTAATTACGATTTTATTTTATTTTTATGAGAACCCCAAGGAGGAGGCTTTACTATTATTATTCTTGTTTTGCAGAGAATTTCTCTAACTTATCTAATATGACACAACTCTATGCAGAGAACCAAAATGCAAATATAGACCATGTGATTTTAGAGTCCAGGCTTTCACCATTGAAAAGTTTAAACTGATGAATGTAAGGAAGGAAGGAAGAAAGGGAAGAAAAAGAGAAAAAGAAGAGAATAATGGTCTACTCCTTTTACCTATCAAGTTGGCAGCTTTTGATTTTATTGTGGTTTTTAAAGATCAATTCTCAATGTTAGTGAAGGCTGGAGGAAACTTGAACTCATAATATTTGTGGGACTATTGATGACACCATCTAACTCCCTTGCTAAAGCAGTTGACTCAGGGATGAGCACATGACCCAAATTCATCCAACGTGAAGTTTAGGCCTTTTGTTTGAGAATTGGAGAAGATGTGTTTTA
Organism: Symphalangus syndactylus; assembly: GCF_028878055.3. Taxonomy (NCBI): domain Eukaryota; kingdom Metazoa; phylum Chordata; class Mammalia; order Primates; family Hylobatidae; genus Symphalangus; species Symphalangus syndactylus. The sequence goes on from NC_072441.2 coordinate 22,909,127, forward strand.
TTCTCTGAACCTCAAGGAGTAAAAGTGTATTTCTAAGAGTAATTTGCAGCCCATTTTGTATCCGTGAGGCTCATATCACTGTAGGCAGAGCAGGAGACCAAAACAAGCAGAGTTCTTGGTGGCATTGTTGAGCTACTGGAGAAAACCAATTCTGTGACCTGAATTATTTCTAGACTCTGCTTATGAGATACATTAAAAAGGCTTTATTTAAGCCTTTCCATTGATTGAGGCTTTTTTTTTTTTCAGTAAATGGCAACTGAAGACATTGTGATTGATATGCACATCAAAAGCCTTAGCATTTTGAATTTGATTTGACTAAGCCATTTCAGCACAAGGATTTTATAATAATGATATAATCAGGAGCAATGTGCAATGATAAAGCCATAAGAATGTAGCACTTTATTCTATAGGATAAAACAGTATGAATGAAAATATAACCAAATTACTTTGTTTTAAATACAAAACATTGGGAAAAAAACTAATTTTCCAACAATAAAGGATTGATTGATAAATTATGGTACATTAATATGATAAAATAGTATGGTGACACAATATTATAATGCCACAGGCAGTTTCCTAACACAGAAATATTTACAGTATATTTAAGTGAAAAAGGCAGGTTAAAAACATATACATGACTGTGTGCGGTGGCTCACACTTGTAATCCCAGCACCCCATCTCTATAAAAATAGAAAAAAAAAGCTGGGCGTGGTGGTACATGCCTGTAGTCCCAGCTACTCAGGAGGCTGAGGCAGGAGAACTGCTTGAACGCAGGAGGCAGAAGCTGCAATGAGCCGAGATCACTCCACTGCACTCTGGTCTGGGTGACAGAGTGAGACTCTGTCTCAAAAATAAGATAAAATAAAATAAACAAGTGTTTGCTTTTGTGTGTATATGTAAAAGCATATAGATAATATCGAGCTGTTTAAATAATGTATACTATCAAAATATTAAATATATTAAACTAATTTAATTAAATAGATTAAATCAGTATTTTACTAAACACATATATATGCACATACACGTGTATTAAAGAATATAAAGCTCTTAAAATATTATTTCTGAAAGTGGGATATTGTAGGTAATTTCAATTTTTTATTTATATTTTTTCAATATTTAAGAGTATACATTTTTGTCAAATAATAATGAAGGCTACCGCTGAATAACTATACTTTATCTCAACTTGAAGTGCACAACGTTTGAGATCTTAACAAGAGTTTATAATATTTCTATGCGTTCCTGTAATGCATGAATACCTAACACCACTTTCAGGGAAGCCCTCAGTGCCTGTTGCTTGCAGAAGCAGAAAAGTTCTCACTGCCTGGAGATTCAAGGTTGCAGTCAGAGCTGATCCTCTAACCTCTCCCCGGCTCCTCTGCTCATCTTTAAGCACGCTGTGATTTTTTTCCCTTTTCCTTGAGACTTAGCTCTACAATTTTATTTATTGTTCCTCCCCCCCAATTCTGTCACCTCAGTCACATCTTTACGGTATTATTTCTTTTTATTTCACTCTCATATTCACCATTTTTCGACTTCATAAGCTTTCTGTGGGCACCTTTATGTCTTTTCCCCTGCTTTACCTAATTATTCTTTTGTTAATTCCTTCATTTATTGTTTTACTTTTTCATTCACTTATTTTTTCACTTATTAAGCTATGTCCCCTGCAAAAATTCATCCATCTATCCATCCATCCATCCATCCATCCATCCATCCATCCATCCATCCAGGCATTCATCCCTTCCTCCCTTAATAGTCTCCAGCATGGGTCAGATGCTGATATGCACAACACAACCCATAGAGAACAAATACACAACATGCCTAATTCTTTCTTACACTATTGACTAGAGGGATCTAAATGAATGGTTGGTATTAAGGAGCAAAAAAAGAGGGCCCAGTAATTAAGTGAGGGCAATAGAAGGGAGAACCAAAGATAAATTTCTGGTTAGGCTTTTACAGCAAATTTGCCTTTCTCCTTTCCTCTTCAGACAAAATAAGCTTTTTAAGCTTTCATCTTAGCCAAGCATATCTCTCATTAAGTCCTGCCTTGCCTCTCTCAGACACTCAATTCTCTGTTTTCATTCTCACTTAATGTTAAGGAAAGAGGGAGGTCGAGGCAGGTGGATTACCTGAGATCGGGAGTTCGAGACCAGGCTGACCAACATGAAACCCTGTCTCTACTAAAAATACAAAATTAGCCAGGCATGGTGACACATTCCTGTAATCTCAGCTACTCAGGAGGCTGAGGCAGGAGAATCGCATGAACTCGGGTGGGGGAGGTTGCAGTGAGCTGAGATCGCGCCATTGCACTCCAACCTGGGCAACAAGGGCAAAACTCTGTCTCAAAAAAACAAAAACAAAAACAAAACAAAACCAAACCCAAAAAACAAAAAACAGAAAAACAAAAACCAAAACCAAAGAAGCTTCTTTAGACTTTGTACATAGCCTTCGTATCCACTAGGATGTATATTCCATGAAGGCAGGGATTTTCGTTCATTTAACTAACTTTTATATGCTGAACAAATATTAATTGGATGTTGAATAAAAGAATGCTTTGAATTTTGCACTCAGTCCTCCCTTAAATCAGAAATCAAAAGAACAAACTTTGCCTTCATCCCTTTTGCTTTTCTCTCCCCTTTTCTTCACTTGAGGTAATTCTGTCTTACGTTGCTGGAGAATAGGGTTTATTCTACAGCAATGGAGTTAGGATCAACTGTATGCAGAGAGCATATATGTGTGGAGTCATCTCGCATCATCCAGTGCTATACACATTTCAACCCTGCAGTTTTCCCTTAAGTGATGCATATTCTCCTCCTATGGTCTGTTGCCTATATTATGATATATCTAATAAATGAAACCAATAAATGTAGCTATCCTTTAGCTTTAAAAAATTATTCAATTCAATTAAGATGGTTAGTCCTGTAGCTCAGTGCACATACATTTTCACATAGGCCACACCAACTTTTGCTCTTTAGATCACTTACATGAAAGTTGAAGCTACATACAGTGCAGATGGAGCTATATACAGCGCAATTTTGGGCCATTAGCCATCACTTGCACAGATCTATAAATGAGTATTTGTGTTTATTCTCAAAAGGGGATTCCTCAGGGAGGTGGAAAGCCTTCTTGTGAGGTTTGATAGCTCTTTGTTTACCCAAAGCCCTTTTTCAGAGGGTAGGAAAGTCACTACGGTTGAAGTCAGCACATAGGTTCTCACGTGGGCTAAGGGTGCTTAACTAAAGGTTGGTGTGAATGCTGGTGCTCCTCCAGGGATAAGAAGCAGGTTATTTAAAGATTTCATTCCTAGAGCTCTGCTTTTATGTGGGCTTCCTCTCAACTTGCAATTGTGGACTCTTGGAATTCTTCATGAATACTTTCTTAAAGTCATAGTCCCCATCACATTTTTAAAAAATGTAGATTTGTTTCATTATTTTTTAAAAACTGAATATGAATGTTTCTCATTACTGGAATAATTCATATGCATGAATAAAATTTATGAAATGTAGAAGGTCATAAAAAGGAAATTAATCTATCCACAATTCCACTATATGCAGATAACTCTTTATATTTTGATATATTTAAGTCTTTTTCAATGACTACACATATGTGTATATTCTTTTTATAAAAATAGAATAATTTCTTGTGACCTGAATTCAGTCATTTAGCATATCTTAAACAGTTTAACTTGTTAGTAATATTTTTTGGAATTTTATATTTTAAGGTTGCATAATATAGCATTGTATTCATGTGTCATAATTTATTTATTTTTCCATTGTCAAGCATTGATTTTCAGCTACCCTAAATCATCCTAAAAGATAAATCTTTGTAATGAACAGTAATAATTCCTTTGGGATAAATTTCAAGATCTGATATTTCTGGGACAAACGTGGTACACATATTTTCAAGGCTTTTATATGTATAGTCCAATTTTTCCATACACAGAAATAATTTATTGCTTCACCACTGTGCCTAACTGTGCATGCTTCTCTGTACAGCCTCAGTGCAGCTATTTTTTCCTTCCTCCATTACATAATTTGAAGAGGATTTACCCTATCTTGGTGCCAAGGATGGCCCTAAATACTTTAAGCCAACCTCCCTTTCTACAGTGATTGATCCAGGCACGAGTATTTAACACAGACCTAATCCAATTGGAAGGTGCCATTTCCCTGGATGTGATGATTAGTTAAGAATTGGTCACATGACCTAAATTTATCCCATCAGAACGGATGTCAGGAGTGTACTGGTTGAGAAAAGTGACACACTTTTTCCCAGTGACGTGCTAAGAAGTTGACTCCTGGAATTACTGGAGCTGGCCATTTTGCCTCCATAATGGTAGCCACCTTAAGCACAATGCAGATAGATAGAACAGATCTCAAGTATTAGAACTGGAGCTGGATCACTGATTAAATCATGCCTAAAAACAAATCTACTTCTGAATTTGAAAAGTTTTGAGAGTCCACTCATTTTTCATGAAGTTAATTTGAAGTGATTTTGTTATTCACAACCAAAAACATTTTAACTAATAAATTTGTGTGCTCTTTTAAATAAAACATTTTTGCTAAAATACAGGCAAAAAGATAGTTTATTGCTGTTTTAGTTTATTTATGTGCAAGAATGATTTTTAAAATATATTTAATATTGGCCATTTGGTATTCCTTCATGAATGACTTTGTATTCTATAAATAGTTTTTAAAATTGTATCTTCACGTGTTGCTTCTTACAGAATAAAAAGGAAGAAACTTGTAGTCAGACTCATTGGAACATTTTCCATGTTGGTTACTTGTTTTATAATTTTGAATATTATTTTGACATATTCAGAGAAAGACAGATTTTGTATATTAAAGGCATCACTTAGTCTTTCATACACTCTATCTTGACTCATGCTCTTTGCCATTCTAAAGCCAGAGACATCGCAATTTATATTCTCCTCTAGTTCTGTATATTGTGCTTATCTTCACGTTTAAATTTTTCATTAATTTGAAAATTATTTTGGTGAATTGTGCATGATAGGGCTAAACTTTGCTTTCTTCCAAATAGTGACAGCAACTAAATATTTGAGGCAAATAATCTTCAAATATAAAAATACCAGCACACCACTTGTTGTTTTGTTTTTCTTAATTTCCTCCCTGGAAAGTAGGAAAAGTTTTTCTTATTGGTTTTTTATTCAAGGTGTGATTTTTAAAAATCCATTTTTTATAAGCAACTTTTATTCTGAATTGTATTTTTGGCCCATGTGGGGGTGTTGGTGCTATGACTAAGATTAGATGTTTCTATGGCTGCAGATTACTTTTTTTTTAAGAGACAGGAACTTGCCTTTATCTTTCAAGTCCTATACAAAAGGCCTAGCAACTGGCTCACTGTGTCCTATAAATACATTTTCCCGACACTTTGTAGTGGATATTCAAACAGGAAGTGGAGAACCAGGAACTAGAAAAAAATAGTCGTCCTAAATCTGCTGTTCAGAGATTAACACCAACAAAAAGGACCATGACAGTTCTTTACTTTTTCTTTGAATTGCAATCTTTTATGTTCCAACCACATTGATATGGGAAAAGAAGTTTTAGGCCTTATGGGGAATTTTCTGATGAAAAGTTTTTAGAGGACTTTGGTGTAGAGCTGCTTAATGAAGTGAAAAAGATTTAGGCCACTTCTGAAGGCCTGCAGTGAAAACAAGAGCGTCACAGTGATTTAAAAGTCGGGGGCATTTTAGCAGATTTATGTAAGGGACACAGGGCTGATACTGTCCCATTATTGCAGGATGATCTCATTCTAAGTGGACTGAATGGGGTACTGATCCTGTTTTGGATCGGTAGGCCTGTGTGGTGAGTGGACTCTGCTGTGTGTTCTTCAGAGTGTAAGGGTCTTTATGGAAATGATGGTTTAATTTAAATGTGATAGAATAAATAGAAAATAGAAATTGTCAAAACAGACCATGGAATGCTGGAAAGCTTTTATACATATTTATAATGTCCTCTAATGCCTACATGGCATGAAGAAATAGAACTAGGAGGAGTGAGTGTACTCTGCTATGAGCTCTTCAGAGTGTAGGGGTCTTTATGGAAATGATGATTTAATTTAAATGTGACAGAATAAGTAGAAATTGTCAAAAGAGGCTGTGGAATGCCGGAAAGCCTTCATATATATTTATAATGTCCTCTAATGCCTACATGGCATGAAGAAATAGAACTAGGAGGAGTGAGTAGTGGTTCCTCCAATTGGTTTTTGCTCCCAAATATCGTTTCCATCTCTCTTACCTATTCACATATGTTACTACTGCTTTACTGTGGACCAGGGATTGGCAAACCTTTTCTGAAAAGGGCCAAATACTAAATATTTTAGGTTTTACAGGCCATATGGTCTCTGTTGCAACTCAACTCTGCTGTTATAGTATGATTACAACCATAGACAATATGTTAACAAACTGTTGTGGCTGTGTTCTAATAATACTTTATTTGCAAAAACAGGTAGTGGGCCTGATTAGGCCTGTGAGCTATGGCTTGCTGTCTCCTGACTGAGACCTGTGACATATCTCACCAGGGGTTTTGTAATGGCTTCTCTTACTTATGATGAGTTCACTTCATTTCAGTTCCACAATCATTTATTGTTTTAGGCATTCACAATGTGAGCATCCTGTCCTTGAAGAAGTCCAGAGAAAACATAGATGTGAAAGCCCACAACATGAAAGGAACGAGGTAGGGTTGCTCTCTTTATTGCTGGCAGGTTGGCTTTCTAAAAGAGATTATCGTTTGTCTCTTCCGCTAAAACTCATTTAGTTGTACCTTGTGCCATCATCACAACTTTTTAGTGAGGCAAGTTTGTCTTTCATTATTTGATGATCTTGCCTATAACCATCTTCCTAACCTCATCTTTTTCATTTTCTACTTCCACACCTTAAGTTCTAACCACCACAAAACGTAGTACTAGCTATAGAACAACATAGACCATCATGCTCTTTTACACTCTGTGCCTTTGCATATGCTGTCTTGGAATGACCTCCCTTTATTATTCCCACATCCAACAAAAGGAAGAATTTTCTAAGCAAGTTTCTGAGGATTGGAATGGACTACTTTGTTGGGTGGAGGAGAGGGAGTTATAGGGCGTTCTTCCTCACTTGAAGTTATTCGAGCAGGGATTGGCTAAATACTTGGGAGATTTATCAATGTTGTTAGAGCCTTGCCCTTTAGCAGGCCCTGAAACCAACCCTGGCTGCTGCAGGTGTTGGCTGCTAATTACACACACCTGCATTCTTTTTCTGTGGCTTTTCCTAAGCTGATGGAAGCCACCTTCCCTGGAGATGCCTTTAGCCCTCTCCCCTCTTTCTCCCTATATGCTTTCCCTTAACTCCAGGCAGCCAATGACTGCCTGATGTGGGGGTCTAACAGCCCAGTAACCTTGCTGTTGGAAAGACCAGCTCTGATATAAAAGCCCCCCAGAGGACCAGGCTATGACTGAAATTCTCCTGAAACCACATCTATGCCTAATTTCTTCCTCTGTCCTGTCCTGCTTCACACCCTTGCAAGTTTCTTCTGAGAACATTTTTTTAATGAATTACTTAGAAAAGAATCTTAGAAGAGCAGTAAGATTAAATGACTCTGAAGATTTCATATTCATCTACATGATTCTAAGTATGAAAAGAAGACATTGCATGGTTGAGTTAAAAATATGAATTTTGAAATCAAACAGAACAGGCTTCAATCTTATCTGTATTACTTACTGGGCCACTTAGATAATTTTAGCAGTCTCTAATTCTCAATGTTCTCATCCATAATATTTGGAAAATAACAGTATCTACCTCAAAGAGTTGTGAGGATTAAAAGAGATAATGCATATAAGTTTAGCAGTGTCTGGCCACAAAATATGTTTAATAACATTTAATACTTTTATGATCATCATCATCATTATTATATTTTTCCAAATAGAAAATACAAAGGTTCTATTTTTTATTTGTTTTAATGCAATAAGAAAATTGTCTGGGTAAAGTAACAGGAACTGTGAAAAAATGCATATGTTTGCATTTTATTGTGTTTGATGAATATATTTGGTTTCCCCACGAGGACAGTCTTGTCTATGTACTTTTAGCCAAGTTCATAGCATATGTTTATTAAATATTTATTTCTAAATATACAGACATATTGGATTGAAAAGGGATTTAAATTCTTGAGTTGTCAGCAAACTATAAACAAAAGATTAAACTAAACATAATTGAATTTAAGAAGGGAAAAAAATCCATGATTTGTGTAAAAAGTGGGGCATTCTAATAAGTCTAGTCTTGTTATGCCACACACATGTGACCCATGCATTACAGACTTTGCCATAGTCTAGAAATTACACTCCCCTTCACCACCCAAATAACAAGTCTGATTCTCAAATACACTTGAAATCACAAGTCCTGCCATTTTACCAGGTTCCCAACTCTAATCATGTCCTAGAATTCTTTTTTTTCTTTTTCTTTTTTTTTTAAATTTTATTATTATTATACTTTAAGTCTTAGGGTACATGTGCACAATGTGCAGGTTTGTTACGTATGTATACATGTGCCATGTTGGTGTGCTGCACCCATTAACTCTTCATTTAGCGTTAGGTATATCTCCCAATGCTATCCCTCCCCCCTCCTCCCCACCCCACAACAGTCCCCAGTGCGTGATGTTCCCCTTCCTGTGTCCATGTGTTCTCAAGTGTTCTCATTGTTCAATTCCCACCTATGAGTGAGAACATGCGGTGTTTGGTTTTTTGTCCTTGCGATAGTTTGCTGAGAATGATGGTTTCCAGTTTCATCCATGTTTCTACAAAGGACATGAACTCATCATTTTTTATGGCTGCATAGTATTCCATGGGGTATATGTGCCACATTTTCTTAATCCAGTCTATCATTGTTGGACATTTGGGTTGGTTCCAAGTCTTTGCTATTGTGAATACTGCCACAATAAACATACGTGTGCATGTGTTTTTATAGTGGCATGATTTGTAATCCTTTGGGTATACACCCAGTAATGGGATGGCTGGGTCAAATGGTATTTCTAGTTCTAGATCCCTGAGGAATCACCACACTGACTTCCACAATGGTTGAACTAGTTTACAGTCCCACCAACAGTGTAAAAGTGTTCCTATTTCTCCACATCCTCTCCAGCACCTGTTTTTTCCTGACTTTTTCATGATGGCCATTCTAACTAGCGTGAGATGGTATCTCACTGTGGTTTTGATTTGCATTTCTCTGATGGCCAGTGATGATGAGCATTTTTGCATGTGTTTTTTGGCTGCATAAATGTCTTCTTTTGAGAAGTGTCTGTTCATATCCTTTGCCCACTTTTTGATGGGTTGTTTGTTTTTTTCCTGTAAATTTGTTTGAGTTCATTGCAGATTCTGGATATTAGCCCTTTGTCAGTTGAGTAGGTTGCGAAAATTTTCTCCCATTCTGTAGGTTGCCTGTTCACTCTGATGGTAGTTTCTTTTGCTGTGCAGAAGCTCTTTAGTTTAATTAGATCCCATTTGTCAATTTTGGCCTTTGTTGCCATTGCTTTTGGTATTTTAGACATGAAGTCCTTGCCCATGCCTATGTCCTGAATGGTATTGCCTAGGTTTTCTTCTAGGGTTTTTATGGTTTTAGGTCTAACATGTAAGTCTTTAATCCATCTTGAATTAATTTTTGTATAAGGTGTAAGGAAGGGATCCAGTTTCAGCTTTCTACATATGGCTAGCCAGTTTTCCCAGCACCATTTATTAAATAGGGAATCATTTCCCCATTTCTTGTTTTTGACAGGTTTGTCAAAGATCAGATGGTTGTAGATACAGCTTTGTGGAATATGTGAAGTGAACATGTTCCTCAAGAATTCTAGGACATGTTCTAGAATTCTTGAGGAACATGTTTACTTCACATATTCCACAAAGCTGTCTGGATGTAGTTTGCTGTTTCACCCAGCTTTCTGGCTGTGGACCTTTGCTCCAATGTTCTGCAAGTTACTTACTGGGATCTTGGGAGTGGTTCTTCCTATGCTGTTACTCTCCTCTAAACTACTTTGCTACAAGCGGGGACACAATTTCATTCCTTAATTTCCCACTGCATAATTGAGCCTGAGCTGCTATGTCCATCTCAGGTTACTGAAGATTTATGGATGGACAAAGAAGAATGAACAGTTAGGGCAGATTGCATTTTCCTAAGATGGCCACCCCATCCTACATGTTCTTCATGTGATGTGATTGTATTAGTTTTTTATTGCTGAATAACAATTTACCAAAAATTTAGTGGTTTCAATAATACCCATTATTATCTCTCACAGTTTCTGTTGATCAGAATCTAGGCATGGCTTATCTGGGTTTTCTGCTTCAGGATCTCACCAGGCAATTATCAAGGCGTTGCCTGGACTACGTTCTCATTTGGAGGTTTTGGATGGAAAGAAGTCACTTCCAAGCTTGATCAGGTTTTTCCCTCTATAATTTGCAACTCTAGGCCTGAGGCTGTCAGTTCCTAAAAGCCACCTAGTTACTTGACATATGAACCTATCTACAGGCAGTTTACATCAAAGCAACTTGTTTCTTGAAGGCCAGGAGAACTTTCCTTTCCAGTCTGTCAAGATGAGTCTTATATGGCATATCATCCTGGCAGTGACATCACATCATCTTTGCTATATAACATACAAGTCTGCTTAGGCTGTCATAACAAAATACCATAGATTGAGTGACTTTATGACAGAAATTTATTTTCTCACACTTCTGGAGGCCAGAAGTCCAAGATCAGGGTGCCACTATGGTTGGTTTCTGGTAAGGGCTCTCTTCCTGGCTTTCAGACTGCCTCGTTTTTGCAGTATTATCACTCGTTGGAGAGAGAAAGAGAGAAAGAAATAGAGATTTCCAGTGTTTGTTCTTATAAGTACACTAATCTCATAATGAGTCTCCAACCTCATGATCTAATCATTCCCAATGGACCCACCTTCAAATACCATCACATTGGGGGTTAGGGTTTCAACATTTGAATTTTGAGTGAAGAAAAAGATTCATTCCATAAAACATAGCCCAATTAAGGGTGCAGCATAACACCACATTTATCTTATAACATAATCTAATCAAGGTTTTTGTCATACTTTACAGTTTAGAGGCAAGTCTCTGGTTCTACTTTCAAGGAGAATGAATTACGTAAGTGTGTGTCTCGGTGCAGTCACCTTAAAATGCGTTTGCTATAGTAATGTTGACACACTCTTCCATCAAGAGGTGGGGGCCAGTATATTTCTTTCTGTTGAATGAGTCCTTTTTGACTTGCTTCTATTACGTAGGATGCAGTGGAAATGATGCTTTGTGACTTCTGAAGTTAGGTCAAAGGAGGTGGTATAATCCTTTACTCCCCTCGTCTCAAACTGTTTCTTTCATTCTTTATCTGTTTAAGGACATATGTCCTTGGAATCATGAGCTGCTGTGAAAAAAGTCTATGACCCTGAAGCCACTATGTTGGAGAGACTTAATGGAAAGGCCCATTTGGAGAAGAGAGGCCATCAGTCAGCAGCAGGCATCAACTACCTGACACAGGAGGGTAGCTGTCTTTAGATTATTGCACTTCCTCATCTTTGAGTCTTCCATCTGAGACCGCAGACGTTATAAGGCATAGACAAGCCACCTCTGTTGTACCCTGTTGGACTTCTTAATCCATAAAACCTAAGAGCAAAATAAATGGCTGCTTTATATTATACATGTTTATTAGTGTGAGAGCAATCTGTTATGTGACCATAGTAACTGAAGCAACAATGAAGAAAATAATTTAAAACTAGCTGATCTACTATACATAATGGTTCCCAGACTCATATATTAAGACTCTCCACAAGAAGTCTTCTACTGGCCATCTCTCTCCTTAGGGTCTGGCTTTCTACCATGTTGTAAAGACTGCTCTACTGCTCAGCTGGAATATCTTGAAGAGATCTTGCCACTTCCTATTTGAATTCAGGCCCTCAGAAAGGAAAAACAGCATCCTAAAGAAGAAAAAAATTCTAGATATTTGAAATATCACTGGCAATGAATACTTACCCAATGACAGTCCATGGAAAGTGCCTGAGCACCTTAATAATTCACAGCTTTTCATGCCATATGGGTTCCTTGCTTATTTTTACCTAGCCAAACTGTATTTTAAACTGTCTTATCCTAAAGTGAAAATGTGTTCTTCTCTTAGAGATGAGCAGAATCTTTAATATTTAGAGAAATAGGAAAGCTATTGACTGCTTTAAAAATGGCATTTTTTTTTCACTTTTCAAAAATATGAAGGTCAATGCTCAAACATAAAACCTAATGATTTCTATTCTATTCAAGAGGGTGGATTTGGAAGAGGTCAGAGACCATTTCACTTTAAGGCACATTGCCTTTCTTGCTATCAATCTAAGGGTGGGTGACAGGAAGAGATGAGATGTTCAAAAGAGACTTACCCTATTCTATATTAAAGAAAGTAAGAGATGTGAATGGAGCAGTATCCCAAAATTAAGGGGAAGTTGCTGGTTTTGTCGTCATAAAATAAGAAGAATGAAATTCAGCAAACAATCCACATTTTTCAACTAAATTATTCCTGAAGGGCATTTTCTTTTTAAAGCTTTAAACGTCAAATATAGTTTTCTGGGAGTTTTTCTTCATTTTTTTGGTAATAGATTGTCACCTTGTCATCTGTCTCTCAGACCACTCTTCTTTAGTAGTTTGTGAAACTAGAGAAAGTATCAAATTATTTGTCCTTGTGTATCTTATTTTCAAAAGCAGGACTCCAGGGGCAGTTGGGAGATAAAAGAAAAAAATCTGTATCTCTTATGTTCTATTAAATCACTGGATCATTTGTTTTTGTCAACAATAACACCATCTGGTCTGTTAAAAATTGATTTAATAAATATGCTATGTGACTTCAACTGCCCAGACAGATTTGCTCAAGGGACTAATGTCCAGAGTATGAGAATCTTTGCAGGACTCATTAGTATACATTTGATGGAGAAATGCCCTCTGAATTCTAGGTGCCCATAGGGGATTTGCATATCATGGAGCTGAGGGGTTGTCCTCAGAGAATTACAGTCTGATCCTTTTCCTTAATATTTGTTCCCCTCTACAGTCACTTGTCAGCCTCCTTTGCTTTTGAAGAGGGTGAGTCATTTTTTTTCTTTTTTTCTGGAGACAGGGTCTTGCTTTGTCACCCAGGCTGAAGGGGAGTGGTGCAATCATGGCTCACTGCAGCCTTAACCTCTGAGGGCTCAAGTGATCCTCACACCTCAGCCTCTTGAGCAGCTGAAGTCACAAGTGCATGCCACCGCTCCTGGCTCAATTATTTTTATTTTTATTCTTATTTTTTTTGTAGAGACACGGTCTCTCTATGCTGCCCAGGCTGAGTCATTTTGATTAAACATGCAGGTCTCTGCTTTAGAGAGACCTCTGCATTTTTTTGGGTAGGAAAACTACCATCCTGAAGATTGTTGATTCTACATTTATCCAAAAAAATGAGATTCTGACTAGTCCAAACACAGAAGTCCTTGCAGTAAGAGCAGGGTTGTGACCTGCATCACAATAAAAATAGCATTCAGTATACCTGCTGTGGATAATTTCTAGCAAAGAATTTGTACTTTTTAATCCTATTTTCATTTTATCAGTTCATCTGTGAATTTTACCAACAGCATTTTAATCCTTTCTACTTTCTAAAGGACTAGAGTTTTGACCAATCTGAAGATTTGAGGGAAAGGTTCAAGATTTTTGCTAATACAGAGCTGTTTCAGCATGTTAGACAGGATTAATCAGCCCTTCAAAGGAAATGTTTTCTTATTAAAGAGGAAATCTCACCTGTTTTGGTCACTTACCTTGCAAACAAACTTTCTTTTGCATAGGAGAAAAGCCTGGTGTAATTCCAGGATTTCATTTTCCCTGCTTGCTTTCTTTCCATGTGCTTATTTTTTGCTCAGGTTTCTATATGCTACTCACAGTCATCTCTTCATTTACGCCTTTTCTAATTTCTCGAGAGGATTAGTTGTTTCCTCTTAAGTTTCACACGTTTCCATATGAAGAACCAATCTTTATTATAATGCTTAACACAATGTGTAATACTATTATTTCTTTATGTGTTTTTTTTAAATAAATGTGAACCTAAATATTGAGGACTATGTCTCTTTTTCTCACGTTTCTATGCGTCTAGCATAATAGTACACGTTTTCTGAATGTTTCTTACATGAAAAAAATTCCTTTGGTGCAAAAGACTCTTGCAGATTATTTGCTTCCTAACACAGAAGTTTTCTTCTTTACAGTGGATTTCCATGCCCAAGTGTAATTCTTTTTAATTTTGTTTCAGTGTGGTTTGAATTTTTCTGTGTGCATTGCCATTTTCTTCTTCAAATATAACTGGCAGCACAGTTAACACTAATAACAAAATGAGTAATTAGTGTGATGTTTGCTAATGATGTTCAGTTTAACTGCCACCCTGCCTTTATTTTTGTTACTAATGGACCTTTACTTATCATGATTCTCTACTGTAAACTCTATCAAGAGAAGTATACTGGAAGAGCAGGCATATACGCCTATAATTTTTACCCAGAGGGAAGGACTAGACTAAGGTTGCACATAGTCTTTTGATGTTCTGTACTGCATTGTATTCTCATCAATATTGTAGACATAAAGTCTGTTCTCATCAAGAAATAATGCAGCAATGGTCTTATGTAGCAATTAAGCATCTCATTAAATTATGTAGACAATTCTTCAGCAATCAGATGTTTAAAAGAATTTAGGTCTATGTAAAAGATATCAGACACTTTTTACCTCTTATTTTTTTCTCTGTTGCTTCAAATGTAGATCTCAAATACAAAGTAATGTACTTTTAATAAAAGGATTAATGAGATTTAGGGCAAATCTATTGCTAAATTGTGCTCTGTATGTTTTTATATGAAATGGATGCTATTTCTTTAAGAACCAACTTTTATTTTTATTTTGGTTTAAGTTGTAATAGGACTTCCCTCCAAATAATTCCTTTTGTTGGGTTTTATATTCCATATCTTAGCAATTTTTATAGCATTTATTATGTTATGAACATGATTGTTTAAATTTTGTTGAAGATGACTTATATATATTTTTTTTCCATAGCTAGAATGAACTTCTTTTGAGAAGAGGGATATAGCTTACATTTTTTCCTAAAATATAAAAATATTTTATTATATTTCTATTCTCAGCCGTGCTTATCATAATGCCTGCCCACAGAAAATGTTCAATAGATACTTATTGATTGATTTATTAACTTTACTTTCCAAGTGGTGTTTCAAGTCATAAGTGCTATTTTAAACTTACACTTTTATTTCTTTTTAATAAATACCATTTAGGATTTTTTTTTTCTGTGAGACCAGATAACGTAATGGTTAAGAGCACAGTCTCTACAGTCAGGCTACTTGGGTTTGAATCCTAATCCTACTATGTTTTGAACAAATTATTTATCTCTCAGTTCTTTAGTTTTCTTATCTAGATAGAACTTACCCATGGAATTGTGAGAATTAAATGAGTTAAAATATATGTAATATACCCACAAAAAGAGCTTGATTATATATATATATATATGTATATATATGTGTGTGTGTATACATATGCATACACATATATATGTATATATAAAAAAAGTATTCTGCAACTTCATAGGATTCTCGAACAATAGGGTTGAAAAGAATTTTTGATACCAGAATGGAAAGAAATAAGAACATGGTCAGAAGGCCTGGTTTGAGCTCAGTTGCGAGACTTCTGAAGTAACTTCATTTATATAACAAACGCGCTTATAACTTTGCTACTAACTTCAGTGGTGTTTTAAGAGTTCAGATAGAAGAATGATAATCAAGATCACACTGTAAACAGTGAAGCACTGTTGGTATGTTTGTGATCATTGTTACCTCCACATGAGGAATTGAAGTCTACTTGATGGGCTTTGGCAAGTCACATTCTTTCAGTGCCTGTCTCACATCTGTAAAATGCGATAATAATAGAACTCAGTTCGTAGGACAGCTATAAGGATTAAATGAGTTAACACCTGTAAAAAGTGGAAAAAGTGTTTGTAGAAAATATGGGGTAATAAGGGTTATGTATTTATTTATGCATATCCAATAAATACTTGTGATCCAGTACTAGTCTGTGTATGTTTATAATGATTCCCAGGGGTATTGTTAAAAATATTGACCTCTTTGCTAAAGGTTTTGATTGGTAGTTTTAGGATAGATCTGAGAGAGTGAATAAGAAAAATGTCTGTTGGAAAATTTCTTAGCTTGGTTTTCCTACACTGACATACATCTGGCTTCAAACTTCCTTATATCTGCACTGAGATCTACTATGGGTTATGTTAGTTTTCTTGTGTTACATATGCTTTTCCAATATTGCTACATAAACATAAACAAAGAACATTCTCCATATAGGCAAAAATATATAAATAACAGGCCTAGCGTATATCACACTTGGGGTTTCTTTTGTTTTCCACTAGGGGATTATCTTTTAGTTTTGCATATACCCATTTGCTTCAGTGAGGAAGAACCATGTAGCAGAGAAGCACTTAAGACAACTGTACTTTTTAGTTCAAGGTGGTATCCTATTCTTTTTTTCCTCTTTTTTTTTAAAAAATTATACTTTAAGTTCTAGGGTACATGTGCATAACGTGCAGGTTTGTTACATAGGTATACATGTGCCATGTTGGTGTGCTGCATCTGTTAACTCATCATTTACATTAGGTATTTCTTTTTTTTTACGCTTTAAGTTCTAGGGTACGTGTGCACAATGTGCAGGTTAGTTACATATGCATACATGTGCCATGTTGGTGTACTGCACCCATTAACTTGTCATTTACATTAGGTATATCTCCTAATGCTGTCCCTCCCCGCCGACCCCACGACAGGCCCCAGTGTGTGATGTTCCCCTTCCTGTGTCCAAGTGTTCTCATTGTTCAATTCCCACCTATGAGTGAGAACATGCGGTGTTTGGTTTTTTGTCCTTGCGATAGTTTGCTGAGAATGATGGTTTTCAGCTTCATCCATGTCCCTACAAAGGACATGAACTCATCCGTTTTTATGGCTGCATAGTATTCCATGGTGTATATGTGCCACATTTTCTTAATCCAGTCTATCATTGACGGACATTTGGGTTGGTTCCAAGTCTTTGCTATTGTGAATGGGTGGTTTCCTATTCTATGCTTATATACATCTTCACAAAGACTAGTCTTGTTTAAACAGTATAAACTCTAAACCAGTAATTTTCTAGGTACTAGAAGCCACCAGTTATGAGAGATGTGTTTATGAGCGGCAGGAGGGACTGCTTTATGTTTTTAATAAGAACAGTAAGACTAATTATCCTCCTTGAAATTGTCTAATTTAAGGCTGTTCTTTCACTTGCCCTCTCAACATTGAATCATTCTTATTCTTAACACTTGAGGAATTTGGTAGAACTCATGACTAGCTTACAAGTCATGGAAACGTGAATATGGAAGTTATTTCTGCTTTGAAAATTACCTTGGTAAAATTATTGGCAGGGGATTTAGCAATACAGTGTTCTTGGATTCATCTTTGTATTCTTGCCATATAGTGAGTGGCTGGTACCTATTAAATCTCCAATAAATATTACATAAAGAATATTAATGGCTTATATTTTGCCAGACACTATGCTAAGCATTTTATTTGCATTATCTCATTTAATCTTCACCCAATAATGTCAGTACTGTTATTAACCTTATTTTTCATAGGAAGAAACTGATATATAGAAAGCCTGAGTAACAGGTTCAACTTCTGAGAGCTAGTGAGTGACAGAAACTCTGAGTCTTTTATTATTCCAGAGATTAGCTCTAAAAACCTGCCTTCATTAACCTATAAAGGAGAGATGCATGAATAAATGTTACCAAGTCAAGCTTTGATTTCTTGATGATATTGTTCCAGGTTAACCCCATTTGGCTCTGATGAGTCTATAATTGGAATCAATCTGCTCTAATTATTGCTTCTGTCTATATACTTTAGATACTATCTCTTCTCCACTGAATTATAAAGGATTCTTATGCAAGGACAATGACTCATTATTTTATTCCCTCACTATCCCTCATGTAGTGGACTCACTCTAGGTTTTTGCTAAAAAATATTGACTACATAGCCAAATGACTAGAACATACTAAAAATAAGCAGCAGGTAAACAGCAGGTAACTGGCCTCAGTGCTCTCTATTGTAAAGGTTGCAGATATGACTAATCATTATTTCACTTCTTTGGTAATACCTGGTGCAACTTAAAATTATTTCTTCAACTACCTTCAGAGCACTGTTATAAATGCACTGCTTTTCCTTTATCTTACAAGAAGGATTTCTATAAGATAGTAAATTTCTATGCTTCTGATGTGAGCAACAATTCTGTTTGTTTGCTTCTTGTTTATCGATAGACAAAGGGGCAGAAATTAGGAGTCTTTGATAGTGTTCAAACTTACAACTATTTTGGTGTTATAGGGTCCATAGCTCTATTAGTCCTGAATTTGTGTCTGCTGGGTTATTTAATGTTGACCTAATTTTTAGTGTTGCTTAATATAAAGAGTCAATGTTTTAACATATGAAGGTCCAGGTCTAGGTTTCACTTAATATTCACTGGTTGTGTGACCATGGGTAATCACGTGTGGTTCTGTTTTTATATCTGTAATATGTGCCTAAGAAAAGCAGGCTCAGTGGCCAGTGTGAAAATTAAATGGGAAAGTGCATTGTAAATGATAAGGAACTAAGCAAAGCCAGATTATCATTAGGTCAAAAGACACACCAGCTACTTCAGGGCTTCTGATGGTTAATTTTATGTGTCAGCTTGACTGGGCTAAGGGATGCTGAGATAGTTGGTAAAACATTATTTGTGGCACATTTGTGAGGGTGTTTCTGGAAGAGGTTAGCATTTGAATCTGTAAACTGAGTAAAGAAGGTCTACCTTCAGCAGGGTGGATGGACATTATCCAGTTGTTGGAGGGCCTAAATAGAACAAAAACATGGAGGAAGGAGGAATTTGCTCCCTCTGCTTGAGCTAAGGCTTCCATTTTCTCCTGCCCTTGGGCAGCTGTGCTCCTGGTTTTGGGCCTTCAAACTCCAACAGCAGCTGACATGACTGCCTGCCCTGGCTTGGTCTGGAACCACACCAAAGCTTTACTGAGACTCCATCTTGCAAACGGCAGATCACACAGGACTTCTTAGCCTTCATAATCACATGAGCCAATTCCTTGTAACAAATGTCCTTGTATATATCTACATATCTCCTTTTGGTCCTGTTTCTTTGGAGAACAATAATTGATACAGGGCTCTTTGATTCTACATGTTTTACTGATGCCCTAAAATGGCCTCAAAACTGTTTATGGGATTAGAGCATAGACTTTGTAGTGGAGCTGCCCTGGAGTTGTCGCATACTAGTTAGACACACTTGGATAAGTTACTTGTCATTCATATCCATGAGCCTTTCCCCTTACTATTGTTTCCTTTACCTGCAAAACTGCTTCTATCTTGGTCAAGTTGCACATCAAACTTAATTCCCATGAAGCTATCATGGCTTGTCCTCTGTCCCCAAGCAGAGTTTACCTCTCCTTCCTCTGGGTCACCACTGTGCACTCCTGTCTCATTGCTCCTCCCTTGTGGACCACCCTTCTGTTCAAATATGTTTCACGTAGTTCCTTCAACCTGAGATGTTCTCTCTTATTCTTGGGCCTTCACACATGCTGCACTTCTGACTAGGACATTGTTCTCTGTCTCTTAACATACCATCTCCTCATTCTTTAATCTTTTAGTTATATGTTTCTTCCTTGGAAAACAACCTGCCTTAACTCTGTTGTGACACCTGATCCAACTATTTGTTTAATTTTCTAATTTTCTCTGATAGACTCTTAGCTCCATAAAGGCAAGGAAACTTTTATATTGTTCACTGCCATATCCCCAGTGCCTAAGTGTTTGGCACATTATCATCACTTAAATATTTGTTAAAGGAATTAATGTATTAAACTTAATATAGAGTCTTTTGGAAAAATTGTTCTGACTTATGAAATATGCTTTAGGTTTGTGGAACTATCACAAAGTAATAAGGGTATCTATCTATCTAGCATAATAATAATAATAATAATAATAATAATTATTATTATTATTATTATCTATCTATCTATCTATCTATCTATCTATCTATCTATCTATCATCTATTTCTCCTGCCAGAAGAAAAAGGGTTAGGTCTTACCAGCCAAATGGAATTGTTCTTTTATCCAAGAGAGGGAAGTAGAGAGTTAGAGACCAGGGTAACTCTTAAAACATGCTCCTCATACCATATAGGAAAGGCCCAGGGATTAGAATAATATGCTAATACTACACACTAAAGAAAATGTGTTTTTGAATGGACCAGTCAGATGAATACAAAGAAATTAAGGTTATGATTCACAAGCAATGTTAATTTTGTATTGAGATAGCTGCAAAAACAAAAACAAAAAAAGCTGCTGTCTGTTTCTCAAAGAATAGATGAGAGGAGATTGGTGGAGGAGTAGTCATTAGTTTGCCGATGGCCATCTCCAGTCATTAGAAAATGGTTTGAGAGTAATGTTAACACAACACAGCAAGACGGCAGCACAGAACAGGTGAAGACAAACTTGCAGATTCACCAAGAACAGGGTGTCTTTGCGGTATACTCTGCTGAAATAGATACTGTAGAATTATGTTTCTTAGAAGATTTGAAAACTTCACAAAAATTATATTAAGAAGAAAACTATAGAGCAGAGGTAGTTTAGGATGTGCAAATCATGTCTCTGGGTAGTTATATAAACACTAATGATAGGCATTCTCTTCCCATGAGTCCACCAAATCGCAAACTTAAGATTATTGTATTTGTTCACTTACTACCTGCTCCTAAAACCCTGATGCTGTAGACAACTGATGTAAGCCACAGCCTAATCTCACCAGCATTCTTAATACAAGCTTATTTGGGAAAATTTAAGAGATACAAAACAAAATACAGTATATTTTATGTATTTATGTAATAAAAAATGGAATCTGGAGGTTACATATAAATAGCAAATGTTTCGCAATATCCCTGTTCTCATTGTCTATCAAATTAACCACTGGGGTTGGAAAAAAAACCACCAAAAAACCTAAGGGGGAGAAGAATAGTAATCTCACAGCCAGAGATCTGAGTCCTTAACGTCTGGGTTACCCTGTGAGCCTGGGTCATTTACGACTTAGATGGGTGCCTTCATTGTTTTCTCTTTAACAATTTTTCCCCAATTATAATGGATCTTCCATTATGCTTTCCACTCTATTTCATTTCTCTTTTGTGATGCAACATCTTGGCCCATATCCAAAGCTTTATTTATTTTTCTGTATTTATAGAAAGAAATTCACTTTCAGATGCTGAAGGCAAGATAGCAAATGAGGAATTAAAGTGATCATGAGTATTTGTATTCCACTCTTCTTCCTGGATCCAGTACATTCTTTGTCCCCTTGCACCTAGATAGTTCTGGCCAGTGGAATACAAGCAGAATGATGAATGCCCTCTCCCAGCTGGTCCCCAAAATCTTTGTTAAAGTCCCTTCAGCATTATTTTCATTTTTCTGGTATAGTGGCTGGTTCTAGAGCAGTGCTATCTGATAAAAAAATATAAAGCAAACACATATATAATTTAAAATATTCCAGTGGTCATATTAAAAACAGTGAAAAGGGCCAGGTGCAGTGGCTCACGCCTGTAATCCCAGCACTTTGGGAGGCTGAGGCAGGTGGATCACCTGAGGTCAGAAGTTCGAGACCAGCTTGGCCAACATGGTGAAAACCTACCTCTACTAAAAATACAAAAAATTAGCTGGGAGTGGTGGCATGTGCCTGTAATCCCAGCTACTTGGGAGGCTAAGGCAGGAGAATTGCTTGAACCCAGGAGGTGGAGGTTGCAGTGGGCCAAGATCGCACCACTGCTTTCCAGCCTGGGAGACGGAAGGAGACTCTGTCTCAAAAATAAATAAATAAATAAATAAATAAATAAATAAATAAATAAATGTAAATAAATAAATAAATACAGTAAAAACGAGCAGATAAAATTAATTTCAATAATATACTTATTTAACACAATGTATTATTTCAAAACGTAACCAATATAAAAATTGTTTAAAAGATAGCTCATATTCTGGTTTTTAATACCAAGTCTTCAAAATTCAATGTCTATCTTATAAGCACATTTCAATCCAGACTACATGTACATTTCAAGTGCTAAAGGGTCACATATGGATAATGGCCATTCTACTGGATGGTACATTTTTGAAGGATGGAGTAAAGAGAATGGAACAGTTATTAGATGGAAAACCCTGGGTCACTGAATGACTATGGAGAAACATTCCTCATCACTGATCTACAATGAACTGTAATGTAAGAAATAAACCTTTGTCAAGTCTGAGATTTGTCAATTAAGATTTTGGAACAATGAGAACACTTGCACACAGGATGGGGAACATCACACACCGGGGCCTGTTGTGGGGTGGGGGGAGGGGGAGGGATAGCTTTAGGAGATACACCTAATGTAAATGTAGAGTTAATGGGTGCAGCACACCAACATGGCACATGTGTACATATGTAACAAACCTGCATGTTGTGCACATGTACCCTAGAACTTAATAATAAAAAAAAAGATTTTTGGATTTGTGATTATCAGCCAGTGTCCTATGGAAGTTTAAATTATCATGCAGCAAATATTCACTACACTTCCTCTGCCTTCCCTTAACCTCCATAACCTCAACTTTCTTGCCTCACTGATGTCGAGCCTGGGCAGGTAATTTGCTTTGGCCAATGGAGCGCTGACAGAAAAGACAGTGTGCTGATGCTAAGTGTAGGCCGGAAGACTATTTCATGATTCTGATTAAGTTTTGAGCTTTCATCTTCTCCTTTAAAAAAATATGAATCAAAAAAAGAAAAAAACAAACAAAATAAAAAATAAAATTAAGCAAACGAAAAAATATAAATCAGATGACCTACTGGTCCCAGGAAAATGGGAAATACTTTGAGCATTCCTGAAATGAACCTATGGCCTGCAGTTCAGTTCAGCTGTGCAGTCTAGATCTGTGGAACATCAGCTCACCTGCTATTGTTACTTGCAACTGTGTTTTGAGGTGAATTGGTACGCAATGTTATAGTGATAATAGCTGACGGATAGAACTACCCTAAAAGAGTTCTATTCCCCATGGAAGAACCATCTACTCCACTGCCAACCCACAATCCTCTCTTCCTGTTGGTAATTTTCTATGGTACATCTCCTTCCATCCTTCTTTCCCTTTCACCGTCCTCTAACTCATGTTTTCCCATGTTATCAGCCAGTGTTGGTGGGCTTTTTGTTTTATAATTATTTATATGTGTAATTCAGAGGTTAGCCAACTTCTTCTTGCAACTCAAGATCTACATATGTAATCATCCATTCAGTCATTCAATACTGACGTTCTGGGCACTGTTGTAATCTACAAGGATGCGATAGTGATTAAGAAAAACTATTTTCATGGCACTTACGTTTTTTGTGAGGAACAGACAATACACAAATAAAAAATACAAAGAGTGTACTCTTACCACAAAGAAGAATAGAGAAGACTAAGAGATTGGAGATGGGGGTTATTGCTATAGAAATGATTTCATAAACCCATTATTTTATATGTTGTGTAAATATAAACTTCTCTAGAATCTTTGCCTATTGCTAGAAACTTACACTCTTATACTTCTCTGTGGCTTCCAACTACTTCCACCCAATTAGTTGATTTTAAGGATTATTTGTGTCATTCTATTTGTCTTGCACTTTTCTATCTTGCGTTTGCTGAATTAATGAACTTAGTATCACACAAACTATTCATACAAAGGCATTTGTGTGCATATGAGACTTTACTCACTGTTAGTTCTCCCAATCCTAAAAGTCTCAAAGTGAGACTCCCACCTCCTGCCATGATGTTTATTTGCATTTTCTGTCTTTATTCTTTTGTTCTACTTTCTGAATTCTCATTTTTTTTCTTTAGCAGAGCAACTGAGCTAGCTCCCTTTGTTACCTGGCTCCCCTAGTCCGAGCCCCCAGAGGCTCATTTTTTTTTTTTTCACTAAATAGCTTACAAGTTATTTTTCTACACATGGCAACATTCAGGATTAGGGGTATTACATTATATGCTTAAGGTCACACAGCTACAATGTAATGGAGCTGAGATTTCAATCTAGCCTATCTCACTTTAAAACTAATGTTTGTAAAGTGAAAACAAATTTCATAGTTACTTCACTTAGTAAACACGTAAGTTTTTTCCTTTTAATAAATAAGCTCATTTGCTGCCTAGAATCTGCCTAATGGAAAGTAACTTAATCTAATTACTTCCATATAAACTCAGCCATTCTATGAGATAAGAATTTACACACAGATACACAATTGAGGTCTTAATTCTAAGGGTGGTCTTGCCTGTGGCTATCTTTTGTTCATTGATAGTATCCATTGGGTTACTGGTCACTTAGCCTGTTTGTTAGGCCGTGGCCTCTGTAACATATCTATTGCTTATGTCCATTGTCTTTCAACAGTCATTGATGCTAACCTCATTCTTCATTATATTCTTGAGACTCTTCCAGTCACCCTGCTCTCTTTGTCACTTTCATGAGAAGAAAAGTAAGTCTCGCATGCTTTTGCCCAAACCAGATTAATATGTGGGACACTTGGAGATTCTTTCAGGGCCATCTACTTATACATCTTCTTCAGGCAGTGCCCCTTCAATGATCTGCCTTTTCCTTTCTCACCTTCAATTCCCGGGCTGATTTACATGCAAATTTATGCTCTCTAACCCAAGCTGAGCCCTTAGTACCACTTCCAATGCTTTTACTTGTCTGTGGTTCACTCCTTCTCCTATTGACTCACCGATTGTTGCAAGTATGCATCTCTCTCCTTAGTTCTCTTGTTCCTGGTCTTACTAGATAGCATATCTTTCTTTTGAACAAAAATTGGAGATATCAATCAAAAACTTCCTCCACTTCTCTTTTTCTCTATTATTTCCTCAAAAATGTCATAGGAACCATATATGCATTGACAAGGAAGGGTAAGATATGGTTCCTGAATTTATGGAATTAAAAACATATGCTCAAGTACAAAATGAGGGCTATATGCAGTACATGCTAAAGTTTGTAATGATAACAACAAAAGTTTGTATAGAGTTATAGAAACTTTAACTACATTATTTTCTTTTATGCGTACAACCACTTGGAAGATGATATAATTATTGCCCTCATTACAAAGATGAGTGAACTGAGGCTTAGAGATAAAGTGTAATTTGACAAAGATGCCTACGTAAAAAAATAGCAGAATCAGGACTTGCAGTCATGTCTGACTTGTAAAAAATAATAGACTGTCCTGTGAACCTATGTGTGATATTTTGCTAATATTTTGTTGAGTCTGTTCTCTGCCTCCTGTCTTGGCTCAAATCTGGATGAATGTAAGTCCAGGCAGCAGGCTACAGATATTGCCTTGAACTTTATTCAAAGCAACAGTAACATGTATGTCTGTCTTTTCTCCGCCCCGGATTTCTCATTTCTAGGGATCATTTCCAAGCAGCAAAGTAGAAATAGATTAGATGGGACAACATGGATACATAATATACGAATTATTAACCCTACTTCTGACTAGTAGCAGGAGAAACAAAATGTCAGCAGAAGCTAGAAGCTTCTTAAAACACACAAGCTAAAATTTTATAATCTTTTTTTTCATACATAAGTCAGTTTTTTAAATGGCCTATTCCTTTGTCAGGGATACAAACTCTTTCCCAAATCTTCCCATGGTGGAAACTACTTGTCCTTGTGAGGTTGTCTCACTTATTACTTATTTTAATTGCATGCATTTTTAAAAATTTTATTCCCGTTATCATTAGGTGAGATTCCCCTTTCACAAATATCTGAAAAAGGAATATGTTCAGTGCAGCTTTGAACAATATGCTTATATCTATCTAGTACGAAATTCATTATATGCACAGCTACCCTCACTGCCATAGTTTAAAAAAAATGCAACTCACTAAAAAGTACAGCTGGATTTCTCTCCTTTTTTGACTCTATCTTCCCTAAAGTTTGTCTAAACCGAATGTCTCCTTCTGAATTTACTACATAACTCCTTCTAATTCTACCAGCTAACTTGATGCCTTCCTCTCATCTTTTCCCATAGAGTAACTTTCTGATCAATACTTCCCACTTAGCATTCTTAGTCGAGCACAGTCTCAGAGTGCATAAACCATCCTCTAATTGAAAGTTATACCCTCATGAGAGGTACATTTCTTTTAGAACTGACAGCTTAATATTTTGTGTTAAGATTTTTTGTTTTCACTTAGTAATAGAGGCTCGAGTGTTTTTCATCAGCTTTCAAAGTACTTACCTTTCAACTGGGGACTTTCTTATGAAAAGGGACAAGGACTATCTACTTCAATATGCCATTCGAACATACCACAATTCCCATCAGCCACCTCTGTGCCAATGTTAAACAGTGCCCTTTGTTTTATTTACTGGTGATATAGAGTAATCTGCCAAAGATGGTTTCAAGGGGGTGTCCACTGGGTGTAAAAACAATAGAGATGTTGCATATTGTCTCAAATGTATTTCTCTGAGCTCATCAGTGTTGCTTTTGGAAAAAGTAGTATGACTCCCTGAATCACTATAAACATAATTATAAATTTAGAAAATATTATGATGTGCTCACTGGGATTGTAGTTGTCATTGTTAAAATGATTTAGACAGATGTTACTCAAATACTCAGTGTCTCTCTCTCTCTTTTTTGCTGTATGTGTGTGAACAGTCTTATTTCAAGTTTTTTTAGAGAGTTTGAGTCACCTGTGAACTCCACAATCAAAAAGAATTTTCAAAAATGGAAAGTATTCAGTTTGTTGTCACGCCCTTTATTTATAGGAATAAGTTGCCATCCTGAAACTGCAGGTCTGTGAGGTCTCTTTAACCTTTCCACTTCAACCAAAACATATCCTGAGTAGCAGTTTCTGAAAACAGTATCTGTGCAAAGACTACTATAGAAAAAATAATTTTGGAAGAAGCAAGGAAGCAAGATATTATGCACACCTTCTGAATTCCTAAAACATCATTTAAAAATAAGAGTTCTTAGCCAGAGGTACCCTGTCTGCTTAGAGAGAGTCCTTGCATGTGTAGTAGTCAACTGGTGTAAAAACTAGATTTTCTTCTATGTCAAATTCTCCGCTATGTCAAATTGTTTTGTGCAGTAAGAATGGACTCAGTGGTTTATTGGTTGTAATGAAAGGAACAGCCTCAGGGAGCACCTCCTTAAGTTGAGGTGAAGTGAAGGACTGAGGGTTTTCACATGGAAAGTGTATATTATCAAGGACGCTGGAGAGCTCCTCAGGGCGCTCTGCATGCACATTTTGCTTCAGATTACTTTCTTGTGGAGGCACAGTCTAAGCCTTCTACTTTCTCAGTTCCAGAAGCTCTGAGCAGGGGGCAACCATGCTTTGCTTTACAAGTCAGTAATGTGTGTGTATGTGTGTGTGTATGTATGTGTGTTTGCATGTATGTACCATTTTTACTCTCATTGATTTGTGAGGCTTGGTGATGTGGGACACAAAAAGAAAACTTCAAATCTTTAATTATTCTGGCTTTCAGAGTCTTGCACTTAGACCAAAGCAGAAGCTAAATTTGATAGTTCTCTGGTTAGAAGGATGGGTTGGTCCCCAGTGTATTAATACAATTTTCCTGATGTGTTTATTACATTTATATTTTGAAAATACTCAGCTTGGTGCTCCTTCATGTAGATACAGTTATCCTTCATGAAAGTTAGGCACAGAAATAAAAACAGGGGTTGGGAGTGCGTAGTGTGGAATTAAATTGTTCAAATTAATTAGGGATAATACAAGTTCAAACAGAAGAAAAAAGCGTAATATTCTTAAAGGGCATCTAGCATTCTTAAGACTTACCTGAACCAGTTGTGTAATTTGCCTAATTCACATTCATGAATTAGCAGACGAAGCCTGGTAGAACACATAATTTGAAACTGGAGAGGCCTAAGCTGGAATATCAATTCTTCTATTTATCAATAAAAAGTTCTTGAACAAAGTAAGCAAGTTTTCTGGACACCATTGTCCTTATCTGTGGAAAGAGAAATAATAATGAATATTTACTTGAGTTTTTGTATGAAATATTATAATACATTCAAAGTTCTAACTGCCTATCTCACAGTAGGTATTTAGAAATATTACTTATATCATCTACTATCAGAAAAATGTAGTATTGCTTAGTTTTAGCATATCTATTGTAAAATTCTTAAGGGCTTATATTTTAATAAGTTTAAATTCTTAAAATTAACTTCTCTAAGGGGATATATAGATAGTCACGTTAACATCATGCACCTAAATTTGAAGGTCTTTAACACATCTTCCAAAAATAAACATCAAATAAAGCAGAGGTTAGTAAATTGTTTTTTTGTAAAGGATAAATAATTGAGGATTTTGGGCCATAGCATCTGTGTCACAACTAATGAACTCTGCTGTTGTAGTGTGAAAGCAGCCATAATAATTAATAAACAAATTAGTGTGTCTATGTTCCAATAAAACTTTATTTCAGGCAGATAATGTGCCAGATTTGGCTTGGGAACCGTAGTGTGCTGAACTCTAAAGCAGGAAAACAAATGTAACCACATAAATCTCATACATTGAATATAATTGTAAGTCAGAGAAATTACAAACTTCAAAATTGTATTAAGTAGTAAAAGTAAATATTAATTTTTACTGGAGGTACTTTTTACATATCCAATATAAGCCTTTGCAAGGTGGGTGGAGAAAAACTGTTCAAGAAACAAGAGGGAAATAAAAGACCTATAATTGAACTAAAATTAACTATACAAAGAAGAATTCAATTTATGAGAGGAGATGCTGAAAGAAGGTTCTAATAAATCTGAGCACTGACTATAAGAAAGTTACTTGAAGATGAGGGAGGCCTCTAGGAGGCAATCTTAGAAAGGCAACACTTTGAGAACAGGAGAGTAAAAAGGAGAGAAAAGTCTTCCTCTGAAAACTGCATCCTAAAGAGAAAAAGAGCAAGAGAGGAATGGATGATCCTGCAAGACAAAATAAAAATTCAAATAATTGGAGGCCATAACACTTCATTCCTTCTTCCCTGCTGAAACAGCTATCTATTAAAGAAACTACATGTTGTAACACTGACAGAAAAGTGGTCTTAAACTAGGTATTTTAAAAACCACCCAACTGTCAGCCTGCTCACAGAAATTCAGAAGTACAACCAGTTGTCTTAGTCAGTTTCTGTTGTTTATAAAAGAATACCTGACACTGGGTATTTTTTTTAAAAGGAATTTATTTCTTACAGTTATGGAGGGGGAGATGCTCATGGTTTAGTAGCCACATCTGGGGAGGGCCTTCTTGCTGGTGGGAACTCTGTAGAGTCCTTAGGCGGCACAGGACATCACACGGTGAGGGGGCTGGGTGTGCTCACTCAGTTATCTCCTCCTCCTCTTATAAAGCCTCTACTCCCATTCCTGTGATAGCCCATTAATGCATTAATTCATTCTTGAGGACCCTCATGACCCAATTTCCTCTTAAAGTTTCTACCTCCACCTGCTGCCACACTGGAGATTAAATTGCAACATGAGTTTTGGAGGAGACAAACATTCAAACCATAGCAACAGCATAAGAAAAAGCAAATACAACATTTAAATGTAAGTTTTTCAGGTGAAGAAAATGCCATTCCTCCACTGTGGATCAACCAGAAGGGAGAAGAAAATTGTAATGCATAGTTCCATACTGAAGCATACATCCTTAAACGAACACATGAAGAAAGATCTTGTATCAGATATTCCAAATCTATGTACAAAAATGAACACAAACAACAAAAAGAAATGAATTGAGAATGGATTGAATTCAGGAAAAATTAAAAAGAGGTTAAATCATATCAGAAATGAAGACTGATTTCAAGATCAATCTTGGAAATCAAGAATAGAATAGATGTAAAAAAAAAACTAAGATATTCTAAAGAAATTCAGAAAATGATAATGAAAAAGTGAAAAGGGTCAGAGATAAAGTTTTTAAATTAACACAGGCAAGGATGAACCAACATAATTATAACTGGAATCCCTGAAGATGGAAAATTCAACACTGACAAATAAATAATATTTACAACTTTAATACAAGAAATGTTTTCTGAAGTAAAATGAGATCCATGTCTATGTATTAAAAGAAACTGGCTGGGTGTGGTGGCTCACACCAGTGATCCCAGCACTTTCGGAGGCTGAGGTGGGTGGATCACTTGAGGTCAGGAGTTTGAGACCAGCCTGGCCAACATGGTGAACCCATCTCTACTAAAAACACAAAAATTAGCTGGGTATGGTGGCAGGTGCCTGTATTCCCAGCTACTTGGGAGGGTGAGGCAGGAGAATCTCTTAAACCCAGGAGGCAGAGGTTCCAGTGAGCCTATATGGCACCGTTGCACTCCAGCCTGGGCAACAAGAGTGAAATTCCATCTCAAAAAAAAAAAAAAATTAAGAAAGAAAGAAAGAAAGAATTAGCAGGTACTTGGTAAAATTGTCCCCAAATTATTAACCCTGATACATATTTTAGTAAAACAATTAGTTATAAATGTAAAGAAAAAACTCATGGCCTCAGGAAAAGCAAAATGTAAATCAAAGTATCAAAGGAATATTATTTTCAAGGAAAATCATAAAAAGAAAGTATGAGCCAAAGATTTTATATCCATTTAAGTTGTCTCTTAAGCTATATAAAAATAGTTGTAAACATGTAATAACTTGAGGCATATTGTATTCTTGATTTTCCTTTGGGCAAACTTTGAGAGAATAAACTTCATTCAACCAAAAAATAAATAAAAGAAAATTCCAGCAAAAGAAATGATTTAGTTTTAAATATAAGTAAGATTAAGAAACGTGAGGTTGAGGTTGAAGTGAATATGTCAATATGTCATATGTAAATATTATATGCTTTTAGAAAGGAAAAATAATGTAGCTAACGGAAGAAAAGAAAGAGGTAAGGAATAAACAGAATAAGCTCATTGATTTTTTTTTTTTTTTTTTGAGACAGAGTCTCGCTCTGTGGCCCAGGCTGGAGTGCAGTGGCGCAATCTCGGCTCACTGCAAGCTCCGCCTCCCGGGTTCAAGCAATTCTCCTGCCTCAGCCTCTCCGAGTAGCTGGCACTACAGGCGCCCGCCACCGCGCCCGGCTAATTTTTTTGTATTTTTAGCAGAGACGGGGTTTCACCGTCGTCTCGATCTCCTGACCTCGTGATCCGCCCGCCTCGGCCTCCCAAAGTGCTGGGATTACAAGCGTGAGCCACCGCGCCCGGCCGCTCATTGATTATTATATAAGCAATATGTACAATCAAGAAGCTCATTGATTATAATATAAGCAACATATACAATCAAGAAGCTCATTGATTAGTATATAAGCAGTTTAATGGAAATCAAAGAGTATCACTAAAAACAAACTAACAAACCAGAGAGTAAAGATTAAATAAGAAATAGAATCCCACAAATATTTAACAATTATGTAAGTATAAAATATAAATATTTCCAAATTCTCAAAGAAACAAAAATAAGAGAAACACATGATACATATAAAAATCATGGAAACTAAACATAGTACACATAATATTTGTAACACTAAAATTGATCACTCATATCAATAAATGTGAATAGGTTTAACCAGGTATCAAGAGATTTTAAATTTGACTCATAAAGCAGACCCAACTATATGCTTCATACAAGAGAGAAACCTAAAAAAATTTATTTATAAAGAATGTTATAAAGGAAGGAGCAAAGATTTCCAGACAAATGGAAGCAATAAAAAAAGGCTCAGCAGATTGCAATATTGATGTCAATAAAGTAAAATTCAAGAGAAGGAAAGTATTAAACATTAAAATTAAGGGTAGTTATAAATTCTGATAACCATAAATCATAATGAAGATATAACTGTTATGGATATTTATGCACAAAATCACACAGAATCTACCTTTTTAAAACAAGAGTGTAATTAGACACAGCTAGAAACAAACTAATAAAGGCCAACTTTAAGACACCAAATCTAAGTACCAAGCAGATCAAGAAATAAAAATATAAGTAAGATACATATGACCTAAACAAAGTAATAAATAAGTTAAATCTTAAGGAAATATATCTACTGATACTGATACTGATACCAGAGGATCCAACTTCTTTTCAAGTGCACATTGGACATTTACAAAATCAGTTCTGCATTAAGTCACAAAGAGAGTATCAGAAAGTTTTGTAAATGTAACAACAGTCACTGGTCATAATGAATAAACTAAAATGCAATAACAAAATAAAAATATCCTTTCACCTAAATATTGAAAATTACTTCTATCAACAACACTTAGAAAAATATTATAGGTTTGAATACTTAATAAATGTATTAAGTTCCCAGCTCAAGAAGCTATACACAGAATAATAAATGAAAGGTTAAGACAGAAAATAATAAAGATAAAAGCAGAAGTTAACAATGTAGAAATATGAAAGTCAGTTTATCTAATTAATAAATCAAATCTTGATTCTTTAGGAAAAATTAACAAAATAGGCAAATTGTTAGTTAACTTATTCAATTTCCCAAAATGGGATAAGTCCCAAATATGCAATACAAGACAATGACAAGGAAGAAGTAAGTAGTCACAGGAATGAAAGAAATTTTAAAATAATCAAAAGACTATGCTGTTGACATTTATGCAACTATATTTGAAGAAGTAGATGAAAGAATGATTTCCTAAAGAAATACTCTGTATTAATTTATTGAACCTATTAGAAATAGAAAGTTTAAATAAACCAATTTTCATATAAAACATATCAAGAAACAACTTTGTTATCAAGAAACAACCTCACAAAGGAAGTTTACAAAACATTTAAAGTCCAGAGAGTCCTAATACTACATAGATTGTTTCAGAGCATAAGAAGTCAAGGAAAATGTTCAAATTCTTTTTATGAATCAAATATAACATTAATACCTAAATATGGTGAAGACAGTACAAAAAATAAAATTATTGATCAATGCAGTGCACAAACATCAATGCAAAAATGCTAAATAAAATATTAGCCATCAGAATCCAACACCATAATAAGAAAATAAAGTACATTATGACCCAGTAGAGTTAATTCCAGGAATGCATGTTTGGTTAATATTTGAGTATCTATCAGTGCAATATATCATATTAATAGATCTAAGGAGAAAAACAAAATTGATGAATACTTTCTTAAAACAAATATATGAATCTATATGTATCTCTATATATCTATATATATTTTTATATATATCTCTATATATCTATGTATCTCTATATATTTACATTTATAGATATATTTATTTATATATAAATATCTATATCTACATCCATATATTGATATAGATATATATCGATATATATCTACATCTATATATGGATATAGATATATATCGATATATATCTACATCTATATATGGATATAGATATATATCTATATATCTACATCTATATATGGATATAGATATATATCTATATATCTACATCTATATATGGATATGGATATATATCTATATATCTACATCTATATATTGATATAGATATATATCGATATATATCTACATCTATATTGATATATATGGATATATATCTACATCAATCTACATCAATATATCTACATCTATATATAGATGTAGATATATTGATGTAGATATACATCTATATATAGATGTAGATATATTGATGTAGATTGATGTAGATATATATCAATACTCGGCCTCCCGAGTAGCTGGAACTACAGGTTCATGCCACCATGCATGGCTAATTTTTGTATTTTTAATAGAGACAGGGTTTCACCACATTGGCCAGGCTGGTCTTGAATTCCTGACCTTGTAATCTACCTGCATCGGCATCTCAAAGTGCTGCTATAGATCTATATAGATATCGATATCTATATCTATATCTATAGTTACATATATTTATATATAGATTTATATATAGATATTTATATATAGCTATCTATATAGCTATATATAAATATATAGGTATCGATATCTATATATCGATATAGATATAAATATATAGGTATTGATATCTATATCTAGATATATATCTATATGTATTTATATATAGATATCTATATCTATATATTTATATAGATATAGATATCTATATTTTTATATAGCTATATATAGAGATATAGATATAGATATCTATATTTTTATATAGCTATATATAGAGATATAGATATATATGTATCTAGAGGCGTAATCACCTCAAGGTCATCAAGGCAAAGATGCTAATTACATTCACTAATATTTAACATTATACTGAAGGTATTAGCAAATCAAATTAGAGAAGTGGAACCTATTAGAGTTGTAATAATTGGATAAGAATTAAAAGTGTCTCTGCAGATGATATAATAGTATACCTGTGAAATACTAGAGACTCAATGAGCTAACTTAATAAAATAATTCAGTAAGATAGCAGGTATAGGATTAACCTGTAGAAATCAATGACCTTACGTTACAAACAATAAGCAGGTTGGGGACATAATATTAGAGAGGCTCTATTTACAATAGTAGCAAAGGAGATGGAGTAATGGGGGTAAACTTAACAAGGAGTATACCAAACCTATATGAGAAAATATTTATAACATCTTAAAAGATACAAAAGTAGACTTAAACAAATGGAAAGATTGGTGGTTGTTGTTGTTTGTTTATTTGTTTAATAGTGATAGGGTTTGTTATGTTGCCCAGACTGGTCTGGATCTCCTGACCTCAGGCGATCCATCCACTTCAGCCTCTTGAGTAGCTGGGACTACAGGTGCATACCACTATGCCTGGATAATTTTCTATATATTTTTTGTTTTGTAGAGATAGGCTCTCACTGTGTTGTCTAGGCTAGTCTTGAACTCCTGGGCTCAGGCGATACTCCTGCCTCAGCTGGAAAGATGGTTTTTATTTTCAAACAGAATCTGTTACTATAATGCAGCTGTCAGTTCCCTCCAAATTAATTTATAGATTTAAAGCAATCTCAATAAAAATAGCAAATTTTTATGAAGTTACGAAAATTGATACGAAAGCTACTATTGAAAAATAAATATTGCAAGAATAGCTGAAAAACACTGAAAAACTACAAGAGCCCTGCCAAATATTAAAACATGCTGTAAACCCCTTGTTAAAACAATGTGCAACTGGTAGCTAAATGAATAGACTTGTCAGGGGAATGGAATGGGAAGTACAGAAAGACACAGAAGTCACACGGATATTTGGTTTATGATGAAGGTGAGATCTCAAATTACTTGGCAAAGATGGACTTTTAAATAAATGCTTCTGGGACTATTGGATTGACAATAGACATTGAGAAAAAACTAGTAAAATAAAATCCTTATATTCATTTTACATAAGCATTAACTCCAAATGGATAAGGGATGTAATGTAAAATAATAAAACCATGTAAGTACTATAAGAAAATGGGAATAAATTCCTGCATAACTTTGGTGTAGGCAAAGACTTTGTAACTATGCCTCAAAATTCAGATTCAGGAAAAACAATGACTACATTTAACTATAAAAAGTGTCGTATGACAAATTAAAGTTAAATGACAAAATAAAATAATGTGTTAATAATATATATCTCAAGTATTATAAAAGGAAGTGATTCCTAATTTATGAAGGACTTTTAAAAATTGAGAAGAAAGGCCGGGCGCGGTGGCTCACGCTTGTAATCCCAGCACTTTGGGAGGCCGAGGCGGGCGGATCACGAGGTCAGGAGATCGAGACCACGGTGAAACCCCGTCTCTACTAAAAATACAAAAAAATTAGCCGGGCGTAGTGGCGGGCGCCTGTAGTCCCAGCTACTCGGAGAGGCTGAGGCAGGAGAATGGCGTGAACCCGGGAGGCCGAGCTTGCAGTGAGCCGAGAGGGCGCCACTGCACTCCAGCCTGGGCGACAGAGCGAGACTCCGTCACAAAAAAAAAAAAAAAAAAAAAAAAAAAAAAAAAAAAAAAAAAAAAATTGAGAAGAAAAAGATCTTATAGAAACCTGGCAGAAGACATGAACAGACAATTAATGAAGAATATATTAAAATGGTTCTTAAATATAAAATATTTAATTTCACTTATGATAAAAAAATCAAAATTAAAATAATGTTTCTCTACTATCAAATTGGTAACAGTTTATAAACTCTGCTGGGATTATCCCTTCCTTGGCTACAGCCTGGAAATTCTCCCAATGCTGTAAACTGGGGTAATTGTAGATGTCACTCCATTTGTTTCACGTATCTCAGGGGTTACTGTTCTTTACCTTCTAATATTTAATGTCTTGAAAGCCATTTTTTCTTGTATTTTGTCTGTTAATTTTAACAGGAAGTGTAAATCTAGCCCAGCTACTTCATCTTTTCTGATTTGAGCCACAGCCTATTAATTTTTTTTTTTTTTTTTTTTTTTTTTGAGGCAGAGTCTCGCTCTGTCGCCCAGGCTGGAGTCCAGTGGCGCGATCTCTGCTCACTGCAAGCTCCGCCTCCCAGGTTCACGCCATTCTCCTGCCTCAGCCTCCCGAGTAGCTGGGACTACAGGTGCCACCACCACGCCCAGCTAGTTTTTTGTATTTTTAGTAGAGACGGGGTTTCAGCGTGTTAGCCAGAATGGTCTCGATCTCCTGACCTCGTGATCCACCCGCCTCAGCCTCCCAAAGTGCTGGGATTACAGGCGTGAGCCCCGGCGCCAGGCCGAGCCACAGCCTATTCTTAACCTGTAGATATTTACAAGTCGGCAAATGTCTTGAGAGGAAAAATCAGCTTAAATATGTCAAGCTCACTTTTAACAAGAATTTTCTTCTTTCTAGGACCTTGGCACTTAATGTCCTAGCTGCCTTGTTGCTTGCTGATGGTTTTAAACAGCTTTTTGTTTTATTTATCAGATGATATGGGTTGGCTCTGTGTCCCCACTCAAATCTCATCTCAAATTGTAATCCCCACATGAAATGAAAGGCCTGGTGGGAGATGATGGAATCATGGGGGCAGCCTTCCACCTTACTGTTCTGAAAGCGAGTTCCTTCTCAGGGGATCTGGTTGTTCGGAAGTGCGTGGCACTTCCGCCTTTGCTCTCGCCCTCTCCTGCTCCACTCTGGTAAGAGGGGCTTGCTTCCCCTTCACCTTTCATCATGATTGTAAGTTTCCTGAGGCCTCCCAGTCATGCTTCCTGTCAAGCCTGCAGAACTGTGAGCAAATTAAACCTCTTTTCTTCATAAATTACCAGTCTCAGGTAGTTCTTTATAGCAGTGTGAGAATGGACTAATATATCTGATACTATAGTTCTTCTGAACCAAAGGATTGGTCTGATAGATGCATTTTCATTATAGGCAGATGCAAAAGACTCAACCAATATCTCTTTCTAATATGGCTCTTGCCTCATTCTTTCTAGTCTTTTCTTTCTATAACTCTGATTAGATATATTGGATATTCTCCTTTTTCCTCCATGTATCTTAATGTCTCTTTCACATATACCATCTTGCCCCCTTTCTGTGTTGAAATCTTTATTTTTAATGATTATTTAATTTATGATTTCTATCTTTAGTTGGTTAACTTGTCTATTGTTTTGTAAATTTCAATTAATATAAGTCGTTTTTCCAGGGTTTCTATTTAGTCCTTCTTCAAGTTTGTTTGGGTCATGTTTGATAGTCTTTTATTTCTTTTGTGATACTTTAGTTTCTTTTACCTCTTGAAACATATTTTATATATTGTGTTTGATATTTCAGTTGTTTTTAGATTTTGTGACTTTGATTCTTCAGTTTATTATATAATTTATTATTCAGTTTATGCAGAATCCTTTTCATAATTATTTATTTCCTTGGTGTTTTTGATTTTCATTCACCATTAGAAAATTTCCTGGGAATTTCATCTGTGGGAATTCCTTGACCTATTTATAAAGTGCATTATGTCATAGGGGATTTGCATTTCCTTTCACTTGGTTGTAGTTGTATGACCAATGAGGGTGACTTTAAAATTATACTTTTAACCTTTTGAGGGAAGAGGCACCCCACAAGTTGTATGAGTTCAAGTTAAAAAATTCAATTATTGCTGGTTAGGAATTATAGGGGAGATTTTTCTCCTCTCTATCCAAAAACTAAAACTGAAGAGAAACTTTCCTGAATTTTTAACTGTGATCTTTTAGCTTATCATCTGATCATGTCTCTCTTCTGGGATTTTTTGTTTCATTGAGGGTTACTAGTCCAACCTTCTACATTCATTGGGCACCAACTTTTTTCTCTTGTTCCTGATAGTATGAGTGGCTGGCCAGTTAATATCCAGGCTCCTAAGTACTCAGGATAAGATGTTCCAAACCCCCTGAGAGAACAAGGCAACAGAGCTCATCTATATTAATGCATTAGGATCTTTTGACACTTTGGGCCTTAGTTTCCCTTTTATTGACAGCTCACACAATTATTAAAAATGTAATTTAAATGTCAATAGTCATTGTTAAGAGTGTAACTTAAATTTGTGTACTAGAAGGGTTTCTATTGCACATCTAGTCTACTATCTAGTCTCCCATATTACTGGAAACTGGTCTTTCCAATCTACAGTGTCATACTGTAATCAGGTTATATACTTAACAGTAAATATTATAAGGTCTTATGTGTTTAAAACATTTGCTTCTTTGTAAATGTCTTCAAGATGAAGGATATATTCCTTACCATGGCACCTGATCTCCTTCATGATTTGATACTTACTTAGTATTCTTTGTTCTGTTGAAATACTTGCATTTTTTCCCCATATAATATATGTATTGACTCAATGCCTTTACTTGATTCACTCTCAGCCAGAGGTTTAGTTCAATTTTTGTTGACTTGCCTAACCAATACCCATTCTCAGGCCTGAGGTGATGCTTTGAATAAAAATGCTTTTCTGGGGAAGCATTCTTTGATCTGCCACTCCCTTCCCTCATATGCATCATATTCCATCAGCCCTCTGACTCCACCTGGTCTTTAAGTTGTAGCACTTATCATACTGAAAACATTTTGAGGTCAAAGGCTTCCTTATTTATCTCTTCATCCATGGTGCCTGTTATGGCACTTACCAATAACAAATCCAATAAATGTTGGATGAATGAATATCCTTGTTAAAAATGCTATTACATAACCCAGAAGCTTTAATTGTTGTTTCTTTTTTTACCATCAGTTTTACAGGAGCATGTAAATAATATTTTATACTTTAGTGGTTTGAGGAGGTATAACAGCCCCCTCTTATTGGCAGGGGATATGTTCCATGACCTCCAGTGGATGCTTGAAACCACAGATAATACCAAACTATATATATACTATGTTTTTTTCTATAGACACATGCCTATGTTAAAATTTAGTTTATAAATTTGGTATAGTAAGAGATTGACAACAAGAATAATAGAATAGAATAATTATAATGATATGCTGTAATAAAAGCTTTGTGAATCAGGTCTCTCTCTCTCTCTCAAAATATCTTCATATGTTTGGACCATGGTTGGTCACAAGCAACTGAACCCACAGAAGCAAAGCAGAAGATAAGGGGAAATTACTGTATTTTCATGAAAAGCTTTCACACACATCATCTCTTATGTTAAAGATGACATAGCCTGAATTTTAAAGGTTTATTAGGATTCCAAGGCCAGGTTTAGCTCTGCACTACACCTGTCAGCCCATGAAAATTGTGTAACCCTTAGCTTTATTAATGCCAATGTGTTAACAATAGTGTAATGCTGCTGTTTGCTAATATGATGAATATTTCTAAACTTTTTCAGTTTTCTTCATTGAACCTTTTATTTTATAATTGCAAAAAGTTTTGGTCTAGTCGAAATGAAATTTCATAGTTTTTCTATGGTGCAGTTTAAATGCTGACAAAATCAATTTGATATTAATATTTTTCTCTTTGAGGATGGTCATTTTCCCAGGGCTCTGAAGAAATCAAGATATTTGATTATCAAAGCTTTTCTCTTAATATTTATGGAGCAAAGTTCAAAATTTAGAAAATAAATATCAGATTAAAAGACTGATGATATAAGGATATTTTATTAGGTAAAGATGCACATTTTGAATATTATTTAAATATACAGCACCTAAATGGAGTGGGGTGTTTGATCTCCTTGAGCACTAGCTATGGTAGCGAACAAGGGGATTCATGAAATTCAAATAGAAAATATGCAATAAACATGGAGATCAAAGCCTACTCAAGCTTATCTCAGGAAAAATGTAGCAGAGGTGTTTGAGGTCAAGACTGAGCTCAGAGTGGCTAATTAAAAAAAAAATTGAAGTGAAATTCACATAACATACAATTACCCGCTTTAAAGCATGCAATTCAGTGGCATTTAGTACATACATTCACAGTTTTGTGAAACCACTACCTCTCTCCAGTTCCAAAAGTTTCTATCACCTCAGAATACCCTTACCCTCTACTCAATAACAATCATTCTTTATTTTCTCCTACTGTCATCCCCCGGAACCTACTAATTCTG
Source organism: Symphalangus syndactylus (assembly GCF_028878055.3). Lineage (NCBI taxonomy): Eukaryota > Metazoa > Chordata > Mammalia > Primates > Hylobatidae > Symphalangus > Symphalangus syndactylus. The sequence continues at coordinate 22,949,534 of NC_072441.2, forward strand.
TTCTAGCTGTAAGGAATTGCCTATTCTTGTCAGTTCCCATAAAAAAGAATAATAAAATATGTGATCTTTTATGTCTGGCTTCTTTTATTTAGCATAATATTTCAAGGTTCATGCAAGTTGTAGCATATATCGGTACTGAATTCCTTTTGATGGTTGAATAATATTACATTGTGTTTATATACCATAATTGGCTTATCCACTCTTCTGTTGATGAACATTTGTTTTTTTTTCTACCTTTTGACTATTGCAAATAGTGCTGCTATGAAGAATCAGAAATAAGTACTTATTAGAGTACCCAGTTTTGATTCTTTGAGGTATATACCTGGGACTGGAACTGCTGGGTCATATTGAAATTCTCTGTTTAACCTTTTAAAGAACCATCAAACTATTTTCCACAGTGGCTGTGCTATTTGACATTCCCATGAGAAATGTATGTAGGTTCTTATTTTTCCACATCCTCACCAACACATGTTATTTTTCTATTTTTTTTTTGTTAACAGCCATCCTAGTGAGTGTGAAATAACATGTCGTTGTGATTTGGATTTGCATTTTCTTAATGACCAATGATGTTGAACATCTTTTCATATGCTTGTTAGCCATTTGTATATCTTCTTTAGAGATATGTCTATTCAAGTAATTTGCCCTTTATTTGATTGGGATGTTTGCTTTATTGTTGATGAGTTTAAGTTTGCTTTATATATTCTAGATAGTAAACCTTGTCAGATATATGATTTGCAAATATTTTCTCTGATTCTATAGGTTGTCTTTTCACTTTCTTGGTAATGTCCTCTGAGACACGTTTTTATTTTTAGGAGGAATGTTTATTTATTTTTTCTTTTGTTGCTTGTGTTTTTAGTGTCAAATCTCAGAATTTATTGCCAAGTCCAAACTTGTGAAGATTTGCCCTTATGTGTCTTGTAATAGGTTTATAATTTTAACTCTTAATTTTAGGTCTGTGATTTATTTTGAATTAATTTTTTTTACATGGCATGAAGTAGGAGCCTAGATTCATTCATTATTTTATACAATTGTTTTCCAATTGTACCAGTACAATTTGTTGAAGAGACTATGCTTTTTCTATGAAATGGACTTGGCACCTTTGTTAAAAATCAGTTGGCCATAAATGTATGAGGTGGGGGTTATTTGGTTCTCAGTTCTACTTCATAGGTTTTTAAGTTTATCCGTATGTCAAGACTATATTGTATAGATGATGCTTTGTTTCCATTTGGGGTATCTGAACGATTATCTTCTCAAAGAAAAAGAACTTTTCCCTTCCTTCTACTATCAAATGATAGAAAAGCGGTGTAACAGCATATCCTTGCCATTCCTAATACTAGTCAATTACCTATAACAAGAAATGGAAAAAGATGGTGATCATATCCATAAAATCAAATTGGAGTATTATGATATGGTAGAAAAGAAGCGGACTTTGGAATTCAACCTGTCTAGGCTGGAGTCCCAGTTATAGCTGAAATATATTGGGCTTGTAATTTTAACCTTTCTGAACCTTAATCGACACTTCCGTTAAATGTGGATGAAAATACCAATCCTATAGTATTTTTGTAATGAGTAGGCATGACATATGTAAATTTCTCCTAGTTCAGTGCCAGACACAATTTGTTATAGAAAAAAAAAAAGCTATCAATAATAGTTTTTGGTTTTTTTTTTAGAGAGAACCATACGTGGAGAACTATCTTAACTTTGAAAAATGGCCTTCTGCAGACTTTAGAAAAGCATTCCATCTTCCCATTTCAAAGTATGCTTCCTAGGAAAATGGCATCTTACTTATTAACCATTATATCTGGCTTTGGAAGTCAGGAGTTAGTGTCTTTTCATTCGGATGCCAGGAGTATGTGAGTGTGTGTGTGTGTGAGTGTGTGTATCTCTATGAGTACATATCCACTCTGTTTGCTTTTGTTTTATATGCTGAGTCTGTAATCCTTACTGTCAGGCACCTTTATTAATATGCTTTGTAAATGTGTCTGAGGTCTGTGAAAGAATCCATAAAAAATAAACACAGGTAATGCTATTGCTGGCAATTGAATGAATGAGGGTCTTCTGACTACCATCCCCTGAGTGTACAGTTTTCAGATTTATAATGAAGCCACTTTTTAATATAATTGGATTGTAGATAAGAGAACTTAGAGCCAATTTATTTCTTTGCAAGAAAATACTTGATTTACATCACATCTCTGGCACTGGAATCTGATCTCTGCAGAAAGCTAGAGATTTGTACACAGTTATACCTGGGTTCAAGTCCACATGCCACCACTGACTGGCTGCATAATCTTCTGGAGTTACTTCACTTCTGGAAACCTTGGTGTTTCATAGGTTAAAGAGAAAGAATACCTCATAGGGCTCATTATAAGAATAAAATGCAATTGTTGAAGTGAAAGCGCTTTTTGAACCATAAAACACCACATACATGTGAGCTTTCATTATCATTAATATTTAGCACCATTTATGAAATTGTGGAATCTTAAATTAGGAAGGCACCTTACGAGTTACTTTGCCAATTAACCACTTATGGATTTCCTCACTAAAAAGCATGTCCTATTGCTTTGTTGATCTTGCAGTGGATCCTTAGATGTGGTACTATTGTAGTGTAAAGTGACATATCCAGTTAAAAATATGACTCACTCAAAACAGGCCACACTCTCCTCAGTGGTCTAAGATAGTAATGTTTTCCATGTTCACAGGCAGTTCAAATGCCTTTGGTGAATCCAAAAAGGAACTTCTGCTTTAGATTGCTTCTTCAACAGTCCAGGGCCATGCCCTCTCTGAGTGTGCAGATAATGCTTGTTGATGCTAATGGTTAACTTGGCCGATTTCTTCTTCCCTAGGTTTCTATTCTCATCCATAGCCGACAGAGACTTACACAATTTGAGCACAGGGAAAATAGCGGCAGGGCATCCTCAAAAAAGAACCTTAAATACTGTAATGACAACTTCTAAGAACGTATTAGGCTAGTTGCTCCATGACATGGTTTGACTCTCTGTCCTTACCCAAATATCATCTTGAGTTGTAGTTCCTATGATCCCCACATGTCGTGGGAGGGACCTAGTGGGAGGCAATTGAATCATGGGGGCGGCTACCCCCATGCTGTCCTCCTGATAGTGAGTTCTCACGAGATCTGATGATTTATAAGGGGCTTTTCCTCCTTTGCTTGGCTCTTCTCCTTTGTGCCGCCATGTGAAGATAGGCATGTTTGCTTCCCTGTCCACTAGGATTGTAAGTTTCTTTTTTTTTTTTTTTTTTTTTTTTTTGAGACAGAGTCTCGCTCTGTCGCCCGGGCTGGAGTGCAGTGGCGCAATCTCGGCTCACTGCAAGCTCCGCCTCCCGGGTTCACGCCATTCTCCTGCCTCAGCCTCCGAGTAGCTGGGACTACAGGCGCCCGCCACCGCGCCCGGCTAATTTTTTGTATTTTTTAGTAGAGACGGGGTTTCACTGTGGTCTCGATCTCCTGACCTCGTGATCCGCTCGCCTCGGCCTCCCAAAGTGCTGGGATTACAAGCGTGAGCCACCGCGCCCGGCCGGATTGTAAGTTTCTTGAGGCCTCCACAGCCCTGTGGAACTGTGAGTCGATTAAACCTCTTTTTTTTTTTGAGATGGAATCTTGCTCTGTCACCCAGGCTGGAGTGCAGTGGCGCCATCTCTGCTCACTGCAAGCTCTGCCTCCCGGGTTCAAGCGATTCTCCTGCCTCAGCCTCCCGAGTAGCTGGGACTACAGGCGCCCGCCACCACGCCTGGCTAATTTTTTGTATTTTTAGTAGAGATGGGGTTTCGCCGTGTTAGGATGGTCTCAATCTCCTGACTTTGTGATCTGCCCACCTCAGCCTCCCAAAGAGTTGAGATTACAGGTGTGAGCCACCGTGCCTGGCATTTTTTTTTTTAATAAATTACCTTGGGTATGTCCTTATAGCAGCATGAGAATGGACTAATACACTCTATCACTGTGGTCTGATTTTAGATATTTCACCCAACTCTAATTTATAAAATATTTGAGGTCAATGGGAAGATGCTGTTTGTGTATCTAATTTATTCATTTTATTCTCCCATCTCCAGAAACATTCTCATCTTCACTGAAGTAGTAGTATATTTTTCCCAAGCATAATTAAGAACTATGTCAGAAAGTGTGCAATTTCAGGATTGCCATTGATAGAAACAAGACAAATCACATTTGTTTTCTCAAATCCTTGATAATAAAACGATGAAAATATGAAATAATGACATATAATGACTAGAATACATAATATTTTATGATGCTTTTCTATGTTGTACAGTTGTCTGCTTGCACACAGCATTCACTCCCCATTCTTCTAGTAATGCCACCATAATTTTTTTTAGAGAATTATCCTTTCTTCACTCCTAGTCCATGTAATTTGGGGGTGTTGGCACCACTCCATTTACTACTTCAACAGTAACTTATTTATTTTTAATATACTTTTTATTTTGAGATAATTATAAATTTACATCCAGTTATAAGAAATCATACTGAGAGATCACATACATGCTTTATTCAGTTTCCTCCAGTAATAAAATTTTGCAAAACCATAGTATAATGTAACAATCAGAATACTGTCCTCGGTACCGTGAAGATACAGGACATTCCCATCACCACAAAAATCTCTTTTATATCCACACCCACTTCTTTCCTGCCCTCATGTCCTCCTTAACTCTATTAACCACTAATATGCCCTCCACTTCTCTAATTTTGTTATTTCAAGAAAACTATATAAGTGAGATCATACAGTATCTAACCTTTTGAGACCCTTTTCACTCAGCATAATTCTCTGAGATTCATTCAAATTGTTACGTGTATTAATAGCTTGTTCCTTCTTGTTTCTGTGTAGTATTCCATAACACAGGTGTACTACATTTTGTTTAACTGTTCACCTACAGAAGGACATCTGGGTTGTTTCCAGTTTTTGGCTATTACAAATAAAGCTGATAAAAACATTTCTGTACAGTATTTTGGTGTGTGTGAACATACATTTTTATTTCTTTGGGAGTACAATTGTTGGTTTGTATAGTAGTTACATGTTTAGTTTTTAAAGAAATAGCCAAACTATTTTCTGGAGTGGCTGTACCATTTTATATTATAACCAGTAGTGTATGAATGGTCTAGTTTCTCAGCACCCTCCCTAATATTTGATGTGGGTACTATTTTTTATTTTAGTCATTCTGATAGGATTGTAGTGATATCTCCTATTGGTTTTATTTTTAAATTTTATTATTTACTATAATTTACTTATTATTATTATTTTTGAGACAGGGTCTCATTGTCACCCAGGCTGGAGTGCAGTGGGGCCATCTCGGCTCACTGCAACCTCTACCTCCCAGGTTCAAGCGGTTCTTCCGCCTTGGCCTCCCGAGTAGCTGGAACTACAGGTTCATGCCACCATGCCTGGCTAATTTTTGTATTTTTAATAGAGACAGGGTTTCACCACATTGGCCAGGCTGGTCTTGAATTCCTGACCTTGTAATCTACCTGCCTCGGCATCTCAAAGTGCTGGTATTACAGGCCTGAGCCACTGCACCTGACCCAATTATCTCTTTCAAATATTTCTTTGTATGTGCTAGAAATAAGAAGTCCACTTCACTGTGATGGGAAATGTCAGGGAGGTTGTGTGTATTGGAGCAACAGGCGAGATCTAGGAAATTTCTGTATCCTATGCTTAATTCTAGTGTGAACTTAAACCTGTTTAAAAATAAAATCTAGTCTTAAAAAAAGAATGCGTATTTGCTGTTGTTAATGAAGTGTTGTATAAATATCAATTAGCTCAAGTGACAGGAGTGACAATTTCAAAACTCTTTGTATGTCTGAGCTGAAATTGACTAGTTTTAAAAAAATTCCTGGTATTTTTCTACTGTACACCTATTTTAAGGTGTAGCTATTCAGGGGCATCAGCTGAAAGTCTGAGGTGTTTACTGGGTTTCTTCACCATAGTAGATTCTGAACTCCAACATCTGTCTTCCCAGTTTTATAAGACTTCTGAGAGGTTACCTTAATTTCTTGGCCTATTAACTTCTACTTGTGAATTGGCAAATAACTTGAAAAAAATGATGTTCAATATAGGTCTTACCTCTTTGTCTTTCTCTTCTCTATGGGATCTTGACCACTGAAGATGCTTAGAAAACTCTCTGGGGTGTGTGTGTATGTGTGAAAATATTAAATTTTCAATCAATATTTTTCCAGTCCTCATAGTTTTCCTTGGTAATTGAATTGGTCTGATACAAGACAATCTGCCATAGCTGGAACTGCAAACTTTAACAATTATATACTGAGCACTTCTTAACTGTCAGGTATGATTCTAGAATCTCTGTTCTAGCCCTAATGGAGCATACATTCCAATGAGTCAGTCAGCCTAAGGAAGGAATATCAGTGAAGCTCAGCCAATCCAAATAATGTCTAATTGATAACTGGTTATTTCAGCAATAGGCTTATGCAAAATGCCAAGCCAATTAGACCTGTGGAGACTCAGTTACAAAGATTTGTAAGGATTGTTTGAAAGGATTGTTGCTAAGAATAATTTTTTTTCTATAGGACTTAGTTTTGAGAGAATGTAAGATTGAAGATGCTTGGAAGAGAGAGAGATGAGAGACAATTTTTTCTTTCTTTCAATTGGCAAGACAGAATCAGCACAGAAAAAAGCAGGGCTGAATGAAGAGTCACCATATTGATTAGATTGTTTAAACTTCCAGCATTAATTCCATATGTATCAGCCATGTGAATTATACTGGTTTTGCTTAAGCTCATCTGATTTGGGTTATAATTTAAAACCTCATTAATACACATTATAAATTAGAAAAATCAGTGAACAATTTTTGGTATTTGGATTTGTTTGACCTCTTTTTCTTGAATATTTCTTTTCTTTTGGCTTTTATGATACCTCTACCTATTGATATTTCTTCTAAAGTTCACATTAGCTTAACTCAGACTTCTCAGGGTTTTTTTTCTCTGTCTTTCTTCCTTTAACACTGGCATTTCTCATGATTAGATCCTTAGTCTTTGGTCTCATCATACTTAAATGAACATCTTTACATGTCTTAACTAAATTAATATCAACCAGAATTTATCCATCTTGACTCACTGATTCTACCTCTTAAGCATCTTTTATGCACATCCCTGATTACAGTTAACCCTGCTCCTCTGTATTAATTCAGGCTTTCATAAAGTCTCACTTGAACTATTAGCATTTACCTCTTATCTTTCTCATTCCAGTCTCATCATTTGATTATATGATCACCAGAGTGGCAGAGCGTTACTGAAAAATTGACCATGTCATTTCCTTACACCATGCATAAGGAAAGTCAACAGTGCCCAGGATATGGGCATAACTGATTTCTCTGTCTTCATCTGTTGACCTTCCTTTACACCCTTTGCTGTTGTCAGAAAAGGTTGCCTGGAGTTCCCTGAAAAAGTTAAGCTTTCTTATGGTTTGGTTTCATTGCATCTGCTTTCCCCTTTAAAATGTATTTTTCTGTGTGTCAGTCGGCTGAACTTATGATTGTACCTTAAGTCATAACTCATATGTTTACCTCCTCTTGGAAACATTTATCCAACCCTCTTAGACAGATTCTGGTAGTTCTCTGTACTTACATTGTCAGTCTAGTACTACTCAATTCCAAAATTTATCACATTACATTATCATTGACTATAGCTCTGCCTCTTTTCTAAATTCTAAATAATGAAAGAAAGAATAAATTTTAATTAATCTTTGAATATCTAGGATATAGAATGGACAGTAGGCACTTAGTAATCTAAGTGAATGCAATAATAAGGCAAGCATTATGTTTTTTATCATAATTAAGCAATGAATATAGTTTCATTTACCTTCTTCACCTACAACTTTACTTATGAACTGCTTTTATGTTTGCTAGATTTTTTTCTGAAAATGTCTTCAGTAAGCATAAAGGTAGTATAAAACAGGATGAATTATACATCTACTTCAATCAGATAAAACTAACAGCAAGCCGAAGCATATAAAAGGGGATATATTACATTCTTCTTTTTGCAGATTCATAAATTAAAGTGAAGGGAGTTAGGAAACTTGCCTAGGAATATGGTGCCAGTAAGTTTTGGAGATAGACAAGGACTTAAGGCTTTCTAATTCTAAAACATTTACTTTTTCCACTACAACACAATTTGTTGTTTAGGACCAAGGGAACAAATGTTTGACATTTTGGAAGGATAAACATTATGATGAGCCTAAGGCTTGTCAGGTGACTGATTTTCACCACCATTGCTAAATGCCAAGGAAAATCACTACACATTTTCTCATCTGCTTCAAATCTTTCAGTTGTCTTCTGACTGGGGTGACCTTCAGAAGCTTAACTGATACCTAGATCCTTGATACTTTTATTATCTCTTTTTCCCTACTGCAGTTATCATATTTTAACATATCAAATAATCAATTTAATTATGATTTATATTATTATTTTCTGTTTCCATTCACTTGAATTTAAATCCCATAAGATTAAAAACTTTTTTCTATTTTGTTTACTAGTGAATATACGGAATCAGTAGAAGAGCCAGGTACATATTAAGTGACCAAGAGATATATGTATGTATATGTACATGTATATTAACACACATATATGAGTATGTATGTGTGCATATGTATGGGTATGTGTGTGTACATATGTATGTATATGTACATGTATATTAACACACATATATGAGTAGGTATGTGTGCATATGTATGGGTGTGTGTGTACATATGTATGTATATGTACATGTATATTAACACACATATATGAGTATGTATGTGTGCATATGTATGGGTATGTGTGTGTACATATGTATGTATATGTACATGTATATTAACACACATATATGAGTATGTATGTGTGCATATGTATGGGTATGTGTGTGTACATATGTATGTATATGTACATGTATATTAACACACATATATGAGTATGTATGTGTGCATATGTATGGATATGTACATGTATATTAACACACATATATGAGTATGTATGTGTGCATATGTATGGGTATGTGTGTGTACATATGTATGTATATGCACATGTATATTAACACATATATGTGAGTATGTATGTGTGCATATGTATGGGTATGTGTGTGTACATATGTATATATATGTACATGTATATTAACACATATATATGAGTATGTATGTGTGCATATATATGGGTATGTGTGTGTACATATGTATGTATATGTACATGTATATTAACACATATTTATGGGTATATATGTGTGCATATATATGGGTATGTGTGTGTACATATGTATGTATATGTGTATGTGTACACACATACCTATATGTATTAGTCTGTTTTCACACTGTTGATAAAGACATACCCAAGATTGGGTAATTTATAAAGAAAAAAGAGGTTTAATGGACTCACAATTCCGTGTGGCTTGATAGGCCCCACAATCATGGCAGAAGGCGAAAGACACGTCTTACGTGGTGGCAGGCAAGAGAGAGAATGAGAACCAACTGAAAGGGGTTACTCCTTATAAAACCATCAGATCTTTTGAGACTTATTTACTACCATGAGAACAGCATGGGGGGACTGCCCCCATGATTCAATTATCTCCCACAAAGTCCCTCCCACAACACGTGGGATTTATGGGAGCTACAATTCAAGATGAGATTTGGGTGAGGACACAGCCAAACCATATCATTATATATATGTACCGGTTAGGAAAGAATGAACAAATGAACAAATGAATGAAGAAACACAGAGCCAAGAGTGAGCCAAGAATGCATATACATATATATATGCACACATAACATATGTTCCATGTTTTTAATATACATATGTTTATATTTGTATATGTTCATGTGTGTGTAGCCCATATCTTTATGTTATCTTGGTCAATTTATCTATTCCTGTCACAATGCATTATTGCGTTATAATAAGTCTTGGCATTTTCTTCTTCAAAAATATTTTGGTTAATTAGGGCCTTTTGGTCTTCCATAACAATTATAGGATCTTATTGAAGTTACATTTTTCAGAGCTGGCACCATTAATTTATTTCATCTTACAGGCTCTTTTTACAACCTGACATTGACACTCTTTCATCAAGAATGTGGTCTGTGTTCCTACCCTTTGAATCTGAGTAGCTCTGTGATTATGACAAAGGTGATGTAAATCTACTAAGGCTGAGTCATAAAAGCTGTTTAAGCTTCCAGTTGGCTCCCTGTCCCATTAATGTACCTCAAGAATCCAGAGCTGAGGTGTAAAATATCTGGCAACTCTAAAGCAATGGTGATGAGAGATCACATTGGAAGAATGTATAGAAATAGAGAGAGATGCCCAAGAAGCCCCAGCTGTTCCAACATCAACTGTTCCAGCCCTCAGTTTAGGTGCCAAGCATATGAGAAAGAAAAGCTTCAGACATCCTAACCTCCTCCTTTATGCAGTTACAACTGCTGGGATGTTTAGTTGAGCAGAAATAAGAGATTCCCAGAATTCAGCCCAAATTCATGAATAAAATAAATATTGCTGTTGTTTTAAGCCATTGAATTTTCAGGTGGTTTCTCAGGCAGCCAGAGTAATGGAACAGTTTAACACACAGATACACAACACATCCCCCTACAAAATGTTGAAATTTTAATAACAATTCTATTGAATCTATAACTTAATTTGGGGAGAACTAGAATCTAATTGATATTGATAAGAACTTTCCAGTCCATGAACATGATATACATTTTTATTTATTGAGACTCTTAAAAGTCTTTCAACAAAGTTTTATAATTTTCTCTATATATGTTTCACACATTTTTAGTTTAGTTTTTCATAAATACCTTATATTTTGTGTCATTTCTTATAAATTTTCTTTTCTCTTTACTTATTTTTAGACAGCCTCTCACTGTGTTGCACAGGCTGGGTGCAGTGGCACGATCTCGGCTCACTGCAACCTCTGCCTCCTGAGTTAAGGTGATTCTTGTGCCTCAGTGTCCTGAGTAGCTGAGACTACAAAAATGCACCACCATACCAGGCTAATTTTTGTATTTTTAGTAGAGATGGGGTTTTGTCATGTTGGCTAGGCTGGTCTTGAACTCCTGGCCTCATGTGATCCACCCACCTCAGCCTCCCAAAGTGCTGGGATTACAGGCATGAGCCACTGCATCTGGCTTCTTCTGAATTTTCTAACTAGTTATTACCACTATATAGAAATAAAATTGTCTTTTTTTTTTTTTTTGAGATAGGATTTTGCTGTATCACCCAGGCTGGAGTGCAGTGGCTCGATCACAGCTTACTTCAGCCTTGAACTCTCAGGCACAAGCCACAAGCCACAAGCCACAAGCCATCCTCCCTCCTGCCTCAGCCTCCCAAGTACTGCACTACTACGCCTGACTAATTTTTTTTTCTTCAGTAGAGATAGGATCTCCCTATGTTGCCCAGGCTGGTCTCAAACTCCCGGGCTCAAGTGATCCTCATGCCTCAGCCTCCCAAAGTGCTAGGATTACTGGAATGAGCCACTACAGCTAGTGTATGATTATCTTTTTTAATGCTGATTTTATATCTAGTACCTTGCTAAACTCTTTTCAGTTCTAAAACTTGCTATTATCATTTGAGTTTTCTACATAAAAACTTTCTAACATTTCTTATTATTTACAGGTTATTTCTTCCATTCTAATAGAATATTAGCATTTGTCATTGATTCTAAGATGCCATTGATTATAAAATGCAAAAAAAGTTTTACAAAATTTGTGCCTTAAGTTAATAAAAAAACAGTAATTTTTTCATTGCCTTACTGGGATGATTTAGATCTTCACTATGATGTTGAATAGAAGTGGTGAAAGGGGCAGCCTAGTTTTATTCAGATTTTTACAGGGAATGCTTTCAAAAAATTTCACCTTTTTCTAACAAACTTTGGAAATACAAGTCTATCCTTGAATTTTATTGAAGGCATTTTCTGCTTCAATTATAATAATCATTTTTTTCTCCAAATGTGATGAATTACATTAGGTTATATAAAAAATAATAAACTGTGTACTTCTAATAGGAGCCCAGCCTATTAGGAAAATAATATTACTAATATTTAGTAAGCTAAATATAATATTTTAATGCATTACTAAATTCAATTTACTGATATTTAGTTTAGGATGTTTGAATCTATTTTCTTGAGTGAGATTACTCTTTATGTTTTCTTTCTTGTACTATCTTTTAGTTTCGATATTAAATTTAGTATCAGATGTTTATGTCTTTGTCCATAAGCAAAATTGGTCTTTTTTTTCCTCTTTTATTCTGTCATTTTAAGGTTTTATTATCAAAGTTATCCTAGGCTCATAATATGCAATGCAACTGTTTCCTCCTTTACTCTCTATATAGCATATTTTGTGGAACATTACATTAATTTGTTTTTTGAATAGTTCATTCACCCTCTCTCAATTTATATATTATTATTGGCTATATTTTATTTATTTAAAGTTTTTTAAATTGACATAAAAATTGTACATACGCATTGTGTACAACATGTTGTTTTGAAATATGTACACATTGTGAAATGGTGACATCAAGCTGGTTAATATGTGCATCACTTCACTTACCATTTCTCTGTGGTGAGAACACAAAATCTACTCTCTTAGCAATTTTCAAGAATGCATTGTTATTAATAGTCACCATGTTGACCAATAGATCGATTACATTTATACCTCCTACCTAAATGAAACTTTGTATCCTTTGGCCAATATCTCCTCAACACTCTGGCAAATCTCTGGTAATCACCATCCTTCTTTCTATTTCTGTGAGTTTAACATTTTTACATTCCACATATACGTGAGATCATGCAGTGTTTATCTTTCTCCGACTGGCTTACTTCATTTAACATAATGTCCTCCAGGTTAATTCATGTTGTCACAAATGGCAGGATTTGCTTCTTTTTTCAAGATGAATAGTATTCCATTATGTATATCTACCACATTTTCTTTATCCATTTTCTGTCAATGAGCCAGTGAGCACTTAGAGTGATTCCTTATCTTAGCAACTGTGCAATATGAACTACGAAGGCAGATACCTCTTCAATATACTAGTTTCATTTCCTTTGGATATATACCCAGTAGTGGGATTGCTGGATTATAAGGTAGTTCTTTCTTTTTTAAATTTCAGAGGCACCTCTATACTGTTTTTCTTAATGGTTGTAGTAATTTACATTCCCACCAACAATGTTCAAGTGTTCCCTTTTCTTCACATCCTCTTCAACACGTGTTCTCTTTTGTCTTTTTGATACAGCCATTCTAATAGCCATGAGGTGCTAACACATTGTGGTTTTAATTTGCATTTATCTGATGATTAGTGATTTTTTCCATACACCTGTTGGACATTGGTATGTCTTTTTTTGAGAACTATCTATTCAGATCCTTTGCCCATTTTTAATTGGATTATTTGTTTTTTGTTTGTTCTTACTATTGCGTTGTTTGAGTTTCTTACATGTCTTGGATGTTAAACCTTTATCAAATATATGGGTTGCAATTATTATCTCCTATTCCGTAGGTTGTCTCTTCACTGTTGTTTCCTTGGCTGTGCAAAAGCTTTTTAGTTTGAAGTAATCCCATTTATCTGTTTGCTTTATTTTATTGTATTTTATTTATTTATTTATTTTTTTGCCTGTGGCTTTGGCTTCATAGCCAAAAAGCCATTTCCCAGACCAATGTCATGGAGCTTTTTTCTTATTTTTTTTTTTTTCTAGGAGTTTTACAGTTTCAGGTCTTATATTTAAGTCTTTAATCCATTTTTAGTTGATTTTTGCCTATGGTGTGAGATAAGGGTCCAATTTCATTCTTCTGCATGAATGTAATTATCATTGCACCATTTATTAAAGAGACATTATTTTTCTCGTTGTGTGTTCTTGACACCTTTGCCAAAAATCATTTGACTATAAATGTGTGGATTTATTTCTGGACTCTATATTTTGTTCTGTTGGTCTGTGTGTCTGTGTTTATGTCAGTACCATGCTTTTATGGTTAAAGCTTTGTAGTTGATTTTAAAGTCAGGGAGTGTGATGCCTCCAGCTTTGTTCTTTTTGCTCAATGTCTTTTTTGGGCTATTCAGGGTTTTTTTGTGGTTCTGCATGAATTTTAGGATTGTTTTTTCTAATTCTGTGAAAAATATGACTGGAATTTTGGTAAGCATTGCATTGAATCTTTCTATCGCTTTGGTAGTATGGGAATTTTAGCAATATTTATTCTTCCAATTTATGAACACAGGATATCTTTTTATTTATTGTGCCTTCTTTAATTCCCTTCATCAATGTTGTATAGCTTTCAGTGAATAGTTCTTTTAGTTCTTTGGTTAAATTAATTACCAAGTATTTTAATTTTTTTGGTAAATATTGTATAAATGCAATTGTTTTCTTGATTTCTTTGTAGGATAGTTCATTACTAGTGTATAGTGAGGCTACTGATTTTTGTATGTTGATTTTATATCCTTCAGCTGTCCTGAATTCTTTTTATTAGTTCTAACAGTTTTTTGGTAGAGTCCTTAAGGGTTTTCTATATGCATGATCATGTTGTCTGCAAACAAGGACATTTTAACTGCTTCCTTTCCAGTTTGGATGCCCTTTATTGTGTCTTTTGCCTCATTGCTTGAACTAGAATTTCCAATACTATGTTGAACAGAATTTGTAGGAGTAGGCATCTTTGTCTTGTTACTGATAGGAGAGGAAAAGCTTTCAACTTTTCACTATTGAGTATGATGTTACCTGTGAGTCTGTCATATATGTCCTCTATTATATTAAGGTGCGTTCCTTCTATACTTAATTTGTTGAGAGTTTTTTTTATCATGAAAGGATATTGAATTTTATCAACTGCCCTTTTTGCATTTATTGTTGTCATATATTTTAATGTTATATTAAAACATTACAAGTTGTATTTTTTAGGATGTCAAAGTCTGTTTAGAATTTTTATGATATTTACCACTTTCTTTGCTGCTCATTGCTTCTTGAAATTAAGACTTGTATTTTGAGAATTCTGTCGGAATTATGTTATTTACATATTTTTTAGCGAAAGTTTGTTGGTGGTAAACCTTAAACTTCTTATTTTTCTAAAATGTCTTTATATCTCCCCATTCATGAAAGTTATTTTGCTATGATAATTTAAGACAAGAGTTATTTTCTATCTTTATAGTGCAAATATCATTCACTGTTTTGCTTCCCTGTGGTTGAAGAGAAAACAGCTGTCAGTCTAATTGATGCTCTTTTGAATGCAATCTGCCTTTCGTCTCTGGCTGAGTAAGATCTTTTAACATTCTATAGCTTATATTTCTCTTGCTTGAGATCTTTTGGGTTCTTGAATTTGTCATAGTTACAAACCCCTAGTTTTGAAAAGTTCATAGCCGTTATCTATTCAGTTATTGCCTTTGATGCTATCTCACCTCTTCTATTACAACTCCATTAAGTTGTGTTAGATGTTCCCATTTTATCATTCATGTCTCTTGACATCTATCTCCCCCTCTCTGTTGTATTCTGAACAATTTCTTCAATGCTATTATTCAGTTAATTGACTATCTTTTTTGCTAAGTATAACCTACTTTTAAGTATGTTCCTTTAGTGTTTATTTTCTAGTATATCTTAATTTTTGGAAGTTTTAAAAGTTATTTTTCAAATTCTTTAGCTCTTTACTAATAATCTCAAACTATTATTTAATTTCTTTAAACATATTAAACATAGTGATCAATATATTATTTCTGCTAATTTTAGTATTTAAATTCTGTTTGGGTCTGGTTTTGTTATTTTTTTTCTGCTTGGCTCTGCCTCACAGTACTTATGCTCTTGGGTGTTTACTAGCTGTTGATCATCAGTTACATTTTTTCTGTGGAGATTTTTTGAGGTATCGGATCAAAGTGAGTTGCTCCATATATAATTGGTGTTTGCTTCAGCCAGGTATCTGGAGGCTTTACCAGTCTAAGACTACTTCCAACAAAGCTTTGGCTTGAAGCTTTTATTACCACCAATGCAGTATGTCCTCAGACTACAATATGAGGTCCGAATCTTGGTTACAATTTCTCAAGGAAGATAGCTTTTCATTCACTGACACCAAGTTCTAAAATCATCAATATTTTGTTTTTGTAATCTGTTGAAGTGGGGGCAGTAGAGTGTTGCCCTTTGGTAATTACTTTTTTTTATTATTATTATACTTTAAGTTTTAGGGTACATGTGCACAACGTACAAGTTTGTTACATATGTATACATGTGACATGTTGGTGTGCTGCATCCATTAACTCGTCATTTAACATTAGGTATATCTCCTAATGCTATCCCTCCTCCTCCCCCCACCCCATAACAGTCCCCGGAGTGTGATGTTCCCCTTCCTGTGTCCATGTGTTCTCATTGTTCAATTCCCACCTATGAGTGAGAACATGTGGTGTTTGGTTCTTAGTCCTTGCAGTAGTTTGCTGAGAATAATGGTTTCCAGCTTCATCCACGTCCCTACAAAGGACATGAACTCATCATTTTTTTATGGCTGCATAGTATTCCATGGTGTATATCTGCCACATTTTCTTAATCCAGTCTATCGTTGTTGGACATTTGGGTTGGTTCCAAATCTTTGCTATTGTGAATAGTGCCGCAGTAAACATACGTGTGCATGTGTCTTTATAGCAGCATGTTTTATAATCCTTTGGGTATATACCCAGTAATGGGATGGCTGGGTCAAATGGTATTTCTAGTTCTAGATCCCTGAGGAATCGCCACACTGACTTTCACAATGGTTGAACTAGTTCACCGTCCCACCAACAGTGTAAAAGTGTTCTGATTTCTCCACATCCTCTCCAGCACCTGTTGTTTCCTGACTTTTTAATGGTGGCCATTCTAACTGGTGTGAGATGGTATCTCATTGTGGTTTGATTTGCATTTCTCTGATGGCCAGTGATGATGAGCATTTTTTCATGTGTCTTTTGGCTGCATAAATGTATTCCTTTGAGAAGTGTCTGTTCATATCCTTCGCCTACTTGTTGATGGGGTTGTTTTTTTCTTGTAAATTTGTTTGAGTTCATTGTAGATTCTGGATATTAGCCCTTTGTCAGATGAGTAGATTGCGAAAATTTTCTCCCATTCTGTAGGTTGCCTGTTCACTCTGATGGTAGTTTCTTTTGCTGTGCAGAAGCTCTTTAGTTTAATTAGATCCCGTTTGTCAATTTTGGCTTTTGTTGCCATTGCTTTTGGTGTTTTAGACATGAAGTTCTTGCCCATGCCTATGTCCTGAATAGTATTGCCTAGGTTTTCTTCTAGGGTTTTTATGGTTTTAGGTCTAACATGTAAGTCTTTAATCCATCTTGAATTAATTGTTGTATAAGGTGTAAAGAAGGGATCCCGTTTCAGCTTTCTACATATGGGTAGCCAGTTTTCCCAGCACCATTTATTAAATAGGGAATCCTTTCCCCATTCCTTGTTTTTGTCAGGTCTGTGAAAGATCAGTTAATTGTAGATATGCGGCATTATTTCTGAGGGCTCTGTTCTGTTCCATTGGTCTCTATCTCTGTTTTGGTACCAGTACCATGCCGTTTTGGTTACTGTAGCCTTGTAGTATAGTTTGAAGTCAGGTAGCATGATGTCTCCAGCTTTGTTCTTTTGGCTTAGGATTGACTTGGCAATGCGGGCTCTTTTTTGGTTCCACATGAACTTTAAAGTAGTTTTTTCCAATTCTGTGAAGAAAGTCATTGGTAGCTTGATGGCAATGGCATTGAATCTATAAATTACTTGGGCTGTATTGCTATTTTCACGATATTGATTCTTCCTACCCATGAGCATGGAATGTTCTTCCATTTGTTTGTATCCTCTTTTATATCATTGAGCAGTGGTTTGTAGTCTTCTTGAAGAGGTCCTTCAAATCCCTTATAAGTTGGATTCCTAGGTATTTTATTCTCTTTGAAGCAATTGTGAATGGGAGTTCACTCATGATTTGGCTCTCTGTTAGTCTGTTATTGGTGTACAAGAATGCTTGTGATTTTTACACATTGATTTTGTATCCTGAGACTTTGCTGAGGCTGCCTCTCAGTTTAAGGAAATTTTGGGCTGAGACGATGGAGTTTTCTAGATATACAATCATGTCATCTGCAAATAGGGACAATTTGACTTCCTCTTTTCCTAATGGAATACCCTTTATTTCCTTCTCCTGCCTGATTGCCCTGGCCAGAACTTCCAACACTATGTTGAATAGGAGTGGTGAGAGAGGGCATCCTTGTCTTGTGCCAGTTTTCAAAGGTATGCTTCCAGTTTTTGGCTATTCAGTATGATATTGGCTGTGGGTTTGTCATAGATAGCTTTTATTATTTTGAGATGTGTTCCATCAAGAACTAATTTATTGAGAGATTTTAGCATGAAGCGTTGTTGAATTTTGTCAAAGGCCTTTTCTGCATCTATTGAGATAATCATGTGGTTTTTGTCTTTGGTTCTGTTTATATGCTGGATTACGTTTATGGATTTGCATATGTTGAACTAGCTTTGCATCCCAGGGATGAAGCCCACTTGATCATGGTAGATAAGCTTTTTCATGTGCTGCTGGATTCGGTTTGCCAGTATTTTATTGAGGATTTTTGCATCTATGTTCATCAAGGATATTGGTCTAAAATTCTCTTTTTTTGTTGTGTCTCTGCCAGGCTTTGGTATTAGGATGATGCTGGCCTCATAAAATGAGTTAGGGAGGATTCCCTCTTTTTCTATTGATTGGAGTAGTTTCAGAAGGAATGGTACCAGCTCCTCCTTGTACTTCTGGTAGAATTCGGCTGTGAATCCATCTGGTCCTGGACTTTTTTTGATTGGTAAGCTATTAATTATTGCCTCAATTTCAGAGACTGTTATTGGTCTATTCAGAGATTCAACTTCTTCCTGGTTTAATCTTGGGAGGGTGTATGTGTCGAGGAATTTATCCATTTCTTCTAGATTTTCTAATTTATTTGCATAGTGGTGTTTATAGTATTCTCTGATGGTAGTTTGTATTTCTATGGAATCAGTGGTGATATCCCCTTTATCATTTTTTATTGCGTCTATTTGATTCTTCTCTCTTTTCTTCTTTATTAGTCTTGCTAGCGGTCTATCAGTTTTGTTGATCTTTTCAAAAAACCAGCTCCTGGATTCATTGATTTTTTGAAGGGTTTTTTGTGTCTCTATTTCCTTCAGTGCTGCTCTGATCTTAGTTATTTCTTGCCTTCTGCTAGCTTTTGAATGTGTTTGCTCTTGCTTCTCTACTTCTTTTAATTGTGAAGTTAGGGTGTCAGTTTTAGATCTTTGCTGCTTTCTCTTGTGGGCAATTAGTGCTATAAATTTCCCTCTACACATGTAGAGGGAAATTTAATGTGTCCCAAAGATTCTGGTATATTGTGTCTTTGTTCTCATTGGTTTCAAAGAACATCTTTATTTCTACCTTCATTTCGTTATGTACCCAGTAGTCATTCAGGAGCAGGTTGTTCAGTTTCCATGTAGTTGAGTGGTTTTGAGTCAGTTTCTTAATCCTGAGTTCTAGTTTGATTGCACTGTGGTCTGAGAGACAGTTTGTTATAATTTCTGTTCTTTTACATTTGCTGAGGAGTGCTTTACTTCCAACTATGTGGTCAATTTTGGAATAGGTGTGGTGTGGTGTGGTGCTGAAAAGAATGTATATTCTGTTGATTTGGGGTGGAGAGTTCTTTAGATGTCTATTAGGTCCGCTTGGTGCAGAGCTGAGTTCAGTTCCTGGATATCCTTGTTACCTTTCTGTCTTGTTGATCTGTCTAATGTTGACAGTGGGGTGTTAAAGTCTCCCATTATTATTGTGTGGGAGTCTAACTCTCTTTGTAGGTCTCTAAGGACTTGCTTTATGAATCTGGGTGCTCCTGTATTGGGTGCACATATATTGAGGATAGTTAGCTCTTCTTGTTGAATTGATGCCTTTACCATTATGTAATGGCCTTTTTTGTCTCTTTTGATCTTTGTTGGTTTAAAGTCTGTTTTATCAGAGACTAGGATTGCAACCCCTGCCTTTTTTTGTTTTCCATTTGCTTGGTAGATCTTCCTCCATCCCTTTATTTTGAGCCTAAGTGTGTCTCTGTACGTGAGATGGGTTTCCTGAATACAGCACACAGATGGCTCTTGACTCTTTATCCAATTTGCCTGACTGTGTCTTTTAATTGGAACATTTAGCCCATTTACATTTAAGGTTAATATTGTTATGTGTGAATTTGATCCTGCCATTATGATGTTAGCTGGTTATTTTGCTCATTAGTTGATGCAGTTTCTTCCTAGCCTTGATGGTCTTTACAATTTGGCATGTTTTTGCAGTGGCTGGTACTGGTTGTTTCTTGCCATGTTTAGTGCTTCCTTCAGGAACTCTTGTAGGGCAGGCCTGGTGGTGACAAAATCTCTCAGCATTTGCTTGTCTGTAAAGTATTTTATTTCTCCTTCACTTATGAAGCTTAGTTTGGCTGGATATGAAATTCTAGTTTGAAAATTCTTTTCTTTAAGAATGTTGAATATTGGCCCCCACTCTCTTCTGGCTTGTAGAGTTTCTGTTGAGAATCAGCTGTTAGTCTGATGAGCTTCCCTTTGTGGGTAACCCGATCTTTCTCTCTGGCTGCGCTTAACACTTTTTCCTTCATTTCAACTTTGGTGAATCTGACAATTATGTGTCTTGGAGTTGCTCTTCTCGAGGAGTATCTTTGTGGCATTCTCTGTATTTCCTGAATTTGAATTTTGGCATGCCTTGCTAGATTGGGGAAGTTCTCCTGGAAAATATCCTGCAGAGTGTTTTCCAACTTGGTTCCATTCTCTCTGTCACTTTCAGGTACACCAATCAGATGTAGATTTGGTCTTTTCACATAGTCTCATATTTCTTGGAGGCTTTGTTTCTTTTTATTCTTTTTTCTCTAAACTTCTCTTCTCGCTTCATTTCTTCATTTGATCTTCCATCACTGATACCCTTTCTTCCAGTTGATCTCATCGGCTACTGAGGCTTGTGCATTCGACATGTAGTTCTAATGCTGTGGTTTTCAGCTCCATCAGGTCCTTTAAGTACTTCTCTGCATTGGTTATTCTAGTTACCCATTCATCTAATTTTTTTTCAAGGTTTTTAACTTCTTTGCCACGGGTTCAAACATCCTCCTTTAGCTCGGTGTAGTTTGATCGTCTGAAGCCTTCTTCTCTCAACTCGTCAAAGTTATTCTCCATTCAGCTTTGTTCCATTGCTGGTGAGGAGCTGGGTTCCTTTGGAGGAGGAGAGGTGCTCTGATTTTTAGAGTTTCCAGTTTTCTGCTCTGTTTTTTCCCCATCTTTGTGGTGGTATCTACCTTTGGTCTTTGATGATGGTGACTGACAGATGGGGTTTTGATGTGGGTGTCCTTTCTGTTTGTTAGTTTTCCTTCTAACAGTCAGGACCCTCAGCTGCAGGTCTGTTGGATTTTGCTGGAGGTCCACTCCAGACCCTGTTTGCCTGGGTTTATCAGCAGTGGAGGCTGCAGAACAGCAGATATTGGCGAACAGCAAGTGTTGCTGCCTGATCATTCCTCTGGAAGTTTTGTCTCAGAGGAGTACCTGGCCGTGTGAGGTGTCAGTCTGCCCCTACTGGGGGGTGCCTCCCAGTTAGGCTACTTGGGGGTCAGGGAACCACTTGAGGAGGCAGTCTGTCCATTCTCAGACCTCCAGCTGCGTGCTGGGAGAAGCACTACTCTCTTCAAAGCTGTCAGACAGGGACATTTAAGTCTGCAGAGGTTTCTGCTGCCTTTTGTTTGGCTATGCCCTGCCCCCAGAGGTGGAGTCTACAGAGGCAGGCAGGCCTCCTTGAGCTGTGGTGGGCTCCACGCAGTTCGAGCTTCCCTGCTGCTTTGTTTACCTAAGGAAGCCTGGGCAATGGCGGGCGCCCCTCCCCCAGCCTGGCTGCCACCTTGCAGTTTGATCTCAGACCGCTGTGCTAGCAATGAGCGAAGCTATGTAGGACCCTCCGAACCAAGCGCAGAATATAATCTCCTGGTGAGTTGTTTGCTAAAACCATTGGAAAAGTGCAGTATTAGGGTGAGGGTGACCTGATTTTCCAGGTGCCGTCTGTCACCCCTTTCTTTGACTATGAAAGGGAACTCCCTGACCCCTTGTGCTTCCTGGGCGAGGCAGTGCCTCGCCCTGCTTCAGCTCATGCTCGGTGCGCTGCACCCACTGTCCTGCACCCACTTTCTGATACTCGCCAGTGAGATGAACCCTGTACCTCAGTTGGAAATGCAGAAATCACCTGTCTTCTGTGTTGCTCACGCTGGGAGCTGTAGATCGGAGCTGTTCCTATTCGGCCATCTTGGTTCCACCCTTTTTTCTCTTTCTTTCCCTTCCAATGTCTGGATGTAGATACCAGTATGGACCTTTACAGACTGTTCTCAATGGATTTCTCTTCTTTACTGAGCTTCAAAGTTTCCATGATATTGGCAGCTGGGAATGAAAGGCAGAGAGGGAGGGAGCGTGGGGCCGGATTGCCACCTGGGAGTGGTGATTACTTTTTAAAAGTGGGATGATCGTCTTTTAGAATCTGTACCTTGAATGGGTCTTAGAATTTTTATTCCTATGCCTCAAGTTTCATAGGGTGGAAAAACCAAAGCTTAATTTCCTGTTTTTGTAAATACTCTCAAGCAAAAACTATTTTAAATAATCATCTTCTCTCCCTAGATTCCTGCTTGACTTTGTTTTTAACCCAAATATTCCTTATGTTTTTGTTAATTAGTAGATAAAGATGATTTTTGAAGACGTTCTGTCATTTTAAATAGATTTCAACAAGATGACCTATCTGGGTCCTTAGCATACTGTATTTCTGAAAATAAAACTCCAATAATTTTTCTTTTCAACAATTTTTAAAAGATTTATTGGCCTTCTCTCATGTGCCTGTCATTGTGGAATGAACTTGGGGTACAAATTTAATAAGTTGTGGCCCTAACTTCAAGTTAATTATAATTTGGAAGGAAAAGAGTTCGCATCATCGTAACACTTATGCATGGAACACAGTGAAAGATTTTTTTCACAGAATGTTATGACATGAAAGCAGATCTACCTGCCTTGTTTTGAGCTAAAACAGGTGGCTTCTGAGAATGATTTTTGAAGAATGTAATGTCTGAGGAATGTAAACAGGATCGATATAAGTGTCATGAGGGCAAGTACCTGACTTTGTCAATATTGTATTTTTTTTCTGCCTAGGACAGGTGCTTAGTAAATATTTGTTGTATTAACAAATGTTTGAATAAGATATAATTATTGTCTTTAAAGACAATAATCATGTCTTTGAAATAAAAGAATCAAGAAATATAAGAATCAAAAGATTGATAAATCACAGCATGTCTTTAGTTTTCTAAATACATTTCCTAAATTTCTTTAATCTCTCCTTCCCCATGTTAGAAAGCACATATCTACTTGTGTATTTCTTAAATATGAAAGAGAAGAAGAATAGAAGAGTGAGAAGTGGCTCTGAAAATCAGAAGGCCTAAGACCTATGACAGAGTGAGTTATTTGCCTAGTCTGTGTTTTTTATTATTTAGTATTTCCATTTATCCTTGGCCTGCCTTTCTTTAAAATACACTTTGACTCTTGAATTCGCATTTAAGTGTTTTTGTCATAATGGAAATAGCTTTGGAAACAGAGAAATCTTGTTTTAAATTTCAGTTCTACTACTTGTCAGCCACAAGAACTCTCTAAGACTCATTTTCCTTATATGTTAAATAGGATAAACAAAACTTCCTTGCAGTATTACAACTTTTCAATATAACAAATATACATAAGTAGACTGTATATAATATACATGTTACATAAAGAAATAATATATAATGTATATATTATTGTATGTATATGCATAATATACATATATAAACATATATAATGTATATGTATGCATAATATACATATATAAACTTCCAAGCACTATTAATATATGCAGCATTGTTTTTATTATTATCATTATTCTTATAATACACCCAAACACTTTTTAGCTGAGCTTTCCCTACCTTTTCTCTAATTATTTCCAACTTTATTAAAATTTTTGTGTAGATTAATGGATTTGGAGGTTTTCACGCTTTCCTCAGATAATCACTATGAGTTTTTGGTGAGTAGATCAAAAAATTTTGAGCTACAAAAGTTGACTAAAATCTTGCTACTCTCTTGATTCCCCAAAAAATGGTTTTGGGGCTATATATTGTTTTATATTTCATCTGTATCCATCTCTCTCTCACTAGAGCTTTTTCTCAGGGATTCTTCTTCTTTCTCTTTCAGCTCTCCTCAATGCTATTGTTTCCTTTTTTAGTTCTGGAAAGACCTATTATTAATTAGGGAATCCACTCTTCCCCATTTCACTATGCCTGACATACTTGAAGACCTCACATTTGAGGTCAAGGAGTCACAATAAAGAAAGGCCCTAGCTGGTTCTAACCTTCACAAATGAGATTTGATGGCATAGAGATTTTAAACTCTTTTAGTGGGTGAGACTGGTGAGCCAAAGAAGACAAACAGAGGAGAAAAGAAAGTCAAGGACAGAGCCTTGGGGAATGGTTATTTTTAGATGATGATGAGAGGACAAAGAGCTTGAGAGGGAGATAGGAGAGATCAGAAAAGCAGAAGCAGACCTAGGGACAAGGAGAGTAATGGAATAGGAGGGCTGAGGGAGTTGTCAAAGGCATTGCTAGTGAACAGGGCTGAGAGCATCAATGCAGTGATAAAGAAGCCCACTTAGGAAAGGGAGATAGATTAAGAATAAATTTAGCAGTGCTGTGAAGTGGGGTGGGGAGCAAATTCTAATAGATGCCAACAAGTTCAGGCCAGGAGATGATGCCAAAGAAACAGAGGTAATTCCTTCCCAATATGATTTCTGGAATGTTGGCAGTAAATTGGAGAGATCTAAGCAAAGTTGTTGGAAGAGAGCAATGGGCCAGGGAAAGTGAGACTGAAAATGGAAAAGATCAAAGATGGATGTATACAGAAAATACAGAAATGAGACATGTCATTAAGGCAGTGGGAGGAGAAAGCTTTGGAAGGAAGACCAGACAACAGGAAGAAATGAGAGAGGGAAAACCAAGAGAGAGAGATATTCATGGTGGAAAAGGGTAGGTTGAAGGCATGTGGAGCAAAACAGGGTGCCATAGTGGTGAAGAGTGCCCTGGGAGCAGACCCTCACACTGTCACTAACATCGAGATCTTGTGCATGTCACTCCACCACTCTGAGCCTCAGTTTCCTTTATCTTTCCCCTCAAATGAAGGATAAAGACAACACTTACAGAATTGGAGTAAGAATTAAATGAGATAGAACTTAGAACAGTACTTGGGCCATAATCATTACTAATTCTAATAAGAACAACATGGGTATTCTCCACAGTAAAGTTTGCAGTAAGAACTGCATGGAAGAATAAAGGTGTAAAGGTGGGGCCGGAGGATGAGGATCTTCTGAAATGTTGGATAATGCACTCCAAATGAGTAAAGGGCTAGTTGGACCTGAGCATCACTGAGATAGGGTTTGAGGATAAAGAGATGTGAAAGAACTGGAGGCTAAAGGAGAAAGAAAAAGTCTTATACCTTATACATTCATGTATGTGAAAGAAATATAAAAAAATATACAAAAGAAAAGATGACTTGCAGCAAGTCATCTGCAAGAATAAATGATGGCTGTTTATAAGTCAGGTAGGCAAAATACTGCCATTCTGTGAATTAGAGATTGTTCAGGGTCTGTCTAGGGGTAGCTTCTCAAATTTCTTCCATCTTGGCTATTTTTCTAAAGGAACTTAAATTAACAGAGAGCACCAGGTAGCTGCTGACCTAAAGTGCAGTATAACATTGGAACTCCCCAAGCCCTATGCCAAAACACAGAAGGAAATATCATAGAACCTCAGGGTTGGAGGATGCCTTAAAAGTTGCCCAGTAAAATCAACAAGCTGATACTAAAGTCCTACATCATTGAAGCAGGTGTTAGTTTGGTTGTTTGTTGTTTATCAGTCTCTGTTTTTAAACTGCCAGCAAGTGAACTAATTGCTCTGACTGTTAGAAGGAAAGGGCTAAAACTTGCCTTTAAGGTTAAATTGTCTTTCTATAGCATGTACCCGTGGTCATAGTTCTTCCATTTGGCATTCAGTAGAATAGGTGTAATGTGCTTTCCATTGCCAATTTGTTAGCTATTTGAACACAGCTATTTTTTTCTTCATGAATCTTTATGAGGAAGAGAGTGGTGGTGAAGTGGATTTGACTTACTCCATCACTCTTTCCCTAAAATATTTTGAGTCACTGTGTTGTTTTGGCTACTTTGGACCTCAGTTGGCTTCAGTGTTATAGTAAGGTTGTCCCCAGGAAGAAGAGGATAAAGACAGTGCACAGGTCAGGTTTGATCAGTGAAAAGGAGAAGAACTCAAATCTACATTTGTGGGATTTGGTATAAAACTTGCCTGTTGACCAAGCCAGAACAGCTGGTAAACAGAATGTTTATAAGAATGTAATTTCCTTACCTGTGACATGGAGGTGACCGTGCCTACCTCTTCAGGTTGTTGTAAGCAATAAATGAGTCTACAGCTACAGACAACATCTTAGAGGTACTCATTAAATAACATATATTATGGTTATTATCAAATGGTGTCACCAATAATGAAAATTAAATCTATTTTTTGTCTGTACATTGAGTAAATTTTAATTCTTTTCTACGTTATCAGTATAGAGACCATATGCACATAAATCCTTTATATATTTTATGGAGTCATTTAATTGGATGTATATTTCATTTAAAATGGAGATTATTTAAAAAGTGAATATGATGTATCATCAGGCTTCTAGTTGTGTTCAAAATTTACATCCGTGGGATAGATCATGTTGCAGTTTACATTGGTATGCAAAAGGAAGTGGCAATTTTGTATTTTTGACAGCCTGTTCAAGATGGGCAAGAAAGTCTCTTATGACAAGGTTATATTGTATTGATTTGCCATTCAAATATTTATTTATTTATTTATTATATATGCCATTTCTGGAAAATGTAAAGCACAACAAAAATTCATGGTTATTTCCAGCTTCCGGGGAGCTGGATAGATGTGACAGTGTATTTATGGGGTATTTATTTTCTAATATATGCAATGGAGTTGATCCTAAATGATTTGACTTTAAAAGCAGAATATAAATCTCTACAGGCACAAGTAGAGTTAAGGTTTGTACTAAATCTTTGCCTAAAATACCCCAAAGCAAGTTGTAAAAAAATTCCTTCTCATGCATCAAATTAAAACTAACCTTGTTGGGCAACCAGTGATAAAATGGGACTCTCAGACCACTCTGCATGGATCACGGCATTCATCACCAGTTTATATTTTCTTTGTAGAGAAAATATCTTATTTCCCCCAGTCTGATGCACATTTTTAAAAGACAACATCTTTTGTCTTCAGTGCACCCATATAAGTAAATCTATGTGGGAATAATCTACCATTTATTCAGCTCCTCCCCTGTGCCAGATACTGCTCTGGGCATTCTGATATTGGTGAACATTTCTGTAGTGCTTACTATGTGCTTGATATGGTGTCCCAAACGCTTTCTGTACATGATGTACTTAATTGTCATAATCACCATATGACTAAATCTCATCTTCCCCATTTTCCATATGAGAAAACTCAGACTCTGAGACACTATGGAACTTACCCAGAGGTAGCCAGGTTATAATCTGAATCCAGGCTAAGTACTCAGGTTGTATTGATTGAAAGGCCATCTCTTTTCATTATTCCCCAAATTGTTACTTAACAGCTTTGATCTACAAATGAATATAAATGAGAATTTTGAGAGAATATCCTTTTTCTGTTTTGGTAAAACATGAAAAGTCTCACTTACTTCATACAGCAAATGCTTGTTGCCAGTTTACTTTATACCAAGCATTGTGGCAGGACCTGAAGATATAGAGATAAAAGATTGTCCCCGACCCTCACTGACACAAGGTCTTTAGGGAAGACAAACAATTTTAAAAAGTACAATATGGTGCTGCTACTATAGAAACCTTAACAGCTTGGGACTGCAGGGAGGTTATCAAAGATATAGCAGAGTGGCTGACAGCCAGGCTGTCTTGCAGACCTGGAACATTGAAACATGAGAAGGAGTTGGGGGACAACAAACAAAACGTCCCTTTTTTACCCTCTCATTTTAATTAAAAGCTACTTTCAACTCATTCACTTGCAACCCACAGCAGTAGCTGGATATGAGAAAATTCTTGACAGGAGAGAGAGAGAAGAAAGGAGAGAGAGAGGAGAGAGAGACGGAGAAACCCTCCTGAGATTTTACTGTAGTTCTTCAGTTTGGCATTGTCTTTTTATCTGGTTTGGGAAATTATACCCTTTCTCAGGAATTGATTGTCATTTTTGATTTTCTGTAAGGGAGGTTGACAGTTGAATGACTGCTGAACTTTTCTGAAATTCTGCCCTGTCACTTGTTCTCTTATCCTGCAGTCCTTAGCGTTCCTAGATTGACACCATCAGCCACTGCAAAGGGAGATGCTGATTTCCTTAATAGTCAGATTGGGATTTGACACGAAGGCTGCTATGGACCAGGGAGGATGGAAAGAAATGACCAGCAAGTTAAACAGCCACCATAATTGCATTTATTCCTGGGCTCTAGGTCAAACCAGAGTAGTTGGAGAGTGAAATACAGGGTTTGTTGGAAGTGCTGGAGAGTGAATTACAGTACAAATGGAGGGCTATAAACCTTCTGCAGACCTCAAAGCTGGCAATCGCCAGTCATCTCAATCACAGTGCAGCAAATTTTGCCAATAATAGTGCACCCAGCAAGGGGACCATTTCCTTTGGAATGTTATACCTGCCATCCACCCCAAACCCTCCTCTTCCCTCCTCCCCATCCCGTAGTAACTAGTAGAGAGTTTCACATACAATGTGACCTCAAAAGATGTGTGCTCTAATAGGTTTTACACCTTAAAGAAAGAATGACAATGCTTCTGGGAAAACGGGAGCATTTTCTCTGCCTCCTTCTTCTGGTTCATTCCCATCTTAGTCCAGCACTGGCACAGATATTCTTGTTTTTACTTTTTCCATGCCTGGGCTTTTTTTAGGACTCTCATGACAGACTAAGTATTGTTTTCTCTTAGTTCTATTCTTGTTGACTTGCATATCATCTAATGCAAACCTTATCCTCTCAGGACACCGCAGTCTCTCTTCCTTCTCGCCCCCTCCAGCAGCCTTCCTTTTCTATATTTACACTTTCAATTTTGAGCAGTTTTCCTTTTCCTACCTTGTCACAATCCCATGTAAAGACACATCAACTGTAGCATCTGTGTGGATGCCATTGTGAGGTTTTAAATTGCCTGGAGTTTTCTCTGAGGCTTAATAATTTTCTTAAGATTTTAGAATTTACAACATTTGTCTTCTTCACCATGATTTCATTTATTCCCACTCCCTTGCTTTGAATTAATTCTAATGGGTGTTTACTAATAGTTTGATAAAACTGTGAAATAGAATGAGAATGTTGGCTAAGTCATCCTCCTCTTAGGCAACACTTCTGCCACCCAAATGCTTTCTTCCTAGGACAGTATTTGGTTAAAGGAGAAAAAGTACTACGGGAGAAATATCTTAAGTCTAGGATCCTGTTAATTTTGAAGACGGCTAATTTCAGATGAACATGGAATTTTCTGTATTTTTCATACCTCCGTCACAGCTTATATCAGATTGTATGTCAGTTATTAGAGCAAGGTTCTATCTTTCCGCATTAGTGTGTACTTTAAGCACAGAAGTTTGCTCTTACTCATCTTTGTGTCTCTAGGACCTAGGATAATGTCTGGCACATAGCAGCCCTGAATAAAGATTCTTGAAAGTATCTTTTATCATTTCACAGGAGTACCAAAGTTTTAATTTTCTCAGTAAATATTATATAAAATGTATACTATTCAGTTTAAAATCATACTTTGTTGATTTTCATTGTTGTGCGAAAATTAAAGCAACTGTTCTACACACCCAAATGCCCTTTTAAATGGTGAATATGTTTTGCACAAACACATAATAGAACATTCAATTATGCAAGCAACTTGAGAGAATGCATTTGAAAATATGAACATATGTGATTTAAAAACAGAAAGGTAAAAATTAGCTTCTCAAATCATCTAAGGAAACAAAGTATTTAAGAGATGGATTGTGAATGTATGATAGCATATAAAGTGTTAAGAATAGTTCAGTCAAATCTTTAGATTCGTTACCATCCTTACCCAAATTTCTATTATTTAACAAATGCCAAAAGCTTCAAAGCCAATACAGATGGATTAACTAGCTATTCTGATTGTAACTAAGGGAAATAAGATGTCCAAATATATTTTTGTCCACGGATTCACCTGGGATCGAGTGTGAGATGAAAAATGTGCAAAGTCTGCATATCAAGCATAAGTGTAAAGATACAATCCTTGAAACACAGAGGTAGAAAACCTGAATAAGAACCCCAAATAGCGTTTTCACGAAGACAACAAAAATGCTGCAGTATGAGGAGGAGGAATTCAAACTGAAATGAGCTGGCAGAGGAGCTATGCCGTGGAAATTCCTCACTGCTTCCTGGAAGAGATCTTCAGAAGCCCTAAAAAGGAAGAAAAAGCATCTTCTGTATAAACATGATTTAAAAAATAGAGGGAGAAAAAAATTAGAAGCTATTTGTAGGTAGACATGCATGTCCAACTAGAGAAAAGAGGGGGATTCCCAGAATGAATTCTAGAGGACGTGCTTTTGGGGAAGACTAAAAGATCTAGATGTCAGGGTACTCCTTTGTCTAGACCATGGTTCTGTGGTCAGCTTCTTAACACATTGACTGAAGTAGTTCTCTCAAGGTCTTCCATGGTTTTACATCTTAACCAGGAAAATTCAGAAACAATCTAGTTCTTTATATGTCTTTAGAGTTTTATTTACACAGTACTAAAACGATCAAATGAAAAATGAAAAGCAAACCTGAATAATTTTCTCCAACTTGCTGATAATAAAGATGGACTTAGGGCCGAGCATGGTGGCTCATGCTTGTAATCCTAGCACTTCCGGAGGCTGAGGTGGGCGGATCACTTGAGGTCAGGAATTTGAGACCAGCCTGGCCAATATGGCGAAACTCTGTCTCTACTAAAAATTCAAAAATTAGCCTGGCATGGTGGTGGGCACCTGCAGTCCCACCTACTCAAGAGGCTGAGGCAGGAGAATTGCTTGAGCCCAGGAGGTGGAGGTTGCAGCGAGCTGAGACTGTACCACTGCACTCCAGGCTGGGCGACAGAGCAAGTCTCTGTCTCAATAAAATAAAGTAATAACAGAAAAATAAAATAAAATAAAGATGCATTAAGAATGAAACTAGATGGGTTATTTGGAGATCCTAAGGGTGGGAATGGGTTATGGAAGAGAATGGAATGTCAGAGAAGAAAGCATCTTCTTTCTAGGGAGTCAGTGGGCCTTTATTCGTTCATTCAGCAAATATTCATTGAGAGTTTATTATAGGTTAAGTGTTGTGCTGGGTTCTGGGTAAGGAATAGAGAATAAAACAGACAAGATCTCTGTCCCCATGGCATTCATGGATTAGTAAAAGAGAAAATCACTAGAAAATAATCACTGAATGAAGCTACAATCACATTTTACTAATAGAATCAAGAAAAAAAATGTATCAAGAGAGAAAGACGTGAAGGTGTCTGAGGAACTAAGAGAAGTGCTCTAGTTCCATTTTTGCTAGTTACTTGTGTTTTCATGATGAGAAAGTTACTGAATGCTGTTGAGCCTCAGTTTTCTCATCTGTAAAACAGAGATTAAAACAGCTACTTTATAATGTGTGAATAAAATAAGAGGAGAGGGGTGAAAGATCTGACAGAGACCTCCTTCACATCTTATGAATAACTAAGATTTAACTAGAAAACCAGCTATGTTGCCAACTATCTAATCTATGTTTTCCTCTCTTCCCTAAGTAGCATAGGACCTGATGCAGACTAGATTGGTGTCAATTACTAACAGCTGACCTTCAAGTCAATTCTATTACCTTTTCCTGTGTTCTTATTCTAAAATCCTGTTTTGTCATGACCAATTAATCATGAATACAACTTCTATATCAAAATGTATCCCAAATCTCCTTGTAGTTACTCTATTTTATCACCAGTAAACAATCCAGTCCTTATTTTTTGAAGTGGTAGAAAGAACCTTAGCTCTATATTTGTACCACTGTTCTGATTACTCTGTCGGTGGCCTATGTATTTCATCTTTTAAACCACCTCAGGCACAGGAGGTTCATTCTTGGTGTTGGGCATTCTGGAAGACTGGGAGTCCAAGGCTGTCTGCCATAGAGAGGAGTGTTAATATTTCGGGCCTAACAATTAGCAAGGTGAGGTAAACATAACTGAACACTGCTTTGAAGATTCAGAGTCCTGCAGTGCCCTAAGGTCAACATGCTAATGAATTGATAATCCCTCACACTAAGAGCTGAAAGCAAATGCGACACAAACCCTGGACCATACCTCCAAAGCTGATTCTTTACAATGGAATCTTTATATGTTTTTATATTTAACGTTTGCTTCTTTTTCTTAAAGGAATAAATTCTGGTTTATCAAGTGATCCAGAAAATTGAATTCTGATTATTTCAAATTTTAAGAATGGACTTTGAATGAATCTTAGCATTTAAAGTGAAAATTTTTGATATATAGATACCTTTTCTCCACCCATGCTTTAGGGACATATTTTAATGGAAGACACTGTGGATTCAGAGTGGATTCTTCCTAACCTGGAAGTCATTCCTAGTTCAGGCAGCGCAACGTGTAACCAGATTAGGGAAGCAATGACTGCCAAATCTTATTACACATCATCCAAGAGGAGCTCTAAACAACAATACTGCTTCTTGGACTCTGTCTCAGATACATAGAATGAGAAATTCTAAGGGTTTCAAATTAAGGATTGAATAAAAAAACAAAAAAGGAGGCAAATCCTAGGGATATCAGGTTCAAATTTGTAATTAAAAAAAAAATTTCTCCAGGCGATTCTGGTTCATGAGGTTTGTGGATATGCCTTTCTAGCAGAAAGCAAGTGGTTAGTGGCTGTGTGTGTTTTGTGCTAATGTGAATCCCTTTTTGCCCACAGGTACATTTCTGACAGTCATTACAAGTATAATCAGGGATTCTGCTGATTGCAGTGGTTCCTCTCACTCTCTCTAGTTATGCCTCAGATGTGTTGTAATTCAAAAATGAAGCTCTATTTCAAGTACTGGGAGGGAAGTTAACACTGCTTACTTATAAATATTCTCTTTTTTTGATAGTACTCTACTGAGAAAATACTGGAAATAGGGTGTGTATGTGTGTGTATTTGTGTGCATATGAGTGTGTGTTTTTTTTTTTCCTGGAATAATAACAGCCTTGATGAGAAGCCCTTTCATTAGAATTACAGCATAAGGGGCTATAAAAACATCCTTAGGTAAATTGTCATTTTGTAAGCTTCTCAGTTTGAATTATTCATCTGTGGTTACTATGGAACCGTGAGCCTTGTTCAGTTTGCAGAGGAAAATTCTAATGGTCCCCCTGTGTCCCTAGACTGTGGAAGCGCTCATTAAGGGAAAAGTACTGCTCTCCCTGTTACAGACACACAAACCAAGCACAGAATGTCCACATCAGGGTTTTAGGTGTACCTTCCATTCAGCAGACCTTGCACTTTCAGACGGGGGTTGTTCTTTGAAGTGTTAAGATGCCTCCTTGCTGAAAATAGTTATAATGTTTAGGTCAACTTAATCCTAGGGATTTGACATTTTGGAATAAAGAGCCTAGCTTAGTCCTTTTTTATGATGAGGAAAATGAGAGTTTTTAACCCTTTATTTATTTAACAATTGTTATTTTCTCCTTACCCTGCTAGTGATCTATGTATAATCTCATGTAATTCTCCTGATAATTCTAAGGAAGGATTACTCCATTTCACAAAGGAGGAAACTCAGACTCAAGGCAGTCAGGTAAATCATGCAAGGAAGTAAAAAAGCCTAAATCTGAACCAAGTTCTAACTCCAAATCCTGGACTTCACCACTATGTTGAAATACATGTGCAGGCTTACTGGTATAGAGGCCCATAGGAACTGTCCCAGCTAAGGGACATGTGCGGGCTTACGGGTATAGAAGCCCTTGATTGCTATTACCTAGTTACTCGTCAAGAACCAGGGGTATAGGAACTGTCCCAGCTAAGGGACATGTGCGGGCTTACTGGTATAGAAGCCCTTGATTGCTATTACCTAGTTATTCGTCAAGAACCAGGGGTATAGGAACTGTCCCAGCTAAGGGACATGTGCAGGCTTACTGGTATAGAGGCCCTTGATTGCTATTACCTAGTTACTCGTCAAGAACCAGGGGTATAGGAACTGTCCCAGCTAAGGGGAGATTGAGCATATTGTAGTCAGCAACACCAATCCCTTATCCCAGAGCTGGTGCCAGGAATTTGCAAACCACTAAACAATCACTTCTCTGTTCTCCTCATTTGGGATTATGGAGTCCTGGGACATTGCAAGGAAATGGGTCTGTGCTCCCCCGTCTCCCATGCCTACAAAGTAAGTTGGGTAGAAAGCAAGCAAAGTCTTGAGGCCTGGATGGGCTAACATTGACCTTGAAAGAAGTCACTCATCAAGACTTGGTAGGGTAAATGTGAGGCAGTCTGCCAATATATTCCTAGTTCAATCTGACTGGTAAGAGATTGTGGCAAAGTGAGTTGAATTTTTCAGGTTTACAAATGAAACTAGCAAAAAAGTAATTCAGCAATAGATCCAAAGCTTCTTTCTGATTCATTTTGTAAGATTAAAACTGTTTTATTGATTAAAGAGACTTAGAGATAATCTAACTCAGCTTTCTGTTACATGGAAGAAACTGAGGGCTGGATAGATGAACAGATGTATTTGAGGAGTCCAAAGGCCTGGAGAGTGGTGTTGGGGGTTCGGTGGAGAAAGGAGTAGAGGAGAAAGCTCCTGACAGCAAGACCAGCCTTTCCATACAACATCATGCCTTTCTGTTGTTAGGGGACAGTCTGTCTGAGAATGTGCCCAGATAAGCAACCTGGGCTGTGGGGAGGGAGAACTGGGAATGGAGAGGTGGACTTCAGAAAAGAGCAGAAGATAGTTGAGGGGCTGGGGGAAGCTGAATGTAGATCAAGGCAGGGGGATCTGGCTGGCAGGCAAATCGTGCTTACCATTATTTCCAGAGTTGCCTTAGTGTCTGGGGAGATCCCTGTGAATTCAAGCCTCCAGGAGGCTATGAAACCTCAGTTAATTAAGCAAATTGTATTCCTCAGAAGAAACCTGGAATTATTGTTATTTTTTTCTCTAGGTTTTAGTGCCTCAACTTCCACTTTTTATATGCAAAAGCATCTGCTTAAAAGCCTGGGAGGTTGTCTATAATTACTTT
The DNA here is from genome assembly GCF_028878055.3 of Symphalangus syndactylus. Lineage (NCBI taxonomy): Eukaryota > Metazoa > Chordata > Mammalia > Primates > Hylobatidae > Symphalangus > Symphalangus syndactylus. Next base: position 22,984,813 of record NC_072441.2, read on the forward strand.
TGTATCTGTGAGCTGCTTATTTACTTATTTTTAAAAAATATATTTATGTAAAACTGACACATAATAATTTTTCAAATAGCTGGAAGAGAGGATTTTGAAGGTTATAACACAAAGGAATGATAAAGGTTTGAGGTGACCGATATGCTAATTACCCTAATTTAATTATTACACATTGTATACAAATATCGAAATGTCACACTGTAACCCATAAATACGTGAACTGCTTTTAACTTCAAGTGTCAGTTTCTGACAAGGTTTCCTCCCAAACATTAAAGGCAGTGCCTCTCCACAAGAGGCTCTGGGTCTGTGTTGTTGAATTGGCCGGTGTCCCCAAAGCACGTTCCAGCTTTCAAGGGGAAAATGACAAGGTGGAAGATGAGCAATGGACTGAATTGCCTAAGGTACTTAGAGATGGTATGGGGGAATAATTCTCAAATTTTGGTGTGCATAAAATTGCTTAGTGAGCTTGTTAAAAATATGCACCCCTGGGACCCACCTCCTGTCATAGAGTTTTTGATTTAAAAAGCCTGGGCTCAGAAATCTGTCTGCTGAGGAAGGGCCCCAGGTGATTCAGCTACAGAGAGTCCCTGGACTGAGTTTTGACAAACACATTATTTGTATTTATAGTTCTATTTATATTTCATGATAAATATTGTGTATATTTAAGGTATACAACTTGATGTTTTAATATATATATATATAGTAAAGCTGGGAGTGGTGGTTCACACCTATCATTCCAAGAATTTTGGAAGCCAAGGCGGGAGGATCAGTTGAACCCAGGAGTTCAGGACTAACCTGGACAACATAGAGAGAGCGCTTTCTCCACTGAAAAGAAAAATTAACTAGGCCTGGTGGCATGTGCTTGGGGTCCCAGCTATGCTGGAGGCTGAGGGGAGTTTGAGGCTGCAGTGAGCCGTGATCACGCCACAGCAGCCTGGGTAACAGAGACCTATCTCAAGGGGAAACAAACAAACAAACAAACTATATATATATATAGTTTGTTTATATATATATAGTTTGTTTTTATAAATATATATATTTTATTTTATAAATAAAAAATATATAAATATATATATATAAATATATATATATATATTTATATATATTTCCAAAAGTGGAACAAATGAAAAATTCCATTACTTTACATAGTTACCTACTTTTTCCCATGTGACAAGAGCAGCTATAATGTACTCATTTAGCAGAAATTCTGACTACAATACACTGTTATTAACTATAGTCCTCAACATTGTACATTAGATCTTTTCACCTGTGACTTGTTCGTCTTACATAGTGGCTACTTTATATCCTTTGACTTACATCTCTTCATTTTCTCTCTCCCCCTTGACCCTGGTAACCACTGTTTTATTCTCTGTTTCTATACTTTTGACCTTTTAAAAAATATACCACATATAAGTGAGATCATGCCATATTTTTCCTTCTGTGTCTGGCTTATTTCACTTAACGTAATATCCTCCAGGTTCTCCATGTTGTGGCAAATGGCAGGATCTCCTCCTTTGTAAAGGCTAAATAATATTATATCATTTATATATATATATATATATATATATATATATATATATATATATATGCCACAGTTTCTTTAACCATGCATCCATTGACTGAGACCTAGGTTGTTTCAATGTCTTGGCTATCCTATATAATACTGCAATGAACATAGGAGTGCAGATATATTTATGAGGTCATGTTTCCTTTCCTTTTGGTTTATTGCCAGAAGAAAGATTGTTGGGTCATATGGTCGTGTTATTTTCAATTTCTTTAGAAACTTCCACACAGTTTTCCATAATGGCCCTATAAGTCTGCCATATTAGTCAGTTCTTATACTGCTATAAAGAACTGCACGAGACTGGGTAATTTATAAAGGAAAGAAATTTAATTGACTCACAGTTTAGCATGGCTGGGGGAACTTACAATCATGATGTAAGGTGAAGGGGAAGCAAGACACCTTCACAAGGCAGAAGGAAGGAGAATTGCTGAGAGAAGGGGAAAGAGCTCTTTATAAAACCATCAGATCTCATGAGAAGTCACTCACTATCATAAGAACAGCATGAGGGAAACCAGCCCTGTGATTCAATTAGCTTCACCTGACCACTCCCTTGACATGTGGGGATCATGGGGATTACAATTCAAGATGAGATTTGGGTGGGGGCACAAAGCCTAACCATATCATCTACACTTACGCCAACAGGGTACAAAGGTTCCTTTTTCTCTCCACCCTTGCCAATACTAGTTATCTCTTGTCCTTTCGATAACAGCAATCCTAACAGGTGTATGGTGGTATCTCATAGTGTTTGTTTGTGTACTTATTTATTTTTAGACAGAGTCTGTCTGTGTCACCCAGGCTGGGGTGTAGTGGCGCGATCTCGGCTCACAGCAACATCTGCCTCCCAGGTTTAAGTGATTCTGTGTCTCAGCCTCCCAAGTAACCAGAATTATAGGCATGCATCACCATGTCCGGCTAATTTTTGTATTTTTAGTAGAGATAGGGTTTTGCCATGTTGGCCAGGCTGGTCTCAAACTCCTGGCCTCAAGCGATCCACTCACATTGGCCTCCCAAAGTGCTGGGACTACAGGCATGAACCACCACTCCCATTCTCACAGTGGTTTTGATTGCAGAGAAATACTCATTTAGAGTCTTGCTACTCAAAGTGTGGTCCTGATCATCAGTATGGCTATCACCCAGGAGCTGATTCAAATCCAGAATCTCAGGCTTCATTCCCAAACTTCCAAATCAGCTCTTCATTTTAATAAGATTCTCGTGTAATACCTGTGCACCCTAGAGTTTGAGAAGCACTGGATTAGAGGATGCACTCATTTGCTAGGGCAGCCAAAACAAAATACCACAGACTTGGGAGATCAAAGAACAGAAATGTATTTCTCAACAGTTCTGGAGGCTAGATCATCAGAAGCAAGGTGCTAGCAGGTTTGGTTTCTTCTGAAGCCCCTTTCTTTGGATTACAGATGCCTGCTTTCTCTCTGTCCTCCAATCATCTGTCCTCTGCACACATATGTCTGATGTCTGGGTATCCAAACTTTCTCTTCTTATAAGGACACCAGTCAGTCTGGATTAGGGCCCAGCCTGATGTCCTCATTTTTTTTCTTTTTTATTATTATACTTTAGGTTTTAGGGTACATGTGCACAATGTGCAGGTTTGTTACATATGTATCCATGTGCCATGTTGTTATGATGCACCCATTAACTCGTCACTGAGCATTAGGTATATCTCCTAATGCTGTCCTTCCCCACTCCCCCCAACCCACAACAGTCCCCGGAGTGTGATGTTCCCCTTCCTGTGTCCATGAGTTCTCATTGTTCAGTTCCCACCTACGAGTGAGAACATGTGGTGTTTGGTTTTTTATCCTTGCGATAGTTTACTGAGAATGATGTTTTCCAGTTTCATCCATGTCCCTACAAAGGACATGAACTCGTCATTTTTTATGGCTGCATAGTATTCCATGGTGTATATGTGCCACATTTTCTTAATCCAGTCTATCGTTGTTGGACATTTGGGTTGGTTCCAACCCTTTGCTATTGTGAATAGTGCCACAATAAACATACTTGTGCATGTGTCTTTATAGCAGCATGATTTATAGTCCTTTGGGTATATACCCAGTAATGGGATGGCTGGGTCAAATGGTATTTCTAGTTCTAGATCCCTGAGGAATCGCCACACTGACTTCCACAATGGTTGAACTAGTTTACAGTCCCACCAACAGTGTAAAAGTGTTCCTATTTCTCCACATCGTCTCCAGCACCTGTTGTTTCCTGACTTTTTCATGATGGCCATTCTAACAGGTGTGAGATGGTATCTCATTGTGGTTTTGATTTGCATTTCTCTGATGGCCAGTGATGATGAGCATTTTTGCATGTGTTTTTTGGCTGCATAAATGTCTTCTTTTGAGAAGTGTCTGTTCGTGTCCTTTGCCCACTTTTTGATGGGGTTGTTTGTTTTTTTCTTGTAAATTTGTTTGAGTTCATTGTAGATTCTGGATATTAGCCCTTTGTCAGATGAGTAGGTTGCAAAAATTTTCTCCCATTCTGTAGGTTGCCTGTTCACTCTGATGGTAGTTTCTTTTGCTGTGCAGAAGCTCTTTAGTTTAATTAGATCCCATTTGTCAATTGTGGCTTTTGTTGCCATTGCTTTTGGTGTTTTAGATATGAAGTCCTTGCCCACGCCTATGTCCTGAATGGTATTGCCTAGGTTTTCTTGTAGGATTTTAATGGTTTTAGGTCTAACATTTAAGTCTTTAATCCATCTTGAATTAATTTTTGTATAAGGTGTAAGGGAGGGATCCAGTTTCGGCTTTCTACATATGGCTAGCCAGTTTTCCCAGCATCATTTATTAAATAGGGAATCCTTTCCCCATTTCTTGTTTTTGTCAGGTTTGTCAAAGATCAGATAGTTGTAGATATGCAGCATCATTTCTGAGGGCTCTGTTCTGTTCCATTGATCTATGTCTCTGTTGTGGTACCAGTACCATGCTGCTTTGGTTACTGTAGCCTTGTAGTATAGTTTGAAGTCAGGTAGCGTGATGCCTCCAGCTTTGTTCTTTTGGCTTAGGATTGACTTGGTGATGCGGGCTCTTTTTTGGTTCCATATGAACTTTAAAGTAGTTTTTTCCAATTCTGTGAAGAAAGTCATTGGTAGCTTGATGGGAATGGCATTGAATCTATTAATTACCTTGGGCAGTGTGGCCATTTTCACGATATTGATTCTTCCAACCCATGAGCATGGAATGTTCTTCCATTTGTTTGTATCCCCTTTTATTTCATTGAGCAGTGGTTTGTAGTTCTCCTTGAAGAGGTCCTTCACATCCCTTGTAAGTTGGATTCCTAGGTATTTTATTCTCTTTGAAGCAATTGTGAATGGGAGTTCACTCATGATTTGGCTCTCTGTTTGTCTGTTATTGATGTACAAGAATGCTTGTGATTTTTGTACATTGATTTTGTATCCTGAGACTTTGCTGAAGTTGCTAATCAGCTTAAGGAGATTTTGGGCTGAGACTATGGGGTTTTCTAGATATACAATCAAGTCATCTGCAAACAGGAACAATTTGACTTCCTCTTTTCCTAATTGAATACCCTTTATTTCCTTCTCCTGCCTGATTGCTCTGGCCAGAACTTCCAGCACTATGTTGAATAGGAGTGGTGAGAGAGGGCATCCCTGTCTTGTGCCAGTTTTCAAAGGGAATGCTTCCAGTTTTTGCCCATTCAGTATGATATTGGCTGTGGGTTTGTCATAGATAGCTCTTATTATTTTGAGATACGTCCCATCAATACCTAATTTATTGAGAGTTTTTAGCATGAAGGGTTGTTGAATTTTGTCAAAGGCCTTTTCTGCATCCATTGAGATAATCATGTGGATTTTGTCTTTGGTTCTGTTTATATGCTGGATTACATTTATTGATTTGCATATGTTGAACCAGCCTTGCATCCCAGGGATGAAGCCCACTTGATCATGGTGTATAAGCTTTTTGATGTGATACTGGATTTGGTTTGCCAGTATTTTATTGAGGATTTTTGCATCAATGTTCATCAAGGATATTGGTCTGAAATTCTCTTTTTTGGTTATGTCTCTGCCAGGCTTTGGTATCAGGATGATGCTGGCTTCATAAAATGTGTTAGAGAGGATTCCCTCTTTTTCTATCGATTGGAATAGTTTCAGAAGGAATGGTACCAGTACCTCCTTGTACCTCTGATAGAATTCGGCTGTGAATCCATCGGGTCCTGGACTCTTTTTGGTTGGTAAGCTATTGATTATTGCCACAATTTCAGAGCCTGTTATTTGTCTATTCAGAGATTCAACTTCTTCCTGGTTTAGTCTTGGGAGGGTGTATTTGTTGAGGAATTTTTCCATTTCTTCTAGATTTTCTAGTTTATTTACATAGAGGTGTTTGTAGTATTCTCTGATGGTAGATTGTATTTCTGTGGGATCAGTGGTGATATCCCCTTTTTCATTTTTTATTGCATCTATTTGATTCTTCTCTCTTTTCTTCTTTATTAGTCTTGCTAGTGGTCTATCAATTTTGTTGATCTTTTCAAAAAACCAGCTCCTAGATTCATTAATTTTTTGAAGGGTTTTTTGTGTCTCTATTTCCTTCAGTTCTGCTCTGATTTTAGTTATTTCTAGCCTTCTGCTTGCTTTTGAATGTGTTTGCTCTTGCTTTTCTAGTTCTTTTAATTGTGATGTTAGGGTGTCAATTTTGGATCTTTCCTGCTTTCTCTTGTGGGCGTTTAGTGCTATAAATTTCCCTCTACACACTGCTTTGAATGTGTCCCAGAGATTCTGGTATGTTGTGTCTTTGTTCTCGTTGGTTTCAAAGAACATCTTTATTTCTGCCTTCATTTCATTATGTACCCAATAGTCATTCAGGAGCAGGTTGTTCAGTTTCCATGTAGTTGAGTGGTTTTGAGTGAGTTTCTTAATCCTGAGTTCTAGTTTGATTGCACTGTGGTCTGAGAGACAGTTTGTTATAATTTCTGTTCTTTTACATTTGCTGAGGAGAGCTTTACTTCCAACTATGTGGTCAATTTTGGAATAGGTGTGGTGTGGTGCTGAAAAAAATGTATATTCTGTTGATTTGGGGTGGAGAGTTCTGTAGATGTCTATTAGGTCCACTTTGTGCAGAGCTGAGTTCAATTCCTGGATATCCTTGTTAATTTTCTGTCTCGTTGATCTGTCTAATGTTGACAGTGGGGTGTTAAAATCTCCCATTATCATTGTGTGGGAGTTTAAGTCCCTTTGTAGGTCACTCAGGACTTGTTTTATGAATCTGGGTGCTCCTGTGTTGGGTACATATATATTTAGGATAGTTAGCTCTTCTTGTTGAATTGATCCCTTTACCATTATGTAATGGCCTTCTTTGTCTCTTTTGATCTTTGTTGGTTTAAAGTCTATTTTATCAGAGACTAGGATTGCAACCCCTGCCTTTTTTTGTTTTCCATTTGCTTGATAAATCTTCCTCCATCCCTTTATTTTGAGTCCATGTGTGTCTCTGCACGTGAGATGGGTTTCCTGAATACAGCACACTGATGGGTCCTGACTCCTTATCTAGTTTTCCAGTCTGTGTCTTTTAATTGGAGTATTTAGCCCATTTACATTTAAAGTTAATATTGTTATGTGTGAATCTGATCCTGTCATTATGTTGGTAGTTGGTTATTTTGCTCGTTAGTTGATGCAGTTTCTTCCTAGCCTCGATGGTCTTTACAATTTGGCATGTTTTTGCAGGGGCTGCTACTGGTTGTTCCTTTCCATGTTTAGTGCTTCCTTCAGGAGCTCTTTTAGGGCAGGCCTGGTGGTGACAAAATCACTCAGCGTTTGCTTGTCTGTAAAGTATTTTATTTCTCCTTCACTTATGAAGCTTAATTTGGCTGGATATGAAATTCTGGGTTGAAAATTCTTTTCTTTAAGAATGTTGAATATCGGCCCCCACTCTCTTCTGGCTTGTAGAGTTTCTGCCGAGAGATCAGCTGTTAGTCTGATGGGCTTCCCTTTGTGGGTAACCCGACCTTTCTCTCTGGCTGCCCTTAACATTTTTTTCCTTCATTTCAACTTTGGTGAGTCTGACGATTATGTGTCTTGGAGTTGCTCTTCTGGAGGATTATCTTTGTGGTGTTCTCTGTATTTCCTGAATCTGAATGTTGGCCTGCCTTGCTAGATTGGGGAAGTTCTCCTGGATAATATCTTGCAGAGTGTTTTCCAACTTGGTTCCATTCTCCCCGTCATTTTCAGGTACACCAATCAGACGTAGGTTTGGTCTTTTCACATAGTCCCAAATTTCTTGGAGGCTTTGTTCATTTCTTTTTATTCTTTTTTCTCTAAACTTCCCTTCTGGCTTCATTTCATTCATTTCATCTTCCATCAGCGATACCCTTTCTTCCAGTTGATCACATCTGCTACTGAGGCGTCTGCAATCTTCGCGTAGTTATCGATACTTGGCTTTCAGCTCCATCAGCTCCTTTAAGCCCTTCTCTCCATTGGTTATTCTAGTTATCCATTCGTCTAATTTTTTTTCAAAGTTTTTAACTTCTTTGCTATTGTTTTGAATTTCCTCCCATAGCTCAGAGTAGTTTGATCGTCTGAAGCCTTCTTCTCTCAACTCGTCAAAGTCATCCTCCGTCCAGCTTTGTTCCGTTGCTGGTGAGGAACTGCGTTCCTTTGGAGGAGGAGAGATGCTCTGCTTTTTAGAGTTTCCAGTTTTTCTGCTCTGTTTTTTCCCCATCTTTGTGGCTTTATCTGCTTTTGGTCTTTGGTGATGGTGATGTACAGATGGGTTTTTGGTGTGGATGTCCTTTCTGTTTGTTAGTTTTCCTTCTACCAGACAGGACCCTCAGCTGCAGGTCTGTTGGAGTTTGCTAGAGGTCCACTCCAGACCCTGTTTGGCTGGGTGTCAGCAGCGGTGGCTGCAGAACGGCGGATTTTCATGAGACCACAAATTCAGCTGTCTGATAGTTCCTCTGGAAGTTTTGTCTCAGAGGAGTACCGGGCCGAGTGAGGTGTCAGTCTGTCTCTACTGGGGGGTGCCTCCCAGTTAGGCTGCTCGGGGGTGAGGGACCCACTTTAGGAGGCAGTCTGTCCATTCTCAGATCTCCAGCTGCATGCTGGGAGAACCACTACTCTCTTCAAAGCTGTCAGTCAGACAGGGACATTTAAGTCTGCAGAGGTTCTTGCTGAGTTTTTGTTTGTCTGTGCCCTGCCCCCAGAGGTGGAGCCTACAGAGGCAGGCAGGCCTCCTTGAGCTGTGGTGGGCTCCACCCAGTTGGAGCTTCCTGGCTGCTTTGTTTACCTAAGCAAGCCTGGCCAATGGCGGGCGCCCCTCCCCCAGCCTCGCTGCCGCCTTGCAGTTTGATCTCAGACTGCTGTGCTAGCAATCAGCAAGACTCCGTGGGCATAGGACCCTCCAAGCCAGGTGCAGGACAGAATTTCCTAGTGTGCCGTTTTCCAGGCCCATTGGAAAAGCGCAGTATTAGGGTGGGACTGACCCGATTTTCCAGGTGCCGTCTGTTACCCCTTTCTTTGACTAGTAAAGGGAACTCCCTGACCCCTTGCGCTTCCCGAGTGAGGCAAGCTTTGCCCTGCTTCGGCTCGCACACAGTGCGCTTCACCGACTGTACTGTACCCACTGTTTGGCACTCCCTAGTGAGATGAAACTGGTACCTCAAACAGAAATGCAGAAATTACTCGTCTTCTGTGTAGCTCAGGCTGGGAGCTGTAGACTGGAGCTGTTCCTATTCGGCTTTCTTGGCTCCACCCTGATGTCATCATTTTAACTTAATCACCTCTTTAAGGCCCCCTCTCTATATAACGTCACATTATGAAGTACTGCCGATTAGCGCATAAACATAAAGATTTGGGGGCCATACAATTAAGGCCATAACAGAGGATATAGTAGCTGTTAGTAGCTCTGCTTATATGTAATTCTGTCATTGGAAAGAACCCTGAGAAGAATTATTTTATACATTGAGATCTAATGGGGCCCCGGACCCTGTAAACCCACTCTTTATATTCTGTTCTTCATCTTGTTAAATAGCACTATTTTTTGCTTAATTTGTCTAAGACAGATACCTTGGGACCTAGTGCTCCCTCTGCCTTGCCATCCATATTTAGTTAGTCATCACATCCTACTATATTTACCTCTGTGATCTTTTCAGTAAAATGCTTCTGATTTCCACTGCTCCGGTCCTTGCTTTCTCATTTCCCATCATACTAGGCACACCTCTCAACACATACTGGAAATATTAGCTTACCTTTCTCACTGATATCTTGGTCTCTAGTCTTATTTTGTGAGTCAAGTACATTATTTCTATTAATGATAATTTTTTTTATAAAATAAAAATCATGCCATGTAATTTTCCTGCTTACAATCCCTCATGGCTTGCTTTGCCCTAAGAAGAAAATGCAATCTTCCTAGCATAGCTGATAAAGCTACTTATGACCTGGTGCATGCTTCTCTTGCCAGTCTCATCCTTCCCTTCTGCCCCCTGCACCCTCCCCACCAACTCCATTTCTTCATAATGTTCTGTTCTCCAACCGCACTGCACTTTTTTACCCTATAGTTTCTCATGTCTCACATTTGAGCCTTTGCAAAAGGCCTCTTCCTGGAACTCCATCTTTTTTTTTCTTCCCTCACACCGCTTCTCCCATTAATTTTTTATTATCTTTGAAATCTCAGCCGTTATATCAGTTTCTTCCTAAATCCTATTTACCTTGATTATTCAGCATAAGTGGCTTTCTTTGGGGCTGCTGTGTTGCTCATCACACTTTTTTTTTTAACCTCTTTATTTCCTGCAGTGGACCAAAAATTCCTTCAAGGCAGTGTAAGTATATTACGACTGTATTTCTGATACCCATCCAGTGCCTGACAAATAGCCAGGGCTCATACGTGCTTGTTGAATGTGTTAGTGGAGTCATTGTTTATATGAAGGCCAAAAGTCTAGGGAGTGGGGAACCTGAATGCAAGTACAAATAGTTACCACTAATGTGATATTCTTATGGAGAAACTTCTAATTGGAAACAAGTGTTAGGGAAGTGCTCAGTATTCTCCTGAAGATTCAAAAAATCTTTTTGTCCTCTAAGCATGTGGCTTTAGAACCATAAGTGCACTTATGGGGACAAAAGGACCAAATATTTGAAACAAGGATGAACATTGTGCCACTGTAGCACTATGCCGTCCCTCAAACATCTGTCTCATGTGAACATCTGAGGTCATCTTCCTCACAGAATCACTGTAAGTCTAGGCCTGGCCCTGTGTCATCACGAGGTGGCACAGAGAACATTTTATCAGGCTTGCTTTGTCAGTCTGTCACAGCAACACAGAGAAAATAGCAGTCTAGTAGGAATCCTTGCTTTTTCCTGGACCCTCTTTCTAGAACTGTTATTGTAACTGGATCTGAAGATAGATGGTAGTTACCAATATCTGTGGAGCAGGGGCTTAAGATATGCTACAAGGTTTAAAATGTAGTTTAATGGCCTTTTCCCAAACAATACCTTCTACAATTCTTACAACAGTTACGTGGGAAAAGTATTATTACCCCTGTTTTAAGTTGTTCAAGATTATATGGCTAGGAAGAGTCAAAATTGGAGCTCAAGTCTCTTACTCTGAGGGCTTACTATTGCTCCTGCTTGGAACGCTGTTCCCAACGCTGTCTACCCCACCTATTGCCCCTTCTGCTAATTCCTATTTATCCTCAAGGTGGAAGTTTAAATATCTCTTTATCAATGCAAAGCCTTAATGTCTAATAGGCATCTCACCCTTAACATGTTCAAAAGCAAAGTTGTGATTCCTGTCCTCTTCCTTATAATTTATCCCCATCCCCCATCATCTTCCCTAACTCCATCTTTCCTCCACACTTTTGTCCAGATACAAGAATAACCCCAAATAAGGTCATAGTACAAGGGTTTTTATTTAAAGCTTTATTTCAGTTGCTGAGCCCTCAAACCCTGTTATCTCTCTCTTATTACTTTTTACCGACTCATTAATGAAATCCTATTAATTCTGCCTCCAACATATATCTGAAATCTGGTGTCTTCTCATCTCCACTGCTACCATCATTTCTTCCTGGAGATGATTGCACTAGCCTTCCAGACTGACCAATTTGCTTTCACTCTTGCCTGTGTCCACCTTACCTTCAAGGCACAGAATTGGAGGAATTTACATCACTTTTAAAAATGGGGCTGGGCGCGGTGGCTCACGCTTGTAATCCCAGCACTTTGGGAGGCTGAGGCGGGTGGATCACGAGGTCAGGAGATCGAGACCACGGTGAAACCCCGTCTCTACTAAAAAATATAAAAAAGCCGGGCGTGGTGGCGGGCGCCTGTAGTCCCAGCTACTCGGAGAGGCTGAGGCAGGAGAATGGCGTGAACCCAGGAGGCGGAGCTTGCAGTGAGCCGAGATCGCGCCACTGCACTCCAGCCTGGGCGACAGAGCGAGACTCTGTCTCAAAAAAAAAAAAAAAAAATGTAAGTTAGATCATTTCACCTCCAGTAGCTCTCTGTCTCACTCAGAAGAGAAGCCAATTCCTTACAGAAGTTCACCATCTGTGGCTCCTGGGTGCTTCCACCTCTTTGATCCCCTCCCCATCCACTCCTAAATTTGTCTCCTCCAAACCAGCCTCTTCCTATTCCTCACGCACATCAAGCCTACTTCTGATGCAGGACCTTTTGCCCTTGCTGTTTCCTCTGCTGAAAGGTTCTTCCTGCAAGTATCCACATTTCTTTATTTTCTTCAGGTCTATGTTCAAATGTGACGCTATCAGAGAGGTAGTTTTCTGAGCAATCTATATAAAACAGCAACCTCTCCCATTCATCTCCTGTACTTAGCTTATATTTTTTTCATAGGATTTATTTCCATCTAATATACTAAATATTTATTTGCTTGTCTCCCTCCACCATAATGCTGGCTTCCTGAGGGCAAGAACTTTTGTTCTTTTCTGTACCCTTAGCACCCAGGAGAGTGCCTGGGAAATATCATTTAAATAAATGGATGAATAAATGGCTTTCCTGACCTTCCAAACTAGGTTAGGTATTTCCACCTTACATTCCCAGTGCACACACCTTCTTCAGTTCATTTTTTGCATCATTAGTCATACTTGTTATTGGATAATGGTTCAGAACTATAAATTCCTTAAAGTCAGAGATCAATTCTATCTTGTTTACCAATGATTAACTAGCTGTTAACAGAACTAGTTAAACACAATGTGAGTGTGCAATAAATACTGAATAATTTTAAAGACTTTTTCTTGGACAGTAGGTGATGATGACACCACTGACTGGGGCAGAAACTGAAGGAAGTGCATGTTTGACAAGGGAAGGTGAAGCATGGAGACAGGCACACCACAATGCAGACCCAGAGCCTAGGAAATATCATGGCCCTGGAGAGATAGGGGTTTAATGTCATGTAATATTGCTGATATGTAAAGCTTTGGGAAAGTCTGAGGGTTTATAGGGAGGACATATTTAGCCTGTGTAGATAATAATAGTAATGTCAACCAATACACTTTAAATATTTACCATATGCTGTGCACTATTTTAGGTGCATTACAAATATCAACCTATTTAATTCTTCCAAAAACTCCATGCTGTAGGTACAATTAGAGGTCTCTTTAACATATGAAAAAATGGAGACAAAAAGATGTTAAGGCAGTTGTCCAAGTCCACACAGCTCTTTGGTGGCAGAACAAGCTTCAGACTCAGCCAGTCTGGCTCATAAGCCAAGATGACTGAAGAGAGAACAGGGAGGAAGATGGTTCCTCCTATTTCCTCCCATCATATTTTAGTAAGTGTTGATGAACAAAGCCATCTTTCAATGAAATAATGAAATAAAATTTCAGGGTTTGAAACCTGGTTCTAGCAATGTTTTGCTCTTATTCTTATTGAGTGAAGTCTATGGATTGGCAGTTCCTTTGCCTAAGCAGCTCCAGTTACTGAAATGGTCCATAGATAATGTGATAGCAAAAGCTTTCTATTAAAGCACCTCGAATTGTTCTTGGCAGCTTATCCTCTGAAAGGAAGAAGCAATAGAAAAATGAACTGAAACATGCTTTGCATTGCTATGCCAGCTGCCTGTCACAGTCCAAAATAGCTGAGACTCTCCAGAAACTGTAAAATTGTCTTAAAGGTCCAATTACACTTTTGGCTTATCTGGTTTTCTTTTTTAAAATGTAGTTTAATTCATTCAATGTCACTTTTCTTAAAGAAAAAAAACTGGTACTATATTCTATTTTGAATTAAGTTAGTACTAATGTAGGCTAAGTGGACTGCATCCCTCCAGGCCAAATCATGAAACTGTTTGAAAGCACCTATTATCGTATTTAAGTCCCAACTGATGTGTGCTTTAATTTTATCCACTTCCTATTTTCATGTTGTATATTGATACACTTCTTGATACCATATTAGATGTTTCCTTTTCCCAGAAGAGCAATAAATACACTGAATGTAATGCTTTCCTGTGTGCATAGTTGAAAATACAGATTTTTTGACAGTGAATCTTCTGATCAAAATTTAAGAGAAACACAGTTTTGCTGAAGTGCAGCTTCAGATAGATAGCTTCTCAATAATTGCATTAAGGGGAGAAAAAAAAACCCTTCAAATCTTTAAAGACTGTGGACATGTTAAAATAAGATTCACAGAATCTGATTTCTTCAGATGTGCTTGGTGAAACAGACCAGCATGATCACCAGCTTTGTACCTTATGAGAAGATTTTTAGACAGAATCCTGCACCAGGGAGCCTCAGTCAACTGATTTTCCAGTGAAGACATGAATTTTAAAGCATCCTCATATATAGGCTCTAGTAAAATTGGATTTGATCTTTAGTTAGGCTTTTTAGTCATCCCTACCCAGCAGTCAGTTTTATCTGCCTCATTGAGTGATTATTTAAAGAAGGTTTCACTGTTCATCTTTGTGTGTGTGTGTGTGTGTGTGAGAGAGAGAGAGAGAGAGAGAAAGAGAGAGAGAGACCACCAGAAGTCTCAACAATAAACTTTAAAAATTGAAAGCGAAAGTCTATCTCTACATTTGTTATCCCTGCTTCATTTTGAGGGTCTCTTTATTAATAATATCTAGGTGGGCAGAAGAATGATCACCCAAAGACCTCCCTTTCTTGGATATGATGATAAGAATATCCCCGCAATGAATATGACAAATACTGCAAAATTCCCGCTGTGTTGTTACTAAGCTTAGCTCGCTCTTTCTTGGGGACTTGCAGAGAAGCCTATTTATTCACTTGAGCATTCTGGATATCACTGACATTTTCTTTGACTGTGCCTCAGGCTGTTGTAGTGTGAGGACTTTTAACAGGAGGGTTAACTGCCTGAATGTCAGAAAACTTCAACATCCACATGCTTTACCAGCAAATCAACGCATGTGTTTTTATACTTTCAGGTGGATCTGAGAGCAGGTCACATATTCATGAGTTGTATATGGGGATGGGGAGGGTGGAGTGGGGTCTTGAGGGAAATTTCTAACTCCTGCTGGCTTCTCTTCATTTGAGTATTGATAATTAGATCCCACCTAGGGATTATGGATTGAAGGCTCACAGAATAACCTTGGTAATTATATATTTATACTACCTTATATTCTGTGTACTTCGAAGCCCAAAGTCAAATCCATCGAGCATTGGCGTCAGGATGGAAATTGCTGGATCCATCAGAGCTCAACTATTCTGGTCTCCAGACTCCTTCTGGCGATTAGAAATGAAGCGTAGCTGCCAGGTTTCTCTTGTTGATTGCTGCAATGTCCTCAACTGAAAAAATAGAGATAATAATAGTACCTTCCTCAGAGAGTTGTTGAGAGGATACATGAAGATAATGCATGTAACAGACTTAGATCACTTCCTGGCACAGAGTATGTCTTGCTTAAAGTGTTCTCTCACTATCATATTCAACATCAGTCATAATTTTATCTTGCTGGGTTTGGCCCGGTCCATATAGGTAAAGTGGGGTTACCCCTAGCCCCCGACTCTTTAGGGGGCAGAGTGGAAATGACTTCCTTTCTCTTGACAGGCACCTCAAATGCTGAGCACGATGCACTGAGGGCTATAAATGAGGTGAAAGGTGTTGGTAAGGAAGACAGGTCTGGTATAGTAGAAAAAATTGTTATAGGTGAGTGACATACAGTTTCTTTTCCTGGTTCTTATGTGTGACCTTAGAAAGGTGAAAGAGAAAGGAAAGTATAAGATATGGTCACCCTCTATAGGTGACATGATATACTATTGTTCTGTTTATGTTCTCACATATCATACGTTCTTTTTAACTAAGTTATGAGGTTACTGAACTCCATGAGGTTAAAATGATGACCCAATTCTCTTGCAGAGAGTCAGACCTACTCAGCCTCCCAAGGTCATCTCTTGGGTCTTTTTGTTGAGAGAAGGGAGATGTTCAATTTGATATTTCAAAGTGACTCTCAGATGTGCTGGAGGAATTTTGCAAGGTCAGCTGGGGTTTCATCACCATTTAGTAGAATTCCTTTCCCACTCCACATACATTCTATTTCAAAACTTTATTTCTCTCTTATGCCCCACATTCGGAGATGACCTCTACCACCTGAGCTCATGGTGCTGCCTCCAACTTCACTGAGCACATTTGTGCCCCCAGGGTAGTTACTTTAATGTTCCAAGTCATTCTCATATACTCATCCCTGACTATGTACCTTATGATTATCTTCCTTCTAATCTCAGAGGCAAAACAATGTCAAACACTATAATATTTATTGACTTCTCACTGTTGCCAGGAACTTCACATAAATTAATCCTCACAACACTTAGAAATAGGTACTATTCCTATTCATATTTTATAATAAGGACACAGAGCATTTGTTATGGACTAAATTTTTCCCCCACTCTGCGTTCCACCCAAATTTATCACATTCATATCTTTAAGCCCCAACTCCCAACTTGATGATATTTGGAGATGGGGCCTTTGGCTGGTAATTAGATTTAGGCAAGGTCATGATGGTGGGGCCCTTTCATGATGGGATTAGTGTTTTTACGTGAAGAGACACCAGGGAACTCGCTCTTGCTCGCTCTCACTCTCTCTCTCTCTCCCCCTTTCTGTGCCATGTTAGGGTACAGTAATCCCTTACTGGGGAGCAGAATTGGCCAGCACCTTGATCTTGGACTTTTCAGTCTCCAGAACTGTGAGGAATAAATTTCTATTGTTTAAGCCACCTACTCTGTGTGATATTCTGTTTTGGTAGCACAAGCAGACTAATATACAGATAATTTGCTGAAGTTAAACAGCTATCACATGGAGAAACTACCACTCAAATCCTGGTCTAACTTTAATCACTCTACCACACGGCAACACAAAGAGTTTTTTTTTTTTTTTTTTTTTTTTGTCTCATCAGTCTGAGGCCTCTACCAGGGTTCTTAATCTCCAGTCCAGCTTTTAGCATCTTTTAGAACTTGCACTATCATTTTCTTTCTTGCATTTTCAAGTTTACTTTCAATTGTCTCCTCCCTTCCTTAGACATATATACTCTTCCCTCTCTCATCTTAAACTGACTCACAGTACTCTGTCCCCTAGCAAGTTCTTTTAATTGCCAAAATCAATGCATTCTCTTCATTGGCTATGTTTAGTGGTATCATTTTAATGTTTGACAATGTTGAGTCCATTTTGGGGGAAACACTGCTCTTGGGTTACTAGCAGGCCATTTGTCTCTGCTGAGATTCCTCCTTTTTTGTCTCTTGGTCATCGTTATTCATCCTGCTTAAATATTAGTGTTTCCCAGGATTTGGTTCTTGGTCCTCTTGTCTCCTCTTTTTTACAGTCTCAACCCCAGAAATCTCATTTTCTCTCACACCACTATAGTGATAATGACTCCAGGGTCTATACATGTGATCCAAACTAGTGTGAGAGTATGGCTTGCTCTCTGTCTTCATTCAGGTGTGTTTTTGTTGTTGCTGTTGTTCACATGATAGCTCCTTATATGGCTGGGCTTTGTGTCCCCACTCAAATCTCATGTTGAATTGTAATTCTCAATACTGAGGAAGGGACCTGGCAGGAGGTAATTGGATCATGGGGGTGAATTTCTCCCTTGCTGTTCTCATGATAGTGAGTGAGTTCTCAGAAGATCTGGTTGTTTAAAAGTGTGCAGCACTTCCCCCTTTACTCTCTCTCTCTCTCTCTCCTGCTCCACTATGGTAAGACATGCATGCTTCACTTTTGCCTTCTGCCATGATTGTAAGGTTTCTGAGGCCTTCCAGCCATGCTTCCTGGACAACCAGTAGAACTGTGAGTCAAATAAACATCTTTTCTTCATAAATTACCCAGTCTCAGGTAGTACTTTATAGCAGTGTGAGAACAAACTAATACAGAAAATTGGTACCAGAGAAGTGGGATATTGCTATAAAAATACCTGAAAATGTGGAAGTGACTTTTGAACTGAGTAATGGGCAGAGGTTGGAACAGTTTGGAGGGCTCAGAATAAGATAGGAAAATGTGGGAAAGTTTGAAACTTTCTAGAGACTTGTTGAATGGTTGTGACCAAAATGCTGATAGTGGTATAAACAGTAAAGTCCAGGCTGAGGTGGTCGCAAATGGAAATGAGGAACTTATTGGGAACTAGGTAAAGGTAATTCTTGCTACGCTTTAGCAAAGACACTGGCAGCATTGTGTCCCTGCTCTGGAGATCTATGGAATTTTGAACTTGAGAGAGATGATTTAGGGTATCTTGCAGAAGTTTCTAGGCAGCAAAACATTCAAGATTTGACCTGGCTGCTTCTGGTAGCATATGCTCATATGCATTTGCAAAGAGATGGTCTGAAATTGGAACTTATATTTAAAAGGGAAGCAGAGCATAAATGTTTGGAAAATTTGCAGCTTGACCATGTGGTAGAAAAGAAAAATCCATTTTCTGGGGAGAAATTCAAGGCTGCAGAAATTTGCATAAGTAAAGAGGAGCCAAATGTTAATAGCCAAGACAACGGGGAAAACACCTCAAGGGCATTTCAGAGACCTTCACAGCAGGCCCTCTCATCACAGGCCTGGAGACTAGGAAAGAAAAAATGATTTTGTGGGCCATCCCAGGGCCCCGCTGCTCTGTGCAGCCTTGGGACATGGTGCCCTGTGTCCCAGCTGCTCCAGTTTTAGCCATGGCTAAAAGGGACCAAGGTACAGCTTGGGCCCTTGCTTCAGCAAGTGCAATCTTCTGCATGGTGTTGGGTCTGTGGGTGCACAGAAAGCAAAAGTGGAGGTTTGGATCCTCTGCCTAGATTTCAGAAGATGTATGGAAACACCTGGATGTTCAGGCAGAATTCTGTTGCAGGGGCAGAGCCCACATGGAGAACCTCTACTAGGGCAGTGTAGAGAGGGAAGGTGGGGTTGGAGCCCCCATGCAGAGTCCCTATTGGGGCATTGCCTAGTGGAGCTGTAAGAAGAGGGCCACTGTCTCCAGACACCAGAATGATAGAACCACTGACAGCTTGCATTGTGCACCTGGAAAAGCTGCAGGCACTCAATGTCAGTCTGTGAAAGCAGCTGCAGGAGCTATACTCTGCAGAGCCACAGGGGCAGAGCTACCCAAGGCATTGGTAGCCCACCTCTTGCATCAGTGTGCCCCGGATACGAGAAATGGAGTCAAAGGAGATCATTTTGGAGCTTTAAGATTTAATTACTGCCCTATTGGGTTTGGACTTGCATGGAGACTGTAGCCCTTTTATTCTGGCCAATTTCTCTCTTTTGGAATGGGAATATTTACCCAATGTCTATACCTCCATTGTACATTGGAAATAATTAACTTGTTTTTGATTTTACAGGCTCATAGGTGGAAGGGACTTGCTTTGTCTCAGATGAGACTTCAGACTTGGACTTTTAATATAATGCTGGAATGAGTTAAGACTTTGGGAGACTGCTGAAAAGGCAAGACTATGTTTTGAAATTTGAGAAGGACATGAGATTTGGGAGAGGCCAGGGGCAGAATGATATGGATAGGCTTTGTGTCCCCACCCAAATCTCATGTTTAATTGTAAACTTCAGTGTTGGAGGAGGGGCCTTGTGGGAGGTGATTGGATCATGGTAGTGGATTTCCTACTTGCTAGTCTCGTAATAATGAGTACGTTCTCATAAGATCTGGTTGTTTAAAAATGTGTAGAACTTCCCCACTTCTCTCTCTCCTGCTCTAGCCATGTAAAATATGCTTGCTTTCCCTTCGTCTTCCACCATGATTGTAAGTAAGTTTCCTGAGGCCTCCCAACTATGCTTCCTATACAGCCTGTGGAACTCTGAGTCAATTAAACCTCTTTTGTTCATAAATTACCCAGTCTGAGGTAGTTCCTTATAGCAGTGTGAGAATGGACTAATAAAAATCATCAGAGAGGAATTCTCTGGCTGGTCCATAGGAAAATGACACCACTGCCCACTGCCTAGATTTGCAAATTTCTCCCCCCGCTTTTTTAAGATGTATCACCACCTGACTTTATAATCTATATTCATTTCTTTATTTCTTTGTTTTCCTTTTCCCCAACTAAATGAAGGCTTCAGGAAGAGAGTACAATAAAGTGATTAAAGACATAGAATCTAAAACAAACCGCCTGATTCGAATTTCACCTTTGTCACTTACTAACTTTATGAACTTGGGCAAGACACTAAACTCCATGTTGTTTCCACATTTATAAAATTGAATAAGGCCAAGATGGCCAACTAGAAACAGCTGTGGTCAAAGACTCCCACCCCCTCATGAACCCACACCACCAGGGCCTTGGGTCCCAAGTACAGAGCTGTACAGATTCTCAGTGACCACTTGGCTGAGGTCTACCTAAAAGAGTTCCCAGAGGAGGGGCAGCAGCCATCATTGTGGCTGTCTGCTGCCTAAGATAACTGAGCTCCCAGAGGGAGGGGATATAGCCATCACTGCAGCTCCAGTCTGCCATTTTTTCCCCCTGCTAGTGCTAGGGAAGCTGGCTGGTTCAGAATCAGGGAGGAATTCCTCACAGTGTAGCACAGTGGCTGTAGCAGATCATGGCCAGATTGCCTCTTTACGCCAGACACTGACCTAACCCTCCTCACTGTAAGGGGCCTCCCTGCAGGAATTTCAGCACTCCAGCCAGTGGTTTAGGAAAAGAACTCTGATCTCCCTGGGACTGAGCCCCTGGGGGAAAGGGCAGCCACAGTCTCTGCAGGTCAGCAGACTTAGTCTTTCTCCCTGCTGGCTCTGACAAAACTGGGCAGTTCAGATAAGTGGGATTCCCCACTATGCAGTGCACCCTTTCTGCAAAGGGGCAGTTAGAGTGCTTTGTTAAGTGAGTCCTGGATCCTGTGCCACCTGACTGGGTGAGATCCCCCAACAGGGGTCACCAGACACCTTATACAGGAGTGTTCCTGCTAGCATCAGGTTGGTGCCCATCTAGGACTGAGATCCAAAAAAGGAGCAGGCAGTCATCTTTGCTCTTCTGCAGCCTTCACTGGTGACACCTCCAGGCGTGAAAGGGCCCCAGGTGAATAGGGTCTAGAGTGGACCCCCAGCAAACTGCAGAAGCTGTATGGAAGAGGAGCCTGACTATTAAAAGAAAAACAAACAGAAAGCAACAACAGCACCAATAAGAAAGTCCCCACAAGAACCCAATCCAAAAGTCAGCAGCCTCAAATATTTAAGCTAGATAAACTCATGAAAATAAGAATCAATAAAAAATGCTGAAAACTCAAAAAGTGTGAGTACTTCTTCTCCTCCAAATGATTGCAACACCTCTCCAGCAAGGGCACGTAACTGGGCTGAGGCTAAGATGGAAGAACTGACAAAGGTAGGCTTCAGAAGGTGGATAATAATGGACTATGCTGAGCTAAAGGATCATGTTCTAACCCAATGCAAAGAAGCTAAGAACGTGATAAAACATTAAAGAAGCTGTTAACCAGAATAACAAATTTAGAGAGGAACATAGATGACCTGATCTAGCTGAAAAACACAACACAAGAACTTCACAATACAACCACAAGTATCAATAGCTGAATAGACCAAGTGGAGGCAAGAATTTCAGAGCTTGAAGACTATCTTGCTGAAATAACACTGGCAGGCAAGATTAGAGAAAAAAGTATGAAAAGGAATTAACAAAACCTCCAAGAACTATGGGGTTATCTAAAAAGACCAAACCTACTACTGATTGGGATACCTGAAAGAGAGAAGGAGAATGGAATCACAGTGGAAAACATACTTCAGGATATCATCCAGGAGAACTTCCCCAAACTAACAAGACAGGCCAACATTAAACTTCAGGAAATGTATAGGATCCCAGTAACATACTCCATGAGAAGATCAACCCCAAGCCACATAATCTTCAGATCCTCCAAGGTTGAAATGAAAGAAAAAATGTTAAAGGCAGCCAGAGAGAAAGGCCAGGTCACCTACAAAGGGAAGCCCATCAGACTAACAGTGGACCTCTCAGCAGAAACCTGACAAGCCAGAAGAGATTGAGGGCCAATATTCAACATTCTTTAAAAAAAAGAATTTCCAACCCAGGATTTCATATCTGGCCAAACTAAACTTCATACATGAAGGATAACTAAAATCCTTTTCAGACAAGCAAATGCTGAGAGAATTTGTTACCACCAGGTCTGCCTTGCAAGAGCTCCTGAAGGAAGCACTAAATATGGAAAGGAAAAACTGTTACCAGACACTGCAAAAACACACTGAACTACAAAAATCAATGACACTGTGAAACAACTACATCAACAAGTTTGCAAAATAAGCAGCCAGGATCATGATGACAGGATCAAATTCACACAGAACAATATTAACCTTAAATGGAAATGGGCTAAATGCCCCAAATAAGAGACACAGAATGGCAAGCTGGATAGAGTCATGACCCATTGGTGTGCTGTATTCAAGAGACCCAGATCACATGCCAAGACACACATAGGCTCAAAATAAAGAGATGGAGGAAAAGTTACCAAGCAAATGGAAAGCAGAAACAAGCAGGAGTTGTAACCCTAGTTTCTGACAAAACGGACTTTAAACCACCAAAGATTAAAAATGACAAAGAAGGACATTACATAATGGTAAAGGGATCAATTCAACAAGAAGAGCTAACTATTCTAAATATATATGCATCCAATATAGGCACACTCATATTCATAAAACAAGTTCTTAGAGACCTACAAAGAGACTTAGACTCACACACAATAATAGTGGGAGGTTCTGTCAGTATTAGTCAGATCATCAAGACAGAAAATTAACAAGGATATTTAGGACTTGAACTCAGCTCATGATCAAGTGGACTTGATAGATATCTACAGAACTGTCTATCCAAAAACAACAGAATATACATTCTTCTCAGTGCCGCATGCCACTTAATCGATCACATAATTGAAAGTAAAACACTCTTCAGCAAATGTAAAAGAACTGAAATCATAACAGTCTCTCAGGCCACAGCACAATCAAATTAGAATTTAAGATTAAGAAACTCACTCAAAACCACACAACTACATGGAAATTGAACAACCTGCTCTTTAATGACTCCTGGGTTAATAATGAAATTAAGGCAGAAATCAAGAAGTTATTTGAAACCAATGAGAACAAAGAGAAAATGTACCAGAATCTCTGGGACACAGCTAAAGCAGTGTTAAGAAGGAAATTTATAGCACTAAATGCTCACATCAAAAAACTAGAAAGATCTCAAATTGACGCCCTCACATGACAACTAGAAGAACTAGAAAACCAAGAGCAAACAAACCCCAAAGCTAGCTGGAGGCAAGAAATAACCAAGAGCAGAGCAGCACTGAAGGAGATAGAGACATGAAAAATTCTTCAAACTCAATGAATCCAAGAGCTGTCTTTTTTGAAAAAAATTAATAAAAGCTAATAAAATATAAAAATAAGTTATTAGTAAAATACAATTACTATTTTTTCAAATACATTTGTTTTTTAAATAAATTACATTAAATTAAAAAATAAAATTAGTCTAGTTGGCTAGACTAATAAAGTAGAAAATAGAGAAGAATCAAATAGACATAATAAAAAACGATAAATGGGATATCACTGAAATACAAACAATCATTAGAAAACACTATAAACACCTCTATAAACTAGAAAATCTGAAAGAAATGGGTAAATTCCTGGACATATAGGTTTCCCCCTCCCCTGGAAAGATTGAACCAGGAAGAAATGGAATCCCTGAATAGACTAATAACAAGTTCTGAAATTAAGGCAGTAATTAACAGCCTACTAGCCAAAAAAAAAAAAAAAAAAAAAAAAAAAGCCCAGGACCAGACGGACTTACAGCAAAATTCTACCACAGGTACAAAGAGAAGCTGGCACCATTTCTTCTGAACCTATTCCAAACAATTGAAAAGGAGACTGAGCCATCTCCCTAACTCATTTTATGAGGCCAGTATCATCCTGATACCAAAACCTGGCAGAGATACAACAGAAAAAAACTTCAGGCCAATATCCCTGATTAACATCAGTGCAAAAATCCTCAGTAAAATACTAGCAAACAAAATCCAGCAGCACATCAAAAAGCTTATCCACCATGGGCCAGGTGCAGTGGCTCATGCCTGTAATCCCAGCACTTTGGAAGACCAAGGTGGGCATATCACCTGAGGTCAGGAGTTTGAGAGCAGTCTGGCCAACATAGTGAAACCCCATCTCTACTTAAAATACAAAAAATTAGCTGGGGGTGGTGGTACACACCTGTAATCCCAGCTACATGGGAGGCTGAGGCAGGAGAATCACTTGAACCCGAGAGGCTGAGGTTGCAGTGAGCTGAGATCACCCTGTTGCACTCCAGACGGGGGGACAAGAGTGAGACTTCATCTCAGAAAAAAAAAA
Source organism: Symphalangus syndactylus (assembly GCF_028878055.3). Taxonomy (NCBI): domain Eukaryota; kingdom Metazoa; phylum Chordata; class Mammalia; order Primates; family Hylobatidae; genus Symphalangus; species Symphalangus syndactylus. The sequence continues at coordinate 23,009,086 of NC_072441.2, forward strand.
AACAACAAACAAAAAACAAAAAGAAACCTTATCCACCATGATCAAGTTGGCTTCATCCCCAGGATGCAAGCCTGGTTCAACATATGCAAATCAACAAACATAATTCATCACATAAACAGAACTTAAAACAAAAACCACATGATTATCTCAATAGACACAGAAAAGGCCTTCAATAAAATTCAACATCCCTTCATGTTAAAAACGCTCAATAAACTAGGTATTGATGGAACATATCTCACAATAATAAGAGCCATTTATGACAAACCCACAGCCAGTATCATGCTGAATGGGCAAAGCTGGAAGCATTCCCCTTGAAAACTGGCACAAGACAAAGATGCCCCCTCTCACAACTCCTATTCAAAATACTATTGGAAGTTCTGGAAAGTCCTATCTGGAAAGAGAAAGAAATAAAATATATTCGAATAGAAAGACAGGAAGTCAAACTGTCTCTGTTTGCAGATGGCATGATCCTATATCTAGAAAACCTCATCATCTCAGTCCAAGAGCTCCTTAAGCAGATAAGCAACTTCAGCAAATTCTCAGAATACAAAGTCAATGTGCAAGAATCACAAGGATTCCTATACACCAATAATAGACAAACAGAGAGCCAAATCATGAATGGACTTAGAATAAAATACCTAGGAGTCCAACTTACAAGGGAAGTAAAGTGCCTCTTCAAGGAGAACTACAAACCACTGCTTAAGGAAATCAAAGGACACAAACAAATGGAAAAAAATTCCATTCTCATTCATAGGAAGAATTAATATCGTGAAAAAGGCCATACTGCCCAAAATAATTTATAGATTCAATGCTATTCCCATTAAATTACCATTGACATTCTTCGCAGAATTAGAAAAGACTACTTTACAATTCATATGGAATCAAAAAAGAGCCTACACAGCCAACAAAATCCTAAGCAAAAAGAACAAAGCTTGAGGCATCATGCTACCCAACCTCAAACTATACTACAAGGCTACAGTAACCAAAACAGCATGCTACTGGTACCAAAACAGACACATAGACCAATGGAACAAAATACAGATCTCAGAAATAAGACTGCACATCTACAACAATCTGATCTTTGACAAACCTGACAAAAACAAGAAATGGAGAAAGGGTTCCCTATTTAATAAATGGTGCTAGGGAAACTGGCTAGCCATATGTAGAAAATTGAATCTGGACCCCTTCCTTATACCTTATGCAAAAGTTAATTCAAGTTGAACTAAATACTTAAATGTAAAACTCAAAACTATAAAAACCCTAGAAGAAAATCTAGGCAATACCATTCAGGATACAGGCACTGGAAAAGATTTCATGATGAAAACATCAAATGCAATTGCAACAAAACCAAAAATTGACAAATGTGATATAGGTAAACTAAAGAGCTTCTGCACAGCAAAAGAAACTATCATCAGTATCAACAGACAACCTACAGAATGGGAGACAAGTTTTGCAATTTATCTACCTGACAAAGATCGAATATCCAGTATCTACAAGAAACTTAAACAAATTTACAAGAGAAAAAATGAACAACCCCCAAAAAAAGTGGGTGAAGGACACGCACAAACACTTCTCAAAAAAAAAGACATGAAGCCAACAAACATGAAAAAAAGCTCAACATCACTGATTATTAGAGAAATGCTAATCAAAACCACAATGAGATACCATCCCACACCAGTCAGAATGGTGATTATTAAAAAGTCCTGAACTAACAGATGCTGGTGACACTGTGGAGAATTAGAAACGCTTTTACACTGTTGGAGGGAATGTAAATTAGTTTAACCATTGTGGAAGAAACTGTGGCGATTCCTCAAAAACCTAGAACAAGCAATCCCATTACTGGGTATATACCCAAAGGAATATAAATTATTCTATTATAAAGATACATGAATATGTATGTTCATTGAAGCACTATTCACAATAGTAAAGACATGGAATCAACCCAAATGCCTATCAATGATAGACTGGATAAAGAAAATGTGACACATATACACCATAGACTACTATTCAGCTATAAAAGGGACATGGATGTAGCTGGGAGCCATTATCCTCTGCAAGCTAACACAGGAACAGAAAACCAAACGCCACATGTTCTCACTTATAAGTGGGAGTTGAACAATGAGAACAAGTGGACACAGGGAGGGGAACAACACACACTGGGGCCTGTCATGGGAGTTGGGAGAAGGAGAGCATCAGGATAAATAGCTAATGTACGTGGGCTTAATACCTAGGTGATGGGTTGATAGGTGCAGCAAACCAGCATGCCACACATTTACCTACATAACAAACCTGCACATCCTGCACATGTGTCCCGAAATTTAAAATAAAATAAAATTACATTTAAAAAATAAAAATAAAATTGAATAAAACTAAAAGTGTCATTCAGCATTGTTTCATGAATGCCTCCTATGTTCCAGGCTGTATTCTCAATGCTGGGAAAGTAGCACCAGGCAGATTCCAACAGACAGAAATCCTTGCCTTCAATGAGCTTATATTCTAGTTGAGAGAGATAGACAATAAGCAAGATATTAAGTAAGCAAACCATACAGTTTATCAACTAGTAATATGGTTGTTAAATATGAAATAGGAAAGAAGATGGGGAGTAAAGGTAATGTTCAGCCTAAATCCAGGTGGTCAGGGGAGGTCTCTCCATGTAGAGGAACTTTGATGGAAGGCCCAAAACAAGTCAGAACACTGCCCACCTGGGAGAGGAGCTCTCTAGGTGAGGAGAAGAAAGTTCAGCTTCATCCTTTTCTTTCCCTCCTGTTCCTTACACTGTTACCAACACTACATTTAGATGATACTTTAGTCATTCTGAATTACTGTTTTATACCTCTGTATCATGGCTTACTAAACTCCTTCAGTTTGTAATCTTCATCTCCACTTATTTTTCTGGAAAATCTATCCATTTGTAAATAGGGATGGTAACAGTTATGCCTACTCTGAGGATTGCTGTGATAATTACATTAACTTATATATGTGTGGTGATTGATTTTATATTTCAACTTGACTGGGCCACGGGGTGTCGAGATATTTGGTCAAACATCGTTCTGGGTGTTTCTGAAAGGGTAATTGTGGGTGAAATTAACATTTAAGTTGGTAGGTTTTAACATTAGATTGGATTAACATTTGAATCAGTAGAGTAAATCAGATCACCCTTCATAATGAGGGTGGGCTTCACCCAATTAATTGAAGTCTTAAATAGAACTAAATGATCAATCTTCCCCCATATAATAAATAATTCTCCAGTAGACAACCTTCAGAATTCATCTGCACTGTTGGCTTTTCTAGGTGTCTTCATGCTGGCCTTCAGACTGGAACTGTCCCATTGGTTCTCTTGGGTTTTGAGCCTGCCAGCCCACACTGTGAATTTGAACTTGTCAATCTTCATAATTGCATGAGCCACTTCCTTATTATAAATCTCTCTCTCCCTTCACATACACATACACACACATGTGCAGACACACACAGAACCTTTTGGTTCTGTTTCTCCAGAGAACCCTGACTCTAATACAGTGAGTGGCACTTAGTAAGAGACGTATCCACTTTTATTATTATCAAAATACAAACATCAATCATATCACTTTCATTAAGGTGGCTCCTAAACCTATCACAATCTGCTTGCCTAATTCACAATTATCCCTTAGGTCCCAGCCTCCCTCAGCCCCTCAGTCTGGAATAATGCCCTTGCTATGGATTCTCTATACTTTCCCTAATACTGCTCTTATTATAATGAATTGTAATTTTTTAATTATTTATATGCATTCCAATCTAGACTTTAAGCTTCTTGAGAGTGGGCACTGTCTCTGGTTTATTCTTTTATCCTTGACACTAGCTCTCTGACTTGCATATGGTAATAACCCAATACATATTTATTTAGTAAATTAATTAGTTACCCAGAATTATATTCTACCCAAAGAGATATTGAAAAACCTACCATAAGGAAAACTTGTCTGAAATGATTTGATTTTTCAAGGCTTCGATGAGATCTGAAATTTCTTCAGTATACCTCCGTCTTTCTGTGTTTCTTTCTGTTTATTCTTTCTATATAGAAAGTATACTTTTCCATACCAATTACTAGTCTGACTGTATATTATTGTTAATAATGTATATCTCTGGGGATTTATATTGTGTTAGTCAGAGTTAGGTTATGCTTAAGGGACATTAATCTTCAAATCCTAGAGTCATAGCATAAGAAAGTTTTATTATTCTTTTAGTAGCCCAGGCTAACAGAAGCTCCATCTACTTTCGGCTACAACAGAAGAACAAGTGGCCTCCAACGCCGTGATAGTGGGGGAAGAGAGATCCTGGAGAAATCTCACAGGCTTTTTGCTTCTCAACATGGAAAGGAGAAATACATGTCTTTTCTACCCTTTTCATTGGCTGTAATGAGTCACATGTCTCCCCTTGAAGCTCAGAAGTGCAGTCTTTGTGTCTGCAGTGGCAGAAGAACTGGATATTGATGAACATTAGTAATGCTTACCATGTATATTAACCCAGGTGTACACAGAGCCATGTAAAATTTGAGTCTCGCACTATGAAGTTCCAATCCAGATGCTATGGCTGGGTTTTAGAATGGCTATATCAATATAAATATTAAGAACAAAAGAGCATATATTACAGATGCAATTTATTCTGATCTAGTGCTTACAGCAGGACCAACAACTGTGGCACAAGTTTTCTGATTACAGTTCTGCAAGTTAGATAGTCAACTTGCTACAGTTTTCTTCTCATGGGCTTGAAGATGATCATTTCATATACAATTTGTTCAAAGGTACTGACTTATCTCTATGCAAAAAATCCAGTTAATGTGTCAAGTATCATTTTGTCTATGAAGTTTCCTGCTAAATTTTATACCAACTATCTTGCAACGGTTGTAATTCCCTAAAATGTGTCTCAAGGACAGAAATTAAATCCTGGTCATCTTTATGTTTTTGACATATAACAGTACTTAAATTTTTTTTTAAAAAACAGCTTTTTGAGTGAGTTACTAAATAACTGAATAAGTGCCTATCTAAAAATAGTTACTTGTCATCTGAATCACTCTCCTTTACTGGCCAGTATCACTACATTTTTGGGGAGAAAGAGAGGGCAGTACGTCATGGTGGCTAGGAACAAGAACTTAGAAGGCAAGGTGATGTGGATTTGATGCCTGGCTCTGCTAGATGCCAGCCAAAGGCCTGTGGGCAAGGTGGTAACTTTCTCTAAGACACATCTGTAAAATTCAATCCCTAGTGTTCCCATGAGGGTATTTTGAAGATTTGCTGAGATAATTCTTACAAAGTGCTGAGCACAGCACCTGGCATCTAAAAGCCTTCAGTAAATGTTAGCTATTATTATTATTCTCTAACTGGACTTTTGCAACTATTTCCTCAGGATTTAGGCAGGATAGTAAACACAAACGGTAATATATTTTACCCACATCTAGTCTTTGCAATAACTGTATGTTGCTCTTATTATTTTAATTTACAGAAATTGAGTCCTGAAGTGGGTAAAAACTTACCCAAGGTCATGCAGCTGGTTGGTGGTAGAGCTGAGACTTGAACCCAGAACCAATGAACCCCTTGTCTCAATTACTTCTTTAAAACTACAAGGGGGATCTTTTTGTTGCTATTTCTATGGAGACACTTTTATCTTTATTAACATCTATCTGTTGGCTGAGCTAACAAAAATAACTAAAATGGTTATTAAACTGAGCCAATAAAAGACAAGTTTTTATTTTATTTGAGCTTATAACTTTTTAAATTCCAACTTGGAAGCCTACTTACACAATGCAGAAAATACTTGGCTTTATTATCACTCTCTAGAAATTTAATCACTACAACTATAAAATTATTATTAGTAACACTGGATTCCTGAAAGTTTGTGTCACTCTTAAGTTCTATTTTCCATTTTTATTAGCTACGTTTTATGCTGGGAGCATTCTTGGTCCCATTTTACAGTGTGGTAAACTAGTACAGAAGGGTCAATTTCTCTATATTACCCCTTGAGTTGGTTGCAAAAGCAAGATTACAGTTACTCTGAAGCTCCAAGGTGTGGTGAATTACTTTACTACTATTTCACCCACCCAGATTATTTAGTTATGATCAACTAATTGCAAAGTGGTAAATAAGAGTCATACATTTTTTGTTCGTTTGTTTTTGTTTTTGTTTTATTTTACTTTAAGTTCCGGGATACATGTGCAAAACGTGCAGGTTTGTTACATAGGTATACGTATGCCATGTTGGTTTGCTGCACCTATTGACCTGTCCCCGAAGTTCCCTCCCCTCATCCTTCACCCCACAGCAGGCACTGGTGTATGATGTTCCCTTCCCTGTGTCCATGTGTTCTCATTGTTCAACTCCCACTTATGAGTAAGAACATGCGGTGTTTCGTTTTCTGTTCCTGTGTTAGTTTGTTGAGGATGATGGCTTCCAGCTTCATCCATGTCCCTGCAAAGGACATGATTCCTTTTTATGGCTTCATAGTATTTCATGGTGTAAATATACCACATTTTCTTTATCCCTTCTATCATTGGTGGGCATTTGGGTTGGTTCCATGACTTTGCTATTGTAAATAGTGTTGCAATAACATAGGAGTGCTTGTGTCTTTATAGTACAATGATTTATATTCCTTTGGGCATATACCCAGTGATGGGATTGCTGGGTTGAATGGTATTTCTAGTTCTAGATCCTGAGGAATCGCCATGCTGTCTTCCAAAATGGTTGAACTTTTGCATTCCCACCAACAGTAAGTGTAAAAGTGTTCCTATATCTCCACAGCCTCATCAGCATCTATTTATAGATTCAGTGCTATTCCAATCAAAATACCACTGACATTCTTCACAGAATTAGAAAAAAAACTACTTTAACTTTCATATGGAATCAAAGAAAACCCTGTATAGACGACAATCCTAAGCAAAAAGAACAAGGCTGGAGGCATCACGCTATCTGATTTTAAACTATATACAAGGCTATAGTAAATAAAACAGCGTGGTACTGCTACCAAAACAGAGATGTAGACTAATGGAACAGAACAGAGAACTCAGAAATAACACCACACATCTATAACCATCTGATCTTTGACAAACCTGATAAAAACAAGCAATGAGGAAAGGATCTCCTATTCATTAAACAGTGCTTGGAAAACTGGCTAGCCATATGCAGAAGCTGAAATTGGACCCCTTCTTTACACCTTATACAAAAGTTAACTCAAGATGGATTGAAGACTTAAATGTAAACCCCAAACCATAAAAACCCTAGAAGAAAACCTAGGCAATACCATTCAGGACATAGGCATGGGGAAAGACTTCATGACTAAAACACCAAAAACAATTGCAACAAAAGCCAAAATTGACAAATGTGATCTAATTAAACTAAAGAGCTTCTGCACAGCAAAAGAAACTAGCATCAGAGTAAACAGGCAACTTACAGCATGGGAGAAAATTTTCACAACCTACCCATCTGACAAAGGTCTAATATCCAGAATTTACAAGGCACTTAAACAAATTCACAAGAAAAAACAAATCACCCCATCAAAAAGTGGGCAAATGATATGAACAGACACTTCTCAAAAGAAGGTATTTACATGGCCAACAAACATATGAAAAAAGCTCAACATCACTGATATGAGAGAAATGAAAGATCAAAACCACAATGAGATACCATCTCATGCCCATCAGAAAGGCGATTATTAAAATGTCAAGAAACAACAGAGTCATACTTATTATTTCTATTTCCAGAAATTGGGTCCTGGAGTGGGTAATAAGTAGCCCAAGATCATACAGCTGGTAAGTGGTAGAGGGGAGAATTGTGCTCAGAACCATTGGTGCCAAGACAGAAGTGTGATAATACTGACATGGCCCAGGGATTTTAAGCCTCATGCTCGAGTTATTTGATTGGATTCATTTTTGTTCTTTTGTTCTACTGCTTATATCCAAGTCATTTCTTTCTCTTTCTTTCTCTCTTGCATTGTTAATAGGGCTCTCTTCCTCTCTTTCCTCAATTATAATGTACATTTCATGAGCATGGGAAGTTTTGTCTGTTTCATATCCTATTGAACATCCAGAACGAAGAGTTTTGTGTGGCACATAGTAGGAACTAAATACATTAATAAACTTATTGAATAGATTAATGTAGCCATTTTGAGGGGGTCTAGGGCTGCAATGTCAAACGGTGAAAGCTTTGAATTTTAAGAAATACCTAATGTTGATAGATGAGTGCATGGTTGGCCTCATTGCTGCCTGTATCAACACCTTTTGTCATGTGACCTTGCAGTTCCTCCCACTAATGGAGAGAAAACTACTTTCCCACCTTTTCACTTTAGGTTCAGCCACATGCTTTGTTTTGGTTAATAGAATGAGAAAGAAACAACATGGAATCGCCTTTGAGCTTAGATCTCCAGAGGCTTTGTAGGATTTCTTCTGTTTTGTGCTTCACTGTGAGCAGTAGATGGATTGGACAGCCTGATACTCCAAGGAAGGTGAAAGGCACAGGGAACAGGCAGGGACTACTTGCTGTCAGTGTGGAGCAGAGCGACCCCATGAGCCCAGCTCCACCAACTCATCTCCAGCCAATACACAGACATTTAAGCAACAATAAACACATGTTGTTTTAAGCCACAAACTTTTGAGATATTTTGTTATGAAGTATTTTCACAGATATTGTTAACCAACATACCTAATTTACTGCTGATAATGCATTTAAGAATGTATATAAAATATTCTGTGATATCATATAATTATACCACTGTCTGCATATAGTGATATGCCATCTGAATTAACACATTCTCACGTAGGTAAAGCCATAAAAATTAAACATAGATATAGTTAGATATATTTGAGCATGCCAATGCGTTTGGTACTACTAAATTAAATATTGCTGGAGGGTGAAGTTGTGGGGAAAACAAACAAATTTGATCTGCCCTCACTTGAAATGATTTAATGTATTATTATTATAATACAGTATCACTTGAATGCTTATTCCTGCAGAAGATGAGTAGTATAAGGAGGTAGCATAAATGCCAGAATATAATGATTACTTTTTACGTTAGAAAATTAGATGATAAACATTGTCTACTCTTATAAAGTATGATGGAATTTTCCAATAATTTTCAAGAACAAATATTTTAAAGATTTTCTAAAAATATACTTGATAAGAAAAGTTTGCATAGATAAATTTCAGAGGCTCTTCTATTTCACCTGATAACTACTTGGAGTGAGCGTCACTATTCTTGTGAGCAGAGAGGAGGAGGTACTTCAAGAAAGGTATGATCAGCAAAAGACTGCAATTTCCAGATAACTTTCTCAGGTCTTGTAAGAAATGAGATCTGAAATCCTGCAATGGAGAATGCCTTCCACATAGCCATGCCAACCAGTTAAGTGATAGAACATGATTCTGCAAAACAACAAACTTCTTTGTTGTGACTTACATGAAACAAGTAAGATGACCACCATGTAGTACCTAGGAAGTTCTCAAGTGTATAGGCTGGTAAAATTTTTTTTTTTCAAGCTACATTGATCTTCTGGTTTTATTCTTTCTTAAACTCCTTTCATCCTTTTCTTAGCTAAAGTGGAGTTAGCTAGATTACTCATTACTGTTTATTAATGTAATATTTTGCATAAGAGTGCATGTGAAAACTTCTGCCAGCAGTGTCTAAGACTTACTGCATTTTTGTAGATGCAGATGTGAAATGTACTTGAGCTCTTTCATATTAGCTTACTTTGTCACCCTATCAAGCAAGTTTATTTAATTTAGCTTAGGGGTTGGGGCGCCAAATTAGGATTTAAACACCTATGTCCTCAAAGACATGGAATCTTTTACAAGGTATTTTAAATAAATATGACTATGATTTATAATTCTTGATATGCATTTCACTACATATTACTATTATTCAAGTATATTTAATTACCCTTTTTATTTTATAAAATTCAATGAAAACCTTATGATCTATTTTGCCTGACAGGATCATTATTTGTCCCAGAACTTCTTGCCCACAAATTCAAATTTAATATAGTTCTTATATAATATTCTTTTTCTTCCCCTCCTGCTCCCAGCCTCTTAAGCTAAATGATATGCCAAGTGATGTTTTTAGCACATTAGAAAAATAGAAGGCACAGTGGTATAAAGGAATGAGCACAGCCTCTGCATATATACAGACTTGCCCTAGATTTGTTATGTGACTTTGGACCCATGTAATCCCTCTATACCTCAGTTTCTACATTTGGAAAATAGTGGAATATCAAATTACATAAACATTACCCAGCATTAACTGCTTGTATATAGTAAGTGCTCAGTTAATATTAGTTTCTTGGTCATTGGCACTGGGATCCTAAGGAAGCCAACTAACTAATTATACTCCCCTCTCCACATTCCGAAAAAAATGACAAATAGATACTTTTGTCACTGTGAAAGGAATATAAACTTTGGGGCCCCCTAAATCAGGATGCTAAAGGGAAAAGTCAAGCTGGGAACTGCTTAGAGCAAACCTGCCTCCCATTCTATTCAAAGTCACCCCTCTGCTCACTGAGATAAGTGCATATCTGATTGCCTCATTTGGAGAAACTCGAAAGATGCAACCAAATTCTCCTAACTACCTATGACCTGGAAGCCCCCTCCCCACTTCGAGTTGTCCCGCCTTCACCTTGAATTGTCCTGTTTCCGGACTGAACCAAAGTACATCTTATACATTTTGATTGATGTCTCATGTCTCCCTAAAATGTGTAAAACCAAGCTGTACCCCTACCACCTTGGCCACATGTTGTCAGGACCTCCTGAGGCTGTGTCACAAGTGTGCATCCTTGACCTTGGCAAAATAAACTTTTTAAATTAACTGAGAACTGTCTCAGATTTGGGGGGTTCACATCACTTAGGGTCAAATCATCCACCAATTCCCACTAAAATTTAATGGAGAATCTAATTTACATCTGAGGTTCAAATGGGCTCTCAGTAATCTTCATAGGATTTTATGGTAGGTTACTAACCTACATTGTTACAAGGTAGAGACTTCGATGTTTTCCTTTAAGAACAGAGCCTGCTTAGCCTGAGTAACCTTTCACCCTCGAGGAAGTAAGAATGTGTACATCCTAGGGGCAAGCTGTCTCCAAAGAGAGCCAAAAAAGGGGTAGAGTTACGTGCACTCATACTTCTTCTTTAACAATCTCTTTAGTTAAATAATTCATGATTTTTTCCTATGGAAAAAGTAAGTGAGGTGGTGTAGGGAATAGCAGAGGCTTTCTTCTCAATACTTCCTATTTTGCAGGATACAAAGGAATTTGGATACAAGAAGGAAATTGTTCCCTTCTATAATATACAACCCCAAGTATTAATATATTAATAAATGTACTAAAACGATAAACAGAGCTCATAGGCAGACATGATGAAGTACTCTAATTCTTCGCTACCTACTGAAACTTTTGGCTATGACTCAAGCCTGGCACATAATAAACAGGTGGTAGAAACCATTGTGTCATGCTGCCTTTTGCTTTCAAGCTGATAATTACTTATCAAATTTTCCCTGATAATCATTGTCATCATGGTACTGTACCTTCAGTAACATTGTAGGCATAGTCATGCTTAGTGTTCAGGGGCAAAGCAGGACAGGTGTCTAAAAATATTGAATGCTAGTATATGGTGCAAGGTGAGGAGACTATGGTTTCAGGGACACAGAGCAAGGCCAGTCCAGCAGGCAGAGTGACATTCTGAAGGTATAGCAGTGGTGAGCTGTCCAGTCCTGCCTCTCCAATGCACCGTCACAGCCTCCTGTACTTTCCTCATTTATTCATTCATTCACCTTGTGTGTGCCAGACATTATTCTAGGTTTGGGGAATGGATCAGTGAACCACCTAAACAATAACAAAGTATCTGCCCTTATGGTGTTACCTCTCTGTCTTACAACTCTCCACTAGCTGTTAAGCTCATTTAGGGTAGAAATTGTGTTTCACTGATTGGTGAATCTCTACTGCTAGCACTGTGCCTAGGACTGCACTCAATAAATGTTAAATTAAAGTTGAACTCATTAACATCGATTAATGATATATTCTGACACATGGACAAAGCAGGTAAAAGGGATTCAAGTGGTGTTCTGTTTACATGTGAACCATGATATCTATGGTTTCCTGTTGTATTTATTTGTTTCATGTTGTCAAAATGTGAATAACATTGAGATATCCAAGGAGGCAGGTAGGTAATTGACATTAAAAAAAAGTCTGTTAAGGCTGGGCACGGTGGCTCACGCCTGTAATTCCAGCACTTTGGGAGGCCAAGGTGGGTGGATCATGAGGTCAGGAGTTCGAGATTAGCCTGGCCAACATGGTGAAACCCCATCTCTACTAAAAATACAAACATTAGCCAGGCATGGTGGCACACGCCTGTAATCCCAGCCACTTGGGAGGCAGAGGTAGGAGAATTGCTTGAACTTGGGAGGTGGAGGTTGCAGTGAGCTGAGATGGTGCCACTGAACTCCAGCCTGGGTGACAGGGCAAGACTCTGTCTCAAAAAAAAAAAAAAAATTCTGTCAATTGGAGTGAATGTATTTATAGAGGGCGCAAACTGGGGGACATGTCCGTCTGCCCATAAATGGACACACACAGGTTTAGAATGGCTTAATAGAGGAGGAGGCTCTCGAATTAAATCTTGCAAGCTAAGAAAATCTTTCTAAAATTAAACACAAAATAAAAGACAATCATTTTATGTTAGCACTAGATGGCAGGTGAAGGCAGAGACCCACCACACTGCCTTCTCTAGATGGAGATCTCTGGGTAACTTAGAGAGGCACAGACTATATGTCTGTGTGTGTGTGGTTCTTTGTGTATGTTGTTGATTTTTGTTTGATTTAGTCTTCGGAAAAAGGTGATCACAGTTTCTTTTGCTGATACATATCTGTTATCCCCTAATGGCATCCCTGAAGTTACAGTAATATCTATGTCAAAGAGAAGGCATTTGAGACAGAGGAGAAAATCAGCAGACCTTGCTAACCAGATCCCTTCCTTCCCCCACCCCTGAGAATGGATGTTTCCTGGCAATGGAAAAACTGGGCATCGTGCCACCATGGAGGTGCCTGGACTGTGTGTAACAAACAGTTTCATTAGATTACCCACAACTTCTTGAGAGGTAATTCCATTAGACAGTGTTTATCAGTCATCATATGCTCTGTTTGTCATGACTGCCCTGTTCAGTAGCAGTAACACCCCCAGAACAATACTCTGTGTGTGTGTGTGTGTGTGTGTGTGTAAAAACAAAACTCTCTGGGATGCCTTACAGAAGAGGTATCTTCTCTGTAGTAATGAACATAAAAAAGAAAGAGACTGAGTAGGCAGCATTAACATGTAGGTACCCCACAAACAAACATATTATTGTGCTTTTAGTTAGGAGTGACATCTGCAGCAATAACCAGAAAGCACCTGAAAACATCAGATGTGGATTATTCAGGCTGTTTAGGTGACCTAAATTATGCACTATCTTGTAAGCCTTCTGAGGGAAATTTTTTTTTTCTATACTATTTGATTATTTTCTCTGGAATGATTCATTTCCTGGTACACTGGACTATTTCTTTCTCCTGCTTTCTTTCCCTCTCTCCTTGGCTCTCGTCTATAGGTACAAGGCGCATGTTGAACAAACCTATCACATGCTCTCAGACTTGAGTGGACAATGTTTCTCTTTGTTTCATGTTTCTGGTCAAGATTTTGGAAGAGGTCTGTGCCCTCTAGTTCATACCTCCTATATCTTTTAAAAATTTTCCTCTTTATATATGTAACTCTTTCTTCCTAATGTCACTCATTACTAGACTGTATACTTTTGTATGATTGAAATCTAATAACAATTTTTTCTTTTACATCTTTACCTAAATCATAACTGCTTTATTACCTTTTTCTCTTCTTAGAGATATGAGTTCCTTAAAAATCATAATAATTAAAGATTCCCTTCTAGCGGTTAATTTTTAAGGATGTTAGGGTTTCAAGAGATGGGGGCGTCTTGGTCACATTTTGTTGTTGGTATTAAAAGCTCTTAGTGATATGAACTGCCTTATCAAAACAATCTCCTATTACTAACATTCACTTATCCTCAAGTCTAGCTATTCCATTTTACTACCTATTATTCCCAGTCTCCTAGTTGCTTTTTACTGCTTCAGCTTTTCCTTATGCTGGTCCTTCCTCCTGCAATGCCCTTCCCCTTTTCTCTACAAAATCCAAAACTTTTCATCGTTTAGGACATCTCAGATTTTCATCTGTCCAAAGCCTTGTTTGATCTATTCCTCTGAAAGCTCACAGAATTTAATCTGTGCCTTATCGATAGGACTGATCAGTAATCTATTACGTACCATAAGCTGCTTGAGGGTAGAACCAGTGCCAGATTTAACTTGGTATTTTTTCACAATGCTTAATATTTAGTAGGTCCATAACAATCAATGCTACTTTTGTATGATTGTTTCATCAACATATCTCCTTTAAAAATATCTTATGAATTCTGCAATCTTTGTGTATTCTCTGTATATTACGCTATAAGCATCATATTCCTGGTTCATCATGTTAGTAAAACAGTGTATTTTTTTCAATATCCCCATTTAAACTGACTAGGGCCTGCCCTCAGTTTCCTAAATTTCTATTAAAAAGGAAAACTCGCTTATGCTATTCCCTTCCTCCAACAATTTGCCCCTCCTCTTACCCATTATCTGCCTGCTTTTGTTCATTCTCCAGTGCCTCCAGGAAGTTTTTTGGAAAACTTTTATTTCAAGTTCAAGGTTACACGTGAAGCTTAGTTACATAGGTAAACTCATTTCTTGGGGGTTTGTTGCACAGATTATTTAATCACGCGAGAATTAATCCCAGTACCTAATAGTTATCTTTTTTGCTCCTCTCCCTCCTCCCATCTCCAGGCCCTCCCACAAACCCCAATGTGTTGCTCCCCACTATGTGTCCTTGTGTTCTCATCATTTAGCGCCCACATATATCTGAGAACATGTGGTATTTGGTTTCCTGTTTCTGTGTTAGTTTGCTGAGGATAATAGCCTCCAGCTCCATCCATGTTCCCACAAAAGGCATGATCTCGTTCTTTTTTATGGATACTGAAGTTATATTTTGTCCAGAATTTATAGTTGTTATTGGCAGGAGGTTTTGTTTGTTAGGATCTATTCAGCTATTTCCAGAAGCTGAAACCCATCACATTATTTTTTAAAGCAATCACTGTTTCATTATTCCTTATATTAGGTGTAACTACTTTGAGACAAACAATATTTATGCAATTAAGTAAGTCCTGATACTTTATAAAATCTATGTTGTTCTTTTATGGCCAGCTGCCTTTAATATTAATACACACATAATGGATTGTTAATTTAAATTGAGATTTGCCAGATTTTTGACTTTTTTTTAGTGTCTATAGAAAATGTCCTAAATGGCTTTGGCTCAATTCTTCTGTAATGTACAACAGATAAAATTAATAAATTCTGTAATACAATCTTTCATTATTTTCTCTGTCATTTTTGGCCTAAATTGTCCTTTACCAATAGACCGAGCACCCAAATTTATTTCATCTTTTGTTCTAACATACCTTCTGCTTTTCTAATGTAAGCATTTAAGTCTACAGATTTCTAAGTAATATATTATTTGCATTTCATAAATGTCAATATCATATCTTCATTTTTGTCTAATTCTTGTACATTTACATTTATAATTTCTTCTTTAATTCATAAGCTATTTAAAAGCATGATTTTGAATTCCAACACAGAATTTAAGAATTTTAAAATTAACTTTTAAGATACTTATGATGTATGAGCAGTTTGTATGATGCAAATTCTTTGATACTTGCTTTATGCCACAATTTTTATAAATATTCAGGTGCACTGAGAAATACGTGTATTCTTTAATCATGTAAATAAGAACTTATGTCCAATAATTCAAACTTATTGTGTTTTTCAAATATTCAGTATCTTCACTATTTTTTGGTTGTTTATTCAATTGAGAGAGTTGTATTGGAACTTTCCATTTTAATGATGGATTTGTCCATTCTTCCTTCATCAAAATTTATTTGCATAATTTGAGAATTATTTATTATATGAATTGGGTTAATGTTATTATATCTTCCTAGGGAACTGAATCACCTACTTTTATGTAGTAATTTGTTCAATTCATAAAAGCATTTAAAAAATCTTTTTTGTCTGTTAATATTATATTATTGTGCTTTTTGTTTAGAGTTGTCTGGTGTCTTTTTCCATGTTTACATTTCCAACTATTTTTGTCCTTATGTTCTTAGTACTTCTCTTAAACAGCATAAAGTGTTTTTTTTTATTTAAATTCTGCACTCTGGTTCTTGTAAATGACATCTGTAGTTCATTTGTATTTATTATGAGTATTCACTTATTTTAATTTATTCCCAGCATCTTTCTTTTTATTTTCTGGCCTTTGTTTTTTATCATTGAGTTTTGTTGTCATTATTGTTTGTTGGTTTTTCTGTCCTTTTTTTCTCCATTCTACTAGTGTGGAAATTATATAGCCTATTACTACCTTTTTGTGGTTAACATTAAAATGTTTCTGTGCATGCTTTACCTAAGAAACTCAGGAGTTAGTACTTAACTTCTTCCCCAAGTAATCCAAGGGCCTTAAAACACTTTATTACTATCCTGATATATATGTTATTTTGTGTTTGAGATTTATATACAAGCTTATAAATTTATTTGCTTATTATGCTTTTTTAGATCTTAGAAATTCTTCCTGGGATAATTTCCTTTTCTAGTAAAATACATGTTAGATATCCTTTAACATAAGAATGTTGCATAAAAATACTTAAAAAAATCATGTGCTAGATTTATTTGTCCCTTATTCTTAAAAATTATGATTTTATGGATGCAAAAGTAGGACTTGATAGCCATTTTCTCTCAGCAATTTGAATATATTATTTTGTGATTTTTAGTTTCCATTGTCGGTATTAAGAAGCATGGTATCAGCCTAACTGTCTTTCCTTTCTAGGTAAACTGTCTTTTATTTCTCACTCTTTTTATATCTTCTCTATGTTTTTGATTTTCTGCAGTTTCAGTACAATGTTTTTAGATGTGGATTTTCCTTTATTTATTCATCATAGTAAGTGGGGTTCATGTATCATTAATTCATTCCCTTTGTCAGTTCCAGAAAGCAATAAGCCATTAAAATCACCCATTGTGTCTTTATTTTCTCTATTCTTTCCTTCTAGACCTGCAGTTAGCTTCATGTTAGACCTTTTCATTCTGTCTTCCATATATCTTAATCTCTCTTTATTAGTTTCTATACCCTGTCTATTTTGCATTTTTCAGTTCAATTGCTTCTAACTATCTCTTCAGCTGTAGATAATGTGCTTTTCAACCCCAACCATTACCCTTTAAAAAAATAATGATTATATACTGTTGATATGGTTTGGATCTGTGTTCCTACCCAAATCTCATGTTGAATTGTAATCCCCAGTGTTGAAGGTGGGGCTTGGTGGGAGGTGATTGGCTCATAGAGGTGGTGTTCTCATGAATGGGTTAGCACCATCCCCTAGGTGCTGTTCTTGTGATAGTGAGTTACTGGTTGTTTAAAAGTGTGTAGCACCTCTCCCCTCACTTCCTTGCTCCTGCCCACTCCATGTGAGACGTCTTGCTATCGCTTCACCTTCTGCCATGATTGTTAATTTTCTGAGGCCTCCCCAGGAGCCAACCAGAAGCCACTATGCTTCCTATACAGCCTGCGGAACCAGGAGCTGAATTAAACCTGTTTTCTTTATAAATTGCCTAGTCTCAGTTATTTCTTTATAGCAATAAGAGAACAGACTAACACAATTGTTCTAGCTATTAATTTTTAAATCTACCTAATTATGTGGGATAATCCCTATTGCATACTCATCATTTTTATTCCACTGTTTATTTTTTAAAATATCATACATAATTATTAAACATTATATGCCTCTCTAAGATCTACATTTGATTATCACTGTGCTATTGGCTATTACCCTTCTATAATGTTTTCATATGTACTTGCTATTCTTTGATTTTGAGTCCAGTCTTAGTTGATTTTAATCTCTGCTAAACAATAGGAGCTAAAATTAATTATTGCTTCATTCAGAGATTTAATGTTTGCTTCATCTGACAACAACAGGAATCTTCTGTCTTTGAACTTCTTTGATCCTTTCCATTGAGTTTCCCGATGACTCAGATTCAGCTCCAACAACTTAACTGCTATCTCAAAGATTAGTCTTTCAATAACTGGCAGTTGCACTGATGACCACTCTGCATTATGCATATATTTAACACTCATGACTGTTACTTTAACTAATATTTTTGATACTGTTTTTGCTTGGGAATTTCCTTTATCTTCTGCAAACCTGTAATGTATAAAAATTATAGTTAGTGGGAGACTTGTTATTTTATAGTGGGAGACCCTTCAGAATATCTAGTCCACCACACTGACCTAGCCTCTTACTCTTTTTCATATTTTTATTTCTTATGTTATTTTTTACATATAGAATATATACTTACTTTATTGTCTAAATTTGATATTTTCAAGTTACAATTTTTTCTGTTCTGATTTTGTTGTCTTGTGTTTTTGGTGGCTCACCCTCATAGTATCTTATTTCTTGCCAGTTAGATGATTTTAGACTATAGTAATATTTCTTAAAACTTTATTCCTAATAATTCTTTGGGATCTGTGATGGAAGTATGTTCCTCAAAGAAGATTTGTGTTTGCTTATTTCAGGCACCTGAAGATACTACAAATATGAGCTCAACTTATAATTAAATTCTTAGCTTAAGATTTTTCACATTATCTGTATTGTGATATCAGCCTATAAAGACCAGTTTGAGGTCTCAAATTATCAAGAGAAATTTTTATCCCCATCCACTCAGTGCAAAAGTTCAAGGGAATCAGTTTTCCTTTTAAGACCCTGAGGGTAATCTCTAGTTTTCCTTTCCCTGGAAACCCTAGTTTACATAAGAATCCCTGATTTAATGACGTGGTCTTCTATTACATTATAGATTGACCCCAAGCCTTGTCCTCCAATGTCTGTGTCCATGAAAAACAAAGTTCATGGACAAAGCTCAGGTTCTGTGGCTCAGCTTAGCTGATTTCACTTTGCTTTTGGTTATTTCTGAGTTTTCCTACTTGCTAGTTCACTGATACATGACAAATTTTAAAATGTATTTCTCCAGCATTTTTAGTTCTTTACAGTGGGAGTGTCCATTAGGGTATCCAGTTGCCAGACTTCCAGAAACAGAAGTCGACCTATTCGTTTGGAAAATTAGATATTTTTCCTAAATTGATTGAGCCAATGTATTTGGTTTAATTTTCCTACTTGGTTGGCCAAGCAATTAAAAAGTATCCAATCCATTTTCAACTGACAATAGACAGGGCAAATGCTAAATAAATAAATAATTATGTGGACTCAGTTTTGATTATCTTAAAACAATGTAGAGCTATCATTACATGTGACAAGATTTGGAGTCTGCTTTGCAAAGCTTATTTCATAAATAAAAATGACTTTGTGTAAGAGGCAAGCTTAAAGTGTCAAGTCATTAAAATATGAGGACATAGGGAGAAGGCTATGTAACTTTTTCAGAGTTTTTTGTACACTTGAACTTGGTGTTTAACAATCATAGGGCAGTTTAGGATATTGTTCTTTGCTGAAGTTGTGGGAAGGATGAATTGTGTACACACAGATACAGCGTACGTGTGTGTATGTGTGTGTTCGTTATGTATATATAGCGTGTAGCATTTTATTCTTCTTAAAGATCAATTTGTTGGGGTTCTATTATGTGAAGTTTTGGCACTATGAAGGGTGAATCCATAGTGGTCCTGCTCATGAGATACTGACACATTTTTTAGGAAACATAAGATATGTGCTCTTCCCCAAGTTCCCACCTTCACACCTGCAATATCCTTACCCATGTGCTCAACCTTCTCATTTTCCCACAGATGAATTGTCTATTCTCCACCCAGAGGTTGACACTTCTGCCTACTGTCTACTCACACTCTCTTTTTAAGAACATTTCCCTATCAGTTCTCTGTTGTTTCTCCTGCACCATCAGTTTTTCTTCTTTAACTAGTTCATTCTAATTAGTTGGCATAAATGCTGTTGTTTTTGTCCCCATTTTTCTCTATAGCCTCATTTTTTAGATCCCTATTAGCTAGTGTCACTTTTCAGATCCCTATTCACAGGAATACTTCTTAAAAGGGTTCTCTAAGCTTTCTGTCTGCAATTTTCCTCTTCCCTCTCTCTCTGAAGTTCATTTCATTGAAATTTCTGCACCCATCATTTCAACAAAATTACCCTCTTAAGATAAAAGATCATCTCCATGTTGTAGAACCAATGATTGGTTTTCAGTCTTCTTACTTAAGTAGTCTTAAGCAATTGAACAGTAATTCATTCTCTCCATCTTGAAGCATTTTCTTCACTTTGCTTCTAGTGCAACACACTGTCCATTTCTTCTGTAGCATCAACTGCTTTTGCTGGTTCCTTTGCTGGTCTCTCTTTGGAATGTCCCAAGTTTCAGCCCTTCCTTCCTTCATACATCCTTAGGGATCTCACTGAATATCACATATTTAAATATCATCCAGATGCTGATGACTCCCAAATTTAAAGCTACAGTCTTGTCTTCTCATCTCAACCCCAGACTGCTTTATCTAACTGCTGCCACAACTTCTCCACTGGATGTTTACTTGTCATAGTTAGCTTGGCATGCCTCATACTACTCTTGCTTGTTAAACCCCTTCCAACCAAGTCTTCTCAAACTGAGTAAATTACAATTCCACTCTCAAAATAGTGACCTTGTTTTTCTAGTTGTTTAAAGGGAACAAACAAAGCCAACTTGGAGTCATTAAACTTCTCTCTTTTCCTCACAAGACACATCTACCATATCACAAAATAGTGTTTTAAAATCTGTCTAGTTTTTACAATCTCTTTTACTACCACCCAGATCCAAGCTACCATCAATTTCTCACCTGCATTGTTGCAATAATCTTTTACATGGTCTTCCTACCTATACCTAAAATCCATTCTCTCAACACAGAGCCAAGATGATTTGTCTAAACATTAGTCAGATCATGGCACTTCTGTGCTCTGAACCCTCCAATGGCTTGCCATTTCACTCAGAGAAAAAGAAAAATGAAGTCCTCACAGCAGTCTATAAGGCTTTGCATGATTTTTCTTCCATTACCTCCCTAACTTCATCCCCTCTCTCCTCCATGTGCATCTTTTCTAGCCTTACTGGCTTCTTTGCTTCATAGTGCACACAGAATCTTCCTTCAACTCCTAGTCTCTTTATTTGCTGCTTTATCTTTCTAGGACATAGTTCCTCAGATTTCCCCTGTTATTAACTCCCTTGCCTTTAGGTCTTTGTTCAAAATGTTCTTTCTTAATGAGGTATTCTTTAGTTGTCCTATTTAAAACAGTGACCCATACTCTCTTTCTCTCTTCCTGAACTCATTTATCTCCTTAGAATTATATTTTCTATAATTTACTAATTCATTTTGTATATTGGCCATCTCTTGTCACCAAAATATAGGCTTTGTGAGAGCACGGATTTTTATCTGTTTTGCTCACTACAGGATCTTAAATACATAGACCAATCCATGGCATACAGAAATCACTCTAGAAGTATTTGTTGAGTAAATGAATAAATGGTCCTCAAATTCCCACTGACTCCTCAATCTGATATCCCTTTCATTCAGCACTCTCCAGTGTCCACTTAGCTTATAACTTAGGCTTTTTAACATAAATTTTAGTTAGAATAATACTGACAATTCTTTCTCATCTCAGGTTACTTCCTCTAAGTTGTTTTCCCTGTCCCTCCAATCTAAATTAGGCAAGTCTGTTATTCTATAGAACCCTGTTTTTTCCTTCATAGCAATTGTGCATAAGACATCTCTATTTCTTTAGTTTCCATAAGCTTAGGCTCTCTGGCTTGTGTTATAAACTCTATGCTTTATGCTGACCAGAGTGTGTCTCTTCATATTTAAAGGAAGCTTTTAGAATTCAATAACATTTCTCTTTCTCAACAGCCTGGCTGAAAAAGCTATCACTTTTAAGACTTTATGTCTCCTTTCAGACATTTCAATTGACTTTTTCATTTGATCTATATCTGTTTTGTCCTTGTGTAAACTATATAGGAAATTATGAATGGTGGGAAAAAATAATGGAAATAAGGAAGATAATTATCTTGCTACACAAAGAACGTGTGAGATATGCCAGGGACAACATTAGGTGACAGCACCAACAAGGAGTGAGGGTGATCTACTGGGACATCAACTCCAAAAGAAGATTAAATTTTGAGAGGGTGAGATTAGCATTGAGGAGCTAAGAGAATAATCATGTGACTGATGAATTGCATGGTATAAGGAGAAGGAACGGTCACCATGGCAGAGGGGAGCAGTGGGTTCCAGAAGTGCCCCATTCAGAACCACAGAAAGTGTAAGAAATTTGTTAGTGTTTTGGAATGTATGGTATGAAAATATTGGGGCATGTAGTTAGCAGAGGAAAAATGAGCCAAAGAGGAGGAGGCACAAATAGCCTGGAGTAAAGTTCTGGGGAGGATAGACCTGAGTATTTTGTGCTGTGATCATAAGTGGAGCAAGTGTGAGGCAGGGTGAGATTGCCCTTCAGCTTCCCAGGCAATGCCAGGGTCCAGTTTGGGTGTTGGGATGGATCAAAAAAGTTAATTCAAGAATCTTGGTTTCTGGATAACAAAGTTGAAATGTAATAAGGACATTAGAAAACATGGGTACAGATATGAAAGCAGGAACAATGAAAAGAATTTAGCTAAGAAACATATGGTTTAACTGTTTTCAGTTTTACCAGGCTTAAGGCATCCTATTTATAACAAATATATTTAATGCTCTCTTTATTATCCTTAAATGAAATTTAGGTAATATAACTTAATTTTGTGTATTCTTATAAAATCAATATTTTACCTTAACAGATATAATAAATATAAAGAAGTATTAACAAAGTAAATTATAGAAAAACAATATGTTTCAATGTCTATACTTTTTTGAAAGATCACATTAGAACAGCAAAATTGCTCCCCCAAATTTTAAAATCATGCTTCCTTCCTTGACAATTACTGGTTGATGTGGTTTGGCTCCATGTCCCCACCAAAATCTCATCTTGAATTATACTCCCATAATTCCACATCTTATGGGAGGGACTCAGTGGGAGATAATTAAATCGTGGGTGCTGTTTTCGCCATACGAGATCTGATGGTTTGATAAGGGGTTTTGACTTTCACTTCTCTTTCATTCTTTCTTGGCACTGCCATGTGAGAAGTGCCTTTTGCTTTCTGCCATGATTTTGAGGCCTCCCCAGCCACGTGGAACTGTGAGTCCATTAAACTTATTTTTCTTCCAAGTCTTGGGCATGTCTTTATCAGCATGTCTTTATCTTGGGCATGTCTTTATCAAAAGTGGGGTATTGCTGAAAAGATACCCAAAAATGTGGAAGCAGCTTTGGAACTAGGTAACAGGCAGAGGTTGGAACAGTTTGGAGGGCTCAGAAGAAGAAAGGAAAATGTGGGAAAGTTTGGAACTCCCTAAAGACTTGTTGAATGGCTTTGACCAAAATGCTGATAATGATATAGAAAATGAAATTCAGGATGAAGTGGTCTCAGATAGAGATGAGGAACTTGTTGGGAGCTAGAGCAAAGGTGATTCTTGTTACGTTTTAGCAAAAAGACTGGCAGCATTTTGCCCCTGATGTAGAGATTTGTGGAACTTTGAACTTGAGAGAGACTATTTAGGGTTTCTGGTGGAAGAAATTTCTAAGCAGCAAAGCATTCAAGAGGTTACTTGGGTGTGTTAAAGGCATTCAACTTTAAAAGGGAAACAGAGTATCAAAGTTCAGAAAATGTGCAGCCTGACAATGCAGTAGAAAAGAAAAACCCATTCTCTGCAGAGAAATTTAAGCTGGCTGCAGAAATTTGGATAAGTAAGGAGGAGCCAAATAGGGAAAAGTCTCCAGGACATGTCAGAGATCTTCACGGCAACCCCTCTCATCACAGGCCCAGAGGCCTAAGAGAAAAAAACAGTTTCATGGGCCAGGCCCAGGGCCCCTCTGCTGTGTGCAGCCTAAGGACTTGTTGCCCTGCATCTCAGCTGCTCTAGCCATGGCTAAAAGGAGCCAAGGTACAGCTTGGGCCATGGCCTCAGAGGGTGTAAGCCCCAGGCCTTGGCAACTTCCACCTAGTATTGAGCCTGCAGGTGCATAGAAGTCAAGAATAGAGGTTTGGGTACCTCTGCCTAGATTTCACAGGCTGTATGGAGATGCTTGGATACCCAGGCAGAAGTTTGCTGCAAGGGTGGAGCCCTCATGGAGAACCTCTGCTACAGTAGTGGAGAAGAAACATGTGTGGTCAGAGCCCCCATACAGAGGCCGTACTGGGGCCTAGTGGAGCTGTGAGAAGAGGGCCACTGTCTTCCAGACCCCGGAATGGTAGATCCACCAATACCTTGCATGGTGCACCTGGAAAAGCCACAGACACCTAATGTCAGTCTGTGAAAGCAGCTGGGAGGGAGGCTGTACCCTGCAAAGCCACAGGGGTGGAGCTGCCTAATACCATGGGAACTCATCTTTTGCATAGCATTACCTGGATGTGAGACATGAAATCAAAGGAGATCATTTTGGATCTTTAAGATTTGGCTACTCTGCTGGATTTCAGACTTGCATGGGGCCTGTAGCTCCTTTCTTTTGGCCATTTTTTTTCCCATTTGGAATGACCTTTACCCAATGCCTTTACTCCCATTGTATCTAGGAAGTAACTAACTTGCTTTTGATTTTATAGGCTCATAGGTAGAAAGGACTTGCCTTGTCTCAGATGAGACTTGGGCTGTGGACTTTTGAGTTAATGCTGAAATGAGTTAAGACTTTAGGGGACTGTTGGGAGGTATAATTGGTTTTGAAATGTGAGTACATGAGATTTGGCAGGTGCCGGGGGGAAATGATATGGTTTGGCTCCGTGTCCCCACCCAAGTCTCATTTTGAATTGTACTCCCATAATCCCAGTGGGAGACAATTGAATTATGGGTGTGGTTTTCCATATACTGTTCTCATGGTAGTGAATAAGTCTCACAAGTTCTGATGGTTTGATAAGGGGTTTCTGCTTTTGCTTCTCTCTCATTCTCTCTTGGCACCACCATGTAAGAAGTGCCTTTTGCCTTCTGCCATGATTGTGAGGCCTCCCCAGCCTCATGGAACTGTGAGTCCATTAAGCCTATTTTTCTTCCTAGTCTAAGGTATGTCTTTATTAGCAGCATGAATATGGACTAATACATTGGTCAAGTGTATTCTCTTGGTCTAATAATGAACTACAGACAACTTTAAAAATACTGGGCTAAATAGACCCTCAAGACATTTAGTTTATAATTTTTTGAAGCGAGAAAGATGGAAGGAGGTCAGATGGAACTTACATATAGCAAAGAAATCTTTTATTTGATGACTGAGTGACTTCTGCCTGCTAGATACTTTGTTAACTATATTTATGCTGTATCTTGGCCTTGAATATTGTAATAACGGCAAGAGGGAGTAGGTACTATTATTATTCTCATTTCATAACTGAGGAAACTAAAGACTAGAGATGTAAACTAACTTGCTTATTTGTCCAGTAAATATGGAGATGGGATTCAAACACTGATCTTTCTGCTTTTAGCATCAAATTGCATGGCTATACTGTATTTCTATCATGGCAGAGGTCCCTGGTACAGGAAGATGAGTTGATAGACACTTGTTGAATGAAAAAGCCAGTATGCAGAGGTTTATGAGAAGGAAGCAGTTGCTCACTTAATAAGTTTTAAATGCTTTCCCCAAATGAACCTAAGATTAGAAAACAAAGACAAGAATGAAAGGCTTTGAGACATGTAAAATATCTTTGACAATCATTCTGTAATGTCTGCATCAAGTTCCAGCCCTGCCACATCATAAAACCTTCCAGATTCCAGTCTCACAAGAACATGATCCTAGAATATTCTGGTGTTCATGGCTTTCCACAGTGCAGGTATATACTTTCAGACCCTCACATAACCACAGCTAACCCTTTGGGACAGCAAACTGAAGAAAGGAATAGCACCTACAACAAACATTAAGAAAAAAGTACTGTGGGATTATTAACTTTCAAGGTTCAGTTGCTGTTCAGAAGCCTTTCTCCATCATCACCGTTAATGGATGTGATCCACAGAGGAGCTGGTGCAGGATGAAGAAGCCTGTCCTCCCTGGAAACGATAAAATTAGCCACAGGGCTCAGATTGCTTAATCAACCATCTGGAGTTTGTGCAGACTAACTTTCTCTTTTTTAAAAATGTTTCTTTACTTTGCCAGACTAATTAGCTTGGTACTTTGAGTGAACTTAACCAGGAGATACCAATGACACAGCTTTCAGCGCAGAGCCTCAGTAGAGAGTCAGGAAGATCTCATTTTGGGGAGACTGCCAAGAAAGGCAGAGCTCTAAATGTAAGCACTGGACTTGGGAAACACACAAACAAAACAAAGAACACAGTCTCTTTACCTTGCACCAGTGTGCCCCTTTTAGAGCTTAGTTTTTATTTTTGAAAAAGCAGATTTCTGACACCACCTCTATTATGGACAAGCATTCTTTCCCTTTTTTCACGTTCACCTTTGGGAAGCCTGTTCATGTGCCATTCTGATCAGCTGGTAATCAGACTTTTTCCTGTTTCCTATGCAGCCATAGAGAAGGGCTAGATTTGTGGAGAAACAGAGTACTAGAGAAGTAGCCAGGGTGATTTAAATTTGTATGATTTTCAATATCCCGGGAGCAGGATGGTCCCTGCTGTGAAATCTGGCAGCCAGCCTTCTTCTTCTTTTTTTTTTTTTTTTTTTTACCAAACCATCTGGCAGCCTCAGAGCCCAGTTCTTTGGTAATAATTGTGCTACTTACTCCATCTGTACTTATAAGATAACTAGTTGTCTTTGCAAATTAAGCCAGCCCCATCTGTTTCCCCACCTTATAAATGAGTACAAGGGCTCCACACCCCTCCTGGAATGTGGACAACATGAAGCATGGAATGGAGCACCATGGAAGTGGGGAGAGAGCAGGGTTTCCTTTCCTACTGCAAGGCTGAAAAGAGAAGGGCTGCCTTCTGAGGGCTCAGTATTTTCTGTCCTGGGTTTGCAAGGGAGCATGAATCTACAGTGGGTGCTCTGTTCTGTTTGCATCCAGGTTGCTAGACTTTAGAAAAGGCAAAGTTACTCCAAGTGATTGGCTGTGAGTAGGGTCAGTTAAGAGCCAAGGTAGAGATGAATGCTAATGCAGCGATCATTCTGTTTTCTGTAAACACTGTGGGATTGAAAGGAGAGAAGTTAAGAGAGAAGGCCAATGGGATCTCATTAAGTTGTTCTGATTGTCTCGCTGCTATTTCTCTCTGAACCTGTGGAACAAAAGCCTAAATTTGTTTCTCAGTGGAGACCTATAAGAATAAAAGTTACTATGGTTTTCTAGAGTTACTAAGAGAGAACAGTTTACACATTTTAAGAATCAAGCTCCATATTTGTCATCTTTCTGCTACCAAAGTTTGCACATTGGTGACTCCCCAGGAAGGCTTCCCCTGTGCTCCAAGGAGGATATGAGAATTGGTCAAAATCTCCCCTGTATTAAAGGTTAATTAAAAACCAACCAAACAAAAATTAACAGCATGACTTCCCCTCTTCCACAAAAATAAAATGAACATATGCCAGTGATTTTATTTAACTGATTAATTAGTGAGGAAACCGGTAAGATGTTACAACTGGTTCAAAGGAGAATCCAAAGAGCAGAAATATTTATAGGCAATAGAATGCTTAAATGAATTTGCTTAATAAATACAAAACTGGTTTCTTCTGCCAGGAGAGAAGAAAAATAAATGCACCTATACCAGTCAAAATCCATTTGGGTATTTATTGATAAGTATTATTTGCATTGTTACTGGTTATGTATGATTTTCAGAGTTGTAAGATAGCTCAAAGTCAATGAAAGACAAAGAGATCTCATAAAATCAGGTAATGAGAAGGGTTTGGGGCCTATAGAGTAAAACACCTGGGTTTGGGTTCCTATTGTATCACCTATTTGCCTTTTGTTTTTCTACATTAAATTTAATAATTTATATAACCTCTCTCTAAGCCTCTAATTCCTTATCCATAAAATAGGGTTTAAGTGACAAGCTCTACCTCGCAAGGATGTTGCAATAATCATTTACAGGTATAGATTTTTATAGAGTAGAGTTTAGGAAGTGCTTTCCTACACAAATGTTATCAATAATAGTAACTAATATTTAACTGAGTTCTTATTATGTACCCAACATTTTGTCAAGCACATGGATGACCTCATTTAACTTTCGCTTTGCCTCTATGCAATTCTTACTATTATTTGACAAAATTAAAGCTTAAAGAGGTGACTTACTACTTAATGTCATAGAGTGTCAAAGTATGTAATTGTACTACCCATAGCAGGGCTATGTATGTAGGAAAGAACTTTAGGTGAGAGGGGTTTCACTTTCTCTTGAACTGCAAATAGTTGCTTACAGATTTGAGATATCTGCCCATCATGGGGGTCTAGTGAAAGGAAGGTATCTTTGCTGAAGGAGTGAGTAGAGAAAGCTGACCCTGGAAATTGCACTTTAGATGTATTACTCAGACCTAGGAAGACAGACTCCACATGGTGGTGTCTACAATTCAGTCCTGGCCTACCTCCTTCTCTTCTCATTTTAGACAATGGGTTCTAAACAGAATATGGAGAAGTCTGACCTATTTTGCTTGAAGAATGCCATCGATGAAAAATCTTGAATGAATATTCCCTCTTTTCCTCACTTTTTATCCTAGAGTTTCCTGAGAGTTGGAGACTGTTTCTACCCTTTCACTTGAGAAACTCAAAACAGTATGTCATTTTAACAGGGCTATTTTATAAGATTAATGATGTCATTGGTATTTATACTGAAGGCATTAATTTGATTGTACTAAAAAATTAACAATCTTTTTTTGTACTTTGATAAATATAGCTTTGTTTAAAACTTTTTTTTATTCACAGATGAAATCATATAAAAATGTTGAGGAAAAAATTTAACCCAAATGTTAAAATTTATTTTCGAAAATAAAACAAAATAAAAATATCAATATGTTTAGCAAAACTCAATGAATTTAATTTTCATTGACATGTTTATTTTTTAGTGAACTGAATATTTACAAATACTTTTTTTTTTTTTTTTGTCTGAGACGGAGTCTTGCTCTGTCACCCAGGCTGGAGTGCAGTGGCGCCATCTGGGCTCACGACAAGCTCCACCTCCCGGGTTCGTGCCATTCTCCTACCTCAGCCTCCCAAGTAGCTGGGACTACAGGCGCCTGCCACCATGCCTGGCTAATTTTTTTGTATTTTTAGTAGAGACAGGGTTTCACCATGTTAGCCAGGATGGTCTCGATTTCCTGACCTCATGATCCGCCCGCCTCGGCCTCCCAAAGTGCTGGGATTACAGGCGTGAGCCGCCACGCCCGGCCTACAAATACTTTTACAGTGGAAATAAAGTTTTCTTAAAAAAAATAAGAGTGATTAGATTTGGCTAAGAAAAAGTACAACTGTTTCTTTATAATATTTTTTCCCAGGGTTATTTTGTGTGTTCCTCCAGATGCCAGTTAATTTTATAGAGTTCCTTTTTGTCTGTCAGTTGGGATTGAATGATAGACTTTTAGAACTGGAGAGCCAACCTCCTCTTATCCTCCATCACCTTTACAGAGAGGTAACTGAAGCTTAGGTTATTTTACGAGCAACATTATTGAAACAATAAATATGGTTTAATTGAGTAGGTTCTGTAAATCATCATCGTCATGATATATCTATCAACAAAATTATTTATGCATTTTTGAAGCTAGAAATTTCCCTTTCTTTATCACTCTGGAGAGGAAAAACGTCGACATTTACTAATTCGAAGTTACTTGATTTCAACTGTCTGCTTTTTTTAAAAATGTTGATTACCCAGTTTAGGCTTGTTAACTGTATTATTATCAGTCCCTTCCTCCACTTTTCTGTAAATGTGATTTTGAAAATGTATAGAATAGCACCACAGTGCAATTCTTTAGGAAAATTTTAAGCATCCCAGAGATTTTTCAAAGAATCATCGATTTCCACCAAAATATGTCTGGCCTAAAGAAATGCATGCTTCAGGAATATTTCTGCATTCTAGCTTGTGGCTAGTGGATTGAAGCTAGGTCAGCCCAGCAACAATTTAGAAAAAAATGTATGGCTAAGGCCAGGCGCAGTGGCTCACGCCTGTAATCCCAGCAATTTGGGAGGCCGAGGAGGGTGGATCACCTGAGGTCGGGAGTTCGAGACCAGCCTGACCAACATGGAGAAACCCTGTCTCTACTAAAAATTGCAAAATTAGCCAAGCGTGGTGGTGCATGCCTGTAATCCCACCTACTTGGGAGGCTGAGGCAGGAGAATTGTTTGAACCCGGGATGCAGAGGTTGCGGTGAGCTGAGAGATCGCGCCATTGCACTCCAGCCTGGGCAACAAGAGTGAAACACTATCTCAAAATAAATAAATAAATAAAAAGAAAAAGAAGAAATGTATGGCTATGACGAAGCAGCTATCTTTTAGGCTAAATTCAAAAGTATTTCTCTCTAAATTAGTACTTTCAGTGGCACTTGCATGGAGAGATGTTAGGGAAAAGTCCTTCAGCTACTTTTAAAATCCTGGGTCAAGGGGAAAAGACCGTCATTCTTCCCTAAACTGTAGCGCTGCTGCTGTTGTTGAAACTGAGTGGTGAATTCCTGCAAGGAGAATCATTTGGCTATTTCCAGTCTATTTCCACATATGTAAAAGTTTTTCTGGAAAGTCTTGGAAGTGAACTACAATCATTTACAGAAAGAATGGCTCCTGAATCTGAATATCAGTGTGTAGGCAGCTGGATAGAAACTCACACCAGGAGCGGAGGAACCATTTATCACATCAGGATTCTCTCTGAACCCTCACAAGGCCTTCTGCATGAGTTTCTATAAATGTTTCTTCATGGTCATGAATTCTTTATCAGCTCTAGATTTTTCTCTCTTGCCATGCACAGCTTTTTCTTCACCTTTTTCTCTCTAACAGATTGATCTTCTCTCCTTAGTATATTTCTTCTTTCCTTTGCCTTTTGCTAATGCTGTCTGTCTTTTAGGTTATTGCAGCAAATGGACTAGGAACTGCAGCATCATTTTTTTTTTTTGTGGTCCAGTGAGCTAAGAACACTGGATTTCAAGTCAAGTGAGCAGGGTATTAATCTGTTCTCTTCTCACGAGCTGTGTGACCTTGGACAAGTTATTTGAAATCTGTCTCTATACTTTCCTGATCTACAAAATGGAGCCAAACAAGCTTCCCTCACGAGGACTGACTGATGATGATAGCCGTGCTCCAGTGAGTGCCAGCTTTTGTCAGACACCATGTGAAGAGCTTTACCCAAATTTTTCCATCTTCAAAACAGCTCTCCAGAGTGGGCTATTATATCACCATTTTATGTATTAGGAAACTGAGACCTATAAAGGTTTCTCTAGCTATTGAAGTCAGACAGGTTTGGAACCCAGATGTCTGTGGCCACAAAGGAATGGTCTCTTGGAATATGACAGTGCTTCCCAGTAGGTTTCAAATATTGCCTGTAGTCTACCTCTCTAGTTGATGACAGTGTAAACCACTTATGAATTTCCTTCACCTATTGGACTCTGTCTTTTGGACCACCTATTTCTCTTTACAGCTCTAGCTTTAAAGCCAAGTTGCCAAGTTATCCTATCATTTGGTCCAGGCTTTTCATACTTTCCTTGGTAGTTAAGAGCATAGACTTTAGAACTAGAATGCCCAGGTTCAGATTCCAGCTTCCCAGCTCATAGCTGTGTGGCCTTGAGCAAGTTACTTAACTTCAGTATGTCTCAGTTTCCTCATCTGCTAGATGGAGATACAGAACCCATGTGAAGGTTGTTGGGAAAATTAAGTGAGTTGCCTTAATCAAAGCACTTTGAACACAGCTTGGAACATGGTAAGAGCTATATCAGTGTTGGTTATATAGTAGTATGGGTTGTGAGGCCTCAGCATGATGCTCTCTCTCTAAACTCATTCTATGTATGACATATAATTATGGTTTTCTTTCCTAACCTGCAGTTGCTACCTTTAAAATTTTTATTTCTGTGGTTTCAGGTACAGTGTTAGTTACCTAGGCAGATATGTAACAACTTGATATTTTCTTTCCTTAAATGCACATTACTCTGTAGCTTAGTCACCTTAGACACCTTTGGCAAAAGTGTTACAAGGTATATATATAAAAAAAAGATTCTTTTCATGTCATATTCATTTGTGTCATTTGTGTGTCACATAAACTTGGGAATTGCAATAAACTATAATATCTGCTTGGGAATTTATAATGAATATTAGCAAATTTACTTACCTGAGAATTCAAATAGAAAATGAATGAGTTTAATTTTGTTTAAAATAGTGCTTCTGGAATTATTTTTCCAATTCACTCTCCCATTAATTAAGAAAATACCCACACAGTGTTGAAAATGCTTGTCTAGTGAGCTCTGACTTTTGTTAGTAAGAGAACGCCTGAAGAAAGTACTTAGGCAAACCTGTTTTAAATATTGGCCCTACAAGATTTTTATTTTTGTAGCAAACTAAATTATCAGAAGGCTAATTGTTAGCTTACCGTGATTCAGAATATTGTAGAATCACCAACACCATGTTGCATTTTAAACTTGTGAACTCTATTTATGCTGAATATAGAGATAAGAAACAATAATTTGAAATTCATTTGAGATATTATGGTCCATCATGTCAAGAACATTGCCTTTGTTGTGGACTAAAGTCACTATGGCTTGAATATGTCCCCCAAAGTTTAGGTACTGGAAGCTTAATCCCCCATGCAACACTGCTGGAAACTTTAAAAGGTACTAGGTCACAATGGCTCTGGTCTCATCAGTGGATTAATTATTGATGAGATAATTATTTTGGGAGCAGGTTAGTTACCTTGGGGGTGGATTCTTGATTTAAAAAAGGGCGTAAGTTTAGCCCCTTTCTTTCTTGATCTTGCATGAGTGCTCCCTTGCCCTTCCACTGTTCATCACAAGGAGGCTCTCACTAGCTGTGGCTTGGACTTCCCAGCCTCCACAGCCATAAGTAAAGTACATTTTTCTTCTTGATAAATTACTCACTTTCAGTTATTCTATTACAGCAGCAGAAAATAGACTAAGACAAAGATCTTTTACATATAATCTGCTACACTGAATTTTGTTTTATGTGTCTGTTGGGAATAATTTTGTTTCCCTTGAAGAACCAAGGGAAATAATAGTTTCCTCCTTTCCGATGAGAATCTTTTTACAGCAGATTCTAAGAAGCTCACAGAAATAGTTGAAACCTCAGCAGGACAACTTTGTTGTTCTTAGATTTGACATTTTTATATTCATCTTTTCTCTGGTCCCAGTTTTCTATTTTTATGTAAATATTTGATGTCAGTTTCTTTTATGATAAGCCACCTCAACATCTTTGTGGAAAGATGTATGCATATAATAAGCATAAATATATTAAACAAGAACCACTTTAAAAGTGAAACACTTGCTATCAAAGCAAGCAATTGCAATGTAAGTTTCTGTGAGAGCTAAGTACAAACTAAGCAGCTCAGAAGAATTCAATGGTGTGAGTGGGGGCAAAGTGGGAGAGTCAGAGAGGATCTAACAGGTGAGCTGCATGCTGAAGGATAAGACAAAGGGCTTCTTATGAAGAGAGTAGTATCTATACAGGCAGAGAAGCTGGAAAGTGTATCTGCAGTATATCTAGAGATTGGCTGGTATTGTGGCAGATCTGAAACACAGGGTTGTTGGGAGCAATGAAGCAGAACTACTGAGTAGTATTGAGTAGAGCTTTGTACTGTGTAGTTCCTTCTTATTTCCAGAGTGATTAGAAACATGTCCTCAGAGTCATGGTGACTCTTGGGTCCTTGAAGAGCTCTATCTCTTCTAACCTTTGGTGGTGCTATTTTGTCTGATATCTTTTTGGTGAACTACGATGACAGTGGTTTGTAATCTCCAAGATAGGGATTAAATTTTCAAAAGAAGAATTAATAGGATGCATTGGAGAGGATGTACATATTATCAAACAATGAGTCATAAGTGACCTGTGGCTGTATGAAAAGTCCTGGGCAGAAATTATATCTTTTGGGTTTATTTTCATCTGGTGCTGCTTTATCTGACTTTATACACTGTCTTACCACAACCCATCAAATAGATTTTGTTTATTAAAGGAAGTCAATTGACTCTGCCATTCTGTGCATGTATTATCTATTTAATAACAAAGGAAGATGGAGTCTTCTTTTTTGGTGACTGTTTCCTTTGCAAGCTGCTGCTTCTATGCGTTTCATTAGATCACTGTCACCACGGTTATTAACAGAGGACTCTTTTTTTTCTGTTGCACATTGCAATGAAAAGACATCCTTGTAACTCTGCCAAAAGATGACAACTTCAGGATGGAGCCAGTTACAGCTGATTTTCTCCAGGTCTCTCTCTCTCTCCCATCAGAGATAATATAATATTTGGGATCCCCTATCCTGCCACACTCATACTCCCCACCCACATCTATTCTCAGTTTTTCTGCAAGGATATTTTCTGAATGGTATTTGATAACGTCTCTGAATTATCAGTATTACTTTTTAAAATCATAGAATATACACATTTGTATCTATTTATGATAAAATATAATGAGTTTGATTCATAAGATTTTTGCTTCTACAGAATCAATTCATTGAGGAAAGTTAATCAATCTACACTGTCATGTGACATCATAGAGTTCAATAAGACTTTCCTGCTTTGTCTGGAATTTTAATTTTTTTAATCCACTTTTAGTCCTGTGAAGATATGAGATACATTACAAGACTCACTATACATCCTGAGAAGAGTATTGGTTTTATATTTTCAAAATTACTAGCCCCCTAGAGAAAATTCTCAGTGTCTTAAAGATACTGTGTCCTTTTCCATCTGACCTAAGACCTTCTACTAATACTCGAAGCTCCTGGCAGCTGGGATATTCCTTGCATTAATTATAAAAAAATACCTAATCTATTAGGAAATCATTTCAAAAATATTATTTGCTTCCTACCTTTAGAAAAAATAAAAGTTTAGGGCTATTCTAAGTTTGTCCCCAGTTATTTTTTTCTTACTGAATTTTACTTATTTGTGGGTGATAATATTAAGTTATGTTCTTTCTTCTAAAGACATACACACATTTTATATGTTTGTGTGTATAGGAAAGTTTAATCAGAGGCAAGGAAACAGGATTCAAAGTACTTGGAATTTTACGAAAAAATTCTAAATGAAGATACAAATCCTGTGTTTCAGAATGTACTCTACTGATGAAATTTATTGTATTCCCAGAATAGATATTTATGGTAGACAATAAGTAAAGACTGGTAATTTATGGAACTATAACTTGGCTTCTGATTAGTTATTTTTTTTCTCATTCTATGATTTTATCTGGGATATTTTTACTCTCATGTACCTCAAGTTCATTGAAGATTGGGGCTGCTGTCTCAGATTCTTTGGAATAGCTGACCTTTAACACAAACCTTTGCCATTTCAGCATCTTCTCATTGTACTAAGCTAGGCTTGTTGTTCAGAGATGGCAAGGCAGGAGGTTCTTGTTATATAGTAAGAAATTATGATGGTTAAATTAAAGTAGGTTTAAACATCATCATATAAATATTATCATTAAATGTGAATGGCTTAATATCCTGATTAAAAGGTAGAGATTGACATTTGGATAAACTAGAAAGACCTAATTATATGCTGTCAGCAAAACACTTTAAGCAGAAAGCCAGAAAAAGATTAAAAGTAAAAGATGGGGCCGGACACAGTGGCTCACACCTGTAATCCCAGCACTTTGGTAGGCCGAGGCAGGCGGATCATGAGGCCAGGAGATCGAGACTGTCCTGGCTAACATGGTGAAACCCCGTCTCTACTAAAAATACAAAAAAAAAAAAAAAAAAAAAAAAATTAGCCAGGCATGGTGGCGGGTGCCTGTAGTCCCAGCTACCCAGGAGGCTGAGGCAGGAGAATGGCTTGAACCTGGGAGGTGGAGCTTGCAGTGAGCCCAGATCACGCCACTGCACTCCAACCTGGGTGACAGAGTGAGACTCCCTCTCAAATAAAAAAAAAAAAAAGTAAAAGATGGTAAAAAATACATTTGCTAACACTAATCAAAAGAAAGCTTATGTAGCTCTATTAATATCAAAGTCAATTTGAAAGCAAAGTATATTACCAGGGATAAAAAGAAGATCATTTCTTAATAATAAAGGGATCAGTTCATCTAGAGGACATAACAATCCTAAAGGTTTATGCAACAATCCTAGACACTCAAATACACAGAGCAAAACCTGATAGAACTGCAAAGACAAGCAGACATATCAACAGTTATACTTGAATATTCCAGTGCCCCTTTCTCAATAATTGATCGAACAAGTAGACAAAAATCAGTAAAGGTGTCTAAAATCTGTACAACACTGTCAACGAATTTGAACTAATTGACATTTATAGAATGTTCCACCCAACAACAGCAAAATAGATTGTTTTATCAAGTTAACATAGAATGTTTACCCACATAGACCATATTCTTGGCCATAAAGCAAGTCTATATAAATTTTAAAATTATTCAAGTCATACAAACTATGTTCTTCGACCACAGTGAAATTAAACTAGAAATCAATAAAGTGAAAACATCTGGAAAAAACCCAAATATTTGGAAACTAAATAACAATTCTAAATACCCCACGAACTAAAAAGTAATCAAAAGCGTAATTTAAAAATACCTTGAACTGAATGAAAATAAATTTGTGGATGCCACCAAAGCTGAATTAAGAGGGAAATTTATAGCACAAAATGTCTATACTAGGAAAGAAGAAAGTACTCAAGTCAATGATCTTAGCTTCCACTTTAAAGAAATTATAAATGGAAGAGCAAATGGAATCCAACCAAGCAGATGAAATAATCAGCACAGAAAACGGTGAAATAGAAAACAAAAAATCAATAGAGAAATATCAGTGCAACCAAAAGCTAGTTACTTGAGAAGATTAATAAGACTGATAATTCCCTACCCAGACTTATCAGGAAAACAAGAGAGAAGACAAAAATTGCCAATATCATGAATGAGAGAGTTGGTATCACTATATATTCTAGAAACATTAAAAGAATAGTAAGGGAATGTTGCAAAAACTTTATGTCAATAAGTTAGAAAATGTAGGAAAAATGGGCAAATTCCATGAAAAACATAATCTATCAAAACTTACAGAGGAAAAATAAATAACAAAACAGTCCAATCTCTGTTAAAGAATTACATTTTTGATTAAAAATTTACTGACAGAAAAACGGTGCACACAGATGGTTTCACTGGTAAATTCTATCAAACATTTAGAGAAAAATAATATAAATGATACGTAAACTCTGTCAAAAAATAAATAAGGAGGGAATAAATTCTATCTAATTCTTTGAAGCCAGTATTACTTTGATACTAAAACCAGAGACATAGCAACAATATATAACTCTAATGAATATAGATGCAAAATTCCTAACAAGATTTTAGCAAATATAATTCACAAATGTATCAAAAGATAATATTTTATGACCGAGTAGAATTTCTCACCAAAATACATGATTGGTTTAACACTCAGAAATCAGTCATTGGAACTTGCTATGCTAAGAGACAGAAAGGGAAATCCTAGTATCATCTCAATAGATCCAACAAAAGCACTTAAAAGATTCAACATTTTTCACAGTAAAAATCCTCAGAATATTAGGTACAGAAAAGTACTACTTCAACCTGAAAAAGAAAATTTCTGAAAAACTTATAGCCAATATTATGATGGAAGACTAAATTCTGCCTGAGCATGACGGCTCATGCCTGGAAGCCCAGTATTTTGGGAGGTCAAGGCCACTGGATGACTTGAGCTCAGGAGTTTGAGACCAGCCTGGGCAACATGGCAAAACCCCATCTCTACTAAAAATTAGCCAGGCATAGTGATGTGTGCCTGTGGTGCCAGCTACTTGGGGGGCTGAGGTGGAATGTTCACTTGAGCCCTGGAGGTCAAGGCTGCTGTGAGCTGTGATTACGCCACTGCACTACAGCCTGGGTGACAAAGTGAAAACCTATCTCAATAAACAAATAAATAAATATAAATTATTTCTCATGTGAGGCAAGAATATCCTCTTTCCCCACTTGTATTTAATATTGTATTTGTGGTCCTAGCTAATGTATTAAAAAAAAACAAGAAATAAATGGCATTGAGATTGAAAAAGGAGAAATAAAAACTGTCTTAATTTGCCGATGATATCATGGTCTCTGCCAAAAATCAGAAGGCATTTTCAAAAATGCTACTAGAACTAACAATTATGTTTAGCCCATTTGTAGGATATAAGATCAATATACAAACATCAATTGTATTTTTATATAGTAAAAAGAAACAATTGGAAATTAAAGTAAAAATATTATTGGCTACAGCATTGAACAATATGAAATATTTTGGGGTAAATATGTATTAGACTTCTCCATTGAAAACCAACTGTGAGAAACTCAAGATGACCTAAATAGAGATATATATCATGTTCATGTATCAGAAAACATAATATTTTTCAGATGCCAATTTTACCTTAAGTACTCTATAGATTTGTCAAAGGCCTTTTCTGCATCTATTGAGATAATCATGTGGTTTTTGTCTTTGGTTCTGTTTATATGCTGGATTACATTTATTGATTTGCATATGTTGAACCAGCCTTGCATCCCAGGGATGAAGCCCACTTGATCATGGTGTATAAGCTTTTTGATGTGCTGCTGGATTCGGTTTGCCAGTATTTTATTGAGGATTTTTGCATCAATGTTCATCAAGGATATTGGTCTGAAATTCTCTTTTTTGGTTATGTCTCTGCCAGGCTTTGGTATCAGGACGATGCTGGTTTCATAAAATGTGTTAGGGAGGATTCCCTCTTTTTCTATCGATTGGAATAGTTTCAGAAGGAATGGTACCAGTTGCTCCTTGTACCTCTGGTAGAATTTGGCTGTGAATCCATCAGGTCCTGGACTCTTTTTGTTTGGTAAGCTATTGATTATTGCCACAATTTCACCCTTTGACAAAATTCAACAACCCTTCATGCTAAAAACTCTCAATAAATTAGGTATTGATGGGACGTATCTCAAAATAATAAGAGCTATCTATGGCAAACCCACAACCAATATCTTACTGAATGGGCAAAAACTGGAAGCATTCCCTTTGAAAACTGGCACAAGACAGGGATGCCTGCCCTCTCTCACCACTCCTATTCAACATAGTGCTGGAAGTTCTGGCCAGAGCAATCAGGCAGGAGAAGGAAATAAAGGGTATTCAATTAGGAAAAGAGGAAGTCAAATTGTCCCTGTTTGCAGATGACATGATTGTATATCTAGAAAACCCCATCGTCTCAGCCCAAAATCTCCTCAAGCTGATTAGCAACTTCAGCAAAGTCTCAGGACACAAAATCAATGTACAAAAATCACAAGCATTCTTGTACACCAATAACAGACAAACAGAGAGCCAAATCATGAGTGAACTCCCATTCACAATTGCTTCAAAGAGAATAAAATACCTAGGAATCCAACTTACAAGGGATGTGATCTCCTCTTCAAGGAGAACTACAAACCACTGCTCAATGAAATAAAAGAGGATACAAATAAATGGAAGAACATTC
The DNA here is from genome assembly GCF_028878055.3 of Symphalangus syndactylus. Taxonomy (NCBI): domain Eukaryota; kingdom Metazoa; phylum Chordata; class Mammalia; order Primates; family Hylobatidae; genus Symphalangus; species Symphalangus syndactylus. The sequence continues at coordinate 23,048,745 of NC_072441.2, forward strand.
CATGCTCATGGGTTGGAAGAATCAATATCGTGAAAATGGCCATACTGCCCAAGGTAATTTATAGATTCAATGCCATCCCCATCAAGCTACCAATGACTTTCTTCATAGAATTGGAAAAATCTACTTTAAAGTTCATATGGAACCAAAAAAGAGCCCGCATCACCAAGTCAATCCTAAGCCAAAAGAACAAAGCTGGAGGCATCATGCTACCTGACTTCAAACTATACTACAAGGCTACAGTAACCAAAACAGCATGGTACTGGTACCACAACAGAGTCATAGATCAATGGAACAGAACAGAGCCCTCAGAAATGATGCCGCATATCTACAACCATCTGATCTTTGACAAACCTGACAAAAACAAGATATGGGGAAAGGATTCCCTATTTAATAAATGGTGCTGGGAAAACTGGCTAGCCATATGTAGAAAGCTGAAACCGGATCCCTTCCTTACACCTTATACAAAAATTAATTAAGATGGATTAAAGACTTACATGTTAGACCTAAAACCATTAAAATCCTACAAGAAAACCTAGGCAATACCATCCAGGACATCGGCATGGGCAAGGACTTCATGTCTAAAACACCAAAAGCAATGGCAACAGAAGCCAAAATTGACAAATGGGATCTAATTAAACTAAAGAGCTTCTGCACAGCAAAAGAAACTACCATCAGAGCGAACAGGCAACCTACAGAATGGGAGAAAATTTTTGCAACCTACTCATCTGACAAAGGGCTAATATCCAGAATCTACAATGAACTCAAACAAATTTACAAGAAAAAAACAAACAACCCCATCAAAAAGTGGGCAAAGGACATGAACAGACACTTCTCAAAAAAAGACATTTTTGCAGCCAAAAAACACATGCAAAAATGCTCATCATCACTGGCCATCAGAGAAATGCAAATCAAAACCACAGTGAGATACCATCTCACACCAGTTAGAATGGCCATCATGAAAAAGTCAGGAAACAACAGGTGCTGGAGAGGATGTGGAGAAATAGGAACACTTTTACACTGTTGGTGGGACTGTAAACTAGTTCAACCATTGTGGAAGTCAGTGTGGCGATTCCTCAGGGATCTAGAACTACAAATACCATTTGACCCAGCCATCCCATTACTGGGTATATACCCAAAGGACTATAAATCATGCTGCTATAAAGACACATGCACACATATATTTATTGCGGCACTATTCACAATAGCAAAGACTTGGAACCAACCCAAATGTCCAATAACGATAGACTGGATTAAGAAAATGTGGCACATATACACCATGGAATACTATGCAGCCATAAAAAATGATGAGTTCATGTCCTTTGTAGGGACATGGATGAAACTGGAAAACATCATTCTCAGTAAACTATCACAAGGACAAAAAACCAAACACCGCATGTTCTCACTCATAGGTGGGAATTGAACAATGAGAACTCATGGACACAGGAAGGGGAACATCACACTCCAGGGACTGTTGTGGGGTGGGGGGAGGGGGGAGGGATAGCATTAGGAGATACACCTAATGCTAAATGATGAGTTAATGGGTGCAGCAAAACAACATGGCACATGGATACATATGTAACAAACCTGCACATTGTGCACATGTACCCTAAAACCTAAAGTATAATAATAAAAAAAAAGTATTCTATAGATTCAATTCAGTACTAATCAAAATTTCAGTACGATTTCTTTGTAAAAACTGACAAGCTTAGTCTAAAATTCATGCAAAGGAATTACAATAGAAAACAACAAGAACAAAAAGCAAAGTTGGAGAACATTTACTGAGTGCAAAACTTATTACTAAAGTACAGCAAACAAGGCAGTGTGGTATGGGGAAAGGCAGGCATGTAGGTCAATGGAACAAACTAGAAAGTCTGAAAATAGACAATGCTTATAAGGTCAATTGATTTTTTACAAAACTGTCAAGGTAATTAATGGACTGGTTTAGAATACTCAATAAATGATACCAAAGCAATTGGATTTTCATCTGCAAACAAATAATTTTTTTTATTTTTTTATTTTTATTTTTTAATTTTATTACTATTATACTTTAAGTTTTAGGGTACATGTGCACAACATACAGGTTTGTTACATATGTATACATGTGCCATGTTGGTGTGCTGCACCCATTAACTCGTCATTTAGTATTAGATATCTCTCCTAAAGCTATCCCTATTAACACTTTATAAAAATGAACTTGAAATAGATTATAGACACAAATTTAAGAGCAAATACTATGACATTTATAGAATAAACTATAGCAGAAAAAAGATTGTATCTTTAGGTTGGGCACAGATTTCTTAAATAGGATACTAAAAACACAAAGCACAACAGAATAATAATAATATATTGAACTTTCAAATTAAAACTTTACTCTCCAAAAGATCCCATTAAGAGTATGAAAAGGTGGGAGTTTAGGAAAAGCGGCAAATAGGAGACAGGACTAACACGTAGCTCCCACTTGGATGGACAGAACAGAGTGAGGAGACTCACATTGTGAACTTTTGCTCTAGAACCACCACAAGAAAATACTGGAAAAACTGAGTGACCCTTTCACAGACCCTTTGAAAAATGTAGCTTGCCCCTGCGACCTCCACAAGAGAGCCAAAACACTGTGAGTCCCCAAAGTGACAGGGAGAAAAGTCTGCCTTGAAACACACATCTTCACAGGGAAACCTAAAAATCCAGATCATGGGAGAAGGATTTAACCTTACCTAGAACTGAAATGGCCTTAGAGAGCCAAGCGAAATATAAAAGTAGAAGATGCAGTGGGAAGAGCCCTGGAGTCACTACTGGTCCCCAGCTCATGCCCAAGGAACCCATTCCTGGCCGTATTTCATGGAGTCCTTGGGGAAGGCAGCCAGTGGAATTGGGGAGGGGTCACAGGGTTAAATAAGCGTCTAGCTGAACTTTGTAATAATTTCAACTGAGCCTGAATTTTCCTGTGCAGAATTCATGGATCAGGGGAGGTGAAGTGGAGATATGAGCACAGTTGCCAAGCCAAAGATGAGGGCAGGTGGGGAGGGGCAAGACATGAGATCCCTGCTAGCTTTCTCAGTGGAGAGGCTTGTAGCCTGGGGCAAGATCTCAGCTCTGCTTGCTGGCTGCCTAGATATAAACTGGGTGCTGTTGATGGGGCATGGTGGGAGTGAGACCGGACTTGCTGGCTGCATGATAGCTGGGTGAGGCCTGTCACTGCTGGCATTCCCCCACTGCCCTGGTAGCCTGTATGATGCAGCAGAGGCAGCCATAACCCAGCTAGGAACATAACTCCATTGGTCTGAGAACCACCCTTCCATCCCCCACAGTGGCCACAGCAAGATCTGCCCAAGGAGAGTCTGAGCTCAGACCTGCCTAAACTAACACTGCCCCCACCTGATGGTTTTTCTCTAGCCACCCTGGTAGCTGAAGACAAAAGACATAAATTCCTGGGAGCTCTATGGCCCTGCCCATTGCCTGAGAAACCTGAGTAGTTATCCTGGCCAATGTAGGGCAAGATTATATCCCCTTTCTACTACTGCAGCTGGTGCTCTCTTGAAAGCATCACCTCCTGGATGGAGGCCAATTAACTCAAGCCATTCAAGCAACTCATAACAGAACTCTGCTCCAAAGAAAGAGAAAACAACAGCTAATTCCATCACTTGCAACACCCTGGCTAACCAAAGGTCCTAAGTCTGCCCATGTGACAACTTCACTTGATTTTTTTACATAACTGCCAAGGTAAGTAATGGACTTGAAAAGACCCAATAAATGATACTAAAACAATTGATTTTCATGTGCAAACCAGCATTTGAGAAAACCAGTACACAAAACAAAACTACAACCAAGGACTCCTACAGAGTCCACTTCACTCCACTGCCACTTCTGCCAGAGAAGGTGCTGGTATCCATGGCTGAGAGATCTGAAGATAGATCACATCACAGAACTCTTTGCAGACATTCCTCAACACCAGCATGGAGCCCAGTAGCCCTGCTTTGTGGCTAGACTCAGAAGAGCAGTAACAATCACTGCAGTCTGACTCTCAAGAAGCCCCATCCCTAGAGTAAGGGGGAAAGCACCACATCAAGGGATCACCCTGTGGCACAAAAGAATGTGAACAGCAGCTCTTATGTTCCAAATTTTTCCACTGAAAGTATCTACCCAAATGAGACAGAAGCAGAAAAGTAATTCTTGTAATATGACAAAGCAAGGTTGTATAACACCACCAAAATATCACACTAGTTCTCTAGCAATGGATCCAAACCAAGACAAAATCTCTGAAGTGCCAGATAAAGAATTTAGAAGGTTGATTATTAAGCTACTTAAGGAAGTACCAGAGAAAGGTGAAAAACAACTTAAAGAATTTTTTTAAAAAATACAGGATATGGATGTAAAAGCCTCCAGAGAAATAGATATCATAAAGGAAAAACAATCACAACTCCTGGAAATGAAAGACACACTTAGAGAAATGCAAGATACACTGGAAAGTTTCAACAATAGAATTGAACAAGTAGAAGAAACAACATCAGAGCTTGAAGACAATGCTTTTGAATTAACTGCATCCAACAAAGACAAAGAAAGAATAATTTTTAAAAAATGAACAAACCTCCAAAAAGTTTGGGATTATGTTAAATGACCAAAGCTAAGAATAATTGGTGTTCCTGAGGAAGAAGATAAATCTAAAAGTTTGGAAAACATATTTGAGGGAATAATTCAGGAAAACTTCTCTGCTCTTGCTAGAGATCTAGACATCCAAATACAAGAAGCTGAAAGAACACCAGGGAAATTTATTGCAAAAAGATCATCACCTAGGCACATAGTCATCAGGTTATCTAAAGTCAAGGCAAAGAAAAGAATCTTAAGAGCTGTGAGGCAAAAGCATCAGGTAACCTATAAAGGAAAACCTGTCAGATTAACAGCAGATTTCTCAGCAGAAACTCTATAATCCAGAAGGGATTAGGGTCCTATATTTATCCTCCTTAAATAAAATAATTATTTTGTTTTGCCAAGAATTTTGTATCCAGAGAAACTAAGCTTCATAAATGAAGGGGAGACAGTTTTTTTTTTTTTTTTTTTTTTTAGATGGAGTCTCACTCTGTCACCCAGGCTGGAGTGCAGTGGCACAATCTCAGCTCACTGCAAGCTCTGCCTTCTGGGTTCATGCCATTCTCCTGCCTCAACCTCCCAAGTAGCTGGGACTACAGGTACCCACCACCACACTCAGCTAATTTTTTGTATTTTTTTTTTAGTAGAGACAGGGTTTCACCATGTTAGCCAGGATGGTCTTGAGCTCCTAATCTCATGATCTATCCACCTCGGCCTCCCAAAGTGCTGGGGTTACAAGCATGAGCCACAGCACCCGGCTGAGAGATAGTCTTTTTTAGACAAACAATTGCTGAGAGAATTCACCCCTACCAAGTTAGCATAGAAGAAACGCTAAAAGGAATTCTAACTCCTGAAACAAACCTCAAAATACACCAAAATAGAATCTCCTTAAAGCATAAATCTCATAGAGCATATAAAACAATAACACAATGAAAAAAAACCCCACAGTATTCAGGCAACAACTAGCATGATAAAGAGAACAGTACCTCACATCTCAATACTAACATAGAATGTAAATGGATGAAATGCTCCACATAAGAGATACAGAATGGCAGAATGGATAAATATTCACTAACCATGCATCTGCTGTCTTCAAGAGACTCACCTTACACATAAGGACTCACATAAACTTAAGGTAAAGGGGTGGAAAAAGGATATTGCATGCAAATGGAAACCAAAAGCGAGCAGGAATAGCTATTTTTATATCAGACAAAATAGACCTTAAAGCAACAACAGTTAAAAAAGAAAAAGAGGGACATTATATAATTATAAAACAATTAGTCCAACAAGAAAATATTACAGTCCTAAATATATATGCAGCTAACACTGGAGCTCTCAAATTTATAAAACAATTACTACTAGACCTAAGAAATGCAGTAGATGGCAGCACAATGATAGTGGTGGGCCTCAGTACTCCACTGACAGCACTGGACAGGTCATCAAGACAGAAAGTCAATAAAGAAACAATGGATTTAAACTATATCCTAGAACAAATAAACTTAACAGATATTTACAGAATATTCTGCCCAACAACTGCAGAATATGCATTCTATTTATTAATACATGGAACATTCTCTAAGATAAACCATATGATAGGCCACAAAACAAGCCTCAATAAATTAAGAAAATAGAAATTATATCAGGTATTCTCTCAGACCACAGTGGAATAAAATTAGAAATTAATTCCAAAAGGAAACCTCGAAACTATACAAATACATGAAAATTAAATAATCTGCTCCAGATTAATCTTTAGGTCAATAATAAAATGAAGATGGAAATTTAAAATTCTTTAAACTGAATGATAATTGTGACTCAACCTATGAAAACCTCTGGGATACAGCAAAAGAAGTACTAAGAGGAATGTTCATAGTATCAAATGCCTACATCAAAAAGTCTGAAAAAGCACAGATAGACAATCTGAGCTCACACCTCAAGGAACTAGAGACAGAAGAACTTATCAAACCCAAACACAGCAGAAGAAAAGAGATAACAAAGATCAAAGCAGAAATAAATGAAATTGGAACAAAAAAACATAAAAGATAAATGAAATAAAAAGATGGTTCTTTGAAAAAATAAACAAAATAGATAGACCATTAGTGAGATTAACCAAGAAAATAAGCCCAATTAAAAACTAAATGGGAGATATTACAACTGATACCACAGAAATACAAGGGATCATTCAAGGCTACTATGAACACCTTTATGTACACAAACTAGAAAACCTAGAGAAGACGGATACATTCCTGGAAATATACAACTCTCCTAGATTAAACCAGAAAATAACAGAAGCCTGAACAGACGAATAACAAGTAGTGAGATTAAAACAGTAATTAAAAAAATGTCAACAAAAAAGTCCAGATTCTCAGTGGAGTTCTGTCAGACATTCAAAAAGGAATTAGTACCAACCTCAATGAAGCTATTCCAAAAGATAGAGGGGATTCTTCCTAAATTACTCTATGAAGCCAGTGTTATCCTAATGCCAAAACTAGGAAAGGACATAACCAAAAAAACTACAGACCAATATCTCTGATGAACATACAGCCAAAAATCCTCAACAAAATACTAGCTAACTGAATCCAACAGCATATCAAAAAGATAATATACCATAATCAAGTGCATTTCATTTCAGGGATGCAGGGTTGGTTTAACATATGCAAGTCAATAAATTTGATACACCATGTAAACAGAATTACAAAAATAATATTATCATCTCAATAGATGCAGGAAAGCATTTGACAAAATCCAGCATCCCTGTAAAATTAAAACTCTCAGCAAAATTGGCATAGAGAGGACATACTAAGGTGATAAAAGCCATGTATGAAAAACCCACAGCCAACATTATACTGAATGAGAAATAGTTGAAAGCATTCCCCCGAGAACTGGAACAAGACAAGGATGCCCACTTTCACCACTCCTATTCAACATAGTGTTGGAAGTCTTAGCCAGAGCAATCAGACAAGAGAAAGAAATAAATGGCATTCAAATCAGTAAAGAGGAAGTTAAATTGTCACTGTTCACCGTGACATGACATGATCATATACCTAGGAAACCCTAAAGACTCATCCAAAAAGCTCCTATATCTGATAAATGAATTCCATAAAGCTTCAGATACAAAATCAATGTGCACAAATTAGTAGCACTGCTATACACTAATAGTGACCAAACTGAGAATTAAATCAGGAACTCAACCCCTTTTACAACAGCTGCAAAAATAAAATAAATTAAAATACTTACGAATATACCTAACCAAGAAAGTGAAAGATCTCTACAAGGAAGACTACAAAACACTGCTGAAAGAAATCATAGAAGACACAAACATTGTGAAAATGGCCACACTGACAAAGGCAGTCTATAAATTCAATGAAATTCCCATAAAAATACCATCATCATTCTTCATGAACTAAAAAAAAAAATCCTGAAATTCATATGGAACCAAAAAAGGGCCCACATAGCCAAAGCAACACTAAGCAAAAAGAATAAATTTGGAGGTATTGCATTACCTGACTTCAAACTAACTACAAGGCATTAGTTACCAAACAGCATGATACTGGTATAAAAATAGGCACATAGGTCAATGGAACCAAATAGAGAACCCAGAAAGAAAGCCAAATACCAACAGCCAACTGATCTTCGACAAAGCAAGCCAAAACATAAAGTGGGGAAAGGACACCCTATTCAACAAATGATGCTGGGATAATTGGCAAGCCACATGTAGAAGAATGTAACTGGATCCTCATGTCTCACCATATACAAAAATCATCTCGGGATGGATCAAAGACTTAAATCTAAGATCTGAAACCATAAAAATTCTAGCAGATAACATCAGAAAACCTCTTCTAGACAGTAGCTTAGGCAGAGTTCATGACCAAGAACCTGAAAGAAAATATAACAAAAGCAAAGATAAGTAGATGGAACTTAATTAAACTAAAATGTTTCTGCGCAGCAAAATAATAATAATAATAATCAGCAGAGTAAACAGACAACCCATAGAGTAGGAGAAAATATTCACTAACTATTCGTCCAATGAAGGACTAATATCTACAATCTACAAGGAACTCAAAACAAATCAGCAAGAACAACAACAACAAATAATAATCCCATAAAAAAGTGGGCTAAGGAGATGCACAGACATTTCTCAAAAGGAGGTGGATAAATGGCCAACAAACATAAAAAAAAGTTCAACATCACTAATGATCAGGGAAGTGCAAATCAAAGCCACGATGTGATAACACCTTACTCCTGCAAGAATGGCCATAATTTAAAAAATTATAAAATGTTGGCAAAGATGTGGTGAAAAGGGTACTCTTTTATGCTGCTGGTGGAAATGTAAACTAGTACAACCACTACGGAAAAAAGTGTGGAGATGGAGACTCTTTAAAGAACTAAAACTAGAAGTATCATTTGCTCCAGAAATCCCACTACTGGGTATCTACCCAGAGGAAAATAAGTCCTTATATGAAAAAGACACTTGTAGACCCATGTTCATAGCAGCACAATTCACAATTGCAAAATCGTGGAACCAACCAGAATGCCCATCAAAAAACGAGTGAATAAAGATACTGTGGTATATATATATATATATATATATATATATACATATATATATGGTGGAATACTACACAAGCCATAAAAAGAAATTAATTAACAGCATTTGCAGTGACCTGGATGAGATTCGAGACTATTATTCTAAGTGATGTAACTCAGGAATGGAACACCAAACATTGTATGTTCTCACTGATATGTGGGAGCTAAGCTATGAGGATGCAAAGGCATAAGAATGATACAATGGACTATTACTACATTATATATATTATATATACTTATTACGTTATATATAATGTAGTATTTATACTATATGTATCACATTTCTTTACTCACTCACTGGTTGATGGGCATTGAGGCTGGTTCTGTGTTTCTGCAATTGTAAGTTGTGTTGCTGTAAACATGCTTGTGCAAGTGTCTTTTTCATATAATGACTTATTTTCCTTTGGGTAGATACCGGTAGTGGGATTTCTGGATCAAATGGTAGTTCTACTTTTAGTTCTTTAAGGAATCTCCACACTTTTTTCCATAGTAGTTGGACTAGTTTACATTCTCACCAGTAGTGTAAAAGTGTTCCTTTTCACCACATGCTTGGCAACATTTTTTGATTTTTGAATTTTGGCCATTCTTGCAGGAGTAAGGTGGTATTACACTGTGGTTTTGAGTTGCACTGCAAAACATTCTGGTTTTGATTTGCATTTCATTATATGTATAATCAAATAACAATGGAATACTACTCAGCCATAAAGAAGAATGAAATAATGGCATTTGCAGCAACCTGGATGGAGTTGGAGAGCATTATTCCAAGTGAAGTAACTCAAGAATGGAAAACCAAACACTGTATGTTCTCACTTATGAGTAGGAGCTAAGCTCTGAGGACATAAAGGAATAAGAATGATATAATGGACTCCGGGGACCTGGGTGGAAGGGTGGGAGTGGGGATGAGGGATAAAGGACTACACACTGGGTGTAGTTTACACTGCTTGGGTGGGTGTACCAAAATCTCAGAAATCACCACTAAAGAACTTATCCTTGTAACCAAACACCATCTGTTCCCCAAAAACTATTGAAATTAAATGAATAAATAAATAAATATTAATAGTGAAAAAAAGAATATGAAAAGGTAAATGTATACCAAGAGAAAATGTTTGCAAAACATATATCTGACAAAGAATTTGCAATCAGGCTATATAAACAACATTTATGTTTCTAAAAAGAATAGAACCTGAATATTTAGAGGGCTATAGGAAGGGCAAATAAGCCTAAGAAAAATGCTCAGCATCATTAGTAATTAGGGAAAGATTAATTAAAACCATAATGAGTGGAATCACCATCATATCACAGAATGGCTAAAGTTAAAAAGACTGACAGTATTAAGTATTGGCAAGGAAATGGAGCAACTGGAATTCTCATACACTGCTGTTGGAATGCAAAATGGTACAACCGCTTTGGAAAACAGTTTGGTAGTTTCTTATACAGTTGAACATACACTTACCATAAGGCCCATTGATTCTACCACATAGTTATTTACCTGACAGAAATTAAGACATAGGCCTACACACAGACTAACTCATAGTGGCTTTTTTTCATAATAGCCATAAACTGGAAATCACCCAAACATACATCAAATGCTGAATGGACAACAAACAAATTGTGGTTATATTCATAAGGAATGGCTAGATCCATTATTTACAAGGAATTTGGTGATGAGAAGTCCCAGGATTGTTCCAGCAACCCAATTATATCAGGGTGACCAGTTGGCTTGTGCGTTAGTCTCGTCATTTTTTTATGGTTTTAAGATAGTTTACATAGCTCAAAGCATCACACAACAAGGTCTGAAAGAAAAGAGAGGGTGATGTTGGGGTAGAGGGTATGAAAAGCCTTTTCTTTATATAGTTCTTTATTTTATCCTGAAGCAATGTTATCTCCAGAAGCTGTCAGCAGACTTTCTCTAGAGCAAACCACTGGCAAAGAAAAATAATATTTCTCTGATTGGCTTATATCAATCATGATTCATCTCTTAGATCTGGGCCAAGGGCCCACCATTCCTAAGCACATGGGTGGATCCAGTCTTTGTAAAACTTGAAGGTTCTTTAAGTAAAAGAATACAAAATTCCAAACACCAGTTTGTTAGGGGCCCCGCATATGCTTTTGCAAGCAGCCATGCTAGGGAGGGGCTCTGACTAGCTTCACTGGAGTCATGGCTAGTAGCTCCATTGTAGTCATGCAAGGGAGGGGACCTGACTAGCTTCAATGTAACCTTTACTAGCTTCATGTAAACTCACTTACCCCTGGGTACTTGCAACTCATCCTCTGAAGAAATTCAAGGCTTTGTTGGTAGGATCAGGTGGCTATTATTAATATACAGCTGGGCAATACTTTCTGCCACAATTCCCTTTTTCAAGGAGATCAGAATCTTAGAAAATTCTCTAAGAGTATTGATATAATTTATGGGAACTATGAACTGATAGGTAACATTATTGCTGTTTAAATTTCTTTTCCAGCTAGAATGGAAATGATGCTAAATGCCAGCTCCTGTGTAGGACTAGTAAAAGCAGCAGCACACCAAAAAAAAAAAAAAAAAAAAAAAAAAAGAAAAAAGTCGTAGTTGAGGATTTCTTCAGAGTTTCCTCTTCACCATTTTTAGTTGCATAGCCTTAAGCAACTTATTTAATATTTCTGGGCCTTAATTACCTTTTGTGTAGCGGGGGTAATGGTGGATAAAAGTCTATGATATTTGCTAAATCTGAAATAAATCTGCTTATAGTTCCCCTGAGAGTATTTTTTTCCTAAGGATGTTATGGACATCTAGGAAGGGGAATCCACGCTATATTTTGGTCCCTACTTTCAGTTCATTACTTGAGGCTCTTTCCTTTTTCTTTTCCATATTTCCTGGGCTTTTGCTACAAGCTGATTTTTTTTTTTCCTAAATGATCACTTACTTCCAAAAAGCCAAGCTACAGATTGTTGGGTGGGTAGTGAGAAGCAGCATATTTTTCTTTCAAGAGCTTATTTAGAGTGATTGTTAACATGTATCCTTAGTGATTAAATCATTAAGTGAGAATGCACTTTGTGAAATAATGTTTTCTCAAGCTACTCAATTTTTTTCAGTATGATGCAGCAAACATCAACTCACAGCTTTTATTCAGACTGATCTGAATTCCTGTTATCAAACACTTCATAAATAATTCAAAAGGAAAACAATGGATAACTCATGTTATATTTGTCTTTCATAAATAATACTTTCAAATCATTTAGTTGTGTCTGTCTTCACAGTAGCAGCTTGTGGAATGGAGATTTGCCCACTTTTTGATTAAATATGAACACTGTAGTCAGAGAAAATACGTAATTAATATGTAATAATTAAGGCAGGATGCGTCCACTTATTGGGTACCTTCTGGGTGTCAGGCACTATTCTAGGCACTTCATATCTCCTATTTCATTTAGTTTTTATAACAATCATGCAAAGTAAGTATAATTCTTCCAATTTAAAATGAAGAAACTGAAAATTAATTTTAAAAAGTTAAATAACTGGCCCCAGATGATGCAGTTAAAAAAAAAAAAGTAAAACTCAAATCCTGTCTGACTCCAGGCCAGTGCCTTTAACCACAATGCCCAATGCTCCTGTCACTGTGCCGTACTGCCACTCGACAAATGAACACCATCGGAAAGACAGAAGTTTGGAGTTCTTGGTCCGTCTTCCTGGCACTAATTTCTGTGGATTCAGAATGGGATATTCATAACACCTTAATCCTGCCACTCACTCTATTCCTCTCTGAAGATTCCTAACGAGAAGTCTTCATAGAAATGATTCTGAAATGATGAGCAAATAGGTATTTTTAATAGCTCAGGAACCTAAAATTTCAGGGTATATAGTTATAAGGCTCAGTAACAGGGGCCCCAGAAGAATTTCTTTCCTGACTGTCCCCAAACATGGACAGACATTCTCATTTGTGCCTGAATATCAAGTTCCAACAGAAGACATGAGAAGTGGGTGGAGGGTAGTAAGACTTTTATTCACCCAAATTACATTCACCCAAAACACAACATGGTCCAAGGTGCTAGATTTGTGCTGTGCACTTGCTGCGTGAAAGAGGAAAAATGCAAAAGGCAGTGGAAATACAGACACTGAACATCTGGTCAGGAGGTAAACAGGTCAGGAGAAGGTATGAACCAACTTTTGTGGTAAAGAATCTTTGCCTTTTTAGTCGTCCATACAGTAGCAAGTAAAAGAATAAAAGATAGAATTACCTTTAGCCCTCATGGCACAGCGTTCCTGTCTTCTAATTAAACTATGGCCTCAAAAATGTCTTTGGCTCAGGTAACTGGAGGAATATGTCATTTATCTAAGCCAAGAAACAGCATGGTAGAATGGAACAAGTACTTTCATTTCAGGCTTCACTAAATACTGACTCTGTTGCCTGTGGGCCAAATTATTTAGAGTCTCTGAACCTCATTTTCCTCATTTATAAAATAAGAATTACCATATCTGTCCCTTAAAGACATTATAGAAATTAAAATTTAATAATGTAAATGTTACCTGGCATATAGTAGGCCCCCAATAAACATAACTATTATTACTGTTGGTGTTACTGTTATTAATAATAATACAAAGCAGGTGCCCATGAATCATAATAATAGCTTTAGATTTAGAAAACCACCACAACTAATATTTACAGAAATCATACTCAATTCTAGGTGTACATAAAATGTGAACTATTGTTATACCCATTTTATGCTTAAGAAGCCTTACAGAGAGGCTAAGTTAATTACTCAAGGTCACATTGCTAATAAGTGATAGAGCAGTCAAGTTCTTTTGTTATTCTATGCCAGTTTGATGACATTGATTATATTTGGATTGATTCAAACATATGGAAATCTCATTGTCAAAGTTAATGTAATCTTAGTATGTCATTTCTGCCGTAAAAATCTCCAATACTTCTCCACTGCTTTCAGGATAGGCCATTGTATTAATCCATTTTCATGCTGCTGAAAAAGTCATACCCAAGACTGGGCAATTTACAAAAGAAAGAGGTTTAATTGGACTTACAGTTCCCTGTGGCTGGGGAAATGTCACAATCATGGTGGGAGGCAAGGAAGAGCAAGTCGCGTCTTACATGGATGGTGGCAGGCAAAGAGAGAATGAGAGAAGACACAAAAGCAGAAACCCCTGATGAAACCAGATCTCATGAGACTTTTTCACTACTGGGAGAACAGTATGGGGGAAACTGACCCCATGATTCAATTATCTCCCACCAGGTCCCTCCTAAAACATGTGAGAATTATGGGAGTACAATACAAGATGAGATCTGGGTGGGGACACAGAGCCAAACCATATCAGATATGAACACTTTAGCATAATATTTGACTATATCAGCACAACCTTCCCTTCCAACTATATCTCTGGACAGTTACCCCAACCCCAACCCATTCCGGCCATGCCAGTCTTCTCACTATTTCTTGAATATGGCAAAGGCCTATCAGGCTTTCACACCTCTGTATACTCTGCCTGGAATGTTCTTATAGCCCTCTATACACCCTCCATCCACTTTCAGATTCACACTCTTTGATTAAGACGTGGTAAATGTTATCCCCTATGTGAAAGCTTTTCTGATTCCTTTATGCAGGATCAATGATGTTCTTCTTTCTCCATAAATTTAGCTTTTCACAGACAATTCTCCACTTCATGTCTGCCCTTCTTGCTAGAATATATGAGTCCCTCAAGAGAAAGGACCTTGACTTATTCTGCTCTGTATCCTCAATAACTGTCAATAGCTGACTGTGAGTATGTTCCCAGTAAATGTTGGCTGATTGAATGAATAAAATTCACTGATTGATTTCCTCACCCGTTTCTGCGTTGTTGAGAAGAATGAGTCCAATAAATGATTATGCCAGTAGTGACAGAGCTCATATGGGAATTCACGGTGCCACTGTATCCAGCCCTATGTGTCTTTTTGCTAGACCACACTTGGTTAGTTGTGACAAGGCAATATTTCAGCAACGCTTTTGACAAACAGTCAGCCTTAGAGGAACACGTCTTTGTTTGCTCAGTTGCTTAACCTTAATGGTTGACTTTTCTTGTTCTCCATGGGGTTCCCATAGCACTGGAGGAATAGTGAAGCAGGTTCACATAAAGGAAGATGTAAAATATATCCTGACATTTATCTGCATTTCAGAAAGGCATTTGACAGATTCTTATGATGGGCTGATGGACCAGATGGAGAAACACTGGCTGGATAAAAGTAGCATTCATTGGATTAGTAGCCGGTTGAATAGTTGTACCTAAACATCTGCACAATAGAATTCCTGCTCCCAGAATAAATGCATTCATTCTTCTTTTCACTCTTTCTGGGTCTACTGAGGCATGTCACATTCTGGGCCAGCATTGATTATTTCAGTCTGTATCACAAAAGAATTGAAAAATAATATTAGAACTATTTTTGTTTGTTTCATGTATGTTAGTTTTATGATCCCTAAAGTTCTTTAAAATAGGGCATGTGTCCCATTATTTTGTCTTCTGTGGCACCTTTACATGCTTGGGATAATGGAAAGATCAGAGAACCTAGACTCAGACAGGTTCAGATCAACTATCTGCTCTGCCATGAACTAGTCATGTACTAAGCATTTGTTTTGTCCCTCAGGTGTAAAATGGGGACAAGAACAACTTTTCCCTTATAAACATAATCATTCTTCATGTCTAATTTCTGATCAACTTCTCAGGGAAGCCGTTCCTTAAGCTTCAGACTATGTTAGCTCCCTCATTAAAATGCTCTCAAGCCACCAGGTCCTTATCATATTAGGTTGGTGCAAACGTAATTGCAGTTTTGGACTGTGAATTTTAAATCATTATAACTAAACACATCTTTATTTATCAAAATGGGAACCATTACAATCAACACATTTTTTGTCAATGAGAAATAAGTTTGTTTATTCCTGTGCTTTAGGATTTGACAAACCCTTGGATAGCATTTTCTGCATCCTGCTGTTTGTGGAAGCATTTTCCCTGCAATAAGTTGTTGAGATGTTTGAAGAAGCAGTAGTCGGTTGGCAAGAGGCCAGGTGAATATGGCAGATGAAGCAAAACTTTGTAGCTGAGTTTGTTCAACTATTGAAGTGGTGGTTGTGTGATGTGCAGTTGGGTGTTGTCATGAAGAATTGGACCCTTTCTGTTGACCAATGCTGGCTGCAGGTGTTGCAGTTTTTGGTGCATCTCATTGATTTGCTGAGCATACTTCTCAGATGTAATGGTTTTGCTGGGATTCAGAAACCTTAGTGGATCAGAGCGACAGCAGACCACCAAACAGTGACCATGACCTTTTTTGGTGCAAGTTTGGCTTTGGGAAATGCTTTGGAGCTTCTTCTCAGTCCAGTCACTGAGCTCTTCATTGTCGGTTGTTGTAGAAAATCCACTTTTCATTGCATGTCACATCCAATCGAGAAATGAGTCCTTGTTGTTGTGTAGAATAAGAGAAGACACTTCAAAACATTTTTCTTTTATTTTTTACTCAACTCATGAGGCACCCATTTACTGAGCTTTCTCACCTTTCCAATTTGCTTCAAATGCTGAATGACCATAGAATGGACGATGTTGAGTTCTTCACCAACTTCTCGTGTAGTTGTAAGAGGAGCAGCTTTGATAATTGTTCTCAATTGCTTATTGTCAACTTCCGATGGCCAGCTGCTATGGTCCTCATTTTCAAGGCTCTCGTCTCCTTTGCAAAACTTGTTGAACACCACTGCGCTGTACGTTCATTAGCAGTTCCTGGGCCAAATGTGCTGTTGATGTTGTGAGTTGTCTCCGCTGCTTTAGGACCCATTTTGAATTCGAATAAGAAATTCGTTTGAATTTGCTTTTTGTCTAACATTATTTTCATAGTCTAAAATAAATATAAAATGAACAGCCAGTAATGTCATTAGCAAAAAAATATAAAGTGAGAAATGTGCGTTAAAATTATGTATAACATAACCACATTTATTTAAGAATGTATTCCAATATCAAACAGCAAATTTCAACAACGCAAAACCACAATTACGTTTGCACCAACCTAATATATGGTCGTTAAAATAAATTACGCTATTTCATTTTATAGGTAATTATTTGTTTGAAGTATTGCCTATTAAGCTGTAAGCTCTGTGAGGTTAGGGACTCTGTTTGTGTTGTACACTTCTGTATTTCTAGCACCTAACCAAAAACATAAACCATGAGAGGCACTCACTCAATGTTTCTTAGATGAGTGAATCAACTTTAGCGTTGCCTACGCAGTTCTGCCTGCATTAGCAGCCCGATTTGAGCCATCCTCCTCATCACTCTCCTGTTACAACCACATTGGCCTTTTCTCAGTTCCTTAAAGGTTTCATGCTTTTTTTTTTTTCTGGGACTCTTTCAGACGCTATTTCCTCTACTTGGAACAGAATGTTTTCCTGGCTTCCTCCCACTCCAATCTTTGCCCAGCAAATGCCTATTCTTTCTTCAGGCATCTCCTTTAAACAGTTTTTCCTCAGGAAAATCTTGTATTATATGCCTTCACACCCACCCCTACCCTGGTCCCTAAGTATGTCAGGATCCCATTAAAACCTATATTGCTTCTTTATTGCTGTTATAATAATTGTGTTCATCATTTAATGTAAAGTCTTAGGCACATGTTAAGCTTCAGGAAATCATATTGCATTTACTGCTGTAAAAGCCCCTAGGATCCAACATAGTGACTACCATATATGTATTAATAAATATCTGTTGCCCAAAAAATTTAGGCTCTTTCACTGCAGGCAAAGATAATAGGAAAAAGAGACAGGGGAATGAACTGAGTTGTGTGACAAAGACTGAAAGATGCTCACCACAATCCAATTTCTCTTCTTCTTGGGCACAAGGCTATGGTACATGTTACACCTCATATGCATCTAGGTGTGCCTATGTGATTTTGTTTTGCAAAAGTAATGTGTACCCTGTGCCTTTCTGGGCCTCTCTCACACAGAATTTCTATTCATTTGTCTCCATACTTTTTTTCCCTTCTGGTTGGCTGAAATGGAGATGATCACAGATCTTGGAAACCACATGTTGAAATTTTCAGTGATTCCTTTAGTTGAAGTCCCTGAATGTCCACTTGGAGAGGAGCTGCACCTGTATGCTGACCTGGAACACCTGAATTGGCCTGACACATGAGTGGGAAATAAACCCTTCTCGTGTTTGAGGCATTCTACATTGTGGAGTATATTGGTTGTAACTTTTATTGTTATGCTAACCAATAAAATGACTAAGACCTCTAAAGCATAAGCAACAAAAACAAAAAATAGACAAATGGGACTTAATTAAATGAAAAAGTCTCTGCAGAGCAAAAGAAAGAATCAACCAATTGAGCAGACAACCTGCAGAATGGAAGAAAACATTTGGACACTATACATGTGATAGGGGACTGATATATAGAATTCACAAAAAAACTCAGATAACTGGACAACAATAAGTGCAACAAAATAACCCCACTGAAAAGTGGGTGAAGGACATGAATAGACATTTTTCAAAAGAAGACATACAAATGGCCAACAAGTATATGAAAAAGTGTTTAACATTACTAAGCGTATCAGAGAAGTACAAATTGAGACCACAACGAGATATCATCTTATACCAGTCAGAATGGTTATTTTTAAAAAGTGAAACAATAACAGATGTTGGCAAGGATTGAGAGAAAAAGGAATGCTTATATACTGTTGGGGGAATGTAAATTAGTACAACCTCTTTGGAAAACAGTATGGATGTTTCTCAAAGAATTAAAAATAAAACTACTGTTCAATCTAGTAATCCTACTACTGGGTATCTTCTAAAAAATGAAATAATGATATCAAAAAGATACCTGCACTAGTGTGTTTATCACAGTGCTGTTCACAATAGCAAAGATTTGGAATCATTGTGAGTGTTCATCAGCAGATGAATGGATAAAGTGTGGTGTACATACACACACAATAGAACACTACTCAGCCATAAAAGGATTGAAATCACATCTTTTGCAGTAACATGGATAGAACTGGAGGTCATTATCTTAAGTAAAACGACTCAGAAACAAAAGTCAAATACTGCATGTTCTCACATATAAGTGAAAGCTAAATAATGTGTACATATGGACGTAAATTGTGGAATAATAGACATGGGAGATCCAGAAGCGTGGGAGGGTGGAAAAGCAGAGAGGGATGAGAAAATACTTAAGGAGTACAACGTGCATTATGGTGTGATGGTAACACTAACAGCCCAGACTTTACCACTATGCAGTAGATCTTGTAACAAGACTGTACTTGTACCTCTTAAAATTACACAAATTAAAAATAATAGCTGCTCTAAAATATTTAAAGGACCATTTCATGGTGGAGAATGCAGACTTACTCTAAAGTAGGTCAAATATGTACTAAGGCAGTGGTTCTCAAAGTGGGAGCAGTAGCTCCACCATCCCCTGGGAGCTTGTTAAAAACGCACATTCTCAGGCTCTAGCCCAGACCTACAGACTCAGAAACCCTGGGGATGGGCCTGGAGGTGTGTGTTTTTATAAGTCTTCCAGGTGATTTTAATATACATCAAGTTTGAGAACCACTGGACTTTGAGTCTAGAGGGACTTAACCCTTGAAGCTTTGTGACTTTGGACAAGTTGCTTAATTTCTCTAAGCGATGAATTTTTTTTTTCCAGTAAAATGTTAGAGATATTTACTTCTTAGCATTGTTTTGAGAATTTGAATGAGTGTTTTTTTTTATATAAGGTACCAATCACAGAGTATATTTCAAACCATGTCTTCTCTCTTCCTTCCACTTTTGTGTGACTTCTGGTGAAACTGGGCCACAGGGAATATTCTAGGAATTGGGGAACAAGAATGAACAGAATGCCATGAGTGTAGTGTGTAGAAGTTAAGACATCCTGGGCTACTATGCCAAGCATAAGGGAAGAGGTACAGAGTATAATAGATTTGAAATGCTAGTCTACTCTGCTTATAAGGTTAGGTTGGCCTGCTCAATGTTTAATAACATGTTTTAGCATCATGATTTTTGAACATTTTCTTCAGTTACTAAACTTTTTTTTCTTGTGAGCTATGACTATCAAGGACTTAGAACAGTTCTTAATACTTATTAAGCACTCAGTATGAGTTAGCTAGTTAGAATTATACTGCAAATTCTATGAGGTCGAGGATTTTTGTTTATATACTGTAATGTCCTCAGCACATAAAACAGTACCCTACACATGGCACGTGCTCAATAAATATATGTTGAATAAACAAATAAAATAACATCTGTTATGTAAATTGCACGATTTCATACATAATGGCTTCTTTTCTCTTCCTCTTTTACCCATGCACTGTGACTTTAGTTTAAAGCAATGCTATGGAATTCTCCCTGACCTCCAGCCTACTGAGCCCCAAAGTTTAATGGGCATATCCCTCATAAGGACGGTTGCTAAAATGTCGATTCTGATGCAGTAGGTCTGAGGTGGGGCCTGAGATTCTACATTTCCAACAAGCTCCCAGGTGATGATGGTGCTGCCCTTGCAGATACTCAGTTTTATTCCACCTATTCAGACTACTGAAATGCCGTCAATTTCATTATTACTGCAAAAACATTTAACAACCATTGACTTGCAAAGTCTCTGAGAAAGACTGTGGTGTTGGTCCAGTAGATTTTGAGGGAATCAACATCCGACTTTTTAAAGACATTTTTATATTTGAGGGAATTTTGACTTTTTATTATAGAAAACTTCAAATACAGACAAAAGTAAAAAAAAAAATAATAAACTCTCACATAGCCATGATACCAATTTGACAATTATTAATTTATGGCTAATTTTGTTTCTCTGTAAACCTTCTACCACTAGATGTTTTAAAGACGATCCACATATCATTTTAATTATACATAATTTGGTAATTATATCTAAAATATAAGAAGTCGTAAGGCTTGTAGCAACAATCTCATTCTCACACCCCTTGAATTGATTGCTTCTTAAAATCATCAAGTATTCAGCATTTGAATTTTCATGATTGACTTTTTTGTTGTCCTTTTTCAGCAGTTGTTTTTGTTGTTTAAATCGGGGTCCTATGAAAAGCTGCACATTGAATTGGTTGATATGTCTCTTAAGATTGTTTTGATCTATAGATTTCTCCTCCTTTATTTTTTCTTAAACATTTACTTAGCAAAGAAATGGGATCGTTCGTCCTGCACTTTCCCACATTCTAGATCTTCAAGATTGGATTCTCATGATGTCTTATAAAATATTACTCTATCCCCTGTATTTCCTGTAAATAAGTGGTTAGATCTAGAGGCTTAATATGCTTCAGGTTCTATATTTTGGAAAGTATACCTTGTAAATGTTTGTTAGAGGGCATTCTTTCGGAGACAGCTGAAGGCTTCCAGATACCTGAAGGTTTAAACAAGAGATTTGTCCAGTAAGGCTGGGAAGCTTTTGGCCACACAAGCTTTAGAGACCCTGGTTTTTCTAAAGTGGGTGATGATGGCACTTTGTCAGAGATACCTGATTCGGAGAACTCTACTGGAAAAGGCTTGTAAGGCCATGTCTATTGGTTTCTTAAGAAAGTGGTGGGATTGTCGTAACATAGGACTCTCTTAGGTTCAAAAGAAGAAAGGAAGCAAGTTTTCAAATATTAGATTTTTGGAATTAATACAATGATTAGAACTTAATAAGAAGGGGATTAGCCTGTTAGTTTTGACCCAGAAAACCATACAAAGTGCTAATTCTTTTTATGAGCATTCTAAAGTGATTATTCCACGCCAGAGGTAATATAACTTGTCTCAGCACTCACAGTTAACAAGTCCGTGCAGTTTTCTCTCCTGGTAATAGTGCCTCTCCCTATTTTCTTCTCTATTATGCTAATGTTTACTTATTTTTCTGATTCCAGATTTTACTGTCTTCTTTCATGGTTTTTTCTGACCCTTACTTCTGGGTTAGCCTCTTCTGTGAGTTCTTTTAAAACCATGTGTTTACATTATCAGAGTGCTCAGTTATCAGAACTGAACCATATTTCAGTTCCTTGAATTACTATAGGACTGGAAGGTCTGTAAGGAAGAGACCACTTCCACCTCATTCACTGCACTATCCGAGGCACTGTATTGCATGCCTGCCACATAGTAGATGCTTGAAGAATATAGTTTGAATGAAGAGTGACCAGTCTAGCATTGTTAGAAAGAAATAGGCTTTGGCTGACAAAACTGTTCCAATGGACATGCAACCCTGCTCTCAGATCATACATGACCTGAGAACCATGTATACTTCTTTCGAGTGTACATCATAAAATGAGGTCCCCAGAACCTTATCCATTTCTGTGCTCTTCCCTGACACAGTTAATACTTTTGGTGAGCTGATCACTTTTGCCTCAAACTCTGTCCAACAAATAAGGGAGACAGAGTCAGCACATGGGTTCTGCATTCCAGGAGTATGAAGACCTCTCCATGGCTGAGAATTTTTAAAATAAAGCATATTTGTACACAGAGTTGCATTTGATAAAGTCCTGTTAAAAAGCTGTGGGGGCAGGAATCTGTGGTGATCATTCATCACCCTGCCCACACAGCAATTTTAAGTTACTTTCAAGGCAGTGGTCTTTTTTTTTTTTTTTTTTTATCAACAAACTGATAATTCCCCAGGGTGCTGGCAGTCTGACTAATATATGTAGTGTTATTGGTGGCTGCTTAGAAACCCCCCGTTTCCCAGGATCATGTAAATTGTATTATTTTGACTCCCACTGCCGAGGTGTGTTTTCTGTTAACTTTTTTTTTTTTTTGCCAAACTCCTTTCTTTTCTTTTTGTCAAGCATTCAAAGCACTCACTTCTCAGTAGGACTCAAAAAATTACTGAAGTTATTATTAGAGCGTGTGTATTTTTATGTATAACACAGTCCATAAATAGCATGTATATTACAAGGAGAAACCTAGCCTCTCTTTTCCTTTTCTGTTAAAAATTGTATATGAAATATTTAAATGTAAGAGGGGATTTTTTGTTGGTGGTGTTATAACATAGCTCCCAAAACCTTCCTGGCACAATGCTCACCAACCATGCAGCTGGGATACTGCTGCAGATGGAGATAGTTCTTAATGCCTTACTAGACATCATCACCCTGATATTACTACATTTCCAAAAATCAAGTTTATCTTCAAAGGATGGATATAAACGATGCTGTGATTCTCATGGGCAATGAATCCATTAAACAATTCCAAAATGATAATTGCCTAGACTGATTAATTTGGATTACGATTTTAATGCTCTTTTTAGAAAGTTAGCTTCTCAAGGAGAGAAACAATGTTTTCTGTATATTTATATTCCTTTTAGTGCATAGCAGTGTTTCATTTATAAAACAAGTATTTAATATATATTGAATTCAATTGAATATTCATTGCCTTGCATTCTGTGAAGAATTTTATCCTTATTAGAAAACATTAAAACAAAAGTACTTTTAATGATAGAACAGGCAATTACATAGACATGGTAAAAGCCTTTTAGATATTAAAATATTCAGCAACAATATCTCAACAAAAACATTCTGTTAGTTACTTAGGGCTATTGATATGACTACAATATGCTTTTTGAATGCAGGTATTTCATAATCAAGCATAGAGATAGATGTGCAAACAAATTATAAGGGTGCTTTTTGATATAGTGTGGCTGTATCCCCACCAAAATCTCATCTTGAATTGTAGTTCTCATAATCCCCAAGTGTGTGGGAGGGACCAAGTGGGAGCTAATTGAATCATGGGAACAGTTTCCCCCATGTTATTCTTGTGATAGTAAGTTCTCACAAGATCTGATGGTTTTATAAGGAGCTTTCCCTTTCACTCAGGTCTCATTCTTCCCCTTCCTGCTGCCATGTGAAGGACATGTTTGCTTCCCCTTCTGCCATGATTATAAGTTTCCTGAGGCCTCCCCAGTCATGTTGAACTGTGAGTCAATTAAACCTCTTTCCTTTAGAAATTACCCAGTCTCGAGTATCTCTTTATTAGTAGCATGAAAACAGATTAATACAGTAAATTAGTACCAGGAGTGGGGTACTGCTATAAGGATACCCAAAAATGTGGAAGCGACTTTGGAACTGGTTAACAAGGAGAGGCTGGAACAGCTTAGAGGACTCAGAAGACAGAAAAATGTGGAAAAGTTTGGAACGTCCTAGAGACTTGGAGGGCTCAGAAGACAGGAAGTTGTGGGAAAGTTTGGAACTTCCTAGAGACTTGTTGAATGGCTTTGACCAAAATGCTGATAGTGATATGGACAATGAAGTACAAGCTAAGGTGGTCTCAGATGAAGATGAGGAGCATGTTGGGAACTGGAACAAAGGTGACTCTTCGTATGTTTTAGTAAAGAGACTGGTAGCATTTTCCCCTGCCCTGGAGATCTGTGGAACTTTGAACTTGAGAGAGATGACTTGGGGTATCTGGTGGAAGAAATTTCTAAAACATTTGTAAATATTCAAGAGGAAGTAGAACATAAAAGTTTGAAAAATTGTCAGCCTGATGATGCAAAAGAAAAAGAAAAACCCATTTTCTGGGTAGAAATTCAAGCTGGCTGTAGAAATTTACATAAGTAATGAGGAGCCAAATGTTAATCATGGAGACAATGAGGAAAATGTCTCCAGGGCATGTCAGAGAGCTTCACAGCAGTCCCTCCCATCACGGGCCCTGAGACCTAGGAGGAAAAATGGTTTCCTGGGCTGGGTGCAGGGCACCTCTGCTTTGTGCAGCCTTTGGACTGCATCCTAGTTGCTCTAGCCATGGCTAAAATGGGCAAAGGTATAGCTCAGGACATTGCTTCAGAGAGTGCAAGCCCCCAGCCTTGGCAACTTCCATGTGGTTTTTAGTCCTGCGGGTGCACAGAAGACAAGAATTGAGGTTTGGAAACCTCTGCCTAGATTTCAGAGGGTGTATGGAAAGGCCTGGATGTCCAGGCAGGAAGTTGCTGCAGGGGTAGAATTCTCATTGAGAACCTCTGCTAGGACAGGGCAGAAACGAAATGTGGGATCAGAGCCCCCACACAGAGTTCCCACTGGGGCACTGCCTAGTAGAGCTGTGAGAAGAGGGTCACCATCCTCCAGACACCAGAATGGTATATCAACCAACAGCTTGCACCGTACACCTGGAAAAGCCACAGACAATGCCAGCTGTGAAAGTAATTGGGGTGGGGGGCTGTACCCTGCAAAGCCACAGGGGTGGAGCTGCCCAAGGCTATGGGAGCCCACATCTTGCATCAGCATGACCTGGATGTGACACATCGACTCAAAGGAGATCATTTTGAAACTTTAAGGTTTAATGACTCCCCTATTGAATTTCAGACTTGCATGGGTTCTATAGCCCCTTTGTTTTGGCCAATTTATCCTTTATGGAATGGGTATATTTACACAATGGCTGTACCCCCATTGTATCTAGAAAGCAACAACTTACTTTTGATTTTACATGCTCATAGGCAGAAGAGACCTGCCTTGTCTCAGATAAGACTTTGGACTCGGACTTTTGGGTTAATTCTGGGATCAGCTAAGACTCTGGGGAGCTATTGGGAAGTCATGATTGTGTTTTCAAATGTGAGGACATGAGATTTGGGAGGGTCCAGGGACAGAATGATATGGTTTGGCTGTGTGTCCCTATCCAAATCTCATTTTGAATAGTAGTTTCCATAATCTCCAAGTTTGGTGGGAGGGACCCAGTGGGAAGTAATTGAATTATGGGGGTGGTTTCCCCCATGCTATTCTCATGATAGTGAGTAAGTTCTTAGGAGATCTGATGGTTTTATAAGGGGCTCCCCCCATCACTCAGCTCCCATTCTTCTTCCTGCTGCCATGTGAAGAAGGACCTGTTTGTTTCCTCTTCTGCCATGATTGTAGGGCCTCCCCAGCCATGGTGAACTGTAAGTCAATGAAACCTCTTTCCTTTATAAATTACACAGTCTCAGGTATGTCTTTATTAAGCAGCATGAGAACGGACTAATACATTCTTAACCTGAAGGCCTGGACATTTCTAAAATTTTTCAAAGGATGAGAATTGGCCACTATTGAGAATGCACATAAGACTGGTCCAGATCCTTATTTTAAGTAGGCTATCCTAAAAATCAAGAGCAATATAGTTTGCTTGGGGTAGAACTATTGCCTTGCAGAGTGCCATTTGACTGGAGAGAAAAGAGTGCCTCTATTTGAAATAAGACCATCTTTCAGCAGGATACCTCACATTTATTATCAGCAATTAAGGAAAGGCCAAGAACTCTTCTTGCTCTGGAAAATATCTCCCCTGACCCATATTTCTGTTTCCTGTGTACTCATAGCTTCTTCATCACTGTCTTCCTTGGGATCTTCAGGACTAATCTCCTTACAACCTTTATCCCAAATCAGGTCAGTCATCCCAAGAAAACCACAATCAAACCTCATTACCCAAGACTCTAATCCCCAGTGGTTCTGACTCAGTTTCTAACCCTCTGTATTAGTCCATTTGGTTTACTATAACAAAATACCTTAGACAGGGTAATTTATAAATAATAGAAATTTATTATTCACAGTTCTGGAAGCTAGGAAATCCAAGATCAAGATGCCAGCCAATTTGGTGTCTGAGGAGGGCTGTTTCTTATGGAAGACACCTTCTGTGTGTCTTCACACATAGTGGAAGTTCAAAAAGTGGCCAGACTCCCTCAAGCCCTTTTATGAAAGCACTAACACCATTCATGAGGGTTGACTCTTATGACCTAATCACCAACTCAAGACCCCAGTGCAATACTATTACATTGGGGATTAAGTTTCAACATGAATGTTGAAGGGACACAAACATTTAAAATACCACACCCTCCATTTCTCCAAAACCTCCCTGGCTCCTGAAACTCTCCTGGGCCTCTCTAAAACTAATCATCAGAAAATCTTTTACCTCGAATTGTTTTGTTAGCCTTTCTTTTGTCCTCTTACACTAACAAAAACCTGGCTTTTCTCAGATGTTTCCCCAACATTCCTCACAATCACAGGCTGTTCTATCTCCCAAAACTTTCATGTTATATAGACTCTGGAAAGAGAGTAGATGGCATCCACATTTCTTTTTCTACTTTCACACCATTTTTTCTTTATCCTTCACAAAACCACTAGATGTCTTCAGACTATACCACTCATTATTCCATTTCTTGGGTCACTTCCTGTCATTTCTCAAAGATTTTAGCTTCTGCATCATCTTCACTTTCCAACACTAACCCTTTTTTACTTCTTTAATAATTTCAATACATGCAGTAATGACCATCACAAAACCATGGGGCTTTTCAGTCTTTTGAAATCTTCTCTAATAATTTTATTCTGCTTTACTTTACACACTATCATGGTCATACCCTACATCTTGTCATTACCAACAACTGTAGCACCTTTTTAGGTGTAAGTTTATATACTGTCTAAGCACCACCACCTTATATCTCTATGGCTAATACCCTTTGTAAACTCCAACTACAGCAACGCTTCATATTCATGGGGACTTTCCATCTTTCAATCCTATATTCTTGTTTCTCACTATTCTCAGGACTTCTTCACTACATCCTAGTTTTGACTTCATTATTGATTCCCTGGAACAGCTCAAATCAATTACTTTTTTTCTCTATGCATTAATTTTTCTCATATGTAAATTAACAAAATTGCTAAAAATAATGGTAATAATAATATGGTCAACTTTTATTGGGTGTTTGCTATATGCTAAGCAATATTTGAACCACTTTTTATTTATTAATTCATTCAATCCTTACAATATATTTTTAAGTAGATGCTATTATTTCTCTTCTAGATAAGAAAAATGAGGCAGAGAGTGGGCAAACAGCTGTCTAATATATGTAAGATGTCCTCTCATTTATGAGCTAATGGCTTATAAATATCTGGACATCCTTGGGAAAAGTGTCATTTGAATTCAGCTTTTAAAATAATGTGTTTTATTGCTGTTATTTGTACTTTTCAGTAGCTACAAGGATGAAGGCAAAACTTGTCTTCTCCTCTAGACTTTGACTATTCTTCAGATAATTTTATGTAATACGATGTACGAAATTCTAGGTAGTAGGAAAGCTGTCTAAGGGAATTATGGTGTTGCTTCATTTCCACTGCCATTATCTCACATTAGCCAAATCTGGGCTGTCATTGTTTTGTATCAGTCATTGTAATTTCTTCTTATCTAGTTTTTCTACCTTCAATTTTTCCTCATTTCTCTTTTCTAGTACATTTACTACATGTAACTAAAATGATGCTTGCATTAGTTAGAACCAAAGCAAATTGCTGATATTTGGCTGTTTTTGACCAGTAAAAAAAGAGACAAATTCATATGGTTAAATGTAGTATTAATGTAACATAGATAAAATGGTGTTATTCCCTGAACTACAATCATTTTTATAGCTCTCTATTGTCTTTATGAAAATGTTTAAACTCCTCAGCATGACATATAAGCACATGCTGTGTTAGTGATAGACCCTGAACTTGAGTGCTTGACCAGTGTTCTCAAAGCTCAAACGCCTGCGGGGACCAAATGAATGGTGTAAATGTTTGACATGACTTGGAGCATGACTGAGGAATGGTGCATATAGTGTGTGGTGACTGTGAGGCAGCATGCCCTCTTTGAAGGAGCTATTCCAGTAAACTGTTCCCATGGTTCCATAGTTTTGATCTTTCAGAAATTTAGAGTTTTACCTGTAATTTATTTTTTTCAATAATACCAGCAAACTTATACATAACACATATATGGGCTGTGCATTATTTCAAGCTCTTTTCAATGTGACAGCTAATTCACAATTTTAGCAATCATTTTACAGTCAAAACATAATCTGTCTATGAATAAAATCTGGTCTCAAAGCTCCTAGTTATGGTTCCTTCCTTTAGACACTTCTGCTAACATATGGGATGACTCCCAATCTCAGACAAATCAGTCACTCTCACACCTCCCAGTTTTTGCTCCTGTGGTGTCCTCTGCATTGAATTTTTTTCCTTCTTTCCCAACTACCTTTCTCCACCTCAACTTCAATTGACAGCTTTCTCTTCATTTTTTTAAAATCTATTTTTTAAAAATTAAACCTTCCTGATTTTCATCATAGCCTTAAACAGTTATTTCCTTCTTTCTTTCATGACACTTTTTCAGCACACAGCTCAGGGCTTACACGTCATAGGCATTCAGAAATATTTACTGAATAAGTGGGTGACTATTCTAAAGAATTATATTTAAAGCCCATTCATATATTTAAAAAATGTATTTGGCCACTTATTATGCCAGGCATTGCTTTAAGAGTCTAAAATCCTTTTATTAAATGTATAAATAATACCTCATTAACTTTATAGGTCTATAGTTTCCCAAAACATCAGTTGTGACATTATTTCATCCTTTGCTGACACTCCTTACAATCTAAAGCCAGTTCCTTGAAAGTACAGCCTCTACTAATGCTCAATGAATATTGGATTCCATGCCATCTTGAAATGGCAGTTAGGTAGCAAGATGCAATTTCTGAAAGCTGATTCTTTCCAGAAGCTCAACAAGCCTTGTTTAACAGCTTCCACTAGCTGTATGGAAAAACAGAGAGAGAGGGAGTTGCAATCAAATTGCTTATCTAATGCTACATGACAATCTAGTGACAGGGTTTATTTAAGAATACACAAACTGCTTTGTTACACACACACACACACACACACACACACAGAAACTTAGATAATAAGAGTGACATCGGCAAGATGGCAGAATAGGAATTCTCCAGCTTCACTTACTCCTCACCCCCTCCCCACTGGCCCCCAAATCAAACAAGCAACTATCCACAGGCAAGAATACTACTATAAATAGCCTAGAATTCGGGAGTGAGACTCAGACATTCCCTTAGACTACAGAGTAAAAACCTATGATTGAACAGCAAGAGAATGAGTTTCTTTGACCGTGCCATCACTACCTCAAGCCTGCAGAGCTCTACAGAGGATTCCCCTGGACCCATGGTTTCTACAGTGGGAAAAGTGAGTTGGAAGCAGATATCCATCTTCTCCACCATTCTGGGAACCTTTACAGGAGGTTTACTTCAGTCTTGTCCCATGGGAAACATTGGGAATCTGGCAGGGCCAGGCCACCTGGGTTCAGTTAGAAACAAAGAACAGGGGTGGGAGTCACATTGACAAAACATAGATATTGGTGGTTCCTCTGTATTCCAGCCAACAGAGATGCCACACCAGAGAAGCCAGCCACAGTATTATGCTGCAGGAAACATGGTCCATGGGTTTTCTAGGGTCAAATCCCTATTCATCTTCTCCACACAGTCCAGGTGCTCTTCCATAGATCGTGAGGCAACTGTAGGTCTGTGATTTCCCATGGGTGGAACATCTGGTCTTGCCCAGTGTCCAATCTTAATGACAGAAAAATAACCCAACTAAGTTCTGGTGCTCACGTTAGTTCAGCCCAGATTGGAAAGCAATTGCAGGTCAACAATTACCCACAGAGTGAACATCTGGCTCTGTCCAAATAGACTGAAGGAGAGGTGATCCAAGTAAGCACATATGATCTTGTTAAGTCTTCCCAAAGCCGGAAGGCAACTGCAGGTCAATGATTACCCATGAAGGGAGCATCTGGCCCTGCTCAACCCAAGCTGCAGAGCAATGACTCCACAAAACCTTGGTGTTCTGCTTAAGCCTACCCTAGGTCAGAAGGCAAGCCCAAGTCTAAACATGTCTGTGGAGAATGGCCTCTGGTCTTGGCCATCTTGTATGGCTGAACAGCAACATCAGAGACCTCATCCAGCCTTGGAACCCATCACACAGCCTTGCCCAAGTATAGATTTAAAACAACAGTACCATTAAGCCAGGGAAAACAACCCGTAGCTCCGCCTGATCAAAGACCATTGCAGAGTCCAGCCAGCAGTCCCACCTGATGGTAGAGTACAGGCAGTGGTCTCAATGGACCATAGAGCAGCCAGCCATACCATTTGACTTGAGTATAGGAAGTGACCCAGCCCAACTAGAGAACCGGACACCAAGGCCTGCATGTGTGGGATTGCTACCAGCTGGTCCATCCAGAATCCCAAGGTAGACTAAATTGTAAACATATATTGCCAACAAAGAACACCTGCAAAGGCCAAAAGAGGTGGCCATCCCCTCAAATGCTGGGGTATAAAAATAAAAACACAAGAATTATGAAAAATCAGGGAAATATGCTATCACCAAAAGAAACTACTAAAGTTTATTAATCTGCCAAGAAGAAATGGAGATCTATAAAATTACTGACAAATAATTTACAATAAATATTTTAAAGAGCTTCAGGGAAGTATGAGAAAATACAGGTAGAAAATTAAATTAAACTTGGAAAATGATTCATGAACAATAGTTTGACATGGAAATAAAAAGAATAATTGAAAGAAAAACAAATAAAATCATAGAGATAAATAATACAATAACCTGAAAATTCAATAGAAAGCCCCTAATCAAATAGAATAAAATATCAATGAGTTTGAAGACAGGAGATTTTAAATTATACAATCAGAGAAGCAAAAAGAAAAAGGAGTAGGCCAGGTGAAGGGGATCATGGCTCTAATTCCAGCACTTTGGGAAGCAGAGGCAGGTGGATCGCTTGAACTCAGGAGTTCAAGACCAACGTGGGCAACATGAAGAAAAAACCCATCTGAGGCCGGGCGCAGTGGCTCACGCCTGTAATCCCAGCACTTAGGGAGGCCGAGGCAGGTGGATCACGAGGTCAGGAGATGGAGACCATCCTGGCTAACATGCTGAAACCCCGTCTCTACTAAAAATACAAAAAATTAGCCAGGTGTGGTGGCGGGCGCCTGTAGTCCCAGCTACTAGGGAGGCTGAGGCAGGAGAATGGTGTGAACCTGGGAGGCAGAGCTTGCAGTGAGTGGAGATTGTGCCACTGTACTAAAAAAAAAAAAAGAAAAAAAAGAAAAAACCCATCTGAAAATAGAAAAATTAGCCATGTGTGGTGAGGCATATCTATAGTCCCAGTTACTTGGGAGGCTGAGGTGACAGGACCACTTGAGCTTGGGACACATAGGTTGCAGTGAGCTAAGATTTGGCCACGACACTCCAGCCTGGGCCACAGAGTGAGACTCTGTTTCAAAAAAGAAATAAAAATGCCTACAGGAATTGTAGGACACCATCACAAATTAATCTTCTCATAATAAGAATTAATGAAGGAAAAGAGAGAAGGCCTAGAAAACATATTTTTATAAATAATAGTTGAAAATGTCCCAAATTTGGGGAAAGATGACATCAAGAAACAGGAAGCTCAGAGATCACCAATCAAATTCAACATAAAGAGGAGTTCACCAGATATATCACAAACAAGTTATAAAAAATTAAAGACAATGAATACTTAAAGTAGCAAGGCATAAGAAACATATCACATTCAAAGCAGCCCTAATTTGGTTTTTGGGAGATTTCTCAGGAGAAACCCTATAGGCCAGGAGAGAGTGGGATCATATATTCAAAGTGCTGAAAAAAATATTTTACCAAGCAACACTGCCCTTCAGAAATGAGGGAGAAATAAAACTTTCACAGACAGACAAACTAAACCTAAGGGAGTCCATGACCTCTAGGCCTGTTTTACAGGAATAGCTAGGGGTAGTCCTTCAAGCTGAAATGAAAGGCTGCTAATTAATAACAAAAACATATAAAAGTAAACAAGTCAATAGTGTAATACATAGTAATACTCAGAATTCTCTAATACTCTTAAGAGTTGTGTATAAAGAAATTTTATCACTATTAGGAAAAATAAGAAACAAAATTTTTAAAAACAGCTATAGTTACAACACATTTTAAGAGATACAAATCACAAAAAAGTAAAATTTGACATCAAAATCATATAAGATTGGGAGGGAGGGAGTGAACATGTAGAATTTTTTGTAGGTGATTAAAGTGAAGTTGTTGTCAGCTTATGGTAGCCTGTTTTGAGGATATGTAAGCCTCATATTTACCACAGAGAAAAAACCTATAGTAGTGGCACAAAATATAAAAAGAAAGGATTCAAAGCAAACCACCACAGGAAACCATCAAACCACAAAGAAAGAGAGCAAGAGAGGACGAAAGAAACAAAAGACACAGAAAACAAATTACAAAATGATGGTAGCAGGTCCTTACATATCAATAATTACTGTGAATGTAAATAGATTAAATTATCTAACAAAAAGATGCAGAGTGGCTGAATGGATTAAAAGCCATATCTAATCATATGCTATTTACAAGAGATTCACTTTACTAATAAAGACACACATAAGAATGAACATGAAGAAATGGAAAAAAATATTCCACATAACTGGAAACTGAAAGAGAAGAGAGGTAACTATATTTACACCACACAAAAAAGACTGTCAAAAGGTATAAAAAGAGACAAAGAAGGTCCTTACATAATGATAAAGGGGTTAATTCATGAAGAAGACATAATAATTGTAAATATATGTGTACCCAATAGTGGAGCACCTAAATATATACAACAAATAATATCAACATGTTGAGATACATGCATTCCCATGTTCATTGCAACATTGTTCACAATGGCCAAGATATGAGAACAACATAAATGTTCATCAGTGTATAAATTGATAAA
The DNA here is from genome assembly GCF_028878055.3 of Symphalangus syndactylus. Taxonomy (NCBI): domain Eukaryota; kingdom Metazoa; phylum Chordata; class Mammalia; order Primates; family Hylobatidae; genus Symphalangus; species Symphalangus syndactylus. The sequence continues at coordinate 23,082,394 of NC_072441.2, forward strand.
GAAAATGTGACATACAGTCACATGTTTGACTTACCAACAGAGATACATTCTGAGAGATGGTGTTAGGCAACTTAATTGTTATGCAAACATCATAGAGTGTATTTATACCTAGAGAGTATAGCCTACTACACACCTAGGATGTGTGGTATAGTCTATATCTCCTTGGCTACAAACCTTTAGAGCGTGTTACTATACTGAATACGTTAGGCAATTGTAACAAAATGGTAAGTATTTGTGTATCTAATCATATCTCACTATAGAAAAGTTACAGCACAAATACAGCATTCTAATCTTACAGGATCACAATCTTATATGTGGTCTGTCATTGATCAAAACATCATTATGCAGTGCATGACTATATTTACACAATGGAATATTATTAAGCCTTAAAAAAAGAAGTCTTGTCATTTGCAACAAGATGGATGAAGCTGGAGGACATTATGCTAAGTGAAATAAGCCAGGCACAGAAAAATAAATACTACATGAGCTCACTTACATATGGAATCAAAAAAGGTTAATTTATGAAGTAGAGATTAGAACAATTGTTGCCAGAGGCTAGAGTGTAGGGAAGGAGAGAATGGGAAGTTGTTATTGATCAAAGCCTACAAAGTTTTGGAGAAACAAGAGAAATAGGTTTTGAGATCTAATGCACAGCAAGATGACTATAGTCAATAATAATGTATTACATATTTCAAATAACTAAGAGTAAATTTAAAATCTCACTATAAAAATGATAGGTAAATGAGGTGATAAATATGTTAACGAATTTGATTAAATCATTCTACTCCTGCACACATATATCAAAGCAATACATTGTACCCCATAAATGTATACAGTTAATATTTGTCAATCAAAAATAATATTAATAATAAAGTTAAAAAATAAAGATAATGAACATTAGGAAAGAAAAATGAGGCAAAGGGAAAATAATGTTAGAGGCATACCACAGGAACTAAGAATGAGACTATTAACACACACACACACGTTGGAACAGTTTAAAGTTGAGTAAATTATTGTCTAAAATCAGATTTCCAAGTTGTCAGATTGCTACACCTCAAATGGGAACAAAGTCACTACTGCCATGTATTAGTTTATATTGCTGAGTAACAAATCATCTCAGATTTGGCAGCTAAAAAACACATATTTATTATCTTAGAGTTTACACAGGTCAGGAGCCTGAACACAATTCAGTTGGTGCCCAGGATCTTACACAGCTATAACAAAGGCACTGGCAAGGCTGAATTCTTGTCTGGAGGCCAAACGGGTAGAATTCATCTCTAAGCTAGTTCAGGTTGTTGTCAGAATTAGTTTTCTTGCAGCCGTATGACTGAGGGCCCCAGAATTTTGCTGGCTATTGGCTGGTAGTTGCCATTAGGTCCTAGAGGTAATCTGCAGTTCTTTGACACATGGCTGGTTGCTTCATGAAGGCTATGAGAGGAGTTTCTCTTCCTAGAAAAAGCCCAGTCTTCCTTTTAATGGATTAGGTCTGATTAACATAGTGTCGTCCAGAATAATTTTCCCTTTGATTAAATGAAAATCAACTGATTTGGGACTTAATTACATCCACAGGACCCCATCACCTTTGCCATATTCTACTGGCTAGACACATGTCACAGGCTGTTATGGGCTGAGTTATGTCCTTCCCAAATTCATGTTGAAGCTCTAACACCCAGTACCTCAGAATGTGACTAAATTTGGAGATAGTGCCTTTAGAGAGGTAAGTAAGTTTAAATGAGTTTATTATGGTAGGCCCTAATCCAATATGACTGGTCTCCTTATAAGAAGAGGAGATTAGGCACAGCCATATATAGAAGAACAACCCTGTGAAGACACAAGGAGAAGATGGGTATTAATAACCCATGAACAGAGGTCTCGGAAGAAATTAACCTTGCCAACACTTTGATCTCAGACCTCAAGCCTTCAGGACTGTGAGAAAATTAATTTTTGTTGTTTAAATTATCCGTTCTATGGTACTTTGGTACTGCAGCCTGGCAAACTAATATGCAGGTGTATTAGTCTGTTCTTACCCTGTTCTTAAAGACATACCTGGGACTGGGTAATTCATAAAGGAAAGAGGTTTAATTGACTCACAATTCCACATGGCTGGGGAGACCTCACAATCATGGAGGAAAGTGAAGGGGTAGCAAGACATGTCTTACGTGGCACCAGGCAAGAGAGAGCTTGTGCAGGAGAACTCCCATTTATAAAATAATCGGAACTCCTGAGATTGATTCACTACCACGAGAACAGTATGGGGGAAACTATCCCCATGATTTGATTATCACCACCTGGCCCCACCCTTGACATGTGGGGGTTATTACAATTAAAGGTGAGATTTGGGTGGGGACACAGCCAAACCATATCAGCAGGTCCAGCCCAAACGTGAGGCCTGAAGGGTTATATAGGGCATGAACACCAGAGGACATGAATCATGTGAGCCACCTAGGACCTGCTGTCTATGAGGTACAGCCCCAAATAGCTTAACCTGGAGAAGAAGGGATGATGTAGACATTATCAATATTTGTCAGTTCTAGGGTTTCCTTGATTTCTACTTGTCTACCACTTAAAAGCCAATGAAATATGAGCAAAAGTATGCAGTATCACTTCCAGGATGAATCATGTAATGATATGGTGCTTAATTCTCTATCTCTTCTTTCCCTTACCATGGAGTCCCTCAAACTTCTTTCTGCGGTGGTAGCATCCTAAAGTGGTGAACTCCATCAGCCTTGGGCCCTGAACAGTTATCATGAGCAAAGTCTTCCTTACCAAATCAAGCTAAATATGTGCCATGAGCAATAAATTAGCTTATGTTATTTTAAGTGACTGACATTTTGGAGTTATTACAACACTATAATCTAGCTTAACCTGATAAATGAATAAGATAGAGTGAAGCCATATACCATTAATAAACTTGAGCAATTATAATGACTAAACAGTGAAAACAAAGTACTTTTTTATATTTCTACAAAATTGTGAAGGGAAGTGGCTGCTTCTGTAACATCCAATAAATTGCTATCAGAAGTTTGTATAACAACTGAGATTGGTGAAATAATAATCTGGAGTTCAGATGAGAATAAGACATACCTCCCAAACACTTCCTCTGATAAACAGTTTATATAAACAAACAAATCCTCTGAGTCATCAGCTCCTATGATAGCATTGCATTTAACACTCTAATATTGTGGAAGAATAGAACTATATACTACAGTCTTAGAAAATTCACTAGAGCTTTGAAATGAATGATCCTCAAGGTGAATTAAACTTCTGTGCCTTATTGCTTCAAGCCTTGATTTTTATTTCACTTTTTTGTTTCACTCTCAAGTCTCTTTAATCTTTCTTTTTTCATTTTTCTATAGTGGTTTTTGTCTAAATAGAACACTGGGAAAATAAATATTTAATTTTTTTCCTGGTTTGAGATCAAGAAAAATGAAGTTGAGGAGGACTTACAAGGGTGTGCCTTTTGTATAACTGTAAAAAGGAGTTGCAGTGAGGCACAGGTGAAGCAATGAGAAAGAATTGAAGGAGTGAGATGGAAAAAGCCTTTGTGATGAGATTAATTTTTAATTCCTAACTACCATCCATGAATGAAAGCAGACAGACCTGTTCTATGGAGTCATCTTTGCCTTTCTGTGCAGTGCTGTCTTCAGATAAATGTGTTCAGGTGGCAATACTTTAGCTTAAATAAAAGGGAGGGTGTCTATCTTGTCTAATGGAAGGGAAGTCTTGCAATTTATCCCATTTTGGCAAATGACATAATAATGTGTCAAATTCTGTAGCCTATCCCCTTTGTGAGAAGCAGTTCACGTTCTCATTCCAGTCCATCATACCCACTGAAGAGTCCCCTGGAAATGTTAATGCCACCTGGAAAAGATCAATCTATTTTGGTTAGGAGGCTATGAGAAAGAAGAGAGATGTGGGGAAGCATGGAGAAGAAAGAATATAGATTAGACAGCCTGTTTCCTCTGCTAATACTTCTCTTCTCTCTCTCTCTCTTTCTCTGTCTCTCTGTCTCTCTCTATATATATATACACATTTTGTACGTGCGTGTGTGTGTGTGTGTGTGTGTGTGTATATATATGTAATCAATTAGGAGAGAATCAAGCCAGTAAGTATTCCTGTTACTATGGAGACCAAAGTGGAACCTGGGGAAAACAAAGATTTTGATTTTTGAATGTTTACATTTTGCTACCATTCTTGAGTTTTTAAAAATTTCTTAAATACTTTAATTAGAAGCATTTAACACCTACTGTGAAATGGGTTTGATTAGGTCTAGACAAGCACAGAATTTTTAATGTGTGTCTCTTTGTTACCCCACAGATGTACAGATGTGTCTACTTTACCACTTCGAAAAGAAAGAAGTTCTCAAAGTACATATTCCACCTCCTGAACATTGAAAAGAAGTACAGTATTTTACTCCATTTGAGCATATTTATATTCTTAAAGTTTGAGTAAACAAATGAGAAGTTTAAGTGAAACCAAGGAGAAAGCTAAGGGGAAAATGGCAATAAATTACTTCTGTGTGTGATAACTGCATATTTGAAGGTTTGTATGTGTACGTGTGGACTACTTTATCCTTAGTAGAAGAGAAACGTACAATGGAAATTGTCATTTTACATCTTAAAAATAACCTGGAAATTGAAAACAAGTTTTTAAATTGCTTGCTTAAATGTAGGATGATTGATTAATTTTAGCTTCAGTAATTTTCAAGCATTCTTTTAGATAAACTGCTTTTTAAACTTTGAACTATAAACCATTATCTTTAGGAAGTCAGATGAAGCATAATTCATGAATGATATTCAGGATTGATGGATGATTCAGGATTCAGCAATTCAGGATAATATTCAGAATATTCAGGAAGATATTCAGGATTACTGTCATATGCATGAAAAGGAATAATAGGATTCTGGTAGTATTAATACTAAGGTTTGTAAGAATGTTCAAACATGGCTGTCAATGTCAATGTTAATGTCAAGGACAGAATCCTTCTACATTTTCCCAACTCCTATTTGCAATTCATTTCAATTACTCCTTTTGATTTTTAACATTTAATTTTGTTCACATGTATCTGCATTTTTCACCTCTATTCCTGTCCTTTTCTATCATCTCATCCCTACCCCACTGCACTTGCCCCCAAACAGCCTCCATGCCTTTATCATTACCCACCTATAATCCATTTCTCATATTTTGATAGGGTACTACTTACAAGACATAAATTCAATTGGATCAGTTTCACACTTAGAATACTTCAAGGGGTCATCCTTAGCACAAAGAGCAATATGCATAATAAGGCTTAAGAGTTCCTGCAGGATCTGGTTCCTGCTCCTCCTCCCCAACCCTTGTGTCTTGCTTTCTTCTTGTACCTCTGTAGGTTCTCCATCTTACAGCCTCTTGGGCTGATTTTCTCTTCCAATGATATATCATACTTCTTTCTGTCTTGAGGACTTTGCACTTGCTGTTCCATGTGTGTGAAGTGTTCTTCTATTTTCCTGCATACCTGCCATACATCCTTCAAATCTCATCCCAAATGTCAATGCTAGAGTGCATGAAACCACTTCATAGACCCCAGACAAGACCTATTGTACACTGGCATGACACTTTATACTTTTTCTTTATAGTACCTTTATATTATATTGTAATTATAAATTGTGCTATTATGAATGTTCACAGTTACAAAGTACAAATGTGTACAAAGACATAATTTCCTTCACTTCTGTCCAACAGGATTTAGCTCCTGGGATTCCATTTCCATTTGTGGTGCAATTAAATCTTGCTACAATCTTCTTACAACTTTTTTTAGTCCCTTTCACAAAAGTACTATTCTTTCAATTTAAGGGCCTTCTCTCCCCCATCTCCTTCCCTTTTCCCAGGAGGAAATGAGTTCTTGATCTGAGAGGGAAAGGGATACCTTGTTCACCATGGTTCTCTAGTCTCTGTAACCTGTGCTGAGATCAATTTGTTCCTACTTATGCTGGAATTTATTGCTGCTACTCCTGATCCTGCAATAATCTCTTATTGGGACATCCATGCTGTCTGTCCTGTTTCAATCCTACCCTGGAGACCTACTGGACTGATTTTAGGACTTGATTTTCTTTTGGTTGGCAAGGGCTGGGAGTGAGGAAGGTTGCTTTCAAACTTAGTTGATTTTCTATTTCTGCTACGGTCAATGTTGGTGCCCCCACAAGATATATCAAAATCCTAACCGTTAAGGTGATGGTATTAGGAAGTAAGGCCTTTGGGAGGTGATTATGTCATGGGGTGGAGCCCATATGAATGAGATTTGTTCCCTTATTAAAGAAGAGAAATCCCCTCTCAATCCTTCCAACATGTGAGGACACAGTAATAAAGTACCATCTATGAACCAGGAAGTGGGTCCATTCCAGACATTGAATCTGTCTTGATCTTGGAATTCACAGCCTCCAGAATAGTGAGAAATACATTTCTGTTGTTTATAAGCTATCCAGTCTGTGGTATATCGTTAAAGCAACCGGAACGGACTAAGCCAATATCCCACTAGAGTCTGCTGCACTCCGTGAGGCTGCCTGCAGGCCCATTTTCCTAGACATCTTACTCAGCCACAGGGTTGTGGTGCCATGTAGATTCCGGCTTCCCTGCAAGTCTTGCCTTCTTCCCAGGATGCAACAAAGGCAGGGAGATCATGCTCTAGCCTAATTTTCTGTGGTTTTGCCTCAGAGGAAGCAGAGTCAAGGGGCCCTTTCTGTGCAATCCATAATAACCACAGGGTTACTCTTTTGCTCTCTCCTTCAGTTCGGAAGCTCCTATTTCCAGGCAAAAAAAAAAGTGGAAATATTTCCTATTTATTTATTTATTTATTTGGAAATGGAGTCTCGCTCTGTCACCCCAGGCTGGAGTGCAGTGGCGCGATCTCGGCTCACTGCAAGCTCCGCTTCCCGGGTTCACGCCATTCTCCTGCCTCAGCCTCTCCGAGTAGCTGGGACTACAGAAAATATTTCTTATTAAATGCTTTTCGTCTGAAATGAGAAAAGATCGGGTGCATATAGAGTGGTATGGCCGTCAACTTCATTGAATGCCATTCTAATAGAAAGTTATGGATAAACTTTGCGCCCACCTCCTTAATATATTGCCTACTCTTGATATTCAGAGTCAAGCTTTCATTTTAAGCCTCTTCCCACTGGCTTTCAAGGCAATTATTCCTGTAATTAGCTTTTAAAAAAGCCATTCAGAAACTCAGCTTACTATTTTTTTTCAAGCTGATTAATCCTCTCCCGGGACAAAAAGGATAATTTTGAGAAAAAAAAAAAATAAACTTGGTTGTTTATCAAAATATTATCTTTCCATATAGGGTTGATTTTTGAGTCTTCTATATAATTTCAAGCACTCCAAGGTCAATAGTCAGGTTTTTGTTATACTATTGTATCTCCTAGTTCACATTAGTGTACTTTATTAATAAGTATTTTTGAAGACATGAATATACAAATAAGTGTCAACCAAGAAGAGGTGAAAGAACAGACTGCAAATGAATAAGACAAGCCATTTATTGGGGAGTTAGGAATTGCAATTTGGGAGACATAGATCTGGCTGGAAGCCAAATTGTGTTCTGAAGAGACAGAGTGGGACAGGGATTTTTAAAAGGAAGCAGAGGGTGATTACATAAGTTATTTTGAAATAATTATTATTGACAAAGGCAACTGGCTTAAACACAAGTCCATAGTTCATTGGTTTTTGCTATTCAAGACTTGCAGCACTGGTGAAATTCAGCTATTTTTCAGGATGTTGTGGTTGTGGCAGTTTCGTTCAGTTAAATGGTTCAACCAAGTTACTGTTTTTTTTTTTTCAAGGTTGCAGGTTGTGCAGGCAGTCTTTCTTAGAATGACTACACCCAAATCCATTTTAGAATTCTGAACCAGAATGACATCATTCTGTATATCGTATTTCATACAGAAATCACAGCAAAGGGAAACAAATTCATAGCTCACTGTTAGTAGGTTGAATCCAATCTTCCAAGTAGAAATATTGTAAACTCTATTAGAGTGGGTTGTTTGACTCGGGGGCAACCTATTTCTACCACCTATCCTAATATTAGAATCTTACGTAACCTTAGGTCTGTTTTCAGGGGAAAAGGCCATGGTCTTCTTTTGTCTTTATCTGCATAGAAAGAAGAAAGAGATAAGAACATGTATGGCAACAGGGAAAAACTTATAAGATACAGAAAGAGTACAGGAGACAGAGAACATCAGAGGCATGGCTGAGCTTCCTGGCAAATAAAAAAAAGGTCATGGGTCATTTTGTTGCAATGACTGTGTGGATAAAAGTTGAAAAGAAAAGAACCACAGTTATTTATTTATTTATTTATTTATTTATTTATTTATTTATTTATTTTTGAGACAGAGTTTTGCTCTATTGCCCAGGCTGGAGTGCAATGGAGGGATCTCGTCTCACTGCAGCCTCCACCTCCTGAGTTCAAGCAGTTCTGCCTTAGCCTCCCGAGTAGCTGGGATTACAGTCATGTGCTACCACACCTGGCTAATTTTTGTATTTTCAGTAGAGACAGGGTTTCTTCATGTTGGTCAGGCTGGTCTGGAACTCCTGACCTCAGGTGATCCGCCCGCCTCAGCCTCCCAAAGTGCTAGGATTACAGGCATAAGCCACCATGCCCGGCCTATTTATTTCATTTTTAATGCACAATAACCTATAGTTTGTAAATGCCTCTCAGTTGGTGACTTGAAACATGACAAATATTCCTTTTGGGAGGGTAAAAAAGAGAAGTTGAAGAGAGAGCTTCCTTCTTTCTGCCTACAATTTTTTTTTCATTAGAGCTTTATAGGGAATATTAAGCCTAAACTGGCCAAAAAAGCAACTAATCTTTTCACCATGTGTGACAGCAAGCAAATGCTGGGGCATGGCCAGCTTACGGAAGCATATAGTTTTGGGACTTAGAATCAGTATGTAAAATAAAGTTCCATCTTTGTTTTTTCACTTACTTTTTGTTACTGGTTTTTATAGTAAGAGGAATTTTTAGTGAAAAGTTTCCATTTTAGAGGTCAAGTCCCTCTTTGCTTTATTTTGACCGCATTTCAGATTTCCCAAAGAAAACACTACAGAGAAAAATAAAACTAAACTGCCTCACAGTGCAGCACAGTTTAAAAAGAGATTCGGTAAAATAATCAAAGAAACATTCGGGGGGTTTCTTAAGACCATCAAGAAATGTTAAAGGCTTAAAATTCAACTTAGATGATTATACTAGAGCTATAAACAATTGTTGAAATAATTTTGTCCATTATGCATAGTAATCACTTCATGTAGTGATTTGCTTGAGGTCGAACTGTAATCCAGTGACATATTCTAGGCAGAGGTGTTTTTTTTTTTTTTTTTTTTTTTTGATTCCTCAATAAGCCAGCCAGACTCTCTAGTCAAGTAAAGTAAACATGGGAATGGAAGGGGGAAGAAATCTGGAGCCATGTTATCTGACAGACGTGGCCTAAAGAAAATCCATAAATTTTGGTTAAAATGCCTAAATGAGCCTTGACTGGCCCTTGTCCTTCTAGAGGACTTCTTCATTCCCAAGTAGAATCCATGAGCAATCTGCCCAATATCCTTCCAAAAAAATTCTTTTTGGTTAAGTTAACCAAAGCCTGTTTCCATTGTTTACAAAGAAAAATGATACATATCTTTTTGGCATATTCTTGTACTGCAGGGTTTCTGCAGGGTTTCTCAAAGTTCTTTTGTATGCTAGTGTAAATATTCAAAGGGAGTTATACATGTGGCAATTCCTATATTTATTTGACCTTTTCTTGTAAAACCTAATTTGAGTTTTTTTCTAGAACACACTCTGGAAAACACTGCATTATAATATTGCTGTCCCCTGAGGCACTGCCTCAACCCTAGAACTGACTCTCAACCTACTTTGAGAGCTTTAAGAGCCTCTCTTACTTACCACATAAGGGTGCTGCAATTTTATATTATGAGGGTAGTGTATGCTCTGTGCTGTAATGTTGCAACATTCAGTTAGGACATTGATAACAATTTTACATGAGGCATTCTAGTTGAAATTTCTGGGTAGGGTTCCAGAGTTTCTCTGATTTAGTTCTTGTTGTATTATGGATTCATATACATTCTGGACAATGTTCCATGCTTCAGTTTCCCTTGAGATGAAACAGAAAAGAATGATACTAACCTGATATCTCCCTCAGCACTGGCAGGTTGAATTAGGATAATAGGCTTCTTCCTAGGATAAGTATAGTAGGATGTCTTTACCAGGCAACTCTTCTGTCTATTCAGAATTGTAATTCAATTAAATGACTACTCATGTAGATTATAGGATACCTAAGAAGTTATTTATAGGATACCTATAAGAAGATACAGGCCCTTACTTTAATTTTCAATTAAATTAGGTACAAGTGAACACAGATGAAACATTTCAAGACAGGAACTAGATGGTGATGGTACCCTTTTATGCTTTCTCCCTACTATTCTACCACTCTTTTCAAACACATGTGTCTCGGTTTTGGCCATAACTCCACTAAACATGTCACTTTGCCATCTATATTATACCCTCTGTAATATAATTTTAAAAAAATCTATAAGGTGGGAGTGAATAGTAAGACTTCCTTGTAATATTTAAGTAAGATAAAATGGAGTCAAACATAGAACATACATTAAATAGTCGTTATTGTGAGGGAGGCAGCAAGGAGTATTGAGGTTGGCTTGAATTTTAAATAAGAACAACTAAGGTTATATTATCTTTCTGCTTGTTACCAGTTTTGTAGTCTTAGGTAAGAAAATTAATCCCTCAGAACTTCTTTTCACAATGTGTTAAGTGAGAATACAATTTATTTATGGAATTTATGTGAAGATAAAATTAACTAATACATGATACAAGGCCTAAGATACAGCCCTGAATATGAAAGATAATACAATGAAGAAATTTTCTCTCTCCCGTGCTGGACAGTGAGAAATCTGGAAGCAGAAGCTTTCATGAACAATTTATCATTGTATCTGCAGTATCTAGGACACAGCTTGGAACCTAGAACGTTCTTAATAAATATGGGTTGAACTGAACTGAATTTTTAAAGCACCTATTCAGTTAGACTTCTTTAATGCATAGAATATAAATCCATTCAATTCAAGATTTCTCAAATAAAGATACACACAGATTAGGAACATGAGCAATCCAAAAAATCAAGACGTAGAATTCTGAAGGTCAAGTAACTCATTGTGTTGCATTGTGTCTAAATCAGGGGTTGTTCTGTGTGTACATCATGGGCTTATAGCCGCAGAAGTTTGAGGGTTTTTGTTCTACTACTCAGGATTCTGCTGTGCTCCAAATGCTTGCTGATCACTTTGCTCCTGACCAGCAAATTCCGCCTACTCTTTCAGCTCTGTTTTCCATGGGTTAACAGTGAATTGCCTCAACTCATCTTTGCTAGCAGGCTGTGAAATACTTTTCTAATTGGCTTGCGGATTATCTGCCTTTTGGTCATAAGGCCACTTCTGGTCTACAGAGGTTATATCTGCTTCCCAGAACAGGAAGCCTGGGCAGTGCAGTTACAGCCAGAAGAGGGAGGCTGGGCACAGCAGCCAGCTCAAGCGTCCTGTTCAGTATACACCACCCTTTGATTTCATCCACTCACACCCTTCCTACCTCAGAGTAAGTTTCTAATCATTTCATCCTGGCTAGAGGAAGGAATGGTAAAAACAGCCTCTATATCAACAGTCTATTTGAAGAATGTGGTTACATTTCTCATCTACAACTCCTTGAGAAAGAGAGAAGCAGCAGCTATGCTAATATTTTTGTTTAAAATATACAATAGATAAAGAGGATTCTGAGCTGCTTAGCAGGATCTGGCAAGAGAGATGTTTTGATTTCAATGTTGCCAAATCTGTATGTAAGATAAAGAACTTGAACCAGTTAAAAAGAAAAGCCTCCCACCTTGGGAGAAAGATACTAGAATGATAAGCTAGCTTTTTTTTTTTTTTTTCTAATGGTCAGGAGCTGAGAGCAGTGAGGGGTACATTCAGGAAAGCCTCATCCAGGTATGGTTGCTGCAAAGTACATCTTGAGAGGACACTCTAAGACCCAAATTGAACCTTTTCCACTTTCTTCATAAAACAAGCAACTGATAACAGGGTCTAAACAATAGTCAAGTTTTGGTTCTAGAGGGGTCATTGTGATCAATCTGTTGCAGGCTGCAACAGATCAGGGAATACACAGATCAGGGAAATCTACCTTGGGACCAAGGGTATGAGATGAAGCAAGGTGTAACTAGTGCTTTTTGATGTTTTCTCCTTTCCTTCTCATTGTACCTAATACGTAAGCATTATAATGCCTTCTTCTAAAAGGGTGTTTAATTTGGTTGGACCTTGTAGGTTGCTTAGAGATAATTAAAATAGATTGCGTGCAAATTAGGTGGCTAAAAAGTTTTCTGAGCTGGCTTTCTTCCTCATAGTTCTACAGATGCCAGCCTCTCACATGATCCAGTAATCATGCATACAACTGCATTTACCTTATCTATAGTAAGAAATTCAAATTCATATAGAGTCCCTGAATTCAGTGGTTGTGATATCATGAAGACCCCCTAAAGTCCTTTGTTTACATCCTCCACACAGTCCAGGTGATGCTAATTCTTCCTTTACCTGTATCACTCACATATAGCTGTTACCCCGTACCCTTTCATGATCTGTAAATTAAATGGAAGCTAAAACCACCAGTAATTTACCTAATATATACTAGTGGGATAAAAGGATACTATTAAGCTGGCAATGACTACATTAATTATTCTCATGTTTAAAAAGAAAAAAGAGAGGGGACCAGTATTTTTACTGCCACATATCCTGCATTTCTTTAGCCTTTAGATAATACCTCAGCCGTATAGAGAATTTATTCAAAAGATGTGATCTTCGTTCCTGTGGGGTCTGAGTTCTTGGCCGTCTTGCCAATATGAAATTGAGGTCATTTTCCATTAACCTTTTCCTTTGGATATGGTGATACAAAAAAGTTGCCCTCTAAGTCTTGGAGTTCCAGAAATCTACCTACTCCCTCTTGGCATATGGAATATAGCAGAAGCCAATTATCTCCTTATATTTAGTTTTATCAATTTGGGCAATACTGGGACTATTTCTCAGTGGTTCAATCAGTGGTCCAAGAAACTAGAAATGTTCACATGGCAATTTCAACTACTATTTGGTCTAAGTATTACTATGTGTCTGAGTGGAGATGTCATTTTCTCGGTCACTAAAATCTATAGGACACCAGGGTTTAGATTTACTGGTATGGAAAACAAAATTTGAAAGTGATTGATTCTTAGACCTGTATAATTTGGCTATGGAAGAAACAGCACCGTAAGTGGGTCACTGGTTCAAAGTAAAGACAGCTATTCTTTCGTTTTTTTGTTTTTTGTTTTGTTTTGTTTGAGATGGAGTCTTGCTCTGTCACCCAGGCTGGAGTGCAGTGGCACAATCTTGGCTCGCTGCAAGCTCTGCCTCCCGGGTTCACGCCATTCTCCTGCCTCAGCCTCCTGAGTAGCTGGGACTACAGGCGCCCGCCACCACGCCCGGCCAATTTTTTGTATTTTTAGTAGAGACGGAGTTTCACCGTGTTAGCCAGGATGGTCTCGATCTCCTGACCTCGTGATCCGCCTGCCTCGGCCTCCCAAAGTCCTGGGATTACAGGTGTGAGCTACCGCGCCCGGCCGACAGCTGTGTTTTTGGATGATAGGCTACCTAATAATTTCAGTGAGCCCCAAAGGACATCAGCTTATTTCCTCCCCACTTTCACTGTGAAGTGATACCCTTTGGTAAGAGACAATGCCATGTATTTAAAGCATTTAACCCATTCCTGGATGATCCTGCTCTCAGAAGTATAATGGATAGGAAAAATCCAGGATAAGAGTTTATTTCTGTGGCAGGGCAGGGCAGGGGATATGCCGTTAGAAAATGATTGATATAGCTGATGTATCACAAGATAGCTGCTGCCGATCTCCTCAATTTTAGGCACCAAATTGGAGGTAAGGGGTAAGGATTGCTCTCTACCTTTGAGAAATTGCACATGTGGGTGTGGTGATATTCAGGTTAGCCAAGGTATGGTGCTCATAAAAATTTTCTGTTTCATCCAGTATCAATTTTAACTCTAGAATAAGTTCTAGTTTTGTCCATTGCTTTCTACTTGTATTTTTTCTAGAAAAGGGGAGAGTGGGGATAGCAGTCATCAAAAGTAGCAGTAAACAGTTTTCTCATCTCTAGGGAACAATGATGTCTTTAGAGTAGGTAAAAATGACAATAAATCCTATTTATCTGGTTCCTAGTTCTGAATTACAGAAATGACACATATTCCTTGAGTTGTTCAAAAGGAACTATTTAGAGGTCCTCAGAGGCTAATTTTGGGGTGTGAAACTATGGAAATTCGATTATAAGACTCGATAATGGAATGAAGTAAAGATTTGAGCATGAGCATCCTTGGAGAAAGCTGGCAATGAAAAGGAACAAATGAGGTCTTATTGGGCAGACAAGCAGGTTCAGGTTGAGGTAGTTAAAGGTGAAAAATGAGTGATTACATTCCCAGACAGGAACCAGGTAGCCAGAAAAGAAAGAATGGATCAGGAATCAGTCTCAGCTTTGTAGTTACCTAAGTGAACTTAGGGAATTTGCTGGGTGTCTGACACAGGTTTAACAATGATAAATTAATTCCTTACCCCAAAGCTTATGAGAGTAGTTGCCCCTGATATGGTCCTATGCAAGTTATCTGTGTAATTTGGAATGGGACAGAAATTATTACTTTTATTTCAGATCATCTTGTCCTTGATGACCCCTGGAATTCTGGCCATTTAGCATTAAAGTACATAAATGGCTATGAAAAGCATCTCTTTGACTCAGAAGGTATATAATTGGTGGCTTTTTGCAAACCTTAGCTAACATCCCACACAGAAAACGCCCTACTGCTGCCAGCCTTGCCAAGGCAGCTCCGTGCGGCCGAGCAAAATGCATTCTGTTCTGTATCATGCATCATCAACAAAATTGCCACTTAAGCCCTGATTCCAGAAACTTTATTGTTGGTTCTAATTTATGAAGCAAACATCAGAACACAGCTTGATTTTTCAGATGCCAAGATGAGTTGGCAGTTGCTAAAATCTTGTTTTGACTTGCAAACTGATTGTATTTGAGGTTAAAGCTATGAAGGAGGCACAAATTCAAGACACTAGTGTTCTGTAAAAGTTGTTAGATTTATTATTCTCACCTTCAAGCCTTTAGATCTAAGGTTTGTGTTATGAAGGGATAGGGACTGGGGAGTAGGTCTGCAGAAGTCTTTTTTAAAAATTACTTTAATGTTTGGTAACACCAATGAATACATAACTAAGTAAATAAATAACGTACTACCACCTGAGTGTAAATTTAATCAACTTCTTGCTCAGCATAAGAAGCTCCTGTAGGGCTAGGAGCTATCAGTTGCCTGTGAAACCAAGAATCTACTTAGGCCAAACTGTCTGGCATTACTTAGAGGACAAAAATATCAGGGCATCCTGTAGATGGTGTTGAGAGAAAGAGAAAGCAGACACTTGTGAATTGTGCTTTTAGTAGGAGTTGGCTGCCAGTTTTCAAATGTTCACCAAAGACTTCTGGTATAAAGTGAGATTTGAGAAACTGTTTGAGGCCAAGAGAGGAAAGGATACTTTAAGAGAAGGACACCCAAGACTGGTCTGCTCATGAAAAGGCTCTGAGTTTGATTCCAGGTACCACGTTACCTCCTTATCTGGTCATGCAAGGCCTTTTACAACCTCGTTTTATCTTACTTTTCCAGCTGAATCCCCCGTGTTTTCTTCCACGTGTGTATTGTGCATATCAGTGTCACAGAAAATCAATGTAATTCCTTCAGCCTCTACTATGTACCCCACAAGGAGCATTCCAAGTGTTACCTCAGTTGATTTTTACAAAAAATCTTGAAGGTAGATATTATTATATACATTTTACACGTGAGGAGAAATACAGCAGAGGAAGGATAATTCACTTGCCAAAAGTAACACAGCACATCCATGGAATAGCCAGGATTAAAAATTAAGCCTGC
Source organism: Symphalangus syndactylus (assembly GCF_028878055.3). Classification (NCBI taxonomy): domain Eukaryota; kingdom Metazoa; phylum Chordata; class Mammalia; order Primates; family Hylobatidae; genus Symphalangus; species Symphalangus syndactylus. The sequence continues at coordinate 23,098,427 of NC_072441.2, forward strand.
CTTCCTAGATTGCAAACGGAGAATAAAAGCACTATAATATAAGTGGTGTTCCAAGAGACTGATAGAACAAGGTAGCCCTGCTTGGAAGCCTATTATAATAGTTTGAACACTACTGGAGAGAGGCTCTCCTTACCCCCAACACCAACTAGAGCAATACATGTGGTCACCAAACGCCAGGCTTCCGGGTGCAGTTAGTGGTGGAGTATAACAAGGATGTTAGTAGCAAGGTCAATGAGTCAGGGAAAAAGCCAACCAACCAGAAGCAAACAAAAAAAAACCCAAACTGACACACTAAAGTCATACCAAGATCAGTTCACATCATTGCTTAATACAGGAGGGATGCAGAATCAAGTAATTTAAAGACATTTCTGATATGAAGTAGAAAGAATGTCTCTAGTGGCTGCAGAGGAAACCATTTATGGCTAAGGCAGATAGAATAATGGTCCTCCAAAGATGTCTATGTCCGAATCCCCAGAACATATGAATATGTTACCGTACATGCTGAAAGGAATTGACAGATGTGGTTAAATTAAGAGTCTCCAAATAGGAAGATTATTCTGGATTATCTGGATGGATTTAACATAATTACAAAGGTCATTATAAGACAGAGGAGATGTGACAATAAAAGCAGGGAGCAGGGAGATTTGATGATGCTATGCTGCTGACTTTGAAGAAGGAGGAAGGATTTAAGTCAGGTAACGCAAGGAGCTGCTAGAAGCTGAAAAGGCAAGGAAATAAATTATCCCCTAGGGCCTCCAGAAGGAACACATCCCGAACACCTTGATTTTAACCCATTGAGACCTGCGTTGTACTTTTGACTCCCATAAGTATAAGAAAATAAATTTGTTGTTTCAAGCCATGAAGCTTGTGGTAATTTGTGACAGTAGCAAAACAGGAATCTAATACCATGGCCAAGAAGAAGACTGTGAGAGTCCCCGAGAAGAAAACATGTCTATGTGGGGGCACAATAGAGTTAAACAATTATTGAATGTTGAATGAAGGAATAATGGGGAACAAAGGATTAACAACAAGATAGAGAAACCCTGTTTCCTTCAGAGTAGCAGAAGTGAGATGTTGATTCTTTGTTTTACATTCTCCTTCGAATTCTTGACAGAGCATTCATTTGCTGCAGAAATTACTCAAGTGTATTCTACAATTAGAAAAATTCAAAGGGATGGCTTCCTGTGGGTGTATCTGATGTGTCATAGGAAAGGTTTCCCTGTGTGGCTCAGGCATGGAGCTTGAAATGACAGCTGCTATGCCTGTGGCTTTCACATGCCAGCATGGAGGTGTTTGAGAAGTAGCATTGATCTCAGAGGATAGCCAGAGAAGGCTTCCCTGCTTTAGAACTAAGAGGAAACCTGAGGGATGAATAGAAGAAACCACAGCAAGGGCAAGGGTTTGGGTGGAAAGAGTATTACAACAGAGGATGCAGAACACTTGAGGCTCAGAGCAGAAGAGTGAATTGTGAGGCCCTGCAAGGAGGAACTCTTAGTGTGGCTTGAGGTACTGGGCTTTAAGATGGAATCAGTGGTCAGTGAGCAGAGAGTAGCCAGGAGAGTGAAGCAAGTGTTCAGATGTGAAGAGTGGCTGGTCATGGAAGTTTTTACGCATTAGAAAGCTGGTTCTTGTGAAACGGTAAGTTTCATGAAGGCAGTGGCCCTATTGCCCTCATTTACTCCTGGATTCTTAGTGCAGAGTACAGCTTTTGAGACCTAGTAGAGTTCTGTGACTATTTGTTAACAGAAGAAAAGAAAGGCTGGAAGGAGAAAGAGAGAGGGGTGGAGGAAAGGAATAAAAGGAAGGAGGAATGTAATGGAAAGAAGAAAGAAAGCAGGGAAAGAAGAAAGGGACAAAGAAGGACAGATTCTACCAAATGCAACCCTGAATGAGTGGCAGGTCTATTAGCTATGTTAGCAGGAAGTACTTGCTGCTTGCTTTTGCCTCTGCCCTCCTTTTCCAGGGGCCAGTTTTAACAATCTGCTGTACAAAGAGTAGTGGATGTAGACAGTTTCTCAGGTTACAGTCCTAGCAAATTCAGTGGCCTCTGAGGAGATACTAACCTTATTTTTCAGTGTTACATAGTACAAAGCATGGTGTCTCTGAAAAAGAGTTGATTTACTTCCTCACTCTTCTCCACTTTGTAATGCTTCAATATTTTCCCTAGTGCTGGTGGGATTAACCATGATGGGCACAAAAGGACAAAACAATAGACAGGACCAGGTAGAGAAGACTCTACATGATACATAATAGGATACATAATAGGTAGGTACATAACAGGAACATAATAGGATACATAATAGGTACTTGGTAAATAATAGGTACATAATAGGATACATAATAGGTACGTTCATAATAGGATCAGCTGGGATCTCATGCAACCTCTTTCCCAGAATGGGGACAACATCTAGTTCTGTATACCCATCGAGGGAATCTTCAGAATGTCTGGTTATTCCCAGCTGTGGAACAGATGTGAAGCTAAGAAGTTTCCCAGTATCTTCTTTGAAAGACTTTGATTCATAGTGACACATACTGCATGACTGGCTGGAGCTACGTTTCTGAGACACCCTATCATAATGCCGAGGTGAGTGAATAAATGTAATGAATAGGATACAAGAAGTGACACTAGAAATAATATGCTAGAGTCATCATAGTATCTATTAATGTCCTAACAGACTGGGTTGCTAAAATTCTCTATATTCCCAACAAAATCCGGTTTTTCAGGCTGGGTCCTGGCTGTCCATGGGAGCTCAGCTTGATGCCTGCCTGATAAGTGTTTTTGTATGCCTAAGGCCTTGGGGCATGCTTTACCAGTTTGACCAGATAGTAATGCTAACAATGTGATTTATGGTGAACACCTGTTTTTACTTTGACGGTCTGGAGTCTGCTTAGGTAAGCTAGTCACGCAGATGTTGCATACTTAAGTAACTAACTTCCAACAAAAACCCTGGACATCAAGACTAGGGTGAGTTTCCCTGGTTAGCAACACTTTACATGTATTGTCACTCACCGTTTCGTGGAGAGCTATGTGTATCCATGTGTGACTCTACTGGGAGAGACACCAGGAAGCGTGGACTCAGCTTCTCCCAGACTTTGCCCCATGTTCCTTTTTCCTTTGCTGATTTTAACCTGAATCCTTCCACCATAGTAAAATGCATCTATAACAGCTTCTGAATCTTGTGAGTCTTCTAACGAATTATCAAGCCAGAGGGTGTTCTTGCAGACCCTTGACACAGTACTTTTATCCAAAACTTAAATATACATTTTAGACAGTCTGCCCTGTCTGTATAGTGCCAACTGTATAGAACTCAGAAAGGAAGCATAATTCTTCAATCAGAAATATTAAATAACAAATGTATTAGTATTTTTTCTACAATGAATTATGCATCTTTACATAGTAAAAATAAAAAATACGTTATCTTAATGGCTGGCACAAGAATTCCTTTTAGGAGAAAGCTATCTAACGAAAAAGACTTGAAAGCCATTTGGGATACAAATGAGTTCCGAGTGAATGGGTAGAAAGGCAACAGAGAGCTTTACTAACTACATTTAAAAAAATTTGAGAGGAATATGGTCCTGAGAGAAAGGGGAAATGGGAAAGAAAGAAAAGTGAGTGAGAAGTCATTAAGACACGGAGAATGAGAAAAACCAGTGAGGTGGCATGAGGTTGACACACTCCTTGGAATGAAGTGACCAGGGCAAAATTCATCATAGGAAGAACAAACAAAAATTTAAGACGAGTGACGTCTAGTACTCCACTGAAAATGTTGGTTTTATTAAAGTGCAAACCCTTTCTTTGTGTCCTCATATAGTCAACAAAATCTACTGTACTCAACAATAAGTCTAACTTTTGCAAATACTGAGGAAGGGGTCTGTTTAGATTGATAAACTTCAAAATAAAGACGGTAGGTAGGGCAATAAAGTCCGTAAACTAATCAAATGCAGAGTGGAAGCCTGAGGAACTCCTTTTCCTACTCAATAATTTGTAGAAATATTGAATATGGCTTTTGATGTTCAAGTAGCAAAGAATGGGAAGGGGGTTAAGTTGATCTTATTCTTGTTAAAAGAAAAGTTTCAGCTGAATTAAATTTAAAGGAGTTTAGTTGAGCAATGAACAATTTGCTAATTGGGCAGCCCCCAGAATCACAGCTGATTCAGAGAGACTCCTTTGCAGCCACGTGATGGAACAAGATTTCTAGAAAAAAATTAAGGGAAATGATGTACAGAAATGGGAAGTGAGGTACACAGCTGGATTGGTTACCGGTTGGCGTTTGCCTTATTTGAACCTGGTTTGAACAGTTGGCTACATTTGGCCAAAACTCAGTGACTGGCAAAGGTGTGGGCTGAAGTCGGCTTACATCTCTACTTGTTATAGTTCATGATACACAGAAAAACCTTGAGGCCGAACTTATATAACGAGGCAGCCTCAGGCTAAACTTGATTAACATCCTGAAGGGTCAGATAGAACTTAGATAATACATACTAGTGAGAGGTGACAGCGTACTGGCAGTCCTCACAGCCCTCCCTGTCTGTCGGCACCTCCTCTGCCTGGGCTCCCACTTTGGCGGCACTTGAGGAGCCCTTCAGCCACCGCTGCACTGGCGCCCTCAGCTTGCAGGGAGGTGTGGAGGGAGAGGCGCGAGCGGGAACCGGGGCTGCGCGCGGCGCTTGCGGCCAGCTGGAGTTCCGGGTGGGCGTGGGCTTGGCGGGCCCCGCACTTGGAGCGCCTACCGGCCCCTGGTAATGACCGGCTTTGCACCTGGGCCAGCGGCTGCGGAGGGTGTACTGGGTCCCCCAGCAGTGCCGGCCACCGGCGCTGCGCTCAATTTCTCTCGGGCCTTAGCTACCTTCCCGCGGGGCAGGGCTTGGGACCTGCAGCCCGCCATGCCTGAGCCTCCCACCCCCTCCGTGGGCTCCTGTGCGGCCAGAGCCTCCCCGACGAGCGCCACCCCCTGCTCCACGGCGCCCAGTCCCATCGACCACCCAAGGGCTGAGGAGTGCGGGCGCACAGCGCGGGACTGACAGGCAGCTCCACCTGCAGCCCAGGTGCAGGATCCACTGGGTGAAGCCAGCTGGGCTCCTGAGTCTGGTGGGTACTTGGAGAACCTTTGTGTCTAGCTCAGGGATTGTAAATACACCAATCAGCACCCTGTGTCTAGCTCAGGGTTTGTGAGTGCACCAATGGATACTCTGTATCTAGCTACTCTGGTGGGGCCTTGGAAAACCTTTGTGTCCATACTCTGTATCTAACTAATCTGGTGGAAATTTGGAGAACCTTTTTGTCTAGCTCAGGGATTGTAAACGCACCAATCAGCACCCTGTGTCTAGCTCAGGGTTTGTGAATGCACCAATCGACACTCTGTATCTAGCTACTCTGGTGGGGCCTTGGAGAACCTTTGTGTGGACGCTCTGTATCTAGCTAATCTAGTGGGGACGTGGAGAACCTTTGTGTCTAGCTCAGGGATTGTAAACGCACCAATCAGTGCCCTGTCAAAACAGACCACTCGGCTCTCTGTAAAGTGGACCAATCAACAGGATGTGGGTGGGGCCAGATAAGAGAATAAAAGCAGGCTGCCCAAGCCAGCAGTGGCAACCTGCTCGGGTCGCCTTCCACTCTTTGGAAGCTTTGTTTTTTCACTCTTTGCAATAACTCTTGCTGCTGCTGCTGCTGCTGCTGCTTACTCTTTGGGTCCACACTGCCTTTATGAGCTGTAACACTCACCGCGAAGGTCTGCAGCTTCACTCCTGAAGCCAGCGAGACCACGAACCAAACAGAAGGAAGAAACTCCGAACATATCCAAGCATCAGAAGGAAAGAACTCCGGACACGCCACCTTTAAGAACTGTAACACTCACCGCGAGGGTCCACGGCTTCATTCTTGAAGTCAGTGAGACCAAGAACCCACTGATTCCGGGTACACTAGGTTGCAGCTATACCACAAACAACAGACTATACACTGCCTGTGATTAAAGAAGGGGTACTGAAGTTTATATATCCTTAATAGCTAACTTCCTTGTCTGAACTCACCACGTAAAAGGGGGCAATATATTATTGCATGCCACAAGCTGACCAGGCTTCCCCAGGAAACAGATTTTGAGACTCAGATTTGCTTTCAGAAGTTTTATTAGGGAGTGCTCTTAGCCATAACACAGTGGAGTTGGAGGCGAGGACAAGGCAGGCAGGATTAGGTAGGAGGAGAGTGACTGGGCTCTGGTGGTAACCGAAGCCTCGGCAGATCCCACAGGATGCTATGAGGCTAGAATGCCCTGAAGAGATGTGCTGAATGGAGGCAAGGGTTCAGGTCTTTGCATCCTCACATAGATCAGTCCCTGGATTCAGGCTGCTCCTTGGGAGTATTCTTTGTGCAAATTAGCTTCCTACCAAAGAGCAATCCCTGGGGAGCAACTGGTAGGTAAGCCTCAGAGGACTGTGAGAGCCTCCATCTTGAAGAGGGGGATCTGGGCTCAGAGTTCGGCAAACCTGTGAGTGTTTTCTCTGTAACAGTAGCAGCAGTTGCTGAGACTAGTGTTGCACTGTGCTGCGTGCTGTAATGGTGCTCACAGTCCAATAGGGGGAGATAGATGTGTAGAAACAAAGAGAAAATAAAGCAGCGGTGTAATTCACAACAGACAAAACCTGGATGGCAAAAATGTCCATCAACTGGAGAATATTTAAACAATATGGTACATCCATGCAATGGAATACTACTCATCAATTAAAAGAAAGAAGTACTGAAATATGTACAGCTGAGATGAGCTTGAAAAACTTGCTCAGTGGAAGAAACCAGACATGCAGAGCACATATCATATATATGATTCCATTTATGTAAAATGTTCAGAGAAGGTAAATCTTACGGAAACAGAAAGGAGGTTAGTGCTTGCATAGGGTTGGGGGTGGGAATGGGGAGGGACTGTATATGAACATGAAATTTCTTTCTTGAGTGATGGACATGTTTTAAAATTAGATTGTGATGATAGTTGTAAAATTCTTGTAAATATACTAAAAGTTATTGAACTGTATACTTAAAACAGGTGATTTTACATTATGTAAATTATTCCTCATTAAAGCTGTTAATAAAAAATGAGAGCGCTTTTAAAATATATGGGAGAGACACGTTTAGTTAGACTGGAGTGAGGGATATAGTTAAAGATGAAAGAATGAAGTCCCCCTGATAAAAGTTTTTGAGAAGCAATATTTGTTTTCAATATAGAGAGGGCTGGAAGAGGGAATAGTATCTGCAAAAGCATAAAGGAAGATGTAGTGCAGGAAATTCTTAGAATGTCTTTGAGTGTGAGGGCTAGAAGGGATGAAGAGCAGCTGGCATGTGATTAGTACTTGGAAGCCACTTCATAAAGGATATTTTATGCCATGGGAAAAAAGCTGAAATTTCTCATTTTCAGGCCTTTGTGCAAGCCTGTTTCTATACCTGAATGCCCTTTCCCTGTTTTTGTTGTTTTAATGCTTTGCTCTTTCCCATGATTCAGGCATCAGCTTAGAAATAACCTTTTCCACGGTGTTTTCCCTGATCACTTTATCTCAAAAGGTTCTGCTCTCTGTTCATCATTTTTCTCCATTAAAACAACACGACACACTGCTTGTTCATTTATTTTTGTTTCCCTCTTTTCAGTGTCTCATAGGCAGGGAGAACTCAGTCTGTTTCACTCCCAGAGTTACCACACTAAGAATTCAACCTTGACTTTCCCACTTTTTAGCGTGTAACCTAGGGACATCTAACTTGACCCACTGACTTTCAGCTTTTTCTTCTGCAAAATCTGGTGGGCTTGATATTTATGCATTTTTTAGCCATAGTGTGAAGACTTTTATAATAGATGTAAAAATGCTTTGTAAATGTTAAAGCTCCCTAAAAACTTATTGGATTATTATAACTAGTGAATAAGGTATTGTTAGTAATAGTTATTAGTAATTTATTAAAAGTTATCTTACTGTGTGAATTTATTGAATTATGATAATTGCATAATAAATAAGGTATTATTAATAAATAGTAAATAGCACGTTAAAGTATTTAAGATTCAGGGTATATTTTATGCACATCAGTTATTCCTCTGACTTGCATCTTACTAACATCCTCTGATATATAAAGATTATTTGTTTTCATACCAGTGACTCCGATGAGCTGTGATTTAGAGAGGCTTGTGTTTGCTTTTTATATTTTCCTACTTCTTGTTCCTTCATATCAAGCTTATTAAAATCGTATATAAACTATAAGTTAAAAGACCTTCAACGGGTTCTCTTATGGGTAGAAAGCATCATTTAAAAAATATATTTATAGTTAAATAGCACTGAACAAGAAAATTGTGAAACAACAGTGACTTAGATGTGGATCCTATATGTAAGGAGTTTGTATTCTAGAAAGAATGATAAGCTAAAAAAATTAGAATGGAAGATAGAAAGAGAAAAGTACCACATGAGAGATGCAAATGAAATACAATACGCATTTGGATGAGGAAGAAAGTATTATTAACTAGAGTGAACAGGGAGCACTTCAGTTAAGTGTCAGCGTTTAGAGTGACACTTAGATGTAGCCTAGTTTTCCACTAGGAAGAGTGACATGGGTGTGGTTAAGGAGGCATCCCAGGCGGCAGAAATAGCATAAGCTATAAGGTGTGAGATCTCTGTCCAGACATATTTGTACCCAGTTGGCTAGGAACATGGCAGATAGAAATAAAGATAAATATTTTAAGAAATAAAAAAAGAGACTAATGAATTGTTCTGTAGGGAGCCAACCAATGAATTAGGGGCAGCATTTAAAATGGAGTGCCTCATTCAACTGACAAGCATGTATTGAGTGTCTAATTTATGCTCTGCAGAAGCCAGATTGCCCTAGTTGTGTGTATTAATTACATTGTATGAGCTCTGCGGAAGTTACATAGCATGAAAAAGACACAGATGTTGTATAATATATAAGAAGATTAGACTTTATAAAATGGAGAAAAAGATGGGCAAACACATCTCCATAGACAGCGGTACACCATCCTTTGAACAACTCAGAGAAATGTATGTGTTTTGGATTAAATTCTTGAAACGCAATGCTACTCTTAAGAGTCCCATACCCTTTTTTTTTTTGAGACGGAGTTTCGCTATTGTAGCCCAGGCTGGAGTGCAATGGCATGATCTCAGCTCACTGCAACCTCCACCTCCCAGATTCAAGCGACTCTCCTGCCTCAGCCTCCCGAGTAGCTGGGATTACAGGCTTGCGCCTCTATGCCCGGCTAATTTTTGTATTTTTAGTAGAGACGGGGTTTCACTATGTTGGCGAGGCTAGCCTCGAACTCCTGACCTCAGGCGATCCACCGGCCTCAGCCTCCCAAAGTGCTGGGATTACAGGTGTGAGCCACTGTGCCTGGCCCCCATACCCTTTTTTGAAAAGCTAACAGTTTCTTCTTTTGCTTTTGTTTCATTTTTTTTTAAGTTATCCATGGGTCAGCATCTGGCTATCTAGCACTTTTCAATAGGAAGAACAGCCAGTTTGAATATTTCGAATTCATTAATAAATAAAGAAAATTGAGGCTTCCATTTAGACTTTAAGAATAACATAGGCTTGTAAAATTGCATTAAAATGGATTTATTTTAGGGAATGCTTTTAGGCTTTTTAACTATTACCTTTTCTATGTTCAGTTCAGAAGAAATACTGGTATTTTTTCAATTAGTGTTTTAGACCAAATACTGTTTCTACTTTTTACAAACATTTTTTTCCCTTTGAAGTTGAAGTTTGAAATAGAATTTATAACAAAATGTGCAAAAATTTCTGTCATATTTTTCCAAACATCATCTTTATATATTCAAATTTAAAAAGCTCCTCCACTTTTCCACTTAAAAATAAACATGCACACACACGCACACACACACAATTTTCTTGGCTTTGGGCTATTCTCTTAACATAGTCAGATATTTGATTAGAAGTCAGCTCATTGAATATTCCTTTTCTTTTTATTTTGAGACTCTTTTACCTTTGGTTATATAATTGATTTTCATTAATAAAAGTAAGATATCCAGGGCTTCCAAAATATAGCTTCAGGAATTCATAGATGGGCGGAACACAGTTCCTGGTGCACCTTGAATGTAGAATATGGACAAAATAATGTTAAGCCATGGGGCTGGAGCGGACCTGTGCTGGAGTTAGCTAATAAGGGCTTTATGTGCCAAGACATAGAATATTTTGAAAAGAGCCACTGAAACATTTTTAGTAATTGAGTGATCTGGTAAAGTTTGAATTTCAGAAAGATCACTTTGATGCCAAGGTAAATGAGAATAGGATGAGAATAATAGATGGGGTTGGAAATAGAAAGAAACTTGATACAAGGAGAACATTTAGAAATCTGTTGACATTATGCAAGTGAGATTTGATGGTATCCTGAACTGAAATAATGGTAGTGGAAAACTATTTAGGAAGTACAGTTAACATAACTTTGTTGCTAGTTAGATGGGCCAGGAGTAAAGAGTGAGTATATCTAAGATGTCTTGTAGGTTTCTGAATTTAGTGAAAATAATTATTTTTAATTAATTAGGATACAAGAAGGCAGTTGATGGGAGGGAAGATGCTTGGCTCAGGAATTCCCTAACCCGGCCATAAGCAATGAGGTTATTATTAATGAAGATGATAAATTTGATCAAAAATTGAAAGTTAGTTTAATGACGATGCCCATGTCATCACTAGGGTGATAGGAGCCTTCTCCAAGGGAAGGTTTGGACAAAAGAGGTCTAAGAAGGGTTCCATAGGACAGATTGGACAAAGAAGAGCCACCGTTTTAGTGGGAGAAAACAGACAAGAGAGGGCTCAAACAGGTACCATGAGGGACATTCAGCAAGGGAGGGTTCAGTAGAATTCCAGTAATTGAACCTCAATTTTATCTAGCTCGATCTTCTGCTCCTAGGATGCATGAAAGTATCTCTACTCCAAACATCTCTCTGTCCCATAAATGTTGCCTTGTGGTATCTATGGAGCCACTGGTGATTTCAAATCATTTCATAGTAATCTTTTTCCTGCAGCTATCCAACTGTGAAAAGTATTAGTAACCTCAAGTTTGGCTCTTAGGGCATAGTGCTTGTCGCTGATCTGGTTTGAAGTGTGTTGTCTTGTCCTGCCTTATTTTCTCATCAGTGCATAGCCAAAAGATATTTAATGTTAAATGTTACAGAGAAACAATTTTCATGAATTTTATATAAACCATTAACCACAAACAGGTTAATATGTCATCCTCTCTATTCTCCTCAAAAACAATAAAGGTAATAAATATAGTTTAGAACACACCAGGTTGGGGATGATTATGGAATATTTGAATGGAGATGGTTAGTAGGCAGCTGAATATTTAGGTCTGACAGTGAGAAGAGTATAGGAAAGCATTTGAGAATCATTGGTTTATGACAAAGAATGAAAGCTCTGTGTATTGATGCCTAGCTTGATGACTGCCTGGGAATATAGAACATAATGAAGAAGGTGAAAAATATGCATATATTCATATCTATAGTAACATGGATAAAGATTTATGTCTATAAATAGACATGACAGATACAGAAAAACAACAGAGGTTAATCAAGGAGGGATATTAAATTTGTGGTTTTCAAGCCTCTACTATGAATATTTTGGGGCTGATATTAAAACTCATAGCTTTGGCCACTCTTACACATTAATAACTGAGTTCCAACAGTCAGTGACATGATCCCCGTGTCATCGTTATGAATTAAAAAGAAGAGTGTAGGGAAATAAGGTGACCAAATCCAAGTTATATAAGTAAAATTGTGATATCTTTTTCTTTCTTTTCATTGTCACTGTCCATCCCCTACTCAATACGTTTAGGTAATAAATTACTTAGCCTTAACTGGATTATTAGTAATTAAGGCTAAGTAACTTAAAAGACTCCAAGAAGCATTTCTAACCTTGATTTTCTATGAACTTAGCAAACATCAAGCATCTATTATTTGCCAAATACTGTTAGACCCTAGCTATAGAGTGCTGCATAAGCCAGATATATCTCTACTCTCACAGATTTTTAAGAAAGTAGAAAATACAGACATTGGACAAAGAACTCCCATCATGGTGAAAATTGTGGAAGGGGAAATATAGAGTAATATAGCACTCATATCCTGAGGATCTAATATGGAATTTAGAAATTCTTTGCACTATCATCATTTTTTTAAGACTTATATTCTCAGTAAGAGTTAGCCAAATCACAATGGAAAGAATGGTAATCTGGGGTCAGAGTTCAAAAGGACTAAACATTAAAGAACAAAGATGAGACTGAGAGAAAATAGTAGAAGCTGAGGCTCGAGAATCAGTACTAGGAGTCAGGGGGGTCTCCTAAGACATGTTTAGTGTTTTGGGCTTTAAGAACTATGAAAAACCCGCTGCAAAGCTTTAAGCTTTGCAAGCAATTGACCAAAACAGCGTTATGGTTGTAGTGTGGAAAACTGATTGGAAGCAGGATTTCTACAGCCATGACTGTTAAGGGGATGCTTAAGGAATCCAGATGTGATTTCATGGTGACCTCCATTATGTTTTGGGGAATGTAGATGAAGAGAAGTTAAACAGATGAAAAAGATACCTTGAATGGAGAATTAGCAGGACACTATTATGGATTGTATGTGAATTCCTTGATGTTTTATTCATTAGTATTTTCTTACTTTGTCTCATACTTTTAATGCTGACAAAAAAGAGATTTCCAACATGGCTGGAAAGATGGACCTATGCTTCTTCCAATTTTAAGAATTCCTACTTTCATATTTTGGAAGTGCAGTGATAATCTTGATTTATTAGAATAGCACCATAGCTAGGCTGAGACCCAAAAGTAGATCTTCATTTAGACACCCACGCATTTCTCAGGTTATATATAACCTGATGTTTCAGGGCCTTAACCTAACAAGTACCTTACACATTTACAATTTAATTTCAAGGGACACCAGATTAGACCATATGTTAATCAATCTTCACGCTGCTGATAAAGACATACCTGAGTCTGGATAATTTATAAAGAAAAAGGGGTTTAATGGACTTACTGTTCAACGTAGCTTGGGGAGGGCTCACAATCATGGTGAAAGGCAAAAGGCACATCTTACAGGGAAGCTGACGAGAGAAAATGAGAGGTAAGCAAATGGGGAAACCACTTATAAAATCATCAGATCTCCTGAGACTTAGTCACTACCATGAGAACAGTATGGGGGAAACCACCCCAATGATTCAGTTATCTCCCATTTGGTCCCTCCCACAACACGTGGGAATTAAATACAATTCAAGATGAGATTTGGGTGGGGACACAGCCAAACCATATCAGAGCAGAAGCAATCTGCCTTACCCCACTGTTGGAGGAACCATACAAATCTGGCATTTGAGGGACACTAAATTAATGATATTTTCTCTAGGAAAAATGGCTTTATACAAAGAAGGATGAGCACAACTCAAACATGATAAATACCTATTTTAGCTAAGTGATCTTTCATTTTGTTCTTCATGAATATATTCTATATTATATACTGTCCAGATATTAACATGAAAGATCCATAACTTATGTGTGCCAATGATGCATGGAAACTATTAAGGTTTCTCATGAGTGCAAGAAATATCATCATCTTTCACAGTGAAAAATTGCATTTCCATGCTCAGAAGTGTTACACATTAGAGTAGATATGTTTGGCATGCTTTTGAATGAGTTAGGAGTGTCAGATCAAGTTCCCACTCTGAATTCTGTGGGATTACACAAACATATTTAGATTTCCTTTTAATATTTGCTCTTTAGTTCATTGACTTTTTATACAGTAGAATGAGCTGTTTAGAATGTGAGTGGTCCTGAGGCTACACACCTGAGAAGTTACCTGCATATTAATATGAGTTCCTTTTCAGGAAAAAAAATAACCTTGACCTTCTGAATCATGCCTATTGAGGAAGGCTATGGATCATGAATTCCTAGTCTATTCATATTAATAAGCTGTGTGCAGACAAAACCATATTCATTTGCATAAGCTTCTTCTCTCTGTAGCCCATGAAATTAACATTGTTTAATGGCTGGAAATAAGATCACCTTTAGCTGTATGAGTCATACTCTTATCTCAAAAGGGAAAGATAAACAGGTCTTGACTCAATAAGCAGAAAACTGTTTTAAATTTCAAGTACTTTTATTAGGCAACCAGTGTGAGCTCAAGTGACAAAAGCAGTGTCATCTCTAGATGAGTGTAGGATTCTAATGCAAATCATAGAATTTAAGCCCCTTCTCACCTGTCATCTTTGACCACCATCTCATCCAATAATTTTTTAACCCAACACTTATGTAATAAATATTGTAATTGTTCCTAGGACCTCCCTCCAAAGGCCTCACAGTCTATAATGGGAAGGGAATGATCAACTTTGTTCTAGGAGCTTTGGGAAAAGTTTCACAGAGAAGGTGACATTTGCATTGGACTTTGAAGAATGTGTAGGAGTTCTCAGGTTTAGGAGTAGAGCAATTCAGGTAGAAGAATGAATATATTATGAAAGGAGCTTAGTATTTTGAAGAAAGAACAAGAAGTGTGATGCAGGGCTGGCTATATAATTTGCAAAGCTCAGTGAAAATATAAAAATGCCAGCCCCTTTGTTTAAAAAATGCAGGAGAAATTCTGTTAAAACTTTTATATTTTTTTCATGTTTCATGTTTATCTGGAGTATCAGTCCAATTTTTTGAATATATTTTCTTAGTGAAAGACTTTTTCCTACAGGTATATCTGTAGTGTTGGTTAATCCCTTATTTGCTATTTAGCATCTTCCTATGTAAAAAACCTAAACATTCAAATTATTAGTTTAAATTTTCCCATTCGTCTTTATACTGTGTCATGCAAGTTTTAAATGCAAATATAAGAGCATTTAAGTCATAAGCCAAAATTATACAGTTATTTCATGGAAAATACATACATATGTATTTTATTCTTACATAAGAGTGGAAATTCTATACAAAACTAATGCAACAGTTTCTATTTCACATATTGATATGTGCATATTATATCAACACTCTCCACCTTCAGCTTACTGACGAGTAGAAAGAACTGAAAGGAAAAAGAACTATAGGTTGTCTTATCTTTCCCTTCCTTCTATGTCATCATGTTAAATAAGTAGCTGCTTAATATAGGGAAGTAACATGAATAAAAAAAGATATGACAAGATTACTTGATCATTTGTGTTTTTTAGAATGACATTAGCATATTTCTGCATTCAATGGAAGTTCTTGCTAACACAAAAAGTGTAGGCTCTGAAGTCTTTTAAAGAAACCACTTACTTAGCTTTAGTTGTCACAAATATATTGTATTTGATTAGAGTGCTGCTGAACTTTCATGCATTGTGGGTCCATGGAATTCTGTGTTCATGGGGCATCACAAACATTTGCAGAGGCAGCAGCAATGAACTTCAGACATCCATAGTGTGCCTGTCTCCTCTGCTCATGTATGTGCTCCATTATTCCACTAGACTTCATTTCCAAAACACATATTCAAAGGCAGAATTATGATTTTTTATTATACTTTAAGTTTTAGGGTACATGTGCACCACGTGCAGGTTAGTTACATATGTATACATGTGCCATGTTGGTGTGCTGTACCCATTAACTCATCATTTAACAGTAGGTATATCTCCTAATGCTATTCCTCCCCTCTCCCCCCAACCTACAACAAGTCCCAGTGTGTGATGTTCCCCTTACTGTGTTTATGTGTTCTCATTGTTCAGTTCCCACCTATGAGTGAGAACATGCAGTGTTTGGTTTTTTGTCCTTGTGATAGTTTGCTGAGAATGATGGTTTCCAGCTTCATCCATGTCCCTACAAAGGACATGAACTCATCATTTTTTATGGCTGCATAGTATTCCATGGGGTATATGTGCCACATTTTCTTTATCCAGTCTATCATTGTTGGACATTTAGGTTGGTTCCAAGTCTTTGCTATTGTGAATAGTGCCGCAATAAACATATGTGTGCATGTCTCTTTATAACAGCATGATATATAATCCTTTGGGTATATACCCAGTAATGGGATGGCTGGGTCAAATGGTATTTCTAGTTCTAGATCCCTGAGGAATTGCCACACCATCTTCCACAATGG
The DNA here is from genome assembly GCF_028878055.3 of Symphalangus syndactylus. Classification (NCBI taxonomy): domain Eukaryota; kingdom Metazoa; phylum Chordata; class Mammalia; order Primates; family Hylobatidae; genus Symphalangus; species Symphalangus syndactylus. The sequence continues at coordinate 23,114,495 of NC_072441.2, forward strand.
TTGAACTAGTTTACAGTCCCACCAACAGTGTAAAAGTGTTCCTGTTTCTCCACATCCTCTCCAGCACCTGTTGTTTCCTGACTTTTTAATGATGGCCATTCTAACTGGTGTGAGATGGTATCTCATTGTGGTTTTGATTTGCATTTCTCTGGTGGCGAGTGATGATGAGCATTTTTTCACCTGTCTTTTGGCTGCATAAATGTCTTCTTTTGAGAAGTGGCTGTTCATATCCTTCACCCACTTGTTGATGGTGTTGTTTGCTTTTTTCTTGTAAATTTGTTTGAGTTCATTGTAGATTCTGGATATTAGCCCTTTGTCAGATGAGTAGATTGCAAAAATTTTCTCCCATTCTGTATGTTGCCTGTTCACGCTGATGGTAGTTTCTTTTGCTGTGCAGAAGCTCTTTAGTTTAATTAGATCCCATTTGTCAATTTTGGCTTCTGTTGCCATTGCTTTTGGTGTTTTAGACATGAAGTCCTTGCCCATGCCTATGTCCTGAATGGTATTGCCTAGGTTTTCTTCTAGAGTTTTTACGGTTTTAGGTCTAACATTTAAGTCTTTAATCCATCTTGAATTAATTGTTGTATAAGGTGTAAGGAAGGGATCCAGTTTCAGCTTTCTACATATGGCTAGCCAGTTTTCCCAGCACCATTTATTAAATAGGGAATCCTTTCCCCATTTCTTGTTTTTGTCAGGTTTGTCAAAGATCAGATGGTTGTAGATATGCAGCATTATTTCTGAGGGCTCCATTCTGTTCCATTGGTCTATATCTCTGTTTTCGTACCAGTTCCATGCTGTTTTGGTTACTGTAGCCTTGTAGTATAGTTTGAAGTCAGGTAGCGTGATGCCTCCAGCTTTGCTCTTTTGGCTTAGGATTGACTTGGCGATGTGGGCTCTTCTTTGGTTCGATATGAACTTTCAAGTAGTTTTTTCCAATTCTGTGAAGAAAGTCATTGGTAGCTTGATGGGGATGGCATTGAATCTATAAATTACCTTGGGCAGTATGGCCATTTTCACGATATTGATTCTTCCAACCCATGAGCATGGAATGTTCTTCCATTTGTTTATATCCTCTTTTATTTCATTGAGCACTGGTTTGTAGTTCTCCTTGAAGAGGTCCTTCACATCCCTTGTAAGTTGGATTCCTAGGTATTTTATTCTCTTTGAAGCAATTGTGAATGGGGGTTCACTCATCATTTGGCTCTGTGTCTGTTACTGGTGTATAAGAATGCTTGTGATTTTTGCACATTGATTTTGCATCTTGAAACTTTGCTGAAGTTGCCTATCAGCTTAATGAGATTTTGGGCTCAGACGATGGGGTTTTCTAGATATACAATCATGTTATCTGCAAACAGGGACAATTTGACTTCCTCTTTTCCTAATTGAATACCCTTTATTTCCTTCCCCTGCCTGATTGCCCTGGCCAGAACTTCCAGCACTATGTTGAATAGGAGTGGTGAGAGAGGGCATCCCTGTCTTGTGCCAATTTTCAAAGGGAATGCTTCCAGTTTTTCCCATTCAGTATGATATTGGCTGTGGGTTTGTCATAGATAGCTCTTATTATTTTGGGATACATCCCACCAATACCTAATTTATTGAGAGTTTTTAGCATGAAGTGCTGTTGAATTTTGTCAAAGGCCTTTTCTGCATCAATTGAGATAATCATATGTTTTTTGTCATTGGTTCTGTTTATATGCTGGATTATGTTTATTGATTTGCATATGTTGAACCAGCCTTGCATCCCAGGGATGAAGCCCACTTGATCATGTTGTATAAGCTTTTTGATGTGCTGCTGGATTTGGTTTGCCAGTATTTTATTGAGAATTTTTGCATCTATGTTCATCAGAGATATTGGTCTAAAATTCTCTTTTTTTGTTGTGTCTCTGGCTGGCTTTGGTATCAGGATGATGCTGGTATCATAAAATGTGTTAGGGAGGATTCCCTCTTTTTCTATTGATTGGAATAGTTTCCGAAGGAATGATACCAGCTCCTCCTTGTACCTCTGGTAGAATTCGGCTGTGAATCCATCTGGTCCTGGACGTTTTTTGGTTGGTAAGCTATTAATGATTGCCTCAATTTCAGAGCATGTTATTGGTCTATTCAGAGATTCAACTTCTTCCTGGTTTAGTCTTGGGAGTGTGTTTGTGTCCAGGAATTTATCCATTTCTTCTAGATTTTCTAGTCTATCTGCATAGAGGTGTTTATAGTATTCTCTAATGGTAGTTTGTATTTCTGTGGGATCAGTGGTGATATCCCCTTTATCATTTTTTATTGCGTCTGTTTGATTCTTCTCTCTTTTCTTCTTTATTAGTCTTGCTAGCAGTCTATCAATTTTGTCGATCTTTTCAAAAAACTAGCTCCTGGATTCATTGATTTTTTGAAGGGTTTTTTGTGTCTCTATTTCCTTCAGTTCTGCTCTGATCTTAGTTATTTTTTGCCTTCTGCTAGCTTTTGAATGTGTTTTCTCTTGCTTCTGTAGTTCTTTTAATTGTGATGTTAGGGTGTCAATTTTATATCTTTCCTGCTTTCTCTTGTGGGCATTTAGTGCTATGAATTTCACTCTACACACTGCTTTGAATGTGTCCCAGAGACTCTGGTATGTTGTCTTTGTTCTCGTTGGTTTCAAAGAACATCTTTATTTCTGCCTTCATTTCATTATGTACCCAGTAGTCATTCAGGAGCAGGTTGTTCAGTTTCCATGTAGTTGAGCGGTTTTGAGTGAGTTTCTTAATCCTGAGTCCTAGTTTGATTGCACTGTGGTATGAGAGACTGTTTGTTATAATTTCTGTTCTTTTACATTTGCTGAGGAGTGCTTTACTTCCAACTATGTGGTCAATTTTGGAATACGTGTGGTGTGGTGCTGAAAAGAATGTATATTCTGTTGATTTGGGGTGAGAGTTCTGTAGGTGTCTTTTAGGTCTGCTTGGTGCAGAGCTGAGTTCAAGTCCTGGATATCCTTTTTAACTTTCTGTCTTGTTGATCTGTCTAATGTTGACAGTGGGGTGTTAAAGTCTCCCATTATTATTGTGTGGGAGTCTAACTCTCTTTGTAGGTCTCTAAGGACTTGCTTTATGAATCTGAGTGCTCCTGTATTGGGTGCATATATATTGAGGATAGTTAGCTCTTCTTGTTGAATTGATCCCTTTTTACCATTATGTAATGGCCTTCTTTGTCTCTTTTGATCTTTGTTTGTTTAAAGTCTATTTTATCAGAGACTACGATTGCAACCCCTGCAAAGGCAGAATTATTAAGAATTTCAAGACAGCAATAATACAGCTTTAAACCAAGTAAGAGATGCTTCTGAGGACATAATCCTGAACATCTCTCCAGGTTGAACAATCATGATGCCAGCCATAGTGTGATAACTATAGTATGCATGAAGTAGAAATTTAGAATCTACAATGAAGATAGATGGAGCCGAAATTGTAAATGACCATATATAACAAGGTATGGACTTTGGAATTGATACTTTTTGATATAAGGAAGCAAATTTTTTTTTTACATCGGGAAATGTTTAGGTTTTACAAAGCTAACTTTGTAGAAGCGTGTTTAGGTTTTACAAAGATAACTTTGGAGGCAATGTGGTAAATGAATTGGAATGGTAGCAGAGATAGTTGGGAAATGAACAATGCCAGTGACCAAAAGACTGTGAGGTGGAGATACAAAATTTTATATGGGTGATAGTTCTGAGAGGGAGAGAAAGAATCCTTAATATTTGGTGCCTGAATTTAGGAATAAAGTAGAGGGAGAAGCGTATGAATAAAACTGGTTTTTGAACTAAGATTAGCACTTAATTTTCAACCTCCATATCACACCCTGCAACTCCAAGTCTCCTAAATTATAAACAATAAATATTTAGTATTATATGTATTCTACTCCTTTCAAATTCTTTTAAAAAAATAGATGACAAGTGCTTAGATTATATGGTAGCACTTACTTTGTGAGAACTCCCTTTGCCCTGACCAGGGAATATAACTGAGCTCACTGAGGTTTTTCAAAATGGGTAAATCAAGAATGCCATTGCTACTCTGAGCTCAAAAATAGGTGATACATATTTGGAATACCAAGGGCAATGACCTCTTCATATTCCAAAAGCCAGCAGATATACTAGATATGCAAAGCAACAATTGAAATCCATGGTTTCATGTAGTTCACTGATAATGTGTGTCTCTCTGAAGACATATCAAATTTAAAAAAATTTCATGTCTTGAGCCAATTATTGAGAATGAGAAATATTCCAGCTGCCAGGATTCACACTCTTCTAGCTGGGGGTGAGAATGTGTTACTCAGTCATTTGATAGTTTACCTCAAAGAAAGTGTTAATTGAAAAGGTGACTTACTCAATGTTTTATTTAATTAGCCAAGATGCTTTCCTGGGACTTTTTTTGGCTATTATTTAGTTTAAGGCAGTCTGTAAAATGTTATCTTTTAAAAGATAGAATTCTGGGAAAGTGATGGAGTAAGAAGTATCAGAAATTTGTCTCTCCACCCAGACAACAATTGTATTTGCATAATTTGTCTAATGTAATTATTTTGGAGATCTGGAGCCTATTAAAAGCTTGCAAATTTCAGAGGAAAGCTTGGACAGTAAATTGTAGTTAATTTTGATTAATTTTCTCTCTTAGCACAGTAGTAGCTACCTATCCCCTCCAACCTGGTGGCAGATAGCTGTGCACACGTTCCAGGAACAGCTTGAAAGAGACAGGGTGAGCAAAAACACCTTGTCCTCCAAATATTGGGTATCTGTTGTTTGGTTAATGACTGCTGCTTCTGATCATGGAAGTGCACATAAAGATGCAGGGAGCTATTGTTTTTGCACCTTCCTCCATTGTTGCATGCCCCTTCCTCTCTGGGGATTTAAGGGTCCAGCACCCTTCTCTCCTCTCACCCTTATTTTTCTCTTTTTCCCCTTCAGAAGTCAAAAATTAAAGACTAAAACATTCAAAGGTAATTACATGTATGAAGGAAATTAGAAAGTGGCCATGCATGCCCAGGGAAAGAAACAGGCTCAGATATATTTGAACAATCCTGATCCTTGGCACAGTCACAGCCTACAACAATGAAAAAATATATACTTAAAGATATTCAGAGATCTAAAGGAAGATGTGGAGAAAGTCAAGAAAACTTGGTATGAAGAAAATGAAAATATCAAAGAAGAGATAGAAAACCTAAAAGGAAACAAAATAATTGTGAAGCTGAGTAGTACAACTGAAATAAAAAAATTACTAGAAGGACTAAAAGGCAGATGTGAGTAGGCAGAAGAAAGAAATGGGTGAACATGAATATAAGAAAATAGAAATTACTGAATCTGAGGAGCAGAACAAAAAAAAAAGATTGACAAAAAGTGAACAGGGCCTGAGGTACCTGTGGGACACCACCAACTGGACCAACACATACATTGTAGCTGACAAAAAATAAGAGAGAGAAAGGGGCAAAGAGGATATTTGAAGAAATTATGGCTGTAAACTTTTGAAATGTGATGCCAGACAGGAATAAGAACATTCAAGAAACTCAATGAGCTCCAAGTAAGATAACCTCAAGGCGATCTGCACTGAGATAGATAATAATCAAACTTTTGACAGACAAAGATAAAGAGAGAATCTTGAAAGCAATGAAAGGGAAATGGCTTGTCATATACAAGGGATACTCAATAAGAATATCAGAGATTTCTCACCAGAGAATTTGGAAGCCAGAAGGCTGTAGACTGATATGTTCAATCTGTAAAAAGTAAAAAGAATGTCAACTAAAAATCTTACACCTGGAAAAAGTGTACTTCAAAAGTGAGGGAGAAATTATAGCATTCCCAACAGTACAAAAGCCAGGGTGTTTGTAACCATGAGAACTTTGCTGCAGGAAATTATCAAGGGAGTCTTGCAGGATAAAATGAAAGGTCACTACACAGTGACTTGAAGCTGTGTGAAGAAGTAAAGATCTCAATAAAGGTAAATATATGAACAATTATAAAAGCTAGTGTTAACGTAACAGGAGTTTATTTCTCTAGTTTTTATACAATTTGAGAGAGCAATACATTGCAAAGATTATTAGTCCAAAGCTAATACAGTTAGCTACAGTTTGTTTTCTACATAATTTAAAAGGCTAATGTATTTTTCAAAAATTGACAGTTTGTGTTTTTGGATACACAATGTATAAAGATATAGTGATGTAACTTTGTGATATCAACAACCAAAAGGGTGAGAATGGGGATGTAAAGAAAGAAAATTATTGCGCAATATTTAAGTTAAGCTAATATAAATTCAAATTAGAGTGCTACAAATTTAGGAAGTAAAATATAATCCCCATAGTAACCACAAAGAAAATAGTAGCTGTAGAATATACATGAAGAGAAATGAGAAATAAATGTAAGTGTTCCACTGAAAAAAATCATCTAAACACAAAGAAGACAGTAATGCAGGGGGAAAAAGTGTAAGAAATATGAAAGTCAAATCAAAAATGACAGAATTAAGTTCTTCCTTATAAGCTCTTAAATGTAAATAGATATTAAACTGTCCAATCAAAAGACAGAAATTGGCAGAATGAATTTTAAAAATGATTCAGTTATATGTTATTTGCAAGAGACTCACTTTAGATCCAAATACATGTATAAATTAAAAGTGATAGGATGGAAAAGATATTCCATGCAAATAGTAACTAAAAGACAGAAGGATTGGCTATATTAATATTAGACAAAATAAACTTAGAGAAAAAGAAGGATATTATATGTTAGCAAAATATTCAATACAGCAAAAAGACATACTAACTATAAACACTTATAGTCCTAGGAACATACCACCATAGTTTATGAAGAAAAATGTGGCAGAATTAAAGAGAGAAATAATGCTTGGAGACCTCAATATCCCACCCTTAATAAGAACAACCAGATAGGATTAAAAAGGAGACGACTTGAACAACACAATAAATCAAATAGCTCTCACAGACTTATACAGAACTTTCTATCCAATAACAACAGCATATACATTCTTCTGAAGAGGACATGAGACAATTTCCAGTATAGATCATATGTTAGGCCATAAATTAAGTCCTAATATATTAAAAAAGATATCATACAATTATCTTTTCTGACCATAAGATTGCGAAGTTAGAAATCAATAACAGAAGAAAAACTGGAAAATTTACAAATTTGTTGAAATTGAACATCACACTCTTAAACAACCAATGGATCAAAGAAAAAATCACATGGGAAATTAGAAAATACTTAGAGACTAATGAAAATGAAAAGTAACATACCAAAACTTATATAATGTATTGAAAACAGTGCTAAATCAATGTAAGAAACTAGCAAAAGAAGAAACTAAACCCAAAACTAGCAGAAGGAAGAAAATTATAAAGATTAGAGCAAAGATAAACAAAATAGAGAATAGAAAAGCAATAAAGAAAATAAATGAAACCAAAAGTTGCTTATTTGAAAAAATGAACAAAATTGACAAATTTTTGCTTACAGGAACTATGAAAAAAAGAAAGACTCAAATTACCAAAATCAGAAATGAAAGTGGGAATATTGTCACCAATTCTACAGAAATAGAAACATCTAAAAGTGTATAGTATGAATTACTGTACATCAACAAATTGATATCCTACATAAAATGGACAGTTTCCTAGAAAGAAAAAACCTACTAAATAATAAAGAAACAGAAAATCTGAAAAGACCAAAAGTAAGAAAATAAACAATCTCCTGACAAAGAAAAGCCTTGGACCTGATGGCTTCACTGGTGATTTCTACCAAACATTTAAATAATTAATACCAATCTCTCTCAAACTTTTCCAAAAAATTGAAGAAGAGGAGGTACTTCCTACCTCACTCTATCAGTCAGCATTAGCCTGATACAGAAACTAGACAAGGATGTTACAAGGAAAGGAAACTACAGGTCAATATCCTATATAAATGTTGCAAAAATCCTTAACAAAATACTATTAAATCAAATTAAGAAGAATATTGAAAAGATTACACACCATGACCAAGTGAAATTTATTCCTGAATGTAAGAATGGTGCAACATATGAAAATCAATCAATGTAATACACCATATTAACAGAATGAAGTAACAAAAACAACTCCGCATGATTGATCATATCAATTGAAGCAGAAAAAGTATTTGACAAACTACAACACCCTTTCATGATAAAAGCACTCAATAAACACAGAAGAGAAGGAAACTACCTCAATACAATAAAAGTTGTATATGAAAAACCCATGGCAAACAACAAACTTTTCCTCTAAGATCAGGAACTAGGCAAGGATGCCTATTTCACTACTTCTATTAAACATAATACTGAATCTTTTAGCCAGAGAAAGTGGGCAAGAGAAAGAAACAAAAGCAATTCAAACTGGAAAGACAGAAGTAAAATTATCTCTGTTAACAGATAATATAATCTTATATGTATAAAACCTTAAGATTCCACAAGAAACTTGTAAAAACGAATAAACATATTTATAAAAGTAGCAGAATGTAAAGGCAACAAAGGAAAATCATATGCATTTCTATATACTAACAAGGAACAGTATGAAAAAACTTAAAAAACAATTCTAAATAAAATAGCATTGAAAAAATGTTACGAATTGTTATTAGTCCATTCTCACAATGCTATAAAGAACTACCTGAGACTGAGTAATTTACAAACAAAAAAGGTTTAATTGAGTCACAGTTCCCCATGGCTGGAGAAGCCTCAGGAAACTTACAATCATGGCAGAAGGCAAAAAAAAAAAAAAGTAAGGCATGTCTTCTCATCTCATGGCAGCAGGAGAGAGAGAGAGAGAGAGTGCGAGGGGGGAGTTACTAAACACTTTTAAAGGATCAGATCTCATGAGAACTCACTCACTATCACAAGAACAGGATGGGGGAAACCACCTACATGATCCAACCACATTTCACCAGGTCTCTCCCTTGACATGTGGGGATTACAATTTGAGATGAGATTTGGGTGGGGACACCAAGCCAAACCGTATCAGGAATTAATCAAGGAGGAGAATGACTTGTACAATGAAAACTACAAAACATTGCTGAAATAAATCAAAGACATAAATAAATAAAAACACATCCTGTGTTAATGGATAAGGTTTAATATTGTTAAAATGTCAATACTACCCCCAAACATCTACACATTCAACACAATGTCTTTCAAAATTCAAATGATGTTTTTGCAGAAATTTAAAAAAAAACCTATCCTAAAGTTCATATGGAATCTCAAACAGTAAAGAATACAAAGTGCATTGTTTTGTTTTTATTTGGCAAACTAGAAAATTCACAAATGTATTTTCTTAATAGTGATTGATCTGGTCTGGATCAGCAATAACCCTTGAATACCATTGTTTTCAAACGGCATTAATCAGCTGATATTCAATTTCATTACATTCCAATGAAAACATGCTCTTCTTTTCTATTTTCTTTACTCAGAGTCTTATCTAATTGTCTTAGGAGTAGTAGTCTAGACATTAAAAGAATATCATTCTCCAAAACATACATTCCTTTTATTCAGCTACTTCTAAAATTTTTCCTGTTGTCGAGATGAATTGTCAAAGGTCTAAGCATGGAAATTACTATTCACACTAGGATGATTGTAACACTGTGGTTGTCAGGTATGGCCACAATGCTGCATGACAAACACCCTCCCTCATCCTAATACCTTATAGCAACTAATATTTCTTCTTCTCACTCATAAATCAGTGGGATGTATGGAGTTTTGCTGATCCTGGCTGAATTAGGAAGGACTTGACTCCAGGCTGCAGGTCAGTTCTGGGTCTGCTCCACATGGCTCCATCTGGCATTGAATCAGGAGCAAAGGAGAACTGGGACAGGCTCCTCTTATACCAGATTATAGAAGCTCAAGAGAAGGAGCACAGAATGCCTCTTAAGCCCTCAGCTAGGAACTGGTTCAATGTCAATTCCTCCCCTGTCCTTTTATAAGAGAAATTCACTTGGCCAGGCCCAAAATCAGTTGATCAGGTAAATGTACTCTGACCATAGTGGGAAGCCTTACACAGTCACATGGTAAAGAGCTTGATGTGAAACTTTATTAAAAAATTGAGAACAATAATCCAACATATTTTTGCCCCTTAAGAAGTGATTTAGGTGTATAAAAGGACAATTTCAAATGAGTGTTAAAAACAGGATCTAAAAATTATTCTGGGATAATTGTCTGGGATTGTGCCTAGAATAAATGAATTTGAGGGTAGGGTAGATAATTTAAAGAAAGTTTAGGAGGCATAAATCCACTGGTGCTCAATTCAAGACCCAGTTCAACCGTGCATGTGGGTGATGTTAGGCAGTTTCCATAATCTTTCTGGATTAATTTTCTTGAATTGTGAAAAACATGCAATAACACTTACCCTGCTTATGAGGAAAATATGAGATAATGTACTTGGCCATACTCGGCAAAATCTAAAATGCAAAAGGGGAATTTGATATGATTATCAATTTCATTTAGTTATTTCAAAGTTGTGATTTGAAATTACATAATTGTATAGTTGAGTATGCCATATTTTTACTTCTGGCTTGTTTCAAGAATGACAGATTAGAAAAAGATTAATAAGCCCATGAAAACTTTAGATGCTTAATGCAGAGGTCACAAACTCATGACCTATAGACCATATCTGCTTTGGTTTGGCCCACAGTGTATTTTGCAAACATCTGTATTGATTTTCAATTTTAAGAAATTGGGAGATTTCTCATTGAAATCACAATTTTTAGCTTCTTTTGAAGCATCAGAAGATTAAGCACCATAGACCTACACGCCCACATGGCAACAATCTTCTACAGCTGTACAGCAACATCTTCATTAAGGGGTAGAAACTGTCCAAGTCCCCACATTTTCCATTACCTCTTACTGTACTACCCCTACCCACTTAATTCGTTTCCATTTTCTTTTGGGATCCTTTAAACATGGCTACTATTTAATATGCATAGCTATAAAAGCCAAGAACGAATCAGAAAGAACATCAGTAATAAGGTGCTGAAACAGTGTTGTGGGGCACATCCCAGTGTGATGCCAGGCAGTAGCCCTTCAGGTGCTGGCATATGGGAAAATTCAGAGGCTTTTGGGGATGAGGCCACAGTGGCCACAATGGTGATTGGGACACTCTAGGGGCTCGGGAGTTCATTATTAAGCCATAAAAATTATTTCAGGCTGGGCGCAGTGGCTCACGCCTGTAATCCCAGCACTTTGGGAGGCCGAGGTGGGTGGCTCACTTGAGGTCAGGAGTTTGAGACTAGCCTGGCCAATATGGTGAAATGCTGTCTCGACTAAAAATAAGCCAGGTGTGGTGGCGCACACCTGTAATCCCAGATACTCAGGAGGCTGAGGTATGAGAATCACTTGAACCTGAGAGGCGGAGGTTACAGTGAGCTAAGATAGAGCCACTGCACTCCAGCCTGGGTGACACTGAGACTCTGTCTCAAAAAAAAAAAAAAGAAAAAAGAAAAAATGTATTTCAACATTTTAATAATAGGCATACACCTGTTGTACATATCCTTGAGTATCAGACCTATTGTAAAATTTGCATTTTTATTCTAAAAGACTAAGATATGGATTAGGAATATAAATTATTAACAACCTAAGTTCAGAAAACTTGACCAAGTTCCTTGGGAGTATGGCTAGAATATAGAAGACCAAAAGAAATAATTGCTTATTCTGGGAAAGCTGTTTGTTTCTTGTGTTATGTCGATGCTGTTCTTTGTCTCTTTTAGGACAGTCTTTCAGTCATGCATTAAATGAGTTTCTTCTTGGACTTCAGGATTCATTGGGTCTGCTCTGACTGGTCTGTCTCAGACTGGCCCTCTTGTTAGGAGTTTAGGTAGTGTCAACGAGATGTAGGTTCTGAGAAAACTGCCTGACTGCTGTTGATCTTTTACAGATAAGATATCCCCAATTTATGATGTCTCTTAATGAAATATAATGGGTTTAGCATTGGAATTTATAGCTCCGTTCTGATGTTCTCCATGTAATATCTGTTTCTGGCTTATAAGTTGTTTAAGCTTCTCATCCATAAAAAAAGGTAAGTATGCTATTTCATTTATGAGAAAGAATATTTTTCCCATGATCATCTTGAAGATTTTGTGCTTGTGGCAGGAGAAATGAGTTTTTTAAAAATGTCAATTTTATGATTCTTCAAATAGCATATTTCTCTGAGCTTTCCATTTTTAGAGTGGAATGTGCCATTTAAACAGAATAGTCTATTTTATGGTGAAAAAATTCTGAGGTCACAGTGAAAAAAAAAAAGAGCAATAATTCAATAGTGTAGTGTGACACGCAGCAGAGAAGATAGAATAGGGTGGCTTGGGGAGCCTAAAGCTATACCTATAGTCATTTCTCACTTCATATTCCTCAAACTAGGCACCAAAATACTGATGATTTGCTCTCTTGAGAACTGCACAGCTTCAGGGCACCGAGCTCAATCCACCTTTGTAGGGGAAGATGCACTTGGAATATTTATCTGGGAGCGCCTTAAAGTATAAAGCTTGGGATATTTTCTTGAAAATTGCGGTGAAGCATCTGGGAAATGTGATGTGTACTGCATTGATTTAAGGCTCCATGAAATCAAGGAAATTAGCTGGCGGATTAAATCCACCACTCCAGATTCTTTTGAAAAAAATAGTTACAGTGTGTTTCTTGAAACTGCAATAGGCTGTAAAAAGATTTGATGCTGGTTTACTTACTTCACTAGCACAAATTCACTATGAGTAGTTATATCTGGGATAATTCTCCATATTTCTGAAGAGTCTTTATGGCATGCTGGAGGATGTAAAATCAATAAGTAACTCTAAAAATCTGTCCATACTTCATTATTTCCTCATATTTTTCTCTTTTCTCTTTCTCAAACCTCTGTCTTCTTTCTTCCCACTTTCCCTTACAGTCTTTCTTTTCCTCCCACTTATTTATTAAACTCCTTTGGTTGTTATTGAACAGGATTTTAAGCAATTGGAAATGAAATGAAGTTGCAGGACCATGCAGAGAAGTGAGGTGAAAACACACATCATTATGAAATGTCAAACAGGTTGTGTTATTTCATCTTCAAAAAGTTACATGGAACATACTATTATTATTATTGTTATTATTATATTTATTTTACCAGTTGAAGAACCTGAAGCCAAAGGACCTGAAGTTAAAAGTCTCAACCCTGGTATTTGTACTCAAGTCTATGTTACATTAAACTCCCTGTAATTTTATTTCTTTCCTGGAAAGAAATTAGATGAAAAAAATCTTTATTTCCTGTGATCTTTCTTCTACCGTTTCAATCTACACTTCTCTTCTGTTTCCACTTGGCCTTTCTTAACTCCTAGGCTATGTAGAATAGAGAAATAAATCTTATGCTTAATAGGGCGACAAGGAGCTCCTATGTAAATATAAAATGAGTGAACTATGGGATGCTGTAACACTTTACTCCAGAGAGCAAAGAGTAGACAAATCTATTTCCGAAATAATTTTAGGATTAATTGGATAAACTTACTGGTGAGCATCTACCATGAGTAAGATACACTATTGGGAATACAAAGATAGAAGAGTAAGATAAAATTTGTCTGATTAGGTAGTACCTTCACATAGAGAAACACTTATAGAAATCCTAGCCTATAATGAAAGGCCATTTAAAATAGACATTGGAGATACAATGAATGCATTGGAGAAGCACAGAGAAGAGGGGAGATTCATTGTCATGGGAGTTCATTGGTGTTCATTTGTCAAATATGTGGCATTTGAAATTTCCCTTGAAAGAGAAGAAATTTGATAGGAGATAAAGATGAATATCCATATCTCCAATTGAGAAGACAGCATAAAATAGAAAATATGAGAAGTTGTTTGGCTCTGGCTTGAGAATAGTAGGGTTTGTAAATGACATAAGGGAAGATACTACTGTAAAAATAGATTGAGATCAGATTTTGAAAAGCCATATGTAGCCTGTGTTTTATTTAATAGACAAGTAGGAATTGGTATATAATGTTTAATTTTGGGAAAAACACAATTTGATCTCTGCCTAAATGCTTCTAATACTGTATAAAAGATGTACTAGGGAGAGTCTATGGGTACGGTAATGAGTTAGAAGGCTCTTGTGGTTATGTGGGTAAGAGAGGAGAGATAATATGTTAGCAATCCATTGCTGGACAACTGACTAGTTCAAAATTTAGTGGTTTGAAACAGCAAAGCTTTTTTTTTTTCTTATTTCCATAGGTTTGTGGAAAACAGGTGTATTTGGTTACATGAATAAGTTTTTTAGTGGTGATTTGTGAGATTTTGGTGTACCCATCACCCAAGCAGTATACACTGAACCTAATTTGTAGCCTTTTATCCCTCAGTGTGTTCCCACCCTTTCCGCCCAAGTCCCCTAGGTCCATTGTATCATTCTTACGCATTTGCATCCTCATAGCTTAGCTCCCACTTATAAGTGAGAACATACAATGTTTGGTTTTCCATTCCTGAGTAACTTCACTTAGAATAATAGCCTTCAATCCCATCCAGGTTCCTGCAAATGCCATTAATTCATTACTTTTTATGGCTGAGTAGTATTCCATTGTGTGTATATATAAACATATATATTACAGTTCCCTAATGGGCCTTTGGGCTGGTTCCATATTTTTGCAATTACAAACTGTGCTGCTATAAACATGCATGTGCAAGTATCTTTTTCATATAGTGACTTCTTTTTCTCTAGATACCCAGTAGTAGGATTGCTGGATCAAATGATAGTTCTACTTTTAGTTCCTTAAGGAATCTCCACATTGTTTTCCATAGTGGTTGTACTAGTTTACATTCCCACTAGCAGTGTAAAAGTGTTCCCTTTTCACCACATCCAGGCCAGTATCTGTTATTTTTTGGTGTTTTGATTATGGCTGTTCTTGTGGGAGTAAGGTGGTATTGCATTGTGGTTTTGATTTGCATCTCCCTGATCGTTAGTGATGTTGAGCATTTTTTTCATATGTTTGTTGGCCATTTGTATATCCTCTTTTGAGAATTGTCTATTCATGAACTTAGCCCACTTTTTGGTGGAATTGTTTGTTTTTTTTCTGGCTAATTTGAGTTCCTTGTAGATTCTGAATATTAGTACTTTGTTGGATATATAGATTGTGGAGATTTTCTTCCTCTCTGGGTTATCTGTTTACTCTGCTGATTGTTCCTTTTGCTGTGCAGAAGCTTGTTAGATTAATTAAGTCCCCCAATTTAGCTTTGTTTTGTTGTATTTGCTTTCTGGATCTTGGTCATGAAATCTTTGCCAAAGTTGATGGCTGGAAGGGTTTTTCTGACATTATCTTCTGGAATGTTTATAGTTTCAGGTCTTAGCTCTAAGTCTTTCATACATCCTGAGATGATTTTTGTAAAAGGTGAGAGATAAGAATCCAGTTTTAATCTCTTACTTGTGCTTGCCAGTTATCTCAGCACCATTTGTTGAATAGGGTGCCCTTTCCCTACTTTATGTTTTTGTTTGCTTTGTCAAACATCAGTTGGCTGTAAGTATTTGGCTTTATTTATGGGTTCTCTTCAGTTTCATTGGTCTATGTGCCTATTTTTTTTTTATTATTATACTTTAGGTTTTAGGGTACATGTGTACAATGTGCAGATTTGTTACATATGTATCCCTGTGCTGTGTTGGTTTGCTGCATCCATTAACTCGTCATTTAGCATTACGTATATCTCCTAATGCTGTTCCTCCCCCCTCCCCCCTCCCCCCAACCCACAACAGTCCCCGGAGTGTGATGTTCCCCTTCCTGTGTCCATGAGTTCTCATTGTTCAATTCCCACCTATGAGTGAGAACATGCGGTGTTTGGTTTTTTGTCCTTGCGATAGTTTACTGAGAATGATGTTATCCAGTTTCATGCATGTCCCTACAAAGGACATGGACTCATCATTTTTTATGGCTGCATACTATTCCATGCTGTATATGTGCCACATTTTCTTAATCCAGTCTATCGTTGTTGGACATTTGGGTTGGTTCCAAGTCTTTGCTACTGTGAATAGTGCTGCAATAAACATACATGTGCATGTGTCTTTATAGCAGCATGATTTATAGTCCTTTGGGTATATACCCAGAAATGGGATGGCTGGGTCAAATGGTATTTCTAGTTCTTGATCCCTGAGGAATCGCCACACTGACTTCCACAATGGTTGAACTAGTTTACAGTCCCACCAACAGTGTAAAAGTGTTCCTATTTCTCCACATCCTCTCCAGCACCTGTTGTTTCCTGACTTTTTCATGATCGCCATTCTAACTGGTGTGAGATGGTATCTCATTGTGGTTTTGATTTGCATTTCTCTGATGGCCAGTGATGATGAGCATTTTTGCATGTGTTTTTTGGATGCATAAATGTCTTCTTTTGAGAAGTGTCTGTTCATGTCCTTCGCCCACTTTTTGATGGGGTTGTTTGTTCTTTTCTTGTAAATTTGTTTGAGTTCATTGTAGATTCTGGATATTAGCCCTTTGTCAGATGAGTAGGTTGCAAAAATTTTCTCCCATTTTGTAGGTTGCCTGTTCACTCCGATGGTAGTTTCTCTTGCTGTGCAGAAGCTCTTTAGTTTAATGAGATCCCATTTGTCAATTTTGGCTTTTGTTGCCATTGCTTTTGGTGTTTTAGACATGAAGTCCTTGCCCATGCCTATGTCCTGAATGGTATTGCCTAGGCTTTCTTCTAGGGTTTTTATGGTTTTAGGTCTAACATGTAAGTCTTTAATCCATCTTGAATTAATTTTTGTATAAGGTGTAAGGAAGGGATCCAGTTTCAGCTTTCTACGTATGGCTAGCCAGTTTTCCCAGCACCATTTATTAAATAGGGAATCCTTTCCTGATTGCTTGTTTTTGTCAGGTTTGTCAAAGATCAGATAGTTGTAGATATGCGGCATTATTTCTGAGAGCTCTGTTCTGTTCCATTGATCTATGTCTCTGTTGTGGTACCAGTACCATGCTGTTTTGGTTACTGTAGCCTTGTAGTATAGTTTCAAGTCAGGTAACGTGATGCCTCCAGCTTTGCTCTTTTGGCTTAGGATTGACTTGGCGATGTGGGCTCTTTTTTGGTTCCATATGAACTTTAAAGTAGTTTTTTCCAATTCTGTGAAGAAAGTCATTGGTAGCTTGATGGGGATGGCATTGAATCTATCAATTACCTTGGGCAGTATGGCCATTTTCACGATATTGATTCTTCCAACCCATGAGCATGGAATGTTCTTCCATTTGTTTATATCCTCTTTTATTTCATTGAACAGTGGTTTGTAGTTCTCCTTGAAGAGGTCCTTCACATCCCTTGTAAGTTGGATTCCTAGGTATTTTATTCTCTTTGAAGCAATTGTGAATGGGAGTTCACTCATGATTTGGCTCTCTGTTTGTCTGTTATTGGTGTACAAGAATGCTTGTGATTTTTGTACATTGATTTTGTATCCTGAGACTTTGCTGAAGTTGCTAATCAGCTTAAGGAGATTTTGGGCTGAGACGATGGGGTTTTCTAGATATACAGTCATGTCATCTGCAAACAGGGACAATTTGACTTCCTCTTTTCCTAATTGAATACCCTTTATTTCCTTCTCCTGCCTGATTGCCCTGGCCAGAACTTCCAGCACTATGTTGAATAGGAGTGATGAGAGAGGGCATCCCTGTCTTGTGCCAGTTTTCAAAGGGGATGCTTCCAGTTTTTGCCCATTCAGTATGATATTGGCTGTGGGTTTGTCATAGATAGCTCTTATTATTTTGAGATATGTCCCATCAATACCTAATTTATTGAGAGTTTTTAGCATGAAGCGTTGTTGAATTTTGTCAAAGGCCTTTTCTGTATCTATTGAGATAATCATGTGGTTTTTTGTCTTTGGTTCTGTTTATATGCTGGATTACATTTATTGATTTGCGTATGTTGAGCCAGCCTTGCATCCCAGGATGAAGCCCACTTGATCATGGTGTATAAGCTTTTTGATGTGCTGCTGGATTCGGTTTGCCAGTATTTTATTGAGGATTTTTGCATCAATGTTCATCAAGGATATTGGTCTGAAATTTTCTTTTATGGTTATATCTCTGCCAGGCTTTGGTATCAAGATGATGCTGGCCTCATAAAATGTGTTAGGGAGGATTCCCTCTTTTTCTGTCGATTGGAATAGTTTCAGAAGGAATGGTACCAGTTCCTCCTTGTACCTCTGGTAGAATTCGGCTGTGAATCCATCATGTCCTGGACTCTTTTTGGTTGGTAAGTTATTGATTATTGCCACAATTTCAGAACCTGTTATTGGTCTATTCAGAGATTCAACTTCTTCCTGGTTTAGTCTTGGGAGGGTGTATTTGTCAAGGAATTTATCCATTTCTTCTAGATTTTCTAGTTTATTTGCATAGAGTTATTTGTAGTATTCTCTGATGGTAGTTTGTATTTCTGTGGGATCAGTGGTGATATCCCCTTTATCATTTTTTATTGCATCTGTTTGATTCTTCTCTCTTTTCTTCTTTATTAGTCTTGCTAGCAGTCTATCAATTTTGTTGATCTTTTCAAAAAACCAGCTCCTGGTTTCATTAATTTTTTGAAGAGTTTTTTGTGTCTCTATTTCCTTCAGTTCTGCTCTGATTTTAGTTATTTCTAGCCTTCTGCTAGCTTTTGAATGTGTTTGCTCTTGCTTTTCTAGTTCTTTTAATTGTGATGTTAGGGTGTCAATTTTAGATCTTTCCTGCTTTCTCTTGTGGGCATTGAGTGCTATAAATTTCCCTCTACACACAGCTTTGAATGTGTCCCAGAGATTCTGGTATGTTGTGTCTTTGTTCTCGTTGGTTTCAAAGAACATCTTTATTTCTGCCTTCATTTCATTATGTACCCAATAGTCATTCAGGAGCAGGTTGTTCAGTTTCCATGTAGTTGAGTGGTTTTGAGTGAGTTTCTTAATCCTGAGTTCTAGTTTGATTGCACTGTGGTCTGAGAGACAGTTTGTTATAATTTCTGTTCTTTTACATTTGCTGAGGAGAGCTTTACTTCCAGATATGGGGTCCATTTTGGAATAGGTGTGGTGTGGTGCTGAAAAAAATGTATATTCTGTTGATTTGGGGTGGAGAGTTCTGTAGATGTCTATTAGGTCCACTTTGTGCAGAGCTGAGTTCAATTCCTGGATATCCTTGTTAACTTTCTGTCTCGTTGATCTGTCTAATGTTGACAGTGGGGTGTTAAAATCTCCCATTATTATTGTGTGGGAGTTTAAGTCCCTTTGTAGGTCACTCAGGACTTGCTTTATGAATCTGGGTGCTCCTGTGTTGAGTGCATATGTATTTAGGATAGTTAGCTCTTCTTGTTGAATTGATCCCTTTACCATTATGTAATGGCCTTCTTTGTCTCTTTTGATCTTTGTTTGGTTAAGGTCTATTTTATCAGAGACTAGTTGCCTATTTTTATACAAGTACCATGCTGTTTTAGTGACTATGGCCTTACAGTATAGTTTGAAATCAGGTAATGTGATGCCTCCAGATTTGCTCTTTTTGCTTAGTCTTGCTTTAGCTATGTGAGCTATTTTTTACTTCCATATGAATTTTAGAATTTTTTTTCTAGTTCTGTAAAGAATGATGGTGGTATTTTGATGGGAACTGCATTGAATTTGTAGATTGCTTTTGGCAGTATAGGCATTTTTACAATATTGATTTGATCATCCCATCCATGAACATGAGATGTGTTTCCCTTTGTTTGTGTTGTCTGTGATTTCTTTCAGCAGTGTTTTGTAGTTTTCCCTATAAAGGTCTTTCACCTCCTTGGTTAGGTATATTCCTAAATATTTTAATTTGTGTTATTTTTGCAGCCATTGTACAAGGGATTGAGTTCTTGATTTGATTCTCAGCTTGGTCACTGTTGGTGTATAGCAGAGCTACTGATTTGTGTACATTAATTTTATGTACATTAACTTTGCTGAATTCATTTATCAGTTCTAGGAGCTTTTTGGAGAAGTCTTTAGAGTTTTCTGATTATACCATTATATCATCAGCAAACAGTGACAGTTTGACTTCCTCTTTACCGAAGCGGTAGTCAAACGTTATTTCTTTCTCTTGTCTGATTGCCCTTTATTTCTTTCTCTTGTCTGATTGCTCTGGCTAGGGCTTCCAGTACTCTGTTAAAAAGAAGCAGTGAGAGTGGGCATCCTTGTCTTGTTCCAGTTCTCACAGGGAATGCTTTCAACTTTTCCTTGTTCAGTATTATGTTGGCTGTGGGTTTGTCATTGATGGCTTTTATTACATTGAGGTATGTTCCTTGTATACTGATTTTGCTGAGGGTTTTAATTATAAAGGGATGCTGGATTTTGTCAAATGCTTTTTCTGCATCTATTGAGATGACCATGTGATTTTTGTTTTTCATTCTGTTTACGTGGTGTATTACATTTATTGACTTGCGTATGTTAAACCATCCCTGTATCCCTGATGTGAAACCCGCTTTATCATGATGGATTATCTTTTTGATACACTGCTGGATTTTGTTAGTATTTTGTTAAGGATTTTTTCATCTGTGTTCATCAGGGATATTGGTCTGTAGTTTTCTTTTTTTTGTTATGTCCTTTCCTGGTTTTGATATTAGGTTGATATTGGCTTCATAGAATGACTTAGGGAGGATTTCCTCTTTATCTTGTGGAATAGTGTCAATAGGATTGGTACTGATTCTTTTTTGAATGTCTGACAGAATTAAACTGTGAATCTATCTAGTCCTAGACTATTTTTTCGTTGGTAATTTTTTATTACTATTTCAATCTCACTGCTTGTTATTGGTCTGTTCAGGATTTCTAATTCTTCCTGATTTAAGCTAGGAGGACTGTATCTTTCCAGGAATTTATTAATCTCTCCTAGGTTTTCTAGTTTATGAATGTAAAGGTGTTCATAGTAGCCTTGAATAATTTATTGTATTTCTGTGGTGTCAGTTGTGATATTTCCCATTTTAATTCTAATTGAGCTTATTTGGATCTTCTCTCTTCTTTTCTTGGCTAGTCATGCTAATGCTCCATCAATTTTATTTATTTTTTCAAATAACAAGCTTTTTATTTCACTTATCTTTTATAATATTTTTTGTTTCAATTTCATTTAGTTCTCCTCTGATCTTGGTTATTTCCTTTCTCCTGCTGGGTTTTGGTTTGATTTGTTCTTGTTTCTGTTATTCCTTGAGATGTGACCTTAAATTGTGTATTTGTGCTCTTTCAGACTTTTCAATGAAGGCATTTAAGGCTATGAACTATCCTCTCAGCACTGCCTTTGCTCTGTCCCAGAGGCTTTGATAGGTTGTGCCACTGTTATTATTCACTTCAAAAAATTTTTCAATTTTCATTTTGATTTCATTGTTGACCCAATGATCATTTGGCATCATGTTATTTAATTTCCATGTATTTGCATGGTTTTGAAGGTTCCCTTTGGAGTTGATTTCCAATTTTATTCCACTGTAGTCTGAGAGAGCATTTACATAATTTCAGTTTTCTTGAATTTATTGAGACTTGTTTTGTGGCCTATCATGTGGTCTATCTTGGAGAAAGTTCCATACACTGATGAATAGAATATATATTCTGTGGTTGTTGGGTACAATGTTCTGTAAATATCTGTTAAGTCAATTTGTTCTAGGGTATGGTTTAAATCCATTGTTTCTTTGTTGACTTTCTTTTTTGATGACCTGTCATATGCTGTCAGTGGAGTATTGAAGTCCCCCACTATTATTGTGTTGCTGTCTATCTCATTTCTTAGGTCTAGCAGTAATTATTTTATAAATGTGGGAGCTCCAGTGTTAGGTGCATATATATTTAGCAGTGTGATATTTTACTGTTAGACAAGGCCTTTTTATCATTATATATAATGTCCCTCTTTGTCTTTTTAAACTTCTGTTTCTTTAAGGTTTGTTTTGTCTTATATAAGAACAGCTACTCCTTTCGCCTTTGGTGTCCATTTGCATAGAATGTCTTTTTCCACCCCTTTACCTTAAGTTTATGTGAGTCCTTGTGCATTAAGTAAGTCTCTTGAAGCAGCAGATACTTGGTTGGTGAATTCTTATCCATTCTGCAATTCTGTATATTTTAAGTGGGGCATTTAGGCAACAATAAATATTTTTTATCCCACAGTTCCCATGAGTCAGGAATCCTGGTATGATTAAGCCAGGTGCTTCTGTCTCAAGATCTTTAATGAGGCTGAAATCAGGTTGTTGGCCTTGGCTGCAATCACTGCAAGACTTAGGGAAGATCCACTTCCAATTTCCTTTGCAGGGCTGTTCATAGGCCTCAGGTCCTTGGTGGCTGTGGGCTACAAACATCTGTTCCTTGCCATGTGAGTTTCTCCATAGAGTGGCTCACAACATGGCTGCTAACTTTCCTCAGAGCAAGAGAGGGTACCCAGAGAGGAAGCTTATTTTTTGTAAGCTAATCTTGAAAGTGATCTTTTATCAATTTTGTCATATTATTCTTATTAGAAGCTATTTACCAGGTCCAGCCCACATTTTAAGAGGAGGAGATTACACAAGGATATGAATGCCAGTAGGCAGGGGTCATTGAGGCCATCTTTGAGGCTGCCTAAAATATAGAACTATTAGGGGCTGAGTTATGTCTCCCCACTCGGTTCATATGTTGAAGTTCTAACCCCCAGTACCTCAGAATGTGACTTTGTAGATAGGGCTTCAAAAGTGTTAATTAAGGTAAAATGAGGTCATATGAGTGAGCCCTAATTCAACATGACACGTATCTTTATAAGGAGAGGAAATTAGGACACAGACATGCACAGAGGGAACACCATGTGAAATATAGGGAGAAGACAGCCATTGAATAGCCAAGGAGGGAGGACTTAGACTCAGAATAGTAACAACTCTGCAAATACCTTGCTCTCAAACTTCCAGCCTCCAGAACTGTGAGGAAATAAATTTCTGTTGTTTAAGCTCCTCTCCCAACCCCTCCATCTGTAATATTGTGTTCTGGCAGCCCTACCAA
Source organism: Symphalangus syndactylus (assembly GCF_028878055.3). Classification (NCBI taxonomy): domain Eukaryota; kingdom Metazoa; phylum Chordata; class Mammalia; order Primates; family Hylobatidae; genus Symphalangus; species Symphalangus syndactylus. The sequence continues at coordinate 23,137,373 of NC_072441.2, forward strand.
ACTAATACAAGGATGAAGGTCTAAACCTGGGCAGGGAGAGGGGAATGGAATGGAAGAGGAAAGGTTATAAGAAACATTCAACAATTGCACTGCTGGCTCCTGGAAAAAGAAGTGGTAACTCTAAGTAAGAGAAATGGATGTTTTAGTACAAATCAAGTTAAACAAAACTATTTTTCTTTGGCTATTCATTTACTTCTTTATTTGAAATGGGAAACAGAACAGATAGAGCAGATTCAATATAACTTAACTTCAGCTACACATTCCACAATATTTTCTGTCACAGGATGGCCCCACAGAAGCCCCAGAAGCAGATGCTGACAAAGAATTTGAGGTGCAAGATAAAGGGGTTGTCTGGGCACAGTGGCTCATGCTTGTAATCTAAGCATTTTGGAAGGCCAAGGTGGGAGGATTGCTTGAGTCCAGGAGTTTGACATGAGCCTGGGTAACATGGTGAGACCCCCATCTCTACAAAAACTATAAAAATTAGCTGAACGTGGTAGCCATGCACCTGTAGTGCCAGCTACTCAGAGGCTGAGGTGAAGGAGGTTGTATCCCTGGATGGAGGTTGAGGCTACAGCGAGCTGTGAATGTGCCATTGCATTCCTGTCTGGGCCACAGAGTGAGACTCTGTCTCAACAAACAAACAAACAAAAAAACACCTCAAAAAATGTAGGGATCAACACATGTGAAAGAGAGAGAAAGCAAGACTGGGTAGAGGGAGAGGCCAAACTGTAATGCAGGACTTCTCTCATCAGAAGCTCTGGGAAAAGTATTGCTTGTTAAATTATCCCACATTGAACCAAAATGGCTAGACCTTAATAATCTCCAACGTCCAGTCACTTCACGTAGGCTGTCCTGGAAGGGCATGACCATGGCAAGGTGGCTTTGCAGCTGAGGCAAACCCTGGAGGAGTTGAAAGTTGGAGGTATCTGCAGTCTACTGACTGCTCCCCTTGTGGCTGGGCAGCAGGTCCATCTTTGAAGGTGATTGAGTGATACGTTTCCAGTTTTATCAGACCTTCCAGATGAAATACATATTATGAAATAGCGTGAGCTCAAAACTAGGCTACGTGTAAAATATCACCAGCCATTATATTTAAAAAGTTGATTATGTGCTAGTCATGATGCTGTCATCTATAACATCATTTTGTTTATTTTTCAAATGAGCATAATCTTCTTTTTTATTTCCATTATGCAGGTAAGAGACATTAGTATTTAGACAAGTTGAAGTTACTCCCTCAATGTCTTGCCATAGGTAGAAGACCCAGGAATAAAATTTTTGTCCCTTGACTCTGGAATATATAACTTAACTACTAATTTATACTCCATGTTGATGAATAGATGGTGTCAAACTTGAAGTGTTTATTAAGGGATGTGCTGGAGGATTTTTTTTCACATATCTTTACTTTGGGATAGCACTTTCAATGGCTGGGTGAAGGCATAACAGACATGCTTGTCAAATCTGTAGATTAAAAAATAGCTAAGAAGGATAAAAAATACTTTGGACACAAAAACCAAAGATATTCCTAGACGGCAGTGATGTTCAAAATTATCAGGATGAAATTTAGAAGGGATACACATTATATTTTACACTTGGGTTTAGAATTTTCCTGCATAAATTCTCAATGTCGGAAACCTAACTTAATGGTGATTCATGTGAGAAAAAACCCTTAGGGGATTTAACTGACTCTAAGGCAACTCAGTAAGTGGAAAAAAGATTAAGCTTGAATATCAGCTGTACCTGAATTTGGGTCCTGGTTCCAATACTTACACATGGCTGGATACTTTGACTTTCTAAGTTGGTATTATTAATCTAAAATGAGAATAGTGATATTATTTGCCTTGACTACTTTAGAGGTTTCTTAAGACTATTTTGTGAAAAAATAAACAAGTAAAAAAGCTGTATAAACTGTTGTATAGCACATAAAAGTCAAATCTTTACCACTATTTTATCATCTCATGTCAGACACAGTAGGTAGGCAATATGAAGTATGAACTTAGAGCAGGGTTGTTCTAGAATACACCTGATTTTCACTGGGCAACATTCATGTCAGTTCTTTCTTCAAGTGTTTTGGGGTCTGGCTATTGTTGAGAGCATTATTTCAAATGGTAGACTTGAAAAAAATCAACATCCCAGTAATAGTTGTAGTTAGATTATTTAGATAACTTTTTGTGGAAATCCACTAAGAAAGAATAGCTACATATCCCAGAAAGACTGAAAGGGGCAAAAACATTGATTATAACAAATTTCACTCTCAGAAAATCTGCAGATAATGTTTAAGTTTACTTCCCACCAAAGACTCTCTGAGTATGAAATTTATTATAACCAATTTTTCTTTGCTCCTCTCAGTTTTGGGGGAATCTGTAGCTATTCTCTCTCAATGGATTTTTACAGAATGTTCATCTAAATAGAGAAAGAATAAGGAAACAACTAGCATTAAGTGTCAATTATGTATTAATCACTTCTCTACAATATTCTACAAATATTTTGTCCCATCATTGTCCTCAATTTGAAGTTAGAAGAACTGAGGCTTTGTTTAAATAAATATTTTATAAATAGATAAATTATTCAGGTGGTAACTACAGGAGTTGGATTGGAATCTAGGCTTCTGACTCCAAAGCTCTGCATTGAACATCCTTCCATGCGCATCATGAAGACAACACTGAGAAAAGTGCTTTTAACTCATTGTGCTCTGTGTTCACGTCACCTGTGCCTCACTGTCGGGGAAGGTAGACAGTTTCACAGGAACTCACAGGAGGATTGGCAAAGATAGTGATGATGTGTTCACGTCACCTGTGCCTCACTGTCGGGGAAGGTAGACAGTTTCACAGGAACTCACAGGAGGATTGGTAAAAATAGTGATGATGTGTTCACGTCACCTGTGCCACACTGTCGGGGAAAGTAGACAGTTTCACAGAAACTCACAGGAGGATTGGCAAAGATAGTGATGATGTGTTCACGTCACCTGTGCCTCACTGTTGGGGAAGGTAGACAGTTTCACAGGAACTCACAGGAGGATTGGTAAAGATAGTGATGATGTGTTCACGTCACCTGTGCCGCACTGTCGGGGAAAGTAGACAGTTTCACAGGAACTCACAGGAGAATTGGTAAAGATAGTGATGACAGCTCTTGTTTTGAGCAATAACCTCTTCTATGGAATAAGATGAGGTTTTAAAGGCATGTGATCATCCCTACTCCTGTCCTTCTTATAACTGTGACCTCCGTGCAATTCCAGAGACCAGTCAAGCTGTAACATTAAGTAGATTTTATGGAGGCCATAAATCATTCAAACAAGTGGTGAAATATCTCAAGCTCAGCCTCAGGAAGTCAACTGTGATAACTATTGACATAAGTTAAAGGTCCTCTGGGACCCTTCAAATTGCAACAATATTCACCAGACCCTCTCAGTTTAGGCTTTTACCTACATCATAGTAACACATTCTAGAACAAAACAGTGGAGTCAGTTTGGGGTTAGGGTTTATTAGCAGATGTAGAGGAACTTGCCTTCGTGTTCTACCTGCATTCCCAGTTCAGAGCTGCAGGGCCTCTTCCAGTGAATTGCAAGCCTTTAGATCATGGTCCAATCAGCAATTTAAACTTCCTTGCATGGAAGTGAGCACCACTGACCCCCACCTACGAAGAATATTGCTTATATCTACAGAAACTCACCCCAACAAACCACCAAGAGTACATTAAATCTTAAGAGCCCCAGCTCAGACTCTCAGACTATACCCTAATCATGAAATAAGGACTGTAAAATGCTACAAGATATGAGGGAATGTGAGATGACACCGAATGGCACTATCTATACATACAGAAATGCATCCTATCAGTGAGATATAAAAGCACTCTCCTGAGCTTCAAAGGAAGGAAATTTAATGCTAGGCAAGTTTGAAATATTTCCTAATTTCAGACCTCGGTTCTTTACTCTGGGTACCCAGACAGCCCACACTTTCCCATATAATATTTGTGAAAGTGCTCTGCAAATGTGATGTGCTATTTAAAATTTTTGAGTTGTTACCATTTTCTTTATTACCATACCTTTGGCCAGCAGCAGAGCAGTGTGATATTTGAGTTGGACTCCACCAAGAGAAAGGGAGCATTCTTCTTTGATTGACTCAAAAAGTCCTCTGAAAGAGATTAATGGTGGAAGTGAAAGGCATCATTCTACAACCCGGGGGACATTCTTGACATATCACATAATTGAACCCTGGGGAGTAAAACAGGCATAACTCGGATCCCCTTACCTGCTTCTAAGGAATTTGGTGCCAACAAATGTGGCTTATTAGAATGAACAAGCCAACTAAGAGTTGTTCTGATTCTAAATTATTACTTGATCCACCAGCATAGACTACGCTCTTAAGCCATGTTTAAAAAATTTTATATAGCAGCAAGCTTCTGTTTTGACATAATGAACCTCTGGCATACAGAGAGCATAAAGGGAATTAGAAATTAACCTTTTCAAACCTGAAAATCAGCCAAGATGAAGTTACCTCAATGTCACATAAGAGGCCTTTGAAATTATTGTCTCTTTCCATGTAAGGTAATTAATCAGAGCCCGACTAGTCAGAACATTTGAGAAAACAGAATCTCCTCACAGTCTTTACTCTTGTTGGATAAAAAGACAGATAATGGGAATTTGACTAGTTAGGTTAGTTTCCTTTCATAATGGTCCCAGTAAGAAAATCTGAATTTCAGGATAAAAAATGAATTAATGACACAACAAATTTTCCAGACCCTGCTCTTGATTCAACAGAATCACTACCCCTCCACGCAGCCCATTCAATAGCTGGGCACTTAGCAATGCTGTCAAATGCTGAAATACAATCTATCTCCTTTGAAAACCTATCTTTGGCACCGTAATTATGCCATCTCCTCTCCGGTGTTATAAACCCTGCTCAGGCTTTAGTGCCAATTTGTCTACTGACATTGCTCATTTCAAGATCACCAATGACCACCACATAGCCAAATACAACGGGCAATCTTATTAGTCTCCTAGAGTTGAAACAACAAAGTACCACAAACTGGGTGGCTTAAACAGCAGAAATTTATTTTCTCACAATTCTAGAGGTTAGAATTCTGAGATCATGACATTGGCAGGGTCGGTTTCTTCTGAGGCTTCTCTCCTTGGCTTGTAGAGGGCTGCCTTCCTGTGTCTTCATGTGATCTTCCGTTTGTACTTGTTTGTGTCCATATTTCTTCCTTGCATAAGGACCTTAGTCAGATTGAATGAGGATGTAGCCTAATTACCTCATTTTAACATAATCACCTCTTTAAAGACCCTACCTCTAAATGTAATCACATTTTGAGGTACTGAAGTTTAGGTCTCATTTGCTAAATCCTCCATCTTTGCAATCTCTAAAACCTTAGAGTGCTCCAGGGCACTTTAATCAATTCTGTCTATACTCACATCACAGGTGATCTCATTTGGTCCCAGAAATTAAAAACTATATATAAGAATGGCTGTCACATGTGTACATGTAGTACCCTCTATCTGTGCTTTTAAGTTCCATGGTTTCAATTAATCACTGTATAGCACGATAAGATATTTTGAGAGAGAGAGCACATTCATATAACCTTTATTACAGCATATTGTTATAATTGTTCTATTTTATTATTAGTTATTGCTGTTAATCTTTTACTGTGCCTAATTTATAAATTAAACTTTATCATAGGTATGCATGCATAGGAAAAAGCATACATACAGGGTTTGGTACTGTCTGCGGTTTTGGGCATCCACTGGGAGTCTTGGAATGTATCCCCTGCAGTTAGTGGAGGACACCATTAACTCCAAGGCAAGACTTTTTCCCTGGTGCTGATATATCTAATGCATATGTCTAACTGCCTACTTATTCCAAATCAAATTTCTGATCTAACTCCCACCTCAAACCTGCTACTTATGCTTCTTCCTGATCACAGTAAGTGACATTCCTCCTTACCAGCAACTTAGGCCAACATTCTGGAGCCATCCTCAATTTAATTATTTCTGTTATGTCTCACATCAATTCCAACACAGCTTTATTTTCAAAGTGTATCCAGAATGCATTTGCTTCCTACCTCCTCTACCATTCCTCCTTATGCAAACATTTCTTACTGGGAAAATAGCTCTAGCATCCAACTCATCTCCTTGCTTTGAGTATAACCCTCCCTTACAGTCTATTCTCCACACAGCAATTATAGTGATTCTTTACAAACCCATTGGATAATATGACTTCTCTCTTTAAACATTCCTATGGCTTCCTGTCATAGAGATAAAAACCTGAAGTCTTTAACAGGGTTTACAGTTCCCTGTGTGGTCTGTTTCCTACCATTCTCCCCCTTGTTTTTTCTAATCTGTCTTCACTGTGCTGGGCCTCTGAGCTGTTTCTTAAACATACCAACAGTACTGCCATCTCAGGCCTTTGCATTTGCATTTCATTGCTCCTCCCCTGGTCTGAAAAGCGTTTGTCCTGGACACCTACCTTGCTCCCTTTCTCACTTTATTCCAGTCGCTGATCAAATATCATCTCAACAAGTAGGCCTTTCATTACCTCACATTTAAAGTAGGCTCTCTATCCCTCTCTTTCTCCATATTCCTATGTATTTATTTATATTTCCATAGCTTTAGGAGTACACATGGTTTTTAGTTACATGGATGATGAAGTCTGAAATTTTAGTACCCTGTCACCTGAATAGGTAAATAGTACCCAATATGTAGTTTTTTACCCCTCATCCTTCTCCCACCCTCCTCCCTTTTAAGTTTCTAATGTCCATTAGACCACTATGTATGCCTTTGTGTACCCATTGCCTAGCTTCCACTTATAAGTGAGATCCTGTGGCATTTGGTTTTTCATTCTTCAGTTCCTTCACTTAGAATAATGGCCTCTGGTTCCATACGAGTTACTGCAAAAGACATTATTTCATTTATTTTTATGGCTGAGTAGTATTCCATGGTGCATATATATAATATATATATATATGTATACATACACACACACGTGTGTATATATATGTATATGTATCCATATGTGTACATATCCATATATATTATATATAGATATATATCCATATATATTATATATGGATATATATCCATATATGTACATATATATACACACACACCACATTTTCTGTATCCACTCATTGGTTGTTGGGCAGTTAAGTGGGTTCCATGTCTTTGCAACTGTGAATTGTCCTGCAATAAACATACACGTGCAGGGTGTCTTTTTGATATTATGACTTCTTTTCCTTTGGGTGTATACCAAGTAGCAGAATTGCTGGATCAAATGATAGATATACTTTTAGTTCTTTGAGAAATTTCCATTCTGTTTTTCATAGAGTTTTTAGTAATTTACATTCCTATCAGTAATGTATAAAAGCATACATTTTTACCACATCCACACCAATGTTTATTGTTTTTTGACTTTTTAATAATGACTATTCTGGCTGGGGTAAGGTGTTATCACATTATGGTTTTAATTTGCATTTGCCTGACGATTGGTGGTGTGGAACTTTTTTTCACGTTTGTTGGCCATTTGCATATCTTCTTTTGAGAAACGTCTATTCATGTCATTTGTTCACTTTTTAATGGGATTATTGTTTTTTCTTGCTGATTTGTTTGAGTTCCTCGTAGATTCTGGATATTAGTCCTTTGTCAGGTGCATAGTTTTCAAATATTTCCTCCCTTTCTGTGGGTTGTCTGTGTACTCTGATGGTTCTTTCTTTGGCTGTACAGAAGCTTTTTAGTTTACTTAGGTCCCATCGATTTATTTTTTTGTTGTGTTGTATTTGCTTTTGTGGTCGTAGTCATAAATTCTTTGCCTAGGCAAATGTCCAGGAGAGTTTTTCCTAGGTTTTATTTTACAGAATTTTTATAGTTTCAGGTCTTAGATTTAAGTCTCTAATCCATCTGGAGTTGATATTTGTATGTAGTGAGAGATAGAGATCCAGTTTCATTCCTCTACAAATTTATGTTTTTATATGTTTTGTCAAAGATAACTTGATTATAAGTATTTGGCTTTATTTCTGGGTTCTCAATTCTGTTACACTGGCCTATGTGTCTACTTTTATGCCACTACCATACTATTTTGGTTACTATAAGCTTGTAGTATTATTTGAAGTCAACCAATGTGACGCCTCCAGATTTGTTTTTTTGTTTGTTCATTTGTTTCGCTTTGTTTTTGTTTTTGAGTCAGAGTCTCACTCTGTTCCCCGGGCTGGAGTGCAGTGGTGCAATCTTGGCTCACTGCAATCTCCACCTTCTGGGTTCAAGGGATTCTCCAGGTTGAGCCTCCTGAGTATCTGATATTACAGGTGCCTACCAGCTGCCTAATTTTTGTAATTTTAGTAGAGATGGGGTTTCACCATGTTGACCAGGGGTTCAAACTACTGACCTCAGGTGATCTGCCTGCCTCTGCCTCTCAAAGTGCTGGGATTACAGGCATGAGCCAGTGTGCCTGGCCCAGATTCCTTCTTTTTGATTAGGATTGCTTTGGCTATTGAGGGTTTTTTTTTTTTTTCTGTTACAAATGAATGTTAGGATTATTTTTTCTAACTCAGTGAAAAATGATGTTGATATTTTGATAGGAATTGCATTGAAATCTGTAGATTGCTTTGGACAGCATGGTCATTTTCATATTGATTCTTCAAATTCGTGATTATGGAATGTGTTTCTATTTGTGTCATCCATGTTTTCTTTCAGAAGTGTTTTGTAGTTCTTGTAGAGATCTTTCACCTTCTTGGTTAAAAAGTATATTCCTAGTTGTTTTTTTCTCTCCAGCTATTGTAAAAGGATTTGAGTTCTTGATTTGATTCTTAGCTTGGTTGGTATTGGTGTATTGTGCTGCTACTGATTTGTGTACATTGATTTTGTAACATGAGACTTTATTGAATTCATTTATCAAATGTAGGATTCCTTTGGAGGGGGCTTTAGGGTTTTCTAGGCATACCATCATGTTATTGCCAAACAGAGATAGTTTAACCTTCTCTTTTCCAATCTGTATGCTCTTTATTTCTTTCTCTTGCCTGATTGGTCGGGCTAGAACTTCAGTAATACGTAGAATAGAAATGGTGGAAGTGGGCATCCTTGTCTTGTTCCAGTTCTAAGGGGGAATGCTTTCAACTTTTTCCCATTCTGTATTATGTTGGCTGTGGGTTATTTTAAAGTATGTTCCTTCTATGCCTAGTTTGTTGAGAGTTTTTATCATAAAGCAAAGATGAAATTTAACAAATGCTCTTTCTGCATCTATTGAGATGATCCTATGGTTTTGTTTTTAATTCTGTTTATGTGATGAATCACATTTATTGACTTGTGCCTGTTGAATCATCCCTGAATCCCTGGGATTAAACCCACTTGATAATGGTAAATATTTTTTGATATGCTATTGGATTACTTTGCTAATATTTTGTTGAGGATTTTTGCACCTATTTTCATCAGGGATATTGGTCTGCAGTTTTCTTTTTCTGTTATGTCCTTGACTGGCTTTGGTATCAGGGTGACACTGGATCCATAGAATAAGTTAGGGAGGATTCCCTCTCTCTCAATCTTTCGCAATAATTTGAGTAGAATTGGTACCAATTCTTCTTTGAACATCTGGTAGAATTCAGCGGTGAATCTGTCTGGCTCTGGGCTTTTCTGTAGTTGTTGGCAAATTTTTTATTTCTGATTCAGTCTCACTGCTTGTTATTGGTTTGTTCAGAATTTCTATTTATTTCTCATTCAAGTTAGGAAAATTACATGTTTCCAGAAATTTATCAATTTCTTTTACATTTTCTAGTTTGTTTGCATAGAGGTGTTCACAGTAGTCTCAACTGATCTTTTGTATTCCTGTGCTGTTGGTTGTAATGTTTTCATTTTCAATTATTACTGAGCTTATTTGAATCTTCTACCTCCTTTTTTGGTGAATCTAGCTAATGGTCTATCGACTTTGTTTATCTTTTCAAATAACGAACATTTCATTTTATGGATCCTGTGTATTTTTTTTTGGTTTCAATTTTATTTAGATCTGCTCTGATCTTTGTTATTCTTCTTCCTCTGCTAGCTTTGGTTTGGTTTGCTTTGTTCTTGTTTCTGTAATTCCTTGAAGTGTGATGTTAGATTGTCAATTTGTGATCTTTCAGACATTTATTTTATTTTGAGACAGGGTGTCACGTTATCTCCCAGGCTGGAGTGCGGTGGCATAATCATGGCTTACTGCATCCCCAGCCTCATGGGGTCAAGCAATTCTCCCACCTCAGTCTCCCAAGTAGCTACGGCTACATGTGTGCATCAACATTCCCAGTTAATTTTTGTACTTTTCTTAGAAACAGGGTTTCACCAGTTGCCCAGGCTAATCTCAAACTCTTGGGCTCAAGCGATCTACCCACCTTGGCCTCCCAAAATGCTAAGATTATAGGCATGAACCACCGCACCCGGCCCAGAATTTTTGATGTAGGTATTTAGCGCTAAAAATTTTCCTTGTAGCACTGTTTTTGTTGTATCCAAGAGGTTTTGATAACTTGTGTCAATTTTATCATTCATTTCAAAGATTTTTAAAATTTCCATTTGATTTGATTGTTAACCCCCAAATCATTTAGAAACAGATTGCTTAATTTCCATGATTTGTACAGTTTTGAAAGTTATTTTTGGAATTGATTTCTTGTTTTATTCTACCACGGTGTAAGAAGATATTTGATGTGGTTTCAATTTATTTTATGTAAGATCTGGGATACATGTGCAGGGTGTGTTGGCTTGTTACATAGGTAAATGTAAGCCATGGTGGTTTGCTGCACCTATCAGCCTATCACTTAGGTATTAAGCCCTGCATGCATTCACCATTTATCCTAATGCTCTTCCTCCTCCTGACAGGCCCCAGTGTGTGTTGCTCCCCTCCCTGTGTCCATGTGTTCTCATTGTTCAGCTCCCACTTATAAGTGAGAACATGCAGAGTTTGGTTTTCTGTTTCTGTGTTAGTTTGCTGAGGATAATGGGTTCCAGTTTGATCCATGTCCTTGAAAAATACATGATCTTGTTCCTTTTTATGGCTGCATAGTATTCCATGGTGTGTATATATACCACAGTTTTAAATCCAGTCTATCATTGATGGGCATTTGGGTTGACTCCATGTCTTCGCTACTGTGAATAGTGCTGCACTGAACATACGTGTGTATGTGTCTTTATGGTAAACTATTTTATATTCCTTTGGGTATATATCCAGTAATGGGATTTGTGGGTCAAATGGTATTTCTGGTTCTAGGTCTTTGAAGAATCACCACTGTTTTCCACAATGGTTGAACTCATTTACATTCCTACCCCAACAATGTACAAGTGTTCTTATTTCTCCACAGCTTCACCAGCATCTGTTGTTTCTTGACCTTTTAATAATCACCATTCTGACTGGTGTGAGATAGTGTCTCATTATGGTTTTGATTTACATTTCTCTAATGATCAGTTATGTTGATCTTCTTCTTACATGTTTGTTGGCCGTATAATGTCTTCTTTTCAGAAGTGACTGTTCATGTTATTTGCCTACTTTTTAATGGGGTTGTATGTGTTCTTTCTGGTAAATTTGTTTAAGTTCCTCATAGATTCTGGATATCAGACCTTACTCAGTCAGACAAATAGATTGCAAAAATTTTCTTCCATTCTGTAGGTTGTCTGCTCACTCTGATGATATTTTCTTTTGCTGTGCAGAAGCTCTTTAGTTTAATTATATCCTATTTGTCAATTATTGCTTTTGCTGCAATTGTTTTTGACATTTTCATGATGAAATACTTGCCCATGCCTATGTCCTGAATGGTATTGCCTAGATTTTCTTCTAGGGTTTTATAGTTTTGGGTTTTACATTTAAGTCTTTAATCCATTTTGAGTTATTTTTTGTTTAAGTTGTAAGGAAGGGTTTCAGTTTCAATTTTCTACATATGAGTAACCAGTTCTCCCAGCACCATTTATTAAATAGGTTCCCCATTGCTTGTTTTTGAGAGGTTTATTGAAGATAGATGGTTGTAGATGTGTGATCTTATTTCTAAGTTCTCTATTTTCTTCCATTGGTCTATGTGTCTGTTTTGGTACCAGTACCATGCTGTTTTGGTTACTGTAGCCTTGAAGTACAGTTTGAAGTCAGGTAGCATGATGTCTCCAATTTTGTTCTTTTTGCTTAGGATTATCTTGGCTATACAGGCTCTTTTTTGTTTCCATATGAATTTTAAAGTAGTCTTTTCTAATTCTGTGAAGAACATCAGTGCTAGTTTAATGGGAATAGCATTGAATCTATAAATTACTTTGGGCAGTATGGCCATTTTCACTATATTGATTCTTCCCATCCATGAGCATGGAATTTTTTTTTCCATTAGTTTATTTCTTTCTGATTTCCCTGAGCAATGATTTGTAGTTCTCTTGAAGATGTCCTTCACTTCTCTTGATAGCTGTATTCTTAGATATTTTATTCTTGTTGTGGCAATTGTGAATGGGAGTTCATTCATGATTTGTCTCTCTGCTTGTCTATTGTTGGTGTATAGGAATGCTTGTGATTTTTGCACATTGATTTTGTGTTCTGAGACATTGCTGAAGTTGTTTATCAGCTCAAGAAGCTTTGGGGCTGAGATGATGGGGTTTTCTAGATACAGGATCATGTCATCAGCAAACAGAGGCAGTCTGAGATCCTCTCTTCCTTTTTGAATACACTATATGTCTTTCTCTTGACTGATAGCCTTCGCCAGAACTTCCAGTACTATGTTGAATAGGAGTGGTGAGGGGGCATCCTTGTCTTGTGCCAGTTTTCAAGCAGAGGAGAATGCTTTCCATCTTTTGCCCTTTCGGTATGGTATTGGCTGTGGGCTTGTCATAAATAGTTCTTATTATTTTGAGGTATGTTCCATCAGTACCTACCTAGTTTATTGAGAGTTTTTAACATGAAGGAATGTCAAATTTTGTCTAAGGCCTTTTCTGCATCTATTGAGATAATCATGTGGTTTTTGTCTTTATTTCTGTTTATGTGATGAATTATGTTTATTGATTCGCATATGTTGAACCAGTCTTGCATCTTGGGGACGAAGCTCACTCAATCATTGATAAGTTTTTGATGTGCTGCTGGATTCCGTTTGCCAGTATTTTATTGAGGATTTTCACTTCAATGTTCATCAGGGATATTGGCCTCAAGTTTTCTTTATTTATTGTATCTCTGCCAGGTTTTGGTATCAAGATGATGCTGGCCTCATAAAATGAGTTAAGGAGGAGTCCCTCCTTTTTAATTGTTTGGAATAGGAAAAAAATGATACCAGCTTCTCCTTGCACCTCTGGTAGAATTCAGCTGTAAATCCAGCTTTTTTTGGCTGGTAGGCAATTTATTACTGCCTCAATTTCAGAACTTGTTATTAGTCTATTCAGGGATTCAATTTCTTTCTGATTCAGTTTTGGGAGGATGTATGTTTCCAGGAATTTATCAATTTCTTCTAGATTTTCTAGTTTATTTGCATAGAGGTATTTATAATATTCTCTGATGGTTGTTTTTCTACTGGCTAAGTGGTGGTATCCTCTTTATCATTTTTTATTGTATCTATTTGATACTCAGTTGCAGTGTAGGATTCACTCGCTGTTTTCATTCTACTCCTTGTGCAAGCCTGAACCTGGAAGGCACTTGTCCATGGGAATGCAGTCACCATGAAGTGTTCCAGAAATGCTGTTTACAGGTGCACCCATGCTGAGCTCCCATAGGAGAAGCCTCAGCTTTGTCTGCAGTGGTGGCTGATGGGAAGAAGTCCTTTTCTTTAATACCTTTCACAAGCACGAGGGCTACCTGACTGTTGGGGTAGAGCTGCAGACTTTCCCTACTGAGCCTAGCACTGAACCTGTGTCTCTGCTGAAAGAAACTTCCCACAAACAGAAAGTTCTTAGACTCAAAACCTGCCATATGAATTCTTTCATCTCTCGGGGTGCTCCCTTGATGTGGTGCACTCTTTCATCCCCTAGGAGTAGGAGCCCCCTGAAGGCCAGACTACTGTGAATCTTGCTGCTCCTCTGGGTCTAGCCATCTAGTGGGACTGCCACACTCAAGGGTGGTGCTAGGGAATATCTGCAAGGGATTCGGTGATGTGACCTGTCCTCATGTCTCTCAGCAGCAGGCACCAGCACCAGCTCTGATGGGGATGGTGCAGGAGTGGTGACGCAGACTCTGAAATTTCCTTGGTTATAAATAACCTTAGTTTGTTGGCCTTCTCAAACACCAGTTGTAGGAGTACTGAACTGATCACATGGACAGACAAGACCTCTTGGTTAACCAGAGTGATGCAGGCAATGGTAAGAGTTGGTCACGAAAACGTTTTTTTCTTCTTGGATGCTGTGTTATTCTGCCTACAGATGCTGTCATGGGCTGTGTCACTTGACCTCCAGTCAGAAACTGGCACTTGCAAAAGAGCATCAGCTGCATTGGTACTGGTGGGATTTGTGCTTGCCTTATGTTTCCCAGGGGAGGTACTCTCGTGTCTCAGGCAATGGACAGGGACATGGAGCTCCCAAAGTTTTCTGTCCTTTATATTAAGCTATCAAGGTGGATGGATGGGCAAAGCCAGGTAGAGGCTGGGCCAGACAAGTCTGTGCTCTGGTCTCTATGTTTGGATGCAAGCAGGGGCTGCAGTGGGAATCAGAGGGAAGTTCTCTGGCCACTGTGGTAATGTTCCAGGAGGAGCACAGCTTCCTTTGCTGTACAGAAAAATCTGCATGGAGAATGGGGAGTAGCAGGCAGCAGTAAGCACCACCCAGCTCCCATGCACTTGGGAGGGCAGATCTCACACCCATAGTGTTACACTAGCAGTAGCTAGCTAGGTTCCAGGCAGTTGCACTCAGAGTTCAAAACTGCCCCAGACTATAAGCTTTTCTCACCAGGACAGAAACCACAGTTGCAGGCCACATTCCTCTCTGGGTGCCCACATAGCAAGGGTGCCCAGCTTCTGTGCCTGTATGTACACTTTCCCTTTGTCCATTTCTAGCCAGAGGAGTTCATCCCCACTGAAGACTATATTGCATATCTCAGTTAGGAGCTTCTCTCAACCTATGTCTACCGCCTGAATTAGGTGGCCAACTTCCACAAGGTTCCCTGTGAGGTAGCATCAGGAATGGCTTCCCTTTATCCTCACTCAATTCTGACAGTGTGTGCAGTGTACATTCTGATGCCACTCCTCATATACTCCCACTGCTCACTAAGTCAGCTCCAGTGCTGGGTAGGGTTAAGGCCTTCCACCATGGCCTGGATTGCCAGATTCCTCAGTAGAAATGTGTATCCCAGAGTCAGTCTCTCCTCTGCTGACACACTGGAGACTCACAGTTTTCCTCCTGGCTCACAGTGCAGGCTGCAGCCTACTGATTCTTTCAAAGGCTCTGTGATTTCAGTTTTCCTGTGACGTTCTTGTGTTGCTTTTTGAATAAAAGTTCACAGCATGAGTCTCTAAACAGTATTTTGTCTTTCCAAGTGGAAGAGGCATGTTAGCAATGCTTCCAATCCACCATCTTGGAAAAATATTCTTCCCTGTTTTCCTTCATACTTTTTATCACTTATATATATGTTTACTTGTTTATTTCCTATTTCTCACTGCTGGAATGCCAGCTCTCAATACAATGGGAGGAGTTCTTTTATCCCCTTCACAGGTCACAAAGTGTGACAGGGGTATGGCTCACTTCTTCGGTGCCCTGCTGCTCAAACCCCTAGGGGAGCATGCAGATGGGCAGGCTGTGGGGAGTGTTTTTGGCTCTGACCCCACAGCAGCATCTAGGGTTGAGTGTTTTCAGCTCCGGAAGCCCCAGTGGGCATGTGTTACATTGTGCTCTTTCAGTTTTGTCATCTGCAGGCAGCTTGTGCTAATCAGCTCAGTTAGACCTTGTGCCTTATTGCCAGGGCAGAAGACTTTCTGTATCCTGTGTTCTTGCCCTAATGTACCAGAAAAATCAGATCACAGGTGGGCTTGGAGGATACGTGCAAGATTTTATTTAGTGGTGGAATTTGCTCCAGTGAGGTGGATGTGGAGCCAGAAGGGCGATGGAGTGGGAAGATGGTCTTCTCCTGGAATTGGGCCGTCCAGTGGTCGGACTCTCCTCGACCATCCCTACCGAATTCCATATCGATGGCCTGCTGGCATCTGCTGGTGTCTGTTGATGTGCTCTTCTGCTCCTCTGCTCCTCTCGGTGTCCAGCTGCTTGTGCGTGTGTGCCACTAAGTTCTCTTGGGTTCATATGGCCGCAGGATGGGGGCATGGCCGGCCAGAGTGGTCTTGGAAAATGCAACATTTGGGCATTAATACAGGAGTTCCTGTTCTCACTTAGGTCTGTGGGCACAAGCCTGAGGGTGGAGCCCTAGCCAAGGATGCTGCCCTTCTCCACCCAGCACTTTCCTGCCCCCTCTCTCGTGTCATTTCCCGTCTCTGAAGAGGTACATCTAACTGCCATTAGAACATGGATGACGACTGGTCTTAGCTACTTTCTGCTGACACGGGGGGTTGTTTTGGGGAAAATGACAGTCAGGTTAAGTATGCATGGATTAAACGTGTATTATACAAGGAAAGAATTTAGTGCCAAGGATCACAGAGATAAGAAGTGAAATATACTAACAACAACATTTTACTCCGAGCTGTTTCGCCCTGTTGAAAGAAATTAAACCTTGTATGGGAGTGGTTAAAGTTTTGAAGAGACATAACTGTTCTTGCCATATCTTTAGCAGTTAACTGATGTACCCTGGGAATTCTGGAGTTTGTGGGCCATTAATACTTCTGCCTCTTTTTTGTGCCTCCCTTTGTCTGTTGTAAAAGACTAAGGTGGCCACTTTCAGGCGGTCCTCTGATGTACCATCTGGCCCCAGAGCCCGTTTCTGCAACTTCCTCCTGATATCAGGGGCTTCCTGAGTAATGTTTATCCTTTAGGATTAGCTGTCCTTTTACTGACTCAGGAGATAGCTAGGTATGCTTTATCAAGGCCTATCTTAGCTTCCAGGAAGGCAGTAGGATTTTCATCAAATCCCTCGTCAATCATGGACAAGTTAGTATAATTGAGAGACTTGGTCCTAGTTCTATGTAAGCCTTCCATATACACACCTCAAAGTGTCGCCTCTTCCAGTCTTCCATCTTGTCACTGGGATCCCATTTAGGGTCATTGACTGGCACTGCTTCTCTTCCAATTGGATAATATTTGCCCCTTCCCTTAAACTACATGTGATGTAAAGCTTATCCCCAAATCTCTCTGCTGCTTACAGAACGGCCTGCTTTTAAGTGTCTGTCAGGGTCTGAGTCAAAAGTAACATAACATCTCTCCAGGAGAGTTCAAATATTTGGGTGAAATTATGGAAAGCCTCTATAGATCTATCAGGGTCATCTGAAAACTTGCAAAGTTCCCTCTTAATTTGCTTTGAGTTTTGTAGGGAGAAGGAAACTTGGACCTTACTGGGCCCAAATTCACTGGGCATCTGTTGCAAGGGCAAGAGTGAGACTGGGGCTTGTTTAGGATGAAGATTTCTATAGGATGCAAGTGAGAGGCTGAAGCTGAGTAGGGAGGTCATGGTAGACCCAGAGAAGCAGGGCTGGAGGGAGCTGGTTCCTCTGCCAGGGGTGCCTCTGGGACTCGTATCCTTAATTCCCAGGGCTTGCCACTTGCAGTCTTCCCTGAGATGGCAAACAGGAGGGCTGGATCAATTCTACACCGTCAGCAAAGGTCTGGATTGCCTTACAAGGTATAGAAAGTCTGCACATATGGGGTCTTGGGCCATCTGTCCTCATGTCTGCAGAAAATTTCCAGCTACTGGATAGTATTGAAACGAATGGTTCCTTCCTGAGACCAAGCCAGTTCTTGCTGTAAATCATAATTTGGCCAAACCTTTGTGCAGAGGCCTACGAGATGTTTTTCCTCCAGATTCTGAGGGTCAAAGCAGTCTCAATGGTTCAGGATAAACTCCCGAGGAGTACAAACTGGGGGTGGTGAAGAGAGCTTGCTGCTCATTCTGAAAGAAAGGGAATAAAAGCATCCCTCACTTCCCTTCCTTCTTTCAGCGAAAACTCAGAGTGTGATGGAGAGAGAACATGAGCGTCCTCCTTTCCCCTGCCATTCTTTTATCCCTGAGTCCTGGCGATCTTGGCAGGTGCTGGCCATAGGTACCAATGTGATATATATTCATGAAGCAGGAAACCCTAGAGAATAGGAATTAACTGCCCTGACCGGTGTCTCCATCTCCCCCTGCTTTGACAATCTTTGAGTTCCATGGGCCTGTTTATGCCATGGAGCATGAACTCTTTCCATGGGGTGGGGGTTCAGTCAGCAAGAATTGGTCCTGCCCATTTACACTGTGCCTATTGCCTGGCTTTGGATGCCTCAGACCTGGTTTTCCTTTCTAGGGACTCAGCCTGAAGCTTGGAATCGAGCTTGGGACTGAAAAAGTATTTCAGGGCTTGTTTGTATTTGTTTAGAGTGTCTCAAATGAGCCCTGCTGAATTTGCAGCTATCAGCCAGCAGGGGTTGTTCCATTAACTTTCCTATCAGAATCAGATTCCTGGGGAGGGGGAGCCCTCTCACTTAGAAAAGAAAAAAGAGAAAAACAAAGGGGCAAAAGAGAGAGGTCCTGGGAGAAGAACCCTTTGCTTAATGCAAGTGGATCTCTTTAATCTTTGTATCCTTCCCTCCATTCAGACCAGGTTGAATTCCTTGGCCGGTGGAGAAAAGTTTTGTTGGCACTGTGGGCAAGAAGGACCCACCTGTCAGCTTTGTGGGGTCCTGGTGGTAATTACAGTTCTCTTTCCCATCCCTTGTGGCTGTTGGGCATGGCTTTTGCATGCTATGGACATGCCCAGATACCTGAGCTGGGAGGAGAGAGGGTAAGGGAAGGTACCCTGAACCATGTGCCTCCGGCTGTCAGGGTGGAGGTAGAGATGGTACTTCTAAGACTAATCTGATTGCACCTTTGGTGGCTGAGCCATATGCTCATTTTACTTAGTAACATTGTGCAGCCTGTAGCAAAACTCTTAACATTATAAAGGAAGAGATAAGAACCATTTCAAACCATGAGAAAGAGAGAAAAGATATGAAGTCTAGGGGTTTTGACCAACCCACTTAGGGTGGTTAAGCCTCTGTAAAGGGAAACAGAGCTTTTTTTTTAACCTGCAGGAAAGAGAGAGAGGTGGCAGGGTTTGGGAAAAGAAGCAGATCCTACAGTTTTGTATTTGCAGTCATTTTCCCATATCCCAGGTGAGGCCCCAGTTGAAACGGGAGGAGTTCCCTTATCCCTATCGAAGGGCGTGCAACAAGAGTGTGACTCGCTTCTTGGGTGCCCCACTGCTCAACCCCCTAGGGGGAGTATGCAGATGGGCAGGTCATGGGGAGCATTTTTTGGGCTCCAACCCCACAGCAGCATTTGGAGTTGAGTGTTTGCAGCTCCCGAAGCCTCAGTGGGTGTATGTTACTGAGAGACAGGACTAGCTGGGTTTCCTAGGCCGACTAAGAATTCCTAAGCCTAGCTGGGGAAGGTGAGCACACCCACCTTTAAACACGGGGCTTGTAACTCAGCTCACACCCAACCAATCAGGTAGTAAAGAGGGCTCACTAAAATACAAATTAGGCTAAAAGCAGGAGGTAAAGAAATAGTCAAATCATCTATCATCTGAGAGCACAGGGAGAGGGACAATAATTGACATATAAACCCCAGGCATTTGAGCTGGGAGTGGCAACCCCCTTTGCGGGGCAGCCGCCTTTGGGTCCCCTCCCATTGTATGGGAACTCTGTTTTCACTCTGTTAAATCTTGTAACTGCACATTCTTCTGGTCCGTGTTTGTTACAGCTCAAGCTGAGCTTTCCCTCACCATCCACCACTGCTGTTGGCCACCATTGCAGACCCGCCACTGACTTTTACCCCTCTGGATCCGGCTGGGTGTCTGCTGCGCTCCGGATCCAGTGAGGTACCCACTGCCACTCCCAGTTGGGCTAAAGGCTTGCCATTGTTCCTGCACAGCTAAGTGCCCGGGTTCATCCTAATCAAGCTGAATACTAGTTGCTGGGTTCTACGGTTCTCTTCTGTGACCCACAGCTTCTAATCAAGCTGTAACACTCACTGCATGGCCCAAGCTTTCATTCCTTGGAATCTGTAAGGCCAAGAACCCCAGGTCAGAGAACAAAAGACTTGCCGCCATCTTGGGAGTGACTGCCACCATGTTGGGAGCGGCCCACCACCATCTTGGGAGCTCTAAGAACACAGAGCCACCCGTAACATTACAGTGTACTCTTTCAGTTATGCCATCTGCAGACAGCTTGTGCTAATCAGCTCAATTAGATCCTCTGCCTTATTGCAAGGGCAGGGGCTTTCTGTGTCCTGAGTCATTGCCCTAGTGTACCAGAAAAAATCAGATCACACCTGGGCTTGGAGGATAGGTGCAAGGTTTTATTGAGTGGTGGAAGTTGCTCTCAGTGAGGTGGATGGGGAGACACAAGGGGGACAGAGTGGGAAAGTGGTCTTCTTCTGAAGTTGGGCCACCCAGTATCCAGACTCTCCTCTGATTGCCCTCGACTGAATTCCACATTGTCCCACTGTTGATGGCCTGCTGGCATCTGCTGGTGTCTGCTTCTCTCAACATCTAGTCACTTGTGTGTGTGCCTGCTAAGTTCTCTCGGGTTTATATGGGCACAGGATGGGGGGTGTGGCAGGCCAGAGTGGTCTTGAAACATGCAACATTTGGGCACAAAAACAGGAGTGCCTGTTCTCACTTAGGTCCAAGGGCACAAGCCCAAGGGTGGAGCCCTTGGCAGGGACCCCACCCTTCTCTACCCTTCCCATATCATCAAGGCCAGGATATTCATTTATTTTGTATTTATTTATTCATTAATTCATCCATTCAGCAAATATTAGATATTAAGCAGACTGGAAACAAAATTAAATGTATTATTGAGCACCACTGTATAATATGTACTGTTCTAAATATTATAGATTCATTAGTGAGTCAAAAACAAACATGAGGCTCTTTAAGCACTCTTTGAAGACCATCACTCACTTTCATTTATGTCCCCCCAAAATTCTTACATAGATCCATTAGAGGTAGAAAAAAGGATGTTCACTCCAGGTTATTTGTGTCTGCAGAGAGTTGGAGGAAATGCAGAGAATTACAGAGAAATACAGAGGCTTGCAACATGGAGAATGGGGAGGTAAAATACGATGAATGAACGTTATGATGAACCATTCAAGTGTTACAAACAGCAGATTGGCACACAGAGTAATGTAGGTAGATCACAAAGGCACAGTGCTGAGTGAAAAGAACGAACTATTTAATAAAATAACTTTTATGTGAATTTTTTTTTTTTTTTGAGTCTCACTCTGTTACCCAGGCAGGAGTGCAGTGGTGCAATCTCGGCTCACTGCAACCTCTGCCTCCTGGGTTCAAGCAATTCTCCTGTCTCAGCCTCCCAAGTAGTTGGGATTACAGGTGTGTGCCACCATGCCCGGCTAATTTTTGTATTTTTAGTAGAGACAAGGTTTTGCCATGTTGGCCAGGCTGGTCTCGAACTCCTGTGTTCAGGTGATCCACCTACCTTGGCCTCCCAAAGTGCTGGGATTACAGGCATGAGCCACTGTGGCTGGCCCTTTTATGTGAATTTAAAATATATGAGGACAAAACATCAATATTTTCTTGAAAAGAATACTTTTTTTTTCCACTGGGAATTAAAGTCTTTACTTAAAGGAAATCAATATGTATTAATAGGATTTTTTTCATTTTTTTATTATTATTATACTTTAAGTTTTAGGGTACATGTGCACAATGTGCAGATTTGTTACATATGTGTACATGTGCCATGTTGGTGTGCTGCACCCATTAACTCGTCATTTAGCATTAGGTATATCTCCTAATGCTATCCCTCCCCCCTCCCCCCAACCCACAACAGTCCCCGGTGTGTGATGTTCCCCTTCCTGTGTCCATGTGTTCTCATTGTTCACTTCCCACCTATGAGTAAGAACATGCGGTGTTTGGTTTTTTGTCCTTGTGATAGTTTGCTAAGAACGATAGTTTCCAGCTTCATCCATGTCCCTATAAATGACATGAACTCATCCTTTTTTATGGCTGCATAGTATTCCATGGTGTATATGTGGCCACATTTTCTTAATCCAGTCCATCATTGTTGGACATTTGGGTTGATTCCAAGTCTTTGCTATTGTGAATAGTGCCACAATAAACATACGTGTGCATGCATCTTTATTGCAGCATGATTTATAATCCTTTGGGTATATAGAATACTTTTTAAAAAATGGACAAATACATTAAAATGCTGCCTTTGTGGGAAGGACATGAAATGGAGAATGAGAAAAAGGCAATGAAATGCAGCAGTGAGTGTGTAAGTGAGCAAGTGAGACCTAAAAGAGCAGTGTTCAGTGGACTGATGATGCTAACATTTTATGTTTAACTTAATAAATGACCCAAGTTTTCTCATATCCAGAGTGAGTAGAGCTTTTTGAGCAGCTTTTTGTGTGTTACAATTTTTAGAATCTGCAGCATCTTAGATCATTTCTTCTGAGTGCATCCAATTCTGTCTCCAGTTTTCTGATATCCAAATATGTTTTCCTGTAACCATGTGTGGAACAATACAAGCATACCTTGGAGATATTGAGAGTTTGGTTCTAGAACACTGCAATAAAGTGAATATCACAATGAAGCAAATCAGGCAAATGTTTTAGTTTCCCAGTGCATGTAAAAGTTATATTTACACCATATGGTATTCAATTAAGTGTACAATGAGATTATGTATAAAAAACCAATGTACATCCTTGAATTAAAAATACTTCATTGCTAAAAAAAATGCTAGCAATCATTGGAGACTTAAGTGAATTGTAACCATTTTACTGGTGGAGGGTCTTGCCTCCAATTTGATGGCTGCTAACTGATTAGGGTGGTGGTAGCTGAAGGCTGGGGTGGCTGTGACAATTTTTTTAAGACAACAATGAAGTTTGCTGCATTGATTGACTCTTCATTTCACTAAAGGTTTCTCTGTAGCACATACTGCTGTTTGACAGTGTTTTAGCCGCAGTAGAACTTCTTTCAACATTGGGGTCAATTGTCTCAAATTCTGCTACTGCTTTATCAACTAGTTTATGTAATATTCTAAATCCTTTCTTGTCATTTCAACAATGTTCACAGCATCTTCAACATGAGTACATTCCACCTCAAGAAACCACTTTCCTTGCTTATGAATAAGAAGCAACTCTCTCTGTTCAAGTTTTATCATGAGAGTGCAGCATTTCAGTCACATCTTCAGGCTCTGTTTCTAATTCTAGTTTTGTTTTTTTTTTTCGCTATGTCCAATACATCTGCAGTCAGTTCCTCCACTGTAGTCCTGACTTCCCCAATTCATAAGGGTTGGAATCAATTTGTTGCAAACTCCCCTTAATATTGATTTTTTTCTTTTTTTGAGATGGGTCCTCAGTGTGTTGCTCAGGCTGGAGTACAGTTGCATGATCTTGGCTCACTGCAACCTCCATCCCCTGAGCTCAAGCAATTTTTTCACCTGAGACTCCCAAGTAGCTGGGACTACAAATGTGCGTCACCACACTTGGCTAATTTTTTTTATATTTTTGGTAGACACAGGGTTTCACTATTTTTCCCAGGCTGTTCTTGAACTTCTGAGTTCATGCAATTCACCTGCCTTGGCCTCCTAAATTGCTGGGATTACAGGCATGAGCCACCATGCCTGGCCTAATGTTGATATTTTGACCCCCACCCATGAACCACAAATATTTTTAATGGCTAGAGTGGTGAATTTTTTTCAGAAGGTTTTCAATGTACTTTGCCCAGATCAATTAGATGAATAATTACCTATGACAGCTATGGCTTTAAGAAATGTATTTCTGAAAAGCCAACATTACTTCTTGATTCATGGGCTGCAGAATGGATGTTGTGTTAGCAGGCATGGAAATAACATTCATCTCCTTGTACATCTTCATCAGAGGTCTTGGGTGACAAGACATATGTCAATGAGCAGTCATCTTTGGAAAGGAATCCTTTATTCTGAGCAGTAGGTCTCAACAGTGCACTTAAAATATTCAGTAAATCATGTTGCAAGCAGATGTGCCATCATCCAAGCTTTGTTGTTTCATTTCTAAAACACAGGCAGGGAATATGTAACATAATTCTCAAGGATCCTACCATTTTGGGAATGGTAAATGAACATTGGCCTCAACTTAAAGACACCAGCTAAGTTCACCCCTAACAAGAGGATCAGCCTGTACTTTGAAGGTCTGAATCTGGGCAATAGTTTCTCTTCTCTAGCTCTGAGAGTCCTAGGTGGCATATTTTTCCAATAGAAGGCTCTTTTGTCTGCATTGAAAATTTGCAATTTGGTTTAGCCAGCTTCATCAATGTTCTTAGCTAGATCATCTTGATAACTGCTGCAGCTTCTCTATTAGCACTTGCTGCGTCACCTTACAGTTTTACATTATGGAGATGGCTTTTTTCCTCAAACCTCATGAACTAACCTCTGTTAGCTTCCAGTTTTTCTTCTGTCACTTCCTCACTTCTCTCAGCCTTCATAGAATTGAAGAGTTAGGGCCTTTCTCTGGATTATGTTTTGGCTTAAAGGAATGTTGTGACTAGTTTGATCTATTCAGACCACTCAAACTTTCTCCACATAAATGTAATAAGACTGTTTTGTTTTCTTGTCATTGTTTGTTCACTGGAGCCGTACTTTTAATTTCCTTCAGGAACTTTCCCTTTGCATTCACAATTTGGCTTAATGTTTGGTGCAAGAGGCCTAGCTTTTGACCTATCTCAGTTCACCATGCCTTCCTCACTTAATCACTTCTAGCTCTTGCTTTTAAGGGAGAGAAGTAAGACTCTCTCTTTCACTTAAGAGGCCATTGTGGAATTATTAATTGGCCTCATTTTAATATTGTTGTGTCTTGGGCAATAATGAGGCCTGAAGAGAGAGAGACAAGAAACTGCTGGTGGGAGGAGCAGGCAGAACACATGCAACATTTATGGATTAAGTTTGCTGTCTTTTATGGGTGTTGTTTGGTGTGTCCCAAAACAATTACAATAGTAACATCAAAAGTCACTGATAAAAGGTCATCAAAGCAGATGTAATAATAATTAAAAAGTTTGAAGTATTGTGAGAATTACCATAACATGACACAGAGACATAATGTGAGCACATGCTGTTAGCAAAATAATGCCAATCGCCTTACTTCACACTGAGTTGCCACAAACCTTCAATTTGTGAAAAAATCCAATATCCATGAAGCACAATAAAATGAGTTATGCCTAGGCTGAGTGTGGTGGCTCATGCCTGTAATCCCAGCACTTTGGGAGGCCAAAGAAGGCAGATAACTTGAGGTCAGGATTTTGAGAGCAGCCTAGCCAACATGGTGAAACCCCGTTTCCACTAAAAATACAAAAATTAGAGGGCATGATGGCATGCCCCTGTAATCCCAGCCACTCAGGAGGCTGAGGCAAGAGAATCACTTGAACCTGGGAGGTAAATGTTGCAGTGAGCCAAGACCACACCACTGTACTCCAGCTTGGGTGACAGAGAAAGACACCATCTCAAAAAAAAAAAAAATGTTATGCCTATATATGGGTGTTTCTGTGTGTATGTGTTTTTATATATATATATATATATATATATATATATGTATATACATTTCTCTATTGTCTTTTATTCAGCTCTTTTGATTAGAAATCCCATGGAGAAAAGGAGGAAGTTACCAGGGGGAAAGAATTCACCTTTGACTTCTTTTTTTTTTTCTATGAACTATTATTTATTCACCATTTGCTATGTGACAATGTGCTAAACAATTAAACAATTTTACACCCACCACTGCATTAAAGTCTTCAAACTTTTCTACACAAAGCTACCGTTGTACCAATTTTATGGATGGAAAGACTAAAAGCAAGATTAAGACTGAGTTTATGTAACTTAACATTTACTATAACGTATGTCAGTGGGGATTCTGATCCTGGTTGTACATAAAAATCATTTGGGAAACTTGAAAAAGGGCCATGTCAGCACCTCAATATACTTTAATTTAAATAACCTACTTATTGCACATACTGGCATTTTCTTTTTTCCTTTTTTTTTTCTTCATGGGTTTTTTTTTTTCTTTAAATTCTGGGGTACATGTGCAGAACGTGGAGTTTTGTTACATAGGTATACACGTGCCATGGTGGTTGTGCCATGGTGGTTTGCTGCACCCATCAACCCATCACCTATGTTAGGTATTTCTCCTAATGTTATCCCTCCCCTTGCCCCCCACCACCTGATAGACCCCAGTGTGTGATGTCCCCCTCCCTATGTCCATGTGTTCTCATTGTTCCACTGCTCAAGGAAATAAGAGAGGACACAAACAAATGGAAAAACATTCCATACTCATGGATAGGAAGAATCAATATCGTGAAAATGGTCACACTGCCCAAAGTAAATTATAGATTCAATGCTATCCCCATCAACTTACCACTGACTTTCTTCACGGAATTGGGAAAAAGTACTTTAAACTTCATATGGAACCAAAAAAGAGCCTGCATAGCCAAGACAATCCTGGGCAAGAAGAACAAAGCTGGAGGCATCACGCTACCTGACTTCAAACTATACTACAAGGTTACAGTAACCAAAACAGCATGGTACTGGTACCAAAACAGATAAATAGACCAATGGAACAGAACAGTGCCCTCAGAAATAACACCACACATCTACAACCATCTGATCTTTGACAAATCTGACACAAACAAGCAATGGGGAAAAGATTCCTTACTTAATTAATGGTATTGGGAAAACTGGCTAGCCATATGCACAAAACTGAAACTGGACCCCTTCCTTACACCTTATACAAAAATCAACTCAAGATGGATTAAAGACTTAAATGTAAGACCTAGGACCATAAAATTCCTAGAAGAAAACCTAGGCAATACCATTCAGGACATAGGCATGGGCAAAGGCTTCATGTCTAAGACAACAAAAGCAATGGCAACAAAAGCCAAAATTGACAAATGGGATCTAATTAAACTAAAGAGCTTCTGCATAGCAAAATAAACTATTATCAGAGTGAACAGGCAACATACAGAATGGGAGAAAATTTTTGCAACCTACCCATCTGACAAAGGGCTAATATTCAGAATCTACAAATAACTTAAAGAAATTTACAAGAAAAAAACCAAACAATCCCACCAAAAAGTGGGCAAAGGATATGAGCAGACACTTCTTAAAAGAAGACATTTATGCAGCCAACAGACATATGTAAAAATGCTCATCATCACTGGTTATTAGAGAAATGAAAATCAAAGCCACAATGAAATACCATCTCACGCCAGTTAGAATGTTGATCATTAAGAAGTCAGGAAACAACAGGTGCTGGAGAGGATGTGGAGAAATAGGGACACTTTTACACTGTTGGTGGGAATGTAAATTAGTTCAACTATTGTGGAAGACAGTGTGACGATTCTTCAAGGATCTAGAACTAGAAATACCATTTGACCCAGCAATTCCATTACTGGGTATGTGCCCAAAGGATTATAAGTCACCTTTGATTTCTAGCTGTTAGCAAAATAATGCCAGTCACCTTGCTTCACACTGAGTTGCTGCAAATCAGGAAGGAATCTAGTTTTTGTGAGTCCAGTTGTTTGTGTAAAGTGAGGGATTCTTGTTATGAAAATAAAATTATAAACACATAATTATGATAAATTATAAATTTTTTAAAGCTAACAAATACCACAACTATAAAAAAAAATCCAGACAATTAACATTTTTAATTAACTAATGTCCTGACAAAGCTTTTTAATACCTATTTATCTAAATTTTAAGGCTGTAAAAATTTTTTTATAGTTTTTTTATGTGCTATTATATTTAATACTTTCTGTAGAATAATAATGTTATTCTGAATTTCCTCTGGCATTGTTAATCTAGGTTTGTTTCTTGTTGACAGAGTAGAAGAATTTTTTTCAATTTCAAGACTCAATTTTTGGTAGTATTCATCTGTAATTTTCTTTTTGGTTCTACTCAAATGCATTTCTGGCTCAGCAACAAGCCTACAAAGAACCCCAGTCATTTGCTCTCCCTACGTCCAGCAGAACAGAGAGAGATCTTTGCTTGCCTCAGCACCACCTGCCACTCTCATACTGTTCCACCATCATGATCCTGGGAATCTGAGGGACCAGTTTGCCATAAGCTAGATGGTAGTGGCCCCATGATGACGCACAGCAGCATGTTATTGTTTCGTTGAAATCTAAGATAGGGTTGGGATGATTGTTGAGGTACACTGGGGGCTGGCTGCTGATGGAACCAGACATAGATAGAAGTAGTAATGGAAGCCTGTCATCCCACCTACAGTATCAGCACCGCCACCAGGAGCAGGTGTCCTGTTTTTCTGTTTATTTCTACTGCCTTGGAGAATAACACTTGGAGAAATGGAAGATGCATATCTAAATTGTAGGTTCTGAAACTTACGCTTCATCTGCTACGTGGTAGATCTGCCTCTGTATAAACCTTTTTCGGATGGTTCTTTTTCAGGCATTGTTTCTTTTGCCTTGAAGTCTTTCCTCCCTTTGAGGCATATTCCTGCTTATAGTTCTATACACAGCTAAACTGTTACATCACCTCTGGACACTCCTGCCAGAGTTAAGCATAACACCCTGCAGTATTTTACTCATTTTTTAATCAAAACATTCACCATGGCATATTGTAATTTGTGTCATTGTATGTTTATCTCTCTTACTATATCGAGATGTTATTAAGGTTGGGAACCATCTCTGTTAATTTTTTATCTTTTGCCTCTACTACAAGTTTTGTCACATAGTAAGATTTTAACAAATAATCATTAAATGAATAATTAAAAGTTTTACCTCTAAGCACCACCACCTCTACAGGGTTTATTTAACTCCTTTTTAAAGAATTATTCCAGTGTTTTGTAGAATCAAATTCTTAACAAACTGTACAGCAGAAATTAGTGTGTATTTTTTATTGTATTCACTAGATTATTAGCATATCATAGAAAAAAATCTAGTCCTTGATTTTTGTTCTCAGAATCTAACACAGCACCTGACATGGTTGGATAAAGGAATGATTTACTTTGTTAAGACAGAAAAAGCTAACATTTATTGAGTATGCATTGGGTACTAGGCACTGTTTTAGGTGCTTTACATGAAATATTGCACGTAATTCTCACAGTAACCTTGTAAGAAGGGATGTTATCCTCCCTTTCAAAATAAAAATACTGGGGCTTACTAAAGCTGTATGCACCAGTCCTGTTGTCAGCAAGTAGAAAAAACAATGCAACCACTAGCCGGCTGAATCCAGAAACCCTGATTGTAATCAATTCACTACACTGCCTTTCAAGAAATCAATATTCAGTGGTTTGGGTCACTACATGACTCAGTTTTACTGCTGCCAGTGATGGCTACATATGCCTTGTAACTTTATGTAAGTCACATCCAATAAAATATCTGTCAACTGGAAAGCTCAGAGCACCTAGGTAATTGAATTTTTAAATTAAAATTTAGTAACCATTACCTTGCCTTAATAAGTAGAGAAAACATAACATAATTGAATGCTTATTTTCAAATTTATAATCACTCAGTTTCTCAAGGATAGAATTTTGACTCTTAGTAACTTCAGGTATACCTCTTTTTGTTGTACTTCATTATATTGTGCTTTGCAGAAATTTTTTATAAATTGAAGATTGTGGCAACTCATCAAGGAACAAGTATATTGGCACCATTTTTCCAATGGCATGTGCTCACTTTGTGTCTCTGTGTTATATTTTGGTAACTCTCACAATATTTCAAACTTTGTAATATTTGGTTATTAAAAATTAACTGTTATGATCTGTGATTAGTGATCTTTGATGTTGTTATTGTAATGTTTTGGGACACCCTGGACTGCACCCATAAAAGATGGCAAACTTAATCAACAAAGGTAGTGTGTGTTTTGACTGCTCTGATGACTGTTCTTCATCTCGTTCCTTCTCCTCAGGCCTCCTTATTCTCTGAGAAACAACCGTATTGAAATTGGATCAATTAATAATGTTACAATGGTCTCTAAGTGTTTAAGTGAAAGGAAGTTTCCCACATGTCTCACATTTAATCAAAAATCAGAAATGATTAAACTTAGTGTGAAAGACATGTCTAACGACCACATAGGACAAAGGCTCGGTCTCTTGTGTCAAACAACCAAGTTATGAATGCAAAGGGAAAGTTCTTGAAGGAAATTAAAAGTGCTAATTCAGTGAACACATAAATGATAAGAAAGCAAAATAGCCTTATTGCCAATATGCAGGAAGTTTGAATGGTATGAATAGAAAATCACACCAGCCACAACATTCCCTTAAGCCAAAGCCTAATTCAGAGAAGTGTGCTTTTTAATTCTATGAAGGCTGAGAGAGGTGAGGATGTGACAAGAAACTCTGGAAGCTAGCAAAAGTTGGTTCATGAGGTTTAAGGAAATAAGCCATCTTCATAATGTAAAAGTGCAAGGTGAAGCAGCAAGTGCTGATGGAGAAGCTGCAGCAACTTATCAAGAAGATCTAGCCAAGAACATTGACAAAACTGGTTAAACTAAACAATGGATTTTCAATGCAGACAAAAGAGCCTTCTGTTGGAAGAAGATGCCACTGAGCACTTGCGTAGTTAGAGAAGAGAAATCAATGCCTGGCTTCAAAGCTTCAAAGTACAGGCTGACCCCTCTTGCTAGGGGTGAATTCAACTGGTGACTTTAAGTTGAATCCAATGCCCATTTACCATTCTCAAAATCCTAGGGTCCTTAATAATTATGTTAAATCTTCTCCACCTGTGTTGTATAGATAGAAAAACAAAGCTTGGATGACAGCACATCTCTTTGATGCATGGTTTACTGAATATTTTAAGCCCACTGTTGAGACCTACTGCTCAGAAATAAAGGATTCCTTTCCAAATATTACTGCTCACTGACAATGACACTGATCACCCAAGAGCTCTGATAAAGATGTACAGGACGTGATGTCATTTTCATGCCTGCTAACAAAACATCCATTCTGTAGGCCATGGATCAGGAGTAATTTTGATTTTCAAGTTTTATAATTTCAGAAATATATTTCTTAAAGCTATAGATGTCATAGATAGTGACCCTAATTGATCTGGGTAAAGTAGATATAAAATCTTCTGGAAAAAATTCGCTATTCTCGATGCCATTAAAAACATTTGTGATTCATGGGAGAAGGTCAAAATATCAACATTAACAGGAGTTTGGAAGAAGTTGACTGTAAACCTCATAAATGACTTTGAAGAATTAAATACTTCAGTAGAGGAGGTACCTGTAAATGTGGTAGAAATAGCAAGAGACCTATAATGAGAAGTGGAGCCTGAAGACGTAAGTGAATTTTTTCAATTGCATGATAAAATTTGAATGGAACTGGAATTATTTTTTATGGATGATCAAAGAAAATAGTTTTCTGAGATAGAATCCACTCTTGGTGAAAATGATATGAACATTGTCAGAATGACAACAAAGTATTTGGAGTAATACATAAACCTAATTAATAAAACAGCAGCAGGGTTTGAGAAGATGAACTCCAATTTGGAAAGAAATTATACTGTGGCTAAAATGTCAAACAGCATAACATGCTGCAGAGGAAACTTTTATGAAAGGAAGAGTCAATAGTTGCAGAAAAATTTTTGTTGTTTAATTTTAAGAAATTATGACAGCCACCTTAACCTTCAGCAACTACCACCCTGATCAGTCCAGCAGACATCAACACTGTGGTAAGACCCAGCATCAGCTTGCTGAAGGCTCTGATGATTGTTAGCATTGTTTTTTGCAATAAAGTGGTTTTAAATTAAGGCATGTACGTTGTCGTTTAGACATAGTGCTATTGCACACTCAGTGGACAATGGCATAGTGTAAACATAACTTTTACATGCCCTGGGAAACCAAAAACTGCGCTGGACTCATTTTATTGCAATATTTG
The DNA here is from genome assembly GCF_028878055.3 of Symphalangus syndactylus. Taxonomy (NCBI): domain Eukaryota; kingdom Metazoa; phylum Chordata; class Mammalia; order Primates; family Hylobatidae; genus Symphalangus; species Symphalangus syndactylus. The sequence continues at coordinate 23,169,253 of NC_072441.2, forward strand.
CCTTACTGTGGTGGTTTGGAAACACATTTGCATATCGTTGAGCTATGCCAGTGTTTTTAAAGAAGATAATTTTGGAATCAGTAGATTAGATAAATAGAAGTAAAAGGGAATATTCAGAGAAGTAGTTTCCATATATCAGGAAAAAAGGTAAAGATCTGAACAGAGACAATCACAGAAAGGATGAGAAAAAGAGTCAGAATTTACAGGCTTTCCTAAGGGACATTTGAATGTAGTAGATGACTAGTTTCTTTCTGGGACTGTAAGATGAGGAGGGTTAACGTTTTCTTTATGCTTGGGGAGTTGATAACTTGTGGCATTGTGGAGAGAGAATGATCACCCAGAAGAATGGGTTTTATGAGAAAAATCATGAGCTCAGTAGGTAGAAAGAAATATGGATTTAGAGCCTTGGTGAGATATCAGGGGTGTAGATAAAGATATAGGTGTTATCAACATATGGATGGTAGTTGCAGCCTTGCAAAAGGAGAAGATATATAAGAAGAGTAAACAACAAAGAGGAAAAATTCTAAAAAAAAAAAAAAGAAGAAGAAGAAGAGAACAATTAAGGGGGAAAATAAATAAAGCCAATGAATAAGTAAAGAAAAGTTGCCATAGAAGTTGAAACCGGAAATTCTGTGTCACCTGAAGACTAAGAGGGGAGAGAGTTTCAAGTAGTGGATGGTTAATTTGAAAGGTTTTAAACGAGGATCGAATATAATCAATTTTGCTTTTAGAAACTGAACTAAATGAAAAAAAAATGAGAGAAAAGGAGCTGGATGCTATCATACACTGAGAGAAAGGAATTGACCTCCACCAAGCTATAGAATTGAGGATATGAAGAAAAAAGAGACAGAGAGGAGGTTGCTTGGCTGGAAACTGATGGTGGCTGGATATAAAGACTGAAGAAGGCAAGAGTCAAAGCTGATTGATTGTTTCTGCCTTGGTGAATGGTTTTCTGTTAACTGAGATGGGGAATGGCAGAAAAGCTGGTTTGGGGAAATTTGGGAAGAGATAATGAGGTTTCGTTCAAATTCATTGAATGTGACATACATGTCTTAAGACACTCAGGTGGCAACCTCCTGACAAAGACTCAGGAGGGAGTTTTGAGCTGGAGGTATAATTGAGAGTGGGAAGAACACAGGTCCTGGTAAACCGTGAGAGAGACTGGAGATTGCTTATTAAGAGCACATGAATGCTTGAGATAGAAAACTGACAGCTGTGTGAAAGAAGCGGAGCCAGTGGGTAACCCTGAATAAACATTTTTCTAAATATCTTTGTAAAAGGCAACCAGCAGGGTCACAGTGAAGCCATTTGGCTTGGAATGTGTGGTGCTTATTAGTAACATACAAACTGAGGTAAGGAGAAGAAAGAATGTGGGCTGAAGAGTGTTCCAAAGTTGGATTCAAATCCTGGACGTTTTCGTTGCATGTTGTGGAACTTAGGGAAATTTACTTAATCTTGTTGATCTACAGTTTCCTTATGTGTAAGGTTATGATAAGAAGTTCTAATAAGGCACAGATCTGCACAATGTAGATGCTCAGTAAGGCTAACTTCCTCCATCTCTCACTTTCTAATACTTCTCTTGCTTTTTTTTTTTCTCTTTCTTCCCTGTTGCATTTTCAGTCATTTGCAATGAACACTGCTTTAGCTTATAATCTCAAATTGAAACACATTTTTTTCTGTAGTTAAGGAATTTTATCTTAGGATATGCAACCATAAATTGAAATAACTGTTTGGATACTCAGGTTAGCAGCACTCATTTGAGGACATCAGTTGAATAGGCCTGACGCTAAGATGGGTCACCTAAAACACAAGGGAATAATGAGAGAGAGAGAGGCAGAGAGAGAGAGGGAGAGAAGAAAGGGAGAGAAAAATATTATGACAGGCTAATATGGTTTGGCTGTGTCCCCACCCAAATCTCATCTTGAATTCCCACATGTTATGGGAGGTACCCAGTGGGAGGTGATTGAATCATTGGGACAAGTCTTTCCTATGTGGTTCTTGTGATAGTGAATAAGTCTCATGAGACCTGATGGTTTTAGGAGGAGAAGTTCCCTTGCACAAGTTCTTTCTTTTGCCTGCCGCCATCCGCGTAAGACATGACTTGCTCTTCCTTGCCTTCCACCATGATTGTGAGGCTTCCCCAGCCACACGAAACTGTAAATCTGATTAAACTTTTTTCTTTTGCAAATTGCCCAGTCTCAGGTATATTTTTATCAGCAGCATGAAAACAGACTAATACACAAGCTAAATAAGTTCTGTTTTGTTATTTCCAAATAAGGACAATTTTAAAATGCTATGATTACTATGTCCAGAGACATATTATAGAATCATTGAAAGAACTAGTAAGGATATTAGAGATTATGGAATCTGATATTTCTCATTTTGCTTTCTTTTGCAGCAGAACCTTCTTCTGGCAGATAAAACCTTCTGCAAATTGTTAACAGAATTTCTCACACTGATGCGGGGATGGAAGCCACTGAGCCTTACTTTCTCAGCCTCCTTCAGCCCTCTACTTTGGATGGTCACTGAGGTACCGTAGTGAAACCCTAGGGCTTTGAAGCATGAAGTATGAAGTATATAATCATGCTTTTAGTCCAACTGCCTTATTTAAGGAAGGGAAACTGAGTCATATGAAGGTAAGTAGCTTGCACTAGATCCTGGCAGAGCAGTCTTCACTTCTCCCCCAGGGCTTTTGTTGGAGTGGCCTTTTAAAGCCTGCATTTTGAGCAAATCACCACCTTACCACTTTATTTTTGCAACCAGTGTTCCATAAAAATAAGAAAATATTCATAATGGAACTGCAGCCCCTCCATCTACAGGAAGAGTCCCAGCAGGATGACAGTCACGTGGGAAAAATACATAAAGTCTTCATTCAGGGGACTAACTAGCCACCTGCCAAGTTCAATTAAGTAGGAGTGGTAGTTGGCCAGGGAGGTGGGCCTGAATGAGTGGAGTCCTTGAGGGCAAGCAAGAAGTAGAAGTCTCTCACGTGAAGATGTAGCAAGAATCCAACTGGGACTAACCTGCATGTCTGGGGGCCAGGACTTAATGGGCACACATTCATCTCTGGTGCTTAGATGAGGAAACCACTGTTGTTGGGATTTCCAAAAGCCATCTCTCTCTGTGTGTGTGTGTGTGTGCGTGTGTGTGTGTGTGTGTGTGTGTGTGTGTGTGTGTGGCAAGGAAATAAAAGGTCTGAGCTCTGCATAGTCAAGAGGCACCAAAGAGACATCGGGGGCTTTGAGGATGTTTGAGGATGAGGTTTGCTGGTTTTAGGAGGAAGGAAATGATGTAACAACTAATCTTTTCTGGGTTAAAATCTCAGATTTTATCCCAGTTGAATATTCAACTGATTTAAAATAATTTTCTGAGCATCTACTACGTCCAAAAAGTTGTATGGTGAACTTCGGATGATCAAAATAAGTTATTTTCTTTAAGAATTAGATACAGTGAGAGAAGTAAGCATGCAAGTAAAAACTGAAATAGTGGCTTATTCGTTTGTTCTTCATTGTCTCATATGGTGCTTAGCTCAGTGTATTTACTTACCGAATGCATTTATAGCCCATCTACATCTGAAAAAGATTTGAAGCAGTCACAAAACACTTTTTAAAAGTGTATTAATAGAAAGAAAAATCAGGAGCAGAACAGAAACAGTAATATAATTTTGGGCTGCAAAAGAGGATTGCATTAAATTGGTTTCAGGTCGTGAGTCTACCACTTATTACCTGTGTGAACACTTGGAAGTTATTTAAACATTCTGTCCTTCAGTCTCTTCAGCTATAAAGTTCAGTCTTTTCAGCTTATGGATTGTTGTGAGGATTAAATGACAACACATCTAAAGTTGTGATCAATAAAGTTTAATTATTTTGCTTTGCTTTCTGGGAAATTTCTTCTATATTTCCTTCCTCCTGTTTTATGAAGTTCTAAATTGCTATTGAATCTTGATGCTTCTGCTTAACTTCCAAGGACTATTTTGGGTATTATAAGTGTTCCTTTTTTGTGTGTAATGTACTTCATTAATATAATTATAGTTTTTCGGAATATAGTAAGGGTCTTTCATTCATAATTCATTTTAGTTTTCTTCTACGTGCATTGACTCTGATTTTTCCAGGATTTTATAATCAATTTTTTGGTGGTTATTATCAATGAAGTTACAGCATGGACTTTTAAACACATTTGACTGTACAGTAAAAAGTATTTTTTATTTCTGTACCCACTACACATCTCACTCACACACACACATGAAAAGAGAGGGCAGGAGAGAGAGAAATACACATTTGCACATCATTGGGGATTACAACTTCATGTAACAGTATTTCCCTTACTGTATGAACTATTAGACATCGGATCATCCATGACTAAAAATACTAATTGAAGGCTCTAAATGTGCTGATAGGCATTACTGACTGTGAGTTTCACTAAATTGACCTGGCTGGGTCATGCAGTTGATGATACATCAATGTTAATATTGTTAAGACTTTTCTCTTAGGATCAGCAGATTCTCAGGGAGGTTGCTACTAATTTCCTGCCTAGATGGTCAAGGACTGGTTGCCAGAAGTTTGGAAGCACAGTGGGGAAAAATGTTCAGGATTTCAGCATCCAAATGCACTTCCTTTATTCAATGCAATGTATCAAGTCTGAATTCTGTTGGGTGAGCCACATCACAAAGACTGTTTTTACATTTTCGGAAAATAAATCTTCTGATTCTTGTCAGAGGAAGGAAGAAGTAGTTACCTAATTGTATGGATTGTATGGAATACCGTCTGATCTTTTTTTATTTTTGAGAGAGAGTCTCACTCTGTTGTCCAGGCTGAAGTGCAGTGGAGCAATCTTGGCTCACTGCAAGCTGCTTCCTGGGCTCAAGCGATCCTCCCACTTTAGCCTCCCGAATAACTGGGACTACAGGCATGTGCCTCCATGCCTAGTTAATTTTTGTGTTTTTTATAGAGATGGAGTTTTGTCATGTGGCCCAGGCTGGTCTGAAACTTCTAGGCTTAAGAGATCCACCCACCTCAGCCCCCTAAAGTGCTGGGATTGCAGGCATGAGCTACCGTGCATGGACATAGCCTGATTTTTATAGTTGATTCCTACACAGACATTCAACTAGTCTTTGTAATTGTAGCCCTATTCATTCCCTCTTTCAGAGTACTGATATTACCAGTTCCTGAACCTACTGGGAATTCTGCAGCCTCAAATTGATTTGGTTTTTAACTTTCACCCCATCAGCCTATGGTTTAGTATTTTCAAATCTCCCAAATATTGACCTCTCATCCATTTGTTTTTTAGACTTTATGAGTTTGCTGCTGATGTCCTCTCTGCCTGTCTCCCTATCGTTTGTGATTATGCCTAAAAATTTCTTTACTGTCAGTTTAATGGAGTTTTGGAAGGGGTTGAAAGTAAATATGTACATTCAGTGCACATCTTTAACTGAAAATCCTTTTCCATCTATATACTTAAGTAGCTGTGTGTCGTTGAGCAAGAATAGGACAATAGTAAGATCTTGTAAAATGATAAGATACTTTCCTTGGGTATGAAAAGTACCTTGCACAGTTTCTGCAACATTAAAAGCAGAGGTGACATTCAAAATATTAACAAACATTACAGCATGAGCCCTGGCCACCTAGATTCATCATAATTTTTGTTTCATTTCAAGACTATTAGAGTCTCAGGAGAAAGAAACCTATTTCATGTTTCTTATTTTTTCTCCTTTTCCATGGCCTATTATTAGGAGCCAATCATTGTTTCTGCTCATCTTGCAGATATAGGCAGTGGCTTTTCATTACACTTACTGATAATTCTTATAGATTCGTACTTTAAAAAATTATTACTCTAATTTAATTTGGGCTCTGTATCACTGTGGATATGCCTTTTTGAAAATGTCATTCTCTTATCCTGCTACCTGGTTAGGATGGGATAAGTCATGTAGAAAAAAAGCAAGGGGGCTGGGGGTGGTGGCTCACACCTGTAATTCCAGCACTTTTGGAGGCCGAGGTGGGTGGATCACCCAAGGTCAGGAGATCGAGACCAGCCTGACCAACAAGGTGAAACCCTATGGTTGGGAATAGGCCCCCAAAATCTGATCATAAACTGGCCCCAAAATGGGTCATAAACAAAATTTCTGCAGCACTGTGACATGTTCGTGGTGGCCATGACACCCACACTGGAAGGTTGTGAGTTTACCGGAATGAGGGCGAGGAACACCTGGCTCACCCAGGGCAGAAAACCACTTAAAGGCGTTCTTAAACCACAAACAATAGCATCAGCGATGTGTGCCTTATGGACATTCTCCTGCTGCAGGTAACTAGCCAGAGCCCGTCCCTTTGCTTTGGCCCATCCCTGTTTCCTGTAAGGAATACTTTTAGTTAATCTATAATCTATAGAAACAATGCTTATCACTGGCTTGCTATCAATAAATACGTGGGTAAATCCCCATTCAAGGCTCTCAGCTCTGAAGGCTGTGAGACCCCTGATTTCCCACTCAACACCTCTATATTTCTGTGTGTGTGTCTTTAATTCTTCTAGAGCCGCTGGGTTAGGGTCTCCCTGACTCGGCACCCTATCTCTACTAAAAATACAAAAAATTAGCCGGGCTTGGTTGCAGGCACCTGTAGTCCTAGTTACTCAGGAGGCTGAGACAGGAGAAATGCTTGATCTGGGAGAAAGACGTTGCAATGAGCCGAGATTGCACCTCTTCCCTCCAGCCTGGGCAATAGAGCGAGACTCTGTATCAAAAAAAAAATAAAATAAATTAAAAAAGCAAAGGGAACATTCATTTTGGGATCACTGAGCTATTGTCTCCCCAGCGAGAGCCTTGAGAGTGAGAATCTCCACTGGTTGCTGTATATGGTGGTTACTCTTTCTCCAAACGGAGTAGAGAAGTGGGTGAATTTGAGGACCAGGAATAAATGTGAGAATTTGGTAGCCACTTCACTACTTCTCCAAAGTGTAAGCTCTGAAAGAGTGTTAAGGAGAAATAAGAAAAGGAAAAACATCTTATACAATGTAATTTACACAGCAGCATTGGGTTTTTCCTCACATTTTCTAGGTAGAACAGAATGCTGTATCCCCTTCAAGAGGTATTTTCTCTCTGGCCTAGTTACGTGTTTCTTTTTCTTCACGACATTAACAGTTGTACAAGTACCTTATGCAATTTCAGTGAATTGTTGCTCAGATCAATCAATAAAGTTCCAGTACTGACAATTTCTCAAAGCACATACCCCTTAAAAGCCACCTTGTGAACAATTCTGTATAAGCCTCGTCTAAGGCTCCCTTGGAATTTAAGTACTCTGTAGGAACGATGATGCCTGATCGATTTTCCACAGCAAATTGACCCCCTCAGACCTTGGGCAAGCATTGGAGCTTGCCATAATAAACTGAAATGGGAGCCTTTAGGATAAATGGTTGTGGGGTTTGGGGGAGAAGATTCAGAGGTGCCGACCTGCATTGGAGAATGCTGACTCATTCATCCTCCCAAATAGCCAGTTAGCATGGAAGCTCTCATAGTGGTAAAAGAGATAACCAAAATGCCTGTATTCCTTCTTTTGCTGAAAACTACAGGCCCTCTAATTCACATTTTCTTGATATTTTGCCCTTAAGATGGAGAATACAACTAGGTATGCTTATCATATTTTTAAATAAAATGTAAGTTTTTTTTTCCCATTACAAGAGGAACATACTCATCTAAAAAATTATAATATACAGAAAGGCCAAAAGAAGCAGGGAACATTCTGCCACATTCTTAACACACAGAAATATTGTTGCTGTATATTTTGGGGAGTCCTTTTTCTCCCTAGAAGTAAATTTTTGAATATATGAAAAAATACAGTTTTAAGCCTATTGTTTCTAGAATTTAATTGCTTGCTTTCCTCCAACATAAGAAAAAGGTAATGAAAATTCATTGTAAACATTGTATTTAATTACAGCCCAATATTTTGTTGGTTTCATTTAATTATCTTTTACTATGGGATATTCAAGTTATTTCCAGTTATTTCAAATTTAGAATCTGATAAAGATAGTATTTCAAAGTAGTGGGCAAATGAAAATAATGTTCTGAACACCATCACCCCAAAATAAACACAAATTAGATTACCCTTCTTAACTTTTTTCTAAATAAATTCCAGATGGATTGATCATTTAATATTTAAAATGGTATCTAAAAGGGCTAGCAGAATATAAGGGCGAATTATTATATAATCTTGGTATAGAAGGGAATTTCTGAGAAACAAAGCAGAAGTCACAAAGAAAATATTTAGTATATTTAAATGCACAGAATTTAAAAGCTGCTTTTAATTATGGATACATACATACATAATGTTGATGGAAATATGACAAATCAAACTATCTAAAAAGCTCTTAGAAATCAATAATTAAAAATACAAAAAAAGAAAAATTGTCTAAGCTTGATGCATAGATGATACACTAGAGAAAAGATGACAAACATTTAAAATGTTCATATAGTAACAAAAGACATGTACTTAAAATATGTTGTTTTATCTAAACACTAGTAACATCTTGTGCTGTCAGAACTGGGGGGAAATAGGTATTTCCAAGCACTTACAGGAGTTGATATAACTTCCCTACAAGATACTATAACAATATATATATATATCAAAGACCCTAAATATTGGGTACTTAAAAGAAATTGGGCCAGGCACAGTGACTCACACCTATAATCCTAGCATTCTGTGAGCCTAAGATGAAAGGGTTGCTTGAGGCCAGGAGTTGGAAACCAGTCTAGTCAGCCTAGCAAACCCTGTCTCCACAAAAGAAAAATTTCAAAATTACCTGGGTCTGGTGGTGCACTCATATAGTCCTAGCTACTCAGGAGGCTGAAGCAGGAGGATTGCTTGACCCTAGGAGGTCGAGGCTGCAGTGAGCCATGATCGTGCCACTGCACTCCAGCCTGGTGACAGAGCAAGACCCTGTCTCAAAAAAATTGAAATAAAAATAAAAAAAGAAAGAAGAAATTGAATTCCTTGTATTTATTCTAAGCATGCAATTAAAGAAGTATCCATAGGTATGTACAGATAGATATTCATCTCTGTTGTATATAAACCATGAACAGTTGAAAGCAACCTAAATGTCTAGCAATGCTAGATTGTTAAAAAACATATTGGCATGGTCTCATAATAGAAAGCCATGTGGTTCCTAAGTAAAACGATGTACATTTATATGTTATGGTATCACAGAATTGAGGAGAATTATTATTTGTAAATGGGAAAAAATATTAAGAAAATGTTATTTTATGATAATCTATTTTTTGCATATATTTATGTTTCTGATCACTTGGAAAACAACTGGAAGAATCAGGCAGAAAATGTTAACAATGATTATTTCTGGGGAATGAAATTTTGGCTGATGTAACTTTACATACCTCCCCCAGTCTATATTTTCTCTATTTTTTGTTTTATTAGAATCACGTATTTCTTAGTCTGTATTGTTTAAGTAATGAAAATATGTAAGTAATATTTCAAAAATACTGAAATCCATATGTTCTTAAGTATAATTATATTTATTATTTTTTACCTTAGGATACATAATTAGAATTGGGAAGTTCAGTTCAAAAGGTGGAATATTTTTGAAATTCTTGACATATGTTGCAAATTGTCCTGTGTCAACATAGCAACTCCAGAAACAGCAACACAAAAGTGCACATTTTTACCATATTCTTGTCATTGCTGGTGAAGTGATTATTAGTAAGAGTACATTTTCACATTTTAAAATATTTGTTAACCAGTAGAATTTTGACTATTGAAAATTATTTCTTGGAAGGCATATTTGAAAAAGCCATAAAAAGAGAGCTTATATTGTAGACTATATGTTTTTAGATCATCTTAAAAAGCCACATTAATTCCTTGGCCTGTGGGGTAATAGTTATTCTAGGAGGGAAAGCAAATTGGAAGGCTCAGGAACTCCCTCACTCCAAGAAAGATAATTAAAACGAAACAACAACCACCTCATCCTGAGGAAGAGTTCCTGAGTGCAATGGAGTGATCTCGGCTCACTGCAACCTCCGCCTCCCGGGTTCAAGCGATTCTCCTGCCTCAGCCTCCCAAGTAGCTGGGATTACAGGCACCCACCACCATGCCCAGCTAATTTTTTGTATTTTTAGTAGAGACAGGGTTTCACTATGTTGGCCAGGTTAGTCTCAAACTCCTGACCTCGTGATCCGCACTCCTTGGCCTCCCAAAGTGCTGGGATTACAGGCGTGAGCCACCACACCCAGCCAGGGCTGATCCTGTTAATCCACCATTTAATACACCACAATGGCCCTGAGAAAGCAGACAGGTCTTGGAGGGTGACAGTGGACTCTCATAAAGTTGAACAAGTAATTATTCCGATTGCAGCTGTTGTGCCAGATGTGGTATCTTTGCTACAGCAGGTTAATGCTGCCTCAGGACATTAAATGTGTCCACTGATCTTGCGAATACATTCTTTTCCATTTCTATCAGGAGGAAGGAACAGAAGCAATTTTCATTCACATGGGATGGAGAACATTTTACATATGGTTTTGCCCCAGGGCTATGCTAACTCACTGGGCTTGTCATAATATAATCCAAAGGGATCTGGATTGTCTGAACATTCCACAGAATATCATTGTAGTTCAGTGAATCAGAGGCATAATGTTTATGGGATCAAATAAGAAAGAAGTGGAAAGTACCTTAGAGGTTTCATGCGTGTCCATGTGAAGAGACCACCAAACAGGCTTTGTGTGAGCAACATGGCTGTTTATTTCACCTGGGTGCAGGTGGGCTGAGTCCGAAAAGAGAGTCAGCAAAGGGTGGTGGATTATCATTAGTTCTTATAGGTTTTGGGATAGGCGGTGAAGTTAAGAGCAATATTTTGGGGGCAGGAGGTGGATCTCGCAAATTACATTCTCAAGGGTACGGAGAATTACAAAGAACCTTCTTAAGGGTGGGGGAGATTACAAAGTACATTGATCAGTTAGGGTGGGGCAGGAACAAATCACAATGGTGGAATGTCATCAGTTAAGGCTATTTTTACTTCTTCTGTGGATCTTCAGTTACTTCAGGCCATCTGGATGTATATGTGCAAGTCACAGGGGATGCGATGGCTTGGCTTGGGCTCAGAGGCCTGACAAGAGGTACTTCAGAGAGTGGAAGAGAAATCTTAGGAAGCATCCTGCCAAATTAATGACATTTTTAGAGGTTCAGGATTCAAGGGTATGCCGCAAAACCCCTCACATTAAAGAACAAATTATTTTATTTTGAAATTTTCACAACTAAGAGGGAATCATAACATTGGGTAGACATTTCTGGGTTCTAGAAGCACATATTCCACACTTGAGAATATGGTTCTATTAATGAGCCCAGAGCAATAAAGCCCTCAGCACTTGATACAGGATACAATGTAGGCAGCCCTGACATTGGGCCGTATGTCTGGATAGTTCATATAGCATTATTGATATCTATGATGAGAAAAAATGCTATGTGGAGTTTATAGCAAGCTGTGGTTTAAAAAACTACAATACAGACCTTGAGTGTTCTAAATAAAAAAGTCATGTCATCTGCTGCAATGGATTACAAACCATTTGATAGACAACTCATAATATGCTACTGCACCCTGATAAAGACAGAGCTTCCATCATGAGCCATTAAGCACCATTTGAACAGAACAGCTCATAAGAAGCAGGATTCTATCAGGCCCACAAGTAAGTCATATATCTGGGCAGATCCAGCCAGAATAAGGTCACTGTGAGGAGCACCGCCTAGGACCTCAGGAGTCATATTGGAATGGAGGACTGAGACTGACCAGAACTGGCCAGCCTACTGATTAAGAATGCACACTTTTGGCTACCAACAAAAAAGTCCAGGACCAGACTGATTCACAGAGGAATTCTACCAGAGGTACAAAGAGGAGCTGGTACCATTCCTTCTGAAACTATTCCAATCAATAGAGAAAGAGGCAATCCTCCCTAACTTATTTTATGAGGCCAGCATCATCCTGATACCAAAGCCTGGTGGAGACATAACAAAAAAAGAGAATTTTAGACCAATATCCCTGATGAACATCAATGCAAAAATCCTCAATAAAATACTGGCAAACCAAATCCAGCAGCACATCAAAAAGCTTATCCACCATGATCAAGTTGGCTTCATCCCTGGGATGCAAGGCTGGTTAAACATATGCAAATCAATAAACATAACCCATCACGTAAACAGAACCAATGACAAAAACCACATGATTATCTCAATAGATGCAGAAAAGGCCTTCGACAAAATTCAAAAGCCCTTCATGCTAAAAACTCTCAATAAATTACGTATTGATGGGACATACCTCAAAATAATAAGAGCTATTATGACAAACCCAAAGATATCATACCGAATGGGCAAAAACTAGAAGCATTCCCTTTGTAAACTGGCACAAGACAGGGATGCCCTCTCTTACCACTCCTATTCAACATAATGTGGGACATTCTGGCCAGGGCAATCAGGCAGGAGAAAGAAATAAAGGGTATTCAATTAGGAAAAGAGGAAGTCAAATTGTCCCTGTTTGCAGATGACATGATTGTATATTTAGAAAACCCCATCGTCTCAGCCCAAAATCTCCTTAAGCTGATAAGCAACTTCAGCAAAGTCTCAGGATACAAAATCAGTGTGCAAAAATTACAAACATTCCTATGCACCAATAACAGACAAACAGAGAGCCAAATCATGAGTGAACTCCCACTCACAACTGCTTCAAAGAGAACAAAATACCTAGGAATCCAACTTACAAGGGATGTGAAGGACCTCTTCAAGGCAAATTACAAACCACTGCTCAATGAAATAAAAGAGGATACAAACAAATGGAAGAGTATTCCATGCTCATGGATAGGAAGAATCAATATCATGAAAATGGCCATACTGCCCAAGGTAATTTATAGATTCAATGCCATCCCCATCAAGCTACTAATGACTTTCTTCACAGAATTGGAAAAAACTACTTTAAAGTTCCTATGTAACCAAAAAAGAGCCCGCATTGCCAAGACAATCCTAAGGCAAAAGAACAAAGCTGGAGGCATCACACTACCCAACTTCAAACTGTACTACAAGGCTATAGTAACCAAAACAGCATGGTACTGGTACCTAAACAGAGATATAGACCAATGGAACAGAATAGAGCTCTCAGAAATAACACCACACATCTACAACAATCAGATCTTTGACAAACCTGACAAAAACAAGAAATGGGGAAAGGATTCCCTATTTAATAAATGGTGCTGGGAAAACTGGCTAGCCATATGTAGAAAGCCGAAACTGGATCCCTTCCTTACACCTTAGACAAAAATTAATTCAAGATTGATTAAAGACTTAAATGTCAGACCTAAAACCATAAAAACCCTAGAAGAAAACCTAGGCAATACCATTCAGGACATAGGCATGGGCAAGGACTTCGTGTCTAAAACACCAAAAGCAATGGCAACAAAAGCCAAAATTGACAAATGGGATCTAATTAAACTAAAGAGCTTCTGCACAGCTAAAGAAACTACCATCAGAGTGAACAGGCAACCTACAGAATGGGAGAAAATTTTTGCAATCTACCCTTCTGACAAAGGGCTAGTATCCAGAATCTACAAAGAACTTAAACAAATTTACAAAAAAAAAAAAAAAAATCAAATAACCCCATCAAAAAGTGGGTGAAGGATATGAACAGACACTTCTCAAAAGAAGACATTTATGCAGCCAACAGACATGTGAAAAAATGCTCATCATCACTGGCCTTCAGAGAAATGCAAATCAAAACCACAATGAGATACCATCTCACACCAGTTAGAATGGCAATCATTAAAAAGTCAGGAAATAATAGGTGCTGGAGAGGATGTGGAGAAATAGGAACACTTTTACACTGTTGGTGGGACTGTAAACTAGTTCAACCATTGTGGAAGACAGTGTGGCAATTCCTCAAGTATCGAGAACTGGAAATACCATTTGACCCAGCCATCCCATTACTGGGTATATACCCAAAGGACTATAAATCATGCTGTTATAAAGACACATGCACACGTATGTTTATTGTGGCACTATTCACAATAGCAAAGACTTGGAACCAACCTAAATGTCCATCAATGATAGACTGGATTAAGAAAGTGTGGCATATATACATCATGGAATACTGTGCAGCCATAAAAAATGATGAGTTCATGTCCTTTGTAGGGACATGGATGAAGCTGGAAACCATCATTCTGAACAAACTATCTCAAGGACAGAAAAACAAACATGGCATGTTCTCACTCATAGGTGGGAAATGAACAATGAGAACACTTGGACACAGGGTGGGGGACATTACACACCAGGGCCTGTCGTGGGGTGGGAAGATGGGGGAGGGATAGCATTAGGAGATATACCTAATGTAAATGACGAGTTAATGGGTAGAGCACACCAACATGGCACATGTATACAAACCTGCACGTTGTGCACATGTACCCTAGAACTTAAAGTATAATAAAAAAATTCTAATTCAGTCAAAAATAAAAAAAAAAAATAAAAAAAGAATGAACACTTTTTAGTCATAATCAAGACCCTGTTATCTATCATTAAAGATAGAATTATATTATTAAATAAGCCAGTACATGGTCCTGAAAATTCTTATGAATTAAATGTCAAACTTCTACTATTCAAATGAGTGGAGTCATTTTTGTAAGCCTTGATATATTAATTGTTTATATCATGAGAATGACTCTCAGTTAAATCTCAAGAGCTTTCATAAACCCTAGGGTGACACTGGCATTTAATAAGATGTTGGATATACTCCCTACCTTTAATATTCTTTATATACCTTCTTGTTTGATTCCTCCACCACAGTTATCATCTAACATATTATATATTATTTATCTTACTTATCGTCTCTTTCTCCCACCAGAATGTAAACTCAGCAGGAGGAGTGACTTCTACCTGTTTTGGTAACTGAAACCAAGACTGTCCTTAGCATACAACAGTTGTTCAATAAATATTTTCTGAATGAATGAAAGATATACAGGAGTCTAGTGCAGTATCCTACTTCTGTCTGGTTAATAGGGTTATATTAGTACACTGAACTTGGAGGGAAATAAAATGAATACTCCAGTTATAGCAATAACTGTGAGTTACAGCAAAAACGGGGAGAAGGGGAGAAACTGCTTTATGAGGTGTTAACTATTTTCTGACTCTTTTACTTATTTATTTTTTCTTAGAGACAGGGACTCGTTCCGTTGCCAAAGTTGGAGGGCAGTGGCGTGATCATAACTCACTGCAGCCTCCAACTCCTGGGCTCAAGTGATCCTCCCACCTCAGTCTGCCTAGTAGCTGGGACTATAGGCATGCCACCATGCCCAGATTTTTTTAAATTTTTTGTAGAGACAGGGTCTTTCTATGTTGCCCAGACTGGTCTCAAACTCCTGGGTTATGTAATCCTTCTGCCTTGGCCTCCCAAAGTGCTGGGATTACAGGTGTGAGCCACTGTGCCCAGCTGGCTTTCTGGCTATTTGTTTATGTCCTTTCTTGAGGGGACAGCAGTGGTCCTGGTTAACCACAGACCCAGCTCTCAGCTACTTTATTTAATAACAGGAAAAACCAAAAGTGGGAACATTCTGACCTTTCAGGTGACTTTGAAGTTCTCCTTTTGGTGAAGGAACACAGGTGCAGAAGCTGTTCCTACTAATTTGAGGTTGCAACTTTTGAAAGCCATGGGTGTGAAGCCTGGACTAGCTTTACTCCGGATATTGGGAAATGCCCTTTCACTTTTGCTTTTTCTTCTCTGGTGTCTCTCTCTTCTTTGAACTGGTATATCTGTGCCCTCAGAGTGAGAGATAAGTATTTGGTAGTAGAGAGATGGGTAGTGAGAGATAGGCTCAGGGGTGAACAAAGGGGAAGTTACAGTTTGGTCAGCATGTGAATATGCCAAAAATGGTGTGTGGATTCAGCTCAACTTGTTAACAGATGCAAGGCAGAATGGCAAAAAGGAAATTATTTATTATGTCCAACAGCATGCCTAAAGGCAAAATAATTTATGGTGATGAAGAGACTATACATGTCTCAAACAATAGGAAATTAATAATGATGCTTCTGTTTTCTTGGAATCAGACGTGAATTCAGTGGTTCCAGGGAATTCCAACAGCTACTTCTTATCCACATTCAAATTAAATTTATATCAGCGTTAAGCTAAGAGAAACTGTATCTGTCAATTTATTCTTACAAACAGTCACATATCTACTATCTATCTTAGGAAATTCCGTGCCATGAGAAAGCAGTGGAAACATATTTAGGCGAGAATATTTTATTTAAGATTTTAAGAACTTGTTGAGGCTTGTTTTATTGATCCAGTCTGGAAAATCTTAGGCCATGGCTCCGGAATGGCTCTTTTTAATTATATATATATGGATATGTATATATCCATATATACGTATATATGGATATGTATATATCCATATATACATATATATGGATATGTATATATCCATATATACATATATATGGATATGTATATATCCATATATACATATATATATATTCCATATACATGTATCTATATATACCACACACACACATTGTTGGTGTCATGTCATGCAGTGTGAAAAGACAGCTAGAATTTGAATAGAATAGCATGCAGTTCAGAACATCCCACACTTCCTTCAAGGTGAAATTCACAGGATCCAAAAGTCAGTATTTTTGTGCTAGATCAACTCCCTCAAGTGTCATGCTACAAATTCTTGAATTTTGACAAATTTGAAAAAAAAATTTATTTTTTTAAATACATATTCATATACATATACACACATGTATGACATATACATATATACATATATGTGTATATGTCTATATATACACATACATATATACGTATTTTTTCAAATTAAATTTAATTCTATTAAATTCTATTAAATTAAATTCTATTAAATTGAATTAAATTCTATTTTAAGTTCTTGGATACACGTACAGGACGTGCAGGTTTGTTACGTAGGTGAACGTGTGCCATGGTGGTTTGCTGCACCTATCAACCTATCACCTAGGTATTAAACCCCACGTGCATTAGCCATTTATCCTCATGCTCTCCCTCCCTACCGACTCCCTGACAGTGTGTGTTGTTCCCTTCCCTGCGTCCATGTGTTCTGATTGTTCAGCTCCTACTTGTAAGTGAGAACATGCAGTGTTTGGTTTTCTGTTTCTGTGTTAGTTTGCTGAGGATAATGGCTTCCCACTCCATCCATGCCCCTGCAAAGCACATCATCTTATTACTTTTTATGGCTGCATGGTATTTCCTGGTGTATATGCCCCACATTTTCTTTATCCAGTCTATCATTTATGGGCATTTGGGTTGATACCATGTTTTTGCTATTGTGAATAGTGCTCTAATGAACATATGTGTGCATGTATCTTTATAACAGAATAATTTATATTCCTTTGGGTATATAGTCAATAATGGGATTGCTGGGTCAAATGGTATTTCTGGTTCTAAGCCTTTGGGGAATCACCACACTGTCTTCCACCATGGTTGAACCAATTTACATTCCCTAGGTGAGAATTTTTAGATAATATTGCATTCCATTTCCAAATAAAAAAAAGCAAAATAAATCTAAATTGATCCAAGTTCTTGACAACCTCTTGAATATGGTTATATAAACTGCCACGTTATTCCATTAGAATATAATCACTTTAAATTCATCTTCTACTGAGGATTCATTACGAATGATGAAATTATTCCAAAGTACTATCACTAGAGTGAATCAAAGTGAATATTTGAAACTTTAGTGTCTAAAATAAGTTTTTTTTTCAAATTTGTCAAAATTCAAGAATTTGTAGCATGACACTTGAGGGAGATGATCTAGCACAAAAATACTGACTTTTGGATCCTGTGAATTTTACCTTGAAGGAAGTGTGGGATGTTCTGAACTGCATGCTATTCTATTCAAATTCTAGCTGTCTTTTCACACTGCATGACATGACACCAACAGTATCTGCCACTGATTGACCACTAGTAAACATCAGGAACTTAATGAGGTGACTATTATATAATAGTCACTATTATAATGAGGTGACTATATATATATATGTGTATGTATATGTATATATATATGAGTAAATTGAAACTATTTATGATAGATACTTTAATTTATCTCTCATAAATTCCACTATGAATGCAACTATGAACAGTTCATGTTATTATTCCCATTTTATGGATGAGGAAACTGAAGATCAAATAATTTACATAATTGTATCCTAAGATTACGCGACAAGCAAGTGTGATCGGTCACATTATTCCAAAGCCAGTTTGTCCAACAATAAAGCCTGTCCTCACCAATACTATGCTTGGCTGCTTGCTACTATAGTAGTGTCATTTTCTGATATCCACACCATTGTTTAATGTTTACCTGGAAGTATCCGGAAAGGTGCCAGCAAGGTATCCCATCATTTTTCTGTCCCCTTTTTAACAGTCTCTTCATCCTATGAGCGAAACAGTTTTTTAAAAAGTAGAAACAAGGAAAAAGTTAAGATATACTACATACAAAAAAAGAGTTATGTTCACTTGAAGGACACTATAGCATTTTTAAACAGTCAAGGTATACATGTGTCTTCTGAGTATAAACACTTGAGTTTCAATCACAGGTTTGCCACTTATTGGCTGTGAGTCCCTGTTTGATATTCTGGTCACTAGCCTATTTGCTCTTCGATCTTTTCCTTGTACTTTCTCTGCTCTATTCTGTATTGCAGGTCACTGACTTCATCAAACTGCATTTCACAAGCTCTTTTGCCAATTGTATGCTAGCTAGGATCAGCCAATGGAGGGCACTGGAAGAGAACTGAAAAGTGAAACAAGAAGAAAGCTGGTTTCTTTCTCTCCCACTCTTTCTGCTACAGGGAGTCCTTGGGCAGCGGAGTCCATCTTCTTTGTAGTTTATAGTTCCTGCACTGTAGTCCCAGGGCTGATGGTGGCTTTTTGCTATTCCTGAATTCTGAGTTGCTTCACTACCTCTTATTTGCTTTTTCAGCTCTGCCAACCCCTTTGAGAATAGTTCTCCATATTAAATATTTTCTACTGAGCTACTCACTGTGGATTCCATTTTGCTAACTGAAAGTGACATAGCATGGCCAGATATTGAACTAACTTTACTGAGACTCAGTTTCCTTATTTACAAAATAAGAATGATAATAACTACTTGCAAGTTACTTGAATCCTTAGCTAGAATAACTAAGAAAAAAAGACATATTAGTAAAATCAAAAATGTAAAAGAAGATATTTCAACAGATGCCTCATATAAAAAGGATCATAAGAGACTTATAAATAATTATATGCCATAAATTATATAATCATGAAGAAATGGATAAATTCCTAGAAACATACAATATATCAATACTGCATCAAGAAGAAATAAGAGCCCTGAACAGACTAATAACTTATTTGTTATTAAGCTTTAAGCTGCAAACAAAACCTCTCAACAAAGAAAAACCCAGAACTTTGCTAGTTTTAACAGCTGAATCCTGTAAAACATTTAAAGAATTAACAAAAATTCTTCTTAAGCTCTTCTATAAAACAGTAAAAGAGAAAACACTTCCAAACTCATTTTATGAGGCCAGCATCACTCTGGTAACAAAGCCAAAGACACCACAGGAGAACCATATATCTAATGAACATAGATGCACAATTTCTCAACAAAATACTACTAGCAAATTAAATTCAACAGCACATGAAGAAAATTATACACTATGACCAACTGTGATTTATCCCTGGGATTCAAGTTTGTTTTAACACATGGAAATTAATCAATATGATACACCATATTAACAAAATGAAAAATAACCACATGACCATCTCAAAAGACACAGGAAAAGCATTAACAGAGCTCAATATTTACTCATGATAAAAACTCTCAACAAAAAGGGTGTATAAAGAACATGCCCCAACACAATAAGGGCCATTTATGGAAAACCTGCAGCTAACATAATCAGTGGGTAAATACTGAAAGCTTTTCTTTTAATTAGTAACAAGGTAAGGATGCCCTCTCCTACCACTTCTATTTGACATCGTACTGGAAGTCCTAGCCAGAGCAATTAGACAAGAAAAATAAATAAAAGGCATCCAAAAAAGAAAGAAAAAAGTAAAATTATCTGTTTATAGATGATAAGACCTTATATATAGAAAACTCTAAAGACACCATTAAAAACTATTAGAACTAATAAATAAATTGAGTAAAGTTGCAAGAAACAAAATCAACATGCAGAAATCAATATCATTTTTTACACTACTATCAAACAATTCAAAAAAAGAAATTAAAACAAACCTCACTTACAACAATATCAAAAAGAAAAACATACTTAGGAATAAATTTAACCAAAGACACAAAAGATATGTTCACGAAAAACTAGAAAACATTAATGAAAAAATTGAAGAAGACACCGATTAATGGAAAGATATCTTTTGTTCATGGATTAGAAGAAATAATATTGTTAAAATACCCTTAACACCCAAAGAAATCTATAGAACAGACTCAGTGAAGTCCGTATCAAAAATCCAGTGGCATTTTTCACAGAAATGGGGGAAATAATTTTTGAATCCTAACTCAAAGTCTGGGTCAGTGAGACCAATCACTTCTGATATTAGGGGCAGAAGAGCACGAAAAGGTTTCACCCCAGGTGAGTCCCTTGGCAAGATTCTTCTCAGTACCTGGAGAATGGCAAAGCTAAGTTAACAGAGCATGCTTGGTGTGGCCAGCACAGGACGTTTGAGAAAAGGACATTAGAGAAAAAAGAAATAGTATACGAAGGAATTTTTCTGGAAATCTGCCTATATATTGAGCTAAAGAGAATCCTGACTTGAATTCTCCAGATGACCCGTTCCAACCAGAATTTTATATAAAGTAAGAAGATGGGGAAAGAATGACAATGACTATATAACTCATGTAGTATTCCGGTAAAAGTCACATAGCAGGAATGAACTGTGCCCTTGTTCCAACTCTATTACTGGCTTACTTGGTGATACTCTA
The DNA here is from genome assembly GCF_028878055.3 of Symphalangus syndactylus. Lineage (NCBI taxonomy): Eukaryota > Metazoa > Chordata > Mammalia > Primates > Hylobatidae > Symphalangus > Symphalangus syndactylus. The sequence continues at coordinate 23,190,209 of NC_072441.2, forward strand.
TTTATTTCTCCATCTGCAAATACTTCCTGACCCACAGAGCTAGACTTTGGTAAGGTGAAATTTGATAAATATTTATTAACCTTTATTGTGTGTCTGGTAGTGGTATACATCTAGGGATGCAACAAAGTGATTTCATTCCAGCGAGAGAGTCAGACAATTAAAAAAAAAACATACTTGAGTAGCATGGGTAGTATGTTAATGGTGGTAAATTACAGAAAGAATGAAGTAGGGAGTGTGGAGAAAGGAACATACTTTAAATAAAATGATGAGGGGAGGCCTCAATAAAGAATATTAAATATGGGTAAAGACTAAGCAAATGAAGAAACAAGCAATTGTCTCTCTAGGGATAGACTATTTAAACAGAGGAGAGATGAAGCAAATGTTCTGACACAGGAATGCTCAATGGGTGTATGAACTAACAAGAAAGCCAGCATGTGGATGAAAGAAAGATGACAGAAGATTCAGAGAAGTAACAGCATGGGGTAGGGTGTAATAGATCTATAGGATCTTGGAAGCTACTTTGGCTTTAGTCAGAATGAACAGCAAAGCCATTCAAGTCTTTTGAGCAGAGAAGTTATATTATCTAATTTATGTTTTAACATGATGCCTGCAGTTTCTGGTTGTTGGCAGGATGAAGCAAGGCAAGAGCGGGAGAGGGGAGACTGGTTAAGAAAGCCCACCTTCCACCTGCTTCTTTCTGTGTCCTTAGCCTCTCCTTGCGGGTCGTATACTTCCTTCCCAACCCCTACTACCACTGCTCTTTTACTGCAAGTCCTCTTATAATGCTCTTTCTAATTTTCTCAGGAAAAGAGATAATAAACTCATTCACTTTGAATTATAAGTGACATTTAGGCTTTGTTGAATAAGCAGAGTGGGTAGCTTAAAAAGAATGGAGCTCTAAAAAAAAAAGAATGGAGCTCTAATTGTAGAATTTCAGATATAAGTGGACAATATTTTATTTGGGTCAGAAGGTCTTCTGAAAATACCTAAATGACTTTATACAGATACCCAGATACTCGGAGTAATGAGGCTAGCTTCAGTTCAAATCTTTTGCAATAAAAGGCAAGTTGTACACACAGAAATGCAAACAGAACACCAGGCTTCCTTACAAATCTCACAGGATAACAGAATATTACATTTACACCATCAACCTTAATCCAGTTACTTACTATGTCTTTTACGGGTTCCATCTCCTTAATCTGTCTCCAATCAATCTCTTCCTATTGTTAGGACATTCACCTTCGATTTTGAGAACTGATTTAGTCTCCTAATTTGTTTCCAGTGCTCCAGGCTTGATCCCCAACCTAACCAATTTTCACACCAGAATGATCTTCCTAAAATTCAATAAATAAATAGATAAATAAAAATGAAAAGCTGCAATGGCTCTCCCTTGCCTTAGGATAGTCCAGCCCCAGTCTCTTTTTCTGATGCATGAGTTCCATTAGGAACCTGACTATCCCACCGCCATATTAATACCTCCCACACACATTTTTTGCTCCAGCCACACTCCATGCTGTCTCTTTCCTCTGGGGTTTGGTGCTCTCCATTTTGTTTTCCTGGTAAATATTCTTATTCTCTTTATCTCCCTACTTTCCGCCAACTTCTCTAACAGCTCATTTCTATTCATTCTTCAGGGTTTGGTATAGACATCTTCTCCTACGAAAAGCCTTCCCTGATGCCTGTGACTCAGATTCCTCTTCCAAGGGCTCCCATAGCAAACTTCTCTGGCCTTCTCACACTTACATAGCAAAGGGATTTTCTGTTAGTTACTGGTTTGTCCTCCCCATTCGATTTTGAGTGCTTAAGGGCAGGAATCTTGCTTTGAGTGTCTACGGTGCCTAAGGGGACGTCTAATACATAATAAAACTCAATAGATGATTGGGTATATAAATGAAATGATTGGGTATATAGATGAAAGCTGTATATGGAACTTCTTATGGAAGTTCCAAATAAGAAAGAAGAGAAAATGATACTATTATTCTCGAAACAAACCAGTTGCTTAGGAGAAATATAACTATCCGTGATGCTGAGACCAAAGGGAAGTTTCTCTCTTCGATCTTCATAGAAAATGTACTAACAGTATATAACAGGCTTAAATACTATGTAAAAAGTAGTAAACAATTACCCCAGTAGTTACTGTAAATTGGTGCCACTAATCTTTAATTTACTGAAGTTAGTGAGGCTAGACATGATGACGACTTTAGTCTTTTTCCAGTTTTAAGTAGTGTTTAAATAGCGATGATTATTGCAGTGTAATTCCCTGCAAAAAGTTCACATATTCATTTGTAGGTGATTTTCTACAACTGAAACATATGCTAAAAACCTTTTTAAACAGAACATTTGTCTAATTTAACACTACTTTAGGTAAATAATTCTTCAGTGTAAAATAGAGGATTATTATATGTGATAGTCTAAAGAAATATCTTATGATTATGAAAATGCAGTATAAAAAGCCCAATTACAGCATAATGTTAAATTGCAATTTTTTTCAAGGCCATTAAACAATGAAATTATGTTTTTCCTTCAATTAAGCTACAAATTCTTTAGTTCTAAAAATAAAATGAAAATGAATATGGATCTCTTTTTTCATTTTTAAAAACTATTGGAAAATAGCAATCATTGGCCAATTGATTACTATTATCATTTCCTTTTGGGTTAAGAGCAGGTTACTCAAGTCACTTCGGGTTCCCATTAGGTTCTAGGGATTAATTACAGTTTTTCAAACCCTGAAATTTCTTGTCCACGTTGTGACTCCAGCCTGCCTGCTTTGAAGATCTATTTTCATGTTCTCGAGGCTCTAGAGGGAAACTGTCTGAACTCATGACAGCTCCCTCCTGAGATCCCTGCCTTAGCAATAACAGACAATGAACTAAGTACTTCATCTGTATTCTCTCAATAAACTAAAAAGAAGAAACTGAGGAAAAATTAATATAAGTAGAGTTCATTTGGACCCTGCTTTGGACAGCAATCTGGGAGGATAGAGTCAAGTTGTCCTAAATATATACTCCAATTAACAGCAGTTATCAATGGATTTCCTTTTTTTTTTTCAAAGTTCAGCTTTCTGATATATCGAAAGCATTTTTAATGAAAAAGAAGAGGCGGTTCCAGAACTGTTTACCAATAATTTGCATTAAAATAGCATGATCTATTGATGAGCTATACATTATTCTTTGTATCACAAATTCCATGGCCAGGCACAGTTAACTGCTCATGCCTATAATCCCAGCATTTCGGGAGGCCAAAGCAGGAGGATCACTTGAGTCCAGAAGTTTGAGATCAGCCTGGGCAACATAGAAAGACCTCATCTCTACTGAAAATAAAAAATAAAATAAAATAAATTAGCCTGGTGAGATGGTGCACACCTGTAGTCCCAGCTACTCGGGAGGCTGAGGTGGGAAGATTGCTTAAGCCTGGGAGCTTGAGGCTGCAGTAAGTTATGATTACATCACTGCACTCCAACCTGGGCAATAGAGCAAGACTTTGTCTCAAAAAAAAAAAAAAAAAAGAAAAAAGAAAAGAGAAAGAAAAGAAAAGAAAAAGAAAAAACAAACTGAAATTCCAGAAATATGAAGATAATGGGTGAGACAGCTAGTCAGGAACAAAATTATTTTAGACAATTGCCCTCAGGCATGGGGGAGGAGGTGACATGACTGAAGCCCCACACTCCTGTCTCTCTGGGCCTGATACATTTTATATACTTCACACAGCTCAGATTGCTCTGAACGATTTTTCTTTTTTCAAGTTTTCATTCCAAATCATCCTCTAAATTGCTGTGTAAATCTGGTCATGGAACATTATGCCTGTAGTTCTACTAAAGGAAGTATTTAAATAAAAAGTTCCCTAAATTTCATTTCATCTTTACTGTCCTAAGTTTTGGGACTATTATTGTACAGGGAATTTTAATTGTTTCTGTAAATTTTCTAGCCAGACAAGTGCTGAACTGGATGCCTCAGGCAAGGTGTACCTCTTTGAACCCCTAGACTGATGTTATCAGTACTTGGACCTCCTTTTTGGGATTTAGCCCTTTGGGTGTCCTGGGGTGCTATAAAAGAACACACACTTTTTTCACCATAAAAATGTTTACTGCCTCATTGTCACCCACCTTACCATGGAAGTAAGGTGATGTCTCAGTCCAATCTTTCTCAGAGAGAGACACTTTCATGAAGAAATCAGCTCAATGATGACAGCACTTTCTATATCTGGTCATCATAGTAATCTTCACTACAAAGGTGATAAAAGGAGACATCTGCTGAGATTTCAAGTGCCACACAGACTAGATTCCAAGTTTAGAACACCTGTCAATTTAGAATTGAGCATTAAAGATTCCAGGGTATTTTACATTTCACTGGAGCTAGTGAGAACAAAAATCAAAGGAAGAAAAAAAAGTGAAAGTCAGTATGCAAACCAGTTGCCGTTTAAAACTCTTTGGCTTTGAGGGCATGAGACAGAGTAAATGCAGGAAGGAGAAACATAAACTATCTAACGTCAGGGATCCTGCAAACCCTGGTTCCAGCTGTATCTGAAATCAGGAAAGCAAAACCAGAACTGAAGAACTTACATGGAAATTGAAATGGTAGTTGGTGATGACATCATTTGTGGTTGGACTGGATGTGAAGTGTGAAAGAAAGAGAAAAGTCAAGAATTACTGTTTCTGACCCGAGCAACTAGGACAGAGTTACCATCAATTATAATGAGGAAGACTGTTGGCACAGTGTGCATTTGTGCTAAGCTTGTTTTGTGAGATAAATTGTTCGTGTTTGCATCTCCATTGATGGCCCAGAATAGTTGCAGAATCATCAGATTTATCTTCTTAATTGTTCCCTCCAACTTGGCTTTTTCAAACCATTGTCATTGTTGCCATTTATAAAGGACAAAGCACTCTTGGAGATGGAGAACCAGCCAAACCACCTGAAGTAAGGGACTGTCATCACAAGAAAAATATTCAAGTGCTAGTGTTTGATGAGAAATTTCAGAATAATGATAAGGCTGCTCCTATGAAAATCCAACATATCTTCTCCCTTAATATATACCTCAATTTGATTAATTCTCCAAAAGAACCATGACATTTTGCAGACATTTATACATAAAGTAAGACAACAGTTTGGTTCTGTGGAATCAGGCTGTAACCTCTTCCAGAGACAGTGTTGGTGCCCTCAGAACACACTATTTGAGTAGAATACAGTGCCCACCGAAGTTGTGCAATGCACTGGCCTTGACCTCATCATTCTAATTCCACTGAGAAGAGTTATGGAGAGGGTGAATTACAAATTTGTGCAGGTGCTGATTGTAATAAAGAGCCACAGTGTGTATACTTTACTTAAAACTAAGTGAATAATGGAGTGAATAAATAAAAGTTTCCAAAATAACATTTCCAGAAATGTCTAGCATGTTTCCATTCATTTCTTTTCTTTTTGGGGGGGCCAGAACTGTGTAACATGGACACCTCTAATTGCAAGGAAGGCTGGGATTTTGTTTGTTGTTTGTTTTGTAGCCTGGGAACACTGATACTCCAGATGGATAAGTCTCTTAGTAACACAGAGGAGAATGAGTAATTTGGTAGGCAGCCAGCACTAGTAGTGTCTGCCCTGTATACCCCTTTCTTTGTTTATATAAATTAACTTGGTTAACCATTTGTTTTCTTTGCAAAAAGCTCTTGGATACCTGCAAAAAATTCCAGCTATCATTTGAGAAATTGCCCAATGATGACATTTTATATAAAATGCACTTTGTTGCAATAAGAAGTAACAAAGAGAAAGACAGACCACTGAGTTTATTTCTTTGTTTTCTTTTTAATATAGAATGGGTTATGATAACATTATTTTGAAAACTAATGTCTTATCCTAATCTTTGATTTTACTAATTTAGTTATTAATTTATGGAAAATAAACTCAAAGACATACTCAGAAAACACATTTATTTTTTATTAACACAAAAAAATTAGTGACCAGAATTGCTACTATCTAAGTACCCTTAGACATGGTAGTGCAAACAAAATACTTAGAACAGTATTGTGATATTTGTTAAGCAATCAATCATGCCTCTTGACCTTTTTCATTCTCACCATATCCTGGAATACTTGAAAAGCCAAATTCAAAATATGAAAGTTCTGGGCAACGTAGCAAGACCTTATCTCTACCAAAGAAAATTAAAAATCAGCAGAGCCTGGTGGTGCGGGCCTGTAGTCCTAGCTACTCAGGAGGCTGAAGATGGGTGGATCGCTTAAGACCAGAAGGTTGAGATTGCAGTGAGTCATGACTGCACCACTGCACTCCAGCCTGCACGACAGAGCAACAGCCTGTCTCTAAATAAATAAACAAATAGAAATACAACAGTTTTTGGAAAATATGAAATCAGAGCAAAATAAATTAGTTAGACATGAATAAAGTAGGCCATGTGGAACCCAGAGAACTGTCATTCTTCTAGAGTACACCACTTTGTTGAGCAGCATGCTTATTTTCCACATAATCTCTGCCTCTTTATCTGTTTCTGTGCTTCCCACCTGCCTCTCCTTCTCTGTCTCTCTCTTCTCTCTTTCCGTGTGAGGATAAGACTTGATAAATGATGTTTCCTGGTCTCTGGTGTATCTTTTCTGAAATCACATGGATAAGAACAGAAGGCAGGAAAATACTGGGTAGAAGAGGACAGTACCCTGCAAAAGCCCCACCCTCAAGCCTGGAAACACACAGCTCTAGATGGAAACAGGCATTCCTAGTCTTCCTGTCCCAATGTTGCCTTTTCCAAGGCCACTCTGGCCTCTCATGCCCCATCCTCTACTCATATAGATCCCAAGCTCCACAAGCAGAGAAACAGAGGAGCAGACGGGTGGCAGAGTGGCAGAGCAGAGCAGCAGAGAAGGAGAGACGAGGAGGAGCATCTGAATGTTGAGAGAAGTTTGGCTAGGGACGGTTGGAGGGGAATTGACCATAGACAGCCGAACCCCAGTGGAAGGTCATCTTCCCACTCCATCCCCTTTCCAGCTCCCCATCCATCTCACTGAAAGCCACTTCCACCACTCAATAAAATCCCCTCAGTCACCATCCTTCGAGTCTGAGTGACCTGATTCTTCTTGGACACCGGACAAGGACCTGGGTACCAAGTAGTCAGGGTGTAAAAGGCTGTTACCCAGACTCTCCACTGAGCTGGTTTAACACTTAGCCATCCATGGATGGCAACTGCTAAAAGGGCATTGATTGTAACACACCCCTAGATGCTACCATGGGGCTGAAGCTCAAAAGCACTTGCCTCAGCTCTTGTACTTGCCCGTCTGCATGCTCCCCCTCCCATAAGGGGCTTGAGTGAGCAGTGGTGAGCAAATGAGTCACACTCCTGTCACAAGTCCCACGAGGGAGTCAGGGAACTCTCCCATTTCAACATGCTAACCAACAACTTATATCTACCTACAACATTTCTTTAAGACAGTCATTTTAAAGTTTTTATATTTGTTTCTTTTTAGATGGTTGCTTTCCATTTTAGGGGCACTTCTTTTTCTCCTTGCCAAACTGATGAAAATATCCCAACCTGTTAGAATACTTTTTTATCTTACTTCTTTGAAAGCCATCAATTTTTCTTGCATTATATTAGCTTACATTCAGAAAATGATATTTCTATCTTTTCTTTTGATTCTAGGAGTTTTTTTTATTACAGTCCTGCCACACTACATTCCCTGCCTAAAATACTCTATTCTTTGGAAACCATCTAATGTAAATCTCAGAAAAGGCCCACTAATGAGCTAAAGATTGACACAGTAATTGTTGCTTCAATAGGAAAAACATTCAAAGGGTGAGGAGTGTGCATTTCTCTTATTTCGTTTCAATAGTAGCAATCAAACTTCTAATTAAAATTAGGCCCGCAATTATTTCTAAATGATTTTGATGACTTCATTAATCTGCAATGATGAGTTACCTCTCTAATATTTAATATCCTAACAAGGCAAGCCATGTATTATTAAGCACAAGTCAAATTTCAGTCAGACCTCTATTTCTGGACACTAAGAATCCATTGCTTCTCTTGTGTGGTGAGGGGCATATTTTCAGACACAGTTCCTGTCCCAAATAGACTGAACATTTGTCTCACATTGTAAACTTCCAGAGGGCAGACAACAGTGGCAGTTGTAATGCATTTTAGCTCCCTCAAAGGAGCACTAAGGGGAGGCGAAGAAGCTGCTCATCAACTCTCCCAACCACTCGGCTGGAACTCCTTGGTTTTGAGGTTGAAGTAGCTGCTCTCAGGGGCTAGTGGGACCTCTTTTATTCCTGAGGGGAGAGTTGCCCTTTTGTAAGAATCATGTCTTTAAAGAACAATTTTATTGTAACATGCTCAGAGGTTGCTTTTATCATAGTCCTGTCGTTGGGGAATCTCATCTGTGATCTCATGATGCTCCTAATCTTTACCTCCAATCCCATCTTCTCTTTTGTGATCTGGACTCAACTGAAACCATTCTTATAAATTTTATAAAATTTATCATAGAAGAAGGGAGGGGGAGAAACCAAAATAAACCAAGCTTTCAGCACATTCAGCATTAATCATTAGGTCAGCTTGCTCTCCGATCTGCTTCCTCATGGTTGTTCACAGCCTACTGCCTCAGAATCACATAAGCCCTGTCACAGATTATAGCCCCCCTTAAGTCCTTTATAGTCAACAACCTAAACATTATGAAATATTAAATTTATCCATTTGAGGTATTCTTTCAAGGCCTGCATACCAGTGAAATTACTGACATCAGCTGGTCTGAAGGAAGGAGAAGCTGACTTACCCAAACAATGCAGTTTCCACATCCTGATGATTTCATCCCTCTTGCCCCAACCAATGAATGGCCTTAATTTTTCATTCCCTTGCCCTCCATAAATCTCTTTAAATCTCCGGCCCAGAGGGGCGCAGTGGCTCACGCCTGTAATCCCAGCACTTTGGGAGGCCGAGGCGGGCGGATCACGAGGTCAGAAGATCGAGACCATCTCGGCTAACACGGTGAAACCCCGCCTCTACTAAAAATACAAGAAATTAGCCGGGCGTGGTGGCGGGCACCTGTAGTCCCAGCTACTCGGGAGGCTAAGGCAGGAGAATGGCGTGAACCTGGGAGGCGGAGCTTGCAGTGAGCCAAGATTGCGTCACTGCGCTCCAGCCTGGGCGACAGAGCGAGACTCCGTCTCAAAATAATAATAATAATAATAATAATAATAATAATAATAAATAAAGCCTCAGCCCAAAACTCCTTGGAGAGATGGATTTGAGGGTCTCCTTCCAGCTCCTCAGCTACCCTGAGATCATTAATCACTTTCTCTGATGTAAACGCAGCTGCCTCAGTGTTCAGGTCTGTTATTATGCAGTGGGCATATGAACTTGTTGGTCCTCTAACACAACCATCAAACTTATTTCTAAACCTCACTTGAATAACAAAGAATCAGGGCTTTGTCGACTCATTTTCTTTACTTCAAAATACGTTCATTATTGAGGAATCCCAGTTATCCATGTCAGAAAGTTGAGGCTCCTTTCTCAATTTCTTTATTTTTTTAACCTCTCATAATTAATCGGTGACCATCTCTCAATTCTTCCATCCTTTTAACATTTAACTATCCTCTCCATTGCTTCATTCCTGAAATTAAAAAAAAAAAAACTTAGACCATTATCATTCAAAGTACCTCTTGATAACTGTCTCCCAAGAACACCTTTCCTGTTCCCAATAGTAATCTAAATGTTATTCCCATATACACCTTTCCCGTATATGACCTGGATAATTCAGAAAAACCTAATCCAACCCCCAACTTCAGGGATAGGTCTGATTGATTGAACGGCAATTCTACCATCATTATCCCAAAGAGTGGTTCCTAAACCTAGCTTTTCATATTCCCGTGAACAAAAGATTAGATGAAGAGCACATAATCCATTTCACCAATGAGATGCAAGGGGAAAACTACTGGAAATTTTCTGAAGACTTAAAGCCTGAATTAATTCACCACATGAGGAAAACCAGCCAGAAGATAAAGTATAGCCCAGGAACGAAAGAGAAATGGATCTGAGACAGGTGCTTCAATCCATCTTCAAAGCCTACCCTAATTCACTACTTTCATTGCATGAGCCAATAAGCTTACTTATTTATTAACAGAATTTGACTTGGAATGTCTCTCATTTGCAACAAAGAAATCTTAACTATTGGTTTTCTCTCACCATGGTTATCACAACAGTCTCCCAAGTTATTTCTCTGTCTATGGTGTAACCCCCTAATGTTGATCACTCATTCTCTTGACAGTGACCTTTTGAAAAACTTTTCAAATCTATCCATGTGTTCCCTGCTTAATCTCCTACTATGGTATCCTATCATCTTTAGAATAAATTAAACCTCATCAACCAGACACACAAGATTTCAATTATTGAATTTTTTTCTGTCTCCCTAGCCTCCTTTCTCCCTTCTTCTGAATGTAAATTCTATGCTACAACCCTGGTCAAATGATTATGGCTCCCAGAACACAAAGTTATCATTCACCTCTTTGCCTTTGACATGCAGGTTTCTCATTGTAGAATTCAATTTAGCTCCATTCTCTTCAGCAACCACCTATTTTGAACCTACATTGTATCCAAATGTGTGCAATGCACTGGCAAAGTTGTTTTCTCTTTGCTTACCTGATGCCACCCTGCTGTAAAGCCTGTCTTCTCCTTAGAGAACTGTCCTTTGTTTCATGCTTCCTTTCTTGTTAATACATATCCACTGTTTCAATGGTTTGTTATAATTGGCCTCTGTTTACTGTCTGTCTTAAAGGCAAGATATGTTTATTATTTATCTCTGTATTTCCAAATTCCTGAGGTTGAGGTTGGTATGTTGATTTATTCACACAATTAAGCAAACAGAAAACCAGGCCATTAAAATTGGGAGTCACATTAGGTATGAGCTAATACTAAGGGTGAATGAGTGAGGTGACCTACTGCCTGCTGAAAAATGGCCCCTGATGCTTGACTTCCATGTAAGAGGGGCCATAGCAAGTGAAGTGGCTGATGGTGATTGGAGAGCACGTGCACATGCTGGAAGTATGCACATCTCAGCTCGGATCATTGCTGGGAGGTAAATAGGCTCCATGTTGCCAGCACATCTGATGTTCATTCAAAAAAAGAAAAGAAAAACCCACCACACAGGGCCAATATGTTTGGCCTCCCCTCTATGGACTAATATGTCCAGGGCCCGATAGCATCCTCCAATTTATTCCAGTCTCATTTTGCAAGTGAGGAAACCAAAACCAGAACCAAAACACAGTTTCCCCTAAGAGATCACTTGATTGAGAGTACATGCCTCTCCTTCACACTCTTATGGACCCTGCACATGTAACAATTTAGAGCAGTTTGTTTATCTGTATCCCTCCTCCATCACAGTGTGCGTTCTATGAGTGTAGAGAGTGCCCTTATCTTTCTCCCTCCACAGGACCAGGAACGCAGTGCTCTGGAAATACTCCTTGAATGGATATTAAATGGAAATCATGCTCCTGGAAGACAGTATTTGACTCTTGGCATCATCACCACCTTTAACATGTAGATTTGTAGATCCACTCAATAGGACATTTAATATTACTTTCTGTGCTGAACTCTTGAAAGTTGGGAGTGCAATGGATGGCAGATCTTAAAGTACTGGGAGAGTTATGTAGATTAGTCTCTTCTACAAGGCATAAAGTTGACACAGAAGAATAACGGCTTGTGTTAGGCAAAGAGGAAGAAGCATCAGTTATAGAGGTGGATATGGAGAGCTTCCTTAACTGAGTGACCAAGTGTATGTAGGGTTCTGACAAGTAGAGAATGGACTGTTGGCCTGAGGAGTTGGTGTACCACCCCAGCGAATGCTGGGCATACTTTCACAGTGTCTCGCTGCATTCATTTTTGCCTCCATGAGCATCTCTGTACTAAGTAAATGTGTAGGGGAGTTTTCCTAGCTGTAAAAGGCAGAATAATGGCCTGCTACTTATCTGTAGCCTAATCCTCAGAACCTGTGACTATGTTAGATTATATGGCTAAGAGTAATTAAGGTAACACATGGAATTATTGTGGCTCATCAGCTTCCCTTAAAATAGAGAGATTATTCTGGATTATCCAGATAAAACCGATGTAATAATAGAGTCCTTATAAGTGCAAGGCGAAGACAAAAGAGCCAGAGTCAGGTGTAACTAAAAATAAAATTCTAAGCTCCAACCAACTGTACAAACTCCCTCTTGGCTAAGAAGACACCAGAAAAAACTTGAAAACTGACAGGATGGGAGGGTCCAACACACCTGATTATACTCCCTCCCTTTTGGAGTTTAGAGAAAACAGTGTTAAACGGGAGATCATAAGACTGACAGGACAGACTCTGCAGCAGTCAGATACCAAATTACAAACAGGGCCTAAGGCCATGCCAGGCAAGGGTTAAGTTATCCACCCCTACACTTAAGGAATAAATTATGTTCTAATTGTCACAAATTTTTCCTTTTTCTCTAGCAAGAGGCTAAACAAATACTGGCCTTGAAATAAGCAATGTTGAAACTTTCCACTTTACCAGTCATTAGACACTGACTAACTGAGGGCCCCCTGTCCCACCAGCCCTAACTAAATCTTTGATTGGACAAGAGACTTTCTCCCTATTAGGGACAGCAACTTTCTCCCTATTAGAAGACCACTGACCATGGACAGGTTTTTGTCAGTTTACAGAGGCTGCACACTTGAGTGCCTTTGTGTTCTGAGAAGACTTTTAGACATACAGGATCTAATTGTCATGTATCTAAGTGTTAAGTCTCCACCTCAAAGTATGTTACATGCATGTTTATTCAGCGCACATGTGTCAGGACCACCTTCCTGAATATTCAGAGCTTCTCCCACATCCTGTTAAATATGTATGTGTAGCCAATCTGTTCATCATAAAGCTCCTAGCCTAACCTCTCCTCCTTTGAAGTGCCATCTCTTGTCTTTGCCAGAGACTATGCTTCCCACTCTGTGAAATGGCCATGTGCAGGCTGCAACCCTTTACAAGAAATAAAATCTCCTTTTCTAAATGTGTGGATCTTGTGGTTTTTAGATTAACAGAGACTATGATATGTGACCATGAATGCAGAGGTTAGAGTGATGAAGTTGTGAGCTTTGAAGACTGAGGAAGGGAACCATGAGCCAGGCTATGTAGGCAGCCTCTAGCAGATGGGAAAGGCAAGGAAACAGGGTCTCTCGAGTCTCCAGAAAGAAACACTCACTTATTTTTGGCCCTGTAAGAGTCATTTTGGACTTCTGATATCCAGAATTGTAAGAAAAGTAACTAGCATTGTTTTAAGCTGCTGTTTGTGGAAATTTGTTGCAGCAGCCATAGGAAACTCGTATATTAGCTGTTTGACCTTGACAAATCACCACGCCTGTTGGAGCCTTGCCTGTGTGACACAGTATATAAAATCAACCCTAAAAACTAGCTTTACTCTTATGATTAATATTACGTAGACAATACTACTGAACTAACAACAGTTTTAATGGAGTGTAGGCCTCTGCCTTCATCATAATTGTGTTCAACCTACATGCTTGATTTTTCTGTTTACATGACGCTATCAACCCTGAACAGCTCTGGGCGGAGAAATCTGGCTGACTCATTGCAAGCTTCACTGAATTCCCACTGCATATTGCCATGTTCACTGACTGAGGTTTCTGCTGGAAATATCTGTTGCCTAGTTAAGGGAGTGTTCCCTGCTTTGAGGGCCTAGGCAACTGCATATGTGAAAGTTTCTGGTTTCCTGGGATTACAAATTAAATGTCAGGGAAGATAAAAATGCTGTGAAAGGATTCCAAGAAGCAGTGCAGTGAATTAGATAAGGAGAAGAATCCCTGTTTGGCTTGGGAAGTGCTTTCATTGAAGCCACTAATAGATAAGTCTTAGATGATGGCATTCCCCTCATCCACAGCTCCTCATCTATTATAATAAAATTGGATGTTGTGCTGGTTGAAAATCATGCACCCTTTCTCTCCCGAGTAAGATCAGAAATCAGAACAGGCTGTGTTTTTACCATTAGCAAGTTCTATTTACATTCTCTTTTATTCTATTTCTTCATCTGTAATATGATACTAAAAGAGTAATAAAAGACACTGCAAAATTTAAACATGATAAGGCTAACATTTTTGACTGCTTACTATGTGCAAGGAATTGTTCCAAGTACTTTTAATGTAATATTTATTCTTCACAACACTATGAAACATTCCAGTTTTACAGATGAGAAAATTGAGCGTTAGGGAGATACATTTCTCTAGGACTCAGAGGTACTAAGTGCTGAAAATTTTACTAATGTGCTTAAATGCCTCTCTAAGATTTGGTATTTGGCATGGTAATGGTTCAATACTGTGAACTGATGTTATTATATGTCTGCCTTGCAGTGTAGTGTAGTTGTTAGGATTAAGGAGAAAGTCCTTCAAAAATAAAACAATAGCATGTAAGTAGCATTTCTATAAGGGAAATGCTATCACTCCTTCCTCTTTGTGCACTCTTAGCTTGCCTGGCATTTGCAACCACATCTTAATTCTTCTTCTCCAGTATGTTCCCTGACCTCACAATGCTGTGAGAATGACATTCTAAAATGCAAACCAGAAGGTGGCATTCCATGATTGAAAGCAAATATGCAATATATTCAACTCCCATAATGTACTATAAAGGCCTTTCAACATGCTATGGTTAACACCCACCTCTCCAATCCCTCTGGGGCTCCATGTTCACTAATATACTTTATTCAAGCTCTGTTAAAATACTTACTTCGTTAGCTATGGCACACTAACCATATCACATTACTTTTTGGCTGGACACATTTGCACATGTTATTTCTTGGATGTAGGATATCTTTACACCATTTTCATGCCAGGTCAAGCCATGCTCACCTTCAAAACCACGTGCCTGGTGTGGTGCAGTATTTTTAGTGACCATTAGATAAAATGCAAAGTGACTGGTCTACAAATAACATTTTTGCAAAAGGAAATATCTCATCTTTTGTTCAGTGTTTTTATTTCTGGGGTCGAATTCCCTCACTCCATTCCTTGTGCTTGTTTTATTCACACAAGCCCCCTGGTTGTTTTCTACTTGACTTTTATCCTTCTGTTTTATAAACAGTTCAGGTTCTCCTAACTCCAGGATTCAGCTTCCTTCCCAGCTACATCATTGTTCCCCTTATTCACAGACAACCATCATGGTAATACCTCTTTGGGCTCCCACCACTTTCAGGACCTCCCCTTACTGGAGGTTAAGGCCTGGCATTTTAGATCAAAGGTCAACTTCTTTTGAGAAGTCTTTTCTGATCTCTCCAGGAAAAGCTGTGCTCTCCTCCTATGGAGTTGGTTCGTTGTTTTACCACAGCATCCATCTTGTTGGGTGACTAATATGTACTGATTCTGCATCCAGAGTAGAGTGGGCCTCTAGAAAGCAGCAATAATGTTCTAACTATTCTTGTTGCAGGCCTTACCACTTAGGTTTGGATGAACCATTTAACCTTCTTTTAATTTCACTTTCCTGAGCTATGAATGGGTATAATAGTTTTCTGTAGAGCTGTAAGAATTAGGCACCATGTAAAAACATAGAATAGTGTCTGCACATAGTAAGAACTAATATTTGTTAGCCACTACTATTATCTAAATTCAAAGAGACACTGGACAGTTTCCTCAAGACTGAAGGTAAAGAGGAGGAAGAGAGTTGGCTTTGCCTTCTCAACTTATTCAAAAGCCACAACTGATCAATCATTAACTATGGCATCAGCCTTAACCATCAGAGTGAAGGGTAAAGAACCAGGGTTATGGATTTGTTTCATTGCCATTGCATCAGTACCTAGTGCATCTGGAGTAGATCCTAGGCACCTATGACACCAGTGATGTCCAGCCTTCCATAGCCCATCTTTGTGGTGTTGGCTGTTCACTTTGCTGTTTGATTGTCTCCATAGGCCTTCTACCAGGGCTGCCTATGTCCTTGTCAAAGGGTATACCCCTTTTGACCCCTGACCTGGGCTTTACCAAATCTCTTCTCCGAAGGCCAGATCTGGTCTTTTCTACATCATGGCTGAATGCTCCCAAAAGCCTGTTTATTCTACCATTTGAGAACTATCAACTGGACTACTGTCTGGGGAGGACACAGCCCTATAGCCCACTTTGTGTTCTCAGCCCTGGCTTGTCCTCCTTACTCCCCTAATGACACTTTTAAGTTTCTAGAATTTCTTGCTACTCAGAGTTCATATGAGTTATGTGAGAGGATGACTCATATTTTTGTAAGAGTCGAAAGACTGATGACAAGTAACTAGATTCTGATATTCCATCCCTTTCTTCCCAAGCCAATTTATAAATTCTGATGATGCATTTATTGGCAAGCCTCTCCCTTCACTTCCTATTTCTATGTGCTTCGGGACAATCACTACATCTCACAAAAAAGGGAGTTGTTTGATCAAGCTCCTCACATTGTTTGGTTCGTTCAACTGCCTTTAAAAAAAATAGAGAAGAAAATGTGTTTTCTTTTAAACCTGGATATCAGTACAGGCTATCAATTTGAAAATAACTTGTAGCAAGTACTGCTTATTAATATTATCCATAAAGTCCATCTGGTACCCAAATTCCTATCATAAAATAAGATTTTGTGGTAGGAACATTTCAAAAAGAGCCTTTGTGTAATGCAAAGGGGTGTAACTATTAAATCAAAACCAATGAGTGTTCACCCAGGCCCATCTTTCATATTCTTTCTAAAGATACCTTTGAATGCAGTGGGATGAATTCATCTTTTGGCATAACTTTTAATACCTAGATTGCCTCTTTGCACTGTGCCAAATAGAAAACCTTCAGTCAGGGACAAAATCTCATCTGTAGAAATTATAATTTTGTGAGTTTGTTGAAAACTCAAAGGAAAATTTTCTTTAAGCACTGGTTTCCCAAAAGATCTTAAAAGGTACCTTTTTGGAATTTTTCCTGGTGAATTAAATTGTGAACTGGACTATGTGACTTACTGCTTGAACAGTTTAGCTTGTGCTCTTCTTGATAAGAATGGGAAGAAAATATGAATCATAAAAAATGACTTCAGAATTAAGTAACCAAATATAAGGATTGGGATGGGTAATAATGGAGTCCTATAATGGGCTTACAAAAGTACATGACAGAGCTCTTCTATATATATGTCTATTCACTTTTATTCTGGGCTTTAGAAATTATCGGATGCTATTTTCCATATGAAACTCACTTTTTTGGACTTTGAATTCATGTTATTATTCTTGACTTTTAAACTAATTAATCTTCTTTGGCTTTATGAAATCAGGATTATCTTCAGCTATTCCTTTTCTCATTCTTCATAGTTAGTCAGTCAATAAGTCTTGCCAGTTTTGTCATTGAAATGTTTCTCTAGTTCTCACTCACTTCCACCACAGCATAACCCACAGACTCTCAAAACACATACCCTCCAGTTACATTACCAGTATTCTATTTCAGGGTCAGCAAACAACTGCCTGTAGGGGAGTATGCCAACTGTTTTTGCTAAGAAAGTTTTATTGGAACACATCCATGTTCATATGTTTATGCATTGTCTGTGGCTTTTTTGGCATTACAATGACTGAGCTGTGTAGTTGCAAAGTCTAAAATATTTGTTATCAATCAGGCTTTCCACAAAAAAATGTTTGATGACTCCTGTTCTAGTTAATGCTTGCATCACTTGGGTAATTGTAGCATTGGTTTCCTTGCTGCTACTCACTCTAAAACTAATCAATTAATCATACTGATGTCAAAATCACTTTCTCTCTCAAATTCTAGCAAATTCCATCTAATTCTTCAAGGTCCAGATTACCTTCAACCATAAATTTAGGAAGTAAAGATACACAGGTGAGCAAAATAAGCCGGATTCTTTTTCTCACAGCTTTTGTTCTCTATTTTAGAACAGATAGGCCATCAATCAGCAATGATATAACTGTGTAATCTGTACCTTGGCAGGTATGATAATCTAGACAAACTGTCTAGATTTAAATACTAGCTCCATTCTATGCCAACTGTGTAACTGTGAGACATTTACTAACTTTTAACCTCAGTTTTCTTATCTCTACTATGGTTTTAGTCCTTAAAAGAGATCCTTCATGTCAAACATGTGATATTATGTCTGGCGCATACGAAATAGATTTAAGTAATAATTATAGAGAAATTATAACTTTGGAAATAGTGAGCAGAAATATTTAGGTTTGCTTTCAGTGTTGTGGAATAATTGGTATGAGTGATGTTTACACCGAAATCCAAGGGTAGGCTATCAATAAGAAAAGGAATAGTGTTCTGGGAACTGGGATAGGTACATGCAAAAATTTGGAGGAAGAAAATTTTCTAATTCCCTGAATGCTAAATAATTGCTATCATCTCTGTGCTCCCTATAGTACTATATTTATACTGCTAATATACCTGTTAACACATCATGTTACAGTTGTACTTTTGAGGATATGGCCTGGTCTTACATTTTCATCTTTATATTCCCAGCACTTACAAGAGGCTTAACACATAACACAAATGCTCAAAAAAATCTGTTTCATAAAAGCCCGCAAAAGTCAAACAGCATGATCTTTTGAATCAAAAAAAGCCTAGGCTTAATATCAGGTCTGCCATTAAAAGGTGGATGACTTTGAACACGTTGAATGACTTCTCTGACCCATGAGTGACTCAGCTTCCAAATGTGGAAAGGAACACCTGCTACACAGATTTGCAAGACTTAATTACAGAGCACAGGAAAAACTTTTGTCGTGTCTGCATATATTAGGTATTATTGATAATGAAACTTTTATTAATTTGGACTTAGGGTAATAGCACAAACTCTTTCGGAGGTCAACTGAGCAACTGAGAGATACCAGCTGACTTCACAAACATGCAGTCCAGGTAAACGGACTAAATATCCAGGTTTTATGCCTACTGCTTTTCATTTTATCCAACAAATATTTATGGAGTGTCTACTTTGTGGTGGGTACCTGAAAAGGTGCCAGGAAATTTGTATTGAACAAGACATGTCCAACCCCTGCCTTCTTGGAGCATACAGTTTAGCACAACATGATCGTCAAGCATATCATCCATTTTGTCTGAGATAATTTTTTAAGCAATGTGTAAGTAGCCTGTGTAGTCCCTCACTTAGACTAAGTGAACTCTGAGTGTCTTTAATTGAGAAGGTACTGAGTAGAGCCAGAAGTGGCATATTTAATTAAACTGGGCTACCCAGAATGAGTATTTGTTTTATTTTTGTTTTTGCTTCTGCTTATATTCCCAGGAAGTAGCCAATACAAATACAGTGATTACTCACTGTGGCATCAATCCCACCACGTAGGGCCTTGACCTTATTGAAATCACCTTCCCTTCTACCATGCAGGTTTCTCTGTACCTCCTTCTCACTATTCTCTACATGTGATAATCTGATAATAAACTAATTAATAAATATCGTTTGAATAATATATGTCATAAAAAAGTAAAGATCAAATAAAAATAGATAAGAATGATAATGGCCACTCTTAACTTTCTTTTTACCACAATCTAGGCATTTTATATTACTCCTAGTCCTCAAAAACTATCACAATTTAGAAATTATTTAATTCATTTTGCAAATAGAAAACTAAGTCTCAGAGAGGTTATCTGGCTAAACTCATTTACTGGGTGAGAGAGTACACTTGGATTGTAGTATAGATTCACCTGAGCCTGAAACCCATGCACTCTCCATGGTGCAACGTCTCCTGTGAGAGGCAGAATAATGGTCCCCAAAATGTTCACATCCCAATTTCTAGAACCTGTGAATATGTTACCTTACATAGCAACGGGGAATTAAGTTTTCATGGGGAATTATATTGGATGATCTGGGTAGCCTAATGTAATCACAGAAGCCTTTAGAAGTGGGTGAGGGAAATAGAAGAGTAGGTAAGAGTACACTTCCACCAATGGTATCTAAGAGTATTATTTTGCTGTAGTCTTTTTAATGTGATGGGTAGGATCAACCTTGCTTATCACTGTTCATCTGTCAGGAATAGAATGGATACTAGTTACTTTAACATGTATTTATTTAATTAGACATTAATTCTTTCAACAAGTGCTTGTCAACAAATATATTTTTCAATAAAAGCAATTTTTATGAGATGTGATGTGGGGACTCAGCCCACTTTTTCTAGCTTTGAAGTTGGAGAAAAAGGCCACAGGCTAAGGAATGCAGGCAACCTCCAGAAGCTGGAAAAATAAAATAAATAGATTCTCCCCTAGAGTTTCCTGAAAGGAACACGGCCCTACTGACACGGTGATTTTAGCCCAGTGTGAAGGTTAATTTTATTTGTGTCTCTAGACAATATAGACTAACACACACCGTGAGACCCATTCAGGCTTCTGGTCTACAGGTATTATAATATAGTAAATTTATATGGTTTAAGTAGCTAAGTTTAAGGTAATCTGTTATGGCAGCAATAGAAAACTAGTATACCACCTTTGTAGGCACAAAATGATTAAAACATATATGCCAGAAAATGATAGAATTACATCTTATCATCCTGTTGGAAAGTACTTTAGAGGGTCAGAACTTAGAAAAAGGATGCATTCAGTATCAATTTTGGTACATGAGTAAGACTTCATGTAGAAATAAAGAATTTTAAGGATGAATTTAAATCAAGGCTTATTAAAATAGGATGTGATTGCATATTATAGCTGGGAGTTATAACTGAAAGGAGAGAAGAGAAGGAAGGAGAAAGAAACTAAAAACAAGAAAGGAAAGGAAAAAACTTTCAACTATGTTTCTTTAAAAAAGAAAGCAGATTCGAGTAACTTATTTTTTTAATTATTGAGAAGGAAGCAGCATGAAAACAAAAATAATAGAGCAAGAAACATCTTTTATCATTGCTTTCAGTTCTGGATCTTCGCATTACATTAATTCAATAGGGAAGTTTTTCTTCCCTCTATGCCTTATCCAAGTAATCATTTTAGCTTTTTGAAAAATAAATAATACAAATAGTCTTTGTGGAGATCCTGCATTTACTCATGAAAATAATAGACAATACAAATAGGCTTTGTGGAGATCTTGCATTTACTCATGAAAATAATAGACAGATCTGAATTATTTATAAAGCCAATTATTTTTACAAAGACACTGAATGGCAGGTAATGGCGAAGGAAGGATTTGCTGGTAATTTAATTTTTAAAAAACTGTGAAGAAATCTGTGCCAGGTTTTAAAACTTAATTAATCTGTGGTGCACTAATAGAAATGCTTGAAAAGAAGCCTGTCTGGTGCTAACTCTGATTAAAGTGGGAAAGCTGCAGGCAAATCTAGCATCACAATGCTGCCTGCAAGTCCTTTTGGGCTTTTGCTTGCAAACAAATGTAAAGATGTGTGATTATATGAACATTGTTCTGAATTATATTCCGGAAAAAAAAAAAAAACTGAGCCTCAAAAGTTAAGAGCTAGGAGGCTTGAAATAAGGTTGCAAAACTCTTAAAGTTTACTAATTTTCCAGAATTCCAGAGAGAAATAGTTTCTTCTCACTGGAAACATTCCTTAGCTTGTCTGTTCTTTGTTAGGGATGACTGTTGTGAGTTTAAGAAAACATCTAGCATGATGTCTTTGCAATAACAGCTTTTTGTACTCTTATGTATCAGTTGATAATTTTGATTAATAAGGTGCTGGAGTCTTTCTAAATTGAAACGGTAAAACAAGCATATGTGGAAAAAGAACTAACAGTAGCAATGTGTGCTCAGTGAAAAGTAAATTTTCCACTATTCCAGACCCCTGCTCCACCTCCCAATGGCAATCAATGTCACCAGTTTCTTAATTAGCTTCCTAAAAATAGTATGCTTATACACAAACCACTTATCCATTTATTTTACACATTTCTTTTACAATGAGTAATATTCTGCATCTTGCTTTTCTCACTTAATAATGCATTTCAGAGATAATTTGATATCAGTACTTATAGGTTTTACTTCACACTTATCAATAAAGGGAAATTCTTCCATTTAATAGATATATCATAATCTATGTAACTAGTCTTCTATTGATAGGCATTTATATTATTTCCGGGATTTTACCGTCACAAAAAACTCCATAGGCAATGTACTTAAGCATATGCTTCTGCACTCATATGAGTATGTCTGTGGGATACCTTCCTAGGTGTAGACTAGCATGACTAAAGCAAATAGGTGTTTAGCCTTCTAACAGAGATTTCTAAATCGTTCTCCAAGAGGTTGTTCCAATTTACATTTCTGCCAATGATATCTAAGAATATTATTTTGCTGTAGTCTTTTTAATGTGATAGATACGATCAACCTTGCTTATCACTGCTAATCTGTCAGGAATAGAATGGACACTCATTACTTTAATATGTATCTATTTAATTGAAAATTCATTCATTCAACCAGTGCTTGCCAACAAATAAATCTTTCAATCAAAACAATTATTATGAGGTAGTTTTTCCATTTATCTATTGCTATAGACAACTATCCCAAAACTTAGTAGCCTAAAACATTTTATTACTATTTTATCTCATGATTCTGTGGATTGGGATTTCAGAAAGAATGCAGTGGGAACAGCTGGTACCTGTACACAAAGTACAAATACAAACTGTGTTAAGTGCTATAAAATGTATACAGGAAGATCTTCTTCTGCTCTCTGGGATTAGGGCAAGGTTTCCTTGAGGAATTGAAATTCGAAATGAGATCAGAAAAAAAGAGGAGGAATGGAGTATGTAAAGAGCACCAGTGCAGACAGCAGGGCTTTAGGGAAAAGGTGGAGTGGGAAGAGAGGGGAGTGGTAGGTAAGGCATGTATTTCAGTGAAAGCCTAGAGCATTTACAAATTCTTTAAAATGGGAGAAGACAAGATGGTTCAAGGACCCAGAACAAAGTCAAGTGGCTACAGAGCACAGAGCTAGGAAAGAAGGCACAAAGGCTTTTCTTATGGGCCATCTTAAGGATTTGAGTCTTTATCCAAAAATCAGTAGGTAATACATAACTAGGAATTGCCTTCCCACTCCAGGCACTTGGTTTATTACTGTGCCCTCTCTCAACAATCCAGACTCTGCCCATGGTTCAGGCTTCTGTGACAATGTCTTCCTCCCATCCTTTCCAGTCTCCTGGTTTATTTATGGAAATAAATCAGGCAAAGGATTTGAGGTGCTGGAAGGTTTCCCTTTCCCATGGTTACCCTATTAGGAGTTAGTGCAAGGAAAAGAAACAATTCCATGTCTTTCTAGAAGTAAGGGATTTAATGTAAGGAATTAGGTGCTTATAAAATGATTGGAGGGTCTATGGAGAAGCAAAGTCAGGAGGTCTACTAGTGAACTACTGATTGCAAGATCTAACTCCTGTAGGTGAAAACCATGAAGACTCTACTGGTGCTGCAGTCACAGTCACAGCTGCCTCACACCCATGGAACACCAGAGCAAAGAGTACAGTCATCTCCATCATGGACATTTGTTGGAACTTTGGGGAAATGACCCCCACATGCTTTCCACCTCCCAAATCTTGAATGAGTACATTTCCTTGAAAGAAACCTAATTGCATACACAATCCTATTTGCGAGACAGCCAGTGCTAAGTGGTTTTCTAGCTTGTAATTGCTGAACTATATGAAAGGCAGTGGGAATAAATACTGAGAACCAACAGATAAGGTCCAGTACATTCACTGAACCTCTCTTTCCTGAGAGAAACGTTGAGAAATAAGCAAGAGATGAGAAATGAGGAATGAACCATAGTAAATGCTCAATGATTTTCAGTAATAATTGAGGCTGTGGTCCAGGGAGATAAAAATTCAAAATGCCTGATCCTGTGTTGGTCATTGTATGTTCTTTTCGGATGAATGTCCCCAGCAGATAGCACCTTGTTTCTCTAATCTGTTTGCAAAGAAGTTGAAAAATATTACAAAAGGCAAACATGGAGATAAAAATGTTTCATTCACAATTCACTAAAAGGTGAACTTTTATGTGTAGGATTATGTTACAGGTGTGTTACGTATGATAGTCTTTTCCATTATAACCAGAACTTTGATTCTTTTTCCAGTATGTGTAATTATTAAAGTAATGTATCTAATTACCTTACCAGGTTTTGAGAAATAGTGTAATTGCCTGCAACTGAATATATCATAGTGGAGCAAACATGGTAATTATAATGAGAAAATGTGTTAGCGTTCTTGTCACTTTCTTGAAAAGTCGCAACCTTTTGGTACTTCAATTTCCTCACATGTGAAAATAGAATTTTGGGGTTAAAAAATTTCCCAGGTACATCCTTGAAAAGTCTACTTTATTATTTTGTAATTTTATGAATTCAGTAACTTGAGTTGGTTGCAGGCATAACCATACTGAATCTTCCATTTTAGTTTGAAGTCTAGAAGCTGCTTAGAAACTTTGAACTACTCTTCTCCTGTTGCTTTAAAGAAAACAAACCTATAAAGGTTTGTTCTCTTTAGGTTTCTCTCCACATCTCACTACACAGATTCTTTTTCATCCCTGAGGTAAAAAAGCAATCAGTACATTATACTTGTTTTTCAAGAGGAAAGTTTGCAGTATTGGAAACATCCCTTTAAATCACCCTATGTAAACTTTCCCAGTGAGCATAATGTCCACTAATTCAGCATCCATAGCATAGTCTTCTTAAAATCTGTCACTGGTAGTTTGCAAATACCATGAGAGCAGTTGAGGGCCAAGTCCTCATTCAAGACAATGTAACCATTTTGACCTACGAGGACTCCATCCACGTACATTCATTCAACTTTCTCTGAAGACTCTTGTGTCACAAACAAGAGATCTCTCTGCAGCGTGAGGCTTCTTATTTGAAAAACCAATTTCATGAACAATAAAATTTCACATGTTTTGGTTCTTATCAATTACAATTGCTTGAAATGGAGGCTGGGTTTTCAGGAGCTGCTTTTTTAAAATACAAAGAATGAAGGCTTCCCAGGCATTGCTAGAGGTACCAGCTGTGGTCCTGCTGTGAGGACTTGTATAGGGCTGTCTTGTTCTATAAAAGACAGTAAAAAAACTTGAATTTGTATTGGGCATTTTTCCCTTCCAGCTGCAGAGTTATTTTATTTTTTTTCTTAATGCAAATTTTTATGTTGATGCTTCTTCTATCTTTATATCCTTTTTTGACCATTGGAGGAATTTATTGAATGTCATCTTTCTGGAAAGATTTTTGTCTTTCTAGAATTAACATGCTGAGTCAGAAGATGTCCTATATATCCACCAAGCATAAACATCAAGATGCCTGACTATGTCAAGCTTACTCTGTAAGAGGAAACTATGAGTCCAAATGCCTATCAATATTCTTATCTCTTTTCTAATGGGATATCTTATTTTTCTGCCGTATTAATTTTCCTTTTCAGATGTCTGAGGTTGTATGACATTACTAATTCTACCTATTATAACTCAGTGTGTCTGTTTATCTGTAATGTCATTACAAATTTACCTGTAATGTCACCCAATATGATGATATTTGAAGATGTGGCTTTTAGGAGATAACTAGGTTATGAGGGTGGAACCTCATTAAGGGGATTAGTGTCCTTACAAGAAGAGGCAAGGAACTACCTCAGTCTCCTTCCACCATGTAATGATACAAGAAGTCAGCTATGTGCAACCTGAAAGAGATCCCTCACCAGAACCTGACCACGGTATCACCATGATCTCTTCCTTCCAGCCTCCAGAACTGTAAAAAATACATTTCTGTTGTTGGTCAGCCACCTATGCTATGGTATTTTGTTATAGCTGCCCAAGCTGACTAAGATACTGACTTTAAAAAAGGTTCAAAAGTAACTGGAAGGTTGAAGGGGAACCTGAAGGAGTCATGCAGACTGATGGCTGCTGAAAATATTTCCTGGAGACTGTTCATTTATTGAGCCTATGCTCCATGTCATGCACCGTGCCACAAGCTGGGACACAACAATTAAGTCTGTGACCTCAAAAAGCTCACACCTAATGGGCAAATGAACAAGCTGCTTCAGTAGAGTGGGGTGAGTGCCGCATTGGTGAGGGATATATGCCAGGCGGTTGGAATAAGCAATAGTTGGCTTCAGTGTCACCAAGTAATTGGTGACATTTGTGCTGAATATTCAAATAGGATGTGGTGGCTTATCAAGAGGTCCAAAGCACAACAAAGGAAATATTCAATCAGTGAGGCCAGGGATGCAGAATTCTGCTCAGGAGGATAGCATATGCAAAACTGCAGAGAAACTTATCCTTAGAAAGCTATTAATGATTTGGCATCGTTGGATACCAAGTTGAAGAACTACTTAAAGAGTTCTAGGACTAAATAGATACATATCAGAACAGTGAGATTTCTCCTCATTACTTTAGGGGCCCTACTGGTTCTTTTCTAATTGAGGGTTTTCCCTTTCTTCTGCTTATTTTCCTTCTCAAATCACTGATGTAATCATTACCTTCTTAGAATTCCTCATGTTAAACTTTGATTTTCAAGTAAATGTTCAAAACCCTGGCTTAATAAGGTGGATACAGTAATGACAGTTACTTTTTTTGGGAAAGGCAACACATGTCATTGTGACACCATAGGGAGAGAGGCCTGGGGAGGGGTGAGGAATATTGAGAAAGAGTGGCTCAGAGGCAGCCAGAAATGACTCTTCATGGAGAGAATGGAAGTCTCCCATAATTGCCCAAAATGAATATAAGAACTAGTAGGAAAACAAACTGAGATCCCCTTTTTCTAATGGAATGATGGTGTTCTGCTGTTGGAACTGAAGAGACAGAATAGGAAAAATTGCAAGTTGATAGACTCATGGAGTGAAATAGTATTCCATGCCTTCATGGAATCAAGGAAATGGAGAAAAGAGGTAACATTAGGGATAGAGTAATGAGGAAGACTCAAGGAAGTACTGAGGCTGAGGAAGAGGTAAAGGTTGAGGTAAAGCTCAAAGCTGGCTCAGTGCTTAGATATAGAATGAGGGATTGGCATAATAATAACAGATATCTGTTGCACTAATATTTTAGCACTAATATGGCTATTATGATTCCAAAGAAATATACTATCTTTAAATATTGCATCCGAATATTCCTTGAGCTAAGAAATCAGTGCTGAAGCAGAGATCAGTGAGGGTTTTCTGCCCAGAATCAAAATTCAGTATATGTTCTTTTGTGGGAAAGGGACACATTAAGTAAAATATTCCAAAACATTTTCTCATTCAGAAATCTGGCAAAAGAAAGATTTTAGCGTCTGTACTGGAGTCCAGGGAACCACAGCAAGTAGATTCCAAATTTCCAGCCAGGAAAGCACAAGTATTTTCAGGTAAAGTGATTAGCTTTACAGAGTAGAGATCATGAGGAGTTTTCAACATATAAACATGGTCTATACACTGAGTGTTAATAAATGTGCTTTGTAGCATTTCTGTTAATTATACTCCTTTATATAAATTTATGTTCAGAGTGCTTATCTAATATTTCAGGTTTTCCCAGGAGTACTGGCAAACTATGGGGTAGATTTCCAACCCCGTTTTTTTCGTGAAAGTGATTACCTAAGAATTCATGAACAATTTCACTGTTGAAAATACTATATAATTTTATTTCCATTGTGAGCAAGTATACCATACTGATATAGATGTGAATAGGCAAGCATTTTGAAGAACCAGGAAATCATGTAATAAGAATTGCAGAAAACATATGTTTAATCCTAGGAGATTTAGCAGAGCTCTAGGTCAATGAGTTAGTAATGGAAATTCTGAGGAGGAGTTAGCACAGTGGTTTACGAGAGGTAGTACGAAAACCAGAGTTCTGGACAGGACTGTTTATGACCCAACAGGGCAAGAGAATGTCTGAAGTTAGGAAAAGGAAGTTGGTTAAAAATCTGAAAGTGATTGTCATGGTTTTGAGCAGATTTAAGATCCAAAGATATTAATAATAAAATTGGAGCCATAAACTAACAGTCCTTGTAGAGAACAAGAGAAAGGATGAGCTCAGATGCATTCCTGAAAATTTGCTATTATGATTCTAGCTTGATGTTAATGCCTTTGAGGGAAACTGAGATGCAGCACAGAGCTTTGTAACCAAAACTATTCACTCGTTTAAGAAGCCTTCTCGAAAGGTTTGTTCAACTGTATCTTTACCAAAAAGAAGTAGCCTCAGACGGGTTCTTCGTGGGTACTCCTCAAGATGTCTCCATGGATAATATGAAGCCAAAGTAAAAGATCTCTTTGTTAGAAGACTATAGGTGACTAGTCACATGGGCAAGGTGGCATAGGGCATGGAGCAGGACTGGGGAGAATGGGTACCTCCTTTGATTCTTGCTGCCACCTGTCAATAACAGATGAGACAGATGAACCAAGAACTTCCATTTAACATTTCATGGAGGTCATTATGGGAGTGAAATAAGCCAGGCACAGGAAGACAAACATCACATGTTCTCATTCATATATGGGAGCTAAAAAAGTGGATTTCATGGAGGTACAGAGTAGAATGGTGGTTACCTTAGGCTGAGAATGGGAGTGGGAAGGGAAGAATAAAGAGAAGTTGGTTAAGGGTTACAAAGACACAATTAGAGAGAAAAAATAGGTACTACTATTGGTAGGACAGTAGGGAAATCATAGTTAATAATAACTTATTGTATATTTTAAAATATCTAGAAGAAAAGAATTGTAATGTTCCGAATACACACAAAAAAGATAAATATTTGAGGTAGTAGATACCTCAGTTCCCCTGATTTGCTCATTACACATTGTATCAAAATAGCACCTGTATCTCAAAAGTATGTACAACTATTATATATCAATTTTAATTTTTAAAAAAATTCACATAACAATGTGCAGCGATTCACATTTTATTTATTTTTGAAATGTTGTGCCATCACATATTTATAAGAAGGAAAAATATCTTAAATATAGTAAACAGTAAAAGCCTGACAGGCTCTTGAAGACATTAGCCAGAGTCACATAGCAATGGATCTTCCATGTTAACACTGAAAATGCCTGGCCAGAAAGTCCTTCATCACTGAAAGGAGGATTTTAAACTCGGCATCTCCACCAACACTTTACTTTGATTAGAGAGCCTGTCAATAGGTTTGATCAATGTTCTGCTTGCCTGGTGGTACCACGTAAATTCTCATTTGCAGCTGTCACTTTTTAGGGAATTGCAAACTCTCAGATCATTAGAGTGGCATGCCATGTGACTCAGATTTGACAGACAATCGCTTACTAAAAATATCTGTCCTGATCAGTGCTGATGTTCTAAAAGGATATTTTCAGCTTCTTGTTCTCTCTGCCTTTCTGTGATGACACTGTACCCGGTGAGTTAAAAGCAACAGAAGAAAGAGCATTATTAAAGGCAGCAGGTTATTGTAGAACATGGCCTGCCAATGGGGATTTGGGTCGGAAGCAGGAGCTCATGCAGCCCTGTAAAGGTAATATCTCTCCTGATCCTTGTAGCACATGGACCTGTCACTGCATACTCCTACGTTTCTCAGACAGCCATAACTCTTCTCTCCAAATGGCCTTTAATTAGAACTGCTGTCGCTGTTGCTTGGTTGGGTAGGTTTGATCTCACTTTGTTCAAGGCCATTATAATCTCTCCAGGTTCAGGTTCAATTGGTGTGTCAGAGATCAGGGTCTTGCATGATTTCTCAAACTGACAAGTAGTGATGGTTATGGGCTGGGATGCCTAGATACATTGTGAGAAGTGGGTCTCAAGACATCATTACAAGGTTGATCTATGGTGTTCTCAACTCCTGTATTACATATGTCCTGGGACTTAAACAGGATGGGGGACAAATGGCAGGGTAGAAATTGGCTTTATAAGCTGCCTTCTTTTGTGAATTCTACTTACGTGACCTGTCCACTCTGGGATTTGGAATTTTAACTGTAATTGCCATTGTGACTTATCCATTCCAGTGTCTACCTTTAGCTATTGCTGAAAGAGTTGCTTTACAAATATTCTTGATATTTCTGTTGAGAAATATCTATTTCCAAACTGAATACCACACCAATAATAACTACCTGCTGAATAGAAATAAGTTGTTATTTCTCCTTATGTCATATTTTCAAAGATCATTTCTTTACTCTAAATCTAGAAGCCCAAGATTGTGCTGTTTAAATATTTCACCCTCACTACATACAGGCTATTTTTGCTGACACTTGGTGTTACTACTTTGCTGTAAGTGAATGTAATGAAAATGTAATTGACATTTTTTCCTTCTGCCATGACTGTTCAGTCCTCTAGAATTGCACTGAACGATGAACTCAATCAGTAAGTCAGGGCCCAGTGTCTACCCAGATTTCTGAGCTAACTGAGGCAGGGACAGAGAACATGGTTCTCCAATATGGTTAGTATTAGATTGAAGATTTATGTTTAACTATCTGATAAGTTAAAGATAACGCCTATGGCTCTCTGTCATCTCTTGAGTTGTAGAATTCTACTTGCATTTCCTCTCTTCTGGTCCATTTCAGAGGAGTGTATTTTTAAACTGGGTTCTCTGCCCCGCACTCCACATGAACTGGAACTCTTTCTGAAATCTCACATCTTCTCATGGGAACTCTGACCACTGGGTCGCTCCCACATAATTCCTCTCTTAAGGATCTGTATTCCATTCTAAGTTACTCTGTAATCAGTTGGAATCTTTCCAAAAACAGTCTGGAATTTCTCCCCACAATATTCTCTTATAAAATTAAGTTCTTCTAACTCTCTTCTCCCATTGATGAGGGCCCCCAACACCTGGCTTTGTAAAACTGCCATTCCTCTCACCAGCCTCACAGCCTGATTTTTCCAGCCCATGCAGTAATCTGGAGTGACTGAGGCTACATCTAATCCTAGAATGCTCTGCTCCCCATTGGTGAGTTGTGCTAAGGTTCTAGAACACTTCATACCCAAACCTCCTCTCAGTATAATTCATTAGTGATAACACCACCAATGCTATAGGGCTGGGGGAAGAGGGAAGGGTAATTTAGTTACATTCTGTAAAGGCTTCTTAAAATTTTTCTGCAGAGGTATATTAAATCACAATTTCTTTTTCTTTTTGTTTGTTGAAATTTTTAACTTAATTTAAATTTTTATTTCAGTAATACATGTATATTGTCCAAAATGTTAGTTAGCGCTTCGAGGCTGATCATGGAAAAGCAGGAGTTTCTGTCTCTAAATATCCTTTCATCTGATTCTCACTCCATGAGGACAGTCTCTTTATGCACATTTCACTGTTTCTTCTGGTATTTAATACCATATTTCTAAAATTAACTATCTATTGTTTCTTGCTTTTTCCAGTTTTGAGGTTATTTATGCATTTTGAACTCATGGAAGATGAGGCTTAGGGTTCTCACTTCCCTCCGGTCACCATATTCTCACCCAAGTTTTATTCCACCCCTCCTCTGAGTATATTTCTATCACCATTTAGATCGAACAAAAATGTAGTATGTTTACTATTCTGACTCTCAACTCTGTTCATACCTCAACTAAGGGGTGTACTAGCATTATATTTTCTTTCTTCAACTTTTAATTTTTCCTGAAGTGGCTAATTGTTTCTTTTCTTTGTTCAGTTTTCTTTTTATGTACCATGAATTCATCACCAAACTCTCCAATACAACAATGAAATGCCTCTCAATTATGTCAAAGTGGTAGGGTAATCTATTGCCCTATTTCTTTTAATATTACTATCCCTCCCGGAGCCCTCTCTTTTTCTTTTCTAATCTGGACAATCTGTATTCTGGTTTTACCGCACAGCTGCCACCCTGGGATTTCCTTTCACTTTCCTTCTAGGATTCCTCTAACTTATACACTGTTTCCTGAATCCTGTATCTTCATCTTTGTTGATTTACTACATTCATTTTGATAGAGCATATCCATGGTAGAGAGATTCTAAGTTACTGCCATTATTCCTACATCTTGATATTCATGCCCTTGCATTGGTGGGGATGTAGAAGATTGCTTTTATCCAATACAATATGGCAAAGATGACGGATTGTCAGTTCCATGATTATATTACATAAGATTGTAATGCATAATACTCGTCTTACTAGAAGGCTCTCTTTCTTACTGGCTTAAAAAAAAAAAAAAAAAAGCTTCCATACCGTGAGATGTACTATGGAGAGGGTCACATAGTGAGGTGGTGAGGGCAGCCTCTGGCTGACACTCAGCAAGAAACTGAGGTCCTCATTTTGACATCCTGCAGGAACTGAATGCTGCCAACAAACATGAGAATGTGGGAGCAAATCCTTCCCAGTCAGACCTTCAGATGAGAACAAAGTCCCAGCTATCACCTTGGCTATAGCCTTGCAGAGAACCCAGCTGAGTCATGCCCAAGCTTCAGCTCCAAAGAATGTATTGAATAGTTAAAATATACAGTTTTAAGTCACTAAGTTTGTGGTAATATTATTACACAGCAAAAGAAATGAATATAGATTTCAGAACCTGGAAATGGGGTATTGTTATAATGAATATTAAAAATTGTGGAAACGACTTTGGAACTTGGCTGTGGATGGAGGCTGGAAGAATTTTGAGAAGAATAACAGAGAAATATTGATAGACTGTTATAAATCTGGACTTTAAGGATCCTGCCAGTGAAGACTCAGAGGCAGCGAGTAACGCATTATTGGAAACTGGATAAAGGAGCATCCCTCTTATGTAGTGGCAGAAAGCTTAGTGAAATTGTGACCTGCAGTCATCTGGGAAGGACAGCATGTAAGTAATAGACTTATTTAGCTAAGATTTCCAAACAAAGGCTTGAAGTTTCAACCTAGTATCTTCACGCTGCTTATGGTAAAATGTGTGAGGAGAGACATACTGTGAGGGAAGACAGTAAACAAAAAAGAAACAGAAATTGATTATTCTGAAAAATTTTAGCCTCTCCATATGTCAAAACACACTAAAATTAAGAGATGGCTTCCAAGCACTGTTAGAAAAGTATAGTTTCGACAAAAATCCAAGTGTATGCCTATACAATTTTTTATTAAAACTTCAGATCAAAGGATCATAGTAGTACTCAACCACACAAGGAGCCCCTGAAAGAGACCAAGAGTATGCTTCTTGGAATCTCTCAATCAAACCATATGGCATTTAGAAATATTAAGGGTATTGTCCCTCACCTATCTCAGAAGGAATCCAAAGTGCAGAAGAACTTGAAAAAAATGTGGCTTTTGCCTGATGGAGTGGACCATAGAAGATTTAAACATTTTTGAAAATGTTATTTCAGCAAAACCACTGCCAGCTTGAACTGAAAGGTAGAGGGACAGTGTCAAACACAAAGAGGCTATTAACCACTTAAATTCTATTGGCAAGAGGCAGGCTAATATAACTGCTGAGTAACAAATGCTTATTATACTTTTCTTGACTCAGAGGGTAGAACTAAAAGTCCAAAACCAGGGAAAATAATTCCTAGATCTTGAAAGCTAATCAAGAAACTCCCAACATTTGTGAAGCTGGCTTTTAGAATTGCTGTGATTCAGTGATTCTTGCATACTATTTGTTCTCTTTTTTAAAATGAAAATGTCTATAGCTGTTATCCTATGCCTGTCCCATCACCATAATTGGAGTGTGTGGGGGGAAGGTAACTTGTCTGTTTGGTTTTGCAGATCCATGCATCAAGAGGAGCTACACCCAAGGAAACTCATCCATGCCTGGACTTAATTTATATAATGAAATTCTGAACTTCCAATAGATGCTGTAATAGGCTGAGAGTTTTGGAGATCTTCGGAGGGAATGAATGTATTTTGCATGGGGAAGGGACATGAATCACTGAGGCCCAGATGATGGACAATGGCAGACAGACTCTAAAAATGGCCCCATGATCTCCACCTCCTGGTATCCATACCTTCTACACTCCCTTCCCCTTATTCAATAGAGTACATAAGAAGGACAGGATTTCACTTCTGTTATTACATTACATACAATTGTAGTACCTGTCTTGCTGGAAGACCTCCCCTTTCCTGGCTTTAAAGAAAAAAGTTACAAATTGTGAACAGCTGCCCCATGAAGAAGCCATGTTACAATGAACTGAGGAAAGCCACTGGCCAACATCCAGCAAGAATCTGAGGCCCTCAGTCCGCATTCCTCAAGAAACTGAATGCTGCTGACAAAAATACAAGAGGAAGTGGATCCATCCCTAATCAAGCCTCCAGAAAAGAACCCAGTCTTTGCCAAAACCTTGATATTAACCTTGGAGAAGACTCAGCTAAGCTGTGCCTGGACTTCTGACTCACTGAAACTGTGGGATAATAAATGTGTGTTATTTTAAGCCAATAAATTTGCAGTAATATTATTATGCAGCAAAAGTTAACTAATTTATTATCTTTCAGTACCTTATCCTTGATTGATGTTCGTTCTGTATAAAATTGCGTACTTAAAATATACAATTTTTACTCAAAATTTTGAAAAATAATAGTGTCTTCTAACCCATAATGTTGATATTTAGAAATCTGATACATTATAATTTTTGAAGCCTTGTATCTGGTCTCTCTTTTTTTTTCCTGTTATAAGCTTGTAGGATTTTTGCTTGATGCCAAATGTTTAAAAAGATAATGTTCATTGATGCAGGTCATTTGGGTGGCCTCTGCCAATTTAGAAACAGATGTCCATCAGTTCTGAGAAATTTCTTTTTTTTAAATGCTAATTTCATCCTTTTTTTTCCTAATTTTCTGTTTCTAGATATCCTATTAACCACCTTCCTGAATCAATCTTCAGATTTTTGTATTTTTTCTCTACTATTTTCCAAAGTTTTAATCTTTTTATTTTCTTGGATCTTTTCTTAACTTTATCTGCCAACTTATTTGTGAAATGTCTTATTTCTGTTGTCATGCCTTTAATTTCCAAGCATTCTTTTTATTTTTTGTTTTCGTTTTATTCTAGGTGTTATGCCTGGCTCACCAGGCAATGAAATAATGACTGGTCCAGTGGGGTTTGTGCTTGAGCAATGCAAATTAAAAGATGGCCTATCACAGCACTACTCCTCAGAACTATAAAGTTCTCACATGCTTTATTATTTTTGACCTCATTTGATCATAACACACCTTCTTCCAGGTCACCAAGGATAAAATTCCTGGTGACTGTAGACATGGAATTTGGAGTCAATGAGATCTGGGCTTGGGTCCTGGTATTGCAACTTAATAGCTATGGCATCTTGGGCAAATTCTTTAAATTCCCTAATGTTCCAGTTTCCTTATCCATAAAATGAGACTAGTGATTTTGGAGGCCAAGGTGGGCAGATCACGAGGTCAGGAGTTCGAGACCAGCCTGGCCAACCTGGTGAAACCCCATCCCTACCAACGATACAAAAAATTTAGCAGGGTGTGGTGGCTTGCACCTGTAATCTCAGCTACTTGGGAGGCTGAGGCAGGAGAATTGCTTGAACCTGGCAGGCGAAGGTTGCAGTGAGCTGAGATGATGCCTTTGCACTCTAGCCTGGGTGACAGAGCGAGACTCTATCTCAATAAAAAAAAGAAAAGAAAATGAGACCAGTGACTTCAACTGGCTAGTGTTAGGTTGAATCAATATAATTCCTATCAAGTTCTTAATATGTTGCTGGGTAAGTGAACCATAAATGTGTCTCTTGCTGTTGTTGGTGTTGCAGCCCTTCTTTAGAGTCAGC
Source organism: Symphalangus syndactylus (assembly GCF_028878055.3). Classification (NCBI taxonomy): domain Eukaryota; kingdom Metazoa; phylum Chordata; class Mammalia; order Primates; family Hylobatidae; genus Symphalangus; species Symphalangus syndactylus. The sequence goes on from NC_072441.2 coordinate 23,225,671, forward strand.
TGGAGAAATAACTTCACAAAGCTCTCCTTGACTGTCTTTATTACGTATTTAGTTTCTGTTTCTCTCTGTTTCTACTTCACTAGTTCATGCTTCCCTTATATAACCCTTTTTGTCTTCTAGTTTCATACTCTAAGCTCCTTGAAGGAAGGCCTTATGCCTTTTCATTCACATATTTCAACGCCTAATACAGTGTCGGCATCGCACTAATGCTCAGTAAATGATTTTTGAATGAATCCTCAAATGAATTTTACATTTTGTGAAGTGAAATTTGTTCTTAGTCGATTTTTGCTCTGTATCTGCATCCACACTTGCATCTGAGGCTGGAGAGGCATTGTTGATATAAATAGCTTTCAGCAGCTGAATATGCCATAAGCCACAAGGGAGATAACTCTGAAGCACAATCGCCTACAAGCACAAATTTCACTACGAAATTTGTTCAACTCAAGGACATAATTTATTTCTATTCTTTGAATATAGAAAGATGTAAATGAAGCACCAGAATAACCCTTTGTATTAAAGAAAAATCATTCTTTTAGACCTAACTGAAGCCCCACCTCTCCCAAAATGACTTTCTGGACAAAGCAGACCCAACCAGATTTTCTTTCCTCCTTCCCTTCCCTGTCTATGTTCTTCCTTTCTCATATGTTTATTGTGCCATTACACACAGCATCCCAGGTATTATGGCAGGTGTTAAATATTAAGTCATAAACTCAATAGACATAATAATGCCTGCCTCTGCAGAGCTCACTTTGTAGTGAGGGACTCAGGCAATTTTCCACATGTGGGTCAGATTGGACTTTGATAGACAGACCTGTGAGTAAACTATCACACTCACTAGGGTCTTGAGTGTGCTCTGGGCACCAGCCTTCCAACAGTCAGAGAAAATTTGCAGATGCTGAGAAAGATGCCCATCTTTGGAGTTCACATGGGACTCCAAAGACCTGACAGAATGTGACTCTGGCCAGCAATGGGGTTCAGGCACATAGAGAAAGAGATGATGATGAAGGAAAATCATATGAAGGAAAATAACTGTTAGAGCTTTCCCTGTCCCCTTGCAATCTCTCCCTGCCAGAATCCATGAAACTCAAAGCCTTGATGCAGCTGTGTGAAGCTGATGGTCCTCTGAAACTCAGGGATAGACTAAGACAGTAAAATTATATCCAATTTACTCAGTGTCCAAGTGTCCTATGAAGGAGAGGACAGTGGTACAAGACAAATGTCATCATTAGGTTAGATTAGATTCTTACCCAAATAATCTGCTCCTCTCCAGAAGCAGAAGACTTGTTGCTTTCTGGAGAGGGAGAAGAGCACCAAGGTCAGCAGTCCAGACAAGGTCTTCAAGGGAACCAGCAGTGGCCTCTTTTCTTCAGTGAGCAGAGGAACCTCCGAAGGAGCAGTCCTCGGAGCAGAAGGGCCACAGAACTGCAAGCAGCAGAGGAGGTTCTTTGTGAGGGTCATATTTCTCCCCATGCCCAAGGACTCTCAGTGAGTAGAATTAGGGAGAAAGACAATATTTCCTATTAGTCAAGAGTATAAAATCTTGGACCATTGCATTTTGGGATATTTTTGTAAGTTTCACATAGTTATACTTGCTGGCAGGTGAGACATGGGGATATATGGGTTACATTATTAAATACATAATTGCAATACAATGTTAATGTAGTAATACCTAATATCTGCTGAATGCTTACCATATGGTAACATTCTAAGCATGGCATGTGGATTATCTCATTTAATACTCATAACAAACATATGAAATAAGAACTTGCTATGGTTTGAATGTATGAGTCCTCCCAAATTTTATTGTTGAAACTTAAACTTCAAGGTGATGATATTAAGAAGTGGGGCCTGTGGGAGGTAATTAGACCATGAGAGCTCGATAAGGGATGAGATTAATGCCCTTATAAGAGGGTTTGAGGGAGCATTCATCGCTTTTTTGCCCTTCTATCATGTGAGAACACAGCAAGAAGACGCCATCCTGAAAGCAGAAAGTGATCCCTTACCAGACAGAGAATTGTCTGGTGCCTTGATCTTGGTGTTTCCAACCTCCAGAACTGTGAGAAATATATTTCTATTACTTACACATTACCCAGCTGGAGGTATTATGTTACAGCAGCAGGGATAGACTAAGACAGTACAATTATATTTAATTTACACATGAGGAAATCTCACTTTAATCAATGAGATTAAATTACTTGCCCAAGGTCACACAGTTAGAGATTCACCACTTCTCTGATTATCATGTCAATGAAACTTTGTCTTCTAATTAGATATAAGCTTTTCGAGGGTGAAGCTCTGTCTTGTGTCTATTTAAAGCAACTCCACAGGTATGTGACAGAATCCTGGGCATGGGGCCTCCCTGTAGACAAGGCTTCCAAGAGGCAACCTGTACACTATTAGCCCAATGTTCTACCTGCTGTGTTCCTTCTTCACCCCCCATTTACACCCATCCATGCATCTCAGATATCTGGCAGGTTACATTGCTAAGTACTTTTCCAAACTACCTGTCCTGGGTAGTCTTCCACCTAGCCTGGTCATAATTGTCTCACATTATAACTTGCTCCTTCTTCTTTCAGTAGGAGACTCCTTTACTTTAATATAACAGATCTTGGCCAGGTGAATCGAGGAAAGCAGTTCAATTAGGATAACTCAAGTAAGCCTGAAGTCATTCAGTAATCATTTATTGAATGTCTTTATTGTTCCAAGCACTTAAGATGAATAATGTACTCCAGGAGATGCAGTGTTTGCAGTAAGAGCTATAAAATTAGGTGAAATGAATTAAATATCCAATTTGTGGTAAGACAGGAGAAATTGGAAAAGGGAGAAATCGCTTTGGACTTGAGATGCCAATGCCTCATGAAAGTGGCATTTGAGCTGGTCCTTGCAGTGTTGACATAGATAAGAAAAAATGTTTATTTTCAGGAGGCAGCAGAGGACACTCCAATAAGGGAGCCCTTTATCCCTCCAAGAATTATTTGAATTTTTAAAATGAATGTCAAGTCAAATGAATCTCTAATGAGTGAAACTGTTGCCTGTGGGAAAAGGGAATGGAAAGATAACTGTCACTAATGGGGTTCTTATTTGGCACCCTGTCCTATGCTAGTCGCTTTGCCTATTTTACTGCATTTAAGTTCACAGCTCAATGGACTGACCATTATTATCTGCATTTATAGAACAGGATATTGAGACTTAGAAGTTAAGGAACTTACCTACATTCCAAGTTAATAGATGGCTGAGCTGGAAGGAAGATTCGATTCGATTCTGCCTGGGTACACAACTGGACTTCCCCCTGCCTAGCTGTTTTGAAGTGTATACTATGGTACATTACCTAGAAATAAGAAAAAGGGAAAAAATAAGGGGGAAGGAAGAGTTCTACAGGAAAACAAAATGGAAAACTACACTAAAGTTAAACAGATCCTATTATTTCAGGCATTCTGGGAGTCTTCCTGTTAGTAAACATTAAGAATCTTCAAGAGTAGGTATAGGCTGCATTATTTCCCAAACTGGACCATGAAAGTGAATTTTTTAGAGCATCTCTTAGATCTGTTTATCAAATACATTTTGGAAAATGCTGCATTATAGCCAGAAAGACAGAGCAGAGTGGTAGGTGATATTTGTGAAGAGGAGAATGGGGTGGTGACTATTTAGGACGCAGAAACTTTCCTATTTCTAGTTGAAGCATAGCAATCAGCTTCCCTAGCTTCAAGATAGGTCAGCCTTGGCTGAGCACATCTTAGGAGCTCAATCAGTACTTAGAGAATTGAACTGAATTAGGGAATGCAGCATACCTTCTCATTTCACCAGAGTTGTTACCAACAGCAGAACTATTTAGAGAGAGTAGCTGTGTGGGGGCTGCTCTGGCAATGCTTTGATACGGCTGCTCTGGAGGCAGCAGCAGGTCATTTTGTGGGGGTCCTCCCTCTCGGCACAAGCCAATAGGAAATCCCGGAGTTTCTCCTCCCACTCAGGATCCGCTTCTGTCTTTATCCCCAGCCTCGAAGTGTGACCTAAAGTCCTAGGGTGTGTGTTTTTAATGTTTGTGCGTTCTTAATGTTTCAAAGGGAGACTAGTTTGCAGTTCTCTTTTCATCAAACATTTATATGGTGGTTCATTTTGATGAAAAAATACTGTACTTTGTGCTCGCTGAGAAATAATTGCAGCATTGTGATCTTTATCTGAGCTATGAAACTCCAGAAACGAGTCCACATACTTTCTTGAATTTTCAGGTAGACGGAAAATATGATTTTGAAAATAAAAAGGGAAGAAGTCTGACCCACATGACTTCAAATTTTATTCAATTGCCTTTTCAGTTTTAATAAAACAGTGTTTGTGTTTTCTTCTTAGAGTGTGGTAGAGAAGAACAGTGATAGCTCCATTTATGTGGTACTTTTAGCTACTCAGAAGATTTTTAATATCTATTTTATTACTAACCTTGATTGTTACTACAATACTCTAAGGCAAAAAGATCAATTATTGAATGATCTCCATATTATAGAAGAGAAAACTGAGATCTGAGAGGATAGCAACTATTAATGGCCACAAATCTATTTAATTTATTCAAACATATCTATTAAGTAGTAATATATGCTAAGCACTGTACTAAGACCTGGGAATATGGAGATGAAGGTAAATAAGAAACTGTCAGAATCCAGGAAGAAAGACCAAATGTAAATGGAAAACTCAAATCTGTGTTGATAAGCACATGACAAGGTCAGTCACAGGGCTGAGGGAACATCTCTTTCTTAGTGAGATATGACAGACATGTGCCGAGAGTGATTTGGGGCAGTGGTACTCAAACTTCAGTGCACACCAGAATCACCACAGAGTGGGGAATGGTGAAACCCCCTCACCAGACTTCTGACTCCCGAGGTCTGGGGTAAAGCCTGAGGATGCTTTTGAAGACATCATGTTGGTGCTGCTGCTCTGGGGATCACACTTCAAGAGCCACTGACTTGGGGGACTTGTTAGTGCAGGGATTTGGAAGTGTGACAAAAGTCAGATTCATCATTAAAGGACAAGAAAAGGGTATTAATTAAGGCTCATAAGACTGTCCCAGAAGTGGAAAATGATGGATGCTGGTGACAATGTTGTTAGACATGTGGTTTTATTTTTGCAGGAAGGAAGTAAAGACAGGTTGAGATGGATGGGTCCCCCACAGTTGTTTCTATACTGTGAAATAACGGAAAACATGATCATGGCTGTATATCTGCGGAGGTGCCTTGAGGAGAAAAGGCAGACTTTTTGCCCCCGACTCATTGCTGCAAGTAGAGCAGCTATGCTTTTATTTTGTATCTGCTAGGAAACCTTGTGATAATTCATTTCAGAAAAGGTTCTGCAGCAAAATGGAATTTGACCACAATGAAATTAGTGTAAAAGAAGAGGTTAAGGATTTGAGGGATTTATGGGATTTGCTGAAATGGGGGTTCTTTGTAGTTCCATCATAGCTCGTACTCCTTCTGGTTGCCAAGGTGAAAAATCCTTTGTGTAGCAGTGACTCTGGAATAATGCTTTCATGGAGAAAACCCAAGCGAGAGATAAACAGCTGTCTGCTAGTGAAAAGGTTATATACAATTACTCCTAAGGGCTTTGGGGAAGACAAGCAACGTGTAGCCCTTTTAGCTCGATACTGTGTCCAGGGGTCATTTGTTTATTGGAAACATTGGATAATTAGCAGATTTGCTGGTCCAGTTGGCATTTTTCTTATTGATCCCCTGATATTTTGTAAATGCTTTCATTCATGTAATGCTATTTGCTCTCCTTATACAGCCTTTCTAGTGTGTTTCTAGAGAAAGTGTTGGAGAAAAATAAGATAATTATATAGAAAGATATACACGTAATATATACACATAAATGCACCCACCAGAACAAGGATGAAGTGGGGGCGAAATAAAAGCAATGTCATAATTTAAGCCATTATTTCCAAAGTATGTTTGGATAATAAATCATACAAAATGCTTCTCAATAGTGAGATGTCTAAATATAGAACTACTAAATCAAAATTTCAGTGGAATACCTAGAATTTGTACCTTCACAAGTTCCTAGGTGATTCTTTGCAGTCAACTCATTGTCAGGCATTTAAAAAATATGGATTTAGGCCACAAGACACCTACATATGCCCCTATTTGATGTATTCAACCAGGGTCAGTTGACAATGCACAAAGCTATGGACAACCAGGGGGGTAGCCTATCCTTAGCACCCACTACTCATTCATCATCACCATTTTTATTTGTCTGATTGTTCAAAATAAACGTATGTACCCCACAAAAAATATGTTCAAAATAAACACTAATGATCCTCTAACAAACTGGAGGCAAAAACTGTAAAAAACTTAGTTGACTGAACTACCCTCAGGGAGAAATGCAAACTAATTCCAGGATTAAAAAAGCTATTTGATCCTTAAATGTCTAAGAAAAGCGCTATGGTCTGGATATTTGTGTCCCCCCTACATTTCCACACTGAAACCTAGACTCCAGTGTTATAGTATTAAGAAGTGAGGTTTCACAGGAGATGATTAGGTCATAAAGTTGGAGCCCTTGTGAATGGGATTAGCGCCCTTATAAGAACTATGCACTAACCGATTGTGCTACTGGAGCTACAGTTAGTGCCCTTATAAAATAGGTTCAAGGGGGCTCATTTGCCTCTTCCACAATGTGAGGATACAGTGAGAAGTCAGTAGTCTGCAACCTAGAAAACGGCCTTCACGAGAACCTGGCCATGTTGGCACACTGACGTTGGGTTTCCCAGCCTCTAGAACTGTGAAAACAAATTTTTATTGTTTATAAGCTACAAAGTTTGTGGTATTTTGTGATATCAGCCTGAGAGGACTAAAATAGAAATTGATATCAAGAAGCAGGGTGTTCCTATAAAATGTGGAAATGGCTTTGGAATTGTGTAATGGGTAGAGGCTGAAAGAGTTTTTAAGTGCTTTCTAGAAAAAGTCTACATTGTTGTCAATAGACCAAAAGGAGTCACTCTGGTGAGGTTTAGAAGAAAAGGAGAGCTGTAGAGAAAAAGCATCAACCTGCTTAGGGATTACCTATGTGGTCATGAACGGTATGTTGATAGAAACATGGATGATAAAGGCCATTCTGATGAAATCTCAGATGGAAATTAGAAACATTACTGGAAACTGGAAGAAAGTGATCCTTCTTATAAGGAAGCAAAGAATTTGGGTGAATTCAGTTTGTATCCTAGTGTTTTGTAAAGATGGAACTTGTGAGCAATAAAACATGACATTCGGTAGAAGAAATTTCTAAGAAAAGTGTTGAAGGTGCCATTCAGCCTCTATTGAATGTTTATGGTAAAATACAGTAAGAGAGAAATGATTTAGAGATGGTATTTTTAATCAAAAGAGAAATGCAACTTAGAAAAATTTGGAAAATTCTTAGCCTATTAATATTGAAGGAAATAAGAAAGTGTGCTTAGAAGAGAAGACAAAAGGTGTCCAAGCAACTGTTTGACAAGGAGATTTGTATGATTCAGAGGAACGCAGTTGCTTTTCCTCAGGACAATGGAAGAATGGTTCCAAAGGCTTTTTGGAGATAGTTCGAGCTACCCCTCCCATCACAAACCCAGAGTATAATGATCTTGAGAGCAATTTCAAGGCTTCTGTCCCTGTATTTCAGCTCATCAATCCTCAGCAGTGGGCTCAGAGACTTGGGGGCCCAACCCCCACCCCAGTGTGTCCAGAAGATGACATATTGAGTCAAAAAACATTATTTTTGAGACTTAAGATTTAATTGTGTTTGCTGTGTTGGGTTTTGGACTTAGCTGTGACCTGTTACTTCTTTCTTCTTTATAATCTCTCTGTTCCAGAATAGAAATGTCTATCCTATGCCTGTCTCACTATTGTATTTTTGAAGTGCATAACTTGTATGATTTCACAGGCTCACAATGGAGATAAATTTGCCTCAGAATGAATTGTACCTTGAATCTCACCCATAACTGATATAGAAGATATTTAGATAAGTCTCTTGACTTCAGAATTTTGAGTCAATCCTGGACAGAGTTAAGACTTTCAGGTCTAATGAGATAGAATGAACATATTTTTCATGTGAGAAGGCTATAAAATTTGGGCCATGGTAGACCGTTTTAGTCTGAATATTTGTGTCCCCCCAAACCTCCTATGTTGAAACCTGATTTTTAATGTGATTGATAGTATTAGGAGGTAGAGTCTTTTGGGAGGTGATTAGGTCATGATGGTAGAGCCCTTGTGAATGGAATCAGTGACCTTATAAAATAGTCCCAAGGGAGTTCATTTGACTGTTTCATTACGTAAGGACAACCCTCAGCACAGCCTGACCCTGCTGGCACCTGACTCTTGGACTTCTCGGTTTCCAGAACTGTAAAAAATAAATTTCTGTTGTTTGTAAGTCATCCAGTCTATGGTATGTAACATCTTGAACACACAAAGGCAAATGGCTTCCGTATTTTGGTGCTGCCGAAATAATGCAGTTGCTATAGCACTTGCAGAGAACATGGGAAGAGAGAATACTTTAATTCTATCACCTTTTTAGACCCTCAAAATAATTCTGCATTGTAACATCATTATCCCTTGTGTCTAGATGGGGGAACTGAGGTCTAGCATAAATGACTACCTCATTGTCATATAGCTAATGGCAGCATCAGGGCTCAAACCCAAATCTTTCTGATTCCAAAGGCTATGCTTTTTCACTATGTCATGTAATGTCTATGCAGCTTATCATGTTTCCTGACAACATTAGCACTAATGAATGCAAAGATGCATTCTAAGGAAATAGTGTATCTGGGATTGCTTAACTAAGGCTCCTCAGAAGGAGGGTGATTGTGTGTGTGGAACCGTAGAGAACACAGAGGATGGGAGCAGGCACTGTGGATTCAGGCTTAAAATTCAATACACCCAATAAATTTGTGTGATCTTGAGCAAATTATTTTAGGACCACTAAGTCTCAGTTTTCTTATCAGCAAAATGGATGTAATTATAATACCTACTTAGAGAGTTGTTAAAAAAAATTGCCTTCTATAAAGGATGTACTCAGCACAGGGCTGATAGAATTAAAATTATACAATATATTGATCAAGTTGGAGTCATTATTATCTCCAACTAGTCATGTAGGTCCAAATCACCCAAGTCCAGCACATAGTTGGGAGTCATATTCTGGATTCTTTTTATTAAATTATTTTATTTTTCTGTGAAGCAAGAGCTTTTCTTTATCATATTAACGAAATCATATATTTTTCAGGATAATTCTGGTTCCATAAAATTTAAGGATTCATGACATGTGTAATTTATAACTACATAATTGAAAATAGTTTGACTTGACTGTCGTAAAAGAGAATCTTAGAGTGGAAAGGGCTTGGATTTTGAATTCATACAATGAAAGATTAGGTTGAAATGTCTCTACCATCATTCTCTAGTTGTTTAAACGTGGGCAGTTTCTTCAAAACTCATTTTCAATCTGTAAAATAAAGATAATGGTTATTGTGAGGATTAAATGTTGAAAGGATCTAACAACATGTGAAATAGCTGGCAATTAGTAGAAGTGCCATTTAAAAATGTTTTCAGCAGCAAATAACAGGAAACCAGGTGGCTTAAACAAATGGTGTCTTAGTTTGTTCAGGCTACAATAACAAAACACCGTAGACTGGGTAATTTTTAGCTTATAAACAACAGAAATTTATTTCTTACAGTTCTAAAGCCTGGAAAGTCTAAGACTAAGTCACTGGCAGATTCAATGTCTGGTGAGAACCCATTTCTTGGCTCACAGGTGGCACCTCCTGCTGTGCCCTTACATGGTAGAAGAAGCGAGGTAACTCTCCGGGGCCTCTTTTGATAAGGGACTAATCCTATTGATGAGGGCTGTCTGCCCATGTCATAATCATCTCCCAGAAGACCCCACCTCCTAATGCCATTACATTGAGGGGTAGGATTTCAATGTACAAATTTAGGGAGACACAAACATTCAGGCCATAGCAAATGAGGCCCTGATAATAAAATTTCCAGGGAAGATACATGTTGGCATGGAATCAGCTACACAGTAATAATGACAGAAACTTGAACTCTTTTATTTCTACCAGCCTAGAACATTATCTTTCATCCTAATGTTATATCATGATCACAAGATGACTTGAACAACATCACACTTCAGTTCCAAGAAGGTGAGCAAAAAGAGAATTAAAAAGTCCTCTCTTCAGGAGACTTGTGCTTTGCATTCATCAGTAGAATTCTTCCTCAGCAGACTACTCTTGTACAGATCATTAGGCCCAACTGGGTCACATGATCCCTGCAAATCAGTCAATGGCCAAGGGTAATAAAATTACCATGATTCATCACTTGGGCTGGAACAAGGAAGGATCTGACCTATATGCAAAAAGGGAATCATGACCAGATTTCTAAAACAATTAGGGTTCTATCAGACAAAAGAAGGAGGCGGTACAGTGAGGAAGATCTTGGGGAGCCCACAGACAGTATCTGCCATGATGGTCATTCAACAAAAGCTACTTTTTCTCTCCCCTTAACTGAAAAAATTAGTGAATATATAAGTAAATCAATCTTGTGCCAGTTTATGAGTCCTGATATTTAGCCCACAAAAAAATTTTAACCCTAAATATACTATAGGATCTAGACAATTGGCCTTTAAAGGAGGCAGATTTTCAAGAAATCAACTTATTAATTTTGATCATGTTTTTTGCCTGGATTCAAAAGAGTGGATTTTAATTTAAATATTGGAAAAGATTAATAACAACCCATAGGCCACTTTCAAAGAATGCTGGTGTTGGCTAAAGGCTTAAATAATAGAACTGTCTGGGACGGTGAGATTTGCCTTGGACCTTTTCCCAGGACTGCATTAGTCAGGCACTGTAAGTGGAGGACAAAAGAGCTGGAGACATAGCTAAGTGTCAAGGACTGCCTCTTCTCATGTGGGAAGGTTTGGATTATAAAATCAGGACATCATTTCATTATAGGTCTTGCCCAAGCCACCATCTGACTTATGCACACTTCCAGCCTCAAAGCTACCCTAGCGCCTCTCCATGTGCACCACAGCTTCTTGCCTTCTCTGAAACCCTTACCTAGGATACATTTCCCTCTTACAAACTGCCTGAGCACCTGGTACTTTCTTCTGTTGCACATACCCACTTGTAATTAATTGACTGATTACTTGTACAATTACAGTTTACTGTCTCTTCCCCAGTAGAACATAAGCTCCTTGAGGTGCCGTATGCTTGGCACTAACAAATGCTTGATACATGTTAAGCAATCTATAAACGTTTATTTTTAAACATGTATATTTAGAACACACCAATTAAGAAATTTATCTGAAAATCCAAATATACTGACAGATTGGGAAGGAGGGAGTGAATTTTCACTTCACAAAATAAGTTTCCAGAGGAGTTTTTTAAACACGGACCTTCTTTAGGCATTTAAAATAGGATTTTATTTACCAGAATTTGATGCACATTGCTTTTCAAGAACACAGACACACACACCTAGTTCAAAGCCATATGCTATAAATACACACTCTAAATTTTTCCTTTCCAGATGTAATTCCAAGCCAATTATAAAGAAATGAAAAGAGGGGTGAAAAACCAAGCCTGTTCTGGAATACCAGAACAAAGATCCATAGAACAGCATATCCGTAAGAAAGCTCCAACGTCTCCTAAGGAAATTAGGATAGGAGTGTGTGGCCTTAAAATAATCACCTCCCACCCTTGCTTCTAATTGCGGGTTTGGTTTTGAGGCAATTCTGGGCCATGAGTCTGTTCTGTGGAGGTCTGGAATAGTCGTTCCTCTCTTAAACAAGCCAGGTGGGGTGCTGACTGACCACGTTAGTATCAGTGTGTGTGTGTTGAAGGGGAGAGAATTGTGGGATACTAAGACCTGCTAATGATGATAATAGCAGCTAACACTGCCTGAGCACTTGTGTGTACCACACATAGTGATATGCACGGTACTAGGATCATTCCTTTTCAACTTTGAACTCCTATGTGCCACTTACTCCCTTCATAATTTTTGAAAAGTCATTTGATCACTTACCATTAAGGAACATCTCAACAAATGGTCTCACTCATTATTACATCACAGAATATTTTGAGGTTCAAAGGAGATGATGGATATGAATGTTCTTTCTCACCTGTAAAACACTACAGAAATATTATATTTAACAGAGCTTTAAATTTACTTATGTTTTACATATATAGTTTTATGTATGTATGTTATATTTATGTATTTCATATGTATATTTGTATTTATTTTGTTTCAGCGAACATTAAGTTAGATTTATGCTCAGTATATAACAGTAGTTGAGGAGCCATCTGTCTCATCTGTCTCATCTGTGTCACCAAGGCATGAGGTTATGAAAAGATGAATTGGATAAAGAAAGTCCAAAGTTGCTTTTTGAAAGATGGGGAGGAGTTAGTTGCCTAAGCAAAGTGGAATGAGGGAGTCAAGTTACAGCAGGTAGAGGCAAGAGAATGAGCAAAACTGTAACAGCATCCAACAGTATGGTTTTTACTGGGAAGCAAAAAGCAGTTCAGTATTGGTAAATATAGGACATGTCAGGTAGGGTCAAACAATGAGGCTAGAAAATTAGAGAAAGGCCAGGTTATGTTGAGTGTTCTGTGCTGCTACGGTCTGAATCTTTATTTCCCTGCAAAATTCACATGTTAAAATCTTAACTCCAAAGTGGTGGTATTAGAAGGTAGAGAGCCTTTGAGAGGAGATTGGGTCATGAGAGGGCAGAACCTTCATAAATGAGATTCGTGCCCTCACACCAGAGTCCTGAATGAGACCTCTCGCCCCTTCTGCCATGTGAGGACACAGTGAAAAGGCACTGTCTATGAACCAGGAAGTAGGCTGTCATCAGACACTGAGCCTGTTGGCACCTTAATTTTGGACTTCTCAGCTTCTAGGATTGTGAGATACAAATTTCTGTTGTTTATAAACTACGCAGTTTATGGTACTTTTGTTATAGCAGCCCAAAAGACTTAGACACATGCCCTACTACAGGCAGCATGTTTTTGATCTGTATTTATAGGTGATGGAAAACAAATGAGCTGTTTTAAGCAGGGAGATGACATGTTCGTATTTATATTATATTAAGATCAATCTGGAGGCAGCATGAAGGATAAATTTGGGAAGAGCCAGACTGGAGAAGGAAAGTTAAGAGACTAATATGGTAATTGCAGCCTGATGACCAGACCTCAACTAGGATAATGGTAGGAGGGATGAAGAGGCGGGAATTGATTTCTTAAATATATGTATATGGAAGGAGAGGTTCATATGGGCATGATCTGGTTACTCATTAAATACAGCAATAAAAAAGAAAAAAAGCAAGTCTAAGGTGGATCAAAGATTGATAAATACTTTTCTGGATGGATGATGGATAAATACATGGTTGGATGGAAGGATGGATGGATGGATGTTTAATGGCTGGATGAATGGATGGATGGATAGATGAATATTTTATGTATGTAAATGCTGAAAGAATTAGGTTCTGGATCGCATAAGGTATCAGACATTTCATTTGGTTTTTACTCCTATAAGTCTGATTACTCAGTGAAATTACTCAGTCACTCAAATACCAAAATCTCATGAATCTTGCCATGTACCAGTTATAGTACTAGGCTATGCTGGGATATTATTCAAAAGTGTGTAATGCTGACCCCGTCCGTTAAGTTTTCACTCTTGGTAGGGACACATGACTTAAAGGTAGTCGTCTAAGGTTGTCTGGGAGTAAATGATAGATCCATATTAGTGGTTTAAGTCCTCAGATGTGAGAGATGGGGTAGGGTAGCCTGGATGGCTTCCTGTGGCATTTGCAATTTTAGTTGGGAAAAGGAAACACAGATTGAAGGGGTATGGAAGGAATTTGTGGCAGGGAGAATGGAAGGTATTGAGCTGAGGGTGTTGGCAGAGCTGGGATTGAGAACTGTAAGCAGGCTAGTGTGTCCGGAAATGCTGTCGCTCTTGTCTGGTCACATGTGGAACATGCTAAGTGATCCAGCTTTTGCATGGACCTCTTTGATTTATCATAGTGGATCTCTTCAGGGACCCTTGTGACCTTTTAAATGTTTTAGCTGTCAAATTATTTCCCTGTCCTAGTTGAACACTGAATCCCAGTATATAAAATAAATAAAAGGAGAACTGAACTTATCACAATGGAGGGGAGGAGCTAGCCCCTGTTCATCCCACCACCTCAGAGATAAGGCACCTCACCCAAGATAGTTATGAGGAAATTTTAGCCTTCTAAAGACCTCACAGTTTGGAAACCATTGGTTTAGTCCAGTTCTTTCATTTTATACACAGTAAAACAGGGACACAGAGAGGTTATGAGACTTGCTCAAAGTCACATACACAAATATCCTTTAACTCAGTGGAGTTAAGCTAGAAATAGAACTCATGTTTCCTGGAACAAGTCTAAACCAGAACAGTTTCTACATCCTTGGTTGGAGAGAGGCATCTTATTAAATCATACACTGTCCAGTTTTTGACCTTTTCAGACACTTGCAAGTTGCCCTTGTCCTTGGGATATGCAGAGTCTGCAAATGCCCTGCCTGGCTTCTAATTGAGGGTGGTTCAGAAGGCAGCTAGGAAGCTTGCCTTTTGTAAGAAATCACCAGGATAAGGAAGTATTTGCATTCAGCAGTGGGCACAGTTGTGATGTGCCTTGTACTAGAGAAGCATTAATTTCCCCTGCTCTGTGTTCTAAAGAAAATATTCCCATTTTTGACAGATGTTCTAATTCAACAATTAGCAGTGACTATGACATGCAAAAATTACCAGTTGCTAAAGCCCCACTTAGCCAAATGGGAGGCATAGAGTATTTTTATACTCAGCAGCCTTGGGCTGTGTAGCTTGAAGCACACACTTGCCCAGCATTTCTCTGGCTTATGTGTTTTACCACTAACTGTAATTTATTTTTAAATATTCTAAAAATGTGCCCATCGCAACAGCTTCTGGGTAGTGGGAGGAGAAGAGAAAAGCATAAGATGCTGTGTGAAATGGCATCCACTAAAGGGCTCCCTTCCAAGCCCTTGATACCATTACATCATGAGAAATGCTGGTGGCTCTTTAGCCAAGGGGCAGCTTTGCTAAGACGATTCAGCTCCAGCAAATGAGTCATTCCACCCTTGCCACTTAGGGTTCTTGGGAAAATCAAGAAAGGAGATTTAGTTGGTTTCAATGCTCCCAGCCTCCCTCTCTGTATGTTTTCCTCCTCCTATTAATAATAAAAATATCCTCTTTCCATTTGTCCACTCCACCCAGGTCATTCCCATACCTCCATTTTTCACCCAAAAATGTCTTCTCTCCAGAACATTCAATCTTAGTATTTTGAAATAGTTACAGTGCCTCAGAGTTGTCAAATTATTGACAGCTATGATCTACATCTATTTCCATAAAATAAATACACATACACACATATATATATATATATATATATACATATATTTAGATCCATATCCTCACATACATAAAATGAGCAGGCACATACAATATAGGTAACACATGCACAATGTACATCCAGGAAAATCATAATAGCTAATTACAGTGAATGCAAATAGTTTTCTTAAAAATTTTAATAATTTTGACCAAATGGTTGTCAAATCTGATTTGAGCATCAATTTTTAAATTCTGATGTGGTTAATGAAAGCTTCATACACGGGATAGGAGGGAGAAGTCTTAGTTGTACCATTTTCTTGTAGTTGAATACTACGTAAATTATTTATATGATCTCCACCTGTGCAATTCCTCAGTGAGTATCATATAAGCCAAACAGGTATTTTTGTGAGGATTCGTTTGTTTAATACCAGATATTCTATTCTGTACACCTACCGTGTGTAAAGGATAATTTGTGGCAATATCCCAAAAGCAATCCCTAAGTGCAGGCACCATGGCCAATCTTTCCAGTTACGGAGTCCTAACCTCCAGTACGTACTACTTTTAACAACATACAGACTCGAGTCAGGAGGCTGGTCTCATTCTAGTTATTAGATGTTAGCGTTTTTTTCTCTTTAATTCTTTTTACATTAAAAGTTAAAAGTTTTAATATTTATTTCTCATTTTCTAGTTGCTTATCTCGAACATTCCACTTAGGAGGCTGTGAGTGAGACTTGGTGGGTGGGCCCTTCTGTCCTTTCGAGAGGGAGTGGTCTACACACTTGGATTGACTGAATGGTCTGTGTTGATTGGGAGGCCTTGGAGAGGTTATGTGTAACAGGGCAAATGCTCAGTGGTCCAAACCTGGCTTCTAGGAGATGTGGGTTGCACACAGTCAAATTCAACTTCTTCAAATCTGCATTTGCCAATTGGCAATGCAAATTGCCCAGGAAGGTATAGCCAGAATGGCTATGAACAAGCCAGCCAAGGGAATAGCCTGACCTAGCCACAAAAGTGCTAAATTCTAAAGGTCAGTGGGGCTCTTTCTGGTTTTGTTACCAGTCTCCTCATAACAGTCTGTGCTCTCTTTCACTCTCTCCCCTCCTTCCTACCCCACCCCTCTCTGTCTCTCTCTCTGTGTGATTCTCTCACCACTTTCAGGCAATTAGGTTACTTGCTATTACCATACCAGACATTCATAGGACTCTCAAACAGAGCATGTCTGGCTCCCTGTATCCGGCTCCTTACCAATTCCTGTGGGTTCCACTCCACAATGCCTCTTACGTTGTCTACTTTTCTCTATCCTCACTGTTATCATCCTAATTCAGGTCTCATTGTCTCTTGCCTCAATTGGGATAACAGCCCCCTACCAATATCTCCACCTCTCATCTTCCTTCACACAAATCTCTCCTCCACGCCACTGACACCTCCAAATATACTTCACTTTGCTTGGAAGCTTTCAATGGCTCCTCCACTCCCTATGGCACCAAGTAATCAGCAAGTTGGATTGACATTCACGTTCATATTACATGTGACCAGTCTGTTTATTCTGACTTCCTGCACTTCTCTCTCAATTATTTTTTATTTTCTAGACAAACGAATCCTTTTTCTATTCCTTTATCAAATCTCACATTGTCACCTTGTGCCTTTGTTACTAGTTTCTTCTGCCTGAAATACAATCCCCAACCTTCATGCTTTAAATCTATTTATTCGACCGCTAATTCCTAAGCATCTGCTATAATTTTCAAAATTTCTCACCTATAAAGGGTCTACTTTTCCTCCTATAACCTCTTCCATTAAGTCTTTCTTGCCTTTGCAAAGCAATGCCATTTCTATGTCTTCTAAACTTCTTCAGCATCTTAATTTTGCTTTTCTTACCTACTGCTTCCTGTTTGTTTGTTTGTTTGTTATGTCTTACATTTTGGTAAAAAACCATTTAAGAAATGTCTAGTTTGTGCTAAACATTATAATATGCCATGTAAGATTATATTTAATACTTTCAATATCTTTGCTAGACCCATAAGCTTATTCCCATTTTAAAGATTAGAAAATGAAGCTCAGAAAAATTAAGTTACTTGCTCAAGGCCAAACCACTAAGGTTCAACGGTTAGGAATCACACCAAACTTATTTTCTTTCCTGATTACATGATATACTGATTATAATCATCATTGTACTTTTTCATACCCAATAATACATCACAATGTCCTTGAATACATGACTGAATTAATTGGGTTCAATTCAATCAAATTGTACCTGAAGGAATTTGCAGAAGGGAAGTCAAAGGGGTGGTCTCAATATGCCTTTAGATTGGCCAATCACATGCTACGGACCTTCCCCAGACCTATTATAAGACAGCCTGAAATAACTCAGTTAGCCTCGTTCTACACAGGTTTTAATTTTCTAGCTTTCCAGAAGTCACTGCTGCCTAACTCCTGGCTGCCGCAGAATGTGTTGTAGCTTTAAATATTCTCCACGTTAATGCTGATTACTGAATAAAGTGGCAATTAAGTTTTCATGGCATAATTTCTATGTTCCTCTGAACAGTACTAATAGTACATTGTGTCTGTCCCTTCCAAGAACCCACCTGTTTTGCGGGGAGATGGCAGCAGGCTGGTGCTGCAGGCTTCTGAGCAAAGTGCTGTGTTACTCAGGGATTTGATCACAGCATCAGCAGCCACGGAAGACCTGGGCTACATGAGAGCTAAAAGCTGTGCACATTCCTTCACCTCTGCCCCTCCAGAGGTAAATTTGTCTTAGACTCGAAGAAAACCTCCTCTGTGGCCTTTGCCGCTTTGTATTTCTTGGTACTTGAAAAAGCAAATGGAGCCATATTTTACAGGCAACAGGAAAAACCACAAACCTTCTGTGAAACTGTGCCCGTGCCACAAGAAAGTTCTCTCTGTCTCGTCTACCTCTTTACATTTGCAGTCTCCACCTTCATTTTCCCACAGCAGTTCTCAGGCCTTTAACTCATGTTTTCATCTCTGCTCCTCACGTTGGAGTCAGAGTTTTACTTCAGTCTGACTCTTCATTTCCCCAGCCCACTGTCATTCAGGAAGCTGACTTCTGCTGCTCTTTGCTCTGGCTTTGGGCCCCACAGCCAAGGCCAAGTCTCAGTTCCTAGACTCCAGCCCCAGTTTAGAGTCGTGCATGTACCTTTCTTAGCAAGCCCTGCTGTCAGATATGCTGGGATCTTAGTAGCAGGCAGGATGGACAGAGCTAAGAATGGGAAGGGGAAAGACTGGAGCTGGAGGTACTGGCTCAGCTACAGGACTACTAGAAAAAAAGGTGATTTTGGTTTGGCTGTGTTCCCACCCAAATCCCATCTTGACTTATAGCTCCCATAATGTCCACGTGTTGTGGGAGGGACCTGGTGGGAGATAATTGAATCATGGGGGTGGTTTTCCCCATACTCTCTTCTCATGGTAGTGGGTAAGTCTCATGAAATTGGATGGTTTTATAAGGGAAAACCCCTTTCGCTTGGCTCTCATTTCTCTCTTGCCTGCCTCCATGTAAGGTGTACCTTTCACCTTCCACCATGATTGTGAGTCCTCCTCCCCAGCCTTGTGGAACTGTGAGTCCATTAAACCTTTTTCTTTATAAGTTACCTAGTCTCAGGTATGTCTTTATCAGCAGTGTGAAAACGGACTAACACAGGAGGTCATCAAGTAAAATTTCACTTCTACAGTGGCCTGGAGAAGAGAACCAGTCTCAAGCCTAAGATAGTTCTCTCTGGTGCACAGTGCATAGAAATTAGAATCCTAGTTACTGGCAACATGCAACATCAGACTGGTGGTGGCTTTGTTAATGTGAGTGGTTTGCATAATTTGGAGAAGTTTATCCTAGCCAAAGGCGAGTTAGGCATAATGGAAAGGGATTTAGGCTTTGGAGTTAAAAAGACTTGGTTCCTAATTCCTCGTTATCTGTAACTAGCACTGTGATTTTGGCAAGTTAATTCATCTCTGTGAACCTTAGTCTTCTCATCTACAAATAGGGAAAAAAATAATTATCTCATAAGGCTTGTGGTGAGATTTGAAAATGGAAATAACGAATAATTCATGCAAGAGCTAAGAATAAAAGACAGTTATTCGCATGGATGGTGGGGTTGAGAGCCCAGAAAGGTGAGGGGATACAGGCAGATACTAAATAGTGGCTCGTGTTCAGGGTCTCAGCAGTGGAAATGAAGTGTATGTCGGGAAACAAGATCTGAAGACCGGAAATACAGATGGAACACTGTGAACCCGATCCAGGGCAAGATAATGTCAGGGCTCCCTGATCCACCTGGCTAAGACAAGACACATTTGAGACCTCACCAGCTGGTAGGTCAGAAGCTGTTAAGGTGCTTGCTCCCTGCCTTGGTCAGGTTTGGTCCAAATTGTGCAGGGAGCCCTCAGAGGGCATAGAAGAGCAGGCTGGCCTCTCAGGTCAGTAATGAGAGCAGCTGCTTGAGAAGTAATGCAAAAGGCACTGCCAGCACCTCTGCCAGGAGCTGGAGCCACCTGGAAGCCAGTCCTGGAAGCCCCAAACTCAGGCTGCAATAGCTCTGTACTTGGCACTTGGGCTGGAGGACCTGAGTAGGGCAGGGCTAATTGGTGTTCACAAAACATCCCTGAACAGCGTAATGTCACCCTCTAAGGGGAGAAGCAGATCAGAAGTCAGGTGCCAAAATGTGTCCACTGACAAGTCCTCAGTGGCCTTTTCTGTTGCTTTTGCTGGTTCTTGGCCAATTTCTCTACATCTGGCCCCCTGAGCTTCTTTAACGGCCATGATATATGTATGTATATGTATGAATGCGTGTATGTGTGTGTGCACTTACACAGTTAAGTAAAAACAAGACAAGAGTGAGTACTGGAAAATCAAGGGTATAGTAATCAAGTTGCCTAAATATTTCAAAGCTCCCATGATTCTAATCTTTCTTCCCATATTAATAATATAAGCATCGCTACCCCAAACTTTAAATTCCATGAGAACAGGGAGGATTGTCAGTGTCTGTCTAGCACAGAGTATGCACCTGGGAAATATTAATTGAATGAGTCATCTATATTTTAGGCCCATGTGAGGTTTTCACTGTATTATTTCTAATCTCAGTCACAACCCTAAGAAAAAACATCAACCTAATTTAATAAACAACAAAAGTTACATTCACAGAAAGTTCGTACAAAATTTGTAAGTGATGGAGTTTGGAAATAGCCTTTACTCTAGTTCTCATATTATAATGTTTCCAGATTTGAGTTTTGGAAACACGGTTATTCATTACTAGCTCTAAAGTAGGAGGGAGACTCTCAGGAATCCTGGGGTTAAGTGGGTAAAATAAAATGTCATAGATGGAAGGAATAAAAATCTGCTGTTTCCAGAATGACATAATTAACATTACTGCTTTTGCCTGATTTAGTACTGCCAGCTTTAGCAAATAAAAATACAGGACTCCAGGTACATTCTAATTTCAGATAATGATTTTTTAGTATATCTTGAACATTGCATGAGACATACTAAAAATTACTGAACATTTATCTAAAATTAAAATGTAACTGAGCATTTTTATTTTATCTGGCGTCTCTATTTTGGTTTAAGATATGAGACAATACCTTGGTATTAAGAAATTGGTTAACATTGATGGGGATGGAGTTCTGGCTGAAAAAGTCATCTAGAGGTGGAATAAAATTTGTCTAATGTGTATTCTTTTGGTCACTCAACAAACGTTTTTGGGCAATTGTTCCTTGCAAGGCATTCCAAGGAGAGAGAAGTGTCTTGGTCCCAGTTAATCCTCTTTTGGTACTTGGAGCCCAATAGAAGAGCAAAGTATATTACTTACTGTGATAATAGGCTATGGGAAGTATGTGACACATCACTGGCAGAGATTTAATATTGCCTAGACACAGGAAAAGCTCCTTAGGGAAGCATTTACCCCAGCTAGGCATTACCCAAGTCTCATTTCCTTGCTCCCACTTCACAATCTAAGCACCACACTCCTGCCAAAATGATCTTTCAAAATGCACAGCCAATATCTTACTGAATAGGCAAAAGCTGGAAGCATTCCCTTTGAGAACCGGCACAAGACAATGTTGCCCTCTTTCTCCACTCCTATTTAACATACCAGTGAAAGTTCTGACCAGGGCTATCGGGCAAGAGAAAGAAATAAAAGGTATTCAAATAGGAAGAGAGGAAATCAAATTGTCTCTGTTTGCAGATGACATGATTGTGTATTTAGAAAACCCCTTTTTCTCAGCCCCAAAACTCCTTCAGCTGATATGCAATTTCGGCAAAATCTCAGGATACAAAATCAATGTGCAAAAATCACAAGCATTCCTATACACCAATAAAAGACAAACAGAGAGCCAAATCATGAGTGAACTCCCATTCACAAATGCTAAAAAGACAATAAAATATCTAGGAATAAAACTTACAAGGGACGTGAAGGACCTCTTCAAGAAGAACAACAAACCACTACTCAAGGAAATAAGAGAGGACACAAACAAATGGAAAAAAGTTCCATGCTCATGGATAGGAAGAATCAATATCATGAAAATGGCCATACTGCCCAAAGTAATTTACAGATTCAATGTTATTTCCGTGAAGCTACCATTGACTTTATTTGCAAAATTAGAAAAAAACTACTTTAAATTTCATACGGAACCAAGAAAGAGCCCATATAGCCAAGATAATCCTAAGAAAAAAGAATAAAGCTGGAGGCATCATGCTACCTGACTTCAAACTATACTAGAAGACTACAGTAACCAGAACAGCATGGTACTGGTACCAGAACTGAACAGAGATCTCAGAAATAACACCACACATCTACAACCATCTGATCTTCAACAAGCCTGACAAAAACAAGCAATGGAGAAAGGATTTCCTATTTAATAAATGGTGCAGGGAAACCTAGCTAGCCATATGCAGAAAACAGAAACTGGACCCCTTCCTTACACCTTATACAAAAATTAACTCAAGATGGATTAAAGTCTTAAATATAAAACCCCAAACCATAAAAACCCTAGAGGAAAACCTAGGCCATACCATTCAGGACATAGGCATGGATAAAGACTTCATGTCTAAAACACCAAAAGCAATGGCAACAAAAGCCAAAATTGACAAATGGGACCTAATCAAACTAAGGAGCTCCTGCACAGCAAAAGAAACTATCATCAGAGTGAACAGGCAACCTACAGAATAGGAGAAAATTTTTGCAATCTGTCCATCTGACAAAGGTCTAATATCTGAATCTACAAAGAACTTAAATTTACAGGAAAAAAACAAACAGTCCCATCAAAAAGTGGGTGAAGGATATGAACAGACACTTCTCAAAAGAAGATATTTATGCAGCCAAACAAACATATGAAAGAAAGTTCATCATCACTGGTCATTAGAGAAAAGCAAATAAAAACCACAATGAGATACCATCTCACACCAGTTACAGTAGCAATCATTAAAAAGTCAGGAAATGACAGATGCTGGTGAGGCTGTGGAGAAACAGGAATGCTTTTACACTGTTGGTGGGACTATAAATTAGTTCATCGTCATGGAAGACAGTGTGACAATTCCTCAAGGATCTAGAACCAGAAATACCATTTGACCCAGCAATCCCATTACTGGGATATATGCCTAAAGGATTATAAATCATTCTACTATAAAGACACATGCACACGTATATTTATTGCAACACTATTCACAATAGCAAAGACTTGGAACCAACACAAATGATAGACTGGATAAAGAAAATGTGCCACATATACACCACGTAATACTATGCAGCCATAAAAAAGAATGAGTTCATGTCCTTTCCAGGGACACGGACGAAGCTGGAAACCATCATTCTGAGCAAAGTAACACAGGAACAGAAAACCAAACACTGCATGTTCTCACTCATAAGTGGAAGTTGCACAAGGAGAACACATGGACACAGAGAGGGGAACATCACACACTGGGGCCTGTTGGGGGTGGGGAGCAAGGGGAGGGAGAGCATTAAGACAAATACCTAATGCAAGCGAGACTTAAAACCGAGATGATGGGTTGATAGGTGCAGCAAACCACCATGGCACATGTATACCTATGTAACAAACCTGCACGTTCTGCACATGTATCCCAGAACCTAAAGTAAAATTTTTTTAAAAAAAGCAACTCTGTGTACATCCCTGCCCTTGCTTAAAACCCTGTAATGGTCTTACCATCTTTTAATTTAAACACCAAGCCCTTCTGCATCGGGTAAAAGTATCTATCTAATAGAGACCATATGAACTGCCCAGCCTCATCTCCACTCTGTCCTGGCTATGAAGAAACGTCCTGCAGCTTCAGTCATGCACTCCTTGACCTCATGCTGCCCCTTAAGCTGGTTGTACCCCTGATGTGGCTTTAGCCTCTCCTCACAGTTGCCTAACTCCGGCTGTCTTTTCTACATGACCACTAGGTATAAAACATCGTCTATGTGGCCAGCTCTCTACAAGATACTGAAATCACTTAATCCTCCAGGATTCAGAGTCACAGCCTCTTGAAGCCTACCCTTCCCTGTCTGTGACCTTGTGGACTCCTCCTGTTAGCTTTCCTTTACTAGACTAACTGCAACCAGCTGAGGGCATTGTCAGTTGACTTTTCTGTCTTTACTACAAAGTGAGATCTTTGAATAGAAAGGTAGCGTATCACCTTTGTCTGTGTCTTCACAAACTAACACTGCACCAGGCATGTGGAAAGGATTCAGAAAATTACATGAATGAATAAATATTGTTAAGAAAATTAGAACCCCCCATAATAACATTAGTACTAATAACTATTATTTACTGAACCAGAAGCTGTGTTAAGTATTTTATATGCATGGCTTAATACTCTCAGTGACTACCTAAGGTAAAAATTTTTATTACCACCATTTCAGAAATGAGGAAACAGAGGTTAGAAATGGTGGGTAACTTGCCCAAGCTGGTGATAAGGCTAGCGTTTACATTCAAACCCAGGTGAGGCTGACTGTGGAGTCCACAGTCTTAACCACTAGGCAGTCCTGCCTCTCAGATGTCCCCTAAGATTGTCATCATCTTCCCTGAGCTATACCTCCTAGTCTTTCCCTAGCGGGTTAAGCACACTTGTCACGTCTGGCTGCTCAGAAAAACTCAACAGGGCCAAAGAAAACATCTCTGCTGAGAGATTCAGGGCTTATGCAAATATCCAGACTGCGAGGAAGGCCTGTGGTTTTCTTTTGTGCCCTGTTTGTAATAAATAAGCCACAGCAATATGCTTAGGTCGTTAACAGAGATAGATGAAGCCAACCAAACCATCACTCTGCACTTGCCCAAATGAAATTGCTGTTCTGTTCATGAGGATGCTCCATTTGTGGAGCAGGGTTGTGAAGGGATTCCACGGCCATTATGTGCTTCAAGAGAATGACCACACAGGGGAGGAGAAATGGGGTGTAGGATAAGCCTCCAAAGGAATTTTTTGGGAAAGCCCTTACCAAAGAAGGCAGATGAGGGACTGGCTGGTGCAGAGTCAAGTGTGCGATCTGCCTGCAAGTCTTTGTACCCCTGAGATATCAGTGTCCTCCTCTGTAAAATGGTCTTAGGGTGTCCACAGTGTTTTCTGATACACACTAACTCTGTGGTATGTTTAAAAGGCATTAAAGGGTAAAAATAACTTCCTTTTTAAAACAAGTGGGGAAATGTCTGTTTAGACAAGGTTTGCTGTTTTTGTTTTTGTGTGTTTTTTACTGCAGGATTTTTCAGGGCCTTTAAAGGCTAATATAATTATTAATCTCCCAGAGATGATAAACTTGAAAGCATTTCCCAACTTGATCACCAAAAGACTTTTCAAAGAGTCTATTATGGGATACAGTTTCCCAGGAGAGAGCTCAGGAGAATGCTACACTATTTGCTGTCTGGGTGTGATTTGTCTGAAGGACAGCTTGGCTGCCACTTCTTTTTGTAAAGAGATCTTGGGATGGAGTGGCAAAGCTGATTCATCTTATTGGGGGGTATAGAGAAGGACACACACAGATGTGCTTTTTTGGTTAAAAGTTCTTTGCACATCTGTGTCCCCAAAACTTCTCCACTTACTTGTTAGTACCTAAAATCCTGTGAGAGAAAAATTGACTTTACATTGTGATTTGAGAAATAGAGCTTATGCCTACACTGAACACACATCGCACCACACGTTTTACATAAATTTTATATAAATTATCTCATTTCATTTTCACGGGACCCCCACAATGGTTGTGCATATTGTGTAGTAGATGACATTCACATTCTTGCCTGAAATATACACACTATTGTTCCTATTGAAATGGTAAATTGAGGTCTAGGGAGCTTAAGTATCAGGAAAGGTAATAAGCATAGGAACTGGTATATAAACCTAAGTCTCTTTCTATTGAAGTGCCAAGGATAATTTTAATTCTTTTCCAGTTAATTTTTTAGTTTTTAAAATCAGGCTGACCTCAATAAGTAGTAATTTCCAAATGTGAACCTTAGTACAAATTCAGAATTCAACTTTTAGTATCTTGGCCACTCGAAAAATGAAGGTTGCTGAAGTACATGATAATTTGGATTAATTATCTATTTCTGCATAATAAACCACCTGAAGGCTTGAAGTGATTTATTTTTCCATAGTACTTCTAATAATCTCACTTGGGGTCGTTCATATGGCAGCAGTCACCTGATGGCTCAGTTGCAGCCAGGAGGCCTAGCACAGCCTTGCTATCATAACTGATGATGGTTGCTGGCTCACAACAGGAACCTCCCCCCATCCCTAGACCCCAGTACCCAACAGACAACTGTGGGATTCTTCACATGATGATGACAACATGCTGTGGCTTCTTGAGACTTAGACTTATAGACTCTTATGCCATCACTTCCCCTAAATTCTGTTACTAAAAGCAAGTCACAAATCCAGTTCAGATATAAGGGGCAGGAAATAGATTCTCATTCTTGATGGTAGGAACAACAAAGTCATACTGCAGAGGGCCTACAGACAGGAATTATTGCTGTAATCTTTGCAAACACTTGACCACCATTTTAGCAGACACCTTGTAGAACATCCGTTTAGTCAATGTCCCATTTTCTGGGAATCTATCTTCCATTTTCTGGGAGTCTACCTCCTTGTTAATGCGATAGGACTAACCCTAGTCCCCTAGTAAAAGCTAATTAGACAAGAGATAGACCCCTACCTCAGAAGGGGTCAATGCATTGCCAGAATTGATTCAACCAGATTATTTCCTAAGAATTTTAAATTCTGAAGCAAAGAAATAAGTTAGTGAATCAGTAGTACTGAAATCAAAAGCCATTAGATGCAGCCATTTTTTCTCCAAAAGATACCAATCCATTTGTTCACTGAAAAACATTTAGCCATATCCATTATGTGCTTGTCACTGTAATAGGCACTTGGCTCACTCAACTGAGAAAGAATAATAAAAGCATATGCACAGGGATAAGACTAAACTCCATACGTTTCCAAAGAGACAGAGGCTCTGGTTCCAGAACCTGATGATGTCTGCTTATTTATCCTTCCCTTGTTTGCTCCAAATTGCCTCTGGAACTGAATAATAAAAACTCTTATTTTCCTTAAGCTGGTAGAAATGGCTTCTATTACTTGTATCTAAATGAGTCTGGATATAGTATTCTATTGAGAGAAACTGCCAATTACTTTCTGTATTGGCAGAGAGACTATAACACTGAAACTAACTGTCTACTATTCCTGGAACTTTTAAGAATTAGTACCTGGGTGGTATGGTCATTTGAATTTGTTGACAGCAGGACCTGAAACTGTCAGGCAGATTCTTCTTTATTTTTATACAGCAAGATGTTTCCAAATGTAGTAAATCTCTGACTTGCTTACTGGGCATAAAATGACTCAGGAGGAATAAGCCTATCTTTCTGATAATATATTTATTCAGCTTTCCACTGATTATTCTTTGAGTGCTTATTGTGTGCCAGGCATCATTCTAGGCATTTAAAAAACATCAACAAACCAAATTGATAAAAGTTCCTGTTCTTACAGAGCTTACAGGTTAGCACATTCTTCCCTCGTTATAAAGAAAATGAAAAAAATAAAAGCATAGATGTCATTTTTAATTCTCTTGGTCTGTTTAGAAAGATATATTTTCTAAAATTGGTATTTTCTAGAATAGATATTTTCTTATTGAGAAATCCAATGGCCAATAATGTTATCTAGTCCTTAAACATTGTAGAATGTACAAGTGCAGTAGAAAATGAAAAAGAGCGACAACAAAGATATTAAAAAGGATCCAGTGATGTTGATATACTAAATGTTTCTGTGAAATAATTCACTCACTTATTCTCTTGCAAGATTGAGTGTATATTTCTGGCTGGAGAAATGCTGAGCTGCCCTCTGCATTGAGATAGAACTGGTGAGGTCAGGGGATAATAGATAATAGAGCAGAATTCAGAGCACTGTAATTCATCTATTGTATGAATGCTAAGAGCTTGATTTCATTCTCATTAGTCCTGGGCAGTCTATGTTTATCCTCTGGCAAAGTATAATATTGTTAATACAGATTTCAATCAGTTGCTTCTTCTGTCTATTGGGAGAAAAAGTCTATTTAGCTTTTAAAGTATTTTTTTAAATTAATACTCAAATATTTCTTGAGTTGCTTTTATACAGGAGAAGCTTTGACTTTTAAAAAAATGTGGTTTCTTTTGTAATAGTCAAGCTGTTGCTTCTCAGATGACTGGCTTTGAATTTCTACTCTGGGGTTCAAACATTAATATATTTCCTAAATAATCTACATGCTAGCTAATATACTCACAAAATAATATTTACTAAATCAATTTTCAAAACAAACTTTTACCCCAGAATGCTGCAAATGCCTCTACAACAGGGGGATATGGGAGAGGATAGATCTATGATATATAGAGATACAGAAATATCTTGATAGAGATATAGCACTTTTGATACTCATACTGTATTTGCTATTGGAAATCATTATCCTCCTGGTGGACCCTGTGAAGGCTTAATCAGAACAGTTGAAGTTGTGCCTGCGTTTGATACCATTTCTTTTTGCTCAGCCCATAGAAACATGTCTGCACAGTTGGCCTGGTCCATTAAAGACATTATACAGAGAAAGACTTCATGTACCAACTACTCTATAAAAAGAGAGGTGACCTAGCATGGAAACTGTGAATATAGGTCTTGAAGATAAACAGACAGGTTTCGATTCAAGCTCGGTCACTTACTGGCCACGTGACCTTGAACAAATTGCTTAGCGTCTCTAAACCTTGAGCTTTCTCATCTATTATGAGGACACCCTTATCCCATCTAGTTCATATTCATATATATGTGTGTGTGTGTCTGTGTAAATAAAATAATACACAATGACACCGAATAAGGCATTGTTATCACTACTGCAAGATGATAGAACAATAGTAGGGGTAAGGAAATATAAGTGAGTAGAACACAGATGTATGGAATCTCAAAGCAGAAACAAACCTTACGAATAAGTAAGCTCGTCTATGTTTTTCATTTTATAAACCCTGAGTCAGAAGCCCAGGGAAGTTAAGTGACTCACCGTGAGTGACCAAGCAAGCTGACAGAGCCGAGAGTTATCCAATGAGAGGTAAGATGCTTTGTAACTGCTCTTTTCTTCCCTTTTCCCTCTCATGACAAGAAGGCAATGTTTGTGATCATTAGTCAGATTACCTGAGTAGCTTTAGCAGTAACTTCAACCCAAGGAGTTACCTGAGACTCCACCACTTCGATGTAGATTTTTCAAAAAGAGGAAACTTTTGTATCCTCAGGATAAAAGGGAGCCCAGTGCTTGAAGAACAGATCGTATCCCTGAGTCTACTAACTCTCTTTGTATGCTTCAAAAGAAAATTCTCTTGGGCAGATTACAAGTTGGTATTGTTAAAGGTAATAAATACATAAATTTTCATGCTCAGCAGTCAGGGCGTGAGCAGGCTTGTCTACAGTGCAGCCCACACCATCCAGAGCTTTCCCCCAGCTTCCCAGCTCTTGTGCACTGCTCATGGCTCTGAACAACAGAGGAGGGCAGCGCTCATTGTTCAAGATACAAATTCGTCGACTGAGGGGGCTGTTCTAAGTGGAAATGTGCACTCTTCCCTCCTACCATTATCTCCCCCCTGAAGATGCCACATAGGGTGTGAGGAGCTTGGAGGGCGGTGGTGGAAGAAGCCATTTGCACTGCATTATGTGAGCACTTGACGCTCCCTGCTGGACCACACTGCTGAGCTCCCTGGGCTGCGCATCTGTGCCTTATAAATAGATCCTTTAAGAGTCTGCATCTGTAACGTTCCCAGGTGATGCTGCCCTGCTAACCTGGAAAGAGACAGTGATATAAAAATAATCCATTTTTGTTTGGAGTAGCAGCTCAGAAATGCCATAGTGATCAGCTATTTAGTTCCGTGGGCATGTTCTTTCACGGCCTCTGACAGGGAAATGTTTGTTTAGTTTCTTCTAGATTGCTAGGCCAGGCTATTTTCAGAGGGAATTCAAAAAAAGAAAATAATTTTTGAGTAAGATAAATCTAATTGCTTATAATTAAGTTCAATAAAGACATCCTCCATAATTTATTAAAACTTATTCTTTTAAAATAAGTTATTTAATTAATTTATTTATTAAATAAGTTATTAAAACTTATTTATTAAGGTCTTTAATGTTTTATACATGCCTGCTGAATGAAACAACAGAAGGCTATTTTACAAAGTAAGATTCAAATAACTAGGGAATGATTTGTGCTTTCTAAGCCCTAAGTTTTCAGTCTGGGTTCTTGGAAAAGGAAGAAAATGAATGTAGATTATTTGTTTCTGGAACAACACATTTTATTTGTCTTCATTCTTGCCTTGAAAAATATTCATGAGTTTAAGTTGCAGAGGCAAAATGATGCTTCTTAAATATTATTCATAATATTCTGAGCTGAAACATAATGAGACAGGAAATATTTGAATGTGTGCCCTGATCCCACCCACATAAACTAACATCATCTCCTGAAACAGAATAGCTGTGAATGGCCATAGACAGATTTCTTGTTGGTCCTATTCTCCCCTTTACTTTGTCCCTCTGTTCCCCTTATCACTTAGAATACCTTAGCTAAAGCACTTTTATTTGTGGTCAGTTGAGCCTTTTGTGACTCAGATTGTAGCCAGGGGAAGGTATATTTTCTTACTGCCATTTCCTATTGATGTATAAAATTAAGGTAACTTGTTATCTTCAAATCTCAAGCCTGGATATTCTTGTTAGTGCTGTGGATCATGGAGTAGCTAAGGAGACAAAGCACTCCCACCCCTCTGGATAAGAATCAGCAACCTCTTCTCCAATCTGTTTTGTTATATGTGTTGCCATGGTGTTGGAAGGCGGTGGCCTAGATAAAGCATTGCAGTACTGTGGTTCAGAGAAAAGCTTTGTGAAATATCTTCTCTCTCAGTCAGCCTTAGACTTAGCTGGAGTCTTCATCTAACTTCTGTGATCTGATGGATGCAATATCTATGTCATCAATGGAGTGTTCTAAAATGATCTTTGCTTA
The DNA here is from genome assembly GCF_028878055.3 of Symphalangus syndactylus. NCBI lineage: Eukaryota > Metazoa > Chordata > Mammalia > Primates > Hylobatidae > Symphalangus > Symphalangus syndactylus. Next base: position 23,256,497 of record NC_072441.2, read on the forward strand.
AGTTCTTCTAAAAAGTTCTTATAATGATCTTCTAAAAAGATCATGAAGTCTCCTTAATGATCTTTGCTGTCTTTATATTTCCGAAGGTCCCCAAAGTGCCTTTGTGCCTACCTTTCTGTTTCTCTCTTCTCTGTTTCTCCCCTCTTTCCCTCCTCTCTTTCTTTCTCTCTTTTACACTTATATATTGAGGACCACGTACAGTACTGTGCGACAGGGGACAGCTTCCTCGTAACACAACCCTGTTACCAGGTATTATTTTTCCCTTCTTAACACATATTGCACCTGAAGCTTTGGGCAGTTGAGTGTTTTAGCACTGTGGTAGGATTACACTGCCTGGAAGTTTTGCAGAGCCAGGTTTCAAGTCAAGTTCTCTCTGACATCAGAGCCGCTGCACTTTTCATCATATCCAGGACTTTCAGGTCTAAAGTGATCCGTTGGCTGCAGGTACCCCTAAGGCTCTCCAAGTAGCTGACTTGCTACTAATTTGTAGATCTCAGGATCTCCTTATTGGTCAGGAAATTAGTAGTAAAATCTAAAAAGAACAATTATCTGAGGTGGCTGAGGGGATCCTGTAGGAATCGACTGCTTGTATCTAAAAGCAGAGTGTGTAATTCAACTCTGCAGCAAATCATTTTAATTTTGTAAGACTTACTCAGAGAATGCTAATTAAAAATTCAGATTCTTGATCCTGTAGCCTGTCTTTATGATTTACTAGAATAGAAATGGAGCCCACGAATCTGAATTTTTAGCAGTTTCCCTGGGTGACCCTATCTATGCAAGTGTTCTGGGGACCATACTTTAGTATGCACTGCTGGAAGGCAGTGTTATCAAAGTGGAGAAGATTGAAATAGCCTGGGAAGCTCTAAAATAATATAGATTTCCAAGCCTCACCCTGCACCAATGGAATTAGAATCTTTGCAACAGGCAAAGATGGACCCTGAGATTCTGTACTTTTTTAAAGTTCCCCAGGTGATTTTGAAATAACCAGTCTTATCACTATCATTTGGTAAATGTTTTCAACTACTTTCCCATCCATATATCATTAGCGTCAGACTCTTGGTTCTGTATCTGCAATCCTGACACCTCCTTCCAGGCCTTTGACTGTACCACCTCTTTCCCCTCTCCCCCGCTCCTCTTTCTAAGGGGTTAGAATATGCTTAAAGCCAGACTGCGGTTTTGAAAAAATATTCCCCTAGGAGACAAGCGCATTTCAAGCACCATTCTAAGCTGATTCTTGATTTCATCAAAAAATAACAATAATAATAATAATAAGCTGTTTTAAAATGATGAAAAAACATGGTTTAGTGAAACTATTGAGAATTCCATAAAATTTATCCTACATGACTAAGCAGTAGCAGCTTTTTGTACTCAGTTTAACCCACATGGAAAATGTTAAATCACCATATTAACAACACAATCCAGCAGTTAAATAGCATGACAGTTACCATGGAAATGTGCCAAACACAGGTGGGCTGGCAATGTGTGTAGGGGGTTTTGGAGGGGGGATGTATTGTAGATTAGAACTGCTATGCCTGTTTTTATATTTAAATTACTTATACAGTCAACGGATTTTAAAGAAATGCAGCTGGACTTTCTAAATTATGATCTTCCACCTCTTTACCTTGTCAAACTGTTAGAGGGAATTATTTAATTGCTATAAATGCAAACTTTTTCTTTTGGTGAAAACATGGTTATTTCTTCCTCAGCTAGAATCTCTGATTCTTTTAATACACACACTTCTGGGTGTAGTAGTAATAATAATAATTACCAAAAATGTAAAATCCAAGTGCATTCTATATCCTGCAAGACGCTAGATAAATGGAAGCTTACCTACCTCTCTGATGTCGCCTTGTACAGCCACTTGTTTTATCCTTATCATAACCCTATGATACAGATCCTATTCTTATTTTTTCCTGTTTCATAGATAAACAGAAAACTTAGTAGAATAAGAGCTAGAAAGCAAGCCTAGCCTTTTGCATGCCAAAGCCTATAACACTGTACTGCCTCATGACCAAAGATCTTACAGATTTAAACAGCAACAATGAAACCGAGTGTTAAACTTGTTAAAGGAGATTTGCTACCCACACATTTAGATTCATTACCCACACTGGTTTGGCCAACTCCTGGTGGCACATTTGTGAGTCTCCATCATAATCACTCATGGAAATTATTAAAAATAACAGTCCCTGGCTCTACCCCAGACCCATGGAATCAGATTTCCAGGGGTGAGTCCTGAGGAGATACAGAGCTCAAGTAAAGGTAGTCTTAAGGCATTCTAGGTTATTCTGATGCACAAGGGTTGAGAATGACTGTTGAATTATAAAATAGCCTGTTTTGCACATGAGACATTTGTGATGTTTAGTGCTGTTAGGGCAGGACTAAGAAAGAAGTTTCATAAAGTCACTTCCATGTTTTATTTGTCTTTTTATCATCAGTGCCTAGTCCAGTGTCAGGTCAATAATAGCATTACTCGCCAAGTGTGGTGGCTCATGCCTGTAATCCCAGCACTTTGGGAGGCCAAGGCAGGTGGATCACCTGAGTTCAGGAGTTTGAGACCAGCCTGACCAACATGGTGAAACCCTGTCTCTACAAAAATACACAAATTAACAGGGCATGATGGCAGGTGCCTGTAATCCCAGCTATGCGGGAGGCTGAGCAGGGATAATCTCTTGAGCCCAGGAGTCAGAGGTTGCAGTGAGCCGAGATGGCGCCATTGCACTCCAGCCTGGGCAACAGAGCAAAACTCCATCTCAAAAAAAAAAAAAAGATAACACTACTATTGCTTCTATTCATATTAACAATTAATATTCAAAATAATGATAGTAAATACTGAGTTAAACTGATTTCTCTGGATTAGGCATTGTACAAAATTATGCATATTATCTTGTTTAATCTTGCAAACAACCTATGGAGGTAGGTACCAAAATTATCTTGTGCATTTTTCAGATAAGGCAATTGAGGGTCACCCAGTCTAACTTATTTGCACTGGGTCCCATATTAAACGTGTAAAGCAGATGTTCTTCTTATTTTAACTCTAGTCTTAACCTCTACACAGTATTTCTTCTCAAAGATATTTATCTAATGGTTTTGGAAGGAAGGAACTGGCAATAAGGAAAGAAAGAAGAAATAACAGATGAATGCAAGGAAGAAAGAGAGGAAGTGAGAGAGGGAGGTGAACCATAATGGAGAGAAAAGGGAGGGAAGATGGAGGTAAGAAGAGTATTTGTGCTATGAAAACAGAAATACAAGTCAACCCTGAAGTCAACTCACACCTGCTTTTCTTCAGAAAATGAGACTCTGTTGTCACTTGCCAGCAATATGTCTTATGCCTGTCACCTGTGGGGCTCCTGTCTTCCAGGAGTTATTGAAATGGCCATCTCTTTTCTCCCAAAGGAAAAGTGCCAATATGGGACAGTGATGTTCAAGTACATTCTTAGGTTATGGTGTTTGGGGGGTAGAATTTTTGGTGTACTGAACAAAGGGATTAAAAAGGTCAGTTTTATGTAGGGACTTTCTTTGCTGGGGAGGGAAGGTCTCATCCCCAAGAATTATTTCTTTATTTTCTCTTCCCAGAGTTTTTACATGGAAGTATGAAATATTGCCTTCCTACTATATAACTAATAGAAAAAATAAACAGAAAAATAAATAGAAAATCAAAAAAATAGATTATACTATTATGATAAGGTGTGGGGGAATGGGAAAAGGATTCAGCCAAGTGCCCCAGATTTTGGGTTTTACTCTGAGTTTTCTTTCTCCGGTTTTATCTTCTATTGTCTCTTCTCATCACTGGAGTGATAATGTTTAGAGGCCCAAGGTGTGGCTGTGGTTCTGGGGTAAGGTAGCGAGGGGCCACAGTCTTCCTTTGATCTGGGCCTCTCATACCTGCCCACTGTAAGCCAAAGTTGGTCCTCTTTAGCTCAGCAGTGCTGCAGTTCTGATACAGAGTCAGAGGCCAATGTCCCACAGGGTAATAAAATGTATGCATTTGGTTGGAGTGTACTTTCTATGTGTCTTATGCTGGGATCTGAGTGAGTGACATATGGCTATTCAAAAACTTCATGGATCCTGGGTCCTGGTCAAATGTCACCTCTTCATGAGTAACAGAGCCCTCCTTTCTCAGAGCCCGCGGTAAAGAGGGTACTACTTAACTTAGCAGGTCCTAACACCAGTCAATACCAAAGTCTCCTGTCGCTAAAGAACAATTTCTCTTGTAAGGGTTGTAGCAGGTTTCCAGGCAGGGCTTCACCTGCTTGAATTGGGAAACTTTTTCCAAGCCCCAAGTCTCTTGCATTGTGAAAAATGCTGCTTCTATTTTTCTTTAATTAAAAAAAAAAAAAAATAGAGCAGAAAAGTACATTGTATGAGAGCACAACCTTCAGAGTCAGGCACACCCAGATTTAATTCATGAACATTACTCAATATGAGTTTGGATTTTCTGTAAATATATTTCCTTATCTCTGTATCATGGATAATAACAATGACCTTATAGGTATTTTGTTATGATTAAATGCAACACTCTTGCACTGGTCTTTAAGTGTTTATTTTATATTGTGTTCTTTCCCCCAAGTCTCACATCTTTGGCCTCAAAGGGATTAAAATGATGCAGGTTGTGTTCTCCGGGAAGCCAACCCTGAGATGTAGTTTAGTGTGTAGTATGTTCAGATGGGAGAGTTCTTGGGACCAAGTCCCATGAAAGAAAAGGAAGGAAGTAGGACCAAGCAAAGGAGAAGGCTGAGCGGTCTTAGCTGATCCCACAGGAAGATCTGACCTGAAGTGACTGTCAGAATTGTCCTGTGTTGGGCCGAAATGACTATGCCTTTTTACCTGTGCCTCAACAGTCATTGGATGTTGCTGCCTGAGGAGCCCAGTACCTTAGATGAAGTGGCTCTCTGCAGCTGAGGCAACTGGCAACTGGAATGTACCTGGTGGCAGCACCCCGTATAACTGAGCAACAAGTGCTCCTTGAAGAGAGTTTTGGGTGGGTCATCCCTGTGTCCCCCACACCATGCCCCTGACACATGATGCTTAATGATAACTAGCTTTTGGCTTCCTGTGTTCCAAGCAATGTGTCATAAATTGGGATACATCTATCTATCTGTCTATCTATCTATCTATCTATCTATCTATCTATCTATCTATCTATCATCTATCATCTATCCATCCTGAGCACACATAACTAAATTGCCCAACATCAACCATCTGGTAAATGATAGTGTGGCCTTTAAAGCAACACAATCTAGCTGCAGTGCTCCTACTGTTCAACTCTGCTCTACTCCATCTCGCAGTGACCTGGATGTTTAAAGAGATCTGCTGGTCCTGTCAGACATAGCTGTGTGTTTCTAGTACAGTGGTTCTCAAACTTTGATCCCCAGGTTAGCATCATCAGCATCAGTGGAAATTTGTTAAAAATGCACATCTTCTGGCCTTACCCAGACCCAGAATCAGATGCTTTCGGAGCAAGACTCACAATCTATGTTTTGAGAGGTCCTCTAAGGGATCCTGCTGCACCCTCAACCTTGAGAAACACAACAATAATATATAGGGACAACAACAGCAAAAATAACCTAGCACATTCTAAGGGTCTTTCTATTCAATCTTCTTTTCAGCTACCCTCTCTCTTACCTCTCCCATGGAACTCTGATCCTTCCTGGCCAATGGTTCCAGCTGCTGAAATCTTCCCCTGCTGGATTTCACATTACAAATGGACAACTTTTTATTCCATCATGTTGCCATCACTCCCTCTTAGCCTCAAGGATGGTGTTCCGTTAGTTTTTTTATTTATAATTTGATGTTTCCCCAAGGCAAGAGTGGAACCCAAACCATGTATGTTGGTTTTGTTGGCAGGCCAAAGAGCCCCGAGTTGAAATCTCAGGCCCATGACTAACTAAAAGTATGTCCTTGACCAATCTCAAATTGATCTTTGTTTCAATTTTTTTTTTTTTTTTTTGAGACAGAGTCTCTCTCTGTCGCCCCAGGCCAGAGTGCAGTGGCGCAATCTCGGCTCACTGCAAACTCTGCCTCCTGGGTTCACGCCATTCTCCAGCCTCAGCCTCCCGAGTAGCTGGGACTACAGGCGCCTGCCACTGCCCCTGGCTAATTTTTTTTTTTTTTTTGTATTTATTTTTAGTAGAAATGGGGTTTCACCCTGGTCTTGATCTCCTGACCTCGTGATCCACCCGCCTCGGCCTCCCAAAGTGCTGGGATTACAGGTGTGAGCCACCGCATCCAGCCTGTTTCAATGTTTTTATCTGCAAAACTGGGAGTAAAAATACCTGCCTCAGAGGGCTACTCTGCATATTTAATTAGATCATTAATTTCTATATTCCCCTAGTTTCTAACACATAAAATATGCTCTATGAGAGACTTGTTTAAAACTTACATGGAAGCCCCTTTCCCTCTTCCTGCTATCTTTGAAAAGCCAACTGGACTTAAGAATTAGCACCATTTAAATATATGATATATTAATTCTAAGTACAGCATTCTACTCATTAACCTCACCAAGAAAAGCATTTATTAAAATATTTTACATTTTTTCTAAAGAAAGTCTCAGTAAAATGCCAGAAACATACTCAAGTGGATTTGTTCAATCTGAATATATGTGTGTATACACACACACACACACACACACATTTAAGCTGTTGTAAAAAACCTTCATATAATCATGTTATGAGTCTGTAGAAACAGAAAGGTATGATACTTTTCCTCATCTATCATAAGGGTCACAACTAACACTCCTATAACAAAAGACATGTTAACAAGAGAAAAGCATGACAAATTCATTTCATCAAAGTTCCATATGGCATAAATGAAAAGCCAAAGACCCAGGGGAAAATGTCTATTTTTATGCTTTGATTCAATGGAGAATGGATAGCCATGTAGAAAGGTGACTGGACCAAAAGGGTATGACCTAATGATAACAGACTTGGGTGGGGAACCCAGAAGACCTCTTCGTTTATGTTCTCCTTGGCCTCTCTCTGCCACATTCCTTCCTCCTGGGTATAGGGTAGGAGCCCTCTGGAATGAAGGTCTTATGACCTATGGTCAGACAATTTAGGTCAGAGAGTTTCTTTGTGGCCATCTACACAGAGAGATGGGGAAAGGTTAAAATTATATTTCTATGTTTTATGCCTTGCTTTAGGAGAAAGGGGTTCTAGCTTCTATGATCCACCTCGGAAAGGAGAAATTCTGGTTTCTATGACTTGCTTCTGGGGAGAAAAGGGGGCAGGAGACAGGAAGGCAGGAAAAGATCAGAGACACTTTGCTTCTGAGGCTGCTTCTGATGCTTTCCAGCCTCCTTTAGTTCAAAGTACTCAGCATGCCAAAGCATCATACTTTAGGATGGTACTTTTTGAGGCCTAAAAAGTCCAATATCAATTATATGAGTTAAATATAGACTCTTCCATTTTAGTGATGACAAACCACCATTGATAGTGGTTTAACTATCTTCCCAATATTATGCAGTTAACAAAGGGCAGAACCAGAATTGGAGCTCAGAATCCCAGTAGAGTTTTCTTTCCATTATATATCCGTACCTCAAAGAATTCTGATTAGCTCTTAAATTAAATTTTTTTAAACTGAGAAAAATATGTAGGTGTTGATGATAGATAAGGATAGTACCCAGATAATGACATTCACCTTTTCTAATCAGAGCATTACTGAAGATGCTCTGATTCTCTTTGGATAGATGTTGGGAATCTTGCAGAGAAAAATTTTGTGATCAGCAGGGCCCAAGAATCCTGTAATGTGAAAGAAGCTGGAAAGTTATTAAAATACCAAGGGATTATGACTTAAACCTAACCTAAGGAGCCTGTGAAAGGAGAGAAGAATGAATATCTCCTGGAGTGAGGCCCATTAACATCCTATGAAGCGCTAACTGTGGAATAGGACACAGTTAGGAACTAAGAGCTTTCTAGAGGTTGACCTTGAAAACCCAACCAGTCTCCACAGGGGTCTTGATCGACAGAAGTCCTGGCTGGGCTGCAGTTTCCTAGGCATTAACTCATGTAAGAGTGACCAGAGCAGTAGTAGTTCTCAACCTTGGCTGCATGTTAGGATTGTCTGGGGAGATTTTTAAAATTCTGATGCCCAGGCCACACCTAGACTAATTAAATCTGGATTGCTAAAGGTGGGACCCAGTCATTAATATTTTTTAAAGCTCCTTATGTGATGATAGTGCATAGCTCAAGTAGAGAGCCACTCTTCTGGAGGCTAAAATGTTTTTCTCTTTTTGTTTCTTTTGTTCCTTTGTATTTTTTGCCTTCCTTTCTTCCTCTCTTTCTCCTTCCTTCCCATCCTTCTTTCCATTCTTTCTTAAAAACAGGTGTGAGAACTTATTACACAGAAGCCATGACTATAAAGATATGTAAGATGTGATTTCTGTCCCTCTTTTATTTTTATGTAGCTTTGTAGCAAATCTATGCAAATTTAGAGATTTAAATTGCACCTATATATATTAACTAATAGTTCTATAGTTCAGAAGTCTGTTCACAGCATGAGTGGGCTCCCTGCTCAGGGTATCTTAAGGCTGAAATGAAAGTGTCAGCCAGGCTCAGTTCTCATCTTGAGGTGCTAGGAAAAAAATCCACTTCCAGGCTCATTCAGGCTGTTGGCTGGATTCAGTTCCTCAGGTTGAAGTATTGATCTTTTTGATCTCAGTTTTTTTGCTATCTGTCAGGAAGGGGCTTCCCTCAGCACCTAAATGCCACCCACGTTTCTTGCTGTTTGATATCCTCCATCTCCTAGCCAGCAATGGTGCAATGAATCCTTCATGCTTCAAATCTATGATTTCAGCTTCTGTGACCAGCTGGACAAAAGTCTTTGCTTTTAAAGAGTTGAAATGATTAGGTCAAATCCATTTAGATAATCTCCCTATCTAAAGATCAGTTGATTTGGGACTTAATTACATCTTCAAAACTGCCTTCACAGCAACACCTAGATTAGGATTTAAAGAACTGGGAGAAGGTTTGTGCACATATAGGACAAGAATCTTGGGGGCCATCTTAAAATTCTGCTACCACAGCCTCCAAGGAGTTCACCAGTAGGGAAATAGGCTTGGGACTCAGTATAAAGCAATAAAGGACAGTCACAGGTACAAGAAATAGAAGTGGTGCCATGTGATAATCTTGTTCTTGGAGGAGGGGCCAAGGTGGCCGAATAGGAACAGCTGTGGTCTGCAGCTCCCAGGGAGGCCAATGCAGAAGGTGAGTGATGTTTGCATTTCCATCTGAGGTACCCAATTCATCTCACTGGGACTGGTTAGGCAGTGAGTGCAGCCTATGGTGGGGGAGCAGAAGCAGGGGGGTAAGTGCAAGGAGCCTGAGGGACCTCCTTCCCACAGCCAAGGGAAGCCATGAGGGACTGTGCTACCTGGCCCAGATACGATGTTTTTCCCACTTTTTTTTGCAATCTGCAGATCAGGAGATTCCCTCGTGTGCCTATACCACCAGGGCCCTTGGTTTCAAGCACAAAACTGGGCAGCTGTTTGGGCAGACACTGAGCTAGCTGCAGGAGTTTTTTTTCATATCCCAGTGGCACCAGTGAGACAGAAACCATTCAATCCCTCAGAAAGAGGGCTGAAGCCAGGGAGCCAAGTTTTCTCGCTCAGTAGGTTCCACTCCTGTGGAGCCCAGCAAGCTAAGAACCACTGACTTGAAATTCTCACTGCCAGCACAGCAGTCTGAAGTCGACCTGAGATAATCAAGCTTGGATGGGGAGAGGTGTCCACCATTACTGAGGCTTTAGTAGGCGGTTTTCCCCTGACACTGCTAAGGAGGCTAGAAGGTGTGGACTGGGTGGAATATACCACAGCATGGCAAAATGGTTGTGGCCAGGCTGCTTCTCTAGGTTCCTCCTCACTGGGCAGGGCATCTTTGAAGGAAAGGTAACAGCCCCAGTCAGGGGTTTACAGAAAAAACTACCGTCTCCCTGGGACAGAGCCCCTGGGGGAAGGGGTGGCTACAGACAGCTTCAGCAGATTTAATCTCTCCTGCCTGCCGGCTCTGAAGAGAGCAGCTTATTCTGACAAGAGGAATTCTCCTGGCACAGTGCACCAGCTCTGCTAAGGGACAGACTACCTCCTCAAGTGGGTCCCTGATGTCTGTGACTCCTGACTGGGAGAGACCTCCCAACAGGGGTCGACAGACACGTTATACAGGAGAAGTCCAGCTGGTATCTGGTAGGCACCCCTTTGGGATGAAGCTTCCAGAAGAAGGAGCAGGCAGCAATCTTTGCTGTACTGCAGCCTCTGCTGATGATATCCAGGTGAACAGGATCTTCAGTGGACCTCCAGCAAACTGCAGCAGACCTGCCAAAGAGAGGCCTGACTGTTAGAAGAAAAACTAACAAACAGCAAGCAACAGCATCAACATCAACAACAACAAAAAACCCCCACAAAAACCCCATCCATAGGTCATCAGCCTCAAAGATCAAAGGTAGATAAATCCTTGAAGATGAGGAAAAACCAGTGAAAAAACGCTGAAAATTACAAAAAACAGAATGCCTCTTCTCCTCCAAATGATCTCAATTCCTCTCCAACAAGGGAATCCCACCCCAAATCAACAGAATATTATTCTTCTCAGCACCACATAGTACCAATTCTAAAATCAACCACATAATTGGAAGTAAAACACTACTTGGCAAATGAAAACCGAACAGAGAATAAGACTGATGAATTGACAGAAGCAGGCTTCAGAAGGTGGGTAATAACAAACTCCTCTGAGGTAAGAGAACATGTTCTAACTCAATGCAGGGAAGCTAAGAACCTTGATAAAAGTTACAGGAACTACTAACTAGAATAACCAGTTTAGAGAGAAACACAAATGACTTGATGGAGCTGAAAAGCACAGCACAAGAACTTCATGAAGCATACACAAGTATCAATAGCTGAATCAATCAAGTGGAAGAAAAGATATCAAGATTGAAGATCAACTTACTGAAATAAAGCATGAAGACAAGATTTGAGAAAAAATAATGAAAAGGAATGAACAAAGCCTCCAAGAAATATGGGACCATGTGAAAAGACCAAACTTATGAATGATTGTGTACTTGAAAGTGATGGAGAGAATGGAACCAAGTTGGAAAACACACTTCGGGATATTATCCAGGAGAACTTCCCCAACCTAGCAAGATGGGCCAACATTCAAATTCAGGAAATACAAAGAACACCACTAAGATACTCCTCAAGAAGAGCAACCCTAGGACACATAATCATAGATTCTCCAAGGTTGAAACAAAGGAAAAAATGTTAAGGGCAGCCAGAGAGAAAGGTCAGGTTACCTACAAAGAGAAGCCCATAAGACTAGCAGCAGATCTCTCTGCAGAAACCCTACAAACCAGAAGAGAGTGGGGGCTAATATTCAACATTCTTTTTTTTCTTTTTTTTTTTTTTGAGACAGAGTCTCACTCTGTTGCCCAGGTTGGAGTGCAGTGGCACCATCTCGGCTCACTGCAACCTCTGTCTCCCAGGTTCATGCCATTCTCCTGCCTCAGCCTCCTGAGTAGCTGGGACTACAGGCACTTGCCACTACGTCCGGCTAATTTTTTTGTATTTTTAGTAGAGACGGGGTTTCACTACTTTAGCCAGGATGGTGTCGATCTCCTGACCTTGTGATCTGCCCGCCTCCACCTCCCAGAGTGCTGGGATTACAGGCGTGAGCCACCACGCTCAGCATAACATTCTTATAGAGAAGACTTTTCAACCCAGAATTTTATATCAAGTCAAACTAAGCTGCATAAGTGAAGGAGAAATAAAATCCTTTCCAGACAAGCAAATGCTGAGGGATTTTGTCACCACCAGGCCTGCCTTATAAGAGCTCCTGAAGGAAGCACTAAATATAGAAAGGAAAAACTGGTTATAGCCACTGCAAAAACACACCAAATAGATTAATGACACTATGAAGAAACTGCATCAACTAACATGCAAAATAACCCAGCTAGGATCATGATGACAGAATCAAATTCACATATAACAATATTAACCTTAAATGTAAATGGGCTAAATGCCCCAATTAAAAGACACAGACTGGCAAAGATAAAGAGTCAAGACCCATCAGAATGCTGTATTCAGGAGACCCATCTCTTTTGAAAAGACACACATAGGCTTAAATAAAGGGCTGGAGGAAAATGTACCAAGCAAATGGAAAGCAAAATAAAAAAGAAAAAAGCAGGGGTTGCAATCCTAGTCTCTGACAAAACAGACTTTAAACCAGCAAAGATAAGAAAAGACAAAGAAGGGCATTACATAGTGATAAAAAGAACAATTCAAAAAGAAGAGCTAATTATCCTAAATATATATATGCACCCAATATAGGAGCACCCAGATTCATAAAACAAGTTCTTAGAGACCTACAAGGAGACTTAGACTCCCACACAATAATAGTGGGAGATTTTAACATCCCACTATCAATATTAGACAGACCAACAAGACAGAAAACTAACAAGGATATTCAAAACTTGAACTCAGCTCTGGACCAGGCAGACATAATAGACATCTACAGAACTCTCCACCCCAAATCAACAGAATATTATTCTTCTCAGCACCACATAGTACTAATTCTAAAATCAACCACATAATTGGAAGTAAAACACTCCTTGGCAAATGAAAAAGAATGGAAATCATAAAAAACAGTCTCTCAGACCACAGTGCAATCAAATTAGAACTCAGGATTAAGAAACTCACTCAAAAGTGCACAACTACATGGAAATTGAACAACCTGCTCCAGAATGACTACTAGGTAAATAACAAAATTAGGGCAGAAATCAAGAAGTTCTTTGAAACCAACAAGAAGAGACAACATACCAGAATCTCTGGGACACAGCTAAAGCATTGTTAAGAGAGAATTATATAGCAGTAAATGCCCACATCAGAAAGCTGGAAAGATCTGAAATTGACACCCTAACATAACAATTAAAAGAACTAGAGAAGCAAGAGCAAACAAATTCAAAAGCTAGAAGACAAGAAATAACTAAGATCAGAGCAGAACTGAAGGAGATAGAGACATGAAAAACCCTTCAAAAAATCAATGAATCCAGGAGCTGGTTTTTTGAAAAGATTAACAAAATAGATAGTCTGCTAGCTAGACTAATAAAGAAGAAAACAGAGAAGAATCAAATAGACACAATAAAAAATGATAAAGGGGATATCACCACTGATCCCACAGAAATACAAACTACCATCAGAGAATTCCATAGACACCTCTACACAAATAAACTAGAAAATTTAGAAGAAATGGATAAACTCCTGGACACATACACCCTCCCAAGACTAAACCATGAGGAAGTCGAATCCCTAAATAGACCAATACCAAGTTCTGAAATTACTAGCCTACCAACCAAAAAAAGCCCAGGACCTGACAGATTCACAGACGAATTCTACCAGAGGTGCAAAGAGGAGCTGATACCATTCCTTCTGAAACTATCCCAAATAATAGAAAAAGAGGGACTCCTCCATAATTCATTTTATGAAGCCAGCATCATCCTGATACCAAAACCTGGCAGAGACACAACAACAAAGGAAAATTTCAGGCCAATATCCCCGATGAACATCGATGTGAAAATCTTCAATAAAATACTGGCAAACCAAATCCAGCAGCACATCAAAAAACGTATCCACCATGATCAAGTCGGCTTCATCCCTGGGATGCAAGGCTGGTTCAACATACACTGATCAATAAACGTAATCCATCACATAAACAGAACCAATAACAAAAATCACATGATTATCTCAATAGATGCTGAAAAGGCTTTCGATAAAATTAAATATCCCTTCTTGCCAAAAACTCAATAAACTAGGTATTGATGGAACCTATCTCAAAATAATAAGAGCTACTTATGAAAAACCCATAGCCAACATTATACTGAATAGGAAAAAGTTGGAAACATTCCCTTTGAAAACCGGCACAAAACAAGGATGAGCTCTCTCACCACTCCCAATCAACATAGTATTGGAAGGTCTGGCCAGGGCAATTAGGTAAGAGAAAGAAATAAAGGTATTCAAATAGGAAGAGAGGAAGTCAAATTGCTCCATTTGCAGATGACATGATTGTGTATTTAGAAAACTCCATTATCTCAGCCCAAAAACTCCTTAAGCCAATAAACAACTTCAGTAAAGTATCAGGATACAGAATTGATGTGCAAAAATCACAAGCATTCCTATACAACAATAACAGACAAGCAGAGAGCCAAATCATGAGTGAACTCCCATTTACAATTGCTACAAAGAGAATAAAATACTTAGGAATACAACTTACAAGGGACATGAAGTACCTCTTCAGGAACTACAAACCACTGCTCAATAAATATGACAAGACACAAACAAATGGAAAGAAAACTTCCATGCTCATGGATAGGATGAATCAATATCATGAAAATGGCCATACTGCCCAAAGTAATTTATAGATTCAGTGATCCCCATCAAGCTACCACTGACTTTAGAATTAGACAAAACTACTTTAAATTTCATATGGAACCAAAAAAGAGCCCATATAGCCAAGACAATCCTAAGAAAAAAAGAACAAAGCTGGAGACATCATGCTACCTGACTTCAAATTATACTACAAGGCTATGGTAACCAAAACAGCATGGTGTTGGTACCAAAACAGATATATAGACCAATGGAACAGAACAGAGACCTCAGAAATAACATCAGACACTTACAACCATCTGATCTTCGACAAATAGGACAAAAACAAGCAATGGGGAAAGGAATCCCTATTTAATAAATGGTGCTTGGAAAACTGGCTACCCATATGCCGAAAACTGAAACTGGACCCCTTCCTTACACCTTACACAAAAATTAACTCAAAATGTATTAAAGACTTAAATGTAAAACCTAAAACCATAAAAACCCCAGAAGAAAACCTAGGCAATAGCATTCAGGACATAGGCATGGGTAAAGACTTCATGACGAAAACACCAAAAGCAATTGCAACAAAAGCCAGAATTGACACATGGGATCTAATTAAACTAAAGAGCTTCTTCACAGCAAAAAAAAAACTATCATTAGAGTGAACAGGCAACCTACAGAATGGGAGAAAATTTTTGCAATCTATACATCTGACAAAGGTCTAATATCCAGAATCTACAAGGAACTTAAACAAATTTACAAGACAAAAGCAGACAACCCCATCAAAAAGTGGGTGAAGGATATGAACAGACACTTCTCAAAAGAAGACATTTATGTGGCCAAAAAACATAGGAAAAAAAGCTCATCATCACTGGTCATTAGAGAAATACAAATCAAAATCACAATGAGATATCATCTCACGCCAGTTAGAATGGTGATTATTAAAAAGTCAGGAAACAACAGATGCTGGCGAGGCTGTGGAGAAATAGAACACTTTTACACTGTTGGTGGGAGTGCAAGTTAGTTCAACCATTGTGGAAGACAGTGGGTGATTCTCCGAGGATCTAGAACCAGAAATACTATTTGACCCAGCAATCCCATTACTGGATATATACCCAAAAGGTTAGAAATCATTCTACTATAAAGATTCATGCACAAGTATGTTTATTGCAGCACTATTTACAATAGCAAAGACTTGGAACCATCCCAAATGCCCATCAATGATAGACTGAATAAAGAAAATGTGGCACATATACACCATGTAATACTATGCAGCCATAAAAAAGAATAAGTTCATGTCCTTTCCAGGGACATGGATGAAGGTGGAAGCCATCATTCTCAGCAAACTAACACAGGAACAGAAAACCAAACACTGCATGTTCTCACTCATAAGTGGAAGTTGCACAAGGAGAACACATGGACACAGAGAGGGGAACATCACATACTGGGGCCTGTCAGGGGGTGGGGGGCAAGGGGAGGTAGAGCATTAGGAAAAATACCTAATGCATGTGGGGCTTAAAACCTAGATGATGGATTGATAGGTGCAGCAAACCACCATGACACATATATACCTGTGTAACAAACCTGCACGTTCTGCACATGTATACCAGAACTTAAAGTAAAATAAAATAAAATAAAGACACTTAAAAGAGAAGTGGTACTAATGAATTACTGAAAGACTAACTCCAGGAGATATTCATAAAGGGTCAAAGTAGGCTTCCTAGAGGAGTTGACACCTTAGCACAATCATGCACAAGACAATTACTTATTAAGTAACTACTGTATATACCAGCCACTGAGCTGAATTTTGAGAGAGAATTATTTTCTGGGTGGACAGGAGAAAGGATGAGCTTTCTGGAGAGGAGTCATTCTATATGACAAAGCATGTGACCAACATGTGACAAAGAAGAGAAGTGTTTAAGGGATTAGCTGCAGTTCAGTCCTACTAGCGAAATATATGTAGAAAGTGGCTGGCAAGGAAGCCAAAGTGAGGTCAGATATCCTGTGACAGATTTTATCTTACTCTTTGGTGATAGGGAAACACTGAGGGTTTCTCCCCCTACCTTACTGAGGCATAAAGTACAGTCAATTGTACATATGTAAAATGTGCAGGTTGATGCATTTTTACACATTTATAGACCCATGAAACTTTCACCACAATCAAGAAAACAAGTATTTTCTATCACGCCAAAAGTTTTCTTATGCCCTTTTGTAACCCACAGCCACAGGTAACCACTGATTTGTCTTCTGTCTCTACACATTAGTTTCCATTATTTAGAATTTTATATAAATGGATTTATATGGGAGGCACTCATTTGTGCTTGGCTTCTTTTATTTGGCATAATTTTCAAGTTAATCTATGTTGTTGCAAGTATTGACAAGTCATTTTTTTTTATTCCTGAGAGGCATTCCATTGTATTATATGAACATAAAGTATGATGCCTGTGGAAAAAAGGGGTCAATGTGAAATAATTGTGATAATGTGAAAGCAACGAGGAGACTGGGTGAAGAAATCGGTATTTAAGGCCAGGAGCGGTGGCTCACGCCTGCAATCCCAGCACTTTGGGAGGCTGAGGTGGTGGATCATGAGGTCAGGAGTTCCAGACCAGCCTGGCCAACGTGGTGAAACTCCGTCTCTACTAAGTATACAAAAAATTAGCCGGGCGTGGTGGTGCACGCTTGTAATCCCAGCTACTCTGGAGCCTGAGGCAGGAGAATTTCTTGAACTGGGGAGGTGGAGGTTGCAGTGAGCCGAGATCGTGCCATTGTACTCCAGCATGAGTGACAGGGCCAGACTCCATCTAAAAAAAAAAAAAAAAAAAAAAAAATTTAATAAAGATTTTGGAGGCAGATGATGACTTTTTGATAGTTTGACATGATAGGAGAACATTTTGGGCATAGGAAACTATATAAGTGGAAGCTTGAGGGTATGGCTATATACATCATGTTTGCAGGTCAAAATTTTGTGTTGTGGATAAAGCAGGGTAATGTGGGTAAGTGAAGAACTGATGGGTTTGGTAAGATTTGAGGCTGGAAAGAAAGGTTTGGGCTAGATGACATGTGATTTCAGGTACTTGGATATACAGCACTTTGTCAGGTCCTATGTTAGATTAATCTGACATAGTAAGACATGGTCCCTGCCTCTGAGAAACTCACTATTCGGTGATTCAAATAATCCAATAAGTAATTATAAAGAGGCTGAAACATGCAGTAAGGTGGAAGGCACAAAGTAAGAAGTAACTTCTTCTGCCCATGGAAATCAGAAACTCTTCACTCAGGAGAGTCTTAAATGGCAAGTGGAGGTTTCTGGAGGCTGTAGGAGGGAGCGTTGTTTGAAGAAGGCTTTCCAGATAAAGCCAGCAATATGATCGGATGTGCTCAGGCTCCATCAGATCGCTCTTATTTTTTTTTCTCTTGCTTCTAACTAAAGGAAATACAACGTAAAAATCTGTGTTTGAGTTTGGAATAGAGAAAGAGATACTGCTTCAGTTTCCAGTGTCATCTGAGTCAATTTAATCTACCAACACCAGAGAGTCCTTATTATGGTGTCAGGTGCTAGCCCAGCTTTAATGATGAAGTGGTACTTTATTTCTGTTTGTGGTATTGGTCCCTGTGTAAATCTGCTTCAGAAATCTCAGTGAGGAAGTGGTGATTACAAGGCAAGGTTCAGATTTTCTTATTTTCCCATAGATACCTTACCCATCCCTAATATTTTGGAGTGAAGGACAGTTCTCAGAGCAGACAAGGCTCTCATTGGAAATGCTAAATTTCCAGAGGCTTCTACAAAGCTGTTTGTTGTTTTCTTGGCTCAGTGGGCTCTCCTTATTGCCTGTATCAGAGCTCTGCAGTTTCTTGCATTCTGATGGTGAGAAACCTTAGAGGAGACAATGCAGCTGTTTGGAATTTCAAGTGATTCAGCACCACTGCGGACATGACGTACTGGAAATAACAATCTCTCCATTTCCACCTGCCAGAAACTCAGGGACCAGCAGCACCGTCTCTCCATATCATGAATATGATGAATAGCCTTGTGCTCACCAGGCAATTATCTTGTTGGAGTAATTCAGGTTGAGAAGATGCTTTCTAAATAGAAAGCTCAAGTTTTAACTCAGAAAGTACTTAAGCATATTGGAATCTCTCTATATATAATCCATTTGTTTCTTGGACTCATTGGAGTCCAAAAAATAACCCTAGTCCTATAGGCAATGGTGACTACATGTGACTGTATCCTAGTCTTATAGTCAGTGGTGAGAGAGTGACTACCACATGTTGAGTTTCCTGGGAAGCAGATGCTGAGGTGAAGTGTGTTAGTCAGCTTGGGCTGCCATAGTTAAATACCATTGACTGGGTGGCTTCAACAACTAATTTATTTTCTCACAATTCTGGAGTCTTGAAGTCTTAGATCAGGATGCCGGCATGGCCAAGTTCTGATAACTCTTTTTCTGGCTTGCTCTTGTTGCCTTTCATCTGTCTTTGCACATGGAGAGAGAGAGAGAGAGAGAGAATCTTTTTCTTCCTCTTTTTATAAGCCCACTAGTCCTATCAGTTTAGGATTTCACCTTTATAATCTCATTTACTTTAATCTATCTCCAAATACAGCCATGTTTAGGGTTAGGCCTTCAACATATGAATCTAGGGAAGACATATTTCAGTCTATAGCACAGAGATTACCTTGCAAGAGCTTGATTTAGCAGTGCTTAGATTCGCCACTTCTGGAAGGGAAGAGAAGAAAACAGGATTGAAGAGAAGGAGAAGTTGGGCTATGAGGCAAACTCACTGAAGATCTCAGTTAACCCTGTAAGGAACTCTAAAACCCATTTAGAGTTGTCTCGACTTGTAGTCTTTTTATTACCAGGTCAACCAGTCCTTGGATGTAGGCTGCCCTAGTAAAAGTTTTTAAATTCTCTTTGATGATGTGTATGCATTTTAAGGATATGTGGCTAGATTTCTGGGCAGTTGACATTATTCTATAGGAATGTGAAAAGCCTGTTTCAGATTCTTGTTATAGATGATGGTTTTGATGACTCATGTTCGAAAGGGGTGGGGGCACAATGGGGAGGGAGAATCCAGACAAAAGGATTATGCTTCTGAAGTCTATCTAGAAAGCAGACACTCAAAATTTCCTAGTTGTGGGTGAAAATTAAGAAAATACCAGCATCACAAATATGTAGTTATCACTTTAAGTGATTCACTTTCTAAGTAACGTATTTACCTGTCTATGTTTTTTAAATCAAGGCTGACTGGCTCAGTTAGCTATGTTAACCATTTCACTTTCTGATCTCTCATCTAGAAATTATTTATGTATTTCCACCCTGTTAGTCACTAGAAACTTTTAAGCTTTAGCTTCTCCTAATCTCACAGAATTAAGGTTTTCTATTATGGTCTTCTTAGAATACAGTACTGTGTTCTTGGTAGCAGGTCCCACATATGTGATTACCAGACTGTTTCTCTATTAGGAGGTAAGTCCCATTAAGATAAGGAAACACGCTTGTCCTATAGACTCTTGTATTACCAGTATCCAGCACAATGCTTGGCACACAGTCAATGCTCAAATATTATCTGTTGAATAAATAAATGGATGAATGAATAAATGTTTGCAAGGAAAATGTATCAACCATACCTTTGGAGTCAGTCTGTATCTATGAGGTAGAATCCACAGCGTATGTGTCTCTATATTAACATGTACCATGTTTTAATAGCTCATTTTAAGAGCTAATTGTCAAAACTGCACATACTTTTTCCTCAGATGATTACATTGGCAGACAATATCTTGGGATTGATTTTCTTGACATACATTAACAATAATTTGAAATTGTAAAAAAAAAAAAAAAAAAACAATGATATGAATTTGTTCTTCATGGTCCCTGACAACACATTAGGGGGTTCTCACTGGGAGATGCACATATCTATTCATATCCCTTTACTAAAGGACAGTCGCTTATCATGGAAAGTTTCTGTCTTTGAGTGAAGCAAAATGGAGGATGCTTACCTTGCTGGTCAGAGGACCCAAGTTCACCTTGCGTTTTAAAGCATCACAGTAGATCACTCTAGTGTTCAACTTCCCTTTTCTGTTTCAAAATTTTAAAATCGGCTTATTAAGTTCATACAAAGAGGTTGTATTATTAATTATCCTCAAAAAGACTGTCAGGTTTGTCTTGGCCAGGTGGTAGAGATTGATACTAAGTCCTGTAAATCTTTTATGTTTCTGTGTTAATGTTGGTCCTTAGCTGGCAAATCGTATCTAGATTTATTGGAATAACTGCCTCAACCTTTAAAGAAGCTCTTGCAAATTTGTGCTGTGGCTACTTGTATTTCTATATTGATCCTCATGGGAGATACCACCAGTTATTAACAATACTTATTTCTATTAGACCTAAAACTTCTTCAGAATCCTTCTCAATGTAGTATGTTTGGCAGCCACTATCACCATGTTGATATATGAGAGGAAATCTCTTTTCCATCCTTACTCTAAGAGAAGACATGATTTAATTGGGCAAAACTCTAATTTAGGAACGCATCAAAAATTGAGTGATGGATCAAGGGATAGTGTAAATACTCAAGTGGATGAATCAAACATATTTATACATGTTCCCATTACCAGGAATTCTGTGCATGTATTAGTCTGTTCTCACGTGCTAATAAAGACATATCCAAGACTGAGTAATTGATAAAGAAAAGAGGTTTAATTGACTCACAGTTCAGCATGCTGGGGAGGCCTGAGGAAACTTACAATCGTGGTGGAAGGGGAAGCAAACACGTCCTTCTTCACAGGGTGGCAGGAAGGAGAAGTGCAGTGAGAAGGGGGTGAAAAGGCCCTCATGCATCATGAGATCTTGTGAGAACTCACTCACTGTCATGAGAACAGCATGGAGGTAACCACTCCCACGATTCAATTAGCTCTCACCAGGTTCCTCCAAAGACACATGAGGATTATGGGAGCTACAGTTCAAGATGAGATTTTGGTGTGACACAGCCAAACCATATCAGTGCACATTCTTTCATTTGATATTCACAACATCCCTATGGAATAGGCAAATCAGGTATTTTCTTCCCATCTTACAGACTTAAAAAAGCAAGACAGAGAAGTTAAGGGGCTTGCAGACTTACTTGGGATCATAAAGCTAACAAATAGAAAACAATTGGTCTTCTGGTTCCAAATTATTTATATTTTCTATAGAAACACAGTGGTTTTTAGTAATTTCTTTCTAATGACCTAATTAATTTTTATCTAAAGACTCTGAGTAAAACTTTCTGAAGTTAAAAAATATAATGTGTCAAGCTTTCTATTATCTGATAAGAAACCAATTAAAGGCATCAGGGATAAAACAAGATCCTCATATGAACTTTATTCAAGACAACTGAAAAGGTCTTCTGATTCAGAGAAAAACTGGTTGCTTTCCAGAGCTATTGTCAAAATATTGGCTGATTATTATCTTTTGGGTAAACAAACTGCTCAAAAGTCATCCTGGGGTGCTCATGGTAAGCCCTATCACTGAGCAAGAAAGCAAGAAATATTACTATGCTTGCTTAGCTAGGCACAGTCACTCCGGGAAGCAAGACAATACTGAAACTCACAATCCTGGCTGCACTTCTGTTTTCCCAAATCTCTTCCCTCTCAGCACTCTCAAGCTCTTCTAGACAGGTTCAATACCAATGGATCTATCATTTTTGATTTGTTTTGGATGGCCTGATTTATTTTATCATATAAAAAATAATTGTATGTGATGCCAGGGGCTGCAAAGTATGGGTCAAGTTATGAGGGTTTCTAAAATAAAGGCATATGTCTGTATCTGTATCTGTATGTGATTGGTTGGAAATAAATGGCCTTAAGACAAGGCATGAAGTTTGCTTAATTTAGAGAGCTTTCCAAATTTATATGTAGTCAATTCAAGTAGTTGGTTTGAAAAAGGTAAAAATAAAATCCTTCAAGAATAACAGACTGGGCACTGTGACTCATGCCTGTAATCCCAGCATTTCGGGAGGACAAGGTGGGCAGATTACTTGAGGCTAGGAGTTCGAGACCAGCCTGGCCAACATGGGGAAACCCCATCTCTACTAAAAATACAAAAATTAGCCAGGCGTGGTGGTGCACGCCTGTAATTCCAGTGACACAGGGTGCTGAGGCACGAGAGTTACTTGAACCTGGGAGGTGAAGTTTGCAGTGAAACAAGATCTCACCACTGCACTCCAAACTGGGCAACAGAGCAAGACTATTTTCCCCAAAAAAAGAATAACAAAAATGATATTTCTTTAACAATAGAGAACTATATGTATCCAATATTAAAACCAAATATTTATTAAAGACAAAGTGATTATATTAAATACAATGAGCAATTGAAGAAATCAAGACCAATGGATGTGTGAAACAAATGGTCCTATTTAAAAGCATAAGTAATGTAAAATATAAACGGAGATCTTAATTTTAGTTGTACCTTAATTAATCAAGTTTTCATTCGGCTTTAGTTTTGTCATCGGGACTTGCTCTGAGTAGCCCCTCCTTCTGCTTCATAAAATTGATAACTTTAATTTTCAGGCTCAGTCCCGAGCCAATTCTGATGAAAAGCTTTACTGTTTAATATCAGAATTCTGGTCACACTGATGGTAGGGTCTGGCTGTGAAGCCTGGTGTTGACTTTGCCTATGTTAAGCACCGATCAAGATTCAAAAGAGATTATTGTTTCTAGTGTCTATTACCTTTAACATAATAAAACCATAAATGAAGAAGTGCCTAGGAGAATGCTTCATTTTCTGTGGCTGCTGTTACTGAAAGCAAATCAAAGGTCTATCATAAAATAGCCAACATGAATACTTTATATGCAAGAAAAATATACTGTTGTTTATTTGACATTATATTTCTTTCCTTTTTTATTTGTATGTGTTACACAGATATTTCTGGTTTCCTGGAATTTTGGCCACAGATCATACCATCAAGTATGTGGTACTATTTCAAAATGAGGAGCAAATGAAAACTGCCTAAATATGGCTGAAGAATTTGTGTGATAAAATGACATAAATTCTGAATTTTGACTCAATGATTACATGCCAGGCATTACTGGACAGTAGAACACGTATGCACTTTGAAATCAGAAATACCTATTGAGATTAAAAAGAATGGTTTGACCTGTAAAATCTGACTTGCCAGAATCAGATATTTTATTCACTACTGAACTTTGCTAGTAATTAAAAAGATATGGGTGATAGCAATTCATTGGCAATGTGTTTCATTGCCTTTGGAAAGATTTGAAACAATAGTACAGTTCCATTAGGAACTGTTCGGTTTTTATTAAACGTTATGTTCTAGGCAATACAGCCATAATACTGCTTGTTATAGAAGGAGCCATTTTGGTTATTGAACAGGTGCTTTTTATACTTCACTTATTATCTAGTTTATGTGATGTCTTCCAGTGATCTATGACCCATATATCTATGAATTCTTGGGGTATGTACAATTGCAACCTAGACATACCAGATGTACTCTGCTTAAAGTTTTTCATATGTAAGGACTTTCTGTATTATCTTTCTGCTAGTAATTTAAAAAGGACTTTGACCAGAACATCTTGTTCTTTCCTAGATGTCCCTGGTAAAGGAAGAAAATATTTCGTGAATATCATAAGGTTGCCACTAACATGTTCTTTCCCACATGAACTCAAATCCTTTCTTCATTGTTTGCTCACTAATTGTGATTATTCTGGGAGACCTTCATCAGTTTCCTCTATATTAAGTCTTAAGGCCTCTGGTTTCCACCATACAGATTATTATTTTTATTTTTATCACTACAAATTATTTCTAACTCTGGATAAGTTATTTTTTAAAGCCAGAATAGGCTTTACCCTAGAATGCAGAAAGCTGGAAAAAGCATTGCTTCCATGCTAAAAACAAGGAAAAGCAAGAGAAAAAATTAAAAGTCACACCTTTTCTTGAACCCATCAGGTAGCTGAATTGTAAGAAAACCAAGTAGCCTGAAATCCAAGGACAGATGGGACACTGGGCCTAGATCATCAGTGGAAGACAATAGGAGACTTATATAGCAGCTACACAAGTAGGTAGGAGGAAATCAGCCAGAAATTGTTTTAGCAATCTCCATAATGTTATTTATAGTTGACTTAAATTGTTTTACTTAGAGTGGGAAATTTAAAATTGTTAATCCATAGAAACTTATTTAAGCCTTTATTTTGGGTTCAGGGGTATATACGCAGGTGTGCTATACAGGTAAACTCGTGTCACTGGGGGTTGTTGTACACATTATTTCATCAGCCAGGTACTACCCAATAGTCATTTTTTTTCTGCTCCTCTCCTTCATCCCACCCTCCACCCTGAAGTAGACCCCAGGGCTTATTGTTCCCTTCTTTGTGTCCCTGAGTTCTCATCATTTAGCTCCCACTTATAAGTGAGAACATGTAGTAATTGGATTTATGTTCCTGCATTAGTTTGCTAAGGATAATGGCCTCAATGTTTCCACAAATGACATTCTCTCATTCTTTTTTATGCCTGCATAGTATTCCATTGTGTATATATACCATATTTTCTTTATCTAATCTGTCAGTGATGGGTGTTCAGGTTGATTCCATGTCTTTGCTATTGTGAATGAACATATGCATGCATGTGTCTTTATGGTAGAGTGATATATATTCCTCTGGGTACATACCTAGTAATGAGATTGCTGGGTCAAATGGAAGTTCTGTTTTTAGCTCTTTGAGGAATCGCCACACTGCTTTCCACAATGATTGAACTTATTTACACTCCCACCAACAGTGTATACATGTTCCCTTTTCTACATAACCTCTCCAGCATCTATTATTTTTTAACTTTTTAATAATAGCCATTCTGACTGGTATGAAATGGTATTTCATTGTTTTGATTTGCATTTCTCTAATGATCAGTGATGTTTTCATATGCTTGTGGGCCACTTGTATGCTTTCTTTTGAAAAGTGTCTGTCATGTACTTTGCCCACTTTTAAATAGGGTTGTTTGTTTTTTTCTGGTAAATTTGTTTAAGTTACTTATAGATGCTGGATATTAAATCTTTGTCAAATGCAGAGTTTTCAAAAATCTTCTCCCATTCTCTAGGTTGTCTATTTACTCTGTTGATAGTTTCTTTTGCTGTGCAGAAGCTCTTAAACTTAATTAGATCCCATTTGTCAATTTTTGTTTTTGTTGGGATTGCTTTTGGTATCTTTGTCATGAAATCTTTGCTCATTCTTATGTCCAGAATGGTATTGCCTAGGTTGTCTTCCAGGGTTTTTATAGTTTTGATTTTTACATTTAACTCTTTACTCCATCTTGGGTTGATTTTTGTATATGGTGTAAGAAAAGGGTTCAGTTTCAATCTTCCCCATATAGCTAGCCAGTTATCCCAGCACCATTTATTGAATAGTGAGTCCTTTCTGCATTGCTCATTTTTGTCAGTTTTTTTGAAGATCAGATGGTTGTAGGTGTGCAGTCTGATTTCTGGCTCTGCATTCTGTTCCTTTCTTCTATGTATCTGTTTTTGTACCAGTACCATGCTGTTTTGGTTATTGTAGCTCTGTGGTATAGTTTCAAGTTGAGTAATGGAATGCCTCAGCTTTGTTCTTTTGGCTTGGATCAGCTAAAATTTGAATGGATTGGTAAGTAAAATGTGGGCTAGCACTATAGTATAGACCACTGGGAAGCCTAGAGGCAAAAGAAGTTTGTATTCACTGTAGATTTGGAGCAGGTGAGTAGTCCAGAGAGAGCTATCTTCAGGGTGCAGATGTTTAGAAGGGGATCTGCTGCCACAGCAGGAAAGGCATGAAGCCCCATTCCCTGCTTAGATTCCTCTCTCAATGGGAAAAAGCCTTAAATAAAGAAAGGGCAACAAACCCTGTCAACAGGAGTGAAGATTCATTGCTCCTGGAGGAAGTGTGGAAAGCACCCTCTACTCATGGGGAAGCAGTAGGCAACAGTCCTCTATCTAAAATACTATAAAACTATTAGAGATCTCCTACCACTGGAGGAGGAGCAAAAAACCTGCCCATGACCCATACAGAAATAGGCAGAGTTCAGCTGCCATGTGAAAGAGGGACAAGAACACTGGAAATCCCACCACAAAGTCCAGGCACACAAAGCCTACTTCCATTTAGTTGAACTAGACAGCATAGAACCTCCCTCTCATCAGCTCAGTAAGCACCAAGTACCAAGAAATAGCAGTCTGATACCAAGAAAGGACAAAAGTGTGACAAGAGACCCCCTCTAGGGTATAGGCAAATCAGGAAGGCAGAAAGTTCAGCGTGGAGCACACACATTACGGCAGAGCCTCAGAGGAATTTGAATTTTATAGTACCCTGAGGGTAGCCATAGCAAAAACAAAACCCAAATCCAGCTTAACTCTTGACTAAATCAACTCAATTTTCCAATAATAATGGCCTGGCTGAAGAAGAGGCGTATTTACTTTCAAGCACGAATAGTATTGCCTCCATCTCTACTGTTCTACACAATGTGTCTGGCATTCTTCTGAACTCATCATATTTACTAACATCCAAACATCCTCTCTATATCTTTCCTACTCTTCAAATTGTCCAGCAATTGAGCAAATAAATAATAGATTTTACTTAGGACCAAAACACAGAGTGTTCAGCCAACCAACAAATTTGCCTTCTCACTGTGTCCTCACATGGTCCTCACATGCCATGTCCTCACATGGCAGCTCTCTGGGGTCTCTTTGATAAAGGCACTCATCCCACTCTGGACACTCTGCTCTCATGACCTAGTCGTCTCCCCAAGGCTTCACCTCTTAATATCATCACTTTGGTGATCAGGTTTTCAACATAGGAATTTGGGGGGAACACAGTCATTCAGACCACATTATACGCCATCAAAAGAAATAAGTAATTCAAGATGCAAAGCAGTTTTAGAAGAAACATAAAAATTCAGTTGTGGCTCTCAACACTGTGCATTAGAAGCACCTGAGATGCTCTTAGAGCCAGTTTTAAACTGCCTGATTTTCCCACTAAATGAAAATATAATGAGAACATGAGTCACATCATCTCTGAGTGCACAGTTATACCCAACAGCTTAGTGTTTGGCATAATAGGAGGCAAAAACTCTAAAACTTATATTACTTCTCTTAGGTTGAAGTAGTCAGGGTTTGGTAAGGAAACTGCACTAAACATGTCAAGTGATAAGGGATCTAATGCAGGGAATTAGAGTCCGGAGAAAGCTTCCTTTATTGGTACAGGCATATGGGAGATCTGCCACCACTGCAAGAAAGGCATGAAGAAAGGCATGAAATCCCTTTTAATACAGGGAATTAGAGGCTTACATAACCTTTGGAAACTTTGGAGGTGTGAAGGCATGAGAAACACTGCTATCTTTTCAGGAGATCCATAAGAGAATGGATTGCAGAAAAGGGCTGTCAATAATCTCAATTTCCTGAAAAGTCTAGGTGCGGCATTCTCAGGAGAACAGCTGGAACCTGCTAGCAAAATCTCACATCTGCCATTTCTCAATTCCATGTCTGCCCATTGCTACTACAGAAAAATTATGGCTTTTCTCTTTTTTCTCCACCTCCCAAATATTAAATATGTTCCCCAACATTATTTTTTAAATGCCATTTTAACTGTCATTTTTTAGCCACTGTAGTAAAAGGGAGAACTTTGAAAGGTGGGTGTAGCATCAACATCAAATGATATCTGGCAGATATAATGCATATTTTATTCTTAGGGCCTTTCAAAAAAGGTAGAAGGCAACTCTTTCACAAGTGTTTTTGCCTTCTCTTCCCTCCAACATGCAAAATTTAGGGACCACTTTTCTTTTCTCTTCTCTTGCCTCACAAATGCACATTTTCTTGTACTTTTGTTCAATATAAATATTTGATATTATCTGTTGATAGATTGATTCCTTCCATTTAATTCAACTGTGTATAATAACATCTAGTGTAATTCCATTTAGTGTTGTTATTATTGTCACAGATTTTACTCTGTTTTTTTTTTTTTTTTTTTTTTGAGACGGAGTCTCACTCTGTTGCCCAGGCTGGATTACGTGGCGTGTCTCGGCTCACCGCAACCTCCGACTCCCTGGTGCAAGATTCTCCTGCCTCAGCCTCCCGAGTAGCTAGGATTACAGGCACATGCCACAATGCCCAGCTAATTTTTGTATTTTTAGTAGAGACTGGTTTGCACCATGTTGGCCAAGATGGTCTCGATATCCTGACCTCATGATCCACCCGCCTCAGCCTCCCAAAGTGCTGGGATTACAGATGTGAGCCACCATGCCCAGCCACAGATTATACTCTTAAAGAGAAAAGGTATGATTGCTTTCTTGGCTCTGATTATGTTATTCACAGAGTATACTCATCAAAAGTTGATGCAGGGCCGAGCATGCCTGTGTCCTCACATGGTGGAAGGGGAAAGGCAGCAATCCCTGTAATCCCAGCTCTTTGCGGGGCCGAGGTGGTGGGATCACAAGGTCAGGAGTTCAAGACCAGCCTGGCCAACATGGTGAAACCCCATCTCCACTAAAACTATACAAATTAGCGGGGCATGGTGGTGGGCGCTTGTAGTCCCAGCTACTCGGGAGGCTGAGGCAGGAGAATCGCTTCAACCTGGAGGCAGCGGTTGCAGTGAGCCGAGATTGCGCTATTGCACTCCAGCCTGGGCAACAACAGTGAAACTCTGTCTCAAAAAACAAAAAAAGTTGAGCCAGATGTCAGGACCACAGAATAATAAAAGCACTATTTGAAGAAACCCAGTCATCATCTGGTCCAATCTCTCATTCAATGTACAAAAATCATAACATCTGAAAAACTCTTCCAACTACCAAGTTCTCACTTTATGGTGAGGAGTCCTTTCTGTTTTTTTTTTTTTTTTCCCTCACAGATCAGATATTTACTCATTTCATATGGAGGATTTGTTTTCTAGTAATGCATAGACAATTAAATATTTTTTATCAAATGAATAGCATGAAGACATGATCCTACTTTTACTTGGGTAAATATTTTCCCTCGTAAATGTAAGGCTTTATGTCTCTAAAATTTCACAGTGCCTGTTGCAGTTGCATAATAACATTTTCTGTTTCAATTGCAACATCCAATACACGAGTCAAATTTCTCAGCTGTACGTATCTCAAATAAGAAGTAGCATTCCATATATTAACTCAAAACACTCTTAAAATAAGGAGAGAAAAATAAAATTGTAACACAACTACGGGGCAAATCTCTCCTATTCTCACTTCAGTTAGACCCTAATGTATCATTCAATGGTTGAAGTTTAATTAGCTACAAATCTACCTGACAATAGCAATATAGTGTAACCATCTCAATTTTGGCCAAAAGACACATCATTATCAAATATCTTGCTGAAGTTCATTCTTTAAAAATATTTTACTGAAATACAATTGACATAAAGTGAAACACACAGATCTTGCATTACCATTTTGTGAGTTTTGACAAATGCTATCATCAAGGTAATCCACATCCCCTAAAAAGATACAGATACTATCATCACCCCAAAAAGTTCCCTTGTGTATCATCCAAGTCCACTCACACTTTCCTTTCTCCAAAAGCAAGCAATATTCTGATTTATGTCACCATAAGTTAGTTTTTCCTGTTCTAGAACTTCACATAAAAGATATCAAAGAAATAATGTGCATACTTTTGTGTATGATTGTTTTCTTTTAGCACAACATCTCTCAGGACAACATATGGTGCATATTTTAAATAGTTCCTATGTTTTAAGTTGGTGACTAGTAGATTATAAATATATTATCATTTTATGTATTCATTCTCAAGTAGATAGGCATTTGGGCTGGTTCCAGGTTTGGCTGTCATGAATAAAACTGCTATAAGCATTCTTATACAAGTGTTTTTGTTGACACATATATTCCTTTCTCTCAAATAAATACTTAGGAATAGAACTACTGGGATATAGGGTAGTTGTATGTAATTTTCCCAAAATGATTATATTATTTTCTGTTTATAACAGAAATGTGTGAGACACTTGGATGCTCCAGATTCTCACAATGTTTTCAGACTCCTATATTTTAATTATTCTAATGTGCGAATAATGATGAATTCCTTTTCATATACTTATTGGCCGTTCACATATCTTTTTTTGTGATAGAAGTTTACAGATTTAAACCATTTTTTTTAAAATTGGGTTACTTTATTTTTTAGTGACTTGTAGGGATTCTTTATATACTCTGGATGCAAGTATGTGTATTTATATACATGTCTATGTGTGTGTGTGTGTGTGTGTGTGTGTGTGTATGCCCAAATATGTACTTACTGTTGTATGACACTCTATGATTTGCCTACACATTTTCTTGATACTGCCTTTTGATGAGCAGATATTTTAATTTTTATGTAAATGTAAGTTATTGGTTTTTATGGCTATTGCTTTCTGTGCCTTATTTAAAAGTTATTTACTTACCCCAAGGTCATGAAAATATTCTTATATTTTCACCTAAAAGATTTATAGTTTTGGGGTCTATACTTAGATCTATAAAGGTTTCATTTATATCTTCTCAGTAGTGTTTTTACAATTTGCTGAAAGACTTTCCTTTCCACATTAAATTGCTTTGACTACTTTTTTTAGTGAATTGACCACACAAAAATGTGTATATCTCTAGACTATTCTGTTTTATTGATCTATTTTTTATCTTTTTGCTAATATCAAACTGTCTAGATTACTATGACTTTGCAAAATATCTTGAAATTAAATAGAACAATTCTTAGTTCTCTTTTTTCTTTTCTCAAAAATTGTGTTGGTATTCTAAGCCCTTTGAATTTCCAATTAGACTTTAGATTTAGCTTGCTGATTTATATTTTTAGAAGTCTGCTGGGAATTTTATTGAGATTGTATTGAATCGATGGATCAATATTTAAAAATTACATTTTAACATTATTGAATCTTTTGATCTACAAGCATGTATATTTATATAGGTTTTTTAAAATTTGCCTCACAATGTTTAGCAGTTGTCAATATAGAAGTTTTGCATTCTTTTAGTAAATTTATTTCAAAGCATACTTTTGTTTTTGTTATTATAAACAATATTTTCTAAAATTTTATTTTCCATTTGTATGCTGCTAATAAAGCTTTTATAAATTAGAAATTTATAAATTTCTAATTTTATTAATATTGAATCTTATCACATTGCTAAATTCACTTATTAGATTTAGTATTTTTTGTAGATGCATTGAGATTTTTTTTATTATTATTATACTTTAAGCTCTAGGGTACATGTGCACAACGTGTATGTATACATGTGCCATGTTGGTGTGCTGCACCCATTAACTCTTCATTTACATTAGGTATATCTCCCAATGCTATCCTTCCCCCCAACCCCAATCCCATGACAGGCCCCAGTGTGTGATGTTCCCCTTCCTGTGTCCAAGTGTTCTCATAGTTCAATTCCCACCTGTGTGTGAGAACATGGTATGTTTGGTTTTTTGTCCTTGCAATAGTTTGCTGAGAATGATGGTTTCCAGTTTCATCCATGTCCCTATGAAGGACATGAACTCATCCTTTTTTATGGCTGCATTGTATTCCATGGTGTTATGGACACCATCATGCTCTTCTATTCAATAGTTGTATTTCTTTCTTTACAATCTATAGGACTTTTGACTCTTTTATTTTTTTGCTTTGTTGCGGCAGCAATAATCATCAGTTCAATCTTGAATAGAAGTGGTGAAAGAGGATTTATTATGTTTTTCTGCCTCCATTGCATAATTATATGGGTTTTCCCTTTTATTCTTATTTAATATGCTGAATTACATTGATTTTTCAATGGTAAACCAACCTGGATTTCCTTGGACACAATATATTATCCTTTTTTTATATGTTGTTGTATTTAATGTGCTAATATTTTATTAAATATTTGTGCATGCATGTTCAAAAGGAATATTAATCACTAATTTACTTTCCTTGTAAGAGTATTTTCTGGTTTTGAAATGAGGGTCATTCAGCCTCATGAAAAGCAATGGAACGTATAATTTCCTCCTCTATTTTCTGAAAACATTTAGTAATATTGGTATTATTTCTCCCTAAAATGTGTAATACAATTCACCCGTGAAGTCATCTGGATTTCAAATTTTCTTTGTGAGAACATTTCTGATAAGAAGTATAGTTGATCACATATTAAGCCATTCATATTCAGTTTTTCTTTCAATTAGGTTTGGCAAATTTCATTCTTTCGAATAATTTTTATATTTTAACTAACTTGTTGACTATATTGGTATATATTTATCTTAATATTTTCTCTATATTTTGTCTTTTTTTCTTTTTAAATGAGGTCTTCCCTTCTTGCCCAGGCTGGTCTCAAATCCTGGGCTTGAGCAATCCTCCTGCCTCAGCCTCCCAAGCAGATGGGACTACAGACAGGCGCCACCTTGCCCAGCTTTAATATTTTCTTATTATATGTTTAATAGCAGCCCTAGGCACTAGAGCTGGTTTCTGTCTTTCAATCCTGGTATTGGTAATTTGTGGGTTTTTAAAAGTCAGTGTAGCAAGTTTTTAAATTAATTTTATTGATTTTTTTCAAGGAACCAATAAACCAAACATTTTCGTCATGATGATTTTTTTTTTATTGATTGATTTTCACTTTTGTCTTTATTATGTTCTTCCTTCTACTTACTTTGGATTTAATTTTCTCTTCTTTTTCTAAAAGTTTTTAAAGGTGGATATTAAATTACTGATTTGACACCTTTATTATTTTATGTCATAGTCATTTGATGGTGTAAATTTCTCTCTAAATATTCAGCTTTAGCTTATTCCCAGAAATCTTGATAGGATTTGTTTTTATTTTTATTTAATCCAAAATGTTTTCTAATTTCCTTTCAGGTTTATTCTTTGACCCACAATAAATTTTAGCATGTCATTTTTTTTCATTGATTTCTAATTTAATTTGTTATGGTTAGAAAAATACTTTGTACCGTTTAATTTAAAAATTATTGAAGCTTATTTTAAGATGCATTATATTAGACAATATCCTTGAAGGATGTGTCATGTATAATTGAAAAAATGTGTACTCTACACTTGTGAAATGCTCTGAAAATGTTAGTTATCGTGAGTTGGTCAGTGGTGTTTCTCAGTTTTTCTACATTTTTACTGAATTATGACAACTTTTCTCTAACAATTGAGAAAACAGCAAAAAATTTCCAACTGTAATTTTGAATTTGACATTTTATTTCTTTAGTTCTGTCAGTATTTGCTGCCCGTATTTTGTTCTATTATCAGATGTGTACACATTTAGAATCCTTTTTTTCAGAAACAGTTTCACTCTGTCACCCCAAATGGAATGCAAAGGCATTATCAAAGTTCCTTGCAGCCTTGAACTCATGGATTCAAGAAATACTCCTGCCTCAGCCTCCTGAGTAGCTGGGACTACACGAATGCTATGTTGCTCAGGCTGGATTTTTGTCTTCTTAATGAATTAACCCTGTTATCGTTATTAAATATCTCCCTTAAATTCTGGTGATATCATGGACCCTATTTTTTTGCTGATAATAACAGAATCACTTTGCCTTTTTTATTCTGACTTTTAGCATGCTATATACTTTTATTATTCTTTTACTTTCATACTTACATTTAAAGTACTTATGGTTAAACTGTATCTTTAAATATAAGCTCATACTTTAAGTGTGCTATGAAGATTACATTTTGTATCAACTTTCCTGCACCATAAGATGTTCAGACTGTACATTATTTCTGGGTGTCTGTGAGGATGTTTCTAGACGAGAGTAATTTAAATCAGGGATTCAATAAAGTAGATTGCCTTCTATAATGTGGATGGGCATCATCCAATCCATTATTGAAGGCCTCGATAAAACAAAAAGGCCAAAGGAAGGAAGAAAGAAGGAAGAATTTGCCCCTTTTTGCTTCCTGTCTGCTTGCTTTAACTGAGATATCGGTCTTCTGCACTTGGGCTAGGATTGACACCTCAGCTCCCCTGATTCCCAGGCTGTCAGACTTGAAGTGGAATTACTCCGTTGGCTTTCCCGAGTCTCTAATTTGCAGATGGCACATCATTGAACTTCTCAGCCCCCATAAATGGGCAAGTGAATTCCTCATAGCAAATCTCTTATCTATATCTCTATCTATCTATCTATATATACATATATTTTTATAGGTTCTGGTTCTCTGGAGAACCTTGACCTAAAACATGAGCTTAAATTTAAAGTGTGTAGTGTGTCTCTTTAAAATAGCATCTAGTTAAGTATTGCTTTTCAAAATACAGCCTGACAATCTCTGCATTTTAATTGGAGTGTTTAGTTTATTTACATTTAGTATAAAAATTTATCTGATTAGATTTATAAGTACCATTTTCTCTTTGTTTTCTTAGGATCTGATATGGCTTTTGTTTCTTTTTTTCTTTTTTTTATACCTGTATTGTTCGTTGAATTTTTTCAGTATTCAATTTTATTTCATCTACTGGCTTATCAAATATATCTCTATATTTTTATTTATTATATTTTATTGGTTGTTTTAGTGATATTATATGGATCCTCAATTTATCACAGTCCACTATAAATTAATATTATATTTCCTTATATATTATGCAAGATGTTGCAACAGTATACTCTTTTTTTTTTTTTTTGAGAGTGAGTCTCATTCTGTCGCCCAGGCTGGAGCGTAGTGGCATGTTCTTGGCTGACTGCAACCTCCGCCTCCCAGGTTCAAGCGATGCTTGTACCTCAGCCTCCCCAGTAGCTGCAACTACAGGAGTGAGCAGCCACGCCCAGTTAATTTTTGTATATTTAGTAGAGACAGGGTTTCACCATGTTAGCCAGGCTGGTCACGAACTCCTGACCTCAAGTGATCCACCCACCTCAGCCTCCCAAAGTTCTGGGATTACCAGTGTGAGCCACTGCACTCGGCCACAACAGTATACTTTTGTTTACATTCCTCCCATCTTTGTGTTATTGTTGTCATATAGTTTATTCGACGTGTTATAATCCCCACATTAAATTAGTATTATTTTTCTTTATACAGATAATTAGCATTTAAGTAAATCAAAATATAAAGTAAAAAATGTTTCATATCCATCCATATATTTGCTATTTAAAATTTTTAAAAATAATTTGTGTATATCCAATTTTTCTTCTAATGTCATTTTTCCTCTGACTAAAGAACTTTTAGCATGTCTTGTAGTACAGGTCTGCTGCAACAACAACAACAACAAAAATTCATCAGCTTCCTTTTCTCTGAGAAACTACTTATTGGCCTTCATTTTTTAAAAACACATGCAGAGGGTATTTTATTCTTGCTTGGCAGTTATTTTTTTTCCTCTCTTAGCCATTTAAAGGTGTCATTCCATTTTTCTCTTCCTTAAATTGTTTCTGGCTTGAATTCAACAGTCAATGTTATCTTTGTTTTTCTTGATGTAATATATATTTTCTGCTAAATGATTAAAAATTAAATCTTCATCATCTTTTTTTAGCAATGCTACTATGATTTACCTAGGTATGGTGTGCTTTCTATTTATTGTACTTAGAATTCAGTAACCTGCTTGTATCTGTAGCTTGATATCCCTCATTAAAATGTGCTACTGGACATTATTTTTTCGAAATTTTTATGCCACAATCTGTCTCTTCTGGAAGTACAGTTCCCGCTTGTTAAACTGCTTGAGCTTATTTTGTTAATCTTTTCTCAGCATTTTTTCTCTCTGTGCTTAATTTTAGATAATTTATATTTTATTATCTTTAAGTTTACTGACTTTTTTAGCATTACACAATCTGCTATAAAGCTAATCTATTTAATTTATTTTAAATATTGAAATCTTCAATTCTAGAATTTTCATTTTTCATGACGTCAATTTCTTTTCTGAAATTTCCTACCTCTGGTTTTGTTCATTTTTTTCTTTTAATTCCTTAAACTGTTTGTAATAGCTCTTTTAAAGTCATTGCCTGCTAATTCTGACATTTCTATTATCTCTGAGTCTGTTTCCAATTGCTAATTTTTTTCTAGTTATAGGTAGTATATTCCCGTTCCTTTGCATTTGTAGTATTTTGTTTTGTTTTGCTTTCTTGCTCCTGTTGATAGTACGTTATAAGTAACCTTGGCTTGTGTTATATTTTTTTAAAGAGTGCTGTACTTTGATCTGGCATCCAGTTAATTTTCTGAACCAACTAGGTGCTTTTCAAGCATGTTTTAAAGTTCTGTAAGGTGGGTCATGAGTATCTTTTACACTCAGGCCAGAGTGGCCCTACTGCTATTCTGCAGTATCATCTGAATATTCAGGGTGTTTGCTGAGGTCTCTATTCTGTCTGCCTGGAACTTCTACTTTTGGTGTGATCTCAAGAATTTCCATTCAGCTGACATTTCCTTAGAAATCATTCTATAATAGCCCTTAAGGAGACTTCCTCAGCTCATATGCGAATATTTGATCAAAGACATTAGAGCACCACTGTGAGTTTGTGGTGCGTCTATTCTGCACAGTACTTTTCTCTTCAGTATCATGTCCCATGCATTCTATCTGCCTCATCATCACCAAACGCTGGTATCTGTCTTACCAGCTTAGTGAGAATATCGTGCTTTGCCTGGCATGTCTTCCTGTGCTACAGTACAGACAGGGACCTGCAGACAAAAAGCCAGAGTGACTAAGGGTCTTACCTGATGTTTCTCTTATGTGGGGGTCGTGATCTGATGCTGCTTTTTGTTGAATGTCTGAACTGCCATTTCATATATTTTGTCCCGTTCCATAGCTGTTTATAGTGGGATGCCTAGACCAGTAGTCATTCAATCATGCCCAGAAGCAGAAACAAAATAAAATTTGACCACAGCTGTCCCAGTTTTTCAGACAAGTAACGAAAGTGTATTCCTAACCTCTAGAGTCACAATAGTATTTTAGAACCTAAAGCATAGACTCAAAGTGATCTGAGATTGGGTGAAGACAGAGAATCTGTCTTCTCTGTTAGTTTGGCCACTTCTGAATGATAAGCAGTTTAGGCCAGTTGTCCTAATAGCATAAGTTGTGAATAAAACTTCAATAGGGAGAAATCTGTAAGGAGAGTCATTTTAAGATTATGTGAATTACCACAGGTAGAATAAACCATATCTATGCATTCTGTCCTCTGCTGGTGAAGAATGATATCTGAGACATTGCTACATTATTTTGCAGATTTTGTAATTGCAATCGTCACAGTCATCTTTATTTTCCATCTAGCATAGTCAAAACTTATTAATTCTCATTTTACCACTGGCTCCCATGTTTCTGGTACCAGTACTAAAATGATTATAGGGTCAGTTTAGTGACAGCTTTCTTGGTACCTTTGAAAAGGCATTTTAAGTTTTATGGTAGCTATTAACAGTCTTGCTGTGGGATTTCTTACACCTCAGAAACCTGTTTCTTGGAAAGACACTCCTATTGATCACATTTGTTCCATATAGATAATTATGCTTGGTGGATTCCGGAAGAAATCTTGTTACTCTAAGGACCCAGTGATGACCAAAGACCTCTCTTCTGCAATCATCAAATCATTTGTTTTCTTATTTTTTAATGTTTTGGAAGTTTCTTTCGCTACATCTGCTTCTGGAATGAGATTTGCTTCCAGTGTTTTATTTTTTCTCCATTGTTCCCATATGTGCCTTTTATACACGCCTTTTAGGAAGGGCTGAATTGTGTTCATAATAGCTTTACCTGCTTCTTGGATTGGTCTTTTAGTTTCCCTAATACGTGTAATGTGAGACGGAACCAAAAGCTGTCTTTGGTTTTACCTTCTCTTCTCCTCATTCCCAAAGAGAGAAAAATTTGATTTTCTACATATTCCTCTTATTTATCTTTTCTATTGTCCTATAGTGAGATATATAAAGTCAGTGAATTCTGAGCAGACCGAAGCAACTGGTGAAGAAATATAACTTCTCAGTCTTATTTCTCTGAGCTGGATAATATCGCCCAGAGATTATTATCTCACTGGACAAGTATTTTGCCTAGGTCTGATGTCAATTTATTTTTGACTTTCTTGTCTCCTCTTAATCTGCCTTATCTTAGCTATGTCTACCCTAGAGTTATATTTTCAACATTTGGGGGCATAATTTTCTCAGGACACACTCAGCAGCTGCAAGCTAACCACAATATTGTTGACAACTTGAAGATCACCCAGCCGTTCTTAAAGTCTGTATTCTAACAGGACTTTCTGATATCTCCGTCCCAATCCTGTGCAATTTGTAACTTTCTAGTTTATCTCTTGGGAGTATAGGTAGTATCTGTAACTGTTCTTACTCCGCATTCTCGAATTGCAGCTTTGTGAGTATATTTCTTAGTAGTCCCCCAGAACCTGATTCCTTCGGGGGAGCTGATAGACTGAGAATTTGCATGTTTTCTTTTGCTGTTTACTTTGGATTCCAATTCCTTTTTCTGCTTATAACAGCATCTCTCTCTCTTCTAACACCCTCCATAAGAATAACTAGATATGGCTACGATTATCCTTTTTCCTATATCTCCCTTAGTCTTTAAGATCTCATTTTCCTTTCCTTCTATGAATAACGTGTCCTCTAAGATCTTTATCATTTCCAAACCCTAAAGAAATTTATTTCTTCTTCAAGCTAGCTAGCTTAGGTTCATTTACTCCCCTTCATTTACTCAGATACTTCTCTGTGCATCTGTTCTAATGAGAATACCGAAGAGTATTTTTAAATATCCAGTTCTTCCCTTATTTTTTAGGCAAATGTGATTGTTAGAAACACAATATGTTTAAATATCTTGGGTACCTTTGAATTTGCCAGAATTTCTTTGATTTCATGCTATACATTTACCAAGTAAAATATATTATCTTTAAAGTTAGGGAGCACATTCATTTTTTATTTGTTTATGAACAAAATCCTTCACATTATCAGGGATGCACCACTTCAGTTGACTGAAATCAAGTTCAGAACTTGTATAAAAGGAAAAATCCATTACAAGTTATAATCATGCAATGATGGGTGATTCTTGAATTTGGCAAAGATGTTGTAACTGTACCTAACAAGGCTTGGCACTAAAGATTTAAAGCTAGGACCTCGAAAGGGCTCTGAAGCAGAGGCATCTCAACTGCTAATCCAGTTTTAGGCCCATATCCCTGCCAAATATTTGATTTAAAAACAGGGTAAAAACAGCAATTAATTTTTTACAATGCTGGCTGGCAAGTAAGCCGTTCTAGGGGAAGAGAAAGAGATTGTTTTTCAATTGTTCAATTTATTTTTTAAAAAACTCAGACCTAGAAAGAAAATTGTAAGAATATTACAGGGAACACACACACACACACACACACACTCTCACGTTCTTCATCTAGGTTTGCCTATTGTTAATATTTAGCCACATTTGCTCTCTTCTTTCTCTTCCTGTTTCTACACACACACACACACACACACACAATCTATATGTAAATATATAATATATTCATTAATTTTGAGAAAACATTTGAGAATAAAGTGTAAAAATTGATACATTTTATTTCTAAAAACTGTAGAATAGATAATGTATCTCCTAACAAGGGGATTCTCTTACATAACTACAGTTAAATTATCAATTTCAGGAAATTTAGAATTCAATACTATTGTCTAATATACAATCCATACTCAACTTTTTCTAAATTAAAGCAATGTTTTCTTTTATAGAAATTTTTTTTTCTCAACACAAGATCCAATCCCAGATTAACCACCATGTTAGTTTTTGTTTCTCTTTATTCTCCTTTACTCTGGCAAAGATACTTAGGCTCATTTTCTCTTTCATAACATTAACATTAACATTTTTGAAGAAAAGGGCCCAATATTTTTTAGAATGTCCCTCAATTTTGGTTTGTCTGATATTTTTATGATTTAAGATATCTTGTATGTGCGTGACTTTATTCTAACCTTGCCTGCAATAACAAACTAAGGAGTACTATGTAGTTCAAGGTCAGCTCCATTTGGCCAGTACACTAAGCCCTTACAGCTGACATTTGTTACAATTTGCACCTGCACCCTTCCCTGTATAAAAACAACACTTACTCAAATAATGTACCAAACCTTACAGTGATCTGCTGAGGTTAAAGTCTTACATGCATACTGGAACCTGAGGCTTAAAGCTACTTAGGCCACATCGGTTAAAAACTATCTGCATGATTATAAAAGATATTCTGCCTAACTCAACATAAATTGCTGTAAACCACCATAGTTAAAGAAAATACCTATGGACTATGCTTACTAAAGTGCCACAAAAGCCTAAAGTCACCTGCACTAGGCAAGTGAGGAGTTCCAATCTCTCTGTGTTACCTCTGTCTCCAAATTTAATCCTTTGCTTATGTTTCAAAGATCTCAGTGCAATGTAGACACAATGCCTGTGACTGGCGGGGTCTTAATACATAATTGCTATGTCAGATGGGATTGCAATGGATTACACTGATGTTTGAGCCTAAAACAAGGTGTCCTTTTGCAAATATGGTAAGAGCATAATTTTCTCCCGGTGTTGGAGAAAAATTACCTCCATTTTCCCATGAGATTATCCACCCAAATAGACAGTCAAATTTGATATTTCAACAAGGCTTAACCACAAATTCAGTTAGCCAAAAAACTGGGCATTGAAACAGAAGCACTCCTTAAGTGATGGGCTGAACCTCAAGGGCACTCATCAGACCCTGGAGTTTGACATCCGTGAAAGTGAATACCAGGCACAGAGAGCACAGATGTGTTGTTGCTCTTGACAGAAAAGACCCTGCAGTGTTGGCAAACAGAAATGAAAATGATGAACAAATCAGTCCAGAAAACAGGTGCTGACATGTGGCTTCACATCAGATGGAACACTTTCTTCACTTGTGTGACAAGGAAATCGAGGACAGAACACCCAGCAACATTACACAAAAACAAAATCTTGAAAAAAGAAACAGAGAGGCATAAAAATGACAGATGAAAAGGCCGTAAGAAATGGCCTGATCAAACAATTCAAAACCGTTGGTGATTGAAGGCTATGTGGTGATGCTTTACTCCCGGCTTCTGTCCTTGGCCTCTGGCGACTTCACCTCAGCTGGCTCTTGCACTGAATGAAGGTGGTAATACACAGTTCTTTTTGGTGGACTAAAAAGGTTCTTTCGGTTTCAATGCAGGTTTGAAGAGCCCTGGATTTCTAACCATGAAAAAAGGGAAAAACTAGGACCAGGAAGCTTATTTTAGCACATCATAATGTAGCATTTTCTAACCTATAGAATTTTCTAGAAAGAATATTAGCCAGCAGTTTTCAAAGTTTGATGTAGGAGTCTCTAACTGTTCCTGAAACTCTTTAAAGGAGTTTGTGCAGTCAGAACTATTTACATAACACTAAAATGTTATTTGCCCTTTTCACTCTTATTTTCTTACGAGTGTAACCATGGAATTTTCCAGAGGCTACCTGTAGTGTGATGGCATTATCATTATCAATCTGATAGCTAATGGAATGTATATTTACGTATTCTGGAATTTTCTAAGGTAGTATAAATATATACTTTCTCAGGGATTAACTCAGTTTGTTCTCAGTGCGTTTCTTTTACTATCTCTGCTATCTGCAATTATACCTCCCAGTCTCTCTAAGTTTGTCATCAAAAAAGTCATTTTGAAATTCCTAGATAAACCCTACAATTTTATAAAAAAGACAAAAAGTACATTTTGGAATTTCAACATAATAACTTTATTAGGTAATCATGAGGTTATATGGGAAGTAAAATTACTAGTACAACAGTGGCAACAAGGTGTACTGGTAACTTATCTCTATCATACTAGTAAATGCCAGTTTTACATAAAACCATCTTTGATAAAGTTGTAGCAATGTCTAACTTTATCAGGTATTGACCCTTGAGTACTTTCTTATTTATATTTTGTGTGACAAAACGGGAAATGTACGTAAAGTTGTTCTGCACACCAAAGTACAACAGTTGTATCAAGGAAAAGCACTGTGTGATTTTGTTTTGATCTAACTGCTTTTCTCATAGAACAGAAATAGAGCGACTATGGTTATTCAGACTGATGTATTTGGCAGACATTTTCTGAAAAATGGACAAAGTGAGCCTGTCATTTTGAAGAAAACAGTGGCCAGTATTTGTAGTCAATGATAAAATTAGGGCTTTCTAGCAAAAATTAAGATTTTAGCAAACTTGTGTCCATCAGTATTAACTTTTAAACTTTGCAATACTTAAAAACTTTACTATGGAGTTCAGTAATGATATTAACAAATGTGATTTAGTGATGATATTATCTAATAAAATGTGTCTATGGAAGATCCACATCAATCATTAAATATTAAATATCAACTAATATTTTTCGAGTGATCCATGCATGATGTTACAACATCAGACATGAGT
Organism: Symphalangus syndactylus; assembly: GCF_028878055.3. Taxonomy (NCBI): domain Eukaryota; kingdom Metazoa; phylum Chordata; class Mammalia; order Primates; family Hylobatidae; genus Symphalangus; species Symphalangus syndactylus. The sequence goes on from NC_072441.2 coordinate 23,299,074, forward strand.
CAAACATTCCTTGAGACTACAGTTAGACTAATGAAATTTAATGTAACAATTCATTGACATGGTTTCAGATTCTACATTGCAAGTAACCTAGACAAAACTACTACTTATATCATTTTTGTGTGGTATCAAAGAACAGCCTATATAATTATTTGAAAATGCTGCTGAAATATGTACTTCTCCTTCCAATTCACATCTGTGTCAAACTGATTTTCTTCATTTACTTCAGCTAAAACTACATACTAGAACTCACTGGATGATGCAGCAGATATGAGAGTGTAGTTAACGTCTAGCAAGCCAGACTTCAAAGAGGTTTGCAAAAATATAAAATAATGCCATTTTTCTCACTATTTTTGGAAAGTATACATTTATTTTAACAAGTAGTACTTTTTATGAATTAATATTTGTTTTATATTGCTAATGTAAGTAATATAGCTATACAGACAAAATAAATATAAGCTCTTTGGGTCTGTCAATTTTTTATAGTATAAAGGGATAATGAGACCAAAAAGTTGAAAACTTCTGACATAAGCTACTTTTCATTTATATAATATCAAAACAATTGTGGACATTTATCTCAGGAACTATTCTAGGTGTCAGAGTGTCAGAGGAGAAAAAAACAGAACATACATTTAAGATGCGTATGATGCGTATGTTGAATGTAGTAAAGAAAAAAACTTGAAAGGCACCTGACCTTATTTCTGTAACATTACTGTGAACTATACACTAATATTACAAGAATTAGATGCCTTCCAAGTTTTTGTTGTTGGTGTTGTTTTGAGACAGGGTCTCTCTGTGTCACCCAGGCTGGAGTGCAGTGTTGTGATCTTGGCTCACTGCAACCTAACTCTCCCATGCTCAAGCAATCCTCCCTCCTCAGCCTCTGGAGTAACTGGGACTACAGGCACATGCCACCACCCTCATTCTTAATGGATAAAAAAGATTGGAACACACTGAGAGAAATGGAAAAAATGGAAAAAAGAAATATTGTTGGTGGCTGTAGAATCCTGAAACCACACTGCAGGACAAAAACTGATGACTCTCTTATACTTTTTTATAAACCAGACTTTTATGTAAAGGAGGTAACTCTAGATAAACATAATATATTCTAAATCATAAGGTTCAGTCATGGCAAGGATGAAGATCCTATCTAGCCCGCACAAAACTGACACACACATATATTTCCTTGACATCTCATGCCTGCCTTCTCTCATTATCTGCCTGTTGACCATCCTTTATCTTGTCTGCTTCCCTAACTATGAGGCATCCAGGACATTTATTTATCTCAGGCTGCTTATGAATTTTGGGTAACAAGCTGAAAAGTATAAGCACAACTGTTAAAAATTCAATGTGATATTCTTTTCACGAAAGTTCACTTTTTAAAAAGAATAGCAATTATCATATAAAATAAATTATTAACGGAAGAACGTCATGACTCACACCGTATAATAATTTGGAATAGCTGAAGGCTTTCTTCTCTTTCACTTACGATATGTGAGTGAGGAATTAGTGTCCCCATATACATAGAAGTGACCCACTGATACTAGTAATCAAGATGCTCATTCAAAAAATGTTATATACCATGCAAAATTTTTGCATACTCAGAAGAGAATGCAATTAAATATTAAATACATAATATTTCTTGAGAAATATTTGACTCCTCCATGAATGAAAATCTATCTCTAATAAAAAAGGCAGAAGAATAGAATGGGGGTGAAATATGTTTGTTTCAAGATAGGCATGACATAATGAAAATATTTATTAATATCTTGTGCACTAAATTGACAGCTGATTCAGGAGAATGCAGTTCTTTGATTCCAGCTCATAAAGAAAACGTTCAGGTGTATACGAATGCCATTAGCTCAAAGAAATAAAATGTAGTTGTTGTTTGAAGCAAACTGCTTCTGTTTTTATTTTTGTTGACTGGTAATAAATCTTTATTCTCTATAAAGCATTTTATTAAGATTGTGGGATGTAAAGAAAGAACATTCATCTTCAAAGAAACCTAAGAAACCCAGGTTATTTCATCAAGTTCTGTATTGTAAATTTGGAATTAAATTTCATTCTTCAAAATCCCTACTGAGTACTCATAATGTGACTGACAATCATTGTAGTAGATGCTTAACATCTGCACTTCATTTGATCAATACAAGCATTCTGTGATATAAGTGTTATGATTCCTATTTCTTTATTTGTTTGTTTCTTTGTTTATATTTTAGAGGCAGACTGACTCTGTGACTCAAGCTGGAGTACTGTGGTGTGATTATAGCTCACTTCAGCCTTGAACTCCTTGGCTGAAATAATCCTCTCACCTCAGCCTCCCAAGTAGCTGGGACTACAGGTATGCAACACCATTCCCAGCTAATTTTTGAATTTTGTTTTTACAGATGGTGTCTTACTGTGTTTCCCAGGCTGGTCTCAAATTTCTGGCCTCAAGCAATCTTCTACCTCAGGCCTCAAGATTACAGGCATGATTAACAAATATGGAGACCCAGTTTCAGAGAAGTTGAGTGATTTGGCCAAGTTAGTTATGATGGCTAATCTACTAAGTGTCAACTCAACTGGATTGAAGAATGCGAGTATTGATCCTGGGTGTGTCTGTGAGGGTGTTGCCAAAGGAGATTAACATTTGAGTCACAGGGCTGGAAAAGGTAGACCCACCCTTAATCTGCGTGGGCACCATCTAATCAGCTGTTAGCACAGCCAGGATATAAAGCAGGCAGAAGAACATGAAAAGGTTAGACTGGCTTAGCTTCCCAGCCTACATTTTTCTCCCATGCTGGATGCTTCCTGCCCTTGAATATCAGACTCCCAAGTTCTTCAGCTTTGGGACTTGGACTGGATTCCTTGCTCCTCAGCTTGCAGATGGTCTATTGTGGGACCATGTGATAGTGTGAGCTAATACTACTTAACATACTTAATATACTCATATATATATATATGAGTATATTAGTTCTGCCCCTCTCAAGAACCCTGACTAGTAGAGTAGTACAACTGGAAAGAAGAAGAATGACATAAACCCTGATCCTTGAGTCTGAATAATGTACTTTTTCAATTTACTTTATTAAAATCTTTCCACTATAGTTTAAGATAAAGAAAAATAAACTGAGGAGGCAAAGCAAGATGGTGTAATAGAAAGCTCCACCAATCATACCCCTGTAAGGACATCTAGTAAAAATTATCTACATAAAAAAGATACCATCATAAGAACAAAAAATCAGTTGAGCACTCAAGTGCCTGGTTTTAACTTTATGTCATTGAAGGAGGCACTGAAGAGATAGAAAAAACAGTCCTTAGTCACCAACACTACCTCTCCCCAACCCCCTAGCTGTGGTGACAGGGTATGGAGAGCAACTCTGGACCCAGGAGAACACAGCAATTTTAAGGCACTGAACTCAGTGCTGTCCTGTTAGAGCAGGAAGGAAAACTGGACCAAACTGAGCTGATGTCTGCCCATGGAGGTAGCATTTAAACCAGCTCCAGCCAAGGGGAATTGCCAGTCCCAGTGGCACAAACTTGAGTGCCTACAAACCTTACCACTGAGGGCTACAGCACTCTTTGTCTCCAAGTAAACTTTAAAGGCAGTCTAGGCTATAAGGACTGCAATGCTTAGGTGAGTCAGTGCTGAACTAGGCCCAGAGATGGTGGACTGGAGGAGTGGAGGAGTGGAACATACTAAGACACCAGTTGGGGCAGAAAAGAGAGTGCTGGCATTACCCCTCCCCTAACCCCAGGCTGCACAGCATGCAGTTCCAAAAGAGACCTCTTACTTCCTCTTCAGGAGAGGTGAGGGAAAAGTGGGGAGGACTTTATCTTGCTTCTAGGATACCAGCTAATTTATAGCAGGATAGGGCACTGTTAAGAGTCGTGAGGCCTGTGTTTCAGGCCCTAGCTCCCAGATGACACTTCTAGACACACTCTGGGCCAGAAGGGAACCCACTGCCTTGAATGAAAGGACCCAGTCCTGGCAGTATTCATTACCTGCTAACTAAAGAGCCCCTGGACCCTGAATAACCAGCAACAATACCCAGGTACAACATCAGGAGCCGTGGGTGAGCCTTGTTGGCTTCAGTTGAGACTCAACACATTACCAGCTGTGGTGGCTACAGGGCAAAAATCCTTCTGCTTGAGAAAAGTGGATGGAAAAGTAAAGGGGACTTTGTCTTGCACCTTAAATACTAAGACTGCCACAGAAGGAGAGAACGGCAAGTGGGCTCTTGAGGTCTCTGATTCCAGGATTTGACTCTTGGGTGGCATTTCTGGACCCTTTCTGGACCAGAGGGGAGCCCACTGCCTTGAAGGGTGAGTGCTAGGCGAGGAAACATTCACCACAAGATGACTTAAGAGACCTTGGGCCTTAAGGAAACGTTTGTGGTAGTCTGGCAGTACTCCTCGTGGCCTAGGGTGGCAGTGGCTATGGGGTGAGGCTCCTCTGCTTTTGATAAGGGGAGGGAAGAGTGGGAAGAACTGCATCTTGTGGCTTGAATGTCAGCTTAGCTGCAGTAACATAGAACACCAGGTAGACTTTAAAAACCTTAGAAGTCCTTGACTCCCAGATGAAACTTCTGGATCCACCCAGAGTCTGGGGGACTTTGCTACCCTCAAGGGAAGTACACAGGCCTGGCTGGCTTTGCCACTGGCTGATTATAGAGCTCCAGGGCCTTGAATGAATATAGGCAGTAGCCAGAAAGTGGTTACAGCCAGCCTTGGGTGAGGCCCAGTGCCATGCTGGCTTCAGGTCTGACCCTGTGCAGTCATAGTAGTGGTGGCCACAGGGGTGCTTGTGTCATTGCACTCCCAGCTTTAGGACAGAAAGAGAGATGCTATCTGTTTGGGAGGACGTAAGGGAAGAGAACAAGAGTCTTTGCATGGTAATCCAGATAATTCTCCTGGACGTTGCCTAGGACTATCAAGGCGGTACCCCTACAAGTCTGCAAGAACTACAGGGTTACTGGCTTGAGGTGACCTGTAAAGCAGATACTGCTTACATAGCAACACCTAAGTCCTTTCAAATATCTGGAAAGTTTTCCCAAGAAAGATGGCTACAAATAAGCCCAGACAGTGAAGACTACAATAAGTACCTAACTCTTCAATGCCCAGACACTAAAGAACATCTACTAGCATTCACACCATCTAGGAAAACATGACCTCACCAAATAAACTAAATAAGGCACCAGGGACTAGTCCTGAAGAACCACAGATATATGACCTTTCAGACAGATAATTCAAAATAGCTGTGTTGAGGAAACAAAAAAATTCAAGATAACACAAAGAAGGAATTCAGAATCCTATGAGATGTATCTGACAAAGAAATTGAAATAATTCAAAAGAATTAAGCAGAAATCCTGAAGCAGAATAATGCAATTGGCATATTGAAGAATGCATCAGAGTCCTTTAATAGCATAATTGATCAAGCAGAATAAAGAACTATTGAGTTTGAAGATAGCTATTTGAAACTACACAGAGGAGACAAAAAGAAAAAAAAGAATAAAAAACAATGAGGGATGCCTAGAAGATCTGGAAAATAGTCTCAAAGGGGCAAATCTAAGAGTCACTGGCTTTAAAGAGGAGGTAGAGAAAGAGATAGTGGACAAAGTTTATTCAAAGGGATAAAAACAGAGAACTTCCCAAAACCTAGAGAAAGATATCAATATCCAAGTACAAGAAGACTATAGAACACCAAGCAGATTTAACCAAAAGAAGACTATCTGGAGACATTTTGTAATAAAACTCCCAAAGGTCAAGGATAAAGAAAGAATCCTAAAAGCAGCAAGAGAAAAAAATAATAATAACATACAATAAAACTCCAATATATCTGGCAGCAGATTTGTCAGTGGAAACCTTAAAGGCCAGGAGAAAGTGGCATGATATATTTAAAGTGCCGAAGGAAAAAAAAAAAAACCTTTTACCCTAGAATAGTATATCCATTGAAAATATCATTCAAACATGAAGGTGAAATAGACTTTCCCAGACAAACAAAAGCTGATGGGTTTCATTAATACCAGACCTGCCCTACAAGAAATGCTGAAGGGAGTACTTCAATCATAAAGAAAAGGACATTTAAGAGCAATAAATCATCACCTGAAGGTATAAAAATCACTGGTAATAGTAAGTACAAAGGGAAACACAGAACATTATAACACGCTGTAACTGCGATGTGTAAACTACTCTTATACTAATGAGAAAGGCTAAATGATGAATCAATCAACAATAACTACAACAACTTTTTAAACATTGTCACTACAATAAGATATGAGTAGAAACAATGAAAAGTTAAAAAGTTGGGGGACAAAGTTAAGGCATAGAGTTTTTATTAGTTTTCTTTTTCTTTGTTTATGCAAATAGTGTTAAGTTGTTATCTGGTTAAAATAATGGATTATAAGATAGTATTTGCAAGCCTTATTATAATCTCAAATGAAAATTCATACAATGAATACACAAAAAATAAAAAGCAAAAAACTAAATCATATCACCAGATAAAATCATCTTCACTAGAGGAAGACAGGAAGGAAAGAAAAAAAAGGAAGAGAAGACCAGAAAACAAATAACAAAATGGCAGGAGTAAGTCCATACTTATCAATAATAACATTGAATGTAAATGGACTAAACTCTGCAGTCAAGAGATGGAGACTAGCTGAATGGATGAAAAAACAAAACCCATTGATCTGTTGCCTGTAAGAAACATACTTCACCTATAAAGGTACACAGACTGAAAATAAAGGGATGGAAAAAGATATTCCATGTTAATGGAAACCAAACAAAAGAGCAGGAGTCACTATACTTACATCAGACAAAATAGATTTCAAGACAAAAACTATGAGAAGAGACAAAGAAGGTCACTATATAATGATAAAGGGGTCAATTCACCAAGAGGATATAACAATTTTAAATATGTACACAGTCAACATGGGGACACCCAGATATATAAAGGAAATATTATTAGAGCTAAAGAGAAAAATAGGTCCCCACACAATAATAGCTGGAGATTTTAACACCCCACTTTCAGCATTGGACAAATCTTCCAGACAGAAAATCAACAAAGAAACATCAGACTTAATCTGTAGTGTAGACCAAATGGACCTAATAGATGTTTACATAACATTTCATCCATGCTGCAGAATACACATTCTTTTCCACAGCACATGAATTATTATCAAGGATAGACCATGTGTTAGGTGAGAAAACAAGTCTTAAAATATTCAAAAAAATTGAAATAATATCAAGCATCTTCTCTGACCACAATGGAATAAAACTAGAAATTAATAACAAGAGGAATGTTGGAAGCTATACAAATACTGGAGACTAAACAATATGCTCCTGAATGACCAGTGGGTCAAGGAATAAATTAAGAATGAAATTGAAAAAATTCTTGAAACACATAGTAATGGAAACACAACATACAAAAACCTATGGGATAGAGAAAAAGCAGTACTAAGAAAAAAATTTATAGCTATAACTGCCTACCTCAAGAAAGAAAAAATACTTCAAATGAACAATCTAATGATGCATCTTAATGAACTAGAAAACCAGCCAGGCACAGCCGCTCACACCTGTAATCCTAGCACCTTGGGAGGGAGAGGTGGGCCGATCACGAGATCATGAGTTTGAGACCAGCCTGACCAACATGGTGAAACTCCATCTCTACTAAAAATACAAAAATTAGCTGGGCGTGGTGGCGTTCATCTGTAATCCCAGCTACTCAGGAGGCTGAGGCAGAAGAATCGCTTGAACCCAGGAGGCAGAGGTTGCAGTGAGCCGAGATCATCCCACTGCACTCCAGCCTCGGTGACAGAGCAAGACTCCGTCTCAAAAAAAAAAAAAAAAAAAGAAAAGAAAAGCAAGAGTAAGCCAAACCCAAAATTTGTAGAAGAAAAGAAATAATAAAGATCAGAGTAGAAATAAATAAAACTGAAATGAAAAAGTAATACAAAAGATCAAAGAAACAAAAAGCTGTTTGTTGAAAAGTTAAACAAAATTGACAAACCATTAGCCAGACTAAGAAAAAAAAAGAGATGATCCAAATAAACAAAATCAGAAATGAACAAAGAGACATTACCACTCATACCAAAGAAATTCAAAGGTTCATTAGTGGCCACTATGAGCAACTATATGCCAATTGGAAAATCTAGAATAAATGGACAAATTCCTAGCTACATACAACCTACCAAGACTGAACCATTAAGCCCAAAACCTGAACAGAACAAATAGCAAGTAACAAGATGAAAGCCATGATAAAGAGTTCCAGTAAAGAAAAGCCTGTTATCTGATTGCTTCGCTGTAGAATTCTACCAAACATTTAAAAAACCACTAATACCAATCCTTCTCAAACTATTCCAAGAAATAGAGGAGGAAATACTTCCAAACTCGTTCTACCAGGCCAATATTACCCTGACATGGAAATCAGACAAAGATACATTAAAAAAAAAAAACTACAAGCCACTATCTCTGATGAATATTGATGCAAAAATTCTCAACAAAATACTAGCAAACTCAATTCAACAATACATTAAAAAGGTCATTTATCATGACCAAGTGGGATTTATCCTGGGGATGCAAAGATGGTTCAACCTAAGTGTCCATCAACAGATGAATGGATAAGAAAAATGTGGTATGTAAACAAAAAGGAGCATTATTCAGCCGTAATGAAGAAGGAGATCCAGTCATTTTCAGCAACATGGATGGAACTGAAGATTGTTATGTTGTGAAATAAGCCAGGTACAGAAAGACAAACATCACATGTTCTCACTTATGTGTGGGATCTAAACACCAAAACATTTGAATTCATGGACACAGAGAGTAAAAAGATGGTTACCAGAGACTGGGAAGGTTAGTGCGGAATATGGGGGAGGTGAAGTTGGTTAATAGATATAAAAAAAACACAGAAAGAATAAACAAGGCCTACTATTGGATAGCACAATACAGTGGCTATAGTCACTAATAACTAAATTGTATATTTTAAAATAACTTGAAGAGTGTAATATGCTTGAGGCAATGGACACCCCATTCTCCATGGTGTGCTTATTTCGCATTGCATGCCTGTTTCAATATCTCTCATGTACCCCATAAATATATATACACCTGCTTGGACCCACAGAAATTAAAGAATAAAATAAATAAAATATATAAAAAAATAGACTACATTTTTACTTACAAATTTGTATTTTGTTGCATTACAAAAGCAAAATAGGCCGGGCGCAGTGGCTCACGCCTGTAATCCCAGCACTTTGGGAGGCCAAGGTGGGTGGATCATGAGGTCAGGAGTTTGAGACCAGCCCGACCAACATGGTGAAACAGCGTCTCTACTAAAAATACAAAAATTAGCCAGGAGTGGTGGCACGTGTCTATAGCACCAGCTACTCAGGAGGCTGAGGCAGAAGGATTGCTGGAACCCAGGAGGCAGAGGTTGCAGTGAGCCAAGATCGTGACAGTGCACTCCAGCCTGGGTGACAGGGTGAGACTCCATCTCAAAAAAAAAAAAGAAAAAAAAAAGTATAACAATACCTGTGTTCCTAAGATTTTACACATGTACATGCATATATAGATATCTGCATGTATGCGTGTACATATGTGAAATGAAGTTGAGGGAAAAATAAAATAAAATACATTGATGATAATAATAGCAATGAACTAAGAAATAAGATTAATTTAACTCTCTGTACCTAAAGACTAAAGAGAAAGGAAAAAGACAATTAATAAAAGTAGGCTATCCCAAACGAGAAATATGAAAATTTTGAGAAAAAAATTCAAATACAAATAAAACTTAGTCTAAAAACATTGCTGATATTAAATTTGTTAGTCAAAATTATGCAGTTAACATTATTATTTATAATTAGTTTCAATTAACTTTATAGTTTTAGCTTCCCATGACATAAGACTTTTTGAGAATGTAATTTTTAATGCTATATAGTTGTCTAACATACAGATAGACTGTACTTTATTTTATTATTTTATAGCACTATTGGAAATGTAGGATTATTTCTATTCTTAATATTACAAATTATAATTTGATTGACATGCTTGTACATTTTGGTCAGAATTTTTGATCATTTCTATAGTGTACATTCTGAGAAGTAGAATACACAGACCAAAAGGTATGGGTATTTTTAAGACTTTTTGGAAAATTGCTCTCTGAAAAACTTTTCTCTCTTTGTACTGACATCAACAATATATTAGCATGTCTATCTTAACATCCTTTGTAACAGTGAGCATTAGTTTTAGATTTGATAATTTATGAGTAAATTAAGGTAATTCATATTTTTGTTTAATGTCTTTATTGATAAACTTGACATATTTCTTTATATAATTATTGGGTGTCTGTGAAAATAAAATACATATGCTTTTGAATTTCTCTGAGGAAAGCTAATTAGCTAATTTTACCCAAATAATAATAATACCTCTAAGTAGGTACAATTACAAATTTTATACATACGTACACACATATATGTATATGTGTGTGTATGTATGTGTGTGTGTATATATACATCTATACTGGTACAAAAGTAATTGCAATTTTTGTCATGGAAAGTAATGGCAAAAAACACAATAATTATTACACCAACCTATATTTATTATGTAAATATGTAAATAAATAAATATCCATATATATGGGTTCATATAGATATGGAGATATATGTATGGAGATGTATGGGTTTAATTTAACAAATGTGTTTATTATATTAAATGTATATAAACCTAGGTGAATAGTCCTGGAATTTTCCCCTTTTAACAACTATACATTATTCACTTTCTAATGATATTCATTTCTAAGTGTGTTCATATTTGTACCTGTTATTTTTATGACTATACTAGACGGTATCAAAATTTTATTCTCAAGATGAAATGCTACTTCTCATAGAGACAGAAAATATATTTTGATCGGAAAATGATGCTCTTGCAAGAGACGAGACCTTTTATGTGATTTATATTGATTTAGACTGCATAAAATAAGCCCATCTAGATTAAAAATAGCACATACAGGTCAGAAGCTAGTTCATTTTCCCATCTGAGTCATCTTATAATGAAGCCATTTTACTGAAGAGACATATTTAATTCTGTGCATTTTACCTTTAGAACAAGCAGAACTTTGATAGTTGAGAAAACAGTCTTAAGTATGATTAAAGGCAATAAAAACACAGTGGTAAAAGAAACAGATATGCACTATTAGAGAAACAAAAACATTAGGGTCCCTTAACAGTTGTCTAGAGATATATGAAAGATAACATTAATCTATTATTCTGTAAAATTTGGTGCGAATGTGTCTCTCAGTTTTCCTTTAAATTTTATGATATGTTTGATATTCAAAAATATTAGATTACGTATTTTTTAAAAACTTTTTAACTTTTAGGTTCAGAGGTATATGTGCAGATTTGTTATATAGGTAAACTGCTTGTCACTGGGGTTTGGTATACAGATTATTTCATTACACATGTAATAAGCATAGTACCCAATAGATAATTTTTCTGATCCTCCCCTTCCTGCCACCCTCCACCCTCTAACAGGCCACAGTGTGTGTTGTTCCCCTCTATGTGGTGTCGATGTGATCTCATCATTTAGCGCCCCCTTATAAGTGAGAGTGTGGCATTTAGTTTTCTGTTCCTGTTTTACATAACGGCCTCCCACTCCATCCATGTCCCTGCAAAGGACATGATCTCACTCTTTTTTATGGCTGGAGAGTATTCCATAGTGTAAATGTACCACAGTACGACATTTTATTTTATCCAGTCTACCACTGATAGACGCTAACGTTGATTTCATGTCTTTGCTACTGCAAATAGTGCCACAATGAACATCTGTGTTCATGTGTCTTTATGGTAGAAAAATGTATATTCTTTTGGGTATATACCTAATAAAAGGATTACTGGATCAAGTGGCAGCTCAGTTTTAAGTTATTTGAGGAATTGCCACATTACTTTTCACAATGGCTGAACCAATTTACAATCCCACCAGCAGCGTACGAGAGTTCCCTTTTTCTCTGTAACCTCAGCAGCATCTGGTTTGTTTTTACTTTTTACTAGTAGCCACTCTGACTAATGTGAGATGGTATCTGATTGTGGTTTTGATTTGCAATCCTCTAATAATTAGTGATGTTAAGCGTTTTTCATAGGCTTGTGTACACTGCATGTATATCTTCTTTTGAAAAATGTCTGTTCACGTCCTTTGCCCACTTTTTAATAGGGTTGTTTGATTTTGCTTATAAATTTGTTTGAGTTCCTTATAGATTCTGGATATTAGATCTTTGTTGAATGCATAGTTTGCAAGTATTTTCTCCTATTCTGTAGTTTTTTCACTCTGTTGATAATTTCTTTTGCTCTGCAGAGGCTCTTCAGTTTAATTGTATCCCGTTTGTCAATTTTTTGTTTTGTTGCAATTGGTTTTGGCAACTTTGCCATTAAAGCCTTGCCAAGTCCTGTGTCTAGAATGGTATTTCCTAGGTTATCTTTCAGGGTTTTTATAGCTTTTCATGTTACATTTAAGTCTTTAGTTCATCTTGAGTTGATTTTTGTATGTGGTTTAAGGTAGGGATCTAGTTTCTATCTTGTGTGTATGAATAGCAAGTTATTCTGGCATCATTTATTGAATAGAGAGTCCTTTTCCCATTGCTGGTTTTTGTCAGCTTTGTCAAAGATCAGATGGTCATCAGTGTGTGGACTTATTTCTGGGTTCCCTATTCTGTTCCATTGGCCTATGTGTCTGGTTTTGTACCGGTACTATGCTGTATTGGTTACTGTAGCCCCGTAGCCCCTTAATATAGTTTGAAGTCAGGTAGCCTGATGCCTCCAGCTTTGTACTTTTTGCTTAGAACTTGACTCTTCAGGCTGTTTTTTGGTTCCATATGAGTTTTAAATTTTTTTTCTAGTTCTGTGAAGAATGTCATTGGTAGTGACATCGGAGTGAGGCGGAGAAGTGCTAGATAGGAGAAAGGCGGGGTCCTGGCAAGGGCACCACCTTCGGGCTTGTGCCCACTGGCCTAGGTGACGACAGGCACTCCCGTTTCCATGCTCAAATGTTGCATTTTCCAAGACCACTCTGGCCCACCACGCTCCCATCCTATTCCTATAAAAACCCCGAGACCCTACTGGGCAGACACAAGTGGCTGGATGTTGAGAGAAGCAGAGGGGTGGGAGAACACACCGTCAGAATACACACCGACAGACCCCAGCAGGCCATCCACTGCAGAACTATGCAGATGAAGTGGAATTCAGCTGAGGGTGGTCTCAGGAGAGTCCGGCCACTGGGCAGCCCGACTCCTGGGGAAAACCACCTTCCCACTCCATCCCCTTCAAGCTTCCCCACTCACCTCGCTGAGAGCTACCTTCACTCAATAAAACCTTGCACTCATTCTCCAAACCCACGTGTGATTCAATATTTTCAGTATACTAAGGCAAGAACCTGGGATACAGAAAGCCCTCTGTCCTTGCAGTAAGGCAATAGGTCTAATTGAGCTGATTCAATACAAGTCACCTGTGGATGGCTAAGCTGAAAGAGCACACTGTAAAACACACACTGGGGCTTCAGGAGCTGTAAACACTTAACCCTAGATGCTGCCATGGGGTCGGAGTCCACCCTTCCCAAGACCTGCCCATCTGCCTGCTCACCTTAGGGGTTTTGAGCAACAGGACACTGAAGAAGTGAGCCACAACCCCATCACATGCCCTGCGAGGGGGACAAGGGAACTTTTCCTGTTTCAGCAGTTTGATAGGAATAGCATTGAATCTGTAAATTGCTTTGAAAAGTACGTACATTTTAACAATATTCGTGCTGTCTATCCATGAGCATGGAATATTTTTTCATTTCCTTGTGTCATCCCTGATTTCTTTGAGCAGTGTTCTCTAATTCTCGTTGTAGTGATCTTTCACCTCCCTGGTTAGCTGTGTCTGTAGGTATTTTGTTCTTTTTGTGGCAATTGTGAATGAGATTGCATTCTTGATTTAGCTTTCAGCTTGGATGTTGTTGTTGTATAGAAATGCTACTGATTTTTTGTAGATTGATTTTGTAAACTGAAACTTTGCTGAAGTTGTTTATCAGATTAAAGAGCCTTCGGGAAGAGATTATGAGGTTTTCTAGATATAGAATCATGCTGTCTTCTAACAGGGATAGTTTGGCTTCCTCTCTTGCTATGTAGATGCTTTGTATTTGTTTCTCTTGCCTGATTGCTCTGGTCAGGATTTCCACTACTATGTTGACTAGGAGTGGTGAAGGAGAGAGCATCTTTCTCTTGTTAGAGTTTTGGAGAGGAATGCTTCCAGCTTTTTTCCATTCAGTATAATGTTGGCAGTGGTTTTGTTATAGATGGCTCTTATTATTTTGAAGTATGTTCTTTCAATGCCTAGTTTATTGAGGGCTGTTAACATGAAGGAATGTTGAATTTTATCCAAAGACTTTTCTGCATCTATTGATACAATCTTGTGGTTTTTGTTTTTAGTTCTGTTTATGTGATGAATCACATTTACTTGTTTGCATATGTTGAACCAACCTTGCATCTTGGAGATGAAGCCTACTTGGTCACAATGGATTCGCTTTTTGATGTGCTGCTGGATTTGGTTTTCTAGTATTTTTGAGGCTTTTTACATCTATGTTCATCAGGAATATTGGCCTGAATTTTTGTGTGTGTGTGTGTGTGTGTTGTGTCTCTGCCAGGTTTTAGTATCAGGATGATTCTGGCCTCATATAATGAGTTAGAGAGGAGCCCCTCCTTTTTGATTTTTTGGAATAGTTTCAGTAGAAATGGTACCAGCTCTTCTCTATACTTGTGGTAGAATTCAGCTGTAAATTCATCTGGTCCTGGGCTTTCTGGTTTGTAAGCTTTCTATTATTGATTCAACTTTAGAACCCTTTATTAGTCTATTCAGAGATTCAATTTCTTCCTGGTTCAAACTTGGGAGACTGTATGTGTAGAATTCATCCATTTCTTCTAGATTTTCTAGTTGACATGCAGAGAGGTATTCAAAATGGTCTCTGTTTTTGTTTTTGTTTTGTTTTGTTTTGTTTATTTTCTGTGAGGTCAGTGGCAATATCCCCTTTGTCATTTTTAATTGTATTGATCTGTATCTTCACTTTTTTCTTCTATTAGTCTAGCTAGCAGTTTATGCATTTGATTAATGTTTTCAAATAAGAAACTCCTGAATTTGTTTTTGCGTCTCAATCTCCTGCAGTTCATCTCTGATTTTGGTTATTTCTTTTCCTCTGCTAGCTTTGGTGTTTGTTTGTTTGCTCTTGCTTTTCTAGTTCTTCTAGTAGCGATGTTAGATTTTAATTTTGGAGCTTTCTAACTTTTTGATGTGGGTGTTTAGTGCTATAAACTTCCCTCTTAATACTGCCTTAGCTGTATCCCAGATACTCTTTTATATTGTATCTTTAATCTCATTAGTTTCAAAGAATATCTTGATTTCTGCCTTAATTTCATTATTTACCATAAGGTCATTCAGAAGCAGGCTTTATGTTCCCTTCCAGCTTGGAGGCAGCAGGGGAAAGGACCTTAGCCATGGTTGTGGCAGAGGGTCTTTCACTTGTCTCTTGAGGTTCCATCCCGAAGAGATGTGGAACCACTATCAATCAGTGTGATTGGCCCGGGATGGGGCAGCTGTGATGTGGGCCAAGACAGGAAGTTCCTGCCTGGTGATGAATTGGTGGGTGGGTGGAACCTGGTTGAAGCTGACTGGCCTTCTCCTTAGAGCAACTGCAGCTTTCTAGAAATTTGGTTAAAGCACTCAGGGCCTTTGCTCCTTCCCCAATCTGGGGGCAGCAAGGAGAGTAGCACTGAGTGGCAGTGGCAATGGTGCTTTCGGTTGCCTCTGAGAGCTCCACCTCAGGGAAATGCAGAGCTGCTCCTACTGGGAGTGCCCAGGGAGTGGTGCAGATTCTCTGCCAGCCCATGCTGAGGGCTCTGCTTGGTAAAGAGCAGGAGGATTGAAGGCTCACAAAGATGAGAGACTGGCTCCTCTCCATATAGTGACTGTGGCATGCTGGAAGCTCCAGTGAAACCCTCAGGCTCTTTGTTTCTTCCCTAGACTGAAGGCAGCAGAGGCTAAACTGTGTGGCAGTGGCAGATGGGCTATCAGTTGCCTCTGGGAGCCCCTCCCCAAGGAAGTACAGAGCCGCTAATAGTAGGCTCAGGGGTGTGTGGGATGGCTATTCTCCAGTCCCAAGGTGGGGGACCTGGTGAAGAGTGGAGAGTGGGGGCTCACAGGAAAGAGAGACTGCACTCCTATCTTACAGTGGCTGCAGTGTGCTGCAGGTGGCAGCACAGCAACTAGACCCTTTGTTCTTTCCCTTGCCCAAGGGCGTTAGGGTGGTACCACTGCAACTGCAATGGCAGAGTGGCTGTGGATTGTCACGGGGATTTCCTCCTCAGAGAACTGCAGAGCTACCTCTGACTAAAGTGTTCATGTGAGAGCAGGGTAGCTGTGCTGGAGCCCAGGTTGGGAGGCCCTGCCTCGTTGGCAGAAGCAGAGGTGGCAACCCATGTGAAGAATAGTCCAGATACTTTTCCCTGGAATGGCTATGCTGTGCTGGAGATCCATGTAACTCCCTAATCACTGCTTTATCTCCAGAGGTTGAAGGCTATATTAGTGGAAGCTGCAAGACAGCAAAAGCAGAGGTCAGTCTCTCCCTCTGGAAGCTCTCTCCTATGCAAGTACAGAGCTGCTACCAGCCCAAGATGCCCAGTGGGTGGTGGCTGGAGTCCCAGGTCGAGGGGGTCTTATTCCATGAGAAGTGGGATTAGGAACCCATGTAAAAAAGTAGTCTGGCCACTTTCTTGTGTGATGGTTGTGCTGTGCTGGGGATCTGTGCCACTCCTTAATCACCACTGGAGCCTGTAGTGGGGAGGGCCGCGAGACAGCAAAAATAGTAACCAGTCTCTCTTTCTAGGAGCTCCATCCCAAGGAAATAGAGAACTGCTACCAGCCCAAGAGCCCAGATGGGGTTGGCTGGAGACTCAGGCCAGAAGGCCTTATCCTGTGAGATGCAGGGGAGGTGAGGACTGCAGTCTGTTGCTGCTCAGCCCCCCGGATTTGGCCCCTTTCCTGAAGGTGTGCAAGAAAGCCTGACTTTCCCACTCCTGGAGCTGCAGCTGCTAATGCTAGGATGCCTGGGGATTCAAGGCTCCTGGGACGCCATGTGTGCCTGAGCAGAGGCTCTGTCCAGACTCCACATAGCTCTCTGTGTCAGTCTGGAGGTTCCAGAGGGGTGAGCTTACAAGGGGATCGCCTGAGCCTAGGGTTGCAAAGGTCCATGGCGGAAGTGTCTGTCCCTGGGGACTCAATTACTCATCACTTCCCCAAGATAGAAAAGTCTCCCCTGGCTCCATGCCACACCTGAGTGGGAGGCTGTCCTGTCTCACTCCTCTCTGTTCTCCACAGGTCAAGTTGTTTCCTTGATGAATCCTAATGTGTTCCAGTTGAATGTTGCAACTGAAGAGCTAGTAATTACTTGCTACTCTTTCTTTCCATGAGAGTGATGCACACTAGCTGCTTCTAGTCAGCCATGTTGACCTCTCCCCTAAAATCTTTTCAGTGTAGTTTATCTCATTGCTTTTATCATAAGAAAGTCATTCGACAAGCTAAGGCTACCCAAATCGTCTTTGCTATGCTAATTTTTACAATTCTATAATTTAACATTTTATTCTCTAAGGCATCAAAATTAATTGTGGTCTATGGTGAAAGCTAATAATATAACTTAATTATTTTCTAATACTTTGGCAATTTTTAAAACAATGGTTTGTTACAGTGAGTGTGAATACTGTTGATTTTTTGGTATTATTGCACTGTCGCCTTATGAGTTTTACTTCTGAAAATTGATTGAGGTTATTTTTCTTATTTTTTTTTTTTTTTTTTTTCTTGAGACGGAGTCTTGCTCTGTCACCCAGGCTGGAGTGCAGTGGCACAATCTCGGCTCACTGCAAGCTCCGCCTCCCAGGTTCACGCCATTCTCCTGCCTCAGCCTCTCCGAGTAGCTGGGACTACAGGCGCCCGCCACCACGCCCGGCTAATTTTTTGTATTTTTAGTAGAGACGGGGTTTCACCATGGTCTCGATCTCCTGACCTCGTGATCCACCCGCCTCGGCCCCCCAAAGTGCTGGGATTACAAGCGTGAGCCACCACGCCCGGCCCCTTCTTATATGTTTTAAAACATTCTATGAGGGGTTGGCAATCTTTATTTAATTTTTAGATGTGCATTGAATGTATTCACTATTCAATGCATATCTAAAAATAATGTATATCTAAAAATTAAATAAACGTTATCATTCAGATTTTTCAAATACTCTATATTCTTTATTTTGGTTTCAGTTGTCCCATAACAATTGCACATACTGAGAAATTACATCAGGTTCTTCTGGTTAAATAACATTTTAAACTTGAAAATATGAAGACAAGCTAGGATATTTTCTTTTGAAGAAACAAAGTAGTTTTGAAGTTTTATAAAAATCTAAGTAAATTCAATCATAAAGTAATAGAAAGAACATGAGTAGATGAAGCTTAGCAATTAAGACTTGGTAATGTGGGTTTTTATTTTTATTTTTTGCCTTTTCTTTTCTTTTTTTATTATACTTTAAGTTTTAGGGTACATGTGCACAACGTGCAGGTTTGTTACATATGTACACATGTGCCATGTTGGTGTGCGGCACCCATTAACTCGTCATTTAGCATTAGGTATATCTCCTAATGCTCTCCCTCCCCCCTCCCTCCACTCCAAAACAGGCCCCGGTGTGTGATGTTCCCCTTCCTGTGTCCATGAGTTCTCATTGTTCAATTCCCACCTATGAGTGAGAACACGCGGTGTTTGTAATGTGGGGTCTTAAACATCATGGCAAGGAGCTGATAACTTATTTTTTAGGCCACCTGTTTTTAAATGCTGGTTTTGTTCCAGCTGCATAAAAATAACCTGAGGATTTTTGTCCAAGTATACATTGAAATCATATTTAAGTTACAGTTAGATTCTGACGGCAACTTTAAGAAGCAAATATCTTGTATTATCAAAATAAGTGCTGAAAAATCTCTCAGTGTATACTTGTGTGGTCACCTTGTACAGTAACTCCTATGGGTGCTAAAGTCTGAGTATCAGCAAAAAATGAGAATGTTGTGAAGATGATTGGGTATTCAGACTTATCTACACTTAAGATAAATATCCGTATATATTGGTGAATGACGATTAGCTTCAAATATTGTTCCTGGCCCAGTCTGTTTCCCTTTTGCTTCTAGTACTCCAATTACTTGTTTAATAATCCTTATTAAAATAATAGATATTTCTCTACTCCTTTTTAAATTTTCTGTCATCTTGCCTCTCAATGATTTAGTCTAGATTTATTTTTTGAACCACCTTCCAGTTTGACAATTCTTACATTATATGTGTCTAATTTGTTAATGCCATTGATTGGATTTTACTTTATTTTTGTATTTTACATTACATTATATTATATTTTGTTATTTATATAATAATGAAGAGAGATATATTTATTATATATATTACCTTGTTATTATATTTTTCAGTGCTAGGATTTCTAATTGATACAGTTTCCAGTCCTCTGCCTAAATTGTCCACCTTGTATTTTAATTACTTGAACATATTAATCACGGTTTTAGAGTGGATTTGAAAATTCACTTATGTATAGCTCTGGTGGGGATTTTATTTGCTCTTTTTCTTGTTTTTTTTTTTTTTGGTGAAATCTTTTTGTATGTTTGGGGCTTTTATTACATTTTTTACATTAAATGTACTTTTTACATTAAATGTAAAAATTATAAACATAATTTGAGACTCTAGATGTTTTCACTCTCCAAAAAAAGATTTTAATTTTGTTTCTGGCATGTATCTAGCAGGGACAATAGCAATACCAGATCATCTTAATACAATAAAGACAATAAAGGTCTGAGATAATTTGAAGCTGAAACTTAATCCTTCTCTTAGCTTTCACCCTTATTCCTATGCTTAGCCCTTTAAAGTCCCAACAGAAACCTATGCATGTGCCAGAACCCTTCCTGCTTGGTGGGTCCTGAACTCCAGTTTTGGTTCTCTCAGCCCTTTCTGTCTGCCAAAATCTCTGCCTACATTCTCAAACTTTCCAAAAATACTTTCGGAGTTAGGAAATTCCTCAACAGGAAACGTAGTATTAATTTCCAAGCTCATCTCTTTGGTTTTCCTCTTGCCTCCCACACCCCAAATCCTAGCCCTCAAAATTTTGTTGTCTGATAACTTTTCAATGCCTTTAGATATTTTAAAGCCTGCTTTGCCCAACGTTCCTAGGAAGTATAAGAATTTTATATCAACGTTCTCCAAGAAACAGAGGACAAAATAGAATTAGCCATGGAAGACATGTATTGGAAGGAATGTCTGTAAACATAAAGGTGAGAAAGTGAAAGAGGAGGCAGAGAGATTCTTCAGACGATGATGCAGGTCTGAAACCCGGGAAAGAGGAGAGGGAAGGAAGAATAATTGGTTAGTAAAAGCTTTACACTACAATGTACTTCTGGGGAAGTCTCAGCCCAGACAAGGGGGAGCTACAAAGTGAAGACTAACTATCAAAGAAGTCTCGTGTTAGCAGAAATGGCCCAGCTATAATACCCCCACCAAGTTCAGTCATTAGCTTTGAGCAACTCCGAGTGAGCATGGCCTTGGGGAAAACACTGAACTGCAGAGGATCCAAAGATGTGGTATCTGGAAGATCTTTTCCAGCTACTGCGCTCATAGCAAGATTCCTTGAAGGAATAGCTAGTGACCTGTGGAACCACAGGCCTTATAACATAAATGTACTGCATAAATATTATGTATGATTTATCCCCCATCCCCTTTACTTTTTCTTACTTGTTATTTAGTGATTGATTTGTATATTTATAAGACTGCTTCCAAATAGCACTGGAATAAAGCAGACTATAATATTTTTAAACTTGTGGATTAACCTAAAAAATAAATATATAAAAATAAATATTGGAACACACTAGAAATAGAATGGGTGTCATTTTACTTAACTGGATAGTTTATTAAATCCCTTAAGCTTTTGATTATATTGGTTTCTATTTTTGTTTTGTGTTTTCTTCATCAGCATATTACCTGTAGATTTTATGTATTGATTTTAGGGATTTAAAAGGCCTAAATGTGTTTTCTTCTTTCCACCTATTGCCAGATGCTTGAATTACACAATCAGATTAACAATATATTGTCTCATACTTCATGTTTTCTCCTGCCTCTCCCTGGAATGCCCCTCACTGCTTCTTACTGTGGTTATTTCTTATGTCTCTTTCAAGGATCAGTTCAAGCATCATCTTGAACTGGGGGTACATCTTCAGGAAGTACCCCCATATAACTTTTCTATGTTTCTGTAATATCTTATGGATATATTCATTATATCACTTATCCCACTGTGCTTTAATGATTGAGCTCCCTGAACAGAGACCTTGCTTGTGTTTTTCATAGTATTTCTTGTAAGTAGTGCTTTGTAAATAAGTGCTCAATAAATGTTTGTTCAATAAAAAAGCTTAAGTTTCATGAGAAAATATATATAACCATAGGTATGTTTAGCACTTCTGTTTAGTCATATTCACTGATTGTGATGAAGGCAGGCATAGGTTTTTCTTGATGTAGGGGGCAGGATGCAGTTCTAGGTACTAGTGATGGGGCACTGCATATTGAAGAAGGTTTAAAAAAATGGCCACCCCATCACGAGGTCAGTAACTTGAGAACAGCCTGGCCAACATAATGAAACCCCGTCTCTACTAAAAATACAAAAAATTAGCCAGGAGTGATGATGGCCACCTGTAATCCCAGCTACTAAGGAAACTGAAGCAGAAGAGTCGCTTGAACCCGGGAGGCGGAGGTTGTAGTGAGCCAAGCACTCAGCCTGGACAACAGAGCGAGACTTTGTCTCAAAAAAAACCAAAAAACAGAAAACAAACAACAACAACAAAAACAACTAAACAACTGGCCACCCCTAAAGATCATGGAATGTGCTTACCATGGGAAACCTGAGACTAAGTTACTTGCTGAAAAGTAACTCACAATTTTTCACAAAGCTCTCTGGGATTTCAATTTTAGTTTGTTTTCAATATCTATTACCTAAGCCTAAGTGGATTGGTTTGGTAAACTAAGTGTTTTTAGCCATTAATAAAAGCAAATGGCATTCACATATCTGCTTAATGAAAAAAAAAAAACATTTTTTGTTGGTTTCCTACAGATGTGGTCAAGAATAGGGTGTTAGTTATACCTAGGAGCAAAAAAAAAAAAAAAAAAATCAATATCAAATGTGAGGTGTCACTTAAAGCTTTATCTTGCCAGTTTTTCTTTTAGACCTCGCTTGATTTCTGGAACAGAGACTCTGAGACTATTCATTTGTGTGGTTCTCTTAGTTGTTCTCCTCTCGAACACTCACCAGCCTCTTGATTCCCAACTCCCTTGTTTCTGTTGTCCTCACCTCCAGAATACTGTTCAGACTGAACGGGAACTTGGCTGGAGAAACACTATAGCTCTGCTTTATGCATTATCACACTTACACAGCAATTGGCGTAACTATCATGTTTTAAAAATTAATACTAGGCCTGGTGCGGTGGCTCACGCCTGTAATCCCAGCACTTGGGAGGCTGAGATAGGTGGATCACCTGAGGTCAGGAGTTCAAGACCAGCCTGGGCAACATGGTGAAACCTCGTCTCTATTAAAAATACAAAAATTAGCAGGGCATGGTAGCACTGGCCTGTAATCCCAGCTACTCAGGAGGATGAGGCATAAGAATCGCTTGAACCCAGGAGGCAGAGGTTGCAGTGAGCTGAATCACACCACTGCACTCCAGCCTGGGTGACAGAGTGAGATTCTGTCTCAAAAAAAATAATAATAAGAATTATGACATGTTAGAAATTTCACAAATAAGATTACTCTGAATGATATTTATAAATATACCTTTATTTTTTCCTTATAGTGAGCTTAAGATACTTGACTATGGAAAACCTATTATAAGAGCAAAAAAATATATATTTTTCTCTAAGCTTTGTGGACATCACCTTTCTGCTTAAAATTTTCCAATGGCTTTGCACTGCAAATCGAATAAATTTCAGATGTAATGTCTGCAAGACCTTACATAATCTGGATGTCGCCTGTCTTTCTAATTTATTTCTTAATATTTTTGCTTGGTTCCCTATTCCCAGTAGATTTCCTTTTAATACTCAGCCATGTCTAGGCTCTTCCTTCCTTAGAAATTTTGCCTATGATTGTCCACATTTTCCCTGGTCTTCATGTATCTGGATTTTTTGTTTGTTTGTTTTCTTTTTTTCATTCAGCTCTCAGCTCACATGTCATCTTCTTAGAAATGTTTACTCTGACAATCTTAGACAAAGTAGGCCCCTCCTCACCCTGCCTCTATTGTATTAGTCTGTTTTGCTTACTCTAAAGTATTCTACATTACCTTAACCTGTTGACTCCATGAGGGCATGAGCTTTGGTCACTATAAAGGAGACAACTTGGCTACAAATATCAACAGTGTCATATGTGATCCTGCCACCTTCAGATTCAGTTCTTTGAAAGCCCAAAGATTAGCTTTGATTGTGAGAGAGGAGAACAGAAGAAAATGGTCAAGCAGACAGTTAGGGTGGGCCCTTGGTTGAATTCTTTTGAACAAAAGAACAGCCTGAAAAATCAAGCTGTAGGCACAGATAAGGGAACTTGCACAGCGGAGCTTGCCTAAGGCATGCCTACTGCAGCACAGACAAGAAGGCTACACAGGTGCCTTGCCCAGACATGCCCACAATGGAAATTCCATCCCCTAACACATGTGCAGTAAGGGGAGCAAAGCAATATAGAGTAACTCAAGCTGAGGGCCCACATACACACTAGGAGGATGGGGATGGAGCTACCAGAAATTTGTGCCTTATGAAAATTAGACATCCAGGCCTCATCAGTTTCTTATAAAAGCCTTTGCATTCAACTGTAAAAACAGCAACCCCTTTGGTCCCCTTCTCTGCTGCAGAGAGCTTTCTTCTTTCACTTATTAAATTTTTGCTCCAACCTCACCCTTTGTGTCCACATTCCTTAATTCTCTTTGTTGTGAGACAAAGAACTCCAGGTGACACATCACAATGAAAGACTGCTACATTGTGGTACATTGGTAACACTGTAACAATTGTACTGACTTCACATCTGGGTAGTCACTGAGAAGAGGACAACTGGCTGCAAACATCAACAGGCTTTAACGGTCTTCTTACCTTCAAGTCCAGTTCTTTGAAAGTCCAAATTTGCTCTGAACTGACTTCAAGCAAGTGCCCACTCTTGAACCAATTACTGCGGCTGGAGGATAAAGTCACAAATTGGCCAACTTGGATTACCTGCCTTCTGCATCTTAAAGGTAGGACCAGCTCAGAGAGTAAAGACTGAGAATATGAACGAATGATTTTCCAGAGAAAATTAGGGTAATTTTTCTGAAAAAATTGGGGTTTTGGGGAATGGGAAATGGGCAGTGAAAGCAGCAGTTGCTAACTAAAAGAAGTAGTCATTGATATGTTCAGTTTAAAGGGCTGCAAGGCATTCCTTAGGGTGGATGTATACTAATGTGGCCTATCGTTTCCCTATGGATGAATATTTTAGGTTGTTTGCAAAATAGTGTTATGATAAACATCATTGTTCATTTATTTTGATTATATAAAAATTATTCCTCAAAGTAAAAATGCTAGGTTCTAGTGTGCATATTAAATGTTCAGTTAAGGAAAGTTATATTAAACACCTTATAGAAATTCATTTCTCTGCTAAAGTAGTCCTGTCCCATAGGAACATCATGTGAGCCACATATGTAGTTGTACATTTTCTAATAATCACATTTAAAAATTAAAAAGGGGCCGGGCGTGGTGGCTCACGCCTGTAATTCCAGCACTTCTGGAGGCCGAGGCAGGCAGATCACAAAGTCAGGAGTTTGAGACCAGCCTGGCCAACATGGTGAAACCCTGTCTCTAATAAAAATACAAAAATTAGCTGGGCGTGGTGGCACATGCCTGTAATCCCAGCTACTCGGAAGGCTGAGGCGGGAGAATCGCTTGAACCAGGTAGTCCGAGGATGCAGTGAGCCAAGATCGTGCCACTGCACTCCAGCCTGGTGACAGAGCAAGACTCCTTCCCCCACCAAAAAAAAAAAAAAAAAAAAAAAAAAAAAAACAACAAAAAAAAGTAAAAAGAAACAAGTGAAGTTAATCATTTATGTATTTGTTTAACCCAAAAATCAACAATAGTCTATTTTAACATGTAATTAATACTAACATTTATTTATGGTATTGTTTACATTTTGTTCTTTTACTAAAGTCTGAAACCTGGGGTGCATTTTACACTTACAGCATGCTCAATATGGATTGATGTTCAGCAGCCAAGTGGAATAAGTGACTATCTAATTGGAGAGCACAGCTCTAGAATATTCTAGTTCTAGTAAACACATAGGGGGTTTTACATACCCAAGTGCTCTCAGAGACTGGTTTCTGGATAATAATTTAAATCTAGCTTTAAATTGAACCTAGTACAAATCACTCATTAATCAATAGACTGTCCATCTCTAAAAAAAGTCTTACTCTAAGTGGTGGTTTGGAAATACATAGTGGAGAAAACTTGACAACATCTCAAACTAATAATGAAGACAAGAGTCGTCACCAGGAGGAGGCTGAGAAAAATGCTGAGTCTTAGAATAATGAAAAGTTTGCCTGGGGTGTGGTGAGAAATGGTAAGACTCTGGGAAAACTTAGATAAAGCTACCCAAAGGAGAAGAATGTGGATCTGGTAAACTGCAGTTATGAAGCACCAGTGCAGTAAATTCCACTGTGATCTCAGAGTTCATCAGACTTTGGGTGAAATATGGTTTTAGATTGTGCAAATCTTTTTACTGTGATTTCAGAAACATATCTAATATATATTGAATGCTTACTCAGAGCTGTGTTCTGTGTTCATTTGTTTCTCAGGACACATGAATTAGGAAATATTCTTATAGTAATTTTGCTGATAAACCAATTGAAATGCAAAGTAATTAGTTTCATTGTTAGCAACTGGTGATGTTGAGATTTAAACTGCTGATTTCTAACTCTAGAGTCCACTGCGTTAGCTCTGTTCTATTTTATTCTTAGTATATTACATGTGTTTTTACAGTCAAGCCTTTTGACTAATATTTATCTTTCTATGAACACTGACACTAGCAAATAGGTCCCTTAAAATCTTAGACATAAGTATTCTAATCAGCTAAAGCTATATTTCCCTTTGAAAATTACTGCTTAGAAATTCAACTTATATTTTGATATCTTATGAAATGGCTAACAAGGTTAGTCCCAAGGCCCCAGTGAACTCTTGGTATGAAAAAACATTATTTAAAGTTGAAGACTGTAGGAGAGAAAAAAACAATATATTTTTCTCCTCACCCATTGCAAGGTTCATGGCTGACACCTCTAAAACAAAAGGCAGATTAATAAGAAAAAATATATAAATTTATTTAGTCGTTTTATATGACATGGAAGTGTCCAGAAATAAAGACCCAAAGATCTATGGAAAACCCTACTTTTATGGATAGTCGTGCAGAAGTGTGACTGGAAGACAAAGAGTATGATCTAATTCTAATAAGCTGGAGGGAACTTGCCAAGGCCTGTTTTTTCAGATTCTTCTTGGTTTCTAGATGAAGGGTAAAGACCCTGTGGAATGAGGGTCTTCTGACTTACTTTCAGCATAAATAGTCAGAGGCTTCTTTTACGACCTGCTTCAGGACATAAAGGCAGAAGGTCAGGGTGACAACCTTGCTGCTACTGTGGATTTCTTGATTTCCTTCTGCTTAAGATGCTCAGCATGCCAAGATGCCATATTTGTGGTATTGTGATATTGTGATCTGAGGTC
The DNA here is from genome assembly GCF_028878055.3 of Symphalangus syndactylus. Taxonomy (NCBI): domain Eukaryota; kingdom Metazoa; phylum Chordata; class Mammalia; order Primates; family Hylobatidae; genus Symphalangus; species Symphalangus syndactylus. Next base: position 23,325,892 of record NC_072441.2, read on the forward strand.
TGGCAAGACCAAATGCTGAATCCTAGAGACTCCATTAGACCCTACCTGAATAGCCATCCTCTCCCCCTGTGTTTATGACCTTGCCATCTCCTCTTTCAGACAATTCTATTGAGTTGTTAGAAAGAAATTGCCCTGGGATAAATAAGAAAGCATCTGTCATCTTAATGTGACAGTTAGTAAAGTAGCACAGGACCAGAACGATAATCATTTAATTGTTTTCGATTGCTTGGGAAATGCCACTGAGCCTCAAACAAATGCCTGGGGGAGGGTGTCATAAAAGTGTCGGTGTGGGAGTGTGCATTATCTCATTCCAATTCCCAAAGTTAGTCAGAGATCCAATAGTCTGACCCACTCCCACCACCCCCACAACCCAATAAAAGGAAGGAAAGAAAAGAACAGGAAAAAAAACAAAAAACTAGACTGAGAATGTAAATGTTGTTATGTTTCTTTGCTATTAGTTACTTCAAGGCTTCAATTTTTGACTTGGAGAAAGTCTGTCTGCTGGTGGCACCATGCTTGAGGCAATGGGAAAAATATGTGAACCAGTATTCTTCCTATAAGCCAGGAGAAAATGCTGTTATACATAGTATTTATAAACAGCCCCCAAAGTAGTTACCGAATTCAGAAACAGTTTATCATAGGCAGGCACAAGGCTGAGCAGAGAAAGTTTTAGGATTTAAAAGTTCAAGTGGCAGAGAAAATGACTTTTTCTTTTAATGAAATGTTTTGTTGAAGTGTTTGGAATGTGATTACCAGGAGTAAAAAGATAGTTCAGCAGACTTTTCCAGCCTCTCAGGTGCAGTGCTCAGGGAAGGCAGATATCATTCTTCCTCAACCTGTTTTGGAATCCTAACAGCATGGTAAAGAGGGATTTGGCAAAGGTTCCTGAGGATAGGAACTGTATTTCTCTTGTTTTTTGCTGTATCCTCAGGCTGTGGCACTGCAAGTCATTATGTAGAGTTTTATAAGTATCTACTAAAAGCTGCTAAATAAATAAGAGACTTTGTCTTATTGCCCAGAATTTCTTTCATTAGTGATTGTTTGGCTGTATATCTGGAATTAAATATAAGCTAGTGGACCTCTTGGTAGACTGCCATAGAGGAAATTCAGAGGGGATCAAAGCAGATAACCTCAATGTCAGTTTTAATCTTGAGAGGCTACAATTCTAAAACCTTTCAAAGACTCAATCTGATGGGCCTGATTAAGCAAAATGTCTAGTCCCTCAGTGTCAGGAACAACACACCTCTGATGGAATTTGTGAATTTTTTGATGAAGATATATATTTACAAGAAAAGACTGCTGGACTCCTCCAGATACAGGCTGATACACAGGGTTTATCTGTCACAAATGTAAAATCAGAGCCTCCAAACAATTTTAGAAAATAATTTTTTTATTATATTAGGCTCAGAAATGACCTCATCAAAGTTTTGGGGAATTTCTCTCAAGGTCCTTGAGGTCCATGGGAAACATTTGAGTCTGGGAAGGTACCTGGGTGACCTGAACTTAATTGGCTCCTCTCTTGGCTCTTCTGAGACCCTCACTGAATCACCACATACATGGAAGTAATGACACTTACCGCCTTGCATTCATTAGTATAATAGCTTTAATGATTTGATTTGCTCCTATAAAAGGTGCTATATAAATGCAAATGATTGCCAAAGACGATAATTAACAGTCTTCAGCTGCAAACTACTTACACCTCAAGTCCATAGGTCACAGAAAAGAGAAATGTAAGGTATTATTTAAGAAGACTGTTATCTCTTTGTGCTAAATATGATGACAGGCATTTGTAAAACCTGCGTCTTTCTCTAGTTACATAGCCTGGGTATTTTTGCTGACTGAAGGAGATACTGGTATAATTCATCTTTCAGAAGTGTTAAATGGTAGGGTGTAAGATGTTGCATTAAAGATGGGGGAGGGTGTAAGAGAAAGGAGGGGGAACCAGGGAATCTATTTCCAGGTAGGAAAATGCAAAGTCCAGGAACCCTAAGTGTATTTAATGGAGAAAGATTTATCATGATTTGTACTCTGCCAGCAATGTACACAGTTTTACAAGATAAAAAAAAAAGTGCAATAGCAGAACCCAAACATTTCGAGTAAAATGTAATTTACTCCCTTATGTATTGTTTACTTTGTCATGGCCATGTATTAGATACTTTTTGTTGACAACATTGATTATCTCCATGAAACCAACAATTCGATTAAATAGCAAAAGCTTCAGTTCTCTCCATTTTAATCTGGGAGGAAGAGAGAATTTTTGTTGCTAGAGATGAGCTACATTTGCTCATTAAGTCCAGCCGCCCATCTTGCTGTTAAATTACAATAAAATAAAATCAAAATAAGATTAGCTAAAATAAAAGGAAAAGGTGGCTATGCTTTCCATTCCTCTCACAGGTTGGCTCCCTTTGTAAAAGATTAAATTTTATAAAGTTTTGATTTTTACAATGTGAGCTAGAGAGCTAGAGTACAGCCTTTGTTCTTTCCATTAACTGATATATCCCTTTAATAACCCTAGTACAGATGGACACGTGGCAAAACGCTCTACTCAGCATATTACCTAAGTAGAGAATTAAGTAAGAATAAAGAACCTTTGCCACCTGCTTAGGCGTCTTATCTTCCTTGGTTTGTAGGGACATTTATTTTTACATCTTTTAGGAGTTCTCATTAACTTCTTACAGTGTCACAGCGTTCTCTGATCTTAAATGCTTGCCTTCTCTTTGTAAGCCATTCTCATTTTACAGCTTATCTCTTTCATCTATTGCTTGATCCAAGATCAGTCTTTCATTTGTTTATAGATAATTTACTTCTACTGGCTATTTGGGATTGTCAAGCACAAAATGTCAATCGAAGTGAGAAGTTCAGAAAAGAGACTCAAGTACTTTGAAGTAGAAGACATTTAATGTTCATCTGGGTGAAACCGCCTTTGCAAAATTAGGACTGAGACAGTGAAAGAGATCTAAGCTCACTGACTCTATCTTGCTTCTAACCTTTAAGCTGTCCTTGTTATTTCCTGGGCATAGAGTGGCTAACTTTGGGAGGAACTTAGTTTATAGTTTAAAACAAAGGCAATAACAGCCCTTTCCCAAAACAAACCTCCTTCTTGCCCAGGGACTAGAATGCCTTTGTAGGACTAACAAATTAGCCACAAGATTAGAAATTATGGTTTAGAAGTCATGCACCTGGAAGATAGAAGATTCTTACCCTCCCTGAACTGTTCCTAAAGTTAGTGCTTGAGATATTTGGCAGATATTTTCCTGCATTTGATGGATCAGCTGGCACCACCCAGATGGATAAACTGGCACATCTGATCTTGCAGCCCCCACCCAGGAACTGACTCAGTGCAAGAGGACAGCTTCAGTTCCCTATGATTTCATCTCCTACCCGACCAATCAGCACTCCCGGCTCACTGGCTTCCCCAACTCACCAAGTTGTCCTTAAAAACTCTGATCCCCAAATGCTCAAGGAGACTGATTTGAGTAATAATAAAACTCCAGTCTCCCACACAGCTGGCTCTGCATGAATTACTCTTTCTCTATTACTCAGCCGGCCAGTGGGCAAGCTGAACCCATTGGGCAGTTACATGGTGAGGGGCGTTCATGCTCCAAAGGTGAGAAGTCTTACAAAGGTTGAAAGACTGGTAAACCCATGAACTGACTTCTAATGTCTCATGTAATTTGCTTTTAAAAAAGAAGCAGTGTGTTTGTAATTTGAGTTCAAAATAGAGTACACGCTGATACGGCTCCAGTGAGTGGAGAATCACCAGAGTTCTTTGCCTCGAGTCGAATTAGATAAAATGACAGGGACACATGTGGAGTGTTTTAAGGAGTGGAGAGTTTAATAGGCAAGTAAGGAGGAAGAAGCTCCCTCATACAGAGACAGAGGGAGGCGGGCTCTAAACCCAAGAGAGGAAATCCCTTGTGCAACGGCAAAGTGGCTGCTTATGTGAGGAGGCAGGAGGAGGCGGTGTCTGATTTGCATAGGGCTCAGGGGATTGATTTGACCAGGCATGTCACTCACATAGCCCGCAAAAAAAAAAAAAAAAAAAAAAAACTGGCCCTCCCACACTAGGCTTTTAATATGCAAATGCAGGGCACCATGATGTTCTACACGTGTGGGGATAGGTGGGGGAAGGAAGAAGACAGCAGGCATTTCCATGTTTGGGTGGACCCAGTTTCTAATGGCTAATATTTACATATCATAGGTTGCCTGCCCAGCTCTAAGACCCGGGGCTTTCCTGCTAGACAAGAAACATTTCTGGAGCTGCTTTCAAGGAAATAAAAACTTTCCAAGTAGTCCTTTTCCTATCTGCCTAAAATAACTTCTTAATAACTCCTACAACAACACAATGAGAAAATTAATACTGAACTTTGCGTCTATACTGGAAGAAATTGATCCTGCAGCCAGCTAGTGGTACATATTAAGATATAAGTTATGTGAGTAAGGAAAAAATAATTTTGTCTCTACCCTGGTAAGTTCTTGGCTGCGGTCCTTGTAACAAAAGACAAATTAACAGGAGCAAAACAAACAAGTTTATTAACATTTATATTTCATATATACATGGAAGATACTCAGAGCAATGTGTAATTCCAAGTGGTGGCTTAGATTCAGGCCTAAATATCACCTTTAGCTAAATCAAAGAAAGAAGGGTGTTGGCAAAGTCAGTTACAGGGAGGAGACCCAGAAAAGCACATTAGATAAGGATAAGTTTTGCTATGTAGATTAAAGTCAGTCCCTTCTCCATAGATGAGCCTCTCCCGTGATTTACAGTCATCCTGATTTTCCTGGTCCAGAGAAGGAGACACCATTACAAATAGAGACTTTCTTTATAAATGTAAATTTCCATTATAAAAGGGTAACTTCTACTCTGTTTTAGAGCTTTTCCTGTGTCTGCTGTTTCTCAAAATAATCAGCTCAAAGTAATCCTTATGCCAAAGAGCCATATTTGAGGTGGCATATTCTGGCCTCCTACAGTCGTATTTTGGGGTGGCATATTCTGGTCTCTTACAGTCATATTTTGAAGTGGCATATTCTGGTCTCTGACAGTGGTAATATTTTTAAAGCATATTTTAAAGCAATCCAACCCAATTACAGGGTTAAAGTTATTTGAATCCTTAGCAAGTTTTCAAAACTTGCAAATGTGTCTTTGTCTCCTCATTTTTTTCTGTCTTTTACTATTCTCGTTTACCCTGGTGCTCTTTTGGCCTCACCTATATTTTAGCTGTTTGAATTTCATCTGGCACTTAACATCCCATATGCCCCCTTTTTCTTCATCCCATACACCCCCTTTTTCTTCATGTTTTTCAAAAGTCTTTTCTCTGTAAGGTGATTTTAGCTAGGTTTTAGGAGTTGTTGACGAAAATAGATGAACTCTGTAAAATATTTAGAGATGTATCCTGAGCCAAATGTGAGTGGCCATGGCCTGTGACGCAGCCTTTGGGAGGTCCTGAGAACATGTGCCCAAGGTGGTTGGGGCGCAGCTTGGTTTTGTACATTTCAGAGAAGCGTGAGACGTCAAACAAACATTTAAGAAATACATTGATTTGGTCCAAAAAGGTGGGACAACTCAAAGTGAGGGCTCCCAGGCTATAGGTAAATTTAAACATTTTCTGATTGACAAATTGGTTGAGTTTGTCCAAAGACCTGGGATTGATAGAAAGGGAATGTTCAGGTTAAGATAAAGCCTGTGGAAACCAAAGTTCTTTTGAAGTCTTATAGTGGCTTCCCTTAGAGACAATAGATGACAAATGTTTCCTATTCAGATCTTAGTTAATCTCTTTAGGATTGAGAGGGTCTAGAAGAAGAAGATCTAGCTGTATTAATAGAGATTCTTTACAGATGCAAATTTTCCCCCAGAAAGAATAGCTTTGCAGAGTCATTTCAGAATATGGCAAAAACAAAACAAAACAAAAACCATGTTTTAGGGTTAAATATTTTGATTTTCTTGCTTGTCTTCTAATGTTATGCCAGAGTCAGGCTGGAAAGTAAGTCACAATATACATGGTTAAATATAACCCATCTAATGAGAATTTCTGATCTGTAGGGCATGACTCACCAGACCCTTTAGATAAGAATCTGGGCAAGATTAAATAATCAGAGTTTAGTCCTCAGAGTAAATAACTTATCTTTACTAGACTAGTTGTGAAAAATAAACTTGGAGAAAAAAATACCTTATTAAAGTAACAAAATTCCAGTATGATGGCTGCTTACTGGTTTTGTTCCTTCTGGGAAACAGAATCTTGATGTTCTGAGGGCCAAGTTCTTTGCTCCCTGAAAGACTCACTGAAAAATTACTGACATGGGGCACATTAATTAATTGGGAAAAGGGCATACAAATTTATTTAACATTTGTACATGAGAACCTTCAGAATGAAGACCTCCCCACAATAAGGTACCTAAGGTTATACACCATCTTGAGATTACAGAAAAAAGGGGGGTTTAGATTCTAGTAAAACTGGCTGTGGGAGGAGGGAGAAAAGGAATTCTATTGAGGGGCAATAAATGATTACTCGGGGGAGTGAATGGATCAGGAAACAAACTCTTAATATTTTTCTTTGGAGTTAAATGATTCTTAGAGATAGCCATTATTTTGCAAAGGGTCTGTTCAGATGTGGTTACATTCTTGGTCCTCTTTTCTGCTGTTACATGGAGGGGAGAAAAAAAATGTTCTCTTTGGTGGGTCTGGAATTTAGGCAGACAAAGGAATCTTCAGAAAAGTTTTACCCACTAAAAACTGAGTTGGTAGCTGTAGAGGGAAAAACTGAGTTAATTGCTGAGAGGAAAATGATCCGATTCGACCATTCTCCCATTTCTGGGAATAGGCCAGTCTCATTAAACAGCTGTGTCTAATTTTAGGACATGACATTGAAGATAGGCTTTCAAAAGAAGAAAACGAAGATTAATGTTGAGAGCAGTCTAAGAACCCATGTCCTTAGAGTCTGGAGGGCAGCCAGTTGAAGTGTCCAGATGTTAAGACTCAAAGCATCTTCAGTTAAAGTGAAAGAAGGCAGCAGCAATCTGACAAGTTTTTCCCACCTGTATTTCAAGGTATGAGCTTAAGCTTGCAGGGCCTTAGGAAAAAGGTAGTGGCAATTTCTTTAAGTCCAAGTGAGAAAAACAGAATAAAAATGTAAAAATCTTAATTTAGAGACTTGTGGTCAGGAAAGAATTCAGCATTCATTCTGAATTGTAAGTAAATAATAAAAACTGAAAAACAATGGAAGAGGCTAGAATTTAATAACAAGTATACTATAGTTTTTTATCTTATTTTATGTTTATTTTATTAAGTTCCAGGGTACATATGCAGAATGTGCAGGTTTGTTACTTATGTAAATGTATGCCATGGTGGTTTTTTGGACCTATCAACCCATCACCTAGGTATTAAGGCCCACATGACTTAGCCATTTATCCTGACGCGCTCCCTCCCTCCTTCCCCCCAACACGCCCTGGTGTGTGGTGTTCCCCTCCCTGTGCCCATGTGTTCTCATTGTTCAGCTCCCACTTACGAGTGAGAACATGCAGTGTTTGGTTTTCTGTTCCTATGTTAGTTTGCTGAGGATGATGGCTTCCAGCTTCATCCATGTCCCTGCAAAAAACATGATCTCATTCCTTTTTACAGCTGCATAGAATTCCATGGTGTATAAGTACCACATTTTCTTTATCCAGTCTATTATTGATGGGCATTTTGGTTGAATCCAAGTCTTTGCTATTGTGAATAGTGCTGCAATAAATGTGCAGCCAGAATGCAAGGCTGGTTCAACACAGACAAATCAATAAACATAATTCATCACAGAAGCAGAACCAATGACAAAAACCACATGATTATCTCAGCAGATGCAGACAACACCTTCAATAAAATTCAACATCCCTTCATGTTAAAAACTCTCAATAAACTAGTTACTGATGGAACATATCTCAAAATAATAAGAACCATTTATGACAAACCCACAGCCAATATCATACTGAATGGGCAAAAACTGGAAGCATTCCCTTTGAAAACCAGGACAAGACAAGGATGCCCTCTCTCAACACTCCTATGAAACATAGTATTGGATGTTCTGGCGAGGGCAATCAGGTAAGAGAAAGAAATAAAGGGTATTCAAATAGGAAGAGAGGAAGTCAATGTGTGACTGTATCTTTATAATAGAATGATTTATATTCCTTTGGGTACATACCCAGTAATGGGATTTCTGGGTCAAATGGGATTTCTGGTTCTAAATCCTTGAGGAATTGCCACACTGTCTTCCACAGTGGTTTAACTAATTTACTTTCCCACCATCAATGTAAAAGCATTCCTATTTCTCCAAAGCCTTGCCAGCATCTGTTGTTTCCTGACTTTTTAATAATTTCCATTCTGACTGGCATGAGATGGTATGTCATTGTGGTTTTGACTTGCATTTCTCTAATGATCAGTGATGTTGAGCTTTTTTTCATGTTTGTTGGCCCCATAAATGTCTTCTTGTGAGAAGTGGTCTGTTCATGTCCTTTGCCCAATTTTTGATGGAGTTGTTTGTTTTTTTCTTGTAAATTTTTTTAAATTTCCTGTAAATTCTGGACATTAGTCATTTGTCAGATGGGTAGATTGCAAAAATTCTCTCCCATTCTGTAGGCTGCTGGTTCACACTGATGTTAGTTTTTTTTTGCTGTACAGAAAGCTCTTTAGTTTAATTGGATCCCATTTATCAATTTTGCTTTTGTTGCAATTGCTTTTGGCAATTTCATCATAAAATCTTTGCCCATGCCTATGTCTTGAATTGTATTGCCTAGATTTTCTTCTAGGGTTTTTATGGTTTTGTGTTGTACATTTAAGTCTTTAATTCATCCTAAGTTAATTTTTGTATAAAATCTAATGAAGGAGTCCAGTTTCAGTTTTCTGCATATGGCTAGCCAGTTTTTCCAGCACCATTTATTAAATACGGAATACTTTCCCCATTGATTTTTTCTGTCAGGTTTGTCAAGCATCAGATGGTTGTAGACGTGTGGACTTATTTCTGAGATCTCTATTTTGTTCCATTGGTTTATTTGTCTATTTTGGTACCAGTACCATGCTGTTTTGGATACTGTAGCACTGTAGTATAGTTTGAAGTTGGATAGCGTGATACCTGCAGCTGAGCTGCATTCTTTTTGCTTAGGGTTGTCTTGGCTATATGGGTTTTTTGTTTTCATGTAAATTTTATTTTATTTATTTATTTTGAGATGGAGTCTCACTTTGTCACCTAGGCTGGAGTGCAGTGGGACAATCTTGGCTCACTGCAACCTCTGCCTCCTGGGTTCAAGTGACCCTCCTGCCTCACCCTCCCAAGTAGCTGGGATTACAGGTGCATGCCACCACACCCAGCTGATTTTTTTACTTTTAATAGAGATGGGGTTTACTATGTTGGCCAGGCTGGTCTCAAACTTCTGACCTCAGATGATCCATGCACCTCAGCCTCCCAAAGTGTTGGGATTACAGTCATGACCCACCATGACTGGCCAGTTTCATGTAAATTTTAAAATAGTTTAAAAAAAAAAATCTGTGAAGAATGTCAATGGTAGTTCAATGGGAATATGGGAATAACATTGAATCTATAAATTACTTTGGGCAGGATGGCCATTTTTATATTGACTCTTCCTATCCATGAGCATGGAATGTTTTTCCATTTGTTTGTGTCCTCTCTTAGTTCCTTGAGCAGTGGTTTATATTTCTCCTTGAAGAGGTCCTTCATATCCCTTGTTAGCTGTATTCCTAGGCATTTTATTCTCTTTGTAGCAATTGTGAATGGGAGTTCATTCATGACTTGTCTCTCTGCTTGTCTATTATTGGTGTATAGAAATGCTTGTGATTTTGTCACATTGATTTTGTATTCTGAGACTTTGCTGAAGTTGCTTATCAGCTAAAGGAGCTTTTGGGCTGAGGTGATGGGGTTTCCTAGTTATAGGATAATGTTGTTTGCAAATAGAGACAATTTGACTTCCTCTCTTCCTATTTGAATACACTTTATTTCTTTCTCTTACCTGATTGCCCTGGCCAGAACATCCAATACTATGTTTCATAGGAGTGTTGAGAGAGGGCATCCTTGTCTTGTCCTGGTTTTCAAAGGGAATGCTTCCAGTTTTTGCCCATTCAGTATGATATTGGCTGTGGGTTTGTCATAAATGGTTCTTATTATTTTGAGATATGTTCCATCAGTAACTAGTTTATTGAGAGTTTTTAACATGAAGGGATGTTGAATTTTATTGAAGGTGTTGTCTGCATCTGCTGAGATAATCATGTGGTTTTTGTCATTGGTTCTGCTTCTGTGATGAATTATGCTTATTGATTTGTGTGTGTTGAACCAGCCTTGCATTCTGGCAATAAAGCCACATTGATCATGGTGGATAAGCTTTTTGATGTGCTGCTGGATTCAGTTTGCCAGTATTTTATTGAGGATTTTCACGTCAATGTTTATCAGGGATATTGGCCTGAAGTTTTCTTTTTTGTGTGTGTCTCTGCCAGGTTTTGGTGTCAGGATGATGGTGGCCTCAGAAAATGAGTTAGGGAGAAGTCCTTCCTTTTCAACCATTTGGCATTGTTTCAGAAAAAAATGGTACCTGCTCCTCTTTATTCTTTGGTAGAATTTGGCTGTGAATCTGTCTGGTCCTGGGCCTTTATTGGCTGGTCAGCTATTTATTACTGCCTCAATTTCAGAACTTGTTATTGATCTATTCAAGGAATAGACTAAACAACAGAAATTTATCCATTTATCCAGGAATTTATCCATTTCTTCTGAATTTTCTAGTTCATTTGCATAGAGGTGTTTATAGTATTCTCTGACAGTATTTTGTATTTCTGTGGGGTCAGTGGTGATACCCCTTTTATCATTTTTTATTGTGTCTATTTGATTTTTCTCTCTTCTTAGTCTATCTAGCAGTCTATCTACTTCCTTATTTTTTTTTTCAAAAACCAGCTTCCGGATTCATTGATTTTTTGAAGGATTCTTTATGTCTCTATCTCCTTCAGTTCCAATCTTATCTTAGTTATTTTTTGTCTTCTGCTAGCTTTTAGATTTGTTTGCTCTTTCTCCTCTAGATCTTTTAGTTTCAATGTTAGAATGTTGATTTGAGATCTTTTGAGCCTTCTGATGTGGGCATTTAGTACTTTAAATTTCCTTCTTAACACTGTTTTAGCTGCGTCCCAGAGATTCTGGTACATTGCCACTTTGTTCTTATTACTTTCATAGAACTTCTTGATTTCTGCCTTAATTTCATTATTTACCCAGGATTTATTCAGGAGCAAGTTGTTTAATGTCCACGTAATTGTGTGAGTGAATTTCTTAATCTTGAGTTCTAATTCAATTGTACTGTGGTCTGAAAAACTGTTATGATTTCAGTATTTTTTGTATTTGCTGAGGAGTGTTTTACTTCCAATTATGTGATTGATTTTAGAGTAAGTGTGAGAAGAATGTATATTCTGTTGTTTTGGGGTGGAGAGTTCTCTAGATATCTATCAGGTCCACTTAATCCAGAGCTGAGTTCAAGTCCTAAATATCCTTGTTAATTTTCTTTCTCAATGATCTGTTTAATATTGACAGTGGGGTGTTAAAGTCTTCCACTATTATTGTATGTCAGTCTAAGTATCTTTGTAGGTCTCTATGAACTTGTTTCATGGATCTGGGTGTTCTTGTAATGGGTGCATATATATTTAGTATAGTTAGCTCTTGTTGTTTATTTGAACCTTTTACCATTATGTAATGCCCTTTTTTGTCTTTTTTGATCTTTGTTGGTTTTAAGTCTGTTTTGTCAGAGATGAGGATTACAACCCCTGCTTTTTTCTGCTTTCCATTTGCTTAGTACATTTTCCTCCATCCCTTTAATTTGAGCCTATGTGTGTCTTTGAGATGGGTCTCTTGAATACAGCACACTCATGAGTCTTGACTTTTTACTTATTTGGCCAGTCTCTGTCTTTTAATTGGGGCACTTAGCCCATTTACATTTGAGTTTAATATTGTTATGTGTGATTTTGATTCTGTCATCATGATTCTATCTGGTTATTTAGCACACTAGTTGATACGGTTTCTTCATAGTGTCATTGGTATTTGTATTTCAGTGTGTTTTTGCAGTGGTTGGTACTAGTTTTTCCTTTCTATGTTTAGTGCTTTCTTCAGGAGCTCTTGCAAGGCAGGCCTGGTGGTGATGAAATCCCTCAGCATTTGCTTGTCTGAAAAGGATTTTATTTCTCCTTTGTTTATGAAGCTCAGTTTGGCTGGATATGAAATTCTGGGTTGAAAATTCTTTTCTTTAAGAATGTTGCATATTGGCCCCCAATCTCTTCTGGCTTGTAGGGTTCACCTACACTTCCCTTTGTAGGTGACCTGGCCTTTCTCTCTGGATGTTCTTAACATTTTTCCTTCATTTCAACCTTAGAGATTCTGATGATTATGTGTTCTGGGGTTGATCTTCTTATGGAGTATCTTCCTGGGGTTCTCCGTATTTCCTGAAATTGAATGTTGGTCTGTATTGCTAGGCTGGGGAATTTCTCCTGGATGCTATGCTGAAGTGTGTTTTCCAACTTGGTTTCATTCTCCTCATCTCTTTCAGGTACTCCAATCAATCGTGGGTTTGGTCATTTTACACAGTCCTATAGTTCTTGGATGTTTTGTTCATTCCGTTCCATTCTTTTTTCTCTATTCTTGTCTCCCTAGCTTATTTCAATGAGATAGTCTTCAAGCTCTGATGTTCTTTCTTCCGCTTGATTGATTCAGCTATTGATACTTGTGTATGCATCATGAAGTTCTCATGCTGTGTTTTTCAGGTCATTTATGTTCCTCTCTAAACTGGTTCTGCTAGTAAGGAGTTCCAGTAACCTTTCATCATGGTTCTTAGCTTCTTTGCATTGGGTTAGAACATGCTCCTTTACCTCAGCAAAGTTTGTTATTACTCACCTTCTGAAGCCTACTTCTGTCAACTCGTCCATTTCCTTCTCTGTCCAGGTTTGTTCCTTTGCTGGAGAGATGTTGTGATCATTTGGAGGAGAAGAGGCACTCTAGCCTTGTGAGTTTTCAGTGTTTTTTCATTGATTCTTTTTATCTTCATGAGTTTGTCTAGTTTTGATCTTTAAGGCTGCTTTGATGCGGTTTTGTGGGGACTTTTTGTTGATTGCTGTTGAGGCTTTCTGTTTGTTTGCTTTGCTTTCAATAGTCAGGTTCCTCTTCTGTAGGGCTGTTGAAGTTTGCTGGGGATTCACTTCAGGTCCTATGCATCTGGGGCACCACTGCACCTGGGGATGTCACACGAGGAGGCTGGAGAAAAGCAAAGATGGGTGCCTGCTCCTTCCTCTGTGATCTCTGACCTCAAGGGGCACTGACCTGATGCGACTAGGAACACTCCTGTGTAGGGTGTCTGGTCACCCCTGTTGTGGGAGGTCTCACCCAGTTGAGGGGCATGGGAATCAAGACCCATTTAACAAAGCACTTTGGCTATCTGTTGGTGGAGGGGGTGTGTTGTGCTGGGGGGAAAGCCACTCACCTGGGCTGCTTGGATTCGTCAGAGCTAGCAAGGCAAAAGGCTAAGCCTGCTGATCCATGGAGACTATGACCACCCCACCCCTTAGTGGTTCAGACCCAGGGACATCAGAGTTCTGTCCCTAAGCACCTGGCTGGAGTTGCTGGAGTTGCTGCACGGAGGCCCAGCCCAGCGAGGAAGGATGGGTCAGGGTCTGGCCCAAAGAGGCAGTCTGGCCATGGTCTGCTACAGCTGGTGTGCTGTGCTGTGGGGAATACCTACTGGGACCAAGCCATTTAATTTTCCCAGTTCCAGCAGGGGAAAAATGTGGCCTGGAGCTATAGTGATTGCTGTTGCCCTTCCCCCCCGGGAGTTCAGTGTTTTAGGCAGTTAGCAGCCGCCATGATGGCTGCCATCTCTCTCCTGGGGAACTCAGTTTTCTTAGGCAGTCAGCAGCTGCAGTGATGCTGGCCGCCCCTCCCTCGGGGAGTTCAGTTGTCTTAGGCAGCCATGATGATGACTGCTACCCTTTCTCTAGGGAGCTCAGATGGCTTAGACAGCAGGCAGCAGCAGTAATGACAGCTGCCCTTCCCTTTAGGAACTTGATGGTCTTAGGTAAACTCCAGCTAAGTGGCTGATGAGAACCTGCGTGGCTCTGTGGTTGGGGCCCAAGGACCTGGTGGTATGGGTTCCCGAGTGGGATCTTCTGATCTGTAGGTAGCATGGTTCCATGGAAAAAGCACTGTTTCCCAGGCTGGGTAGCATGCTTATTCACCCCCTTCCTTGGCTGGGGGTGGGGGTTCCTCTGCCCCATGTGGCTCTGAGGTGGGCCAATGCACCACCCTGCTTTTCCTTGTTCTCTGAAGGTCATGCTAACTGCCTAGTCAGTTCTGATGATAGAACCTGGATACCTTGTGTATTAGTCCATTTTCATGCTGTTGATGAAGACATACCCATGACTGGGTAATTTACACACACACACACACACACACACACACCAAAAAAAAAAAGAAAGAGAGAGAGGTTTATTGGACTCACAGTTTTACATGCCTGGAGAGGCCTCACAGTCATGGTGGAAGGTGAAATATACATCTCACATGGAAGCAGATGAGAGAAGAGAGTTTGTGCAGGGAAACTCCCATTTTTAAAACCATCAGATCATATGAGACTTATTCACTATCACAAGAACAGCAAGGGAAATACCCACCTCCATGATTCAATTTATCTCCCAACAGGTTTTTTCACAACATGTGGGAATTATGGGAATGAGATTTGGGTGGTGACACAGCCCAACTGTATTATTCCACCCTTGACTCCTCATGTCCTCACATTTCAAAACCAGTAATGCCTTCCCAACAGTCTCCCAAAGTCTTAATTCATTTCAGCATTAACTCAAAAGTCTGCAGTCCAAAGTCTCATCCAAGACAAGGCAAGTTACTCCCATCTACAAGCCTGTAAAATCAAAAGCAAGTTAGTTACTTCCTAGATACAATGGGGGTACAGGCATTGGGTAAATACAGGCATTCCAAATGGGAGAAATTGGCCAAAACAAAGGGGCTACAGGTCCCACGCAAGTCTGAAATCCAGCAGGACAGTAAAATCTTAAGGCTCCAAAATGATCTCCTTTGACTCCATGTCTTGCATCTAGGTCATGCTGATGTAACAGGTGGGTTCCCATGGCCTTGGGCAGCTCTGACCCTTTGGCTTTGCAGGGTACAGCTTCCCTCCTGGCTGCTTTCATGGGCTGTCATTGAGTGTCAGTGTCTGTGGCTTTTCCAGGTGCATGGTACAAATTGTTGGTGAATCTACCATTCTGGGGTCTGGAGGATAGTGGCCCTCTTTTCATGCCTCCACTAGGTGGTGCCCCAGTAGGGACTCTGTGTGGTGGTTTCAACCCCAAATTTCCCTGCCACACTGCCCTAGCAGAGGTTCTCCATGAGAACCCCGCTGCTGCAGCAAACTTCTGCCGGGACATCCAGGAGTTTCTGTAAGTCTTCTGAAATCTAGGTGGAGGTTCCCAAACCTCAATTCTTGACTTCTATGTACTTGCATGCTCAACACCACATGGAAACTGCCAAGGCTTGGGGCTTGCACCCTCTGAAGCCGTGGCTCAAGCTCTCCTTTGGCCCCTTTTAGCCATGGCTGGAGTGACTGGGATGCAGGACACCTAGTCCCTAGGCTGCACACAACATGGGGACCCTGGGCCTGGCACATAAAACCACTGTTTCCTCCTAGCCTCTGGGAGGGGCTGCCAGGAAGGCCTCTGACATTCCCTGGAGACATTATCCCAATTGTTTTGGGGGTTAATATTCAGCTCCTCATTACTTATGCAAATTTCTGCAGCCAGCTTGGATTTTTTCTCAGAAAATGGGATTTTCTTTTCTATTGCATTGTCATGCTGCAAATGTTCTGAATTTTTATGCTCTGCTTCCCTTATAAAACTGAATGTCTTTAACAGCACCTGTCACTTCTTAAATACTTTGCTGCTTAGAAATTTCTTCTGTCAGATACCCTAAATCATCTCTCTCAAGTTCAAAGTTCCACAAATCTCTAAGGCAGGGGCAAAATGCTGACAGTCTCTTTGCTAAAACATAACAGGAATCACCTTTGTTCCAGGTTTCAGTGAGTTTCTCCTTTCTATCTGAGACCACCTCAGCCTGAATTTTATTGTCCATATTGCTATCAGCATTTTGTGCAAAGCCATTCAACAAGTATGTAGGAATTTCCAGTTTCCTACATTTTCCTGTCTTCTTCTGAACTCTGCAAACTGTTCCAACTCCTGGCTGTAACCCTGTTCCAAAGTTGCTGCCACATTTTCAGGTATCTTTCCAGCAGTGCCCCATTCTACAGGTACCAATTTACTGTATTAGTCCGTTTTCATGCTACTAATAAGACATATCCGAGACTGGGCAATTTACAAAACAAAGAGGTTTATTGGACTAACAGTTCCACCTGGCTGGGGAGGCCTCACAATCATGGTGGAAGGTGAAAGGCACATCTCACATGGTGGCAGACAGGAGAAGAGAGCTTGTGCAGGAAATTCCCATCGTTAAAACCATCGTATCTTGTGAGACTTATTCACTATCATGAGAACAACACAGGGAAGACCCATCCCCATGAGTCAATTATCTCCCACCAGGCCCCTCCTACAACACATGGGAATTGTGGGAGTTACAATTCAGGATGAGATTTGGGTGGGGACACAGCCAAACCATATCACCTTGGTTGTGAGTGCAGGATTCACATGCTGTTTTTGTTCTTCTTGGTGGGAGCCTCCAACTGCTGCTCCTTCTAGTTGGCCGTCTTAACCCCACCCCTCTACTGTTTTCTTTAGAAACATAATTTTCCCTCTCCTGCTTCCCATTTCTACCAAAGACAAGTCACAATAGGAACAACTTATTTGCAAAATTTATTTTAGTCTTATTTTACTTGGTGTGATTATTTTTATAGTAGTGTGCACAAATAATAGTTATTGGCTATATAGGCTCTTTTAAAATTGGCTTTGCTGGACTTTTTTTCATAAGGAATTTTAAGTTAGACTTTTAAAAGCCTCTTGAGCCAAGCCAAAAATTTATCTATGCCTGCAGATACCTGTATGAAATGGGTAAATTCCTCTCTTTTTGAGGTTCTAAAATAACTTGGTGTTCCTGGGCATGTCAGAAAGTGGCATTCTTTACTTACTACAGGAATTTTGTAAAGAAATATTATATAAAGGAAGTATCAGAGCAGTCTTTTCAAGGATCCTTTTCTCACCTCTATAAAGTCAACCTTAATTCTTAAAAGTAGTCTGGTCATATCTGAAAATATGACATTTCAGTCAAAGCCTTGTTAAAATAACCAGTGTTTTCTACTGTATCCTGTTGTAAAAGAGAACAAATACGTATTGAACTTATTCAAATAACTCTAATGCCATAAATGAAGAATATTCACACCTGGGTGATGGGATCAGGTGTACCCCAAACCTCAGGGTTGCTCAGGTAAGAAACATGCACATGTAACCCCTGAATCTAAAGTCAAAGTTGAAAAAAATACTCAAAAATATTTTATTATGGAGAAATCAGATGGAGAGAAAAAGATATGCTTTAAATTTTCCTTACAAGTGTGAGTATACTTTGCCCAATTTGTTGTAAGTTATAAGTAGCCCAACAGAAAAAAGTTCATGACTCTGGAAAATAAAACATAAAAGAATCAGTATGTTTCACATTTTAAAAGTAAAAGAAAAGTTTAGTTCTCTATTATTTCAATCTCATTAACTGTTGCTCTGCTTGATATTGGGTTAGGAATCCCCATGAATAAATCAGCTTTTTAATTAAAGTCTTAGAAGATTTTTTCCAAGCCCAAAGGTATAATCTCCAAAATTATCAGAAAACTGTACTCAACAGAACTTGTCAGAGTCCTTTCTACGATTTTATTTAAAAAAGCAAATTTTTGACTGTGGCTGATTATAATCTATTTTTTTAGAAGAATCAAAGTAAAACAATAATTGCTTTGAATGGTATTAGTCTTAGAACAATCATAATTAAAGACAAAATTGACAAGGAAATTTGGTTACTTCTGTGACACACAACAATTTACCATAATAATCATAATTACTAATCCTAACATATAGTAAGACATCAGAATTTTAGGAATTTCATGCAACTGTGGAATACATGTTAAAAACATGTTTTTATAAACATAACCCACAGAAAGTTAAACATCACTTTATATTTGGCAATGCTTCTTGTATAATTTTAATAGGCTGATTATATCTCTCTTGGACTTTCAGGGGCCCTAATATCCAAACTATTAATTTGAGGGAAAAAAGATTAAATTTATAATTTGAAATACAATTTTGGAAAATTTGTCAAATATCAAAGGTCTAAAAACTTAATATCAAAAAATAGTTTCACAGGTCACTGTAAAATAAGTCATTCATTTACCCAATGTGATAATTCAAAGATTTCAAAAAGCAAAATCCTTTACTCTTTTATAGAGACAAGACTTAGTTTCCCAAACAATCAAAATACATCAGAAGGCAAACTGAATCTATCTCTTCCTCCTTCCCTCTTTTTGTTTGTAGCTTACTCAAAAAGTAAAAAAAAAATATTTTATTTCTTATTATATTACATGGAAATCTCTTTCCAAAGAGAAACCCAAATTTCACTTTTACATTCATGTATTATAATTCTAAAGTTAATTGTAATAAAACCCAATAAACAAATACACTCTTAATCAGTTTGACTACGAGGTGATATGGTTGTTTTATAAGGGGCACTTCCTGCTTCACTCAGCCCTTCTTCCTGCTGCCTGTGAGCAAGATGCCTCGCTTCCCTTTCACCGTCTGCCATGATTGTCAGTTTCCTGAGGCCTCCCTAGCCATGCTGAACTGTGAGTCAATTAAAATTCTTTCCTTTATAAATTACCCAGTTTCAGGTAGTTCTTTATAGCAGTATAAAAATGAACTAATACACAAGGTAAGATTACTATAAACCTTTCATAACACTTTACAATATTTTCCAT
Source organism: Symphalangus syndactylus (assembly GCF_028878055.3). Lineage (NCBI taxonomy): Eukaryota > Metazoa > Chordata > Mammalia > Primates > Hylobatidae > Symphalangus > Symphalangus syndactylus. Next base: position 23,344,849 of record NC_072441.2, read on the forward strand.
TCTCTTTTTTCAGCTTTCTATACATTGTTTTATTTATCATTCTTTTTATTTCATTTAAAACAATCCTTAAAACCTCTAACTTAGGCAAAAATACTTTTCCTTTAACAAAAATCACATCATTATCATGTCTTCTTATAATCTTTTTAAATCAAAAACACACCCTGCTTTTCTTACACACTTTGTATATAGACTTGTTTATCTCATATCTAGTGCTTTTAATTATATACATTAGTTACAGTGTTAACTGTTAGTAACCCTTGTTTTTAGTGAAAAACTTAGAAGGTAAATACTTTTAAAGATGCAGAAGCCAGGACAAAGGCACAGAACTTAGATATAAACAAAGGTAAGATGTGTTGTGTAAACTTTAAGTCATTTTCTTCTCCATCCTAAAAGTTTGTAGAGGTTTAGGTGCACAGAGGGAGATGCTCTCACAAATGGAGATTTTTGTTTATAGATGTAAATTTATTTTACAAAAGAGGTTCGTAATAGCCAGATAAATGTCAGAAAGTTGTGGTTTGGCTTTTTAACTTAGCTTGTATCTTAATTACATTATTGGCTTCCAGGTGGAGCCCTTTAATGAGAAGAAAGAAAGTATGCAGTTTATAGTGCTAAAAATTTAAATGTGAAAAGCAGGCACAGGTGGAAGGCAGAACACAGGTCCCTCAAAATCAGGGATCCCATTTTTACATTAAACTCTGGGTCCCAAAAATAGGGAAACACCATGGGACTAGAGAGTGCAACGCCTCCACGGAGTATCTCGCTGCAAGCACATTCCCATTCTGCAGAGGCTGGTGGGACCCACTGTTAGTCAGCCCACTCTGTAATCACCTCATTCCCCATGAGTCTTATCCCTCAGCGGGGAGTGTTTCCATGGCCTCTAAGGGTCTCCAAGTCAGCCTTTCCTTATCCAAATGCACAAAGAGACAAGTAGCCCCCTGTGGTGATAATCACTTATTGCCAACAACTGTCATTAGCCACTTCTAACACAGTGAATAGTTCTGTTTTCCAAATATTTGTGAAACCAGAACTCTATCCCATTGACATTCTTTGAACGTAGAATTTGGAAGAATATATTATGAAGAAAATTCCTAAAAGCATAACTTATACAGGAATGTATGAAGCAAACTAAGCAGAATATATAATTGTGTTACATATAACATCCTCTTTTGTGACACTAATTATTCCACCTTACCAGATCAGCTGCAGCAGCACACAACATAATGCAGTCATTTCTTTCATTTAAAAAAGCAATAGGGCAGGTGTGGTGGCTCATGCCTGTAATCCTAGCACTTTGGGAGGCTGAGGCAGGCGGATCACGAGGTCAGGAGGTCAAGACCAGCCTGGCCAACATGGTGAAACCCCGTCTCTACTAAAAATACAAAAATTAGCTGGGCGTGGTGGCAGGCGCTTGTAATCCCAGCTACTCGGGAGGCAGGCTGAGGTAGGAGAATTGCTTACCTGGAGGCAGAGGGTGCAGTGAGCCGACATTGTGCCACTGCACTCCAGCCTGGGTGACAGAGCAAGACTCTGTCTCAAAAAATATATATAATGATAAAATAGAAATCTCTTTATTGACTGCATTCAATCACCATCTCAGTTTTCTGACCCCCTGTTCTGCTCATCTCATTTAAAAAGTTGTCTGTATGTGCTGCGTTTTGTGCTGAATTCTGTATCCCCTCTAAATTCATATATGGAATCCCTGACTCCCCAGTACCACAGAACATGACTACATTTGGAGATAGCGCCTTGATTAAGTTAAAGAGAGGCCATTGGGGGGGCCCCTAATCCAATGTGACTAGTGTCCTTAAAGAAGAGGAAATTTGAACGTGCAGAGAGACACTAGGGGGACGGGCACAGAGGAAAGACCACATGAAGATACCATGAGAAGGCAGCCCCCTGCAAGCCAAGGAGAAAGGCCTAGGAGAAACCGGACCTGCCAATACCTTGATCTTTGGACTTTAAGCCTCCACAATGGAGAGGAAATATATTTCTGCTGTTTTAACCCAGCAGTCTGTGATATTTTGTTATAGCCACCCTAGCTGCCTCCAATTCGTCTCTTCCATTTTCTCTTGAGCCTACTCCACTCGGGTTTTTACCCACACAGCTTTTCCAAAATGACACACAGCAAGGACACCACACAGCATGTGATATAGTTGATTACTCTTTCTTCCTTAAAAACCACTCTTCACTTGGCTTCTAGGACAACAAACTCTTCTGGTTTTCCTCCTACTTCCCTGACCATACCTTCTCGGTCTTCATTCAGATTTTTCCTTGTCCACCTAATCTCTTGAACAACCCTCCCACCCTGGCGTTCTGTACTCCACTTTTCTTCTTCTGCTCTCTCTGCCCATTATTATCTAGCTTGCATACTTATTATTATTGTCTGGTTTCAACACAGGAAGGTGAGGATTTTTTGTCTGTTTTACCCACTGATAGATTACCACCTAGAGCAGTTCCTGGCACATATTAAGTAAGCACAACAAACGCTTTTTGAATGAATAAATTAGATGACGTCAATCGATACACTTAAGAAAATGGTATTTTGTCTAGTCTAGGGTCCTGCTTTTCTCATTGAGTTCTCTTCTGATGAACTTTTCTTGTGTTTCTTCGTTTGGAAGCAGGAGAGGTTTATTTCAGTAACATTTCTGAAGTTCTAGGAGAGTCTAGTGTCAACAGCATGGGCTCCAGACCTGGATGTTGTACTTTCGCTGGTTGTGATACTATGAGTACACTCTTTAACCTTTCTGTGCCTGTCAACTCAAATTGGAACAAAAGCTCATAATTATTTCTCTCCACAGGGTTATGGTGAAGGTTAAGTGAGAGAATGAATATGTAACACAGAGCCTCTTGCCTTGAAAGCCCTCAGCGTTATCTTCCATCACTGATATGATTAGAATATCTGTAGCAAAAATACATCAGTTTCTTGAATAGAGGAATCTTGGCTTTTCTTTCTTTTTTTTCCCCCACCAGTTGCTATTATTGTAATCTGCATAACGAAGCCACTCAGAAATTCTCCCCAATAACCTATAAGCAACCCCTTAACTACCTAGGAGTAAGGAGACATCGGAGCCCCAAAGGTACAGACATCTGTGTAGAAGAGTGCCAGCACTTTTTCATTTCTCTATTCAAAGCTTCACATGATGTCCAAAATATCTCTTGTAATTCTGTGCAAAAAGATGGAAGACAATCTGGGATCCTCTTCAAATTTAAGAGTTATGAGTCAATAAAATTATGTTTTGATTTGGAAGTGCAGTATATATGTGTGTGTGTGTATATATGTATTATATATGTGTGTATGTGTGTATGTTTTTGTATCACACACACACAGAGATAGAGAGAGAGAGAGTCTCACTCTGTCACCTAGGCTGGAGTGCAGTGGCCCAATCATGGCTCTCTGTAGCCTCGGCCCTTCCCCCAAGGGTCAGGTGATCCTCCTAACTCTGCCTCCTGAGTAGCTGGGACCACAGGTGTGCACTGTCACTCCTGGCTAAGTTTTTTATTGTTATTTTTAGAGACGGGATCTCCCTATGTTGTTCAGGCTGGTCTCAAGCTCCTGGGTCCTGCCTTGGCCTCCCAAAGTGTTGGGATTCCAGGCTTGAGCCACCATGCCCAGCCTGAAGTGCAGTATAACATAGTTAAATAATGAGAGCATATAACATAGAAATTGTGATGGTGTTTATACATTTATTCATTTGAGGAGGAAGATAGTGTAAGGAGGAAGAAAGGTGTTTTAAGCTCACACTGTAAGACGGACTTTAAAGAATTTTTTATTTGCAGCACTTTCTCCTGTTTGCAGTGGAAAGCAGAGTTGTTCACATGGGTATGGATCAGAGTTTGAAGTGTCCCAAAGAAAGAGGCTTCAGCATTAAACACAGAGACAAAAAAACCCCAACACAGGTTGTTAACGTGTGCAAGAAGCCTACATTTTTCAGGGGGCTTTGGAGGGAGCAAATCTCTGTGACACTGATAATAAATATGCTGTTGAAAATGCACATTAGGTATTAAAATAAGGAAAGGCTGGACATTTTGCAAATTTTAAAAAGGAAATTACAGGCAAATAGGCAAGCAAGTGTAAAGCAGGACCCAGTTAGCATAACAAGTGGTTTAGTACAGTTGGAACATAGTGTGGGGGTGAGGTTTTCGATATGCTTTTGTTTATAATTTTTAGATTATTGCAATTACTAGCCCTCCCCAGTCTTGTAAGCCAAAAGTGGACCAGAGTTTTCCTTTTCCTGGTATTGCATGAGAGATTTTGGACACTACAGTGCAAAACTCTAATAAGGAAATGGATTAAAGTTGCAAGAAGGGTTTAAGCTCAGTTTTGGTAAATGGTATAGTATAAAACCTGACAGATGGGCTTCAAGTTCAGGAAAACTAGGTTCATATTTCAGCTCTGTAACTGGTTAACAGGATGATCTTAGGCAAGACTAAATAATATTGTAGAGATATTGCCTTCCTCACAAGATGGTTGTTAGGACTAAATAAAATTATGTATGGAAAGTATTTAGCACAGCACATGCCATGTAATTAATGTTTGGTAAGGGTAAATGATGACATTAATGTTGACAACAGCAATGATTGCAATAGACCTAGAAGGGAGACATTGGGAAAAAAGCTTGTTGCTTCAGAGAACGGACAAAACAGGCAAAAATTTAAATAAACCATCTTAGTTTCTACATTATGCTGAGCAATAAGAACCTCAAAGTTTCACAAGCAAGAACGTGCTGGAATACTGGAACTTCTTGCGTAATAGAAGGGAACTGGAGCTTGGGAGAGTAAGACAATGTAATCAACTTTCTGCCTTTGTACTTGGCATGTAGCTCACTTAAGAATGCTTTTCTCTCATCAGATGGTCAGCTAGTGTCAAAAGATCAGTGCTAATCTCAGTGAACTCCAACACGCTTGATTCTAGAACTTCAGAATGCCACAATACTCGCTTACTGGGTGAGCCCAATAACAGAGAGAGAAATAGTCTCAATGGATTGTCAAGAATGAAAAAAGAAAATGTTTATTTTTAAAAGTCCTTTTGGCCTTAAAAAAAATGTGTTTCTTTTGCAGTGATATTTCAGTTCTGTAGTGCTAGTCAGGTCTTATACTAGAAAGGAGGTACAAATGCTGTCATAGGAAAATTCCTGCTGCTTTTTGTTCTAAATTTCACCATCACCCTTTAAGACTATGCCCCCTATGGAAATGTTATATAAGGCCATCATTTTTCCTGAATTGTTTATTAAAACAATTTTTGAAATGGTTGAAGGTTTTTATCTGTGTTACCATCATCAATACTATGTGGATAAAATATTTTCCCGCTGATCTTCTCAGGCTCTAAAGAAAAGCTTTCTATCCCATAATATGCTCTGACTTCTGAGATGATTACATTTTATGCTGGCTCATGGTATAAACTTTCAAAGCCACCAGCTGAGTTGTCATTGTAGTACAGCTGATTCCTTGATTGATATACAGTGTCTGAGATGTCTTTGTTCTCCTGACTTCCCACTGGTTAACAGATTACAGATCAGAATAAAAGAGTGTAACAACCAAAGGAACACTGGGGTCTCTAATGATATCAGAGGTTACCTTCTCTTTAAGAGAGAATTTGTTACTTTAAAATGATTGGATCATCCTAATATGTCATGCTGTGCAAGTCAACTCAACTAAAGATGGGGCTTTGGAAAGCTTTATTCCTGATCTGGGAGTTCATCTAATTTTTGGCTGCAGAAAATCTATGTCTTGAGAAATTAGATGTCTGGAACGATCTTTAATCTTAGTAGATGGCTTTTTTGGTTGTTGTTGGAGTGCTGCACAATTGTGAGGAAAAATACAATTTTCCTTATAACGCAGGGAAATAAAGGTCTTTTTTAAATTATGACTTTATTATGTAAGAGGAATGCTGGCCTATTAGTTTGCAGAAAAGAGATAATACTTTCCATTTGCTCTGAGAAAATTGTGGCTGTTTTGTTTTCTTTTCTTCCACAATGAAAGAAAATTGACATATTGAGACATTCTTTGGAAAGCGTATAGGACATCTAGAGTCAGCTTCCATTCTGTGTATACTCAGCCTATCAAAATATTCAGAACTAAGCCTTGATCAGTTAACTAATTTTTCTGTTTTGGAAACTTCTCTGAATCCATTATTATGTAAAACAAATAAAATTGGTTTTTCTTTCAAACATAAATATCCACTGTGTTTCAATACTTGTCAGGGTTATGACTTCCTAGCTGCCTATTTACCATTCTTATACAGAAGTGGAAACTCTGCCTCCTCCCTCCCTCATCTTCTCCATGGTGCAATAGCCAGGTGAGTTTGAGAGGTAAACACTTTAGATTTAAAATCACTTTGCTGAATCCCATCTGTGAGCTTTTACTCCTAATGAAATGCACTGATCTTCCACACTTGTCTCGTGCAACAGCTATTTGGTGAAAGAAGTCAGCACGCAGATGTATCCTCTAACAAGGAAAACGAGGACAAACCATATCATATTGTATTTGAATTAGTGTAGGCTGAGATCACCACAGAGAAAATTTATAGTCTATTTCAAACAGCCAAGGAGGAGAGTTTGAAACAAAAATCATTAGGCTGAACAGCATTCCGCTTGACAGTAAAATTTGAGTTGTTGTTTTATATCCATGAAGGATCTTTTTCTTTTTCTTTAATAAAACTTTTAAGTTCAGGGGTACAAGTTCAGGTTTGTTACATAGGTAAGCTTGTGTCACGGCGGTTTGTTGTGCAGATTATTCCATCACTCAGGTATCAGCCCTAGTACCCATTAGTTATTTTTCCTGATCCTCTCCCTTTTCCCACCCTCCCCCCTCTAAAAGGCCCCAGTGTGTGTTGTTTCTGTCTATGTGTCCATGTGTTTTCATCATTTAGCTCCCACTTATAAGTGAGAACATGTGATATTTGGTTTTCTGTTCCTGCGTTGGTTTGCTAAGGATCATGGCCTCCAGCTCCACCTGTGTGCTTGTAAAGGACATGATCTCATTCTTCTTTATGGCTGCATAGTATGCCATGGTGTCTACGTAACACATTATCTTTACCAGGTCTATGATTGATGGACACTAAGGTTGACTCCATGTCTTTGCTATTATGAGTAGTGCTGCAGTGAACACACACATGCCTGTATCTTTATAATAGAACAGAAACAACAGTCAAGCTGAGAACCAAATCTGGAATGAACTCTCATTCACAATTCCCACCAAAGAATAAAATACCTAGGAATACAGATAACTAGGGAGGTGAAAGATTTCTATAAGGAGAACTACAAATCACTGCTCAAAGAAATCAGAGATGACAAAAACAAATGGAAAAACATTCCCTGCTCATGGATAGGAAGAATCAGTATCATGAAAATGGCCATACTGCCCCAAACAATTTATAGATTCAATGCTATTTCTATTAAACTACTATTGACATTCTTCAAAGAACTAGAGGAAACTATTTTAAAATTCATATAGAACCAATAAAGAGGCTGAATAGCCAAGGCAGTCCTAAGCAAAAAGAACAAAGCTGGAGGCATCACACTACCCAACTTCAAACTATACCACAGAGCCACAGTAACCAAAACAGCATTGTATTGGTACAAAAACAGATACATCAACCAATGAAACAGAATACAGCATGATCTTATTTCATCGGACAGTTTCACCTTGCTCTATTCACTCCCATTGTGCTAGGCTTAGGGACTTCAGTCCCAGTGAAGGAAATTAGAATATGTCACCCCAAAATATACCTCTTTAACATAGAGAAGGTAACCTCTAATTTTTAAACTAAAGGCAGTTAATAAGCAGCAAAGGGAGAGAAGCTCTCTCTATCCTCCTTTTCTGCCTGAAGACAGGATAGAAATTCTCTTTTACTGGAGACAGTTCTTATCAGCCCAGAGATGGCACCAGAGGAATATGCAAACAAGCCTTGCTCTATTAGTTTATTTTCGTAAATTTACCTTCCCACAGTTTCCCACCTCTGGAAGCCTTAAACTGTTTTCCTTTGTCCTGTTACTTCCCTAAACTTTATTGTTCTTTGCTGAAGTTCTTCTATAAGCCAGGTTTTTAAGCCAGTGCTTTGAGTCATCTTTCACTGAAGTTTCTTCTATGTGAAGTGCACTGCATGTATTTGTAAACCTACTTGTTTTTCTCCTGTTAATCTGTCTTTTGTTGCAGGAGTCTGTCCCAACTACAAACTTAAGAGGGTCATGGAAAACACCCACAAACTTATGAGGATCACAGAAAACACCCCTACACCAACTTATAGCCAATCTATTCAACCTGCATTGTTGGCAGGTGAGACTGTTTATTCCAGGGCTACCTATCATAGTAGAAAACACTTTGTTTTCTTAAAAGCAGACCTGGGAGGCTCTGACTCCTTCAAATATGCTGATCTCCTTCCAGTAGGCAATGTGCTGGTCTTATTTGTGGGAGAGGTATGCAGCTGATCCTTCTGATCCATTTAACCAACAGTGGAAAAAAAAATCATGGCTGGAATTGTTACCTTTTACCTTGGAAACAAAAGTTTCACAGTGCTAGTGGGCGTGATGGCTGTGACAGATAGCTATCGGTAGGATAGTATGGAGCCAGCACATGGATATTTCAGAATAGCCACTCTAGCCGAGGAGGCAGAATAGCAAGGCATAAGATGAAGTGAGCTTGGAGGAAAGCATCTTTAGTAAGAAAAGCCTTTCCTTCGTTCTACTGGCCCCTCTGGGATCAGATTCCTATGATAAACAATGTGCTCTGTTAATTCTTTTGCCCTGTGTGTCTCATGTAAATAATAGTGTCATTTATAGAATGCCTAACCATGGTGCCTAACAGGCACTGCATACATTAATTTAAAGTCCCTTCTGTCAGATATTTGTATCATATCCTTCTTGTTTTACAGATGAAAACTATGAGACTCAAGAGATTAAGTAACTTTCCCCAGTTCACACAGCTAGTGCATATGTATTAGGATTCAAATCCACATGTATATGATTCCTGTATTTTAATTACAGTACAAAGCTGTCCCATTTCCTTTCTGCTTTGGCTATTCTCTTTCCTAATAATTCTCAGGTTTGATTGTCAAGTTACTATCCAAGGGCAGAATTCTTTCTGGAGCCTCCTCACTAAAGAAGTTCTCTGTACCTGTGGATCATTAAGACAAGGACGCCAACTGAGAACTGTTACTAATTGCTTGACCACAGGTTCCAACGCAAAGTGGCAATGCCGATGGACCTCTGTAGAAATAGATTTTTTAAAAGTAACTTTGGGCAAATAAATCTGTGACACTGACTGAGCTTAAATTATTCTAAAGCATAATGTTTAATGAAAAACAGAGACACAGAGATACTATCTGATTTTTTTTAAGTGGACCCACTGCTGGATCTGTTTTGGGTCTAGGCACATGCTTCGAGCTCTGAGAGCTGTAGTTATAAACGTGTTATATTTACAGCGTAGCACGATATACTTGCAGTATTCTATACTGGAATAGATCTTAAATTATTGACGTTTGGTGATGATACACATTCCAAGCCTCATAGTCCTTAGGCCAGGACAGTGACGTCATGTGTTCCTATTATACTGTTTCTAATAGGAAATACAGTATTTTTCCGATTTTAAACTCTCAAAGCAACAGTGAGAGGAATCTAAGAAGATGAGCAAGAGAGGAGTTGAAGACGCTAATTAGCTGAGAATAGAGAGTATCTGTGAAGTCTGTCTCCAGCCATGAATCCCCTGCCTACGTTTCCTTCTTGCTCTAGTACAGCCCCTTTGAAGCTGCTAAGGAGTAGACCCTACGCCTAGGAAAGCAGGACTTCAGGCCTTTTGAATTTAAAAACTCACTCTGGTTGCTTTTACTAGCAGCGTTCACTTTTTAGTTGAGTAAGAGCAAGGCACTGATGGAGAGGAGAACACTAAGAAATATAAAATATAATCTCTAACCCAAGAAGCCCAGTCAAGGTGGGGAATGGGGGAATGTTTTAGATATGTATTTAACAGAAGCACTTGTAAAATGTTGAGTGCCAGAGTTGTGGGGTGAAATTTCAGAGGATGGGTAAAGCATGTGATCTCACACGCTGTATTCTAGCAACAATAATAGCTCATAAGTATAAGAGAATTTTTCAGAGGTCCTATAAGTGTGTGTGTGTGTGTGTGTGTGTGTAACTTTTTCCCATCAACCCAACAATGCTAAGCTGTAAGCTCTAGGGTTAAAATATCTGGTTTCACCACCTTGTAGCTGAATTGTGTTGTCTACATTTTTTTGTGCCACTATCTCCTTATCTGTTTTAAAAAAACATTCCTAATTTGAAAAAGCCTTATTGTATTAAATGTGAGGAGTAAATGAAATAATTTACCTAAAGATCTCAGTGTAGAGCTTGGCACGTGGAAGGTTCAGTAAAAAATACTGTGGCAGATATTGTTGATTGCTTACTTAATATTCATTCACTCCTTCTTTGCTGACAAAACTCCAGATCGGGGAGCAATGTGCCCAGATAGACGCTCATATTTCAGTTTCCCTTGAGCCAACGGTAGCCACACAGCTTCATTGCTTGGTTCTGTGTGCAGCTGTGCTTAACACGTGGTAGATGGAAGTCTCCTGAATGTTTTGGGGGAGGTTTCGCTTTCCTATTAAAAGGGGATGTATCGGCCTGGCATCATCCCTTTCTCATTTTTCTTTCCTTGGATGTGGATCTAATGTCAGGAGCTGAAGCTACCATATGTGACCCAAGCGTCGGGGCTCAGAAAATGATACCACAGAGTATGGCACTTTGGCATGCTGAGTACTTTGAACTAAAGGAGATGGGAGAGGCTCAGAAGCAAAATCTCTCTCTGACCTTGTCCTGCTCTCTCCTGAAGTGAGTCATAGAATTCCTCTTGCCTAAGGTGGGTCATAGAAACTAGAACCCTTTCCCCAAAGTAAGCCATAAAACATAGAAAGGTCACTCTTTTCTCTTCTCCCTTAAAGAACCTCATTTCAGAGGGGTCCTGGCCCATATCTAGGAGGAAGGAATTCTACAGAAACCCAGCAGAATCTGAACAGACAGGCCTGACTAGGTTTTCTCTGTCTTTTACCACTCAATCACCCTTTTTGACTAATCACATTTCAGCATGGACGTCCACTCTTCGTCAAACCTAAGCATAAAAACAGTTTTCCCTGGGTCTTTTGCTCTTCATTTCTGAAGGCTCCTGTGTCACATCAAAGTTTGATTAAACAAACCTGTCATGCTTTTCTCTTGTTAACCTATCTTTTATTATAGGAGGATCAAACACAGCACTTACGATGGGTGAGTAAGTGCTACATTTGATCCTCCTATAATATCAAGTTATCACACCCCTTTCCTGCCCCTACAGTTTCTGGTGCCCATTGTGGGGTCATTGAAACACCCGACTCACACCAGAGCTTGGGACAACTGACAAAAAATCAACAACAGCAACAACAACAAAACACATTTTTTTTTTTTTTTTTTTAACCAAGGTCACCTCTCCTGGATCTCTGCCTGTAGTGCCCGGTTAAGAATGGAAGGTAAGCATTTCTTTTTATCCCTTCCTTCCCAAATTCAGATTAGCAGGAAGAAATCATTTGTTTGGATTGTGTCTTTTGTGTAAATTTGGTTTGGAAGTACATATTTGTTATTGATCTTTTCCTTTCCAGAGACAGCTATTTCTTTCCTATTTGTCTTGTTCTGTGTCCTGAAGGTTTGGTTTTATGATCAGTGAGAATATTCTCTCTGGTCTCTGCCAGCTGGGGGGTGCAAGTATCAGCTTACATCAGGCAGCCAATCCAAATAGGCTGAGAGCCTGAATGTTTTTTTTGGTCATGTAGTGTCAGCTCTCAGGGGAATTTGTCTTATTAGAGGTTCCAATTCGTAAGAGGCCTGTTTTGTTGTTTTTGTTTGTTTGTTTTTGGTCTCAGCCTTCATTGCTTAGTTCTGTGGCAACAAAGGTCTTTCTTTCTTTTGACTGTCTTTTGCGGATGATTCTGGATCTTGGGAGGACTACATCTTTTTGCACCCTCTTTTCAGGACATCTCTTTCATCCTTGGTTAAGTCATAAAAGACTTACTGATTTTGGTTTTGAGTCACTTGGTAGGGGCCTCAGTTTAAAAGCAGAAAAAAAAAAGCCACAAGTAGTTCAAGCAGTCGCTGTTTGTTCTGGCTGAAATCTGAAAATAAAAGATTTGAAAAGTTTTTTTGTTTTGTTTTTTTTCTCCAAAGAACTCTGTGGTCAGAAGTCTGTTTAATTGAAAGCGGATATTGAGGCTTTACTTTTTTTAAGGCCTCTGTGTTCTCGCTATTGGATATGGCTTCTTCCATGGGAACTTAGTTGACTGGAACTCCGCTTGTTGAATCCCTGCTAACTATATGCTCAGCCCTTCTTTTTTCTTTCTTGCTGGCAAGATTTTTTTGCTGAGGAGAATGTAGAATATCATTGGTTTTTTAGGGGGGTGGGGAAGGGGACTCAAAATCTTCCTAAACTGGCTCCTCTAAGACCCCTTCTTAGAAGTAATCTGGTTTCTGTGGCCAGACTTGAGTTAGGCTTCTAAACCTTCTCCTAGGTCCATCTGTGTATGTCCTTGTAAAATCCTGTAGTAAATTCCCATAATTTTATGTTACCTCAGGATTCATTTCGAATATTCCTCTGTGTCTCACTTAATTGACATACTTGAGCCTAATTATCCTCCCAATCGGGGCTCTACCATAGAGTAGCTATCTTGATAAGCCCATCTCTCTCACTAGTGTCTATAAACACTCTCTAGTGAGAACTTCAGACAAAAATCGAGAAAAATGCAACAATTCAGTTGTAACAGAAATGGATAACTCGTCCACTCAGGTGGGTCTTTGGAGACATTTAAACAGCTGTAAGATGTCTCCTCAGTCACCTACTTACAATCTAGTTCATAGCCTCCGTAAGATTGCTGTCTGATAGTAGGCTTTCTCTGTGCCTTTGATTTGTAAATTTTCTACACTCTTCTCTAGAACTTGATAGTTACCCTTCACGATAAAAACTCAGCTACTAGAAATTACAAGCATACCTTGGAGATGTTACAGGTTTGGTTCCAGATCTTTGCAATAAAGTGAATACTGCAATAAAGTGAGTCATACATACCTTTGATTTCCCAGTGTAATAAGAGTTATTAAGAAATTATTTTAGGCAAATAAAGAGGAAAAGGGGTCCTTGGGAAGTTTTTGTTTCTTTTAAGCAGCTCCAGAAACATTTTTTGCCTAGCAGGAAAGCCCTGGTTCTTAAAGCTTGGTCAGCGAACTTTGATATGCAAATGGGCCCCTTAGAATCTGGGTCCACCAAAACATGTCAATTCCCACTATCTTCTTCCTTGCCCCCACATGTGCCTGGCAACATGGCTGCCCCCACATATCCCCACGTGTGTAGAACATCATGGTGCCCTGCATTTACATATAAAAAGGCTAGGGTGGAAGGGCTAGGTTTTTCACCTGCCTGGTCTAAGCAGCCCCTGAGCCCTATGCAAATCAGACACCACCTCCTCCAGCCTCCTCATATAAGCGGCCACTTTTCCGCTGCACAAGGGATTTCCTCTCTTGGCTTTGGAGCCCTCCCTCCCTCTGTCTCTGTGTCGGGGAGTTTCTTCCTTCTTTCTTGTCTGTTAAACTTCCCGCTCCTTAAAACCACTCCATGTGTGTCCATGTCATTTTATCAAAATAGGCATGAGACTAAGGACCCTGATATTCCTCCAGTCATCGGAATCATATCACTAGGGCATATAAAAGTCATGTTTAGACGATATTGTAGTCCATTAAGTGTTCAATAGCATCATGTTGAAAAAAAATTGTACTTGCCTTAATTTAAAAATACTTCATTGCCAAAAAAATGCTGACAAAAACAAAGTGAGCACATGCTGTTGAAAAAATGATGCAAATAGACTCACTCAACTTAGAGTTGCCACAAATTGTCAATTTATTTAAAAATGCAATATCTGCAAAGCACAATAAAATGAAGAGCAACAAAATGAGATATGACTGTATAGAGAAACAACTCTGTGAAGAAAATAAGATGTTTTTGATAAAGAAATTTACAAAAATATGTTTTTTTTAAAAAAGCTTATGGACATAACAAAAAGTTATAAAATGTTGGTAAAAATTTTACCTTGTGTTATCAGTCAAAGATGACTGAGATTGGATAAATTTATTCATAAGGTTTTATTAAAATTAGCTATATTACACGGATCTAACTAGAATTTCTTTTTCTTAGTTTAAAATCATGAAGTTTTCTTGGAATATTTGTCTGAGAATGTGAAGATTTTTTTTTTCTCCTTTTAAATAATTTGTTAGGAAACAAATATTTTGTGTTTTGTCAAGATAATTTCTAGGCCAGGCGTGGTGGCTCACATTGGCTCACACCTATAATCCCAGCACTTTGGGATGCTGAGGTAGGCGGATCACCTGAGGTCAGGAGTTCGAGACCAGCCTGACCAACATGGAGAAACCGTCTCTACCAAAAATACAAAATTAGCCGGGCATGGTGGCACATGCCCGTAATCCCAGCTACTCGGGAGGCTGAGGCAGGAGAATCACTTGAACCCTTGAGGCGGAGGTTGTGGTGAGCCGAGATCGCACCATTGTACTCCAGCCTGTGCAACAAGCGCAAAACTTTGTCTCAAAAAATAATAATAATTTCTTGTGCTTTATGTTATTAGGTGTTTGATTACTTTTTTTTTTTTTTTTTTTTGAGACAGGATTTCACTTTGTCACTCAGCCTGGGGTGCAGTTGTGTGATCTCAGCTCACTGCAACCTCCGCCTTCTGGGCTTAACTAATCCTTTCATTTCAGCCTCCAAGTCCCAAGCTGGGACCACAAGTGTATGCCACAATGCCTGACTAATTTTTTGTAGTTTTTGTAGAAATGGAGTTTTACTATGTTGCCCAGGCTAGTCTTGAACTCCTGGGATCAAGTGATTTGTACACCTCAGCCTCCCAAAATGTTGGAATTACAGGCCTAAGCCACCACACCCAGCCTTGATTATTTTTATTTTTATTAATAAAAAGTGAGTCTTCTCAGTATTAAAAGAGCTAGGTCATTGTTCACAATATGTAACCTCCTGCATTTGCCTTTAAAATATGTTATTGTCATTTTGAATAGATAGCCAAGCTCATATTTAATCATGTGTTTTAAACCATTTGACATTTTTGACAAACTTCCCAAAGTCAAATTCTAAATTAACTCTGTTTGACTTTGAATTAACTTTGGAATTTTTCAGTTGGGTACCTGGAAACCTTAAATGATGTGTCTCTCACTTTATAAAAGAGAGATATTAAACTAATAAGTCTTATTTGATATGTTAAATTACATGGGATGCATTGTCAAATACTATAAGTGTTGCTAAACCTTTTAAACTTATATATATGTTAATATCAACAACATCTAAGTATGTTTTTGATAGTGTTCCAAAAATTATATAGAATTCCTAGAAATCTTTCATAATTTTGATTATTATATTAAAATCTTGTATACACAGAAATAACCAAAATTTTTTGTAAGTTGCATCATTTTTATAATGAAGTCTCTCACCTGATTTTATACATGGCCATTCTTTGTCATTCATAGATGGCCATTCTTTGTCATACATGGCCATTCTTTGTCATTCATATTTGGTTATTGTTTTCCTTCTTCTCTAAAAGCACTTTTAATCAGCTATAGTCCAAACTTGCTTCTTCAGGAAGATTCATGAAAAAGACTCTAAAGTACTCTTGAGTATAGGTTTCTGATAACTTAAAGAATACATCACTGGACTGGGTAAGAATTTTCAGTACTCTAATGAAGAAACGGATGGCTTCATGAAACTGCTAACCAAAATCAAACAGAACAATAATTAATTACATGGAACTAAATTAACTGATAAGAATATTTTTGTCAGGGTGCAGTGGCTCATGCCTGTAATCCCAGTACTTTTGGAGGCTGCTGCAGAAGGGTCACTTGAGGCCAGGAGTTCAAGACCAGCCTGGCCAACATGGTGAAAGCCTATCTCTATGACAAATACAAAAATTAGTCGGGTGTGGTGGTGGTGGCATGCACCTGTAATCACAGCTACGTGGGTGGCTGAGGCACGAGAATCACTTGAACCCAGGAGGTGGAAGTTGCAGTGAGCTGGGATCACGCCACTGCAGCCTGGGTGACAAGGTGAGACCCTGTCTCAAAAAAGAAAAAAAAATGTTTTTATGACATTTTCTTTGAAATTTTTTGTTTTAATAAAAGTTTTGTTATTCAGATTTAAGAAATTTATTTTTGTTTAAGCTAGCTATAGCTTACAGTCATTTGGTAAACTATAATTTTATGAACAAAAATATAAAAATTTACTTTTTTTCACCTGATTATCTGATTCCTTCAGAATTAAAAAATATTATTCATAAGCATTCTTATTCTTTTTCCTTTTTTTTTTTTTTTTTTTTTTTTGAGATAGAGCCTCACTCTCTGTTGCCCAGGCTGGAGTTCAGTACATCATCTTGGCTCACTACAACCTCTGCCTCCTGGGTTCAAATGATTCTTGTGCCTCAACCTCCCAAGTAGCTGGGATTACAGGCACCTGCCACCACACCTGGCTAATTTTTGTACTTTTAGTAGAGACAGGATTTCGCCTGGCTCCAAGTGATCTGCCCGCCTTGGCCTGTCAAAGTGCTGAGATTACAGGCGTGAGCCACCACACCTGGCCTGAGTATTCTTATTCTTATGGCAGTATAGTTATTTGCATAAGGTCAATATAAATCTGTTATCCTTATAACAGGATACAAATAGAAATATTGGTTTTATTACCAAAACTTTTTTGGAATGCCTTATTTTCATTTGTGATCAGACAACCTTAAGAACCTGGGGTTGACTTTATGGAGTCAATAAAGAACTCCTTGAAAAAACTGGCTTGCTACCTTAAATATGTGGTCCACACAGTTACCCTTCAAGTAGGTAAAGAATCTCACTTCCTAACAGACCAAGAAACCTCGGGATATTTTGGGGACCTCAAGCAGAAATAAATTTATCCAAGTTTATAGGTCCTACAGGTTAATTTTGATGGTGAGTTCTTCTCTTGACTTCCTCACTGAGATTTCTTATAAGAAGTACCAGCAAAGCAAATGTAAAGAGAGCTTATTGGTCAGTCACTATTCTTGCTGCAGTTTTTTAAATAAGCAGGTCAAGTTGAATGAAACTAAACCAATTTTGCAAATAAATCGGTCTTACTCTGATTTATTTTTGGTAGAAATGGGGGTGACTGTACACAAAAATTCTGTTTCAGAAGAAAATTATAGTGTACCTGTTATTAGATTCTAGCTTATTGTTTTTGAAAGTTTGTTAGTTACCTAAAATCTGGACTGCATTCTTGAATTTTCTAGTTTCCTCCCATTTCTGGCTGCAAGTCTTCAAATAATTAATACTAATTTTTCTCCCACTTTCTGCCTTGGAATCATTGAAAAAAATACAAAAACAAAAAAACTGCTCTTTTCCTGAAGCCGAGCAAGCTGAAGCTGGATCACTTTATATAGACTTCAGATAAATTACCACAACAACTTGTGTATGAACAAGCTTCATGCCTGTTGCTGCATAGACTATTCAGGGAGTTCACTGGGGCACCCCATGCAAACAGTAAACCAAGAAAATTTGTTCAAATTACCACTGCCTGCCCTTGTTTCAGCTGAAGCTACTTGGAGACTAACATCTAGAAAATCTTGACCGGGTGCCCTCTGGACTCAAAAATTGAGTTTAGTTTGTTCTACTAACCTTTGTTTTTACTTTGTTTCTTAAAAATACATCTTATTAAATACTTGATTGCTTACACTACATAAAAGCCTAACTTTGGTGAAAGCTCACCTACAACATTGCCTCCTGAGATGAGATACAGTTGTTAACTGTTTAACTGGACTGACCTATTCTTGAGATTGGCAGTCTGGTTTAATGGCAGATGAGACAACACACCAACCAAATTTCTCCTCCAAAGCAAGCCATAAAACCTAGAAAGTCACTCCTTTAATTTTTCTCTTGAAGACTCTCATTTTAGAGGGCTCTTGCCCCATACCTGGGAGGAAAGAATGCTACACAGAAACCAAGAACAATCTGAACAGGCAAGCCTTACAGGGTCTCCCATCCCTTGCTAGTCTATTACCATTATATTATAGCTTTTGTCCAATCAGATTTCTATGCAGCCATTTATTCTCCATTGTACCTAAGCATAAAAATAGATAGCTTTCCCTGGCTCTTTGGTTCTTCATTTCTAAAGGCTCCCATGTCACATAAAGCTTTGACTAAGCTTGTTATGCTTTTCTCTCGTTAACCCATCTTTCATGTAGAAGGCATGTAGGCCATGACACTTATAATGTCATGCCCTTAGAGAAGGAAGAAGAGTGGAAATTTCAAGAAAATTTCAGAATGTCAGCCCAAACAGCATCAACCTTCTAAATCAATACCAGCAAGCACCTATCACCAAGTTTATTTTTATGTAAGAAAAATACCCCCTTTTTTATTTTTATTTTTTATTATTATAATTTAAGTTCTAGGGTACATGTGCACAATGTGCAGGTTTGTTACATATGTATACATTTGCCATGTTGGTGTGCTGCATCCATTAACTCATCATTGACATTAGGTATATCTCCTAATGCTATCCCTCCCCTCTCCCCCAACCCCATGACAGGCCCTGGTGTGTGATGTTCCCCTTCTGGTGTCCAAGTGTTATTGTTCAGTTCCCACCTATGAGTGAGGACATGCGGTGTTTGGTTTTTTGTCCTTGCGATAGTTTGCTGAGAATGGTGGTTTCCAGCTTCATCCATGTCCCCACAAAGGACATGAACTCATCCTTTTTATGGCTGCATAATATTCCATGGTGTATATATGCCACATTTTCTTAATCCAGTCTATCATTGATGGACATTTGGGTTGGTTCCAAGTCTTTGCTATTGTGAATAGTGCCACAATAAACATACATGTGCATGTGTCTCTATAGCAGCATGATTTATAATCCTTTGGGTATATACGCAGTAACGGGATAGCTGGGTCAAATAGTATTTCTAGTTCTAGATCCTTGAGGAATCGCCACACTGTCTTCCACAATGGTTAAACTAGTTTACAGTCCCACCAACAGTGTAAAAGTGTTCCTATTTCTCCACATCCTCTCCAGCACCTGTTGTTTCCTGACTTTTTAATGATCACCATTCTAACTGGTGTGAGAGGGTATCTCATTGTGGTTTTGATTTGCATTTCTCTGATGGCCAGTGATGATGAGCATTTTTTCATGTGTCTTTTGGCTGCATAAATGTCTTCTTTTGAGATGTGTCTGTTCATATCCTTTGCCCACTTTTTGATGGGATTGTTTGTTTTTTTCTTGTAAATTTGTTTGAGTTCATTGCAGATTCTGGATATTAGCCCTTTGTCAGATGAGTAGATTGCAAAAATTTTCTCTCATTCTGTAGGTTGCCTGTTCACTCTGATGGTAGTTTCTTTTGCTGTGCAGAAGCTCTTTAGTTTAATTAGATCCCATTTGTCAATTTTGGCTTTTGTTGCCATTGCTTTTGGTGTTTTAGACATGAAGTCCTTGCCCATGCCTATGTCCTGAATGGTATTGCCTAGGTTTTCTTCTAGGGTTTTTCTGGTTTTAGGTCTAACATTTAAGTCTTTAATCCATCTTGAATTAATTTTTGTATAAGGTGTAAGGAAGGGATCCAGTTTCAGTTTTCTACACATGGCTAGCCAGTTTTCCCAGCACCATTTATTAAATAGGGAATCCTTTCCCCATTTCTTGTTTTTGTCAGGTTTGTCAAAGATCAGATGGTTGTAGATGTGTGGTGTTATTTCTAAGGGCTCTGTTCTATTCCATTGTTCTATATCTCTGTTTTGGTACCAGTACCATGCTGTTTTGGTTACTGTGGCCTTGTAGTATAGTTTGAAGTTGGGTAGTGTGATGCCTCCAGCTTTGTTCATTTGGTTTAGCATTGTCTTGGCAATGTGGGCTCTTTTTTGGTTCCATATGAACTTTAAAGTAGTTTTTTCCAATTCTGTGAAGAAAGTCATTGGTAGCTTGATGGGGATGGCATTGAATCTATCAATTACCTTTGCCATTTTCATGATATTGATTCTTCCTATCCATGAGCATGGAATGTTCTTCCATTTGTTTATGTCCTCTTTTATCTCATTGAGCAGTGGTTAGTAGTTCTCCTTGAAGAGGTCCTTCACATCCCTTGTAAGTTGGATTCCTAGGTATTTTATTCTCTTTGAAGCAATTGTGAATGGGAGTTCACTCATGATTTGGCTCTCTGTTTGTCTGTTATTAGTGTATAGGAATGCTTCTGATTTTTGCACATTGATTTTGTATCCTGAGACTGCTGAAGTTGCTTATCAGCTTAAGGATATTTTGGGCTGAGACGGTCGGGTTTTCTAAATACACAATCACGTCATCTGCAAACAGGGACAATTTTACTTCCTCTTTTCCTAATTGAACACACTTCATTTCTTTCTCCTGCCTGATTACCCTGGCCGGAACTTCCAACACTATGTTGAATAGGAGTGGTGAGAGAGGGCATCCCTGTCTTGTGCCAGTTTTCAAAGGGAATGCTTCCAGTTTTTGCCCATTCAGTATGATATTGGCTGCGGGTTTGTCATAAATAGCTCTTATTTTTTTGAGATACGTCCCATCAATACCTAATTTATTGAGAGTTTTTAGCATGAAGAGCTGTTGAATTTTGTCAAAGGCCTTTTCTGCATCTATTGAGATAATCATGTGGTTTTTATCTTTGGTTCTGTTTATATGCTGGATTACATTTATTGATTTGCATGTGTTGAACTAGCCTTGCATCCCAGGAATGAAGCCCGCTTCATCATGGTGTATAAGCTTTTTGATGTGCTGCCGGATTCGGTTTGCCAGTATTTTATTGAGGATTTTTGCATCGATGTTCATCAGGGATATTGGTCTAAAATTCTCTTTTTTTGTTGTGTCTCTACCAGGCTTTGGTATCAGGATGACGCTGGCCTCATAAAATGAGTTAGGGAGTATTCTCTCTTTTTCTATTGATTGGAATAGTTTCAGAAGGAATGATACCAGTTCCTCCTAGTACCTCTGGTAGAATTTGGCTGTGAATCCATTTGGTCCTGGACTTTTTTTGGTTGGTAAGCTATTAATTATTGCCTCAATTTCAGAGCCTGTTATTGGTCTATTCAGGGATTCAACTTCTTCCTGGTTTAGTCTTGGGAGGGTGTATGTGTCCAGGAATTTATTCATTTCTTCTAGATTTTCTAGTTTATTTTCGTAAAGGTGTTTATAGTATTCTCTGATGGTAGTTTGTATTTCTGTGGGATTGGTGGTGATATCCCCTTTATCATTTTTTATCATGTCTATTTGATTCTTCTCTCCTTTCTTCTTTATTAGTCTTGCTAGCTGTCTATCAATTTTGTTGACCTTTTCAAAAAACCAGCTCCTGGACTCATTGATTTTTTGAAGGGTTTTTTGTGTCTCTATCTCCCTCAGTTCTGCTCTGATCTTAGTTATTTCTTGCCTTCTGCTAGCTTTTGAATGTGTTTGCTCTTGCTTCTCTACTTCTTTTAATTGTGAAATTAGGGTGTCAATTTTAGATCTTTCCTGCTTTCTCTTGTGGGCAATTAGTGCTATAAATTTCCCTCTACACATGTAGAAGGAAATTTAATGTGTCCCAAAGATTCTGGTATATTGTGTCTTTGTTCTCATTGGTTTCAAAGAACATCTTTATTTCTGCCTTCATTTCGTTATGTACCCAGTAGTCATTCAGGAGCAGGTTGTTCAGTTTCCATGTAGTTGAGTGGTTTTGAGTGAGTTTCTTAATCCTGAGTCCTAGTTTGATTGCAATGTGGTCTGAGAGACAGTTTGTTATAATTTCTGTTCTTTTACATTTTCTGAGGAGTGCTTTATTCCAACTATGTGGTCAATTTTGGAATAAGTGTTATGTGGTGCTGAGAAGAATGTATATTCTGTTGATTTGGGGTGGAGAGTTCTGTAGATCTCTATTAGGTCCGCTTGGTGCAGAGCTGAGTTCAAGTCTTGGATATCCTTTTTAACTTTCTGTCTCGTTGATCTAATGTTGACAGTGGGGTGTTAAAGTCTCCCATTATTATTGTGTGGGAGTCTAAGTCTCTCTGTAGGTCCCTAAGGACTTGCTTTATGAATCTGGGTGCTCCTGTATTGGGTGAATATATATTTAGGACAGTATAGCTCTTCTTGTTGAATTGATCCCTTTACCATTACATAATGGCCTTCTTTGTCTCTTTTGATTTTTGTTGGTTTAAAGTCTGTTTTATCAGAGACTAGGATTGCAACCCCTGCCTTTTTTTGTTTTCCATTTGCTTGGTAGATCTTCCTCTATCCCTTTATTTTGAGCCTATGTGTGTCTCTGCACATGATATGGGTCTCCTTAATACAGCACACTGATGGGTCTTGACTCTTTATCCACTTTGCCATTCTGTGTCTTTTAATTGGAGCATTTAGCCCATCTACATTTAAGGTTAATATTGTTATGTGTGAATTTGATCCTGTCATTATGATGTTACCTAGTTATTTTGCTTGTTAGTTGATGCAGTGACTTCCTAGCATCAACGGTCTTTACAATTTGGCATGTTTTTGCAGTGGCTGGTATCAGTTGTTCCTTTCCATGTTTAGTGCTTCCTTCAGGAGCTCTTGTAGGGCAGGGCTGGTGGTGACAAATACTCTCAGCATTTGCTTGTCTGTAAAGGATTTTATTTCTCCTTCACTTATGAATCTTAGTTTGGCTGGATATGAAATTCTGGGTTGAAAATTCTTTTCTTTAAGAATGTTGAATATTGGCCCCCATTGTCTTCTGGCTTGTAGAGTTTCTGCCGAGAGATCAGCTGTTAGTCTGATGGGCTTCCCTTTGTGGGTAACCCGACCTTTCTCTCTGGCTGCCCTTAATATTTTTTCCTTCATTTCAACTTTGGTGAATCTGACAATTATGTGTCTTGGAGTTGTTCTTCTCAAGGAGTATCTTTGTGGCATTCTCTGTATTTCCTGAATTTGAGTGTTGGCCTGCCTTACTAGGTTGGGGAAGTTCTCCTGGATAATATCCTGCAGAGTGTTTCCAACTTGGTTCCATTCTCCCCGTCACTTTCTGGTACACCAATCAGACGTAGATTTGGTCTTTTCACATAGTCCCATATTTCTTGGAGGCTTTGTTTGTTTCTTTTTACTCTTTTTTCTCTAAACTTCTCTTCTCGCTTCATTTCATTCATTTGATCTTCAGTCACTGAAACCCTTTCTTCCAGTTGATTGAATCAGCTACTGAGGCTTGTGCATTCGTCACATAGTTCTCGTGCCATGGTTTTCAGCTTCATCAGGTCATTTAAGGACTTCTCTACACTGGTTATTCTAGTTAGCCATTCATCTAATCTTTTTTCAAGGTTTTTAGCTTGTTTGTGATGGGTTCGAACTTCCTCTAGTTCAGAGAAGTTTGATCATCTGAAGCCTTCTTGCAATTCGTCAAAGTCTTTCTCTGTCCAGCTTTGTTGCATTGCTGGCGAGCAGCTGCGTTCCTTTGGACGGGGAGAGGCGCTCTGATTTTTAGAATTTTCAGCTTTTCTGCTCTGCTTTTTCCCCGTCTTTATGGTTTTATCTGCCTTTGATCTTTGATGATGGTGATGTACACATGGGGTTTTGGGATGGATGTCCTTTTTGTTTGTTAGTTTTCCTTCTAACAGTCAGGACCCTCAGCTGCAGGTCTGTTGGAGTTTGCTGGAGGTCCACTCCAGATGCTTTTTGCCTGGGTATCACCAGCAGAGGCTGCAGAACAGCGAATATTGCTGAAGAGCAAATGTTGCCTGATCGTTCGTCTGGAAGCTTTATCTCAGAGGGGTACCTGGCTGTGTCAGGTGTCAGTCTGCCCCTACAGGGGGGTGCCTCCCAGTTAGGCTACTCAGCGGTCAGGGACCCACTTGAGGAGGCAGTCTGTCCGTTCTCAGATCTCAGACTCCATGCTGGGAGAACCACTGCTCTCTTCAAAGCTGTCAGACAGGGACATTTAAGTCTGCAGAGGTTTCTGCTGCCTTTTGTTGGGCCATGCCCTGCCCCCAGAGGTGGAGTCTACAGAGGCAGGCAGGCTTCCTTGAGCTGCGGTGGCCTCCACCCAGTTCCAGCTTCCCGGCTGCTTTGTTTACTTACTGAAGCCTCAGCAATGGTGGGCACCCCTCCCCCAGCCTCGCTGCTGCCTTGCAGTTTGATCTCAGACTGCTGTGCTAGCAATGAGTGAGGCTCCGTGCGTGTGGGACCTTCCGAGCCCGGCGCTGGATATAATCTCCTGGTGTGCCATTTGCTAAGACCATTGGAAAAGTGCAGTATTAGGGTGGGAGTGACCTGATTTTCCAGGTGCCGTCTGTCACAGCTTCCCCTGGCTAGGAAAGGGAATTCCCTGACCCCTTGTACTTCCTGGGTGAGGCGATGCCTTGCCCTGCTTTGGCTCACGCTCGGTGTGCTGCACCCACTGTCCTGGACCCACTGTCCGACAAGCCCCAGTGAGATGAACTCGGTACCTCAGTTGGAAATGCAGAAATCACCCATCTTCTGCATGGCTCACGCTGGGAGCTATAGACTGGAGCTGTTCCTATTTGGCCATCTTGGAACTGCCCCATTTTTTTGTTTTTATATTGACTTTGCCAGCAGGTCTTCTGTTATTTGTAGCTAAAAGCATTCCTAATACTTATCTATTTTTTATTTTTACTTTGAGACAAGCATTACTTTATTTAATTTTTATAAAATTCCAGGTGAGTAGGTAGTTTTTTTTTTCTCAGTTGAAATTTTTAAAGGTTGGTATAAAAAAGTTTAAAAGTAAGCTTTTTGATATTAAAAATAATAGTCACAATAATATAAATAATAAAATAAAATAGTAATATAATAACCTGACAGTTTTTGATTGCCTAATTTTATGCCACTTGCATTATATGTGTTCAATCCTTACAGTAACTCCACAGAAAAAGCACTGTTATAATCTCTACTTTACAGATGAAAAGTATGAGACATAGAAAGGTTACATAACTTGCTCAAAGTCACAGAATTGAGATCCAGATCCACATCTTTCTGACCACCAAGATTATGTGCCTAATTTTGTAACTAATTCTATCTGTCTTCCTGCAGTTGCAAAATGCTTTCTGTCTTTTCCAGGTCTTTGTATATGCTGTTCCTTGTGCCTGGAACAGTTTTTTTCCTGACTCGTTTCTTGGCTAAGTCTTGTTCATGTTTTTATACTTCAATTTAAATATATCTTCTTCTTGGAAGCCTTCCCTCCCATCCCTTCTTCTCTGTATGATTCATTGCCTCTATCAGCACATGATCCATTCTTTTGCATGTTTTATTTACCTGTCACTAAGCCATCGGAATACTGTATTTTTGATCACTGAATCACCTGAATTCCTTCCTTGTTTACTACCATTGTTCTAGGCTTTGGCATACAGTATACTTTCAATCAAAAAGTGTCAAGAGTTGACTACCCCTTTTGTTTTAGTTTGGGTGCTAGAGGGGAGTCATGGTTCCTGGGGAGGCAAGAGCAAAAGGAGGTTAGAAGGAGAAGAGAATGATAGGCTTCATTCTAGGGTGCCTAACAGGACCTGCATGCAGGTCATTTTATGTCCTTCCAGTGAAATTGTTTGCTGTTTTAGCATCTGCTGCAATCAGCTGTAGGAGGGCTCCTTAGTCCATGATCAAAAAAAAAGAAAAAAGTGCTCTGAAAAGGTAGCAATGTGTGTCTCTGGAAGGCAAGCCTAGACATGTGGTAGGAGTTAAAGAGATGTAGAATTACAAAAAAGAATCCCTCCTACGAATGTCTAAAAATGATGTTCCTAGCAGCTTTAGGTATCACAGTTGTGCAGGCAGAAAAGTAGTTGATTAACTCACTGGCATTGTCTCTGAGGAGTGGGTGTCTTGGAAAACTGCATGCACAGTATTCCTTTTGGATAAGCTACTAGACCATTGTTCTACATATGCTGCACTGTGGCCCTTCAGCTCACTCTGTACATGGCTGAAGGCATATGTTTAAAAAAATTGTACCTCTCAAGGTTAAGATAGCTGTGCTGTGGCCATTTTGTGCCTGGCATTTAAGAACAAGATACTGAAATCTAAAGTTGACTTGAAATAGAATTTCTGAATGTACCAGAATAGGCAACACAGCCCACTCCACCCCCTTCACTCTCTATACTCTACTTTCTCCTGAAGGTTTTCAGATAGCTCTTTTTCATCCACATTTTTCCTCCTGTATTCAAGTATGTGGTGAATCAGATTTCGTTCATTTGGGTGGCAGTTAGTCATACTGTGATATGGAAGCCTGCTAAGGCCACATGGGATAGCATCTCCAGAAACAATGGGATAACAATGTGGTTTGCCCAGTATTCTCCCCATTCTGCCCCCTTTCTGCCCCTGAGTCAGAAACACTTTAATTGAGTGATTCCCACTGTCTTTTCACCCCAAGGTTTAAGAGGAGAAATCCAGGCAAAAGGAAATCTGAATTTCCAAATGCGGCTAGGTATTCCTCTTACCTTACTTGAGTCCATTGATTTATCAATGATTCCAGTCATTTCTCTATTTGATTCAGTAGTAATAATAATAAACAGTTTTAGATCACAGGAATATTCAATAGGTTTATTTCCTTGTCAAATTTCAGTCAACCGGTAGTGGGTACCAGGAGGAAAATGGCTCCAGATTTGTTGATAACAAATCTGAAGCTGTGTCTTAGTTACCAAATCATTATGCTCTAATCCAGAGGTTGGCAAACTTTTTCTGTATAGGGCCAGATAGTAAATATTTTAGGCTCTGCAAGCCATATGATCTCTGTTGCAACTGCTCGATTTTGCTGTTTTTGGTCCAAAAGCAGCCAAGACAATACATAAATGAAATGGTGTGGCCGTGTCCCAAAAAACCTTCCTTTACAAAAACAGTTTGCAGGCTTTGGCCCACTGCTGGGCCAGAGTTTGTTGACCCCTGCAATTAGCAGTGCTGTCAGTGGACAGAGAGGGATTGGTGACACAGATGCCATACATGTCTCATCCCTAATATAGACACTTACTGCATCCAAACATTTTCACTTTTACAGTCTCACTGGTTCTGCTCAACAAATGTGAGGAAGTGCAGCAGCAGGTTATTTTAGGATAGTGATGTATTCTGGTTAAGAACAGAAGCTTTGGAAAGAGATTGGAAGAGGAATTTAATTCTGTCACTTATGAGCTGTGTGTGCTTGGGCAGACAATTACCCTCTTAGTTCCTCAGCCACCTAATCTGTTAGATGAAGGTAGTGTATCTGCCTCAAGCATAAAGGGCCCTTCAATAGATGCTTGAGATAAATGCAATTGTTATTATTATTATCTTCTCTTTGTATAAACTGGGGTTAAGCTCCTATGATATTTATGAATATTAAGTAAGGTAGCATATGTAAATCTCACAGTACAATAGTTAATACATAATAATTTTTAATGAACAATTATTATTCATATTCCCATTTTATAAATAAGGAAAGTTTTAAATGATCAATAAGTTCTGCCAAAGCTTTACAGTGAATAATAGTAACAATGAAGTGAAACCTAGTCCTCTGGATTCCAGAGGTCATTCTGTGCCCACTAAAACTAACAAATGTGTGTTAAAACTCCCTGAACAGGTACAAAGTGAAACTCAAATAGATTTTTTTGTTTTTGAGATAAGACTCTCACTCTGTTGCCCCGGCTGCAGTGCAGTGGTGCAATCTGGTCTCACTGCAACCTCTGCCTCCTGGTTCAAGCAATTCTCGTGTCTCAGCCTCCCAAGTAGCTGGGATGACAGGCACCCACCACCACACCTGGCTAATTATTGTATTTTTAGCAGAGATGGGATTTTGCCATGTTGGCCAGGTTGGTCTTGAACTCCTGGCCTCAAGTGATCCACCTGCTTTGGCCTCCCAAAGTGCTGGGATTATGAGCCACTGTGCCTGGCAGAAACATTTTTCATTAGAAGTGATTGTACATAGACAAATTCTGACTTATCACTCATTTCATTTGTTAATTAATTAATTAATTTTTAGTAATATATTTCTCTGTAAAATACCTTGAATTGAAACTTTTATTTTTTTTCATGGCCTACCAAGAGACAGCTTGGCTCTGGGAATAGAGCACAGGCTTAAGAACTGTTAGAGGGAAGATATTCTGTATTGCTTTTTCTACTAGACATGTTTCATCCTTTACGAAACACAATCAATTGCCCTAAATACCTATGTTTTATTTAACGTTGATCCCATCATCTTGGCCCCAGCTGAGTTAAGAAAATGGTAGACACATAAACCAAAGTGAAAGAGAGGCCATAGATATATGACTTGTGTGCTTGTGTGGCTCAAAACGGTGATCTGGGACAATCAGATCCATTCCTACCATTCTCTCTTTATCTCTCTCTCTCTCTGTCTTGGGAGTTTTTACTTAGGGACTCAGAAAAAGTTGCCAGTTTACAATGGCACACAAAGTTTAAGTAGAGTTAGGGCACAGAGGATGGCAATATGAGCTCTATGAACTATCGGTAAATAGGAAGATAATCAGTCAAGAGAAATGGAATGATTTAGATGGGCAGAGAAGAGGAGTACAATTCCCGGTTCAGTCCCCATCAGGTCAGCTGTACTCAATGCCTATTCCTGGATCTGTATGAGAACCTACTGAGCAGCCTTATAATACCACAGGTTCCAGGTTAATTGATCTAACTTTGTGGGCCTTTGTTCTATGCAAACTAAAGAACTCTGGCTGAAATAGTGATTTCACAGAGGCATTGTCAGTGGGACAGACATTTGAACTATTTCATACCCTTGCTACTTCACATGCAGGGATAGGAAGAAAAAAAAGAGAAACATTCACTTTTAAGATTTGTTCTAAATATTTGCTTCAAGGCATAAATCAAAAGCCTTAGTAAACACAACTACATACCGAGGACTAACTGATTGCCAGCAAGAGTTCCTGAAGAAAGCCATATATAGACCCTACTATAGTTATTCTATGATTGTTGCTCATTAGGAAAAAAAAAATTCTTTCCTCCCAATGCAAGCTGATGCATTGTTTAGTGATATGGTGTGCATTTTATAATTCGGAAAATAAAATGGTTAGACACAATGCATTTGTTGGTGTTTTGCTCAAAGGAGTGATGAATTGGAAGGATGATCAGGTAGGAAATTCCAGGAAATGTTTTAATGGTGGTGGGATGGATGGCGACAGCACAGATTCAACTGATGGTATGAGAAGGCAGGTTGCAGAGCACTGAATTTCTTG
Source organism: Symphalangus syndactylus (assembly GCF_028878055.3). Taxonomy (NCBI): domain Eukaryota; kingdom Metazoa; phylum Chordata; class Mammalia; order Primates; family Hylobatidae; genus Symphalangus; species Symphalangus syndactylus. Next base: position 23,374,053 of record NC_072441.2, read on the forward strand.
TTGCAGGTTCTTTTATTTCAGATACAATGTGGCCACATGGTAAGTAATAAAGCAAAGCCTCTAAAGGCAGTTCAAACTTAATATGTATTTAGCACTTGTGTGCCAGAGATTCTGCAGGTTTTAAGTGATGTATCAAGAGAATAAGTAAATAAATACCCTTGAAAATCCCGATAATGATTCCAGGGAGATTGACAGGCAAATAAACCATTGATTATGGTATAGTGTGATAAGTTTTTGTGATGGACCTATGTGCACAAAACTGTGAGAATTCATAGGAAGAAACAATTCATTCTGCTGTGGAATGTGGCAGGGTAGGGAAAGGTTTCAGAGAGGAGATGGTACTAAGAAGGGCATAAAGATCGAGACCATCCTGGCTAACACAGTGAAACCTCATCTCTACTTAAAAAAAAAAATACAAAAAATTATCTAGGCATGGTGGCAGGCGCCTGTAGTCCCAGGTTCTCGGGAGGCTGAGGCAGGAGAATTGCGTGAACCCAGGAGGCAGGGCTTGCAGCGAGCCGAGATCGCGCCACTGCACTCCAGCCTGGGTGACAGAGTGAGACTCCGTCTCAAAGAAAAAAGGGCATGAAGAATGAATAGGAATTCAGAAAGAACAGAAAGGGAAAGTTATTGCAGGGAGAAAGCACAGACTGAGCAAAGAATTGTTGGCGGGAAAGGAGAGCGAGAGCCTAAGGAGAACTGCCAGGAAGCTTTTGAGATAGTTTCTTAGTAAACACCTAGCATAGTTTGGTGGCTGTAGCAGAATCATTCAAATACTCTTGGCTGCCCAATCCCTTTCTCTACTCCCATTAGGTTGAACATTTTGAGTGAAATCTAATTTAAAATCAACAGCTGATACAGACATTAGTGACGGGGAGTAAGTTGTCTCAAGGAAATCTCTTCATAAGTCATTTGATATGTCCTTGTTTCCTATCCAGAGGCACCCACAGACTCTTTGACCCGTGTTCAGACTGGCCCTGGGCTAAGCGGGGTATGGTTAACTCGAATGAAACTCACCTTTGCAAATACTGTTCCATGAGTAATACCAAGCTCTAGAAGAATACATTTACTTAAAATAGAAGGGAAGTGAGAAGGAAAATGCCCAGGAGAAGGTACAGATGAGCACCTTTAAATATTTAAAAATAGGAAAGAAAGAAAAGCAAACACTTTAAAAAGATGCCTCTTTCAGCACTAACATGCAGCCGAGAAAGATATTTGTCAAGATCCCATGTGTTTCCTTGATGATACATCTCCTCCCTCTGTGAACAAATTGATAAAATATCAAGAGCTGTTCTGGAGATAGCAAGCACAAAAGAACTTACAGTAGGTGTTGTACTTTGCAGCAGTGACTGTGTCTATTTGATTCTAGCCAAAACAGTCTCCTACTTGCCTGCAGAGAAGGGTGGAGATTCTGGCCATGACTCAGAGAGGGATGGCCAGAAGAAGTGGATAGACAAGCATGGGCATCTCAGGATTTCGTGTGCCTGGTGCACCCTTGTGTGCCTGAAGAATTGTGGGGGCGACCTTCCCCCATCTGCCTTCATTTACTTTTCACTCTCTCCACCTCTTTCTCTCTACCCCCACAAGTACATGCACACACTGAAGAGAAGAGGCTGTTTCGGGAATGCTTGCAAAGAAAGAAATCACATTCAGACATAAAAATGCTAGGAGAAGACACTGCTGAGAAAGCAGATCACATCTGTGAACAACTGAGTTGAGAGGAGGACCCTTAATAAGGAAAGAGACCGGCAGGTGACATTTGGTTTTTCCCTTTTGATTGGCTTGTTTTGCTTCAGTATTTAAAATTTTTCTGAATTTTGGCCATTAGCAGCTTCCATAACAGTTTCTGAAAGAATGAGAGAGTGGCTCCTTCAAGCAGAATTTCTTCCCTACAATTCACTTGAAAATGGAACATGTATTTCCTTGAATTTTGGAAGAATGGCATAGCCCAACCAGTTCTTGGGGGGTCTGGTCATGTTCTGTTCTCTTTCGGTTCATATATTGGGGAGGAAATGAGTCATACTTGATTAAGGGGTTGATAACACCTACTCATACAAATTATGTGTGTGGCCAAGGAAAGATGAAGCAGAATGCCATGGGGTAACAATGCTCCTTCCTCTGCTTGAATGTTGACTTTGCAGGCTGCAACTCCCAGCATCTTGATCCACAGGCTGTGAGGTCTGCAGCCAACTCTGCAGAGAAGTAGAATGTGTGTGTGTGTGTGTGTGTGTGTGTGTGTGTGTATGTGTGTGCATGTGTATGTGTGTACCAGAACTCTGGTTCATCATGATTGTCAAACTATTATTTATGTGATCTTTATTGACTTTGTGGAAGAGACTATTTGAATGCGAAATCAAACTGCCAGGGACAAATCGTGGTAATAACAATAATGGTTATTTATTATTTGTTTTGAGCTTGGCAGTATGCTGGATGCATCTCCTTTTTTAATCCTACCCCACATTCCATAGAAGCAGATATTTATAATGTCTATTATAATAATCTCAGGGAGTTTAAATGAGTCAGCTTAACCTTGGATCTGTTTATCTCTAAAATTTGTGCTATTTTATAGCCTTTCTAATCTGATTTTGGAATTGCACTGTGAAACCCATCAACGTTTAAAAACATTCCTATGAAATGTAAGACAGTGAAATTGAATATTTTATTCATAATGTATGACAGAGCCAGAAATTGAAGATGTTTCAATATCTGCACCACTTAATTTAGCACATAGTTTTATATTCTCACAAATTGTTCTGTTTCTTTTATGAAGATGAATCCTTGAGGGCAGTTTGGCTTATTTTTTTATTTTTTTTAAAGTATTCTTTGTATCCTCCTCTGGGCCTCACATGAGATAAGAAATCCAGCTACAGCAAAGACAAGGGAGCAGACAAGATATTATCATGTGTGTGCTCAACACAGGTTCCTATGGAATCACATTTTATCTGAGGATTAGATTCTAAAATCAGCACATATGGTGATTACTTTCCCCAGCATCAAGTTGCCTGGAAAGGCATATGCTCACTTCCTAGCCATGTGGAATTTGAATGAGACTGGTCCATCACAGCTTTAGGATGGGCCCTAATTGACTCAGATCAGTCAATGAATTCCATGTCGTTCATACTTGGCTACAGTTATTGATTCAAGGATGTCACATGGCTCCAGCAAAACCAATTGAGACATAATTTCTGGGTTTTGGCTTGAGGTATAAGAAAAGTTCATTTCCTTTTTCCACAGCTTCAAGTCAAGTCCTTTGTGAGGACCAAGAAGAAAATCCTGAGCTATAAAATGGTGAACAAGACCTGGGTCTCAAGAATATTGTTTGAGTCTCAAGTCACTCCTGACCCAAGACTAGGAACTAATAGATTTTTTATTATTTAGGACAGTTTGAGTTGTTTTTCAATTCCTCACAACTACAAATCCTACCTGATTATCCAGGGAAAGTAAAAAGTCTCATGTCATTATGTTAGAGACAGTCACAAAATCTCATAGTAAGACCAATACAACAAGTGCTTTTTCTTTATTATTGAAACAGATTATTGCTTTTTGAATTGAGCAGGATCTTGTTTTTTGTTTGTTTGTTTTGTTTTGTTTTGTTTTGTTTTTTGAGATGGAGTCTCACTCTGTCGCCAGGCTAGAGTGCAGTGGCGCGATCTCGGCTCACTACAATCTCTGCCTCCTGGGTTTGGGTGATTCCCTTGCTTCAGCCTCCCGAGTAGCTGGGACTACAGGCATGCACCACCACACCCGGCTAATTTTTTGTATTTCAGTAGAGACAGGGTTTCACCATGTTGGTCAGGATGGTCTCGATCTCCTGACCTCATGATCTGCCTGCCTCAGCCTCCCAAAGTGCTGGGATTACAGGCGTGAGCCACCACGCCCGGCCATGCTTGGTTTTTATTAAGGGCCGTGTTAGGAAAAATATACTTTCAAAACTCTCTAATAATACCCTGTGTAGTGAGATGCACAAAATGTGTAAGGCAAATGAGAACTGAGTTTATTTCAATAAATATTACAGATTCTTGTTCTTGCTCTAGGACATTTGCTCATTGAGAGATTGTCAGGTAATACCCCAGACATTATTTAAAATTCTCTCTCTGTCTCTCTGCCAAGTATATATACTTTTGAAATCACATAAGAAAAATAAATATGCCTAGGATATGGCTCCACCATATTATCTAATGTTGTCCTCACAATATCATTTTAAGGAAGGGGTCAGTACTTCAGTTTTTTATATCTGAGGGACATTGAGACTCAGGATAATTTAGTGCTTTTTTTCAACATTTTAAAGAGCATAACTAAAGCCAGGATATATAGCCAGGCCTGTCAGACACAAGCTACATGACACAGGAGATCGATACATTCATTCTGATTGATTGGAAAGCTTATTGGATTTTAATTTAATGAAAGTTATAAATATGATGGCAAAACTGCTATCACCCAGAAATCAATGAGACTTTAATAATGTGGTGTTTAGAAGTCTTGACCTATATCTTTGACTGTTTGAGTTTGAGCCACCATACTTTAGTTTTAGAATCTTAAATACCTCCAAATTACAACATGCATGGGATCTATGTAATATCATGTACCTCAAGTAGTTCTATATGGCTAAAAACTGGTAATTTCTTATGAAGCTAGGAAGTCATATAATGAAATATCACAGAAAATAGTTACTGGAATTAATACAAATATTATAATTACTCACTGAAAGAAAAGAACTAGAAATAGAAATAACTTCATGATTATGATTTTAAAAAATCAAACTAGTTTTTAACTTTTTTTCTTTTTAGAAGAGGAGGAAAGCCAGAGGGGGGCCAAGGTCTGCCAAGCTCCAATGCAAAAGATGGTGCCATTTGCTCAACCAGAAAATACAGCACAAAACCCAGGACAGAAAATGGCTGCCTGGCATTAGCTGCTGAATTATTACTCCCTGCGGGAGAAAGGTCACTATAAGGGATTGGTCCCTGAAAGGCTTGCGTGGACCCTTTCAGTTTACCTGAGGGGTGCAATGACGCAAGGAGTAGAATTAGGAGAAGCAGTGACTGATAATCTTTGAATATTTTTTCCTATTTCAGAAATGCTGTAGATTATATGAGCAGAGAGATACGTCTGAGGCTTGTGAGACCAAATATTTACATTCCCAGGATTGTGTATTCTCTTTTGATTAGGAAAAAACAATAGTGGGAGAGGAGCCAGGCTCTGCTCCTAGCTCTTAGAGCTCACCCTGGGTAGAGTCTCTTTTCACATTTTTCTTATTAGCAGAGTGGAGAGAAGGAACTCACATTTATCAAGGGCATATATTAAACTAATCTCTTTCTTAGAGACATTATTCATCTTCATCACTTGAACATCTCTTTGAGATAGATTTCTGTTTCACAGAGATAAACAAATCTTTGGAAATTTAAGAGATTTGCCAAAATTAATTCAACGTCGGAAATCTAAGTCTTTAGATTTGCAAATCCAGATCAGAGTCAACTAGACCACGTGTGTTTGCAAGCCTCTCGGCTATCAGAAGTGATCGCCACACAGATGTTTTCTAAAACTTTCTCCAAATCTACACCTTGATGACTGGGGAGATTTTCAGCTTACTTGTTTTTAAGTTAAAGAAATTAGTTCTCAATACTTTTCTTTGAATTTTTCTGCTAGACTGGGACTTCATCCTTTTTCCTGGCATTGCATATACTTTCTAGCCTAACTATTGAGTGGTAATATTGCCGGGCGCGGTGGCTCACGCTTGTAATACCAGCACTTTGGGAGGCCGAGGCGGGCGGATCACGAGGTCAGGAGATCGAGACCACAGTGAAACCCCGTCTCTACTAAAAAAATACAAAAAAATTAGCCGGGCGTGGTGGCGGGCGCCTGTAGTCCCAGCTACTCGGAGAGGCTGAGGCAGGAGAATGGCGTGAACCTGGGAGGCGGAGCTTGCAGTGAGCCGAGATCGCGCCACTGCACTCCAGCCTGGGTGAAAGAGCAAGACTCCGTCTCAAAAAAAAAAAAAAAAGAGTGGTAATACATATTGAGAGAGAGTAGAAAGTGAGTGAAAATGTATGATCTTGGAAGGTTATCTAACCACTATGAACCTCCATTTTTTTCTCATTCTTAAGATGGGGATAATGACTTTTCATAAGATTGTTCTAATACTTTAAAAGTATAAGTAAAGTACCTTACACAGCTGTATTTCAATCCACCATGTCCATCTTCCTTCTGTGGTTAACTTTGGCAAAGGAATAGAAATCAAGTAATCATTAGAAAAAGACTAATCATTTAATACGTTCCAGCCAATGTACTTCATCTTGGATCACCATCCTAGAGGAGCGTTATTCAATATTCTCTTGTTATTTAACGCTTATAACAGCTTGTTGTCTTCAGTTCTTTCCAGTGATTCTCAGTCATGGCTGTGCATAGGAACAGTTGATGAACTTTCTAAAAACTTGCATGCCTCAAGCTGACTCAGACCTGACCTGACTCATAGGCCTTCTGGGCTAGGGATCATAGGAGGAGCCCAGTAATATGTGCTTTTTACAAGCCACACAGGGGATTCTGCTGCACATGCCAGGTTGAGAATTACCATACTTTGGCCACATGTTCTAGAATGACTCATTCTTGAAAATGTGAAAAGGTTGAGTTCCCAGAAGTCAACTATACTATACCATTTCCTAAATATCTGCAGCTGTGTTTCTTAAAGCACTGTCTCTAAACTACCTGCATCAGTAATACCTGGTGTTCTTGTTGCAAGTGCAGCTTTCTAGGCCTAACCCCAGATTAGAATCCTTGTTTATGCAGTCTCAGTAATTTATGGGGTTTCTGTATTTAACATGTTTCCTAGATGATACTTATGCATATTGAATTTTAAAAATTATTGACAGATTTCCAACCAGAGATTCTTTGAGGACAGACTGGAGAGTAAAACAAAAATCTGCCTTAATTAGTAAAGTCTTTGTTTAGGGTAGAGGCAAAATAATAAGCATCCTTTGGGTTTCTCGATTTTGTATCATTTTGATGAAAGCCTGTAGATAGGAGTTTATGTTACATTTGAATGAATCCAGTAAAGAAGGATAAAATATCACTTGTTTTTATAAATCAGAAGGGAAACTACTTGGCAAAGCATGCAGCTCAATGCCCTAGTTTTTGACAGCCTATCTGGGAAAATGTCATGCTGCAATACCAGGGAAATTGCCAATCTCCTACAAAGAAAAGCACTTTTTTTTGGTAGCTAAGGAGGTTTAAGGTGCACTGGGATGCGAAGACTTGAAAGCACTTGAATCTTCTATGGAAATGCCTGAACCATGCTTACCACCACCACGTCCACATCAATCAAATGCAGTTTTTGTCAAAATTGCTTTGATTTAGCCTCTTTCTAATCATGACTTCTGCTGAAATTTGATCACGTGGACAGGGCTTAGAAATAAAAGAACAACTGTGGTTTTAAAGACTTTTGTTTTGTTTTAAATATATCTTGATTAAAATGAATTAAGCTTCAGTCAGTTTAACATCTCTTGCAATAAATTCATCAGACCTCTGAAAACATGAAGGAATATAAAATTGCTGCCATGTGCATGTATTCAGCTTCTGGTCTTTAGTATTCTATGCTTTATCAGTTTAGATTTTTGGCCACCATTTCCTGAAGTATCCTTTTTTCGGTGTTGGGGAGAAGAAACCAGGAGGAAAAACAATTACTTTATAATTTCCTCAATTGTTCTGATGCAATTTATTTTTGTACAGTGTTGGGTCACAACTTTAGATTTTGTATTTATTGAAAGGGTAAGATGTAGTAACTCATTTAGTGTACAGTGTCTGGCTCCACATATATCTGAATTTTGGTCTATAATTTCTCTAAAGTAGCAAGAGTCAAGAAGCATTTTGAGGGCTGGTGGTTATCTGGATGTTGGTGTGATCTCCAGTGGCTTTTGTTCTAACTTAATGGATTTGTTTGTTTTTGTCATCACCATCCCAAAATGGGAGGATAGAGTATACAATTCACGTCTAATACTCAGTCTGATGGTCATCACATTTCACTTTAGTGTTATCCTCTTGCATATTTCTTTGCCTGTTTTGGGCTTAGATTCCATAGATATGAATCATGCCTTCTGTGAAATCTTTAAATCCCAAGGGAGAGAAAAATTTTGTTGCCCAAAAAGGAAGTGCTTCTAAAATAAATGGAGAAACTTTCTTGTAATTTAGAAATAAGGATTCAGATTGTGTTGAATAATTTAACACTATCATAGGTTATCTTAAAAAGGAAACATAAAAGATAGTATTTGAATTCAATAAATTTTACTTAACAGGATAAATTCCATGCTCCTCAACATGTGTCTGAGGTCCTCTTTCATTTACATGCTTCCTACCTTTTGTCCCCTTCCTGTCACTCATCAGCTGACACTGAATATTTCAACAACACAGAAGTGTTAAAATTTTTTATATATACCATGCTGTAGGGAAACAAGGAGCAGGTGGCTTATCTGAGTCTGGAAGCTGGGAGTGTCCTGAAAGAGCTAGAACCATGGTATGAGCTGTCTGGTGGGACCTGAGACTACAAAGAAATGGGTTTTCCCTTGGGAGGTAAATAAAAAAACACAGCAACTGCTAGAAATTCCACCATACAGAGTGAGAGACATGTAAATATTCTGTCTTCTCTTCCTGCCCTTCATTCTTCCACCAGTGACTTCCGTTGCCTAAACTAGTTACAGGTCAGTTGGCAGGGGAGCTCAGGGAATGTCATTTCCTAAGATACAAAGCAGAGCAGCAAGGAGAGGGAAGTGAATCTTACAGCAAATGTGCACATGAATTCCACAACCTGTCTTAGATTTGGCCTACTCAAAGCGCTCTGAAACTAGGACTTGAGTTCAAGTAGCTTCATGGGAGGTGAATCCAAGGTACCTAGGAACAGAAGTAGAAAAATGATACACGGAAAATAAGGAAGTCAATGCATTAATAAGCAGATTGCCACTCTGGGCAACTGGGTAGAGCTCAGTCATGCTGGGGACACTGGAGAGATTACATAGAAAATGCCTCAGATATTCTACCTGAGGGGTGAGGAAGTCAACATATGTATGCACCAACTCTCCTCCATCTTTGGTTGAAAACTGCTCTTGGGAGGAGATGGGCCAGTACCTGGATGGCACTTCTATCCTGCCTTGGGCTTGGGTTTAACATGTTCCTACAGTCACAGAAAGTCCACAGGCAGAGAATCACAAGTGCTTGCAGTAAGATCCTGTCAGCATGTGCAGGAACGGTGAGTGACAAGGGGCTATAGCAGTACCTGCTGTATTCACAAGACTGAATTAGGTGCTTCTCTTCCCTGTGTCTTTAGCACCTTCTTTATATGTCTATCACTACATTTATTACCTATCTGTTTCTGATGCAAACTTTTGCTCCTTAAGGCAGAAGCTATTTCCTATTCTTTATCTAATCCCCATTAATAGGCCACAGAAATCCTTAATAAATGTAAGATATTAAATAGATATTTATTAACTCTATCAGACCCAAGTTCTTCCCTTTTTTTAAACAATAATTTGATATATTCTATTTACCACCCTGAAATTAAGATATAATATAACCTACTGTGATGGGCTAAATTGTTCTCCCAATATTCGTATGGTGCAACCCTAACTGCCAATGTGACTGTATCGGGAGACAGGGCCTTCAGGAAGTAATTAAGGTTAAATGAGCTTATAAGGTGTGGCCCTAATGTGATAGAACTTTGGCCTTATAAGAAGAAGAGATTTCCTTCTCCTCTTTCTTTTTTCTCCTCTCTCTCTCTGCCATGTAAGAACACAACGAGAAGCTGGCAGTCAGGAAGAGAGCCCTCACCAGAACTGGACAATGCTGGCACTTTGATCTCAGATAGCCTCCGGAACTGCTAGAAAACAAGCTTCTGTTGTTATACCACACAGACTATGGTATTTTGTTATGGCAGCCTACTTACGCACATGATTAATGTGGGTATGTCTTAATTCTAATAAAAAGAAGGAATAATAAGCAACTAATATATAATAAAATGAATTTCATCACATAAAAGATCAGGCATGAGTACACTAGAAGGCATAATAAGATAAAGTCCTTGCACCTACTTATAAAAATGTATTTAGTTTTAAGAGAAAACAGAAAACATTCATCTGAATATTGTTGCCATTTAAAAAATCTTTGTTAGTGAAATATGGGCTAATACATAGACTCATGTATATATAAATAGACACAGTGTGAATACAATAATAGACAGAATAACAGGAAGTGTTATACTTACAAGTTAAATTTCATGAGATTGTGACTTATGGCATGCTTTTATCAACCTGAGGACTTTTACAAAATACAAGGATGATAAAGATCTAACTTGAAAAATGGAGGACAGAATTGGGGATGTTGAATGGAGAAGAAAATATTTAGGGAAGACATAGTATATATGTGAGTGAATTGAGACTCAGAGAGGTTGAATAACTTGTCCAAGGTATCAAAACTAATACTGATTGTCATTTAATTTATGGAATAGTCATTGCCAGAGTGAGACTATACATCATTTGCAATGTTCACAATCAGCACACACATTGGTTGTAGTAATATAAACTGCTATAAATTAACCCCCAAATTTTAGTAGCTTAACACAATAAAAGTTTATTCCACATATTTAACTACCCTGTCTTTGATCCTGTTAAATGATAGGCTTTATTTCATGCGATGATTCTAGAACCTAGGCTTCCTGCATCTTGTGGGTCTTTTATCACCTGAAGTGTGTATAGTAGCACAACTGCTTCTCAACAGCTGCCTAGAAAATGAGTTCTTCTTCCATTAGCCAGAATAACTCATAAGACCAAACTTCAAAGCAAGGGGGGTGATGGGGAGATACTAGAGAACAAGTCAGAAAGGCCCTGGGAGATATAGGCCCCAAATGGGTGGCTGTTTCCCAGAGAGTCCTGGCTAGGAAAGAGAGAATAAATTTGGGAGTGGATGACTAACTGTATTAGTCCATTTTCACACTGCTATAAAGACATACCCAAGACTGGTTAATATATTTAAAAAAGAGGTTTAATGAATTCACAGTTTGGCAGGGCTGGGGAGGCCTCAGGAAACTTATAGTCATGGTGGAAATGGAAGAGGCACGTCGTACATGGTGGCAGGTGAGAGAGAGAGAGAGAATGTGAAAGCAGCAGAAGGGGGAAGAGCCCCTTTTAAAACCATCAGATCTCATGAGAACTCATTCACTATCACAAGAATGGCATGGGGGAAATAGCTCCCATTATCCAATGACCTCCTACCAGGTCCTGCCCTCAACACATGGGAATTATGGGGATTACAATTCAAGATGAGATTCGGGTGGGGACACAGAGCCAAACCATATCACTAAACTTCTCAGCCACAAAAAGCAAGATGTATTTCTCTTTCATTACTTTACAATTAAGAATACCAAAGTTCATGAAGATTCAAAGAACTTTAGGATTCATGACCTTTAAGTGGCTGCTCAATTTTTATCTAATTTTAAAGCATAGGTATGCTACACTACACTAAACCATCTTCAGTGAGCAACAGCCCTTTCTGTTCTTTCTTTGTGCTCTTTTCCCCAAATGAGGTCAATCTTCCTATTTTTACTGGCTTTTTTAGATCAGCCAGTGGTAGCTTAGCTAGTTCTAACTTTCTTGAATCAAGAATTACATGTTTTTTTAAAATAAATTCTTTGGTTAGTCCCCTGAGGCATGCCACCAATCATTTTCCTGGTTGAAACATGTACATACACGTAGACATACACACTCACACATAGACTTGCAAGCTCCTTCACTGACCTTTTCTAACACATGCATTTTTCTCCTTTGGGGGATTAAACTACCCTTGGCTCCACCTCTCTGGTATTTAAATTAGTCTGCATAAAATACTTAAGTCACTTATCTTCCAGGCTTTGCTCAGTCTCCTTAGCAACCTCCTTAGCAACAGATTTCTTTAGAAAAGAATCTCAAAAAAGTTGCACAGGACCATATTCCTTGCAATCGTACTAAAAATTGGGGAAAAAAAACCTCTCACAACAACTTATACTGACTTCCCTCTCATTTGGTTATTCAACAACCCTTTGATATGTTGACCTGCCTGGTATTGTTCACTCTTCACATTGCTGTCAGAGTGAGCTCCAAACACAAATCAGTTTGTATCATTTTCCTACTAAAATCTCTCTCTGCGGTGGTTTCTGCTCCCACCCTGATGATACAACCCAAATTTTGATGAGCGCCTACAAAGCCAACTCCAGTTGTCCCTCAGACTTCGTTGTCTCTGCCCTCCTTTTCTCCAACCATTCTGTCTTGCCGTTACTCATTTCTCTCTTCAAGGCCTTCACATTTGCTATTTTCTGTCTGCCTGGGCTGCTCTACCCCCAGATTTTTACATGATTCACACTTTCTCATACTCAGTAAGGCACCTTCTCATACTCACGGACTACCTTAATTAATCTGTATTATTTTTAATAGAATTTGACCCTATTTAAAAATACTAACTTTACTTGTTTATGCATTTATTTTGCATGTAATTTCCATGATGGGAGGGATTTTGCCTTCACTGCTTTACTCCCAATGTGGTACAGGTTTGGGTTGAATAAATTAAGTAACAACCATCAATATTTGTTTAGTGCCTTTCATGTGTCAGACTTCCTTGAGCAATTTGTTTGTTGTTTAGAGTGTCGATAAAATGTCTGGTATATATAGAAGCCGGGGCCTAGTGTCATGCCCATCCTGGAAGCAAGGGTTTGTGTACCAGAGACACCCCACCACAGATTTTGTTCAAGAGCTGAACTGGTATTCTGGGAGACAAGCAAAGCTGACAGTAATTAGTCTGCAGAAGTAGGAAAGGTGCTGTCTGTGAGGTTTTGCTCGCTGTATTCATTTGGCTTCAGGATCATGCATAAAACATGTTTGCTTTAACTTTGGGCAAAGTTCAGCACACTGGAGTCGAAGGGAAATTCATCTTTCAGACAGGTGGTATGTGAGGGTCTAAAACTGAGCACAGGTGACAAAAGAGGTTTGCTTAAGAGGAGCGGAAGGATTCCTTCATGTTTTTTATGCCTGTCCCTCCCCCTCCTTTCTCAGAAACAGTGCTTGATAAAAAAAAAAAATTGGGCTAACTGGGTGCTTTATAGATGATGCATATTATTCCAGAGGTAATAAATGCAGCATATAAGTTAATCAAAAGAATTTCCCCCACATTGACTTTCCTTCTTAGCTCTTTAATTAGCTATTCAAGAGCAGCACTCCTGCAAATGTCTAAAAATAGACAGAAGCCTGGTCAGGAAAAAAGTAAAGCAACCTGTTTTCTCTTTATTTCGATAGTGGTTCAGAGTTGCATATTAGTGCCATGAAGCTGATAGGTTTATAACATTTTTTAAATTGTGCATCTATAATAGAAAAGGCATGCCTAGAGGTTTTACTCATTTTGAAAGCATAGTGTTACATTAATTTTGCATAGAACTTTGTAGCTTGCAAAGCACTTTAGTATAAATAATACAACTTTTCTTTTCTGGATACAAATAGGTAATATTAACATTAAAACCAAACATGTTGGCATCTTGCCCCATTTGTGCATACACTGGCAGTGCCTCTCATCTTTGTGTTTTATAAAACTTGGAGGTGATGTTTGATCTTGTCTCGAAACATGTGTGGCAGGTAGTGTTATCTCAAGATGTCCATTGTTTTCTTTCTCTTCTGTTCTGGTTTGTTTTCTTCATGTTCTCTGTCCTCCAAACTACTTTGAAAATGCCTCACAGGGCCTGTAACAATGCAAAAATGACAGTGCTAATGTCCATGCTGACCCTTGTACCAGAGAGGTGCTGTGTTCCCCAGGGAAGTGGAGAGAATGCTTCGCTCTACCCGATTTTATGCTACATTTTCCTCCCTTCTTCTTCCACATAATTGAATACTTATAACCAAGTACAGATTTTTAGAGCAGGCCCCCCATCAACTCACAAGGCACACTCAGAAAAACCCTAGCACTGGGCCCAGTTGAGGCTCACGTGAGAGGTTTTTCTGACAACCTTTTGAGACAGTTGGGGAAAGTCATTGTTTGTCCCATTTAACGTATTAGGAACTAAAATAGAAGGTAGTTGTTTTAAAACATTTTTTAAAACAATTATTAATAATTATCTAGTTAAATTAGGGATCAGATACATTTCTACTTATCTTAACCTGGATCTTTCTATTATTTCTTTGTCTAAGCAGTAGCAGCTCTGTGGTGTAAGGATGTCTAATTGCCCCTAAATAAGAAAAGCTGCCCACGCAGAGGTGCATTTCATGTGAGTGGTTTAGAGGCAGAGACTGGCCGCTGGTACATCAGAGTGATCAGATACCAGATGGGGAATAGGAACTAGATAATCTCTATGATGACTTCCCAATCCTCTTTTGGTCTGTAATCCCACAGCTAAATCGAAAACCAAACAAACAATGATGTGGTTCTGCTGAAGGGAAGGGAAGGGTCTGGGCTTTTATTAAAAGAGGGGTGAGGGGCACTGGGAGGAATACACAAAGCAAAGTGGTGGATGATATCTCAGAGAAAGGCAGAGGGAATGGCTTCTCAGCTTACATAAGGGCAGAGTGGAGAGGAGCAGATTGTGGATTACTAACTCGATCCTAATGCAAGGGCAGAGAAGCTTGACCCGACTGTAAGTCTTCCCTGGCTGCAGAAATTTGAAGATAAAATAACGAAACAGGGTAAGGAGGGGACTGCCAGGTGCAGGTGCAAGAGTGGAGTGGGAGCAAAGTGTTTAGTTCAGAGGGAGCTCCACCAGACAGAGGAGTCTCAGAACACTCTCCAATTTAATTTTGGCTCCGTGTCCACGTCTAGGGGCAGCACCACCTAACAGACACCAGAGCAGTATCATTGGTAATGGTGGAACAAAACTCTCTGATATGTAATAGCCAATCAGGGGAATTCAGCCTCACAGGAAAGAAAGACAAATGACAGTTTGACACTTCCAGAAATCCCCTCTTCTAAGGCCCTCATTTTGAATAAACATGAATCAAAAAGTTCCAGGGCAAAGAATCGTGACTTGACCAGTGACACAGGTTGGGAGTCTAGAAGAAGTACCAGTTACTCTATTAAGCTTTCTATAGCTAATTGGCATTTTCCCACAGTTTTCTGTTCATTCATTTTTCGTTTTGGTTTTTTGTTTTTGAGACGGAGTCTCACTCTGTTGCCCAGGCTGGAGTGCAGTGGTGCAATCTCAGCTCACTGCAAGCTCCGCCTCCCGGGTTCACGCCATTCTCCTGCCTCAGCCTCCCAAGTAGCTGGGACTACAGGTGCCTGCCACTGTGCCCGGCTAATTTTTTGTAGTTTTAGTAGAGACGGGGTTTCACCGTGTTAGCCAGGATCGTCTCGATCTCCTGACCTCGTGATCCTCCTGCCTCGGCCTCCCAAAGTGCTGGGATTACAGGCTTGAGCCACCACGCCTGGCCTGTTCATTCATTTTTCTACAGGCTTCCCAGCATCTAGGCTTTCAGTACACTTGATTCCTCTCACACACTAGGAGTTGTCCGTGTGTGTGTGTGTGTGTGTGTGTGTTGATCATGTTAAAGAAAAAAATTATTCAGTGTTCCTGGCATAAGGAATCCTTTATTTTAATAAGGAACACTTTATTTTAATAAGGAACACTTTATTTTAATAAGGAACACTTTATTTAGGACTATTTCAGTAGGTGCCAAACTATCTAAATACAGAGAGAGAAAAGGCTCAATTCTGAATACTTCAAAGATAGCTGGAGAACTGGGGATTTATAGCCAAGAAGCAAAGGGCAGGGGACAGTGGATAAAGAATTACTAAGAGAAGATATCAGTGCTATGGAGAATTTTTGCTGAACAAACTTAATGAAACCAAGGCTTGAGGATGAGGAATTTGATCAAATGTTGAGGATGATCAGATATAAAAGGTAGGGGAATTGCTCTAAAGTGACTTAGCAGGATTCTTGCTAAAACTGGACTAAGTAAGCCAAAGACAAGGCCCAAGAATGAGGCTTAGTTGAAAACAGGATTCAGAAGACCCTGTCTAAAATCTCACAGAGGACAGTGTCTCGGTCAGTGGAAGGCAGTAGGCTTGTCATGGCACCATCTTTTCTTCTGAAATGACCTGTGTTTCTTACCTTTGACCTATGAACTGTGAACATTCATACTCCTAAGTCTTTAACCATTAGGACATGATACTCCACCTGACCACTCTTACAGGTGCCTTTATTTCTTTTATCTCAGCTGTGGAAACTGAGTGTTGTAATAAACAACACTACTCTACTGAATGATGTAATATTTATTTTGAAATCGTGTATTTTTTTTACATTTAAAAAATGCGTTCAGACAGCTTTAATAATCTAAAATCTGAGTGAAGACCACATCAGAAAATAAAAGCAGTTTTTCTTTGCAGTTGGATAAACTGAGACAGGTAAAATGTGTTTCTCCTGGTAACAGCAAAAGTAACAGAATTGGGAATATAATTCACACTCTGATTCCTAGGTCCCT
The DNA here is from genome assembly GCF_028878055.3 of Symphalangus syndactylus. Lineage (NCBI taxonomy): Eukaryota > Metazoa > Chordata > Mammalia > Primates > Hylobatidae > Symphalangus > Symphalangus syndactylus. Next base: position 23,390,516 of record NC_072441.2, read on the forward strand.
GTTCTCATCACTAAAATGCAGTCAACACCCTGCTCTCTTGCTCTGATTGCTGTATTTACATGCCCCAATTCTCCCATTAAATCTAAATTGTGTTTGTATTTAAATGTAAATTGTATTTAGCTTCTCCAGCAGAAGCTTTAATTTTTATAGCATGTTTAAGAGCACTGAGGGGAGGTTATTAGAATTCTGTCTTGAGAGCTCAGGTGAAAAGGTAGTGCAAAGGTTAAATGACTAATCACAGGACATATACAGACCACTATTGCCAGTGTAGATGATGTTTTTCCTTCTACTTTTGTGAATGTTTGAAAATTTTTAAACCAAAGCATTTAAAATAACAATGAAATCAAAATATGACAAATAAAAGGAAAAATGAGTATCTGTTTGCCCACTAAGCTTGCTTCCTAATATAATACCTTTAATAGCTAATTATCTTTGATTCTTATGTTTTCCAAACCCCATTCACCTCTAGCACAGGTTTGCATGCATATAATGACTATGATGTGTTGAATGACTTCAGGAAAAATACTAAGGTTTGAACTTACATATTGTCTTGGTATATATGTGCTAACTATTGACATTAATATACTCTTGGTTCCTGACTACACGTAAGATCCCTAAAGTGAAAGACACTGGATATAACATTAAAAGGAAATGGACATGATAAAATTTCCCAGTAATTCAGAATATTCCTATGTGACGAGGAAACTGAAAGTTCTACCAATATTTTCAGGAATTTCTGTTCAATCCAGAATGTGGGTAAAGAATAATGTAAAGCTCTGGTTTTAACACAAAGAAAAAAATAAGACTTTATAGATTTTACCAAGAGTTGGTAAGTGGAACTCTTAATTAGAATAGAGCTAGGAAAGAGTAGAATTTGTGCAAAATATGGAAGGGAAAATTGGGAAAATCTTTTATATGACTACATATGCTATACAAGATACAGTATTTTAAGAAATTTAAGAAGGGGAATGACATAATTAATTTGCATATTCTTAAAACAGCATGACAGTGATTAGAGGGGAAAAAACAGGAGTCAAAAAGCCAATTTGGTGGTTTTACAGAAATGTAGATAAGAAATAATGGATGTCCAAACTAATACACTTACATGGTCGAAAGAAGGGTCCATATTTGAGGGATAATGAAGAGGTGAAATTAACAGTAAATATGAGACTTAAAGCATCTGCCTTAGAAATTTGGGTAGATGGTGGCTCAATTTACCAGGATAGAGGATGTACAAATCTGTTGAGAAAATGTTGAGATTTGGAAATTTTGCTGTGAAGTGGTTATGGGATATTTAATTTAAGATGACCAGCAGTCAATGGAAAAATCACACATGGAGCTCAATCAGGATGTCTAGGGAGAGATACTTACAGTATCCAGGTTATGGAGATATGAGATAACTGGAAAGACTACTACAAGTAAAAAGAGACCTACAGATTAAATCTTGGAAATGCCACATGTAATTAATTAATAACAACTCTGCTATTGGCATTTTAAAGCACTAAATATAGTACTAAAATATATATGTATCTTAATGTATTTAATTATGTTTAAATATATTTAATGTATTTTAAAATATACATATATACACATATATTCATATATAAAACAGTTTGGAGCACATAAAAAGAAATATTCTGTTCTGAACTCTTCTAGTAAAGTAGAAAACTTTTCCTTAATCTTGAAGAATGTCTTCTGAAAGAGGAAGTAGACTTAGCCTATATAGTTTCAAAGGCATAATCAAGAGCAATTAAATAAGAAAGGACTTTCTAATAAATTGAACTGTGCCAAATAAGATAATTTGGTCAGGCAGAAGCAAATTTCCAGACACTAAAGCTATGTCTGACATACACGAGGCACACAATAAACATTTGTTAAATGAATAAAACTGATCACTTTTCTGAGAGTTGTAAATGATAAAATATTTAATGAGAAGCTCTTTAAAATGCCCCCTTAAATTGATTTCTGTCCAGTCTTATGACTCTAAGATTTTATACTGAGTAATTCTCTGGTCCATTTTTTGAGAACATTAAACATAAGAGCTCATCTGAAGATAAGATTTCCCTGAGATAGCTGCATAAAATTACCTTATCACCTTTCTCAGAGAAAAGGGTGCACCTGTGTTTGAGCCTACTCAGTCAAACATAACCTAAAAATCCAATAAGACATTTGCACAGAACTAACACTTGACTGATATCTTTACTTTGAACATCGTTAGTTTCCTTAAAATTTTAAGATTTTGTTCTATTTCCATTTCAGTTTCTCCTTTACCATTGTGCTATCCATGTATAATTACAGAGCTGAAAGTGGCCAGAAAGATCATTGATTAATCCATCTCCCTGGGTTCAGGCAGGATAACAATTAGATCATTTTGGACTAATGAAGTCATAAAAATTGTCACATAACAATTTCATGGCATATTATTTTCATAATTCATAAGTTTTATATTTAGAAGTGTGAAGTACACAGGAACATGTATTTGATTTATTCTAAGACCTTTCTCCTAACTTATCTAGCTTTATTATTTTTTAAAAGGTTCTAGCTTGTTTTTAGATAAAACTTGAAACATATATGCACAATATCTCCTAATATTAACCTGTAGGTATCTTTTAAAAATTGTTTTCATTTTTCTTACTTTTTTCTTACTGGTTATCCTATGTGTTTTTTTTCATGATATTATTCTATATGAACAGTGCATTCACATTTTAAATTTTATACTTTTTTCGTTATCAAGTCTTCAATGGCTTTGCAATGCTTCTGAATTAGAATGATGTTTATTATTCTCAAAGACATGTTTTCATATATTCAACCTCTTCGGGTTTCCTAAATCTTGGTATTAATATATAAGCATGTTATTTTTATTTATTTATTTATTTTTGACACGGAGTCTTGCTCTGTCGCCCAGGCTGGAGTGCAGTGGTGCAATCTTAGCTCACTGCAACCTCCGTCTCCTAGGTTCAAGCGATTCTCCTGTCTCAGCCTCCCAAGTAACTGGGACTACAGGTGTCTGCCACCATGCCCAGCTAATTTTTTGTATTTTTAGTAGAGATGGGGTTTCACCATGTTGACCAGGCTGGTCTTGATCTCCTGACCTTAGGTAATCCACCCGCCTTGGCCTCCCAAAGTGCTGGGATTACAGGCATGAGCCTCCATGCTGGGGCAAACATGTTATTTTTATTGCTGTACAGAACCCTCTTTACTTTTAAAACATGGTGCAACTTTATGCTTCTGGATGCAATTAGGACCAAATATACATATTTTTAAAATCAACTAGAATAAAATTGAATTTTAACACCAAACACATGCTATTGTCATTTTAGGGCACATTCTAAAGTAGAAATTGTAGTGAGAAAAAAGTTAGCTTTCCTAAGCAGATGAGTCAACAGAGAAGCACTAGCTTCTTCCATAATATTGATATTATAGCCGATATACGTAAATCATTTTTTCTTTGAATTCTATGTGAAACCTTGTAGTTCAATATCTTACTGAATATACTGGTGGAAAAATATAAATAGTATGTAACTCATTTGACTCTTTACAGCACAAAGTATATAGGAACTTCATCCCTATCATTTAGATTGATGGTAGAGATGTGTGGCTTGTTCTATCCATATGGGTCTAAATATTGACTGAGAAGTTATTACCAAGTATTTATTTTGTGCTTGGGACAACGCACAAAGTCTAATGTCATCAATTAAGATTATAAAGGTAATCTGGCCAAATAAAGGAACTAAAGAAATAATCAGTCCAAGTTCGACTCAGCAGATATTTAACATGTATGCATCAAGCATTTGCTAGATATTGTGTATGCGCAGGAAGAAAATTACTAAGTTAGTGCATTGCACTAACTGTGGTTTAGATAATGGTTTTAGGTAGTGGATTGAGATGGTATTAAATGGCAGAGCATCATACAATGGGCAAGCTCTTTTCACTTCTCTTCGAAACCTCCTAAGTATTATCAAGGAGAATACTTCAGCTTGATGCTGCTATACCTTAAGCTCCTCTCTAATACAAGTACGTTTACAAAAGGGAGAGGCATCATTCTAAATATTTGAGGTACACAACAATATCATTACAATTTTATAATATGATTTTTATTTTTGTCATTTTATTTTAAGATTTCTCTTTAATTAGAGCTAAGATATCATTTTTCTTTAGAATAAATATATTTAAACCAATAAGCAATAGTTTAAGTTAAAAGAATATTAACAATACAAGTGATACTCCAATATGGCAAACGTGTGGATTGTTACACAATGCATGAAGTTGGTAAGCACTGGACAGTTGTATTCTTTGCTCTTGAGAACCACCATCTGGGTTATTTTGCATGGGGCAAACTTCTGTTCCTGAGTGTTTTTTTTTTTCATTAGACTTCAAATTTAAGTGCTCTGTTTTATACTACCGGTAATATGAGGACATAGATCGTCAGCATCCTAGAAGCCTGTGCTATTTTAAAAATGAGATATAAGTGGTAGGGATAAGATTTATATAAAAAGACAAAACTTTTTCAAAAAGAAATGATTGAGAGCCACGTCTGCCTCAAATGCATTTTTCATCAAACATCATTTGGGTGGGGTGCTGGGAGAAAATATAGACGAAAAAAGGAAGAAAGAATGAAAGAGAGGAAGGGAGGAGAAAGGGAAGGAGTGAGGGAGGGAGAGCAGGAGGGAAGAATGAAAAAAGAATGAGCAAATTCTATTATCTAGAAAGGATGGCTTTGCTTTTATTATCCCTGAATGTAGAGCTGTGAATTTAACCTAGATTTTAGCCCAAAAATATTTAACATGAATATATTCTTTTCTTAGATTGTAAGATAACTGCAATAACTGTTGGTCAAAAGTTGTGTCTTCCTTAGTATCCATTTTAACTACAGATTTTTCTTTTGGTTGAAAAAGAAGAATTATCTCTGAAGTAAGTACTGTCTATATGATATGGCAAGCATATATACATGGCAATCTCAAAATGCTTTAGTCAGGTTTTTTTTACTTGTCTGTGGGATTATTTTTGTTTTCAGCTCCCAAATGCCAAGAGAAAAGAAACATAATGCATTTTTTAAAAATCTAGATGATTTTACTTTTGATTTGAGATCTGGGCACTCATCTTATTCTTGTACTGCAATTAGAATCAAGCAAATCATTAAGCATTTCTAAGAGGAAATCCTATGTGAATTTAAACCACTTATATTTTTACTTCACTTTTTCTGTTGTTAATTCACTACATCACACATAAAAAAGCAGATCTAGATCTAAGGTTTACCTAACAAATTACTTGATACACCTTTTTTATTGAGATAAAAATGTAACATTGATTTTTTTCTCCCCAGGTAGCTGCTTTCTAAATCCTCTATGATTATAAAAGTGAAAAGGAAGGAAGTAGATGTAGAGAAAGGAAGAGAGAGAGAAAGGAACGGAAGGAAAGGACCTTTTAGTTAGATTCTTAAAGCCGCAAATAGGTAATGTTTTCAAGGCAAGGCTTCAAAGCTGGGAGAAAAATAATCAAAGAGTGGAGAAAATCTTGTACAAACATAGAAAAACTGAGGAGGATATTTGCTTTTCTGCCATGTTCTGGGAAACTTTAAGAAATGAATCTATGTTTTTTTTATTATGCAACATTGAACATCATTTCTCTCTATTGCATTTGATGTTTAAAAGTTTCTTATTTTCCTCTTAATATTTTAGTACAGCTTTATAAAAACTATTCTTTTTTTATTTTTATTTTTATTATTATACTTTAGGTTTTAGGGTACATGTGCACAATGTGCAGGTTTGTTACATATGTATCCATGTGCCATGTTGTTTTGCTGCACCCATTAACTTGTCATTTAGCATTAGGTATATCTCCTAATGCTGTCCCTCCCCCTCCCCCCACCCCACAACATTCCCTGGAGTGTGATGTTCCCCTTCCTGTGTCCATGAGTTCTCATTGTTCAATTCCCACCTATGAGTGAGAATATGCGGTGTTTGTTTTTTTGTCCTTGTGATAGTTTACTAAGAATGATGTTTTCCAGTTTCATCCATGTCCCTACAAAGGATATGAACTCATCATTTTTTATGGCTGCATAGTATTCCATGGTGTATATGTGCCACATTTTCTTAATCCAGTCTATCGTTGTTGGACATTTGGGTTGGTTCCAATTCTTTGCTATTGTGAATAGTGGCGCAATAAACATACGTGTGCATGTGTCTTTATAGCAGCATGATTTATAGTCCTTTGGGTATATACCCAGTAATGGGATGGCTGGGTCAAATGGTATTTCTAGTTCTAGATCCCTGAGGAATCGCCACACCGTCTTCCACAATGGTTGAACTAGTTTACAGTCCCACCAACAGTGTAAAAGTGTTCCTATTTCTCCACATCCTCTGTAGCACCTGTTGTTTCCTGACTTTTTAATGATGGCCATTCTAACTGGTGTGAGATGGTATCTCACTGTGGTTTTGATTTGCATTTCTCTGATGGCCAGTGATGATGAGCATTTTTTCATGTGTTTTTTGGCTGCATAAATGTCTTCTTTTGAGAAGTGTCTGTTCATGTCCTTTGCCCACTTTTTGATGGGGTTGTTTGTTTTTTTCTTGTAAATTTGTTTGAGTTCATTGTAGATTCTGGATATTAGCCCTTTGTCAGATGAGTAGGTTGCAAACATTTTCTCCCATTCTGTAGGTTGCCTGTTCACTCTGATGGTAGTTTCTTTTGCTGTGCAGAAGCTCTTTAGTTTAATGAGATCCCATTTGTCAATTTTGGCTTTTGTTGCCATTGCTTTTGGTGTTTTAGACATGAAGTCCTTGCCCACGCCTATGTCCTGAATGGTATTGCCTAGGTTTTCTTGTAGGATTTTAATGGTTTTAGGTCTAACATTTAAGTCTTTAATCCATCTTGAATTAATTTTTGTATAAGGTGTAAGGAAGGGATCCAGTTTCAGCTTTCTACATATGGCTAGCCAGTTATAAAAACTATTCTTACCAACACTGGATCATGCTGTTCATAAGAGAGCTAGCATTGCATAAACACTGATATTTCATTGAGATCAGGTACCAGTATTTTTTATCTTTATATGTTAATGCTTAGTAAAGTGGCTGAAATGTAGTAGACACATCATAAAGTATTTGATTAAAAAAAAGATGATTAAATGTTGTGTAAATGAGAAAGGTCAAATTTAAAACAAAACATAATAAAACAATACACCAGCCTGAGTACCTAATTTAGTTGAAAATCACAAATGTTTACTGTGTGACTGCTATAGTTAACACACTGAATTCAATGCTGTAAATTACAGGAAATTAGTAAGTGTCTGATCTTCAAAGAACAGTTTTAATATCAGCCACATATTCTGTCATAGTGTTTTTAAGTAATCAGCATCGAGTTTTGTTTAATTGACGTGATCGTGACATTATGTATTGAATATTAAGAATGCCATGATTAATCTTACTAATTAGTTTTCTGGTCTTTCAACCGTTTTGCAGAAACTCAGAGGAAAGAGTCTTTATGTGTTAAACTTTGTGCCAGGAAGATGTAGCAGTCATTCACTGAAACTAGAGAAGCCTTTATAATTTTAAGTTTTATATGAAACTCGAAGTGATTTCATTTTAGTTTGAAAATGATCATTTTTTTAGTCCCTGGCCATTGAAGAACCAGGTGTTGAGATGGTCAATTGGGACAATGAGCCAAACTTAAAGTAACAATTAAGCCTTTATTCACTGGCTGTGGCACAGCAATCAAGAGGCAAACATTGGCACTGGCTCACTGGCATTTCTTTTTTTCCCTGTGCAACAGCAGTAGGTAAGGGTCAGGTGGATCAGTGCAGACAAGGAGGTGGTAAGGGGATGGGGGTCAGGATTATGGACCAGTGGTTCAGGGATGGAGGGGAGGAGTGGAAAAGTACTGAGTTAAAGTGGAGAAAAATACCTCAGGCAAGGCCACCAGAACAGAGATTTTGAATGAAGGCACTTAGGCTAGAATGCAGACACGTACATGAGCATGGCTGACCTGGGGAAGTGGGAGTGGCTTGAGTACTTGACTGAAACTCCTTTCAGAAAACTACAGTGCACCAAGACTTGTGTAGAATGGGCAATTCCCTTCCATGCATCCTGCCAGGCAAGACTTTAAGGTTGCCTATAATTGACCTGGAAATATCACATGTAGCAATATCAGCCTGGAGCCATAATGAACTGATTGACCGTCATCCCTCAGTTCTGCAGCACTGGAGATTATATTAATGCATCTACATCAGCCCTCTTCTGTTAGTGTCATCCTGACTGGAGTTCTCCAGCATTGGACTCAACAATATCACTTCTTTGTAAGCACCCACTATCTTTCAGATACTTGGTCTAATGGTCAATTACCCTCTTTTTCTGTTAATCTTAATTTCCACTTCATATTGGCCATCTGCCACAAATAACAGAATAAAATACAGTCCCTGAGTTCCTTCAGTACTGTCCAAAAACAAAATAACTTAACTTGTCATCTCTTGCCTTCCTTCTTCTTAGGGAAAAAATTCTTTTCCATCATATTTACATTTTTAAATATTATTCTCTTAAATTATTAAATGAGTCTTCTCATGGTTAAATGTGATTTTTTTTTTCCAATCCAGACACCTGAATTCTGTTACCTCATTTGCTGATATACTCCCTTGCTTTGACACACCCATCTCTTGGCATTTCAGTAGCAAGCCCTGCATTGTCCTCACATTTTGCTTTCTGTACTCTGTTCCTACTTCTGGGCTACGGTGTTAGCTGTAGCCATCAAGCTTGGCTTACTAGATGCTTGTGCTCTCCAACCACAACTTGGCTGAGGACACTTGCTTGGCAATGCTCTTGTTCATCCCTCATTGGATTTCTGGCTCCCTCCCTTCAGTGGCAGATCTAGGCTTTGGCCTTCCATTCCTTTTCTTTCACCCACCTCTCCTTACAGATGACAACTTTTTCTGTTCCTTCAGTGAGGTGTGAATTCTCCATCCTCCCGCTTAGTACCTCCGTGTTTATCTTTACTATTCCCTGTAGAAGAAAAGATGATACTCTCCTTTTCTCTCAAAGTAACACAGTAGCATCTGCAATATTGTGGCATAGCATAATAGTTAAGAGCACAGGCTATTTTGGGGAAAATATGAATTCACATACTATATTTATAGCTAAAATAAAATATGATGCAGTCTCAGAATTTGGATTTTCACTCAATGCCAAAATAATGCAGAAAAACACAAAAAAGAAGACAAATATATGAAACACTTGTTTTCAAGACACTAGAATTAGCTACAAAAGATGATAAACCATAAAAGACAGGAAACAAATGAGGTAAGCCTTATAATTACCCAAGCTTAGCAGCTTGAGAGAGTTTCTAGGCTGTAGCTCACCGAGAGAAGACTCAGGCAGAAACCAACCAACTTCCTTAGTTGAGAAGATGAGAAGCAAGATCGGGAAAACCAAAGTGACATGACAGAATAACAGAGAGCTGCATGAAGAACAAAAAGAAAGAAAGAAAGAAACCTTGAGATTTGCAGAGGATACCTCTCAACTATTCAGTTGTGGAGTAATCAGTGTGTGCATGTGAAGAAACAACTTGAGGCTAGAGAAAAAAGGGATTACTACCTTTATACTCATACAGGATTGGGAGCAGTGCCTCTTCCCACCATCTTAAATGGAGACTCTAATTGACAGGGTATTAGGTAGAGTAATCAAGAAGATCTTTTCTCAGGATTGAAAAATAGCCCTAGTTGGAGCACTGCTGAAAACCCACCTTGCAAAGCATAATATCCATACCCAAAAGAATCAAACTGTTTTCAAGTATTAAACAACTTAAAAATAAATTACTAAATTAAACACAACAAAGCTTAAATTGGGAGTACAAAAATATCCACCATTCAACAAGGTAAAATTCAAAACGTGTGGCATCCAATCAAATATTTTCAGGTATACCAAAAAAGCAGAAAAACATGATTCACAATGAGAATAATTAGTAAATTGAGGTGGATCCAGAATAGAAATAGGTCTTAGAATTAGTAGGCAAAGATGTTTAATTAGTTACTATAACTATATTCTATATGTTCAAAAAGTTAAGAGAAGACACATAAGATATAAAAAAGGTCAGAATCTGAATTATGAGGATTAAAACTACAATGACTGTGATTAAAAATGTACTAGATGATAAGCAAGAGAAGATTAAAGGTATATTAGGTATAGTAGAAGAAAACATTGTGAATTTGAAGACATAACTAGAAAGTATCCAAACTGAAGCAAAAAGATAAAAGAAGACAAAAATCAATAAAACAACATCAATGAGCTATGAAATAACTTTAAGAAACATAATATATGGATAATCAGAGTCCCTGAGGTAGAGGGAGGAGAAGTAAATTTGTGAATCCAAGAAACTCTATGAAACCCAAACATAAAAACTATGAGGAAAACTAAACCAAGGCACATCGTGATTAAAATACTCAAAGCTTGTGACGAAGTAAAAAATTTGAACTTCAACCAGAGGGAAAACAAGATGAATTTCATGTAGAAGAACAAATTTAAGCGTAACAGTAGATTTCTTTTTGACAGCAATACAAATGAGAAGAAAACATAGCTAAGTCTTTAAAGTATTGAAAGAAAAAAACTGTCAACCTAGAATTGTATACCCAGCACAAATATATTTCAAAAGTGAAGGCTATATAACATAAACTCACTGTCAGACATACATACAAAAGCTGAAATAATTTATTACCAGTTAATTCACACTACAAAAAATATTAAAAAGTCCTCCAGGCAGAACAAAATAAAATGGAGATGGAAATATGGTTCTACACAAATGAATGTTCATGTCCTTTGCAGGGACATGGATAAGGTTGGAAACCATCATTCTCAGAAAACTAACACAGGAACAGAAAACCAAACACCACATGTTCTCACTCATAAGAGCACTAGAAATGATAACCATGTGGGTAAATATAATATTATTTACTATTAGTTCTCTTTAAAAGATATTAAGAGCTGCTTTTGCACAGCAAAAGGATCTATCATCAGAGTGAACAGGCAACCTACAAAATGGGAGAAAATTTTTGCAATCTATACATCTGACAAAAGGCTGATATCCAGAATCTACAAAGAACTTAAACAAATTTACAAGAATAAAACAAACAACCCCATCAAAAATTGGGAGAAGGTTATGAACAGACACTTCTCAAAAGAAGACATTTATGCAGCCAACAAACATATGAAAAAAGCTCATCATCACTGGTCATTAGAGAAATGCAAATCAAAACCACAGTGAGATACCATCTCAGGCCAGTTAGAATGGCGATCATTAAAAAGTCAGGAAACAACAGATGCTGGAGAGGATGTGGAGAAATAGAAATGCTTTGACACTGTTGGTGGGAGTGTAGATTAGTTCAACCATTGTGGAAGACAGTGTGGTGATTCCCCAAAGATCTGGAACCAGAAATACCATTTGACCCAGCAATCCCATTACTGGGTATACACCCAAAGGATTATAAGTCATTCTACTATAAAGACACATGCACACGTATGTTTATTGTGGCACTGTTCACAACAGCAAAGACTTGGAACCAACCCAAATGCCCATCAGTGATAGACTGGATGAAGAAAATGTGGCACATATATACCATGGAATACTATGCAGCCATAAAAAACAATGATATCATGTCTTTTGCAGGGACATGGATGAAGCTGGAAACCATCATTCTCAGCAAACTAACACAGGAACAGAAAACCAAAAACCACATGTTCTCACTCATAAGTGGGAGTTGAACAATGAGAACACATGGACACAGGGAGGGGAACATCACACACCAGGGCCTGTCCAGGGTGGGGGGCTAGGGGAGGGATAGCATTAGGAGAAATACTTAATGTAGATGATGGGTTGATGGATGCAGCAAACCACCATGGCACATATATACCTATGTAACGAGCCTGCACATTCTGCACACATATCCCAGAACTTAAAGTATAATAATAAAAAGATAATAGCTATAGAAAAACAAATAACAGTACCTTATAGATTTTATTACAGATATAATGGTAAAATGTATGGCACTAAGGCCAAGTGGGGAAAAACCAAAGTATACCAAATGCTGACAAGGACGTGGAGCAACAGGAACTCTCATTCATTGCTGGTAGGAATGCAAAATGGTATAGCCACTATGAAAGACAGTTGGCTGGCAGTTTTTAACAAAACTAAACATACTCTTACTATATGATCCACCAATCATCCTCCTTGGTATTTACCCAAAGAAGCTGAAAACTTATATCCACACAAAAAGTTACATATAATTGTTTACAGCAACTTTATTCATAATTGCCCAAACTTGGAAGCAACAAAGATATCCTTCAATAGGTGAATAGAGAAATAAATTGCAGTACATACAATAAAATATTATTCATCACTCAAAAGAAATGGCTATCAAGCCATGAAAAAAGAGAGAAAACTTATATGCTTATTATTAAGTGAAAGAAGACAATTTGAAAAGGCAACATACTCTATGAGTCTAAGTATGTGACATGTGAGGAGAGGGAAACGATGGAGACATTAAAACAATTCATGGTTGTCTAGAGGTTGAGGAAAACAAGGATGAACAAGTGGAGTACAGATAATTTATTTATTTTTTATTTTTTTGAGACAGAGTCTCACTCTGTTGCCCAGGCTGGAGTGCAGTGACTCTATCTTGGCTCACTGCAAGCTCCGTCTCCCGGGTTCAAACGATTCTCCTGCCTCAGCCTCCCAAGCAGCTGGGATTACAGGCATGTAACACGATGCCCAGCTAATTTTTGTATTCTTAGTAGAGACGAGGTTCTGTCATGTTGGCCAGGCTGGTCTCAAACTCCTGACCTCAGGTGCTCCACCTGCCTCAGCCTCCCAAAGTGCTGGGATTACAGGCGTGAGCCACCATCCCCAACCAAGAACTTTTAGTGTAGGAAAGCTATTCTGCATGATACTATAATAGTGGATACATGTCGTTATACATTTGTCCAGACCCACAGAATTTACAACACCAAGAGTAAAACCTAATGTAACCTATGGGCTTTGGGTGACAGTGAGGTGTCAATATAGCTTCATTAATTCTAACAAATGAACCACTCTTCTGGGGGATGTTGATAATGGGGAAGGCCATGCATGCATGGGGACAGGAGGTATATGGGGAACCTTCGTAACCTCTGCTCAATTATGCTATGAACATAAAACTTCGCTAAAAAGTCTATTTTTAAAAGTATACTATTCTAAGACTCATACTATAGATGAAGTAAAATAACATCACTTAGAGGTTTACTAAATGAGTTAAAGATGAATGCTATAAATTCTAATGCAACCACTAAAATGATTTATAGCTAATAAGACAATAACAGAAATAAAATAGAATCATAAAAAATATTCAGTGAACTCAACCGAAGACAAAAAAGGAAACAAGAAAACAGAAAATAAATAGAAAATAAATAGCAAGATGATAGCTTTAAATTTAACTATGTCAATAGTTAAGATCAATGTAAATGATCTAAATGCATCAATTTAAAGATAGAGATTGTTATATTCGATTTAAAAAGCCTTAACCATATGCTGCCTCACTTCAAATTAAAATGTTCCACAGATAAAGCTCAGATGGTTGCACTGTTAAATTCTAGCAAACATTTTAGGAAAATAATGCTGATCCAATACAAATGTTTTTCCAGAAAAATTGAAGAAGAAATACTTTAAAACTTATTGCATGAACAAGGCCAGTGATAGATGTTATTATTGCAGCACATATGAGGTATTTATAGATCTACCTGAGACGATTAGGAAAGCTTTGAATTTTCTTTCAAACCTTGTTGATTGTACATGTCTGTAAGCTGTCAATACAATGCTGTGCCTTGAAATAATGGACAATATCTTTCCTGTTAGTACTGGAGGCAGTAACCAAAGAAATAGCCAGGAAAAAAAAAAACATTTAAAAATGCATCATGAACAGAATGTCAGCTATGAAGCCATTAAATATCTATAATTTTAGAATTTTGATGTATTATTCACTGATAAACATTTTGAAGGTTATTGTAGAAATAAAGTAATTTTGCTTGATAGAAATTTTTGTATATCATTTCTTTAATGCAAGTTATTCCAATTACCATTTAGCTAATGAACCCTTCAAATTTCATTTGCATAATGGGTGCCAATTTTGACAAGAGGAATTTATCCTGCTGTGATAAAAGCATCATCGGACTCACCAATGGAGTGATGATTATTTAGTTTTAAATCAGCATGGACACACCATTGAACAGTCACAATCACTGGCTTGTCGTTCTGGGTCTCCAGAGCTCTCCTTTTCTTTCTGGTTATAGGACCTGCACTCAAAACATGATTAACGACACTCAACATTAAGGTTGTAACTAGCAACGAGGCTTTCATTTGAATGGCTTCTTCAGACAGCTGAACTTTCTGATCTTCACACTACCCCTTTCTCAAATATGATGTCATTTTTATATGCCATTAGCTGTGCAGTGGGGACTCTCAAACCTCTTCCTGTAGCTCCAGCTTTGCCCTGAGCTCCAGATCCATGTATTAAATTGCATACTAGACCTCGTTAGCTGGGTATCCTGCACTGTGCTATGCTCTGTGCTGAGCACTTCCCATGCATTGTGTCAACCTTATTACAGCCTTTTAAAGAGATAATATCATCCGTATTTACACATGAGAAAAAAAGAGATCACAAGTAAATTCCCAATTTCACACAGCTGGTAGAAGGAGGATGTAGAATTCAAATCAAATTACTCTGAGTCCTAGGCCATTTTATACTGTCTTGTACCTTATATTACATCTTGGAATTAATTGGACTTAAAATTGAGCTCCTAGACAAATTCATGTTGTTTAAAATCATACCTTTAAAAATAAAAATAACGTCACCGTCCTGTACTCTTTATATTGATAGATAGCACAGCGTCCTTTTGGTCAAACAAAAATGTCAGGTTTATTCTCTGCTTTCCTCCAAGCCAATAGTGGGAAACCGCACCAACCTGTTTGCAAAAGCCAATAGTGGGAAACTGCACCAACCTGTTTGCAAAAGCCAATAGTGGGAAACCGCACCAACCTGTTTGTTTGCAAAAGCCAATAGTGGGAAACCACACCAACCTGTTTGCAAAAGCCAATAGTGGGAAACCACACCAACCTGTTTGCAAAAGCCAATAGTGAGAAACCACACCAACGTGTTTGCAAAAGCTGTGTCTGGAGATTTTCCTGAGGCAGAATGTAGCCTGATTTCTTGGGGAATAAAGCAGTGGTTTGATGAAGCAGAATACTGGACAAAATTATTCTAAAATTGATCACTCTCTGAGGCCAGGGCATACTTAACAATTAGTACAGATGCCCACAATACAACTATGGCAATTCAGAATAATTATGCAGACACAAAAAATTGACCCAGACCAATCAACTACTTTTCATTATGTTTATGTATCTTGTATGTACACAACCAGATTCAGGTATTTTATAAAACTCATAGGTCTGTGAAATATCACTGAGTTTGATTATTATGATAAGGAGTGAGAGTGCAAAACCAAGCTCCTATTTCTTGTCTCTCATTAAACTCTATGAAACCTAGTGTCCTCTTGGAATTGCTGGGTGGATTAAATGTGATATCACGAAATCGGTGATAACAATGTTTCCCATATAACACAATAAAGCAGAGGTTCACTATTATTTTCATTGATTTAGATAAGTTAATTCAAGAGTACTAACCACTACTGGGTGGAAAATTGCCTTTATTAGAGAACAGAGAGATAGGTAACATGAGGAAAAAACTACATTTGAAAAAGAATTAGGAACCTACCTAGAAATCAGAGCTCTAGCAGTCAGGCGCGTTTCAGGAATTTAACATTTGTTAAGTACTGATGGTGTGCTAGGAGGAGTGTGCAAATGCTTAATATGTTTTACTACAGTACTTAGAGTCTGTGCATTGTGTTCCAAGCATAATGCTAGTAAGGAAACCTGTGCTATCAGTGCTATTTTGTCCTTTTATCCCTTTGTAAATAAATTTAACATTAGAACTTTAAGTCACTTGCCCAGGATTTCACCTGTGTTAGTTAAAAAATTGAACCTGCATTTATTTGACTCCAAAGTACGTGTTCTCAAACCCTGCATAATGCTGTCTTCTATATTCCTAGAAGTTTTTCTTCCCAGATAGTAAAATTAGTATATAAGGCATGGTTTATAAAGGAAAAAAGAGATTGGAGTTTAAAATCTGGTTCCATGAATCATTAATTTTATGATCATTGGCGAGTCTGACGTCATGAGCCTCAGTTTCTTAACCAGTATAATGACTAATAAACTTTCAATTTATCCAGCTTGCAACGAAGATTACATGAAGCAGTGTATGCAAAGCGTGGGATACGTTGTCTTATAGTTAAGAAGTATTTATTATATTATTTTAGAAGATTGCTCTTCTTTTTACCCTGCATCTCAGCATTTCGTGTACTGTCTACTATGTTAAAGACACTTAAGAAATACCTGTAGAATGAATAATGAATAAATGAGTAAACGATGTATACAGTGCCTCCAAAGGTTGCAGCCCTCTCCCAATATGAGTTCCTCACTGAAATAGTCAAGACATACTCCTACATTATCAGTGTTCCTGCTTATCTGTTTGCTTGCTTCTGAGTGATCTTTGCTGTGAGGTAATATCAATAATGCTTCACCTTGTATTTTAAAAGCATGCAATGCCAGAGGATATAGCTGGAGCTGAGTAAGCACAAATCATATCCAAACTAGGGCAAGAGAAAATAATCTGTTTATCCAGAATGCAACAACACTGTTACCGGATCAGAATTACCAGAGATGGTTGAGTGCAATCTGATTTTATAAAATAGTCCATAGAATAAATACGCCATTAAGAAACTTCCAACGTGTTAAGGTGTTTGGAGCTGTACTTAGAGTGAATCTTCTAACTCAGAGATGAAACACTGTAGCTAGGAATAATAAAAAGAAACATTCAGATAACATACAATTGTTTTAATTCAAATTGGCACAAAATTATACATGGAGAAATTAAAAAGCACTATTTAGGAAATGGGTATTTAAATTTAACTGACATATTATTTGGAAATATTTGTAGGTTACTTTTTCTGTAAAAGGTATGAACAAAGCCACTGAGACTAACTTTGCATTATGGCCTATGAACCTTATTATAATATCATTTTATATTGCTCACAAAAGCAGGTTTTTCATAATTAAGTAAGATAAAGCAACCATATTTTTCAGAAAAAAGCATTTAAAACATCTAACTTATGTTATATTGATCCTTTTTACAGGTTTGACAAATTGTGGTAGATTAGATTGTTATTCAAAATACTTATTCCCTCCTTTTCTTGACTTGAATGTACCTGACGCTTTGGGCTCTTCCATGTCGCTTTTTTTGGCCAATGAAATTTGTGTAGAAGCAATGATATTCCAGTTCTAAGCCTGACTTAACAGTAGGGTGGTCAGTAGCAAATAAAAAAAGAGTGCCTGGTTATATTTAAAATTCAGATATGCCACAAATATTTTTAACATAAGTATATCCCATGCAATGTTAGACACATACTTATGCTAAGATGTATTCTTTCTTATCTGAATTTAAAAATTAACCAAGTACATTCTTTAAAAAGTACATTAAGTCCACTCTTCTTTGAAGACTAGTTTCACAGCTATCCTTACACACTCTCTGTAGGCAGCCATGGTAACACCTTTTCTGGTCTTACCTTTATCATCACACTCACCACATAATATTGTAATCATATGCTTTTGCATTTTTTCCTCTTGCTAAATGTTAAAAGCTGCAGTTGATGTATAGGTAGTCCTCAATAGATGTTTATTAAAATTTTTATGAAATATTATCTTAAGGAAGGGTGATGAAGCCTTTGCTCACATTGAAAATTTCTGGAAATAAGAACATCTGTATTCTCTTTTGCCTGTATCAGAAGTTCACATAATGGTCTCCGCAGTAAGTTTAATTTATTTATAGTATTTCCATTATCTAATATATGACAGAGTATTGTCACCATGTCAGAATATTAATTAAAAATAGTATTGTTTGTAAAGCACATGAAGTATTTCGGTATATGATTAAAGTTATAATTTTTACCGTTGTTCAATGATATAATTCTCCTCAAGAAACATTTTTGTCTTTGAAGAAAACATCAAACTACTTGGACATTTATCTTCATGATCTATGTTTCATTGCCCTTTATAAATAAGATTATAGATTGTAGCTAAACGGATGGAGACGGAACCTGTGGGGGAAGTGCTGGACGTGCCTAATGTTTGGTTCTCTTCAGAGATTTGTTTGAAAGGTCATAGCCAAGGTTACTACATCTGTGACTTTCTTAAAAAATACCCTATTACTCAAGAAAAAGATTCCATTTTGATTTACTCCTAGTGGAGAGTGATGAATCAATATTTGTTGAATTGAATTGAAGTGCACTAAAAATCTGTTTCCTGTAACTCTTTTATCTAGAGCTCTTGAGTTATATCTCAGGGAAAGAAAAAAAGGTCTAAGTTTGAAAATCCCAGTGAGTAATAACAATTTTATTTGCAAATGCTTTCTCTACCTTTATTTTCTATGCTCCCCTTTCCACTGTCCTTATAAATACTCTTCTAACTTTTAAAAAATTAATCTCCTGTGTAGAGCATCAGCAAATGGAGCCAACTCACAGATGGAAAGTTAGAATTTGGGCCAGACAGCTAACGTATTCATCCACTGTCTTCCAGAGTTAGTCAAGTGTGTCCAGCTGGTTTAGCCTAATAGGAGACTTAATACAACATAGCATCATAATCAGTGAATTGAGACTAAATTTTCTTTCAATAGAAATGAAACCATACAGTCCCAGTGAGTCTTCCATAGACTATGGGGAAAATCACAAGCCAGTTTAAAGTTAGGATTCCTCAGGACCTAACAAAAGGATTTTCATCACGGCAAGCCACATATATATTTGCCTGGTACTGAATCTTATATCCCATTTACTAAGAAGACAGTTCCATCAATAGCTAATAATAGCTACATAGGATAGATTTTTAGGGCACTTAGGAATAGATAAACTACAGTGTTCAAATCAAAATATTCTGATAGTGGCTTGAATTCCAGGTTGCCACAAGGTAGAAAGCCTGGAACATAAAATTCACAAGTGACATTTTAATAATTTTGCTTTCAACAAGGGCTCATCAATTTGTCAAAGATTTTACAGTGAATATCTTAAGCACTATCATCTAATTATGAGACAAATTCTCCTTCACATCATTCCTGCCCGGCAGATATTCTCAGAGAAGTGGAGAACTCAGACAATTCTAAAGCTAAGTTACATAAGTAAACAAAATACTTAGGCTTAAAATATCTAAAGGAGTCCAGAACTTATGTATATAAATTTTTCAACTTTCAAATTTATCTTGTTTGGCTTTTGCCTTTAACATTATGATATTTATTAATCTTATTTGGAAACATAATGTATAAGTATAAAAACCTAGAAATGGTCTTAAGATGATGAAGTCAGCAATGATACTATTATTGTGGTGAATATTAGAAGGATGTCATATTCTAAAGAGACAGCATGGGTACTGAAGAGCATGGACACCAGGATTTAAATACTGGCTTCACTAATTACCAGCTTTCATTTGTAACATCAACTGTATTTTAAACTGTACTTATTACACTCTGTATAGGAAAATTATAATAGCATCTACTTCACAGAATTCTTATAAGGATTTTTTTTTTTTTGAGGCAGGGTTTCACCCTGTCACCCAGGCTTTAGTACAGTGGCACGATCTTGGCTTACTGCAGCCTCAACCTCCAGGGCTCAAGCCATCCTCCCACCTCAGCGTCCCGAGTAGCTAAGACTATAGGCACTCACCACTATGCCTGGCTAAGTTTTAAATATTTATTTTAGAGACAGAGTTTTGCCATGTTGCCCAGGCTGTTCTTGAACTCCTGAGCTCAAGCCATCCACCTACCTCGGTCATCCTAAAGTACTAGGATTACAGGTACGAGCCACCATGCCCAGCCTTATAAGGTTTATGATATAAGATAAAGCACTTAGAATACCAGCATATAATAAAAACTCAATCAATCATAGACATTATTATTACTATAATTATTCATCTGAAATATTATTACTCAGATCCAGAAAGAAATGTATTTAGATCACAATTTTGTCACATACTAGCTTTGTAAACTTGAAAAACTTGTTTAGCTCCTTTGACTCAATTTATTTCTGTCATAAAAGGATAATATTATCTGCCTTATAGATATGTTGTGAGGTTTAAACAAAGCCTTCCTGAGAATTTTAAACTATACTGCAAAGCACCCATATAATTTCTGGCATAGCATTCAATAGGCAATAGTAATGGTTATTATCACCTATTTTTGTCGATGTTAATATTTTAAAGGCAAATATTGGGAAGTTAAAAAATACATGTTCCAAATCTCTTTCTAAATGTAATTAGGAAGTAAAGACATACAGAGTATGTGAATCATCCAAACATTTAAAATTTTTTATAGCTCATAGTAAATCAATTGGACTTTGCCAATATGTGAATATTTATTTATATCTAAAACAAACTACCACGTGTTATTGTACTAATGTATTATATATACAAACAGACTAAAAGAATGACATAACACATTATTAAAAATGTAAAATCTGACCAGGCGCGGTGGCTCACACCTGTAATCCCAGCGCCTTGGGAGGCTGAGGTGGACGGATCATGAGGTCAGGAGTTCAACACCAGCCTGGCCAACATGGTGAAACCCCTCTCTACTAAAAATACGAAAGTTAGTGAAACCCCTCTCTACTAAAAATACAAAAGTTAGCCGGGCGTGATGGCGCACGCCTGTAATCCCAGCTACTCAGGAGACGGAGGCAGGCGAATCGCTTGAATCCGGGAGGCGGAGGTTGAAGTGAGCCGCGATTGCGCCCCTGCACTCCAGCCTGAGTTACAGAGCAAGACTCCCTCTCAAAACGAACAAACAAAAAAACGTAAAGTCTTTTCTACTCTTGCTAAAACAATGTTAACAATATATACGTATATTATTCTTTTGGAAAAGCAATGTGATTAAATATGCCTCCATTTTTAATCTTGCTTTAGCATTTTGTGACATAGCAATAAAAAGGTCTAATTGTGGCTTCTTTTTTAAATTCATGATTTTTGACTGTCATAACTGAAAAAAAAATTAATCCAAATTGTAAAAAGGTATTATTGACTGTACGTAAAAAATTACACAAAAATTTAAGTTTATTTACCAATTATGCAAAGTTTATGTTAAATTTCATCTCATAAAATGTATTCTTCCGTGATTCAATTGATTATCAACCTAACTGCAAAATATTCCATTTTTATATTTTAAAAATAGGATTCAGACCACTTCAAAGATTTTAGGAAGATAAAAAAATGTATGTTTCTGAGATGATACAGACTCCAGATACGAATGTTTTTAGGGGTGATATGCAGCATTTTTGGCAGTGATACCCCTAGGAATGGAGACAATTCTAAGCATCTATTTTTTTTCTCTCCACAGTGAGAGTTTCTTTCAAAATGCGATGATTTTCTAACTTTTTTAAAAATTTGTTCAAATTTATAAGTACATGTGCAATTTTGTTACATGCATAGACTGTGTACTTGTCAAGTCAGGGCTCTTAGGGTATACATTACCCAAATGATAATAATAGTGTGTAAACATTGCACGCATTAACTAATTTTTCATCATCTACCCCCTTCCCACGTGCTCTGCCTTCTGAGTCTACGTTGTCTACGCTTCCATTCTCTACGTTCATGAGTGTACATTTTTTACCATCCAATTATAAGTGAGAAGATGTGATGTTTGACTTTCTGTGACTGATCTGTTTCACTTAAGACAATAACTTCCAGTTCCACTTATGTTGCTGCAAAGACATAATTTCATTCTTTTTTATGGCTGAATAGTGTTCTATTGTGTATATAGTCTACATTTTATTTACCCATTCAACCAGTGATGGATACTTAGGATGATTTTATATCTTTGTTATTACGAATAGTGCTGTGATAAACATATGAATGAAGATATCTTTTTGATATATTTATTTCTTTTCTTCTGAATAAATATCCAGTAGTGGGATTGCTGGAAGAAATACATGGTAGTTCTAGTTTTATTTCTTTGGGAAATATCCATACTGTTTTCCGTGACACTGTAGTAATTTACATTCCAACAATGTGTAAGGGTTTCCTTTTCTCCACCTCCTCAATGACATCTGTTATTTTTTGTCCTTTTTATAATAGCCATTCTGACTCACCTAAGATAATGTCTCACTGTGGTTTTGATTTGCATTTCCCTAGTGATTAGTGATGTTGAGCATATTTTTACATACCTTTTGGCCATTTGTATGTCTTCTTTTGAGAAATGTCTGTTCATATCCTTTGCCCATTTTTTAATGAAATCATTTGGTTTCTTAATGTGGAATTGTTTGAGTTCCTTATATATTCTGGATATTAGCAGTCCACTGTCAGATACATAGTTTGCAAATATTTTCTCCCATTCTGCTGGTTGTCTCTTTACTCTGTTGATTGTTTCTTTTGCTGTGCAGAAGTTTTGTAGTTTAATTAAGTCTCATTTGTCTATTTTTGTTTTTCATGCCTGTGCTTTTGAGGTCTTATTCATAAATTCTTTGTCTGGACCAATGTCCAGAAGAGTTTTCCCTAGGTTTTCTTCTAGTATTTCTATAATTTTGAGACTTACATTCAAGTTTTTAATCCATCTTGATTTGAATTTTGTATGTGGTAAGATGGGCTACAGTTTTATTATTCTGCATATGACAATTCAATTTTCCCAGCACCATTTATTGAAAACAGTATCTTTTCCCCAATGTCTTTTCTTGTTGACTTTGTCAAGGACCAGTTGGCTTTAATATAGCTTTGTTTCTAAGCTCTCTGTTATGTTCTATTGATCTACATGTGAAAAATGACGTTGGTATTTTGATAAGGATTGCACTGAAACTGTACATTGGGAAGTATGTCCTTTTAACAATGTTTATTTTTGTGTTTCATGAGTATGAAACCTTTTTCCATTTGTTTGTGTCATCTACAATTTCTTTCATCAGTGTTGTAATTTTTATTGTAGAGATCTTTCATCTCCTTGGTTAAATTTATTCTCGGTTATTTTTGTTGTTGTTGCTTTGTAAGTAGAATTGCTTTCTTGATTTCTTGCTCAGTTACATCATTATTGGTGTATAGAAATGCTACTGATTTTTGTGCTTTACCTTTGTATCCGGCAACTTTACTGAACTAATTTATCACATCTAAGAGGTTTTTGGAGGAGACTAAGTTTTTATAGATATAAGAAAACATCATCAGCAAAGAAGAACAGTTTGTCATCTTCTTTTCCAATTTGTATGTCTTTTATTTCTTTTTCTTGCCTGATTGCTCTGGTTAGGACTTCCAGTAATATGTTGAATAGTCGTGGTGAAAGTGGGCATCCTTGTCTTGTTCCAGTTCTTAGGAGAAATGCTTTCAACTCTTCCTCAGCTTATATAGCCTTTGTAATTTAGAGATATGTTCCTTCTCTGCCTGCTGTGTTGAGGGTTTTTATCATGAAGGAATGATGAATTTTATCAAATGCTTTTTGTGTGTCTGTTAAGATGATCACATGGTATTTTGCCTTTGATTCTGCTTATGTGATGTAGCACACTTACTGATTTGCATATGTAAACCATTCTTACATCCCCGAGATAAATATCATTTGATATTATCTTTTTGATGTGCTGTTGGATTCAGTTTGCTGGTATTTTGTTATGAGGTTTTGCATCAATGTTCATCAGGCATATTGGTCGGTAGTTTCGATTTTTGTTGTGTCTTTGTCTGGTTTTGGTATCAGGATAATGTTAGCCTTGTAGAAATAGTTAAGAAAAATTTCCTTCTTGATTTTTTGGAGCAGTTTCTGGAGAATTGAAATTAGTTCTTCTTTGTATATTTGGTAATAGTCATCTGTGATTTTATTGCTCCTGGGATTTTTTTCCTTGGGAGATTTTTTAAATTATTATTACAGATTCAATCTTGCCACACCTCATTATTGGGCTGTTCAGGTTTTTTATCTCTTCATGGCTCAGTGTTGGTAGATTTTGTGCTCATGAATTTATTCATTTTCTCTAGATTTTCCAGTTTGTAAGCATGCAAATATAATAATTTATGATAATCTTTTATATTTCTGTGTTATCAGTTGTAATGTCTCCTTTTTCATTCTGAACTTGTTTGGATGTTCTCTTTTCTTATCTTTGCTAGTTTAGTTAGCAGTTTATCAATTTTGTTTTTCTTTCATAGGACCAACTTTTTGTTTTCTCAATTCTTTGTATTGTTTTCTTAGTCTATATTTCATTTAGTTCTGCTCTGAGCTTTGTTTCTCTTGTTCTGATAAATTGGGATTTTATTTGTTCTTGCTTTTCTCATTTCTTGAGATGCATCATTAGATTAATTTGTAGTATCTTTTTTTTTGAGGTAGGCATTTAATGATATAAACTTCCTTCTTAACACTGTTTTTGTTGTGTCCTACAAATTTTGGTATGTTGTCGTTTTATTTTCACTTGTTTCAAAAAAATTTGATTCCTGTCTTAATTTCTTCACTGACCCAGTGATCATTCAAGATAATGATGCTTAATTCACATGTTTTATAGGATCCAAAGTTTTTCTTGGTATTGATTTCTAGTTTCGTTCCACTATGGCCTGAGAAGTCACTTGATATAATTTTGATTTTTAGAAAATGTGCTGAGACCTGTTTTGTGGCCTAACCTATAGTCTATTTTGGAGAATGTTCCATATGCTGTTGAAAAGAATGTATATTCTGCAGTTATTGGGTAGAATATTCTGTAAATGTCTATAATGTCCATCTTGTCTAAAGTCCAACTTAAATTCAATATTTTTGGTTGATTTTTTTTTGTCTAGATGATATGTCTAATGCTGTGAGTGGAGTGTTGAAGGCTCCCATTATTACAGTATTTCTATCTCTCTTTTTAGGTCTAGTAATATTTGTTTTATGAATCTGGGTGCTCCACAATTGGGTACATATATATTTAGAATTGTGATTTCCTTTTGCCAAACTTATTCTTTTATCAATCTATAATTTCCTTCTTTTTCTTTTTTACTGTTTTTAAAGTCTGTTTTTTTCTGGTTAAAGTATAGCTCCTGCTTGCTTTTGGTTTCAGTTTGCATGGAGTATCCTTTGTCATTCCCTTACTTTCAGCTGATACGTGTCTTTACAGGTAAGGTGAATTTCTTGTAAGGAAAATATAGTTGGGTGGTTTTTTAATCCATTCAGTCAGTCTGTCTTTTTAACTGGAACATCTAATCCATTTGTGTTCAAGGTAAATGTATATATGTAAGGTTTTGTTTCTGTCATATTGTTAATTGTTTTCTAGTTGTGTCATTTTTTTTTTTCTTTCTTCTGTTTTGTTCATTGTCGTTGGTGGGATTCTGTGGTGATGCCATTTGATTCCTTTCTTTTTCTCTATTGTTTAATTGATTCACCAGTGAGTTTGATACTTTTGTGTGTTTTCATGATGGTAAAAATTGTGCTTTTGTTTCCACGTTTAGGAATCCCTTAAACTATTTTTGTAGGACTGGTTTACTGGTGACAAATTTCCTTAGCATTTGCTTGTCTGGAAAAGGCTTTATTTCTCCTTCATTTATGTAGGTTAATTTTGCTGGATATCGAATTCTTGCCTGCCAGTTTTTTTCTTTCAGCACTTTGAATATGGTATCCTATTTTCTCCTGGCCTGTAAGGCTTCTTCTGAAAAATCTACTGATAGTCTGATGAGATTTCCTGTACTTGTAACTAGATGGCTTTCCTGTGATGTTTTCAGAATTTTCTCTTACACTTTGCCTTTAGACAGTCTGATTATAATGTGGCATGGCGAAATCTTTTATGCATTGTATTTTCCTGGAGATTGTTGAGCTTTCTATATCTAGATGCCTAGATCTCTTGCTAGATTTGGGAAGTTTTCATCTGTTATTTCATTAAATAGGTTTTCTAAACCTTTCAATGTTTTTTCAATTTCAGAGATACAAATAATCCATAAACGTTGTCACTCTATAGTCTCCCAAACATCTCAAATGCTTTATTTATTCTTTTAATTCTTTCTTCTTTGTTTTTATCTAATTGAATTATTTCAAAAGACCCATATTCAAGTTCTGAAATTCTTCCTTCTGTTTGTTTGTTCTAGCCTATTGTTGAAGCTTTTGAATATGTTTTGTATTTCCTTCAATAAAATCTTTAGTTATAGAATTTCAGACTTTTTTGTTGTCTTGTTTTATTTTTATTTTATTTTTTAAGATATCTATATCCTTCATGAATTTCTCATTCATATTCTGAATTATTTTTCTGAGCTTTTTATATTGGTTTTCAGATTTATCTTGCATCTCATTTAGCTTGTTTCAAAATCAATTTTTCAATACTTTAGGATTTAGATAATTTCTTTTGGGTTAATATTTATTGCTTGAGAATTATTGTGGTTCTCTGACGGTGCTATATTACCTCACTTTTTTATGTTTCCATGTCTTTAACTTGATTTCTGCACATCTGGTGTAAATATTGCTGCTGCTTCTTTTAAAATATCCTTTCACTGTGGTGAAAGCTTTTTCCTGAAGGTGCTACTATAATGTTGTTAGGTAGGCTACCATAATGTTGGTTAGGTAGGCTTTGCTTCTGTGTGCATGTAGTAGTGAAGTTTCTGTATGATTTCTTTGGCTATAAACAGCATTATTGGTATCTGTATTTTCTTCAGTGTGTTAGAGTGCAGTTATTTGTGGAGGCTGTAGTGAAGTTGTGCTGGGGATTGGTATGCCAGACAAGCTAATTCTTGTGCCTCTGGGTGGCTTTCTCAAATGTGAGTTGTAGTAGCAGTGTACTGGGTGGATGAGCAGGATCTCAAGCCCCTGGGTGGCTGGCATAGTATGGCAATAATGCTAGTGGTGTTGAGAGGCTTTTCTTGGTTTCAAATGCTGTGAGCTTGGCAGTGGTTGCAATGGGCTTTGCAGGCTGGCCTCCAGACCAGCAGGTAGTGCTTGCAGGTAGGAGGCAGCAGAAGTCATAGTGGTAGGATGTTTATGCCCAACCCTAGTACCCTGGAAGGAGCGTTCAGGTGTTTCATGTGGTGAATTCGGTTGTGCATCCTCCAGGACTCTGGATCTCACACTCTGTTTTCTGTTCCATATGGGGGTGAAGCTGGGTAGAATCTGACTGAGCAAGCTTGCACTCAGGCCGCCAGTGGCAAGTGCATGCACCATCCATGACAGGTAGGGGTATGGTGGTCTAAGGCTTCTGATAGAATGCTTGGGTGAGAGGCAGATGCCACTGCACTTACGTTCTCCCATAGTGGGTGAGGTCAGGCCCAGAAGCCAGTCTTTACTGGCAGGTAGGGGACTTACATCCTTCTCATGCCTCAGTCCCAGCAGGGCTTGCTTCCCACTCCTGACTGTCACAGCTGACCCAGCTGTTCCTTCAGACCCAGCAATTCACTCCTGGCCCACAACTCATAGGATTGCCATAGGATCCCTCACCCAACCCAAGGCTAAGCCTCCGCAGTGTCTTGTCCTGCTCAGTTTTGGGGGTGGTTCCAACTTCCAGGGACAGTAGCTAAATCCCACACCATGCTTGCTTCTCAGTCTTGGTTGCATGACCCCACCCCCTACTTTTGCCCTGGTGCAGCAAGCAGCAGCCCAAGTTTCCCTAACTCCTCGGACTGCTGTCACTGGTTCCCAGGTCTGTGCATAGTCTATTCAAAACTAGGATCAAGAATGACATCTTGCTGTAGCTGCTTAGGCTTCAGAAAGTGTGTGGGAACCAGGATGTGTCCTCTTCCTGGAGCAGTTTCTTCTGAGTCTCTCAGCCACAACCTAAGTTATATTTAGAGCTTTGGAGGTCAAGGTGCTCTCCCAAGACCTGAATTGTAAAATTCCCCAGGGGGAAAGTGGAGATCCGAAATACTGTCACTTCTGCTCTCTGGTTCTGGAAAGTCACTCACAGTTCCTGGTCTATCCTGGTAGAACGGCTGCCTTTCTTCTCCTTCCGAGGTTTTTGCTGTTTCCCATCACTTGTCTGTTGAGCTCCCATGTTGCCTTTTGGATACTGTATTCAGCATGCAATTGTCTAGTCAGCCATCTTGAAAAAAATCTCTAATTTATTCTTAAACGTCACTTTTACGTGAAAGAGATGTTTTTAAATTCTTTATTTTTAATGTGATTAACAATATGATAACATCTCATAAATTCAAACTATGATCTGCTACAATATTGAAGCCATCCAGTGAGACCACAACTATCAACTTCTCCAACTTGTGGAGTTCTTCTGCTTTGCGGGGAAGATTTTCTGAGATAAAGAAAGAGTAAGGATGTCACGGTTAGTGCATTTATTGAATATTATAAACCTTAATTTTCTTCTCATATTTATATGAAAAATAAATATCAGGTACTATATATTTTCCTCCTGCCCTCAGTGGATCATCTTGCCCATTCCTGGTTATGCACCTCCCACTTTGTAGACCTCTGTAAAAACTGCAACCTTTGAAGGTAATGTATGTGGGAAAATTATCAAAAACTGGAGTGATGAGTAAAGGTGAGTTCTTTAAGTTTGAGTGAGGGGAAACAGCCTTGACTGGACACCCGTTTTGTGACAAGTCTTTTAGTAAGTACTTTCACATTGATTCTCCTTTTCTGTGTGGAAGAAAAATAGTAAATTCATATTCTCAGAGACCTGTATCTGTGGTATCCAATAAAGTAGCTACCATCCACATGTGGCTATTTAAATTTAAATGAATTAAAATTAAATTATATTAAAATTGTTGGTTCCTTTTTTATGCTAGCTACATGTTAAACCGCATGGCTAATGATTACCATATCGGACAGTATATATTTTAGAATATTCCTATCATTTTATTTCTGTTACTGTTGGATAGAACTACTTTGGAATTAGACCTCTTAGAAGGCAGAGGTTTTCAAACAGAGATTTTCAAAAAGATATTTTTCCCGATGCCACTGTTACTATTTACAATTCTAAACAAACACTTTATTAATATATAATATTATAAAATGAAGAATTTTACTTCTTCAATTAATCAAATACAATTAGAACTCTAGACATAAATACTAACTTATACTTGTTAAGAGCTTACTTGGTGCTGAACGTCGTACTGTTTCACAAGGTTTATTTCATTTAATTCTCATAACAGATTTATACAATGTTATTAAATAAATAAACAAAATAATTCAAGGCCATGAGGTTGATAAGCAGTAAAGCTGTGGCATAAATTCTGGAGCCAAGCAGTTAGTTAAGTGGCTCATGTTTGATGTCACATGCTCTATGAGACAGGGTGGAATGAAGAACCTCAGGCTCTTGCCTCAAGCACAAAATTTAAGGGAACAAAATTTGCCATACATCTCAGTAATCAAGATTGGTAATATTCTGATGCACTAATTTATTAAATTTAAAACTAATGCAAGAAATCTATGCTGAATACAATAGCAACATTTTGAACAAAAATAGGATCATTATTAGTGATTTTTTTCTTTTCCTTCAGGTTCCAATATGGCTGTGCCTGACACTTTATTTAAAATTGTGATATTTTGTTGATCATAATTTTTTTTGCATTAATTTGGTTTTAAAAATACTCTCCTCATTATCTTTTTCAATTGCTTCTTTTGACTCATGCTGAAATCATGCCTGATACAACTAATTCATCAGAATCTCTGAAGTTTTAAACTAGAAAGATTTTTTTTTGACAGATCCTTAGGCTAGATTTGGTAAATACTGGTCCCTGGCTCTTTCCATGCTTTGTTTACTGGTGGTATATTCAGATATATTAACTACCCAGGTACAATGACTTTATTATATTAGCCTTTTGCAATCACACAACCTTAGTTACTTTCCTGATTTTTAGGGAAAATTTCTCTTCCGATGAGACCCTGAGTAACAAAAATAAGTGATACCTTAGATATAGAAATTATTAAATAGAAATTTCTAGGTTTATAATTATTGGTGGCACATAGTATGCACTCAATAAAAGATAGCAATTGTATTAGATGCCTTTTTTCATTCTCCTTTATGAGTTTTTTTTTGAGAGTTGAATACATTGACACAGAATAATTAAGAATTTAAAAAGTATAATGGAACTTCATAGTACATAAAATGAAGGCAGCCATAGTAAGTGATTGATAAGCAACAATGTTCTATTCTGTAAGAGACTAGTACCTTCTAGAGTTGTAGTCTACCATGGTCTCTAAAAAATCACAGGACACATTCCTTCCAAAGGTGTTTGTTCAATGTTCTATTCCCAGGTTTCACACTTTACAGGGTACCTCAGTTTCTAGAAGGCACTGTGACAAAGAAGTAAAGAAAAAGAGACAAGCATGAACTTTTAGCACAGACAGACTTGGGCTCCAAATTCCATCTCTGAAAGCTCTACAATCCTGGGCAAGATACTTGATCTCCCTGAAACTCAGTTTCTTCCTAGTAAAAGCAATGATTATCTGAGTATGTTTATATTTACTTTGGCTTGCAGTTTTTATTTTCCTAAGCTAAAGTATGTAGAGCCTGATTCGTTCTGTGATTTTTAGGTCTAAAACATAACCTTTGCTAGGTTATTACTAAATACCAGCCACTGTATTTTCAGCTAATGAGACTAGAATCCTAATGTGAAAAAGAAAACTAAATATCGAGAAAGGCAATTTAATTTAAATTTCTCCTAAGCAAATTAATCCAGCCTCCATATGTGAGTAAACTATATGAATAAAAGGGTAACTAGTAGGCACACTACTAGTATTCCATATTAGTTACCATGCCCTTTGGTATGCATTTGTGAGAAACCCAGAACTACCTTATAACAAACATAACATCAGATAATCAATTCCTGTGTATTTGTGAAGGACAAACTTATTTCTTAAGCCTTTTGTATTTCTGACTCATCGTAATCAAGTATATTTGAAGAAATCACTAAATAATTAGAGAACTAGTCTCAATGTCATATTATTCAGATACATTTTGGTAGATACAAGCAACTGTCTTTGTGTCAGATTAGTGTCAAATAAGTGGGAGTTGTGTATGAGGGAACCACAGTTTTAACTGAGATGTAACATAATT
Organism: Symphalangus syndactylus; assembly: GCF_028878055.3. Lineage (NCBI taxonomy): Eukaryota > Metazoa > Chordata > Mammalia > Primates > Hylobatidae > Symphalangus > Symphalangus syndactylus. The sequence goes on from NC_072441.2 coordinate 23,421,586, forward strand.
GTGTTGCATGTGATTTTATAATCAAGATTTCTATTTCAGGTTTCTGCTGCTGCCTTAAAAAATACTATAAAACTTAGTGATACAAAACATTATTTATTGTTTCTCATAGTTCTATGCATTGACTGGGCTAATTTGGGTAGTTTTTCCAGGTGGCTGTGAGAACACATTTGACTGGAAAGTCAGCTGCGGCTGAAATGACCAAAATGTCATCTTATCCTCTAGGGTGCCTGTACAAACAGCTTGTTGACGTACATTAGTCTTGTGACTTGGTTCCAAAAGGTAGAAAGCAGAACATGCAGTCTTCCTAACACTTAGATCCAGAATGCCCGTCTAGCTGCATTCGAAGGAAGTCAGAAGACCAGGCCAATCTCGAGCAGGGAGGAAATCGACTCCATTTCTTGATGGAGAGAGTGGCAGACATGGACAAGGATGGAAAGAAGTGTTGACAGCCATATTTAGAGACCATCTATCTCTGTACTCTGCCACAACAATTCACAACTCCCTTCACCTGAAAATACATTCATATCTCCTCCAAAAGTGACGTCCCATTATGGAACCAGCTCCAAGTCCAGGATTCTGTCACTTCACTCAAGCCCAGATATGGATAAAGATACTCAGGGTCTAAAGGATAAACTTGGGTAGAGTTTGCAACATAAAATATAAGGCCTTGCTTGGCATGTGCTGGGTAGCAGACAGAGACCTAAATGGTAAGTGAGGTGATTGTTAATGGAGGAAAATGGACACTGGGGAAATTGCTATGGAAAAGTGAAGAAAGGGTAGATCATGTCATGTATTGGCAGAAAAATTTGTGAGACTGTTGCCTAAAGTTACTTGGAAGACAGATAAATGTATCTAAAGAACTCTGGATCTGGCTGGGTAAGTTTCTAGGCAAATTTTTGAAAATGGCTTTTTAAGCTACCTATGAGAAAGTAATGCAAAAGATAGATAAACTAAAGGAGAAAGTTTTCAATTTTCAAGCAGAATTGAGATGAAATGTTTTTAACCCAGGTATTGCTGGGATGGAAAAGGACACTATTTCTCATTCTTAATTTTTCAAATCAACAAAAGGCTTCCAAAGTAAGAAGTAGCTTCAGAGGAAAGATGAAACTGAGGCTCTGACAATAATGTGTGGCCTCAGCATTAAGAACAAAGTAATGGTATAGAACGTTAAAAAACGAAAGATTGAAGGACAGTGCTTGGTAGAAAAATGCAACCAGACAGAAGCCTTCTAGGGATTTTAAAGATATTATCTCGGGGCATCCTGAATCTCGACTGAAAGTGGAGAGAGGCCTGCCTTAAAGAGATTTGTGATTGTGGCATTTTTCTAATGTATTGGATTACAATTTGATATCTTGAAAACTCAGTGTTTTTTAAGGTAGTTGAATTATATTGGAACAAAGAAAAGGAACAAAGAAAGTTTAAAATGAAAAGAGGTATTTAAGTTCCCAGCTTTCTATGGGCAGGATGAAGGCTGAAAAAGTTACTCAGCTATAACTATAGGACATTTCTTATCAAAAGGAAGGATCATTCTGAGGACAGAGCCCAAGGTCAACGATGGAGCTTAGAGTCATGGAGAATCATTTCCAGGAAACAGACTAGAATCGGAATATTTTCTGTCCCAGAGTAGCAAGCTCTGGGAACATATGCCTTGCCATTGTATACATATTTTTGTCTTCTTTGGATTACAAATCTCCAACTGACAAGATCCACATGGGAAGAGATTTATCTGATATGAACGTAGATCACATGATACTGGGCTTCAAACTCAATTCCATAATTAGATAAGACTTTTGTGTCTTGAGTGGGAGTGAGTGCCTTTTGTATGTGGGATAGATGTGAATTGTTAAAGCCAGACAGTGTATTGTGGTAAATTACCTGAAAACATTGCCATCAACAGTTAATTCCATTCAAATATGCCCATGATGCTCCAACACTAAGAGGCGGAGTCTATTTCCTCTACTCTTGAACCTGAGATGCCATGTGCTCTGCTTAGACTAATTAAATAAGGGAGAAGGAAGGTCTGAGAGTGCTGAGTCTAAGCCTTAGGAGAATTGACAACTTCTACTTTTTCTCTCTTTTGAAGTTCTGAGCCACCATGTAAGAAGTTCAGTTTTCCTGCTGTGGTGGGTGGCGTGGGCGGAATGTGAGACTATCTTAGACATTTCATCTGAGCTCCCAGCTGAAGGTAACCATGTGATTATTCCAGCTGACCCCACATGAGACCAAGTCAACCCAAAGAAGCATCAGAAATAATAAATCATTTTTGCTTCAGCCACTGTAGTACTTTTCTGATGATATATAGGAAATTACCACAAATTTACTGGCATAAAACAACACACATTTATTATCTTAGAGTTTCTCTGGGTCAAAAGTCAGGTCTTAACTGGGTCCTCTGTTCAGGATCTCACAAGATCGTGATTAAGATGTTACACAAAACTACCATCTCGTCTAAGTGTTGTCTAGAGAAGAATCCACTTCCAGGCCCATTCAGGTTGTTGGCAGAATCCATTTCCTTGCAGCTATATACTTCATGGCCTGTCTTCTTTCTGGCTGTCAGCAGAAGGCCTCTCTGAGGTCCTGGAGACCATTAGGAGACCCTGCCTCAAGGCCTTCTCCAGAGGCCATTCACAATGTGGTGTTTGCTCCTTGCTCCAATCAGCTGAGACAGGGTCTTGTGTAATACAGCATAATCAAAGATGACATCCCATCACCTTCACCACACAGCCTAATCTAATCACTCAAGAGACATCTCATCACCTTTGTCATTTTCTAATGGTTAGAAGCAAGCCATAGATTCTACTTGAACTTAAGGGCATTTGCACAGATTCCACTTATGCAAGAGCATGACTCATGGGTGGCCACCTTAGAGCAAGTCTCCCACAGCCGCCTAAGTTTTAGATGGTTTCTCAAGCAGCTATAGATAACTAGAAAACACCTTTCTTCCATCAGCAACTCTTTGGTGGAGTAAAATCTGTAATTTTTAGTCATTCAAATAAAAAATCTATTCAGAGAAGCCACTTCATTAACGTTTACAAAATTAAAGAAGCATCTTTTCAGTATTAATCTTGGACAGAGTACTTAGGTAGAGACTGCTTCCCATTTGAGTCAGTAGGTGAGAAGAAGTACCAATTCTAGAAAATCTCTAGCCTATTTCAAACCTTCAGCTCAAACTGAGCAATATTCTATCCATAGTTTGCTTTTGTATTCAACATTCAAGCACATTCCTTTAGAGATAGGGTCACATTGGGTGAATATGCCATTTTAAAGCTCAAGAATAAAGTTCAGAAAAAGTTGCAATAATCCATATCGCCTGACATCATATCATCTCGAAAGTTGTAGGTCAAGAGTTGTGATGTGTATGTACAGTAACAAGGGCCTTCGACTGTTCTAACTTCTATACTAACAATCGAACCTCCCTACGTGAAAATGGGAAAAACATCAGATCATGCTGACTCCCTAACTGGAAAGGCAGCTCCCAGGTTAGCTCTCCTCAAAGGACCATTTATCAAGATTGCCAGGATCAACATGCATCATTCAGGTTGGGATTATATAATAGTATAATGTTTTTATATACTCTGCTGCAGATGTTGCTTCACCATAAACAGTAACGCACATATATAAACTATGATAATAATGTATAATGTATATAGCACTTAATGTCCACTACTCAATTAACACTCAACCTTGTTGTATTATTGTAAACCTTTTAAAAAACAAATGAGAAAAGTGAGTCTGAGAGGGTTTATTGAAATGCCAAAGTTTGCACAGCTAGGAATTAATGAAGCCATGGCTCCAACTTCACTCACTGCCATCAGATTCCCAGAGCCCATGTTTTATCCATTATGCCAAATTGCTCTTTTATTTATCTTCACAAGTAGATGATGCCAAAACTTTCTGGGAAGGATTTGATTTGCACCACTGAAACCTAACCATTCCTCTCATTAGAAATAATAATAGACAGAGGCAAGGATTGTCCAGAGTTTTCTTCAAAGAATGAAGGTGGTATAGAATAAGACAGTATCATTTCAAATACAACAAACCACTGATGTCTAGAAATATAGTTTTTGTTTGTTTATTAAGTTGAAAAGTTTGAGTAAGCAAAATAAGATCTTCACCCAGTCAGCATAGCTGGCTGGTTTTACCAACTGTAATGGTAATAAAACCCAGTGGCATTCTAAACACAGAGAGCAGAAAGGAAGAATCAAATAAATAGAGTTTTTAAAAGTAATGTTTATGAAAAATAAAATCAATCAGTTGAAGAAGAAATTTTCAATGAAAGAATGAGTGTGTCCAGTCTCATAAATAAAGTGAAAAAGTTTCTTATTGCTGAGCAGAAGAGAGTTGCTATACTTCACACTGCAGAACTTCAGGGAACTGCTAAACTTCAAACAGCGGCTGCAGACAGCTATGAAAACTCAGAAATGCAGCCATTTTGCTAGGGTCACCTCAGAAGCTGGGCTATAGAAGAAGGAATTTTAGACCCACCAGTTTCACTCAGATGGCTTCAAAATAGGCTTAAAATTTTCCTCATTCACTCATTTATTTTATCATGTATAAATACTGCAATTCCTACTATGTGCAGCAGGGATTGAGATAAGTAAGACACAACTGTTTTCTGCTCTCACAAAGCTTATAGCATAATGCAGTGGGAAAGAAGGACAAGAAAAGAGGTATTTGTAATACATTGAAATAGGTTAACTGCTGTGTTAAACGAGCCATAGGAGATACTCCCATGGTTAGTTGGAGTGTGCGTATGGGGATAACGTGTGTCAGGTAAGACTTTTTGGAGGAAGTCAATAACACATATGGTGAAAACTGAATGCTGATAGATGACCAGGTTAAGAAGACTTGGGGAGCCTGTTTTAGACAAGGAAATGGCTTGGGTGAAGACATAATCCCGAGAAAGAGCAAGATAAATTGAAATAATGGAACAGATTATTACCAGACAGAGTACAGGGAATAAGGGTGGAAGTGGTGAGGGATGATGGTGGAGTATTAGGCCAGAATAGAGTTTTGTGAATCTTATGAGTCTCATTTGGGCAAAGGGAAGGAGTTTGCTCAACAGGAAGCATTGAAGGGGATAGAAACATTCAGCTTATTCTGGCAGCTGTTTAGAAAATCAATTAGAGTTGGCGAGACATGATGCAGTGAGACTAGTATGATAGCCATTGTATTATAGAAGCAACAGAGTTTGATGATTAATTGACTGAAGGAACTGAGAGTGGGAAGGAATAAAGAAGGCCTCCAAAGCTACTAGATTTGCTGTGAGTATGGGTGGTGGTGCTCTTCAGTAGATAGAAAATTCAAGATGGGGTTAGGGAGAATCAGGGAAGGATGATGCAATGAGTTCAGTTTGAGGCAAGAAAAGATTTGTGTGTGTTTACTGAGAGCTACTAGAGTAAAAGGTAGTATGCTTTATGTTTCACCTGAATTACAGTTTAGCTTTTTTTCTTCTCAAGTTTTACTAGCAATACTTGCATTTCTACTACTACTATTACCATGACCATCACCCAGCATTTATTAGACAACTTCAAAGTATTAGGCTTGGTACAAATGAATCATATTGTTTAAATTATTATAGTTATCAGGTTGGGTAGACGCTGTGGGAAAACTGAGGCTTACTGAGGTTATGTAAACTATCTAATGTCATACAGATAATATATGGCAGAGGAAGGAATTGAATATGGTCTGTTGCCAAACTCTGTATTATCAATTGATAGGGGATATTGAAACTAGTAGCTCACTTGTTAGTTAGAAGAAAATATTGTTCAGAAAAAAATACATCAATCTCTCTCTCTAAAATTCCAAATACGATTTCTACAGACATAAACACATCAAGCCCACCCATGAAGGGCACACACTTCAGTGAAAGAGAAAAGCAAACACATACTATTGCAATGCAATCTGTGAGAATTTCTTTAAGCGGGGCAGGCCAGTGGCATTGAGGAAACAATAAAGAGGATTAACTCAATGTGGAGAAGTCAAGGACAACTTTTAAAAAGTCACAAAAGTCATAGATGCAACATAAAGGACAGGACATGAAATGATGAAAAAAATTCAGAATAACTGGGTCACAGTGTAATATGAGAATGGTAAACGATATAGCTGAAAACAATCAGAAGTCAGCAATTAAAGTATTGGATGTCATGGTAAAGTGTTTTGATTTCAACCTAGAGTTAAATCTTTGGAAAATTTTTGAGTAGAGGAATTATGTCATTAGGTTTACATCTTAAGACAGGTAATTTCAGCAGCGAAATAGAAGACTCAGAAAGAACAAGAATTAAGTCACAGAGACCGTGTACACAGAATTCGCAAACCAGTGGGGAATTTGGACACTGTGTTGGTAAATTTTAATCTTTTCAGTAGGAAAAACTCCAAGTAGTGCATCAGACTTCACTTTACTTAGAAGGAGAAATGGCCAGATGTGTGACTATATACTGAGTCATATGCTCCGTATATAATGAGACCAATGGCTGGATGGTCAGGGACTTGGAAGATGATTGGCAAATTGGTGACGAGGAAATTTTGGGAAAAGATATGTAGATAGAGCTCTCTAAATAGGCAAAAAAACCATGAAGATATTTGTGTGTCAAATGAATGCTTACCACAGTGTGACCTAAGAAGAGGACGATTTAAAAAATGAAGTTGTTAGGAAGGCACATTCAGTAGATACTAGTCCTCTTCTTTCTCCACTCACTCTTGCCGTTGCCTAATAGGCTTATGGACAAAGTGGCCATGGTGGCAAGAACAGAGGTTATATATGGACTCAGCAACATGGTCTTCTACTCACCAAGGGAAGCCTGGCTATGGCTGCTGCTGAGTGCCCTATCTACCAGCAGCAGAGACCAAGGGATATATTTGCTATGAGTAATTTTATGTGTCAACTTACTGTGGAGAGAAAGATGTTGACATTCCCAAATATACCAGATTGGTATTCTGATTATTTGGAAAACATTGGAGAAATTGTAGTTTCACAATGGGCTAGCTCATCTGTCTCTTCCTGCATGCAGCAAACCATAAAAATTTATCTGAAAGGGTAGCCTCCCTGTATCAGGGTGAAAAAATAGCCCTATCACCAGAGACTGGGAATTGGGGGCTGCAATGGACCTGAATAAATATGCTTACCGAAGTAACCCTTATCTTTCATTAGTTTTACACCCCACCTACTATATCTTCTAGTGACTTCGCTAAAAATTTACTGCCCTTAGCCAGATTTTTTTTTGGTCCTGTCATTTCTTCTAAATTTATTAATTTTTGTCTAAAAAATATAGAAGCATTTTGCTTTGGCTGCTTTTTTAGACCTCACTGTCTTGTGAAGATCCTCATGTACATGTAAAACTAATAAAATTTGTATTTTTTTTCTCCTGTTAATCTGCCTGGTGTCCTTTTGATTTCTATATGCAGCTGAAGAGCCCACTCAAAGCCAAAGAGGAGTTGAAGGTTGATATGGTTTGGCTCTGTGTCCCCACCCAAATCTCATCTTGAATTGTACTCCCACAAATCCCATGTGTTATGAAAGGGACACAGTGAGAGAGAATTTGAATCATGGGGGCAGTTTCCCCTCTACTGTTCTCATGGTAGTAAATAAGTCTCACAACAGCTGATGGTTTTATCAGGGGTTTCCGCTTTTAAATCTTTTCTCTTGCCACTGCCATGTATGAAGTGCCTTTTGCCTCCCACCATGATTCTGAGGCTTCTGCAGCCATATACAACTTTAAATCCAATTACACCTCTCTTTCTTCCCAGTTTTTGGTATGACTTTATCAGCAATGTGAAAACAAACTAATACAGTAAATTGGTACCAATAGAGTGGGGCATTGCTGATACCTGAAAATGTGGAAGCGACTTTGAAACCGGGTAACAGGCAGTGGTTGGAACAGTTTGGAGGACTCAGAAGACAGCAAAATGTGTGAAAGTTTGGAACCTCCTAGACACTTGTTGAATGGCTTTGACCAAAATGCTGATAATGATATAGGCAATGAAATCCAGGCTGAAGTGGTGTCAGATGGAGATGAGGAACTTGTTGGGAACTGGAGTAAAGGTGACTCTCGTTATGTTTTAGCAAACAGACTAGTGGCATGTTGCTCTTGCCTTAGAAATCTGTGGAACTTTAAACTTGAGAGAGATGATTTAGGGTATCTGGTGGAAGAAATTTCTAAGCAGCAAAGCATTGAGGAGGTGACTTGGGTGCCGTTAAAGGCATTCAATTCTAAAAGGGAAACAGATCATTGGAAAATGTGTAGCCTGACAATGCAATAGAAAAGAAAATCCCATTTTCTAAGGAGAAATTCAAGCAATCTGGAGAAACTCGCATAAGTAACGAGGAGCCAAATGTTAATCTGCAAGACACTGGGGAAAATGTCTCCAGGGCATGTCAGAGGTCTTCATGGCAGCCCCTCCATCACAGGCCTGGAGGCCCAGGAGGAAAAAGTGGTTTCATGGGCCGAGCCAAGGGTCCCTGTGCTGTGTGCAGCCTAGGGACTTGGTGCCCTGCATTTCAGCCACTCCAACCATGGCTGAAAGGGACCAAGGTAGAGCTCGGGTCATGGCTTCACAGGATGCAAGCCCCAAGCCTTGGCAGCTTTCATCTGGTGTTGAGACTGGTGAGTGCACAGAAGTCAGGAATTGAAGTTTGGGAACCTCCCCCTAGGTTTCAAATGATGTATGGAATTGCCTGGGCATCCAGGAAGAAGTTTACTACAGGGGTTAGGGTCTCATGGAGAGCCTCTGCTAGGGCGACATGGAAGGAAACTCTGAGGTCGAAGCTCCCACACAGAATCCCTACTGGGGCATTGCCTACTGGAGCTGTGAGAAGAGGACCATCATCTTCCAGACCCCAGAATAGTGGATCCACCGAGAGCTTGCACCATGTGCCTGGAAAAGGCACAGACACTCAATGCCAGCCCATGAAAGCAGCCAGAAAAAGGGCTATATCCTGCAAAGCCACAGAGGCGGAGCTTCCCAAGGTGGTGGGAGCCCACTTCTTGCATTAGCGTGACCTGGATGTCAGACATGGAGTCAGAGGAGATCATTTTGGAGCTTAAGATTTGACTGTCCCCCTGGATTTTGGACTTGCATGGGGACAGTAGCACCTTTCTTTTGGCCAATTTCTACCATTTGGAATGGCTGTATTTACCCAATGCCTGTACCCCCATTGTATCTAGAAATTAACTAACTTGCTTTTGATTTTACAGGCTCATAGGCAGAAGGGATTTGCCTTGTCTCAGATGAGACTTTGGACTGTGAACTTTTGAGTTAATGATGAAATGAGTTAAGGCTTTGAGGGACTGTTGGGAAGGCAAGGTTGGTTTTGAAATGTAAGGACATGAGATTTGGAGTGGGCAGGGGCAGAATGGTATGGTTTGGCTCTGTGTCCCCACCTAAATGTCATCTTGAATTGTACTCCCACAATTCCCATGTGTTGCAGAAGGGACTCAGTGGGAGATAATTTGAATCATGGGGGTGGTTTCCCCCATGATTCTCATGGTTCTCATGGTAGTGAATAAGTCTCATGAGATCTGATGGTTTTATCAGGGCTTTCTGCGCTTGCATCTCTCTCATTTTCTCTTACCACCACCATGTAAGAAGTGTCTTTCACCTCCTGCCATGATTCTGAGGCCTCCACCCAGCCGTGTGGAACTGTAAGTCCAATTAAGCCTCTTTTTCTTCCCAGTCTTAGTATGTATTTATCAGCAGTGTAAAAACAGACTAATACAGAGGTGATCTGGGGCTCCCCTGCAGCAGGCCCACAGAATGATGAGATATCTGACTAAACATTATTTCTGGATATGTCTATGAGGATGTTTCTAGAAGACAGTAGCATTTGAACTAGTAGACTAAGTAAAGTAGATGAGTCGAATGTGGGTGGGTACTATCCAATCCATTAAGAACCTGAATAGAACAAGAAGATGAAGGAAGGCTGAATTTGCTTTTTGACTGGCTGCTTAAACTAAGACTTTGACCTTCACTTGCCCTCAGTTCTCCTTGTTCTTGGACATTCAGACTTAGACTGGGATCTACACTGCCAGTGTCCTGGGCCTCCAGCTTGCAGATGGCAGACTGTAGGGCTTCTCAGCCTCCATAATTATGTGATCCAATACCTAATTATAAATCATATATATATATTCTATTGATTCTGTTTTTCTGGAGAATTTTGACTAACACAGCTACAGAAGTATTTAGCCACCATGATGCAAAACAAAAGACATATAAATAACAAACAAAACTTTGCTTGTGAATACTTTTAAAAGGATCAAGAATTATTGTTTCTTGTAGTCCTCACTACTCCTGATTTTCTTACAGCTGTCTGTTTCACTTATTTGTGTTATTATCCTAGTCCTTCCATTAATGATTAAGACATTAAGGAATAAAATAACCTAAACCAAGAACGACTGTAGAAATAATTCAGAGCAAAGAGACTAGACAGAGATTAAAAAGATAGAATACAAAAGCTGAAATTGGGGAGATGGTGCCAAAGAATATAATTTGAGTCACCATGAATTACAAAAGATGATCTCAAGGTAGATGAGCTCACCCTCCGTGGCTCTGCAGCCTGATAAGAAGCAGAGCAAGGGTGAAAGTTTGAGAAACATTGACTTCAAAGAATGTATTTAGGAAGAGTAGTTCATAAAGAAGACCTTGAGTGTGGGCTAGTGTGCAACCTCTGCCTATCTCTGCCCTTCTTAAGCCTGTGACATTTGACTGTGGATCATGATTAAGAGAAAGAAATGGGGGGAAAATATCTCACATACACTAAAAATGTCCTTAGAGTCAGAGAGTGGCACTCAGCTCATTTTAACTTCCACTTCCTCAAAAGTAAATGGGAGAGCCCATCATGGCCAAATTAATGCATAGTACTACGCAGAGCCAAGGCCCTTGACCCCCGGAAGTTCAAAAATTACTGACATGAAGCAAATTAATAGAAAAAAAAAGGCATATAAATTTATGTGTTTATGAGGGAGCCTTCAGAATGAAGACCCAATCACCCACTGAGATTCAGAAGCTTATTTCCCATCTTGACAAACCAGGTTCTGGGAGGTGGGAGAAGAGGGATTCTGTTGAGAGACAGTAAAGATTGCTGGGGAGAATGAATGGACAGGGAACAGAGATTAACTGGTAAGTAGATCTCTTTGGAATTTGCATGAGTCTGAAAGATAGCCATGATCTCATGCGTGCTCAGATGTGGTTACATCCTTGGTCTCCTTTTCTGCGATAGATAATTAGACAACAGGGAGGGGAGGAAAACAGTTGTTCCCATTGGTCATAGAGAAAATTCAGAAATCAACTTTGTCCTTTCTTTCTCCTTTTTATACTGTTTTATCCTTTTTATCCTATGCTTTGGGACAGATATGTGTGTTGGAGAGGCAGAGGGGAGTGTCAGAGGGACTTTGAGCCTTCTTTAGTCCAGTATGTCAAAATATCATATTTTTCGGTACTGGTTTCTGAGCTCCAAGAGTACTTCCAGCAATGTAATAATTTGTCTCCCTTTAAACCTAACATTGTTTAGATAATTGTTCACATTACTTAGTGGAAGTGGGGAGAAACCGATTTCATTAAATTGTTATTTAAATCATGCTATAGTCTGAACATATGTGCCTCCCGAAAATTTATATGTTGAAATCTAACCCCTCAAATCACGGTAATGAGATGGAGTTTTTGGAAAATGACTAAGGAATGACAGTGGAGCCCTCAGGAAAGCAATTAGTGCCCTTTAGAAAAGGCTCAACAGAGCTCCCTGATGCCTTTCTGTCATATGAGGACACAGCAAGAAAGCATCTGTGATGCAGAGAACAAGCCTTCACAAGACATCAACTCTGCTGGAGCTTGACCTTGAACTTCCCAGCCTCTAGAACTGTCAACAGTGAATTTCTGTTGTTTATATACTACCCAGTCTAGGGTATCTTGTTATAGCAGCCCAAATGGACGAAGACAAATCGCATAAGATAAATATTAACTAATATTTTTTCCAATTTTTTATTGCAATAAAATAGACATTAAATAGAACTTACCATTTTAAGCAGCTTTAAGTTTGCATTTCAGTGGCATTAAGTATGTCATATTGTGCAACTATCACCATCTTCCATTTCCAGATCTTGCAATAATGAAACTCTACACCCATTAAAGACTAACTCCCCATTCCTCCCTCCCCCAGGCCCTGGCAACCAGCATTATACTTTCTGTCTCTACGATTTTGACTATTCTAAGGACCTCATATAAGTGAAATCATATAGCATTTACCCCTTTTTTTTGACTGGCTTATTTTACTCAGCATAATAACCTCAGGGTTCATCCATGTAGCATATGTCAGAAGTTCCTTCCTTTTTAAGGCTGACTGATAAGGAGGAATCTACTTCTGTCATTTTGCTATTTGTTTTCTATATGCCTTATGGCTGTTTTGCCCTTTATTTCTTGTATTACTGTCTTCTTTTGTGCTTAGTTGATTTTTTTGTAGTGAAATATTTAAACTCCTTTCTCATTTCCATTTGTGTATATTCTACAGCTATTTTCTTTGTGGTTACCATGGGGATTACATTTAACATCCTAAAGTTATAACATTCTAATTTGGATTTATACCAGCTTAACTACAATATCATATAAAAATTGCTCCTCTACATCTTTCTCCCCACTCCTTTCAGTTTTTGATGTCACAAAATTACATCTTTATACATTGTGTGTTCAAAAACATAAACTTATAATTTTTCAAAATGCATTAGTCTTTTAAATTATGTAGAAAGCAAAATGTGCATTTGCAAACTGTCGTTACAATAATACTAGCTTTTATACTAATAATTGCCATATTTAAAATATATTAGGCTCTTAATATATTCAAGAGGGGGATGTATGGCTACTACTATGTTAAGAGCTAAAAATGACCATGACCACAATTAACCCCAATTTACTATCCAGTCCTTCCCCTGGAAGTTGCAAACCTTCAGTGCTCCCCAGAGTTCCCAAATTGTTACAGCTGAAAGATTTTACCAGTGCAATTGTTGTCTAGGTGGGGAGAGAGAACCCTGGTGCTTCCCATTCTGCCATTTTCTCTGATTCTTACTGTTAAAAAATATGCAAATACTTAAAAAGTACAAAGAGCAGAAAATGAGTGTCTCCTTGCATTCCTTGCCCCTGATATTCCTCTGCATCTTCATAGCTTTGATTATATTACAGTTTACTGTTTGGTGTATGTTTTCCCAGAAATTTTGTCTATGCTTTTATATGAACATTAGTACATCATTCTTTATTTGGATAAACTGTTACACACTACATTTTTATATTGTGTAGTGAAAAATTGTCCTTGCCAAGGAGGAGTCTGAACTTCATGCTTGGCTTTTGGTGAGAGATCTCTAGGCCCTAGAACGTCATGCCTAATAGGAGTGTCTTTATTTGCCTTTGGGGGCTTTGGCCACTGGACAGTCTAACAATGTGATTTACGATGGGGACTTTCGGCTGTGACATATAAATTCCAAACTCCAGAGGAACTGACGACCAAAGGTATTAGCCAAATTTCCAGGAAGGGCTTGAGATTTAAGGTGAGTCATGCAGGTAGTATGTGACTGAGCTCCAGTAAAAACTCTTGACACCCAGACTTGGGTGAGGTTCCTTGGTTGACAATACTCTGTGCATATTGTCATATAAGGTGACCAGGAGGAGGCAATGCCATCCATGACACCACAGAAAGAAGACAATTGAAAGCTCCCTTTTTGGATCCTTCTTGGATTCTAGCCTATGTGTCTCTTCCCCTTAGCTGACTGTAATCTGTATCCTTTTTCTGTAATAAATTGTATTGTGTGTACAATTACTTTCAATAAATTCTGTGAGTCCTTTAAGCTAATTATCGAACTTAAGGGTGGTTGTGGAAACATTTGTAAACTTCTAATTGACGTCACAAGTGAGGATGGTTTTGTGTGGGAACTGTGCTCTCAAACATTATAGCTTAGATAACTCCAGGTACACATAAATATGGATCTGCTTGTTACATGAAAGGTTAGGTACAGATTTTAAAAAGTTTCATTTTTGGCCAGGTGAGGTGGCTCACGCCTGTAATCCCAGCACTTTGGGAGGCCAAGGCGTGGATCACGAGGTCAGGAGATCGAGACCATACTGGCTAACACAGGTGAAACCCCGTCTCTACTAAAAATGTAAAAAATTAGCCAGGCGTGGTGGCCGGCACCTGTACTCCCAGCTACTTGGGAGGCTGAGGCAGGAGAATGGCGTGAACCCGGGAGGTGGAGCTTGCAGTGAGCTGAGATCGGGCTACTTCACTCCAGCCTGGGCAACAGAGCAAGATTCCGTCTCAAAAAACAAAAACGAAAACAGAAAGTCTCATTTTTTCTCTTTTCCAAAAAATGTATTTACTATCTCTATTTATGTTTCTTTTCTTTCTTTTTCCCTTTCCTTTCTTTCTTTTTTAATACATTGTAGAATTAGCTTGTCATAGTTGACTAAGAATTTGGTTAGCATCATGTTTGGGACAACAGTGAATTTGTTTTTTAACACAGGAACATTTATAGATGTGGCATAATATTTACTTTTTCCATTCGTGAATTTTGTATGTCTATTTACTTTAGTCTTCTTTTATGTCCTTTGGTGTACTAAGTATGCTAGGTACATTACTAGACATTTTAAATTTTTGTTGCTAATTCAAGTGATATTTTCCCTTTACTTTTTCTTATTGTTTATTTCTGTTGTATAAAGTAGTGGGGGTTTCTTGTATTAATCTGTTGTATTGATTTTTTGTATGGATCTTTTATATCCAGCAATGATAATAAAGCCAGTTATTAATTTTAAGAAATTTTCAAGTCAATTCTCCCAGATTCTTTTTTTTAGAGACACATATCATTTGTAAACCCTTAAAGTTTATTTCACTTTCTCAAATATATGTGCTTTTTATTTATTTTTTCTGATTTACTTCATTGTCTAGGATATCCAGAAAGATAATGACAAATGACAGTGACAATTGGTGCTAGAAAACTAAATGTTTGTGTTCCCCCAAAAATTCCTAAGTTGAAGCCTGATTCCTCATGAAATGATATTTGGAAGTGGGGCCTTTGTGGGGTAATTAGGTCATGAGATTGAAGCTCTCATGAATGAGATTAGTGTCCTTATAAGAAGAGACACAGGAGAGCTTGTTTTTTTCTTCACCATTTGGAGAAACCAGGAAGTGGGCCCTCACAAAAATCTGATCATGCTAGCACTCTGATCTTGCATATCCAAGCCTCCAGAATTGTGAGAAAAGAAATATTTCTTGTTTAAACCACCCAGTCTCTTGTATTCTTGTTATAGTAGCCTGAACTAAGACAGTTAACATCTATAATTTGTTCCTGAGTTCTATGTAATTTTAAAAACTATTTACCCTTAAGTTTTGCTGGGAGATTCTGATATACAGATATTATCAAATAAAAACAGTTTTCTTCTTTTGCTATTTGCTAATATATTTTTTAAACAAATATTACATCAAATGTTTTTTTCATCTGTTAGTTTTTTCAATTCATGAATGCAGTGATACATATTATAATTTTCTTAATTTAGAACTCTCTTTGTATTCCTTGGAAAGAAGCCCTTCTTCATCAGAATACATTATTTCTTGTCCATTTTTGTTGTTAATACTCATGCTTGTTTTGCGATATTACTTGAGAAACTTTCCAACCTTTTATATACTCTGAAAAGTTGATGTTGGGACATATTGGCATTTTGTCTCTCTTTTGATTATAACAGTTGTGGAGTATTGAAATATATTTATTTGTAGTATATATCTGTCTGCAAAAATGTATGTATGCAAAAGTAAATACTTTTCTAAGAACAGACATGACCAGTTAGGCTGTGTACATACAAAATATTCAAGTATTAAATGACTCTGACAGTGAGTTGTAAAATCTAAGGTTAGTCAGTAACAAATCAGTGTGTCTCTGTTGAACCATAGCTCCTTCTGTGCTAGGCACAGGAGTGAAAATAAATATGAAAGTTGTTGCTGCGACATTAACCGACTTCTTACTCAGGAGGGCTGTGCGTTACAGATGGAGTAACTTAGCAATAGCCTCGGTGATATGAGATTTGGTGTTAATAATCAGAGCCTTCAAGTGTCATATTCCTTGATTCTAGTATTTATCATATTTAACTAGAATTTAACATCTCCCCTCTATCTACCCAAAACACTCCTTTCCTGTGTTTCCTAAGTAAATGGCATCCAACAATTATCATTAGAACTGGGGATCATTTGTAACTTCTACCTTTCCCTTACGTGCATATTGCACTGATCTCAATTTCGAGAGTTCTACCATTTAATCTCTTGGAAATCCCTTTATTTTGCATTAATTTACTCTTAGGTCTTTATAGTTTCATTTCTTACTGTCATAGAAGTTGTTAAATAAATACCACAAAGAAATTGGGGACAGGGACTTAAAAATTATAATACAAACATTATCTGATCCTAAAAGTTTGCTACAAATTGCTCATAAAATTTCTGAGCCTAACATTTGTGTAGGCAGATCCTAGGATATGTTTTCATATTTTTATGGTTATTATTTAATTCAGGTTTTTGAAGTGTTGTTGAGTCAACTTTTAAGAATTATACATTATATTTCTAGGTTTCTAATAATTACTTTTGATTTTGAAGCTTAATCTTTTATTCAACAACGTTTAGGGTTAATTAATATTTGTATTCTCTATCTGATCAAAATCCAATCTGCGTCTTTGCAGTTATACTTAATGGGAAATTTCTCTTCCATCTGCCTCTGCACAATTTTCTATGTAATAATCATCTTGGACTTCAGATTCATGTGTTATCATTGACACTGCACATCAACATTTATTAAAACTTCACTGTTTTTATTGGAGTTTTCACTTTGCATCCTCTCTTAAATTTCACATATTATTTTTCTTGATTATATTTCACTTTGCCGCAGAAATTCTTCAATTATGTCTTAATAGGTAATAATTTGCTCATCTATTGACCAAAATGTTGGCTAAGTATAGAATGCTTGTTTCAAAAGTATTTTCTATGTTTTTTTTTTTTTCAAAAGATTGAAGATATTACTCCAACCATTCTAGAATATAGGCACCCCTGAGAAATCTAACACAAATCTCTTTAAAAGTTTTTGTAATTTGATTATTTTAAGGGTAGATTTTAGAATTTTTTTTCTTTATTCCTTGAGTTCTTAGGTAAATCAGAATATGTCTATTTTTTTTTAAGATTCGTGTTATTTGGCACCCAGTGACAATTTAAACATAAGATTTGATGTTGTTTTTAGCTCAGTGGAAGGGTTTTCTATTATTTCCTTTCTTTGATTATCTGACTTCTTTCATTTGGAACTCCCTTTAGATGGAAAATGGGTATCTTGGATTGCTCTCTGTGAAGCTTCATTTATTTACACTTTAAATTTTGTTGTCATGTTGCTTTTTATTAATTGCGACTTAATAGGATTTATTTTTCAAATCATTAATTTGTTATTTAGCCATTTCCTTTTTCTATTTAATCTTTCTTCTAATTTTTATTTCTAATTTTCGTTGCTGTTTTTATTTTAGCAATTTATTCTATAGCACAGACACTTTATACTTATCATTGCAATTGCAATGAAAGTTGTTAATCATATTTAGTTTTCCTCTGAAGCTGTTAATTAAATTATTATGAAAATTTCTGTTTTTTCTTGAATTTTATTTTTTTCCAAAATCAACTCTTCTTATTTATCTTGGTCACTCTATTTTAGTTTATTTTTTTTCTTTTTATTCTTTTTGTTTGTTTGTTTGAGATGGAGTCTCACTCTGTCACCCAGGCTGGAGTGCAGAGGCGTGATCTCGGCTCACTGCAACCTCCGCCTCCTGGATTCAAGCAATTCTCCTGCCTCAGCCTCCCAAGTAGCTGGGACTACCGGCATGCACCACCATGCTCAGCTAATTTTTGTATTTTTAGTAGAGATGGAGTTTTGCCATGTTGGCCAGGTTGATCTCGAACTCTTGACCTCAGGTGATCCGCCCGCCTCAGCCTCCCAAAGTTCTGGGATTACAGGTACCAGCCACTGCACCTAGCCTATTGCTTTTCTTTAAAAGTCTAGTGGCACTTGTCTGCCAATCTGATTTAGGAATGAAGGACTAGGTAGATTAGTAAAGGCAATGAAAGGCATTTTATTTCCAGAGATGTAAGTCTATCACCAACATTCCTCTCTTCTAACTGCTTGGGCTGGCTGCGACATTTCTATTTTCATGGGAAGTGCAACAGGCAAGCTTCACTTTAATGTGTGTTGGGGAAAATGGTCATGGAAAGACTGAGAACCTTACCCTACACTTCTACCAGTTGCCAGAATAAGGAGGTTTGCCTTGGCTCTGAAGCACTTTAGATTATTTTCTTTCTGTCAGGGCCACCTTTCTTTGCTTTCCAACCCCATGCCCGCCCTGCACCTTCACCGTAACTCGTCGCAATCTGAAGTTGACTGAAGCTTTGCTCTGCTCTTCTTTATGAGCCCCATGCCCACACTAGGAAGGAAGAAGACATGTTAAGTTTTAAAAAGCATGTAGTTGTTTTCAGGTGATTCCTCTAGGATCCTCTCTGGCTTTTTGAGCAACCTGACTCTGAGTCTTGAGAATCATTTATAATTGTTTGAACTTAGATTCCAATTTTCCTCATATTTGTGACATTATTTGGTTTCTAGTCACAGTCTATTATATTTTTATTCACTTTTCAGGTGGTCCTCAGATTTTCTTTTAAAAGAACAGAAGATTTTTCATTTTATTCCATTGATATTCTGTATTTAATCTATTTAAAAATATTCTTCTATAATTCGAAGAATTTTATGAAGAATTTATGATTATGCTGTATCTGCATTTTTCATCTAATTTTTATGATTGTCAATTAATTAAAAGTGGATAATTTACTTCTTTATGTTTAAAATGAAAAATCTTTTATAAGCATTAACCATTCTATAACTTTATTACATTTGTAGTTAACTTCTATTTCATAATTTTTCTGTCATTCATAAATAATGTTGGCCATTGGGTTATTAAGGGTTCTCCAGAGGAATAGAACCAATAAGATATGTGAATATCCAAAGAGAAAGCCTTACGTTAGGAATTCCTCATTTTAACGAATTGGTTCATGTGATTGTGGGGGCCTGGTAAGCATAAAATCTGCAGGGCAGGCTCGCAGACTGAGACCCAGGAAAGATACAATGTTGCAGCTAGAGTTCAAAGACACTCTGGAGGCAGAATTCCCTCTTCCTCTGAGGATCTCAGTCATTTTCTCTTGAGGCCTGCAACAGATTGGATAAGGTCTATCTATATTATGGAAAGTAATCTGCTTTACTCAAAGGCTATTGACTTAAGTGATAATCTTACCTAAAAAGTACCTCCATAAGAACGTCCAGATGGGCATTTGATTGGATATCTGTGTTCCATGGCTTAGCAAAGTTGACACATAGAATTAACCATTAAGTCACACATATTCACTAATATACAAATTATAGTTATAATACATATGTATGATTTCAAAGCCTTGTTCAAAATATATTTTAAAAGTTCCCAAATATTTCTTGAGTTTTGAATTAAGTATTTTAAGAAGATTATTTATTCCCAACAGAAACTCCTATGTCAGTATTAGTCAATTTCAAAATTTCAACCTATTACAACTATTGAATTTAGGCAACTCTTAGTGGACTAGTCTCAAGGTTTCTGGCTTAGCTTGTCATGATACCAGTCAATTGGATGGATTATAGAATTCTCGACAGAGATAACTAATACTGTAGAGGAGATTTCTGCTGTTTATTGTTGCTTTTAAATTTCCATGAAAAAAATATGTCATTTGGCATAAATATGTTAGATAGTATTTTTGTCCCAACTCTTTATACTTTCCTTGTAGCAGAACTTTAGGTCTATACACTTTGCCATGTGCCTTGCAGTAGAGTAGATAGAGAATATGTCTCCTTATTGACTTTGAGCTGGGCGATGTGCCTTGCTTTGGGTGATGGAATGTGCACTGGTTTGCAGCCAGAAGCTACAGTTGTGTGATTTGGTTTACCCTCTTATGCTTCCCTTGTTTGATATTAGGAGAGAATGCTCCGAATAGTCTCTGTTTCAGAATGAGAAGTATGCAGAGAAGACCGAAACTGGACCTATAGTTTGAAGGAGAGCCCTGTTAGACTCTGATCCGCAGACATATACATAAGAAAATTCATTATTATTTTTTAAATCATTAAACTTTGGGAGTTGTTTCTTACACAATAACTTTACAAGAGCTGCCTAATATTGTAGGGAAAAAAAAAAACAGTTTCCATGTCACTGTTACTTGAATTCATTGGTATCACATTTTATCCACTTATTTCACAAATATGTAGAGTGACTACTGCATGCCTGGGATTTTCCAGGGAAGTATTAGTACTTTCCTACTGCCAGGGATATTTCTTCTCCGTTTTCACATAGGGTACAAGAAATCTACCAAATTAAATTGGATCCAGGTAGACCTGCTGTTGATGAAAATAAATCATCATATTATTTTTCCAATGTAATGTTTTAGTCACTCTGTGGCCTAAAGGAAGAAAGCCAGATACAGAATATGATACTTTCTGATTAACAAAGTGACAATGGAATTTTAAACCTTTTATATACAAATGAAATTATAGATTGTGGGTAAGGACAGGTCAGGATAGGCCACAGTGACAAATGACTCTAAAATCTCAGTGGTCTACAAAAGCAGGGATTTTTCTCACTGATGCTGTGGGAACATCATAGGGTACTTATGGCTCTTCTCTGTATTGTCTTTTCTCTGGGCCTCAGGCTGGTGAAACATTCATATATAAAACATTGACAAATTCATAACAAAGGGAAACTGCATACTTGCTCAAAAAGCTTCTGTTTGAACTGGAATTTGTCATTTTAATTCTCATTTCATTGGTCTATTCTATCATCAGAAGGTTATAAATTATAATCCTCCCCCAGGGAGGGCAGAAAACAATTGTTAATTATAATAGACTTTTTCCATGAAAAAACAATGTTTAACCTTATAATCAATATTAATTTCCATAGGAGGAGACTTTTTAGCTTTTGAAGTCTACATGCCTTCAAGGAAATTCTTCAAAAACAGCCAAGACATTTTATGATGAGGAGCTACAGAACAGGTATAAATCTGATACAAATCTTAATCTAACAAGAAACAGAGTGTATTTTCATAATAACTCTAGGTCAAATGCCTTCTAAACGTTCCTAAATTTTGTCTTTATCAGTGAGCAGTCCAGAATTTTGCTTCCTGCAATGTATCTGATTCCACAGTATTCCACCAATTTTTCATTAACATTTGCTAATGAGATCTCTTATTAAGATCTCTGGTATAAGCGTAATTTTTATTAGATAGGACTGAATTAAGGAATATGGAACTTAGAGGTTTTCTATTTTGACATGAAAGATTATAGGGATTATATATTTTTATCTTCGCAATGAAGCAACTAGCGAAATACCTGGCATAATATAAGACTAAGAAAATCCCTCATCTCTGCCTACAATTGTACTTCCAGCTGCCTTTCAGGATCATTTAACCTTTATAAAACCTAAAGTAAGGCTTTACCATTTATAAAGCACTTTTCAAAAATTCAATTAATTCTCATTACAATCTTATGCAATATGCATTACTACTTTCGTTTCTTTATGGATGAATATATTGAGACTACAAAAGTTAAATAACTTTGGAAACATCAAATACCTTAGCAACTATTTGCTAAGGGGACCTTTTTTCAAAATCCTATATGCTTCCCAGCACACCTGTTATAATGCCTAAAATTTGCTTTAAAACACTACAGTACTGTTATTGTGATAGTAGGTGTGTGATGGTTATTTAAATTTTAGCTCTAGATGTGATTAGGTGACACTATCAGGACTATAGGGTCTAAGGGTAGTCTGCTAGCAATGTGATAAAGGGCCTGGCTTCTGCCATTCCTGCTATTATTACATAATCAATAACTGATACTTTACTAAATGAACAGTAGGTGCAAAAAATAAGGTTTAATTAATAAAATTAATCTTATTAAATATCATAATTTATTTTTAAAAGGGATCTCATTTATAAAAGTGAAGATATTCAAGACATGCAATTTGACTACTAGCTTGTTTGTTCTGTGGACTCCTCTGGGATGGGATCTGTGATCTTGATACCCCAGCTGGTTCCATGTCTACTTATTAATTTGGGGAGGATTTCTGGATTGCATAATGCCAGATGGAGTCCTTGTCTCAGGAATTTTGCTGTATCTTCTTCAAAATGAACTTAAGTGGTTGGAACACCCAAAGGACATAGATGTGGAATTTTTTCCAATGTAGACAACAGGTGGTACGAATCCATTCCGTGCCAGCATTGCTAATAAATAGGAATCTAATAAACGTCTGTGTGAGGAACAGAATTGAGGAACAATATATGGTGTGTTTTATTTATAAACTGACAGCTAAGTTATGCAGCTTAGCAAACACTAGCCCCCATAGATTTTTCTGGTGGCTACCTTTATCTATAACCAGATTATCCTAGTACTCAATCACGCTGTGTATCTTCTCAACACTGTGCAGCATTTCTTCCTGAATGCTGTTCTCTGAAACCTGAGTTTACCTGTGTGCTAATATTGATGACACTGACTCAGTGACTAGCGCATGGTTTTTGCAGGACCTTTAAGATGCTCTGGATAAGTATCTGAATTCTGAACATAATTGTGTAAGCTAGAAATTAACTCCTTAAGAGTGTTGCTTCAGAAACCTCTGCAGCACCCTTATTTTTTTCTATACAGCTATGGAGAATGAGAGATTCCTACTGCAGTTTTAAAAATTAATGTTACTTTTATGCAGCCAACACAAAGAAAATATTGAAACTTGGTAATAAAACAAGTGCTTAGCAATTATACAAAGCCCATCTTTAGACAGCTTTACAAATACCAGCTAATTAAATTTTACTAAAGACTATTTATTTGTAATATAATAAACATATGGTGGAAATAAGAAAACAAAACATAGCCATAGAAAATAACACTCAAATCAAATGCTAATAGATTGAATTTTTCCTCCTCATAGGGTACATGCCCCACAGTCTTCAATGCTTTTTATTATCGTTTCAAGAAAACTGGATAAATTCGTTCTGAACATCACAGACTTGAAAGTCATTGTTACCGTGCCTTTGAGAATGCCTACAGTTATAGGCAGCATCTCAAAGGAAAAGAATTCTTTAACTGTTATTGTATATGCAATTTTGAGTAAAAAAACCAAGTTGCCCTGTGATTGAAATTAAAGACACAAAGTAATTTTCCTGTGGTTTTTCACCTTAAATGGTTTGATGCTCCAATTACCACCATTTTTTTATCTTTCTTGTTGTGCCTTCCAAACTGGCATTATTATTTTGATACTGAGTTTTTGTTAATAGCAGGAAATAATTATCCAATTGTGCAGCCCGAATCTTTTTTTTTTTTATTTTTATGCTGCTTTGTGTGTTTGAAATCAGGTCTGTAATAGGAATTTAGAAACTTTGATTTGGCCTTATAACCTTGATTGCTAATTACTGTGTCAGTAAGTCCCAGGAGCTGTATGGATGGAGTAGGTGGTAAGTAGGTGGTACTATCATATTTTTGGCATTTTATAATAGAGTCTAATAAACTCTTCTTATTTTTCCTTTTTCAAGACTTTCTGACTTCCTAATATTATTATCCTCTCTTAAAACCTATTGGGGAAGACGGGCCAAGATAAATTAAAAGTGGTGAACTTGCCTTATCACCTGTAGGACAAAACTCAGACCTCCTTAGCATGATATAGAAGACTTCTTAGGACTTTCATTTTCTGATTCTTATTGCTTATTCAGCCCAATCTCTCAATGCTGTAAAACTTGGATCTGGAACTCTAGTTACATAAGGAGTTCTTATGCTATTTTATGTCTTGATTCTTTAGCACAGCTTGCTTCTATGCATAAGGTAAACTTTTTTGCACCTGGTAAACTCCTAATCTTTCAAGATGACCTTGAATGTCTACTTTAACATTACCTGCTCAGGGAGATAATTATAAAGCCTATCCAGTAGATTTTATGATACTCTTTTCTGGGTCACATATCATTTTGGACAAACTTCCATTATGTTTCTATTTGTCTGGATTACCTTCCTGATTTATCTACTAGTCATTGAGCTCTCTGATGACAAATGTTATATTTTATTTCTCTTCATGTCTTTCATCACCTCTAGCACCTGGGATGGGTCTTTGGAGGGAAAGAAAGCTTACTCTATTCTCCCAGTCCCAGGGATGGCTTCATTGTCCTGCCTCCTTTCTCATTATTCTTGAGGGAAGAGTGTCATTTATCTGATTGGTCAGATACAGCATGATGACAAGCCACATTTGGTAGTGGGCACGGTCATGGTGGGTTCTCTTTTCTGCTTTTTCCTGTCATGCAACTGGAGCAGTAAGTGGACCAGAGCCCTTCTTTGCACTGTAAGCCTGCTTCCTTCTCTCAATTTCCAGTCATCCTTTCCACAGTATCAATACTCTGGAGCACAGTGAGATTGGACTTTGGAGGTAGAGATAAGAGGCTTATTAAACTTACAGTTTAGGAGGATGTGCAAGAATTCCCTTTCTTGACTATTCAGAGCTCCATCATCTAGGACCTCTGCTGTGTGCTGTGCACTCACAGGGGTAGAACATGTTTGGCCTCCCATTATTTGTGAGTCTATTACTAGTTGGGAAATTTCAAAGACCAGAAGTTGGCTTTAGAAAGGTGAGAAAGAAAAGTCATAGCAACAGGGTGGTGGACCTCATGGCCCACATGGCCTCCAAGGAGTAAGACCCCCAGACCACCAGCCCCAGCAAGAGCACGGGAAGAAAAAGGCTCACTGCTGGGGAGTCCCTGTCACACTCAGTCCCCCACCACACCGAGAATCTCCCTTCCTCACAGCTTCCATTCAGACCTCCTGGAAAGGGAGGGGCTGAGGGGGCCCCACCTTGTCATGCACCATCAATAAAGTCCCCTGTGCTCAGTCAAAAAAAAAAAAAAAAGTCATAGCATATTAAAGGAGTTCTCACAGCTGCAGAGAGAAAAAAATAGCTGTTGGAGGAAAAAAATGTCAACTTGAATAGAAAAATATTATGAACACTTAATAAGATTCAAATGAAGACTCATAGAAATAACTTTTTTAAATTAAAAAAAATTAAAAAAACATGATTCCAAACTAAACAATTTGATAAGTAACCAAAGAAAGTATGGCCTTGGTTGAGAACTGAATTCGCATCCTAGAAGATCAAAGACAACTTAGAGCAAACATTGTTAAATGGAGGTATTGATGAAAAAGATAAAGACTCTAAGGATAGATCCGGGATATAACATGCCAATAATAGAATTTCCAGAATAAGAAAGAGGAACAGATGTAGGGGTTACGCTGATTTAACATTCATTCAACAAAAATATCCCTGGGATAACAGAAGATTTAATTTTATAAATTTAAAAGATGTACTGATTTCCTGGGATGAGTGATAAAAAAGACCATGGACTTAGGCATAAAAATTTCTAAATTTAAAGATAAAGGGAAGCAGCTCTTAAAGGCTCAAAAAGAAAAATCAAAGTACTTAAAAAAGTAAAATAAACTATAAAATGGTGGAATTAAATAAAATGAGTAATACGTAAGAGTTAAAACCCCAGAAACCTATACCTGGTCAATGTATTAACATGTAAGAGCAAGATAGACAGATATTAGATGGATAGATAGGTAGATGATAGATAGATAGATAGATAGATAGATAGATAGATAGATAGATAGATAGAATAGAATAGATACATACATACATACATACATACAGAGATAATTGAGAATTTAAAATGTGTGTCCCCTTACATAGGGCAATAATATATAATTTATCATTCCAACTGATAGTGAAAGATGGCACTCTTAATGATTGTACCACAGCAACAAGCATAAACTAGGACTTTCTAGGAAAATTGGACTGGCATATAATTTATCATTCTAACTGAATGTGAAAGATGAAATTATCAATAATCCACACCAAAGCAATAGTACTTCCTAGGAAAATGGGAATGAATGACCTCTACACTTATACCACATTCGAGAAAAATGTTGAAAAATTTGAATTATTAAACAAATACTAGGAGAAACAAGAACTCAAGACAGAAAATAAAAATGAATTGGGAAGGAAACAAATGATGAGCATAAAGCTTAGAGTTAAATGAAAATGAGTAGTGACGGATCATTTGGAAATAACAATGTAATATTAAATAAAGGTTCCTGAAATACAGGAAACACATTCCAGATAAATTCTAATAATAATTCAGAAATAAGAGTAATAAACGTTGTTAGAAAGAATTGAGGTAAGAGTAGGAAAAAGAGGGGGTGCAAACCATTTTAATCACTTCATTTGGAGGGAGAGATAGTATAAGAGAGAGAGTAGTGAAAGTGTTCTTATGGTCTTAGTTTATTAAGGAGAGTGGAGGAGAAGCAGTGAAATAGATTACAGAGAATTAGGCAAATTCACAGTTAAGGCACAGTCCTATACATCTTCTCAATCTGCCCGGACTTCTGACACCAGCCACAAATTCAGGTGTCCTGAGAGCCATCCTCACTTCAGACCAATTTGCTACAAATTTGAGGGTCTCCATGGACTTCTTCATGTTTGATGATTTGTTAGAAAAACTCATGAAACTCAGGAAAGCACTGTACTTAAGACTGCAGTTTTATTATAGCAAAAGGATACGAATCAGAACCAGCCATAGGAAAGGACACATAGGGCAGAAATGAAGACTGCAAGTGTTCTGAACACAAAGAGTCCATGTTCTCAGGGATGTGTTATCCTGCCAGAGTTGATGTATGGAGATACACACAGAGGGTATTGGCAACCCAAGCAGCTCACCGCAGCTTTGGTGTCCAGAGTTGCAAGCCTGAGGCTTGATCAGCGAGGTAGGCTGAGTGTGTTGCTGTTCATGTGGTTGGACTGAGTCTGCACTACTACCACCCTTCCCTGGAGGGGAATGGGCTGATGTTATGTGGCTCCAAGTGCCAGACCTCTCATCACATGGTTGCTCTTTCTAGTGTGGCCAGCCCCTATCCTGAGCCATCTTATTTGCATACACTGTCTAAGGGGCCTGACAGAAGTCATCTCATTAGCATAAATGATTAAGTGTAGTCAAAAGAGCACACTGAATAACAAAGTCATTTCTATTATTGAGAAATTACAAGGGTTTTCAGGTTACCCCAAAGAAACTGGGTGCAAAGGCCAGGTCTCTCTTTGGGCAGAAACATATTTTTTTATTACAAAAGAGCGTCTTTGTGTAGGAATTAAGCAAATTTTTTTAAGCTTATATTTTAGAGGTTATGTACCTAAAAAAGGAGTAGAAATATATAGCATAACTTGTAAATTATCCAGGGAGAAAATAATTTTTTTAAATTATACTTCAGGTTCTAGGGTACATGTGCACAACGTGCAGGTTTGTTACATATGTATACATGTGCCATGTTGGTGTGCTGCACCCATTAACTCGTCATTTAGCATTGGGTATATCTCCTAATGCTGTCCCTCCCCACTCCCCCCACCCCACAACAGGCCCCGGTGTATGATGTTCCCCTTCCTGTGTCCAAGTGTTCTCATTGTTCAATTCCCACCTATGAGTGAGAACATGCGGTGTTTGGTTTTCTGTCCTTGTGATAGTTTGCTCAGAATGATGGTTTGCGGCTTCATCCATGTCCCTACAAAAGACATGAACTCATCCATTTTTATGGCTGCATAGTATTCCATGGTGTAAAATAATTACATTGCTTAGCTAAATCAACAAAAATAAGCAAATGTTAAAATATAAACTATTGGCTAATGGATAAAAAAGACAGTGATGTTTTCACCTTGCAAGTCATTCCCTTGAAAGTGAGGGTCCTATCTACCCATTTGTTTTTTTTCCCATCCTGTGAGCTGAAATGTGGATGTGATAGAAGAAGATGAACTGTTTCTGAATGCAAGATGGACTCTGAATTGAGAAGACAGATGCCCCAGGCTTTAACATTGAGCTATCAACTAAACTGCAGGCCACTCACCTTCATATTTGTGAGATGAAAATAACTGTCTATTTTTAGGCTGGGCGCGGTGGCTCACGCTTGTAATCCCAGCACTTTGGGAGGCCGAGGCGGGCAGATCAAGAGGTCAGGAGATCGAGACCACGGTGAAACCCCGTCTCTACTAAAAATACAAAAAATTAGCCGGGCGTGGTGGCGGGCGCCTGTAGTCCCAGCTACTCAGAGAGGCTGAGGCAGGAGAATGGCGTGAACCCGGGAGGCGGAGCTTGCAGTGAGCCGAGATTGTGCCACTGCACTCCAGACTGGGTGACAGAGCGAGACTCCGTCTCAAAAAAAAAAGAAAATAACTCTCTATTTTTAGAGGAGCCCAAACTGTGTCCTAACTAGTATAGCTAGGCATAGAGATACTAAGGAATTGCTATAAATAGATAACCATAATGGAAATAATAATGCCAGAAATGGTGGCATTTAATGTTGCAAGGACAAAAATGGCTAAGATAGATCATTGTGTAATGATAAGAAGCAAAATTCAATATGATGGCTTAAAAGCCATAAACCATGTATTTCAAACAATATGGTACCTACTACCTAAGGAAACACTGTTAAAAATGTAAAATTTTTAAAAATTGTGAATTTATAACAGAAGACTTTCTTTTTTTTTATTTTTTATTATTATACTTCAGGTTTTAGGGTACATGTGCACAATGTGCAGGTTTGTTACATATGTATCCATGTGCCACGTTGGTGTGCT
Organism: Symphalangus syndactylus; assembly: GCF_028878055.3. Taxonomy (NCBI): domain Eukaryota; kingdom Metazoa; phylum Chordata; class Mammalia; order Primates; family Hylobatidae; genus Symphalangus; species Symphalangus syndactylus. Next base: position 23,450,326 of record NC_072441.2, read on the forward strand.
GCACCCATTAACTCGTCATTTAGCATTAGGTGTATCTCATAATGCTGTCCCTCCCCGCTCCCCCCACCCCACAACAGTCCCCGGAGTGTGATGTTCCCCTTCCTGTGTCCATGAGTTCTCATTGTTCAATTCCCACCTATGAGTGAGAACATGCGGTGTTTGTTTTTTTGTCCTTGTGATAGTTTACTGAGAGTGATGTTTTCCAGTTTCATCCATGTCCCTACAAAGGATATGAACTCATCATTTTTTATGGCTGCATAGTATTCCATGGTGTATATGTGCCACATTTTCTTAATCCAGTCTAACGTTGTTGGACATTTGGGTTGGTTCCAAGTCTTTGCTATTGTGAATAGTGGCGCAATAAACATACGTGTGCACGTGTCTTTATAGCAGCATGATTTATAATCCTTTGGTTATATACCCAGTAATGAGATGGCTGGGTCAAATGGTATTTCTAGTTCTAGATCCCTGAGGAATCACCACACTGACTTCCACAATGGTTGAACTAGTTTACAGTCCCACTAAGAGTGTAAAAGTGTTCCTATTTCTCCACATCCTCTGTAGCACCTGTTGTTTCCTGACTTTTTAATGATGGCCATTCTAACTGGTGTGAGATGGTATCTCACTGTGGTTTTGATTTGCATTTCTCTGATGGCCAGTGATGATGAGCATTTTTTCATGTGTTTTTTGGCTGCATAGATGTCTTCTTTTGAGAAGTGTCTGTTCGTGTCCTTCGTCCACTTTTTGATGGGGTTGTTTGTTTTTTTCTTGTAAATTTGTTTGAGTTCATTGTAGATTCTGGATATTAGCCTTTTGTCAGATGAGTAGGTTGCACAAATGTTCTCCCATTCTGTAGGTTGCCTGTTCACTCTGATGGTAGTTTCTTTTGCTGTGCAGAAGCTCTTTAGTTTAATTAGATCCCGTTTGTAAATTTTGGCTTTTGTTGCCATTGCGTTTGGTGTTTATAACAGAAGACTTTCATGGTGAAATCAATAAGTTTGATTTAAGGAATATATAGTATAATATAATATATTATATTATAGCCATCGAACAAAGAATATTCAGAATTTTATTTGATGTTTGTCTTCATTAAAAAACTATAGTTTTAAAAATATTTTGACTTTTTTTTTCAGGGTGTATTTCCTGATTTTGAACCAATCAAATTAGAAATAAATAATTTAAGGGTGTTAAAAAATCCTAGCGGTTTGAAAGATGCTAATAAATAACTTAGATTAAAAACAAAAATCAAAACTGCTATTAAGAATTATGAGCGAGAAAGAAAAGGAGAATATCTTATATCAAAACATATAAGAAATACACTTGAGAAAATGGATAGCCTTGAGTGCCTTTGATTTACAAACAAGATGTAAAATAAAAGAACTTGGTATTTATCTTAAGGAATTAGACATACACAATAAACAAAAATAATTTGGAGGGATGTATACTTAAGAGGAAAAATGACAATATAATGGAAAAATAGTGGAAAATAATTTTTAAATCTAAAAACTGATATGTGAAAAAAGATTTTTATTAATTTATACATATTATAGGATCTTAGAGACTTTATAGTAGACAAATCTTAATGTGGGTTAAATGTGGTTTCCATGACAGAATGGTTTAAATTTTATTTGAAATTTTGTAAGTTTTTATTATGATAACTTAAAAAAAAAATGAAAATGAACCTTATGATATGCAAAAGCCATCTGCAAGTTGAATTCAGTCTGTCTGTCAATGGTTTGTGACTTGTAATATATAAGATTCCTTGGTATGACATTCCCAATTTTTAGCATGCTGTCTTCCAGATATGTCAGGTAAACTGTGAAAAACACTTTTATGAGAAACAATCGGCCTCTTTTGAGTCTGTTAATTTTCTTCTTGGTATGCCTCTATTAACAGTACTCAGAGCTCAGTTATTCTATTTTTATTTCAGGGAGAACAGCACTGCACTGACTTCAGAAGTGAGGGAAATAAAATTCTTAAGAAATGGTCATTTCATAATTAACAAGAACAATTTTACTTGATGATTGTCAGATCTATACACGCTAATTATATTTTCCAATCATTTTTGTGGTGTTAGCAAGCCACGATCTACTCTGTACATGTCATAAGATGCTCGATAGTTTAATTCAACTATCCTTTCTCTTTTTAACCAAAGATAGTCTGGAAAAACAGAGATTAGTATGTATTCTGATTTATTTCAGACAGGCAGAATACAGTCAGCATTCACTTCTCATGGCTTTCAAGCCAATGACATTCATCTTCCTCAGGAATTCTGAATAAATTCAGAATTGCCAAGGATTAGAGCATAACAGATTATTTAGAAATGTGGATTAGTCATACAAATCTTTTTGAATCAGTTCCATAAAGATGATAAGTGGCTAAAGCCATGGTGCCAAAGAAAAGAACAATGTACAATCTGTGAACAAAAATGCAGGCCATTTGGCTTCACTATAGCAGTATCCCAGTGTTTTGCCAGAGAAGAGGAAGGGCTTGGAAGGTAAATAATGAGTCCAGAGATTCAAGCCCCATCTGTTCAGACAGGCTGAAGCTTGCTGGGTTGACAGTGCTTATGCTGGGCATTGATTGATATCATCTCAATTGGCTCTTGACATGAGAGGCAGTTGAGGATGTCTGAATTAGAAATTGGTCCTAGGATCCTGAACATGAGCCAAGAGTAGTAGTTACAAAAAACAAAAACTACAGTAAAACAAAGTAAGTGTCCTCTCATTACTGCCTACGCCCCTTTGAAAAGAAAAGAAAGAAGAAAAAAGGAAAAGATGAAAAAGCAGAAAAAAGAAAAAATGTACAATGGAATTTGAGGCTCGGAAACGACAAATTACCACCTGTCTATTTACAATGAATAATCATTTACATATACTTGTTCCATATGTTCCTTCTGTCACACATATTTCTTTTATTTCTATTGTTCTTAAATGTTAATTTTCTTTGACATCATAAAGAAATTTATATTCAATATTGACAGGTTCTGATAATTTACGAAATTTTCTTTATTTCATGTTTATGTTGTCAAAGCCTTCTTTGTAACCCTACTATTTAATATATACTATAATTACTTTTTCTGTGTTAATTTTTAATATATTTCCACATTTATAATATTTTAAAGACATTATTTTAACAATTGTACAATTGTCTTGCTCTGTGGCCCAGGCTGGAGTGCAGGGGCGCAAACTCCACTCACTGCAAGCTCCACCTCCTGGGTTCACGCCATTCTAGCCAGGGTGATCTCCTGACCTCGTGATCTGCCCGCCTCGGCCTTTCAAAGTGCTGGGATTACAGGCGTGAGCCACTGCTCCCGGCGACGTATGTGTAAAATTCTTTATGTCATTCAGATTGTTTTCTTTGACTGAATCCTTAAGAGAAATCTCGAGATAAAATATAGGCACTTTAAATTGTTTAGATATATGTTGTTCATTTGCTTCTCCCAAATTATCCATAATATCTGACATGACGATGGAAGAATCTAATCACACCCAGCAACTATGAATAATCTCATTGGGTTTTGTTGCTGTTGTTTTTATTGCTCTTGTTCTTGTTTTATTGGTAATAATGTGACAGACAACATAGTATCTCATTCTTATCTTAGTTTACATTTGTGTAATTACTTGTGAGATCGAATAAGGTACAATAGAGTTTCATACTTTTTTTTTTTGAGGTGGAGTCTTGCTCTATTGCTCAGGCTGGAGTGCAGTGGCGTGATCCTTCATACTTAAACTGATGAACAAGGACAATTTTACTTGAGGATTGTCAGATCTATACACCCTGATTATATTTTCCAATCATTTTTACAGGGTTAGCAAGCCACGATCTACTCTGTACCTGTCATAAGATGCTCAAATGCAACCTCTGCCTCCCAGGTTCAAGCGATTCTCCTGCCTCAGTCTCCCGAGTAGCTGGGACTAGCGGTGCCTGCCACCATCCCCAGCTAATTTTGTGTTTTTAGTAGAGATGGGGTTTCACTATCTTGGTCAGGCTGGTCTTGAACCCCTGACCTCGTGATCTGCCTGCCTCGGCCTCCCAAAGTGCTAGGATTGTGGGCGTGAGCCACCACGCCCAGCCCAGTTCCATACATTTCTTAATCAGTGGTTAACTGTTTGATGATATCTTTCTCCGAGTTTTATTTTGTGTGTGTCTTGGTGCATCAGGCACTGCAATCAGACCTATCCAATCTCTGCCCCCTATAAATTGTATGATCTTTGACAATTTTCTTAATTACTCTTATTTTGATTTGTTTACCATTGGTATGGTATTTATCTCTTGCCCCCTATAAATTGTATGATCTTTGACAATTTTCTTAATTACTCTTATCTCGATTTGTTTACCAATATTGGAACAATATTGGTATGGTATTTATCTCTTGATTCATAATTTTATATTTCTCATCTGAATTCTAGATGATTATATTCAATTATTTCATAGAGTATTCTCTTTTATGTCTCAAAGTTTTCTCAAGTTCAAAATAGCTAACATTAAGCTCATGTTTTTAATCCTTACACTCTCCTATATATTTCTCTCTCTCTCTCTCTTTTTTTTTTTTTATGATTTGCATTCCCATTCAACCATTTTTTCCACATTCAACCATTTGAACAAGCCAGGAACTTAAAAGTCATCATTCTCTTTTATTTTCCATAGTCAATACCTAACTATATTCTTTGACAATTTAACTTCACAATATCTTTGTCACATTTCATTGAATCTAAAATCCAATCAAGTGTAGCATGCCCCATTATTTTCAGTCCCTCTAAGAAAGAAGAAATGCCACTAATTGATACACTGCTTGACTCAAGGGTCCTAAATGACCAAGGCTTTTTACAAAATAGTGTCATCTGTACCATCAAGAATTTTGGCTATGTACCTTTTCTAAGAGTGTTGTTCTATTATCTTTTGCATTTTGCAAATTTTCATGCACTCGCATAGGCAGTGACGATTGAAAGGCTAAATACAGCACAGACACTTAAGAAGCATCCTGATTTCATAGATGTTAAACATGTTTTAAATTCATCTTAGAATTTTGAATTATGGTGTTTATCTTTTCCTCTGCCGCCGTCCCAATAGTCCAAGCTTTACTCATTTATTGCTTAGATAACTACAGTGGTTACTGAAGTAGTCTATCTGCATTCAGCCTTCCCATTTTCTACCCAATCCCATCTTTACCTAGCAGCTACAGTTTGAAAATATGATAATATCACTTGCACTGACTCTTTCTTCTCTAGCTCTTCAATGGCTTCTCATTATTTTTAGAATAAAGACAAAAACCTTTTAATCTACCAATGAGGACTTGCATGGTCTGACCCCCATCTCTTCTGCAGCCTCATCCTTCTCTGCCTTTCTTCAAACTCCACTCTGGAGGTCACAGCTCCTCAGCTTCTCTGTTGAGTCTTTGCACACATGTAGCTTTCCCCTGACCAAATGTTCTTCTTCCCCATAATTAAATTATCCATGTACTTCAGATCTCAATTCCAATGACATTCTCAGGGAAGCATTTCCTGACCTCTTCAGCCAGGTATCATTACCCATTAACTTCATTTGTATAGCACTTAATACAGTTACGGTCTGATAATTATTTCTGTGATTATTTGGTTAGACCATAAACTCTATAAGGACAAGGATTATGCTTGCATTTGTTCACCATTGTATTGTCAGCAATTAGCACAGATTCTGGGAAAGAATGGATGACCACCATGTATTTATTTAATGTATGAAAGAATAAACAGTTATTACTGAAGTAAATGTAATCATGCAGATTCAAATAGTGCAGTATTAACTGTCTCATAGTAAGCACTTGATAAACGTTAACTTTTATTGTTGTGGTTATTGACTTGTTCTTCAGATGGCATCTCTTCTGGCTTCTCACCCACTTTTAAAGAGTTAACATCCCTATATATTGTCACTAATTTCTATGTGTTTGAAGTGCAATAAACCCAAAAGATCTCTCTTAGTTGTGGAATAATTGTATCTGCCCTGCAACATTGGTTTTCTTGGCATTGATTGTAATGAAACTTACTGAATTGAGAGCACATCAAGCTAACACCGTCTGGAAAAAGCCTCAGATTTACATCTCTAGAAGAGTGAGAAATCAAGAGCCAAGTTTGCCCTCATTTAAGAATCTCAAGTCTATAATCATGATTTATCTTGTCTTTGGTTTTTTTGTTTCATATTTTCTTAGTAAAAACAAAGAAGAATAACAGGTTTGCTTTAAGTTGCTTATTATAGCAATTCTACTTAAGGAATGCTAGCATTTCATTTTAATTATCTATCCTTAAATCCCTTAAAACTATGGATTTTTTTGCTCAAAGGCCAACTCTACTTCTGCATTACTTATTAAAATTCCTTTAATATAAACTCCATTAGTATAGAACAGAAGCCCACAAGAACGTCCCGTTCAACACTATCATTTCTGTGCATTTGCTTCTGGTTTAATTGGAGCCCTTGATGTCTTTTTCATGATCATCATACATTTTTTGACCATGTACTGTGTATAGGAGCAAGATTAGCTATTGCAAAGGACATGGATAAAATTGAGAGGCATATACCATAAGCTCTTTCAAGTTCCTTCTGTTTCTTAACATCTTCTAAAATACTGGAAAGCTCTTCTTCTTTGAGAATAGGCAGAAAAAGCTTGCTGCTTCAGTTAAGAGCAAACTGACTAAAATCAAGTTTCATAAGCCACATCAGTCTCTAATTCCTCATCTGTAATACTATAGCTAGCTGTGATAGATTGCATCATTGTCACCAAATCTTTACCTCTCTCGTATCCGTGTCCTTTGTCTTTACAATTGCTCGCACTAAGGGCAGATATATTTCCTCACTCCAGTGATATTGGACTTGGCCATGTAACTTACTTAGGCCAAAGGAATTTTATTAGGCCTGGTGAGAACAAAGGCTAGCTCTCCTGTGTTTCTGTCACAAACGTGAGAAACACATACTCAAGGTAGTCAAATTGTACAAAGAAAAGGAAAGCCATATAAAGCATATCTAGATGACTCATGCCTTGGAGCCAACCCGAACTGAATCCAAAGTATATCAGCTGACTCCCAACCTGACTGGCAAACCTATGGGCAAGAAAATAAGTTATTATTGTTGTTTGCCACTGACTTTTGGAATGCCTTGTTATCTACCAATAGCTTGACTAATATATATCACCATATTTTTTACATAATTAAGAAAGACACTATATTTAAGGTGCTTAATACACTGAGATTCTAAATAAATGATATTTTCTAGAATAAGTAATGAAGAACAACCTCCAGTAAGATCAGAAGGCTTTGGCAAAGCACCTTAGAGTTCTAAAATAAACTGAACAGCATTTGACATTCACCTCTACCAGCTATGTGTCCTGGGGAGGATATTGAACTTCTGTAAGTTTTGATTTGCCCATCTTTAAATTGAAGATAGTAATGATGAATAACTCATAGTGTTTTAAGAATTCATTGAGATTATGCTTAGCAACAATGTGACACAAAGTAACATTTCAATAAATGTTAGCTATTTTTATTACAATTACTTGTATTATTATAAATATTCATAATAATTTTCATTGCTATAGTCAATACTATTTTGATAATTTCCTTAGAGGAAAAAAGAGTGCTCAGTTTTAGAAATATTGGCGAATTGTATTTTTTTCTCAACCTACTTCAAAAAATTTACCAAATCAAAAATTAACAATTTCCCCTTTATAGGTCCAAAATATCTGTTGTCAGAGTGCTTGTTTTGACAAAGGTTTCAAAATCGACAACATTTGAAACATCAAGTAGTTTGACTTCCACTGTTCTCTTCAAGGTTGTTTTTGTTTGTTTGTTTTTCTGCATCTAGTTGGTTAATAGGGCAAGATCATGAGTTAAGACTATCAGGATCCTTCTATTCTGTCATCTAAGCCTGCTAATTCCTCCTGGTCAGCATATCCTGTTAATGTTATATGGCATTTAGGTAAGGAGCTCTACTTAAATGAATGTCTTTCTTGATGTAAAAGGTCACTTCCAATTACTACAGTATATCTTTATTTATTCCTATTTAACATTTGTCTCTCAATATTAAGTAAGCTTTCTGAGGGAACAGATCTTGTCTTGCTCACTGAAGCATCCTTAAAGCCTAAAATACTACCTGGCACACAGGGCTCAATCAGAAAATACTTGCTAAGTGAGTAAATAAACTAGCATAATTAAAAATGGTTAAAACTCTGTGCATTTTTACATGAATTATTAACAGTATTCTTACACTATCAGTAAGAAACCAGTTAGTTGCCAAATATTGCACAGCTTTTGGAAGTGAAATCAGGCCAACCCCAAAGCTCTACTTATAAAAACTACCCACTAGTTACAGTGCTGGAGCACCTATCATTTCATTATCATTTAATCTACCTATTAGAGAAGTGAACTGGATTAGACCCATTTGCAAAGATTCAAAAGAGAAAACAAAACAAAACAAAAAAAGCACTAGTATATATAAAGAAAACCTACCAATTTGAATTCCTCATTCAAAAAAGATTTTTAGTGCAGACAAAATTTCAGAGGCAGCAATAGAAAAAATATTTTATAAATATTAATTTTCAGTAGACACCTTTCTTCTTCATTCACATGAAGGTTTTCTTTCCTGTTTTTTTACATTTATCTCCTAGAGTTATGAAGTCATAGCTCTTAGAGATAAAAATAGCTTCAAGAGTCTGTTTCTGGTTCCTTTACAGTCATGTATTGCTTTGCTTTTAAGATGTCTCTTAAAACAAATTTAGAAAAGAAATCGGCTTTCCCTGGATCACTGAACCACACACGTGCTTTTTACTTGCCTGGATAGTATTGCCCGAAATTCAAGGGTTATGACTCCAAAACATGATTTATTCAAGGAAGGTGAGGAAATGAAGTAAGAAAGTATGCATCGATTTATTTTAGGATAGAAATGCAGACTCAAAAATTATAAATTTCCCAAAGTAAGTTACCTGTCTGGTTTTGGTTCCTTAACTAGATCACACAGCAGTCTGCATACACAGTCACACTTAAAATAATTAAACTGAATTAATTAATTAATAGCAACTGGCTGTTAGAGACAAATTGCTGAATTCTTCTGTTCTGCATTTTGCAGAAATGCACGTAAGGTATTTAGCGTAAGTTTAATTAATTCTGAGATGTTATTTTCCGTAGTCTAATTGACCACTGTGGAGATGAACCCTGTGCTACTTAAAAGACTTTTGTCTCTAACTGCTCAGAGCACCCATTGGCAATGTAGCCCTAAGATAATCAGATTTTCTGGAGAAGCTGAATTTTTTATCTTAGGGCAAATGCACCCTTTCACCATTTCTTCTCTCTCTCAAAGCTGGAAACTTAATGCTTAAAAAAGAGAATATGTCTTTCTTCAAAGGTTGTATCTGAATTGGTTACTCTAGTCTTTTATTAGTTAGCAGTCTTTGGTTTCAAGTGAAATAAACCCACTTGAACTACTTTAAGCAAAGCAGGAGTATTTATTATGAGATTCCAGAGATAGCTCACAGACACTGAGAGCATACAGCCTGGTGGACCTCAATAGTGACTTGGATTGTAATGCAGCTAGTTTATAAGCTGATCCAAACATGTATGCCTTGTTAAACTTCCTGAGCTTGACCAATTCTCTTAGCTGGTCACCACTCACAGTAGTTCCTAGCATCATGCTGCAATTATTTTTCTACCAATGTAACACCTTTGTTTTCCCTCGGTGCGAAGTGTTTGAAGCTTTCTTGAAAGAGAAGTGACAAAGGAAGCTCACCTCCTTCAGTTCTACTGGTGAATAAGAACCTTTCCTCTCTTTCCTATAAGCTTCAGAGAGTATGATATTTGCTTTCTTCAAATTATGGACAATTATGTTTGCAAATAATTAGACTGGTTAGCTCTTCCATTGCCTCCCTCTCAGACAGGAAGGGAAGATCAGCTTCAGGCTCAAAGCAGATTCTCTGGGAGCAGAAAACACTTCAGCAGGGTAATCTTATGACACGACTCAATTCCAGAAGCTATAAACCTTCTGTGTCTTAAAGTGATTCGTTATTTGCTCTACCTATAATTATTCCAGATTGACATTTTATGGATTTTGAAAAGATTAAGAAAAAAATCATATGCCATGAATTTACATCTTATGAAATAATGGTTATGTAAACAATCAGTAAATGCCAATAAAATTTTAAAAGTTATTAAAAATTTGCAAGATATTGAACCTACAGTAACAGTCAATACTAATTGCTGACCCTTTATGATGAAGCTGTTGAAAAATAAATTATATCGTTGCTTCTTCTTACTAACCTGGCTGGAAATATTTATTGCTTAAAGCAACGGCTATTTGAAACTATCTTAAATATTCCTGTATGTCTAATTCTAATCAAAGTCTCAAAAATGGGTGGTACCTGGAAAAATGATTCAGCTTAAAAACCACCACTTTATCAGCTCTAAGAAATACTTCCAGAAAGATATTTTTAACTCTAACTCTCTAGATGTATATGATCATATAATATCACAAAATGACTTTTAGCATGTCTTAGGCATTCTTCAGAAGCATTCTGGGTTACAGACCACAGAACTCACTTACATAGAATAAATGGAAAGATATTTGTTAGATGGGTTACAAAATTTCCAGGAAGGCCAGAAGCCAAGAGCGTATAGTACAGAGCCTAGAATAATGCATCCAGGAGATACCAAATATACCACTAAATGCTACTGTTGGCCACACTGCTACCACTACTACCTGGCACTCTGAATCTGTGTTTCTAGGAGGTGGAGTGTAGAACCTCCACTATCATATTTCTGGAAGACATGGTTTCCGCACATTGATCATGTCCACTTTTCTCACAGGTGCATAGGTATGGCAAAACTTAGATCACTTCCTAGAGGGATCCTCGGAAGTATACATTTTACCTTTTCATCCTTTGTCCTATAGGACTATGTTAGGGATTTTGAAGTACAAACTAATGAACCCATCAGCAATGTCTGCCACACCATGAGACCCTAATTTAGTGAAAAACGTTTTGAATGATGTTGATTCAATTACAGTTTATCTTTTTACAAATAAAAATGTCTGTTAACTCTACCAAACATACCCCAAATGTCTCCTGCTTTATGTCTTCCCAAGTCTCATCAAGACATAGAACTTTATGCCTGCAGACTAGCATTTTAATTCACGAGTTTATTTTTTCATTTTTATTACTGAACTGTGAACTCCACAAGCACAGAGAAAGTTTACCTCTGAAGCAATATTATCTTGGTAGTTAAATCAGATTCTGATTATGGGCCACTTTAGAACCTCCTTGCTTTGTTTAATTCTCCTTCTCTCAAGGCTGTAGTCTGCTTTCCTCTCAAAGCAGCACTCCCAGTGGCTCACACAGTTTGCTTGGTCATCAGCCGACCTACTGGGGAAGCTGCCTGCTGGTTTGAAAGAGCACCCAACGATCTGGAAGACTGTCTACTGCAACTGTACATGGTTGCACCAGATCCACAGAGCCCTTGAATTGCCCCTTAGCAACCTTAAAAGGACCTAGAAGTATGAAAAAATCATCAATGTCACTTGGGATGGACTTTGAACAAGGTAGGAGACAGCCAGTGGATACATTTGTTTCTTTTCTCCCCTGGACAAACTGTTCAAAGATGTGATACTTCACAGTCACTCTGAAGATGCTCTCCATGAGTGAGCATTCATCTGCCTTCAGTGGAAAGCTGTGGTCAGTTCAGTAATGCACACTTTTTTATTCCCTTCTTCTCTGTCTCACTTCCCTTCTCCCTCACTTCAGTTTTTATGTGATTTCATACCCCAGTAAAGCGTTAACTCATAGCTTTTGCCTCAATCCTATTTTCTAGGGGGACCAAGCTAAGACAATATTTGCTGAATGAATACATGAAAGAATAAAGAAAGTATAGCCAAGAGTATAGTATTGACCTGCTTAAGGTCCAAAGACAGCTAGGGCAAAGCCAGAACACAGTCTCCACTATATTTTAAGACCACTGAGGAGGGAGACATTGGTTATAATTTTACGTTCAACATTTTACACAGGGCCTGGCAGATAGCAAGAACTGGAAAACAGTTGATTAGTAAAGGAAGAAAGGCAGGTAGTCAGCAAGGAAAGAAGGGCAAAGAAAGGGAAGAGATAATCAAAGTAAGAATTAAAAATGAAGCTCAGAGAACCCCAGGATTTGAGAGGTGGGATCTAAGTGGCAGGCGGAAGTGGGCTCCAGCTTCCCAGGATTTGAGAGGTGGGATCTAAGTGGCAGGCGGAAGTGGGCTCCAGCTTAGGGTTGGATCAGGCCATGGTGTAGAGTTTCAGGGCCAATGCTTGGGCTTATAGGGGTTATAATACATCTCTGAACTTCCAGAATATAACAAAGGACTCCAGACACTAGCAATCTCATGAGAACAAAATGCCCAAGTGTGGAATTACAGAATAATACAGGCTGAAAGAGCTTAAAAAATGCAGGGAGCCTCCACTCCGCTCCTCCTTTCTCCACCACATCTCCAATACAGCCCAGATTCTAATTCCATGTCCTTATTCTTTTCTACTAAGCTCCTAGGGATCCTCAGAATCTTTCACAGAGTACTCAGGGCAATCGTGTCCACAATCATTTGGCATTTGTACATAACAAAAATTTTATCTGTCTTCCTGAATCTTACATAATTTGCTCATTTACAGAGGTCAAGAATGTAGACCAGAGATGGGAGGAAAAAATCCCAATATCACACCATACACATCCTACTTTAATATCAGTGCCTTCTCTTAGTCATCTGAAATATTTTATGTTTATGATTTCAGCCACTTAGAATTTTGTGATAACTGACTTCTCTTTCATCGATGATCTCCTTAAAACGTAGGCTGTCATCTTAACGTATTCTGAATTTAGAGTTCTCTTCCATCAGTTATTTTTTTCTGAAGGTCTACTCCACTTGAAGTATAGAGATGAATCTGTTCAGCCTTTCAGATTTTCATAACTTGACGTTAGTTTACATTTGTAATAATCTTGTTTCAAGGAAAGATTGGTGATTCTGGATCTTCAATCTGGTGTTTTTGTTTTGTTTGAGTCTCATGCTAGAATTCTCTTTTTTTTTTTTTAAGATTTACTATGCTTTATTTTATTGATACATACTATTTTACATATTTATGGGGTACATGTGAGTGTTTGTTAATACGTGGCATGTGAAATTATCAAGTCAATCATGGTATTTGGGGTATCCATCACTTTGAGTATTTATCCTTTCTAAGTGTTGGTATCATTTAATGCTAGAATACTTGAGCAATTTGGAATGGGGATTACTAGACTTCTGGTCAATTGGCGACTGAGGGTCAGATATAGTTTTAAATATATTAGGGAATTACATTCATATAATTACATTTATATAATACATATAACATACTGGAGTTATTTATTACATATATATGTACACAATATATATTACACATATTGTATATATGTGTATGTTTATAGATACACACAGACCAATAAAAACAAGGAGGAAGGAAGGAAGGAAGGAAGGAAGGAAGGAAGGAAGGAAGGAAGGAAAAGAGGAATGGAGGAAGGGAGGAAGGAAGGGAGGGAGGGAGGGATGGAAAAGAAGAAAAGGATAAAGCCAGGATGTGGTAAAGACCATTGCCATCTCAAATACATCCATGCTCCTCTACGTTTCTCACCCTCATTGAAATTATGTCCAAGGAACTTGTGATTGGGTTCAGCCTGATGAGATGCAGATACAATTGATATCAGCTGCATACAGACCAGGACCTTCTAAAACCACAGAAAATATTCAGCCTCTTTTGCAATGATTTTGTAATGATATGATTGAGAACTAAACTTTCAGTGTGATAAACCACTGAAATTTCAAGGCTAATCTGTTGCAGAAGCTAATGTTAATTGCCTTAACTAACATATAAATTGCTTTCTGGAAATTGGTGCTGGCATAGAAAGACCCAACATATTTGTCAGTGGCTTTGCAGTCACGGGGCAGGTGGCAATTAAATTGATTTTGGAATCTGAAAGGTAGTGATATAAGTCAGAGACAAAATATTTAGTGAAGCCCTCGCCTGTGATAACTCAAAGTCAGGCTCTATATCTGTTGAATTTTTATCTCTGGAGGGGTGGCATGGAAAACAAAATGCTAGGAACGTGCTCTGGTTACTTATGATTTCATTCAGGAAGGACTGAGGAGAAAGATATGAGCTCAGGAAAAAATTAGCTGGTTTGCAAGTATAATCAAAGTGAATAACAAGAGACCAAATTTGAGATCTTGCCCAGTTGGAAAATCTATTCGGCATGTTTTCTGAATTTTTAAAAATGTCTTATATTGAACATGAACAGGCATACCTTGGAGATAGTGGGTTTATTTCCAGACCACTGCAATAAAATGAATATTGTAATAAAGTGAGTCACACAGATTTTTTGGCTTCCCAGTATGTGCAAAAGCTATATTTACACTATAGTGTAGTCTATTAAGTGTGCAATAGCAGTAGGTCTTTAAAAACAATTTATATACCTTAACTGAAAATACTTTATTGCTTAAAAAAAAAAAAAAGTAACAATTATCTGAGCCTTCAGTAAGTCACCATCTTTTTGCTGAGGGGCTTGCCTTGATGCTGATAGCTGCTGACTGACCAGGGTGGTGGTTGCTGAAGATTTGGATTGTTGTGGAAACTTTTAGAAATAACATAGTAATAAAGTTTGCTGCATCAATCAAATCTTCCTTTCATGAAACGTTTCTCAAGAGCATGCAATGCTGTTTGATAGCTTTTTGTTTTTTAACATTAGAACTTCTTTTAAGATTGGAGTCAATCCTCATAAACCCTGCTACTGCTTTATTAACTAAATTTATGTAATATTCTAAATCTTTTATTGTTGTTTCAGCAAAGATTATGACATCTTCAATAGGAGTATATTCCATCTAAAAGACCCACTTGTTCATCCATAAGAAGTAATTTCTCATGCATTCGAGTTTTATCATGAGATGACAGCAATTCAGTCACTTCTTCAGGCTCCACATCTAATGATCGTTTCCTTGGTATTTCTACTACATCTGCAGTAACTTCTTCCACCGAAGTCTCGAACCCCTCAAAATTATTCATGATGATTGGAATCAACTTATTCAAAACTCTTATTGATGTTGATATTTTTTATCTCCTCCCATGCCATGAACCATAAATATTCCTAATGGTATCTAGAACGGTGAACCCTTTCCAGTGGGTTTTCAAATTACTTTGCCCAGATCCATCAGAGGAATCATTATCTATGGCAGTTATAGCTTTAAAATTGTTTTTTTAAATAATAAAACTTGATCAAAAGTACTCCTTGATTTTATGGGCTACAGAAAGGATTTTGTGTTAGCAGGCATGAAAATAGCATTAATTTCCTTATACATATCCATCAGGCACTTGGGTGCCTCAGTGCATTGTCAATGAGTAACACTATTTTGAAAGCAATCTTTTATATTCTGAACAGTAGGTCTCAACAGTGGGCTTAAAATATTTAGTAAACTATACTGCCAACAGATGTGCTGTCATCTAGGCTTTGTTGTTCCGTTGATAAAGCACCAGCAGAGTAAATGCAGCATAATTCTTAACAGTCTTAGGGTTTTTGAAGTGGCAAATCAGCATTGGCTTCCCCATAAAGTCACCAGCTGCATTAGTCCCTAATGAGAAAGTTAACTTGTCCTTTGAAGCTTTGAAGCCAGTCATTGACTTCTCCTCTCTAGCTATGAAAGTCATAAATGCCATCTTCTTCCAATAGAAGGCTGTTTCATCTACATTGAGAATCTGTTTATTGTAGCCACCTTCATCAATGATGTCAGTTAGCTCATCTGGACAACTTGCTACAGCTTCTCCATTAGCACTTGCTACTTCACCTTGCACTTTTATGTTATGGAGATGGCTTTTCTCCTTTAAACGCATGAATCAATCTCTGCTAGATTCCAACTTTTCTTCTGCAACTTTCTTGTCTCTCTCAGGCTTTATAGATTTGAAGAGGTAGAGACTTGCTCTGAAACATGCTTTGGCTTAAGGGAATGTTGTAGCTAGTTTGATCTTCTATCCAGACCACTAAAAATTTATCCTCATCAGCCAAAAGGCTATTTTACTTTCTTATCATTCATGTATTCAATGGAGCGGCAATTTTAATTGGTCAAGTTTCATATTGTTGTGTCTCATGGAATAGAAAGTCCCTATGAGAAGAGGGAGAGACAAGGTGGGGACATCTGGTCAGTAGAGCAGTCAGAACACACAACATTTATGAATTAAGTTGACTTCCTTATATGGGTGAAGTTTATGGTACCCTATAACAATTACAATAGTAACATCAAAGATTGCTGATCACAGGTCATCATAACAGATAATAATAATGAAAAAGTTTGAAAAATTATGAGAATTATTAAAATGTAACACAGAGACACAAAGTGAGCATATGCTGTGGGAGAAATGGCACCAATAGACTTGCTTGATGCAGGGTTGTCACAAACCATCAATTTGTAAAAAAATGATACCTGCAAACTGCAATAAAACAAAGCACAATAAAATGAGGTATGCCTATATTGCTTTTATGATGTGGAAAAATATTTGTAAATTAAGGAAAGTTTATTCACAACAAAATGAGTAGTTTCCAGAGCACAAAGATGGTGAAGTAGAAGTAAGATTGAACAAAGTAAGGTGAAGAAGAGAAGAAATAATAAAGCAACAGGAATATCAGGTGCAGGTCATTGGGAAATGAGCTGGAATAATGATGGGCAATACATTGTTACTACTGAATAAAAGGGAAGTACACAGACCTAATCAGTACTAGCTACAATGACTGGTGGGCTATGTTAGGAAGTGATCTCCTTTAACTCATCCTTACAGATTAGAGTCCTTGACAGCATGGTGGTCAGTCCAGCTGGACCCTAGTTCAGATGCCAAAACTTCAAAAATGGCTCGTAGGGCTGGGAGCGGTGGCTCAATCCCATAATTCCAGCGTTTTGGAAGGCCGAAGTGGGCAGATCACCTGAGGTCAGGAGTTCGTGACCAACCTGGCCAACATGGCGAAACCCAGCCTCTACTAAAAATACAAAAATTTGCCAGGCTTGGTGGCATGTGCCTGTAATCCCAGCTACTTGGCAGTCTGAGGCAGGAGAATTGCTTGAATCGGGAGGTTGCAGTGAGCCAAGATTGTGCCACTGCACTCCAGCCTGGGTGACAAAGTGAGACCTTGTCTCAAAAAAAAAAAAAAAAAGAGTATAGGAAATTGTTATCAAATTCAAGCTTGGGGCAAGGATTTGTCCTCTGTCTCTAAAGGAAAGAAGTGCAAAGACATTTGTTAAAGGTTCTGTAGAAAAGGTAGGTTGAAGAATAGGGAAAAACAATGCAATCTACCACATCTGCTTCATTTTTATTTCTCTCCCCAACACTAGAATGTAAACATCATTAACAGGACTGGGTATGCTATATGCATTACCATTTCCCCAGCATCTATAACAGAATCCATTACAACCATCAAACAATATTTTTAAATGCATGATATGATCTTGAAAGTGAGCGGGATTATCAACCTGTGAAAATGAATCAAAACTTAATCTTGTAGTTTTAAAATTACAACAGTTAAATAAACCTCAATTTTTGGATTACTATGAAAAATAGGATTTTAGGGTAAAATGTCTACTGGTTAACATCAAAGAGAGTCTAAAAATGGAAGTTTTGATACTGAACACAGACTAGTTTCTATAGCAATGAAGCAGCCTCAATTCAAGGTTTTATGATTTCAAATTAAGAAGGGCAAGCATCATATCGTCATATTTTATATGTAAGTGGTCAGCATCAAACACATAAAAACATAAATAAACACATCCACAACTTATAAGCATTTATAACGTATTAACCAGAAGAAGCAACTTTCTGCTCATGCCCTTGCTGTTAATCATTATGGCCATTGCCTTACATTTCATTGATTCCATTTTATAGCCTTCTTATGAGGGAAGGATTTTATGGTTTTCACTGCTCTTGGAGAACAATACAGCTTATGTCCACAGTGATAAGCCCAACATAAATCAACCAGATGATTGGTTGTGGTTTTAAGAGGTGGGTTTAAAGAATCTATATATTTTTAATTTAGCATGCCTCTTCAATACAGTCTGTGAAATATAGAAGTACAGAAAAGCACTTTTCTGTTGCTCTTATACATAGATTTTATGTGTAGTTCTGTTATAATCATAACAACTGACATTTATTAAGTGTTTACTATATGTTGGGCACGCTTTTAAGTACTCTCTATATATGTTTTGTAAATTTTCGTGCTGACACTGAAAAAAATGCTATACTTTCCTCTTTTAACAGATATAGACACTGAAGGAGAGGGTTTAATTAAGTTGCAAATGATTTACATGTCCATCATTTATTCACTCATTTAACAAGATTATTGAATACCCCTTTTTGTTAGGTATTATGCTAGAGATTGGGAAGCAAGATGTAAATAAGCAGGTAAGTTTCTGGATCTTGGAATACTTAAATGTTTGTGATAAAGGCAATATCTGAAAACAAACAGCAACAATAACGAAGATAACTTCCTCTACTGATATATCTATGAAAAACAAATTAAATATAATGATAAATATAGTAAATATGGGTATAGAGTGTGGCTTTAGATAGGAGAGTCAAGGAATATTGAACAAAGTGAGAGTTGAGTTGAAGCTAAGTGGAAATGAATCTGCTAAGACAAATTAGGCATAGAAGATGTAGGGAAAGAGACTTCCAGCCAGGGTGAAGAGTGAGCAGGAACAGAAAGGAGGCCAGTATACTTGCAGCATACTGCATGAGAGACAACAACAAAAAGAGGTCAATCAAGTAAACCCAAGTCCTCTCACTCTGGAGCCTGCCTTCTTATGTAATAACTAAGATTTTGAACTCTTTCAGCCATAGAGTATTCCTAGCTCGGGAATGAACTGCAAGGCCAAGGTAGCTGTCCCAAAGCATAAAATCTCTGAGAACTCTCCAGCATTCTTAAACTCATATAAATTTTACGTTCTATTTCTAATATATATTTAATTTATCATGAGAATAATACCCCCTTCCTCTTGAATTTCTTGGAAGACCAGCCATATTTCTTCTGAGACTCTGCAGGGAACTGCCTGGAGTGTTTCTGAGCATATCTGAATGTATATAGGATACGTTTTGAGAAACACGATTACCACAGCTCATGGTAAGAACTGGGTAAATGCTTAATGAACAAATGAATGAACTTATTCAGTGTGTTACTCTCTTCTGAGCACATGAAGTGTCACACCATAGCCTTAAAAGTCTTGTTGGGAGGTAGCAAAGAATAGCGTTAAATATGCATGTGAATTTCTTATTTAGGTTTATTTAGGTTTGAATTTTGACTAGCATTTGCTAGTATGTGATGTAGGACAGATTATTTAAATTCTGTGTGCCTAAATTTCCTCACCTGTAATAGTTGGGATAATAAAATACTGTTGTACCTTTGAAGAATGAGGATTGTATAAGAAACTTAGCATGGCAATAGGATACTGTATGAAGCAACATTAGGTACTACACAGGGAATTGGAAAATCTCACCATCTGCTAATAACCAGAGAGGAACTGCTTTCGAGGACACATGGATGAGTATTTGGAGACTGAAAAGAGTAAAACTCCGACAATGCTTACATCTGGGAGTGATATCGGGGACAATATTAAACTATAGTGTCTTAATATAGCAGAGCCTGGTCATAGTAGGCTTTTGAACATGTATTGAATCAGTTAATCTGCAAGTAAAGGAATGACCAGTAGTGTGGTGTGTCACATGTGACTGGAACATGAAATAGTTGATAAAATAATATTTTAATTCATTCTTTCTTTGTAACTGACAGGGATTTCAATTTTATCTTAACATTGCATCACTGCCAAAAGTATTTCATAGCCAAATATTTTAAAGATATCATGGATATGTATGGATATACTAAAATCTGTGATGACAGTACTCTCACCCTGGCCTATTTCAGACTACCTACGTAATATCACTGAATGCAGGGATGGAAAAAGACAAACAAAATTAGCTCTTTTGAGCTGGTATGAACGAACTACAGCAAACCACCATTTTATTCTATCAGGATTTTCTACATGTATATGGTGACCTAAACTCCTCCCATCTTTTGTTACACAGCCTGCCTGTTAGCAAAGTGTGGAAATGTTTTGCAAGGCATCTGCCTTATGTCGGATTGCTTTTTATACACTTTCTTGAGTGGGCAACAAGGGAAAACGTTATAGCACATGCATACTTCCTGGGGACAGTATTTCAGGTCCATGAAATTGTTCTATCATGTGTATCACACATAAAATGCATTGAAACCCGATGGAGTAAGAGGAGGCCAATCTAATTTGATCCTCTTTTTTGAAGACACAGAGACTTGCTCATGCCAGTGCCCAGAGAAGATGAAGTCCTAAGAGTTTGACTAACTTGTCCTAACTGAAGTTTCTATGACACTGAGACAGACAGAAAACTGCCATGTCTACATGACTAGAATAGAAAATATTCTTTTATTAGAAAGCAAAAATGAACCATAAGCTACCAACTGACTTACTATAAGGTTAAGCAACAGATGCTGAAAGTCCATTGATAAGTCTGTTTTTTTTTTTTTTTTTTTTTTGAGTTAATAACTCTACACTTTAACTGGATCAAAACAAGACCTGACGCTCCCATTTCACTTTAGGTATGGTCTTACCAATGACACTGTTGGTTAAAGTTGCCTTTACAAATGCCCCTAACAGTGGAATGGCTCCTGCCAGAAATTGCTTCGGTTTTCTTTTTCAGTGATCCCATGGCTGGTCACACTCATTCCCCAAACATCACTGCACTATTTCTTTATGTCTTTTTATATTTTTAATCAACTTATAATCTAATCCTAGGTGATAAAGTATTCTCTCTCGGAGTTACTGAATATCTCCACTCTGATCCGTTACATTATACAAGTTAGCCCTTGAACAACACAGGTGCAAATAGTGCAGGTTCACTTACACACAGATTTTCTCCTGCCTCTGCCACTCCTGAGACACCAAAACCAACTCTTCTTTTTTCTCTTCCTCAGCCCACTTAACATGAAAATGATGAGGACGAAGACCTTTAGGATGATTCACTTAAATATATTTTTGCTGGGCACAGTGACTCACACCTGTAATCCCAGCTATTAAGGAGGCTGAGTCAGGAGGATCTCTCGAGGCTAGGGGTTCAACAGCAGCCTGGACAACCTGGTGAGACCACATCTCAAAAAAAAAAAATCCTTTAAAAATTAGCTGGAAATGGTGATGTGTGTCTGTGTCCCAGCTGCTTAGGAGGCTGAGACAGAAGGATCCCTTGAGCCCAAGAATTTGGGGTTGCGGTGAACTGTGATTACACCACTGCACTATAGCCTGGGCATCAGAGTGAAAAACCTGTCTCTTGAATTTTTTTTCTTTTTCTTATGATTTTCTTAATAATTTTTTAAATGTAGCTTACTTTATTATAAAAATACAATATATAATACATATACAAAATGTGTTGATTGACTTTCTGTTGTCAATAAATCTTCTGATCAACAGGCTATTAGTAGCTGACATTTTTGAAGAGTCAAAAGTTATACATGGCTTTTCAACTGCATAGGGTGTCAGCCCCCTTGACTCTCATGTTATTTAAAGGTCAAATTTATTTTACTCTCACAAATTCACTGTCAGATGATAATCTTTTCCCCTAATTTCCAAGCTGTTGTGGGCATCTCACCATTGCTTAATTTGTAGCAATGTAGAGTTGCTACAAAGTTAGTAGCAAATAGAATATTGGAAGGAGTTTGGTTCAGGGTTTTATTTATTCATCCCAAAATACTAACTGTTCCTTTACTATGTGCCATATTTTGTGTGGGGCATTGGGAATACAATTATCAGCAAGACAGATGATCCCAGATTTCATGCACATGTAGACCCACTAGTTTTACAACTTACTAGCTGTCTAAATGTGCAAATCAGTTCATCTCTTTAAGCCTTGGTTTCCTAGGCTGTAAAAATGAGTATAATATTTACCTTGCAAAGTATA
Source organism: Symphalangus syndactylus (assembly GCF_028878055.3). Lineage (NCBI taxonomy): Eukaryota > Metazoa > Chordata > Mammalia > Primates > Hylobatidae > Symphalangus > Symphalangus syndactylus. Next base: position 23,472,338 of record NC_072441.2, read on the forward strand.
TTGGGGAAATAATAAAAAACAAAATCTTCCCTCAACCCAAAGATCCTCTGTATGAAGGTAGTACAGAAAGAAAATAGTTTTATTATTAATTAAACATTAATCCAGAATGTGATTATTCATCATATGAAATCCACTGAGAGGCTGCAAAGACAGGAAGAGCACTCACCATTTTATATAGCCAAGCAGATGCAACCTATTATATACATGTTCACATGATAAAGAACTGGTTCTCAAATAAGAGGATTTGACAGTACCATTTGTCACACATAGTTCGTCTTAACTTTACCTAATAATTGAGGTGACCATCTGAGTTAGGTAATTGGCTTTGGCCGCAGCAAAAACAAACTTCCCGTAACTTTCTGAGAGGATCTAGTTCTGCAACTTGGAGCAAGGTGCTCAGGGAATTTAGGCTGTTACTCTGTCATGGAAACTGGGAGATAGGAGTTCTATTTCTCTTGATGGTTACATTTCAAAGAGATAGTTTTCAGGTGTTTCAGAAAGACATTCCTGTGTCATTAAGTTGACAAAAGCCTAGTTTTCAAAATAATTTATGTACATTTTAAAGAGAGGAGAAAGGTACTTATAATTTTAAGTATTCTAAAGTAAATGCTCCAAGCAAAAGAAGGGGGGAGGTCTCTTCCTTTGTTTGCAATAGGGAGTATTAATCCTGTGATTTTTAACTTGTATTTGTCGTTACAGTTGTTGTCAGAATTGACTAATGTATGTAGAAATGCAAAGGCACTTTGTAAGCTCTTAAATGCTTTTACAAACTGATAGTATAATTAACTGGAGTGGACATTTTGGTTCAAACATCTAGAAGGCAGATGGGTGAAGAGGGACACTGTTGGAGAGGACCTAAATTGAGATAGGGAAGTAGGAAGGAGCAAGCCTCTTGAAGACATGGCAGAGAACTTGGCACCATTAGAACAAATATGTTGGGAAAGAGTGGAGAATAATACTGTACCGAGAGTACGTTGGAATTTGAATGTCACTAGGGTAATGTAGTATTTTTCTGATAGTCAAGAGACAAGATGAAGCAATGGTAATTTCCTCGTGGAGGAATGACATGAAATTCTCTCTATTACAGTTTGGATGGTTTAGACTTATGGAATGACTGACAGTTGAGAGCCCAGGTGTTATCATCTGATGGATCAAGGTGTCAATACTTGATTGAATTGACTTTCTGTTGTCAATAAAGCTTCTGATCAACAGTAGCTTGAATTAAATTCAAGGTTCAATACCTACCAGCAAGACAAATTCGAACTGATCTCTTAATCTCTCTGCATCTCATTTTCCTTATCACTCTGTGCCTTGGTTTGTTTCCTCATTTATAAAACTGGGATAATACCCACTCAGTAGAATCACTGTAAGATTTCTAAGTGTTTAGTCAGTGTCTGACATATAATAAATGTCAGTAATGATGACTATTATGACCACTATCTTCATTATGAATAAAAATAATAAATGAGCTTAGAGGGTTTTGGAATACTTACCTGATCTATATAAAGGCTGCTGAGTGCCTGGTTTGGTTTCTAGTTTTCTACATTGTATAGAAAGGTAGCAAGTATTGCTGGTAGGTTGAAAGTTTAATTAACAGAAATTGGACAATAATTTGGTGAAATAAATAGACAAGATTGTCATCTGTGGTACATGGGTTGCTTTATTGGGCCCAATTCTTCACCATTTGTTGTGGAACCTTGAAGCTCCTTTTTGTCGGAGGCAGAGTGTATTTTCTATATGCATTGCTGTGTCCAATGAGGTGTTGATAGAAATGAGCTAACAGAGACTTGCGAAAGCAACTGCGCATTTCTACTCTCTTACAGCTTTGCTATTACATGAGAATAAAGTGTCTGGAGCAACCTGTGACAGTTTGAGAGATGAGTAGAACAGAGTCAAATTGCTCTAGTCATCCCAGCTGACAACCAGGAAACCTCCAGACCTGTGAGAAAGCCCAGCTAAGAACAGGAGAGCTAATTCCATGTGCATAAGCTGTCAACTTTTTGTTGCATATCACTGAGATTTGTGGTTGGTTGTTACTCAAAGGGGACAGCTAACTGATATATCAACAGACAAATGTAGTATCAAACCTTCATCAGAAAGAAAAGAAAAAGTAGCAGCTACCTTACAAGGTAATTTGTTGTAAATATTAAAACAGAAAAAGTACACAAAGTCCCTGACACTTAGGAGACATTTAGTAAGGTCTAGTTTCTGAGACTAAAAGAGTCAACTTCTAATAAGTATCTATAAAATTTTCACAAAGCATTGCATTTTAAAATTCGCGATTAGTCTTTATTAGACCCAACAAAGAAAAATATGGATATGCTATTCTAGATCCCTTAATGCCGGATTTCTGTATGTTTATAACTTTGAAATAGACTTTTTTTCTGAATTTTTATATATTGCTTTAAAATATCCATTTTATATGACAGACATTAAGATAAGTCTCTCTTTTAACAATGCAGTGCTCAAGATGAGACTTTATTTCCCCCCATTAATGCAATGGCCTTATTTTCCATTCCCACAATGGACTCAAGCAGTCAGTGGCTGGTTAAATTGCTCATTCTGCCTCTTGCCTGGGAGGCTTTTGCTGTGAGCAAGCATCAAGCACAAAATCTGACGGCCATGGAACATTAAACAGGTATTCTCCTTTTTAAACTTTGTGATCTCAATATCCTGGAGTTATCCAATAGAAAACAGATGCAAATTAAGAGCTCAATTCACAAAAATAATAGGTAGCATTATATTGGCTTCCTATGGAGATACTGCAAAAAAAGTGCAGAAGGCACAGTTAGCACATCCAAATGAAATGTGTGTTCCTGCAGTTTCATAAATAATCTTGTTCTCTTCCAAATGTTGACCTTTCTGGGCTGAATGCAAGGTAAGCGTAGGTCCAAACAGGGTAGAATCGTAGCCAAAAGCCACCTCTCTTTAGAACATGTCAATGCTTTTATGTGCTCTACTGCTTCTTTTCTAGACCTACTGGAGAAGAGGAGTGTTTTATTCAGTCTGACTCATGCCTACTGAAGAGTGAATTAAAGGGCTAGGAAGCTGACCAGTTTCTGACTCTCTCTCAACTGATAAAAAGACTCTAGCATCCTAGAGAGTCCATTAAGAAGGAGATTCTTTGGTTTGCTGTGTGTGTTTGTGTGTGTGTGTTCATTTTTGTTTTCTGTTTGGTTGTTCACTAGCTTTAGTTTTGCTTTATGAAAGAAAAAGAAAGAAAGAAAAGCAAGAAAGGAAGGAAGGAAGAAAAAGTCCTGAAAAAGATAGACTATGCTGCTCTGCGATGATGCATTTCTATCACTCTTAAAGAAAGCTGCGATCATGTATTACCCTACATTAATTAGTGAGAGTTGACACATAGACTTTGATTTTCCCTAGAAATTTTGTAAACTTTGGGGCAATAATGGAAAGAGAAATAGATGCGTGAACCCAAAACGTTGCCTATTATTTAGGAAACTAGAAAAGCAACAGGAAGATTGAATATAGCACCAACTTCCACATGGAACTTGTTTTAGATGATCATTTGGCCTGAACAATTTGTACAGTCACATCAATTTTATTGAGGACTTTCGTCAGGAAAACCTGTTACGTATGTAACACAACTAGGCACTCAACACTTACTTATTGAGATGAAGTGAGGCTGAGCTGGGGAGATAGTAAAGCAAAGTATCGGTCACTTGCACGGTAGGACAAGATGGAGATAAACAGTTGGATTCTTTGACACATCCAAGTATTTGGCTTACAATAGGTAGAATGGCCCCTGATTGTTCATTTTTCTTATAATTATTTTGGGAAGACAAAATCATTAATAAAGAGATCTTGGGTATAAGGAAGGTGTCAACTTCCACTCCAGTTCTTGCATCTTAGATGTCTGCTGGTATCTTATGCCAAAGTGAACTCAATTTATAAATGCAAGAAACAGACTTCAATACCTGTTCTGTCAAATTTCCCCCGACCAGTTTTTATTTATTTTCAATGCTTCTTTTCTGTTGTCCTTTCCACAGCTCTCATATTCCAGGCTCAAAATTTTAGTGTTGTTGAGAACTGGCCTATGTCAAGATGTCTGTGTACAATTATTAGATTATTTGTAGTAGATTTTGGTAGCACCTAAAATTAGATGGAAATGAGAGTTAGCTACTTTCTTTCAATATCAGTACTTGGATAGGATATCAGATTATCATAAAAGCAAGTGTCAGCAAATTCAGCCACACTTAGAGATATTTCTTAGAAATGATATGTATTTTAGAGTGAGAACATGCGGTATTTGGTTTTCTCTTCCTGTGTTAGTTTGCTGAGAATGAGGGTTTCCAGCTTCATCCATGTCCCTACAAGGACATGAACTCATCCGTTTTTATGGCTGCATAGTATTCCATGGTGTATATGTGCCACATTTTCTTTGTCCAGTTTATCATTGATGGGCATTTGGGTTGGTTCCAAGTCTTTGCTATTGTGAATAGTGCTGCAACAAACATATGTGTGCATGTGTCTTTATAGTGGAATGATTTATAATCCTTTGGGTATATACCTAGTAATGGGATTGCTGGGTCAAATGATATTCCTGGTTCTAGATCCTTGGAGTTGAACAATGAGAACACATGGACACAGAGAGGGGAACATCACACACTGGGGCCTCTTGGGAGGTGGGGTAGGGGAGGGATAGCATTAGGATAAATACCTAATGTAGATGACAGGTTGATGGGTGCAGCAAACCACCATGGCACATGTATACCTATGTAACAAACATGCATGTTCTGCACATGTATTCCAGAACTTAAAGTATTAAAAAAACCCAAGAGAGAAAAAACGAAATGATATTTATTTTAAACGCAGTTCCACAATAACAGCTCAGTAGCCTATTTCATACATTCAGAGATGTACCAATTCTCTATCCTTTAGGTGCTATGAACATAACATACCAAAGAGGTTTACTACAGAACATGCAACAATATAGAAACAGGATACAGCTAGGCTAACAGGCATCATTAGGCAAAGAGAATACTCAGATGTCATAGCTGGATGCAGATCCATTTCAGAATCCAGCCCTCAGTACTGTCCTGGGGAGTGATGGGCAGATTCTCTCACTGGACATTTCCTTCATGCTAGGGAGAGGGATGCCTTCAAATATCTTGAGCAATGCACGGATCTTGAATACTACTCATTCATCATCATTGGGAACCTATTTTAATATTTAAGTTAATTAGCAAAGCCTTTTGTATTAATTGGTGATAAATATGGCTGACTCATAACTGCCTCTGAAGACACCTATGAATTCCTAAGTTAACAAGTACTCCTAGATTATGAATTGAAGCACACACACACATCCATATTGTCTGCAAGTTCATAGATTAAATAACAGAGCTATATACAATACATATATACAATATAATAGTTATCAAACCTTTTTCTGGCCCTCTCAGCTTTTTTAACACTCACCACGTTTTGAGCCTGGCTGTTTGGTGAATGCACGTTGGTGTTCAGTTTGGGACCTGCTGTGGTTTAAAAGGTGATTTCAGAAAGCATACTCCCATTGATACCCCTCACCCAAAGTCTTCTGTATCTCTAGCCACAAAAACCCCCTAGGTGATGCCAACCCTCAGTAGAGGAGGGGAGGCTAACGGAGGAGGAGAGGCTGGAGAGAGTGATACTTCCAATTATTTCCAGAAGTTGAAGAGTGAAGTAGATATGATTAAGTAGCAATGAGAAGTGGTATTGAACAACAACAACAAAATATTTCTGAGTGGGTATAGTACAAATAATATGCAGAGGTTTTGGACTGAGTTTTCTTTGTATTTGAACTCTGACTTCATCTTTTACTCTATATGGCCTAGTCTATATTGCTTAACCTCTTTGAATCTTAGTTTTCTTACCTGTAAAATGGGGATAATTTTTACTACATCCCAACACATATGAAGTGCTTAGGTACTGCCTGAGCATATCTTACTTCAATAAATGGTATTAGCGGCAATGTTAGTACTACTCTATTATTATTGTTGCTGTTGTCGAGACTATTGTACATCTTCAGAACTGTATGTGAATTTGTAAGGAACATTGAGACCCATAAAATGAATAAGGTTTTTAAGGAGCACATGGAATGAATTGGTATGTGAATTGGTTACCTATAAACACTAGACACTACTAGTAATTAGTATAAATGAGCACTTCTATGTGCATGGGTTGCTTATCACATACGGGTCTTTAAAACCCTACCTGTATTCTGGATTGTCTTCAGTGGTGCTGTTTCCATTCATAAAAGACAGCGAATGCAGATTTATATGTGCACATAAAGTATAATATATTTTTCACATGTGTTTGACCCCAAAGAGAGGAATGCCAAAGGGGATCTTAAGAATCTGAATTATAATTCTAAAAGGAAACAATTCATTATTTTCACAGGAAGTGTTCTAGCGTAGCAGTTACTAATTTTAAGTTTTGTGTAGACCAGATCTTTGTTGTAATCTGAAGTCTACCTCTTACAGGCCATGAAACCTCAGTTGTAACATCAATAAAATGGGAAGAACAAAAAAGTTGCTGTGAAGATAAAATGAGGTAATGCATGGGAAGCATTTAATATAGAAGCTGGCATAAAGTAAATGTTAACTATATCAACTTGACAGCTAAGTAGAAAAATAGAAAATCTCTCAAATGTGCCTCTGATATGTTAAACCTGACTTTAAAAAATATTGCTACATGGCATATTTGGGTCCATCAAAAAATTATTAATATTTTGGCTACCGGGGAAATTTTTGACTCTGAACACACACTTTCAACAGGCACAATGAAGGTTTGTGATGAATCTCAGATCACTGTGTAGGAGAAGCACAGTGTCATAATCTAAAGATGATCTCGATGGGAACTGAGCTAAAGACCATCTGACCCCACTTAAACACAGCCTCCACCTTAGACTGTCATGTCACCATGAACCACAGCTTAATTTTTCTTCTCAGGCAGGTCCTGTCAACTGATTGTGGAAGGAAAATGAGAATTTCAGATGCCTGCTGAGATCTGTGGATGGAGTACTGTGTCCACAGGGCACTGAGCTCTGGCCAAACCAAAGACTTGTACTACATAGATGTTCTTCAACCTCTATAGCTGGGGACTGTCTTCTTTTTGTAGTGCTTGCCCATTGTAGATGTTTAATAAGTTTGCATTACATACGGGAGAAACTATGAAAGTCCCTTATAAATATAACAACCATAATGACAAAAGGAAATGTGTTTGCTCTTCCAGATACATTCCAGGCCCTGGGCTAAACACTCTTTTAATCCCCACCATGACTATACAAAATAAGCACTATTATTTTCTTCAGTTTTACAGATGAAGATGCTGAGTCTTAAGAAATTAAATATCTGCCCCCAGTTGCACATCTAACAGACATACGGATTCAGGCAATATAACTCCAGAAAGTAGATTGCTAACCTTTAATCTACAGTACTTCTTCTTTGCAAGTGTCCCTAACCATTAAGTTATAGGAGAACGCCAACAACAAATCCTAGAGAAAGTTGCTGTTTAAGACCTGAACAAATGTGTTGTAAGGCCAAAGCCGCTCTACGCATTAAGGTCAAAGCATTGCTCACCCTCGACGACTAATTAAGACAATCCTCTACTACCTTTAAAATTGACTGGAAGCCTTTCACAGTCTCACGCCTACTTTACATTTTTGTCCTACCTCTCTCCACTAGCTCCTCACGCCCTTTCTCCAAGTCTAAGCTCCAAACATATTACATTAATTTAATTTCCCAAAACAAGCCTACTTTTTTTTTTTTTTTTGAGACGGAGTCTCACTCTGTCACCCAGGCTGGAGTGCAGTGGCGCAATCTTGGCTCACTGCAAGCTCTGCCTCCCGGGTTCACACCATTCTCCTGCCTCAGCCTCCCAAGTAGCTGGGACTACAGGCACCCGCCACCACGCCAGGCTAATTTTTTGTATTTTTAGTAGAGACGGGGTTTCACCGTGTTAGCCAGGATGGTCTCGATCTCCTGACCTCGTGATCCGCCCGCCTCGGCCTCCCAAAGTTCTGGGATTACAGGCGTGAGCCACCGCGCCCGGCCAAACAAGCCTACTTTTACTCCTGTCAGGACTCTGCACTGTCCTTCCCACTGGCCAGAACACAGTCTTCTCCCTTTCTGTTATCAGTATTCCAGGGTTCTGGCTAGTGTAAGCTGGACCTGGATTGCCAATGGCCTGACTAGAGGATAAGGGATTCTCTCTGACAACCTAGCTTTGGTGTTTGCCTCTGCCTTTAGGGACCCACATCCAGCCAATTACATTTCCCAGGATTTTACATCTTTTTGAAATAGCACATTTGTCAAGGAAGCAGGAGCAGAAAGTGTTTGGTGCATGCAAAGGTGGAAAAACTCTTGAATTTAAAAGCACTAAACTACGGTCAGGCTCCTAGATGCTGAGGTGTGACATCAGTCTGTTTTTGAGCATCTAAGTCCTGGCTAAACAATCACTGGTGTGCATTTGTCACAGTCGATATTGAAGACCCTATAGTTGGAGACTGTGAGAATGATAACATTTAAGGCTCATGCACATTTTCTTTACAATTATCCATTGTTCATCTTGTGTGTCTGTCATCATGGAAGCTACAAAATACCATGTAGATGGCACGTACTGAGCAGTAACACTTTGAACAAACGGCCTAAAAGTAGCTGAGAAAATAAGGACAAGAAAAGATAGAACAATAACGTATCCTGGAAGCCAGATCCTCATTGCATGTATGTGTGTTTAAACATTTACAATTAAGAATGGCTTTAGCATTTCATGAGCAACAAAAGAAAAATGCAAACATATCTTTCAAGGTTAGCCTTTACATTTCAACACACTGAATACTTTATCATTTAGGAAAATCTCAAGAAGAGATTATTTAGTAATTTAATAATATTTAATAATATTATTAGCTGGGACTACAAGTGCGGGCCACCACACCTGGCTAATTAGAAAACAAAAACGTTGTGGAGATAGTGTCTGTGTTGCCCAGGCTGGTCTCAAACTTCTGGCCTCAAGCCATCCTCCAGCCTTGGCTTCCCAAAGCACTGCGATTATAGTTGTGAGCCGTCCTGTGGGGCCGACCTCTTTTTCAATTTTCCCACACTGATGACTGACAAGGCAGGGCTTATCACCACCACCTATTGTACTTTACAAATGGGAAAGAAGAAATAGGGAGGATGAGTGATTTAGAACATTGAAACTTCAAATTCTTTGTCTTCTAATTTCAATGGCGTTCTCCAAATTTCTGTCTGTGCTCTCCCATGTATCCTTAGGCTTTAGAACTAATGCCTCAAAAATCTGGTCTTTATTATGAAAAAAACAGCCCCTTGCCAATGGATCTCACATTGTGGAAACTCAGCCTCTGTAGTCAGAAAATTATTTTGCCAATTCTTCTCTCTCCCTCTCCCTTGTAAGTCTTTGTTCACAATCATCCTTCTTTATAAAATGATAGCAGGCTTCAGAAGCCAGAGGGACTAAAGAGTGAGAACATTCTCACTGGGTCTTGGCCTGCTTCCAGCCCCAAGAAAGGTATCATTTTCAGTGTCATGCTTCCAGTTTTCCTGGAAAGGTCTCACCTCTTTCCCACACCCCAGCCCTCCCTAATCTTGCCAGCTCACGTCTGAATTGTCTCTGTTCATCTCTGCCTTTTCAAAAAACCTAGATGCTGATCTTAGCGATACCATTACAAGCTCCTCTTCTTATCTTTTCTAACTTTTGTCACTGATACCAACCCCTGTCGTCAGGGCTGATTATTGAGATTTTAATCTTTTTTCATATATATATATATATATATTCATGTATATGCCTCTGTTTTCTGAATGAGAGAAAGCCTAGATGCTGACTTTGAAGGATGGCACATATTTGCTCTTCTTGTTTCCTCCAAGGGACACAGAGGCAACATGTTTATGTTTACTATGATGCTGTAATTCCAACAGGATTTGCATAACAGAATACATTTCACTATCATCACCTCATATCAGACCCCCATTACCTTGTTGCCTGTATTATGACAATTGCCTCCTAACTGGCTTCCTTGTGTCTTTCCAAGCAGTGTTTCTCAGTAATGGCAAATAGAATCATCTTTCTCAGGTGGAAATCCTCTTTCTCTTCTCTTGTTTGAAACCTCTCGCTCAGAGTCTCCCAACAGTCTTCAGGACGAGAATCCACGTGCCGTAGAAGCAGCTCCAAGCGCTCCACCCTGTGGCTCCTGGTTATCTCTTCGGCCACCCTCCTCTCTTTTCATGCTTTTTGTCATCCATATTTCTTGCAATTTCCTAAGCATGCTGGCCTCTCCTGTGACTCTAGAGTTTGGCACATGTTGTCTTACTGTTTAGGATGCCCTTACTTCTGCCTGGCCACCCAATCCTGCAGGACTTACTCAAGCACTGTCATCTTTAATTACACAAACACCATGGACCTAGGAAAGAATTCTTTGTCTAGGCTCCAACAGCACAATTTCCTGATAATTTTTCATAGTCTGAGAACAAGTGTTCTGCATTATTCATTCTGTGCCTCAGTGCCTCCCACAAAGTGAATAATCAGCAAATAATAATTGAATGAACTGTTGATATTCTATGCTCTGTATATGAACATGCACAATACTCCTCCTGTAATCCCACCTGCTTAGAAATCGGCCTATTAGTGGTCAAGCGGGATACCACCAAAGTGAGAGGCAGAATTCCGTCTCTTTGACTGACTCTTCAGGCTACTGCAGGCCACTGTCTGAGTCTCCACTTTATTCGCATATTTTAAACTATTTATTTATTGAGTTCCTACTAGGTGCTGGTACTGTTCTAGGTGCTAAGGGCAGTGATGAACAAAACAGGCAGAGTCTCTTTCTCCTGGAATTCAAATTGTATTTGGAGAGACAAAAGACACACAAATCAATAGATACATGTAAATAAATATGTCCAAGTTCTAAGAGTTACAAAAAATGAAACTGGATAAAGAGGTTAAAGAAGCATGTGGGTAAAATTTTAAATAAGATGGTCAGTAGAGGCATTTCTGCTGAGGTGATATTTGAGCAGAGACCTAAAGGAAATAAAGGAATGAGCACATGCACTTTTTTAGGGATACAGCATTCTAGGCAGAGGGAACAGTGAGGTCAAAGAGCCTGAGGCAAACCCACGCTTAATAGAGCTACCAAAACAGCAAGGCTGCCTAGGATCGTAGCACAGTGAACAAGGGTCAGGTGGTAAAAGACAAGGTCAGAGAGCTGGCAGAAACCATGTCATGCAAGGCACGAAGCTCATGATGAGGTATTTGCTTTTTACTGGGAGGGGAATTTAATTGGGGAATTTTGAGTAGATTTGTGGCATGGTCTGACCACTTTTTAAAACTCTGACTCTTCTATGGAGTGGATACTCTTGTGGGGGGTGGTGGGCAACTGTAAATGCAAAGAGGCCAGTTAGGCACAGCTAGTGACATGGACTAGAGTGGTAGCAGGGAAAGCAGGGAAAAATAGTTCTAGATTTATTTTGAAGGTCTATTTCATAGCGTGAAATTTTTGCTTAAGAATTGGATATGAGATGTGTGAGAAATAGAAGAATCATTTGTTTCATTCATGAAATCAATTTCATTTACTGAGATGAGGAAAACTGTAAGAAGAGTGGACTTAGCATGGGTAGACAAGAAGCAAAGGATCAGAGTTAGATGTTAAAATGTATAGATAAAATATAGATATTGATACGGATACAGTTACACATAGATTATAGACAGAGATACTACGTCTATAAGTGGAGATCTTGAGTCAGTAGTAAGATAAATAAGTTGGAGATTAAAATCCAGGAGACATCTAAATATGAATGGATTTGCAACCATAGGAGTGGAAGGCATCTCCAAGGGAATGAGTAGAGGCACAGAAGATGCAGGGCAGGAGCACAGGTTTAGAGGCTGGGAGAAGCCATCAGAAGACGCTGAGAAAGAGAAACATCAATTACCAGCAAAACCAAGAGAAAATATTGTCTCGGAATCCAAGTGAAAAAGTAGGTTCAACGAAAACATTATCAGTTGTTTCAAATGCTGCTGTAGGCTGGATAAGATTAGGACTGTGATTACCCCAGAATCTGGTAGTGTGCAGCTTATTGATGACCCTGACAAGTGCGGCTTGGGGGAGTAGTGGGAACAAACCTGCTAGAAGCAAGTTTATGAGTGACCAGAGAGTAAACAGACAAAGGAATATAGCCAATTCATATAATAAGGCTGTTGGGCTAATTAATTTTTGAATTTCCTTTCCTTTTTAATTTTTATTATTTAAAATATCACATTGATGTTACGTATGCCAATATTTGCATGTGTTGCCAATTCAGAGCATTTGAGTTCAACCTAATATTCTGAATACTGAATGACAAGGAATGCACTTTATTTTTCCTTTGAGAATTCAGAAGGTACTTTAGCTTCTTTGGAGGCTCAGGGACCCTTTTAGTCTTACCAGTTATCATTGTGCTGCAGAGCTGGTTAAGTGTCAGTTAATAGAATTCTGGGTAACAGCTTATTGCGTATATAGTCTCACCTTTTCTTTTGCTTCATCCTTTCCTGTGTCACGTGGATCCTATCATTGACTCATCTATCTATTCATCCATCCATCCATCCATTCATCCATAGATCCACCCATTCATCCATCCATCTATCCTTCACTTATTCATCACGCATTGGAAATACTAATATCTCAGAGCATTCTCTGTCCTTTTGTTGGAGACATAGAGAGGGAGTCTCTCCTGACTCATAGAAGTCTCCCAAAGCAGGTTGCACAGAACAGGCCCTGGAGGTAAGCAGGTGCAGAGCTATTCAAGGAAGAGAAAATATATGAAGAAAATCTGAGGCATTGTAGTCAGAAGACTATTTTAGTCATAAACCCAGAGTGAACCTTAGGTTGAAGCCATAAACATTGTGCTGAGCATCAGATTCAAAAAGAGGCTTTGGAGAAACTTAGGTGTACTGTCCATCCAGCCTGACTCAGCAAAAGAATTTAGGGTGAAGTCTTTATGTGGGGGGTGTTAGCCCACTTTTATGTTATGAAAGTTTAAGAAAAAGATGCAGGACTGATAGCAAAAGGTAGTATGCAGTACCAGAATAAAACATGACTAAGTAATGAAGACCTTTCTATGATAAAGATATGATTAAGACATAGAGGAACAAATGCTGTCTTTCCTTTTCCTTTTTTTTTGAGACAGAGTCTGGCTCTGTGCAGTGGCATGATCTTGGCTCACTGCAACCTCCACCCCCCCAGTTCAAGCAATTCTACTGTCTCAGCCTCCTGAGTAGCTGTGATTACAGGCACCCGCCACCACGCCTGGTGAGATTTTGTATTTTTAGTAGAGACGGTTTTGCCATGTTGGCCAGGCTGGTCTCAAACTCCTGACCTCAAGTGATCTGCCTGCCTCGGCCTCCCAAATTGCTGGGATTACAGGCATGAGCCACTGTGTCTGGCATTTCCTTTCCCTTTATTCCTTCTTTTTCTATTCTCCTTCCCTTGCTGAGTCTATTCTTTTTTCTCACACAGCACAAAAAAAAAAAAAAAAAAAAATGTGATACAATCCATGGTGATGAAATTCGGAATAAAAAACACATTTCTTTTTTAAAGCACATTGTTGAGTTTAAATTAAACCACCCCTTTTCATTTAACTTCATTTTTAAGTTATATATCTAATTTTTTTTCTCAAAGACAGTTATTTTCCAGAAGTGACATTCTTGATACTTTCTCAATGGGTAGAAAACATTCCACTATACGATATTTTAACTGCAACTTTCAGCACAGCAACATGGATGAGCACAATCAATCCAAGAAAGATAGCAAACTAGAAAAATGGTCTGCAATTTGTTTACTCGTTGGTACTTCAGCAGGTCAAGGGAAATAATAATTTGGCTTTATGTGTAGGGGTTCAGAATCAAAGCCAGTGAAGCAGAACGAAGCCAGGCTATCAGAAGGAGATGCTTGTGGCTCCTACAGAAAGAAACTTTCCCTGCCAAAGAAAGAGGATCCTGACACTGACACCTGCCTCTCTATCAGACGCTTAAGACAATTGGAGCAGTGGAACAGATGTGCCTAGAGATAGCAAATGGATGTACTTGATAGGGGGAGCATAGAGCAGGTTGGCTTCAAGTTCTTGAGGAACATAAGTTGCTGCGATTAATGGAATTGAGAAGGCTCGTTATGTGGGACACTCCTTAGAGGATGTGGATCTTCATGAGAGAATTCTCTGCCAGAACCTTAAGGATTTCTACCTTGCTCAAGAGGATTCTAAGTTTTGAAATTGATTTCTCTTCTAAAATAGGTGAGGCTTTCCCTCTTGCCTTGAAAAAAGATGTTTCTGGTAGTTATGACAGAGAAAGAGAAAAAGACAAATATCTTCAACCCCGGGGCCTGTTTCTGAGTTAAAAAGGAGTAGCTGTGTTTTACTGATGGATCTTAAGACTAATTACTGAAGGGTAAGATGTGGCCTAAACTCTAGAGTGTTTTCACTCTTCCCTGTGGCCAGGATCTATTAATGTAGATATATATACCAAAGGACAGGAATGTCAATCACTTTGAAAAAGACATGACCACCTACCAAGTGCACAGTCTGCAAACATTCTCCTGCCTCTGTCATGATCCTATTGAGTGTGGCGTAGTATCCTGGAACCCAGCGTTTCATCTCAACATCGTAAAATAGCATTTCTGAGCTCGGCTACCCTCATCTAAAACACTCTGATAATTCCTACTGAGTTTACAGTGTGGTGAAAAGATGAAATAGCACCCACATCACTATAGTTAAACTGTAACTTGCTATAAACTTTTATTAATCTAACTCCACTGTTGACCACTAAGTTGCTCAAGTGTAAGGGTAATTATCACCGAATCCCCAGTACCTGGCATATTTTAAATATTAAATAAATACTTCTTAAAGTGAAATGTGAAAAAACATTAGTATGATTACTCTTCTTCCTACACATTTTTTTTTGTGCTCCTATATCCTCATGTCCCTGCTGGGTCCTAGCACCTGCTGAACTATTCTGTCTCTACCACCCTTAATCCCGGCAAACATTGTACTCTAGAGCTTGTGCTACTCAATCTGTTAGCCACTACCACATGTACCTACAGAGCCCTTGAAATGCTGCTAGTGCAACTGAGAAACCAAATTTTTAACCTCAATTAATTTAAATTTAAAAACTGGCCCTACATTCAGTTATGGAGAAATTTTAAGTGTATTTGAAACATCATAGATACATGCATCAACTTTTTCTCTACATATTATAAAAACTAAATGCAGATCAATTATTTCTGATGAAAATTTAGCATCCTAGTTATGCTATAATTCTAAAGAAAACATGAAAAAAGAATAAAAATTACAGTAATTAAACATTTTATAATGTAAAATCAATTTTATAATGATTACATGTTAAAATGATATTAGTTTGAATATATTAGGTTAAAAATATATTATTAAAATTAATTTCACCAACTCTTTTTTGCATGTTAAAATGATATTAATTTGAATATATTAGGTTAAAATATTAAAATCAATTTCATCAACTCTTTTTTGCATTTTGTTTACATTTCTAAATGTGGCTGCTAGAAAACTAAAAATTGCATATGTTTCTTATATTCTTATTGAACTTTGCTTCTTAAGAGAATCTCCACTGATGGTTACCTTGCGCTCTTCTTTCAATCAGTACCCTGAACTTGAAACTCAATTTGAGACTATTTGAAGTAAGGACAATGACGATGATGAAGATCACTGTAACAACAAAGATAGTGCCTTGAATTTATTACTTACATGGCATTCTAGAGTTTACAAAGCAATCTTACCTAGATCATTATATTAAACCTTACAATTCCCTGTGATGTACTATAAAATTTATTGAAGCTCAGAAGAGTCAAGAGACTTATCCTGTTATTGTGCTCATTTTTGGCAGGGCTTTTCTTGGAACCCACATGTCCTGGTCCTAAAGGGCCTTTTCTACCCATCTCACTGGTCTTTCACTTTTGTACTGTCTGTGATTTCATTGAAGATATGCCATGTTGATTATAATAGTGTGTTAAGCATAATTACATACACTTGTAAAATGTCTGTAGCGATCAATCGCTGTACCATGCCAAATAGTGACTAACAGTTAGAATTGATAGCCAGCCCATTGTTGGGTCATATTTGGAATGACTTCCTTTTTCCCGCAAATCAACAGCAACAAAGTTCAAATCCTAGCACTAAGTTTTTTCGTAACTCTCTGGAGTGAATCTTTCATTCAAGCGCTGTCAGAGCACCTAAATGACAGAGACCAGGAATTTCCTCCAGCTTCCATGGCCATACATTCATCCTACATGGCCATAAGTGTAGCTGCCTGCTAGTGAATGATTGTCTGTGTTACAAAATTGAGTCTGAAACTTGTTTATGTGACTTGTTAATGTGTGGAAATTGCTAAGGGAAGTACAAAGACGTAGAATCTTCTTGAGAGTCTTTCTGTATCATCTTTAGAAATAATTTGAAGACCATATTCTGTAGCCAGCATCTCACAAACTGGCAAGAATGAAAAAGGAAAAGAATTGCTGTAAAGTAGGGCAACATATGATCAAAGCAGATTCCTTTAACTTGTGTCCAAGACCTCCCAAGTGTTGGGAGATTTCATCATCTCATTTAATTTAAACATAAAATAGTCTCTTAAGAGAGATATTATCACCATTTTATAACTAGAGGCCAAGAGTGGAAAGTAGTAAGGGGCTCAATCTTACCTATTGCTATGGTTTCATATCTTCATTTTTCCTTCTGTCTAGAAAGCTACCATTATGGTTCATTGCAATAAATACTAGGCTTTGAATCAGAATTCAATCCAAAATACAGGAACTATACTTAGGATTATCAATACTCAAGATTCAGAAAGATTCAGAATGCTTAAGATTTAAATTCAGGCACAATATTCAATCTCTATCCAATATCATTGTACACTTTTTTCATTCATTCTTTTATTCATTCATTCAACAAGTGGTTGCTGATTGCTAAAACCTATGTTAAATTATTGGATATGATGAAGATAAATGAGATGCATCTGGAAAAGTACTTTATAAAACAACAAATACTTCAAAGTGTTTATTTCCATTTTTCACTAGTAATGATGGAATAGTCTGTGGTTGAGTGCAGAAATGCTATTACCTGCTCCTGGAGGCAAAGATTAAAGAAATAGACACCTTCCTCAGCCAGAATGACCCAGGCCAGAAGCCACAGTGTCAACTTGGAAAATTTCTTCTTCCTCATCTCCACATCATGTCTGCAGCCTTAACTGCTTGACACCTGACAACTGCTCTCATCCCCATTGCTGTTGTTTTGTTTTGTGTCATGACCTTTTTGAACGGGCAATTGTGATGATCTCTTAACTTGTTTATTGACCCCAAACTTCACCTGTTTTCCACACTGCTGCCAGAGTCAGGACCCCTTAGTGTGGGCTCAAAGGTGATGATTTGTATCTCTGGCTGCTGTAAACCCCACCTACTCACCCCTGCATTCCAGATACACTCAGACACTTTCCCAAACAAGTCAGATTGATTGAAATCTCCATGCCCTGATCATGTGTCTGCCTGTACTCAGAATGCCCTTTCTCTGGTTCTTCACCTAATGAGATCTTACTGATCTTTCAAAAGTTATCTCATCAGCCACTTTTAGCTTTTATTTCCAAATCCCTTACCTCCAATACTTAGGTTAAATTGACCAACCGCTCATCCTTCTTTATTATCCTTAAAAAAGCATAAAATATGATGTTACTATAGCACTACCAATAAATAGGAGTTAGCTGCAGTTTTTAGTTTACACAAGAGGCTCACCCTCCAAACTGTACCCTCCTTGGGATACAGCACTCTTTATTATTCATCCCTAATGCTGGGCAAGAAGCAGGCACTCAGTCCATGTTTACTGAAAAAGTGAATTAATAATTATCTTGTTACTGCCTAAAATCTTTCAGTGGATGTCCGTTTTATATGAAATAAAGTCTGAACTCATTTCAAAGCTATACCAGGCCCTTCCTTCCAAGGTTCTTGCATAATACAGAGTCTCATCTCTTGCTGTGTCCATACAGTTATTCAAAATCCTATTATACTAAAATATAAGCAATTCTCCCAATGAGCCTTAGGGTTTCAGGCTTCCAGGCCTTGACTCGTCTAAGTTCACAGCTGAACTATTTCAGGGTCTGGTTAGTCATGCTGTCCCTGCACTAAGGGCCAGATGAGAAAGGGTTTGTGGGAGCTCTTTGTTACCTATAGATCTAAAGAGAGTGGGTGTGCTGAAATGTAGGCCAACCTTTAACAAGAGAAACCTAAAATGTTTCTGGACCATTTTATATCCCCTAGGTCTTGCCAATTCTGTCTCTTTCCAGCTGACGTTCTCCAAAGCTTCCCTGCCCTCTACTCTCATACCCTACTTGGTGCTCAGGTCTTTTTCTGTGGATGCAAATGACTCCAGCTGTTTTCTAGCCCTGCCTATATTTGCATCACAAGGTTCTAACTGGAATCTGAGGTTGCAAGTGTCACCCACTTTTATCACCCCATCTTGACTACTTTCCTGTCTTCATGACTACTTGATCGAAGCAGTGTAGATAGGCCACTTTGTTCCCCATTAAACGTGTGGGTGCTTGGAAATGAGAAGGTGTGCTTTCCAAGAGAAGAGATCAAATGAGCTTTCTGCAAATCCCTTATAGCTAGTGAGTTCATTTGACGTTCCCTGCACTGTGTAGGCTAAAGCTGGCACATAGCAGTACCAGCATTTCCTCTGCTGCTAGCATGCAATTAAAAGCTTTGTAAAGCATTTGGGAATATTTAGTTACGGGAAAAAATTGCAAGAATGAAGGTTGCTTTTGTCTTTGTTCTTTAATCTAAGGTAGCTTGTTTCCACCTTCATTTGGTAATCTTTTTTTCAAGTATTTATTGATCCCCAGGAAGCCCGAGTTGGACATTTAGACGGGGAGATTTTGTTTTTCAGATTGGGAAATCTCTAACAAATTATTGTATCAGCTGCAAGTGGAGCAATGGCTGTTCATTATCCCATTTCTCCTTTCTATTATCTGATATTATCTGGTAGATCAGTAACAGGCTGCAGTTTTAGGTGAACTTAATTTCTAACTGACTCTGACTTTCCGAACCCCTCTTCACCTGCCCCTTTCTCTGAGCCAATTATGGCAAAGTCAGAGGCTGTGTAAGAAGCCCTGTGTTTATCATGGGACAGGCTTTGGATTGTGTAATAAATAGGCCCAGTGTCTTGTGTGCCAATAGATAAGCATTTGGTTAAGATCAAGTAGATTCCAAGTCACAGTTTTCTCTGCTCCCTGACTCCTATAGCATGTTGACACTTACTTCCAGAGGACAAGGCAGGCCTGTTCCGTTTGCCTGATGAGACAATGATCTTTCCTGAAACCAACATGGCCATGAAACCTGTGCAGCTCTTACCACGCGATTATTTTCCTCTCTTTGATGTCTCCTTGATTTTCTACCCAAGGCTGTAAGATACATGACATTGTCCTTAGACCACCACCAACAACTAGATTATATTAGTTAACAGCCCTTCACACTGCCACACAAGCCAGATTTGACATTCTTCTTGTCTCCATGTTCCCCAAGCAAAGGTGCTGACATCTGCCCAAACCATGCTGGGGCTTGCATGTTGACTAGACTCAGTGTCACAGAGCCAGGTCCTGTCTCCTTTAATTCTAATTTCTTTCCTCAACTCACTGTCCTTGTTGCCAAGGCTTAAGTATGCCCTATAGTGAGGCCACTCCAGTTATGATAGGTATCACCTCAGAATAGTCATCTATTTTTTTCCATGGACAAATATATTCCCTTTTATATGTCATTTTCATGTTTAGTACTAAAAATACTAGCAGAGTGTTCCTCAAATTTGAAGACTTGAACATATTTATAACTGTGTTCAAAAATACTTTGAATTCTACTCATTATGTATTATCTTGTTGATTTTTTTGTTGAAAAGACTAAGAGGCTACATATGTATATGTTTATACATATGTAATTAAGTAAATATACATATTTAAGACATATAGTACACAAATATATATAACATAAATATAATCTATTTATACTATAATATTACTAATACAGGTAAGAACCTTCATTTTCACAAATTTTTAGTAAAGGAGAAGAACGTAATTCAGTGTTAAATATACAGTAATATTATTTCATAAAAATTTTGGCTATTTCTTCAATTAAAAGACTATAATATTGAAAGCCTGACTACATCACAGTATATACGAAATACAAAGTACAGCCAAAAATATTCCAGTAATTCAAAGAAAAGAAAGCAATAGGACTAGCCTTTGCTTTACCACAGGAGGCACAGAAAAAATTTGTAGAGATGCTTAATTATACCCTTTGCATCAACTCAGCCTAGATTACATAATGAGAATGATGCTCCCAACAGACAGACTATTTCCTCTAGAAATAATAGTCTTCTGTTCCACTGTGTGAGAGGTACATCAGCTACCTGCTTGTCTAGAAAGGCAGAGATTACCTCCATTTGCCAGTAGTCATAGGCCCACTACATTGTAAAAAATCAGATTGGAATTTTTTAAAGAACGCTTTAGGTTTCGGTTGTTATCCTGGATAGTACATTATGTGTCATTTGGTGCAACAAAAAGATGACACTGTTCCCAAAACACACCTGAAATGGAGTTAATAAGGGAAGATATTCAAAGTCATTATTTAATAACATGCTCCCTGGTAAAATGGCTAAACACACACACACACACACACACACACACACACACACATGCTTTTCTTGAAGTATAATTAGCCTTTTTAGACTACAATATCAGAGATGTTGTGTGGCTGTAAGACACTGAACTTCTCTGAATCTCAGTTTCTACGTCTGTAATAAGGGGATTATAATGCCCGTTTATTCACATAGCTATTGTGCCAGTGAAGAACATATTAAAACCTTATAATGGCCTTTACAGGGCTACTAATAAGAATGTGACAGATAGTAATCATTAAATAACTTTTATCTACTTCCCTATTCGCTTGCATATGAAATTGGAAGGGCTCTTGACAGTAGTTCTCTCTACAAGCAGACAGTGTCCCAAGGACAAGTCTGGTTTTGGTGGACATACCGCTCTATTAACTTAGTCATCTAAATTAATCCTCCAATCTGAATTGGTTTAAAACAATCTTGGCTGCTTTCACATTAGCTAATATGTTATATTATGCTATAATAATAATAATAATGGTTTTCATCTATTGATAATTGTGCATTATCTCTACATCTAAAAGTGTTCCCAAAAGGTGAAAATTTATTCCCTTGGCACCATTAGATTAGAAGGCATATCCAAGCCTCTACCGCTAGCACATGCCAAAGCTGGTCAGCAAGCAGCTGTGCTGGCACTCAAGCATGGGCATTTCCATGACACCACGTGGCCTCCCTTTTGTTTTCTCATCTGTCTACCTCAGCAGTCTATGAGACAGAACCTGCATTATATTCATGCTATTATCTTTACTGCAAGATACAATTCCAAGTATAAATTCTAAATAATTTCACGAAGGAAGAAAGTATTATTCAGCTCACCTAATCATGTCATTCATTTAAGCTTAATACATACCTTCAAAGATATTACAACAGGCCTATAAAATCTTCATTAGAAAACTATAATCCCAACAAGAAAGATTATTGTGGTTATAGTTACCTAAAATAAGTTCTAGGTTGTTTTCCTCAAGGAACTTGCAATATATTGGGAGACTCCATATGTGTAATACTAAAGTATTCCAAAACTGAATATATTAAGCTAAGAGTGATATAAAATGCTTTGGTTGTGCACTGGATTCTGCCTTGGCTGATCAGAAAAGTACCCACAGGGAGATGATATCTGACTTGGACTTTAAATGATAAGCAGAATTTCAGTAGGTGACCATAGGACAAATGGCATTTTGAGCAGGGAGAGATGTATTAGCAAAACCAAAAGAGTGATTTGTATGCATGACAATTGTACTTAGAGCTAATTTAGGCTGAATCAGAGACCTTCAAAAACTCCAGAAATGATTTGTTTGCTTTACTGAAAGCCAAACTAACCACAAAACTGAGCATTTATAATTCATCTTTAAGAGTAAGAAACAGTGGCCAACTTTTATCAAAAAGTTTACCTTTATGTCTGTCCTAGCAAGGCATGGCAGGGAAGAGTCAGCTATTATCTTTGACTTGTATAGAAGTAGCTGAGTGTGAATTAAATGGAAGAAGCAGTAAAAGATGAGCCCAAGGAGAAGGAAAGGAGCGAGATCAAAGGAATCCTTGAAGTGTTAATTGCAATTATTGAAAAAGAGGTAAGAAGAAGCTGAGAGTAAGATGCTCTGCTATAAATAGCATTTGAATGCACAATATTGGAAGGTCAGCAGATGGGACTCTAAGAGGTAAAAATTACATATAAATTCAGACTAAGAAATAAGACTGTGATAAATTCAGAGAAACACGACATCAGATGAATTCAGAATTAAGAGAGAAATTTTTACTTTGTGGGTCAAACCAGTTACATAGAAAGAATATGGCTAAAACCAGCTCTCTGCAAAAGTAACTAAAGAATAAAATGGTTCCCCAAAGCAAGGAGAAAGGAGAATTTGTAGAAACAGAATCCTAAGGCCAGGACGTGGTCCTAGGAAGGCAGGCCACAGTAAGGAAAATGTATGAACTCTGGTATAAAGCATGTTGAATTTTGCATATTCTCTGTAGGTAGCTCTTACTGATTGTGTTACCTTAGACAAATCACTTCACTTCCCTGAACATCCATTACTGCATCTGTTTAGTTGCCGTAGTTACACCTGAGGAGGCAGCATCCAGAGCCAGACTGCCTGGGTTCAATTTCTAGCTCTATGATTTACCATCTGTGAACCTTGAGCGAGGCAATTAATCACCTTGTGTCATTTTTTTCATCTGTAAAATGTAAATGATTTCCTACATGTCACATCATTCATAAAAATCATTTCCAGGGGGTGAAAATCAAAACTATAAAGCCTTTTGAAAGCAATATGGAATATCATCATTATAAACTCAAGAATGAGTAGGATTTTTTTCAACAAGAAACATAGGCTATAAATCACAAAGAGAAAAATTGATAAATTTTACTGCATTAAAATTAATTACAAAGGATACAGTGAACAGAAAAAAGCCATCAAATGGGAGAAGATATCAGCAATTCATAGAAAACATGAAATCCTGTATTGATATTCAGGATAAAGTAAAAAAAAAAAAAAAAAAACCTTAGGGAAGAAAGAAGTTATTAACACATTCAAAATAATGATTCAGTAAGATGGGACAGGAGAGGAAGGTGATGTGTGTTTTATTTCTTAAGAGGGACAGTGAATACTTAGGTGTTCATTTTATCATTATTCACATTGTATCCATTCTTCTGTGACGGGTACTCATTTCTCAGTGTATCTTTAAAAATGGAGATTGTAATAAGTACCTACTTCATAAGGTCGTTTGTGAAGATAAGTGAGTTCCTTATGCCTGTAACATAGTAGGCATTTAAAAGTGTTAACTGTTATTATATTAAGACATTAATAACATTGTAGAAACTTAACAGAAGGTAGCTATTATTTTTAAGCTATTGTCTCATGAAAGAATATGTTAACAGAGAGAAAGTGGTCTGCTTTCCACCAGAACACAAGAAAACCATCCAAGGGAAGGCCTGAAACTCCAACAGTGGAGGTGTTTATCACCGTATTAAAGGTCTATTATACTGGCCTTAACAATACCCCTTGCGGTCATATCAGGTTCACATAATGACCCTGTAGTTTCTCATATGGCTGTTCTCAGAAGAACAGAATGTGTAAATCAAATATTCTGCTCCTTTGGTGAGTTTTATCTCATTTTATTTATTAATAGAAAAACATTTTTCTCTTAGTCTCTTGTGAGTAGAAGTCTTTGCTTCCTCACTTCAGAGAGCATCAATCAGAGTGAGTTTCTAGACTGATGAAGCAGAGGACTTCGTTCACGATCCAGCCTCAGGATAAAGCTTTGCCTGATCAGCCCAGCAGGCCCCCCTCTGATCAGTCTCTAACTATAACAAAATAGAAGAAAAAAAGTTTTGATAAGAGATTATGTTTAGGGTTCTTGTTAATGATATATGTCATCTCTTGAGATCATTTCAGTGAACTAGAATGGCCACCAGGCATTCTTTCTTGTGAAGAGCTCTGAAGTATTACTCAGAGAACGTAAGTCAGTTAACCACGTAATGTAAGGAAGTTACATGCATTGAGTGCACATGACCTAATGAGAACGATGCTCCCGACAAACAGACTATTTCATCTAGTCATAATATTCTAGATTGTTGGAAATACTCTTATAGATTATTAACCACAGGAAAAGGGAAGGCCTGTGATAGCAAGTGGGTCCTGAAATGACGGAAAAGCACTAATCACCAAACCAAAGAGAGAAGTAGTTTTTTCATATGTTCCTTTTAGAAAGACATAAAATATCAGGAGAAAAGCCACAGCTATTATAAGAAGAGAATGAACACTAGGCTTGGACCAGAAATGCGAGAGACAGAAGACTGCCTAGCGAGCATAGTACTTGCTCTGTGTACAATTTAGAGCATGAAACATGGAGTAAATCTACCTACTTCTGGGCTTTAGGTTTAGAAATAAACAAGTGATCAGAGGAACTACGCATTTAGGTCTGATTTGTACGTGAATGGGATTACAGAATCCGGATTTGAATGTCTATGCTCGTATGTTGGTCGGTATTGTCCAAAACGTGAAGTAGTCCCCAAGGAAATTGATAGAGTTGGTGTCAACAGACACTGCAATAAAGCAAGAAACATTGTGTTTTCTGACCATGGTATGATAGTAGTTGAAATTTATTTCAAAAGCTGGAAAATTTGACAGACATAAATACAAGGAGATCAAATTCCCATTAGAACAGATAAACTGTTCTTAATAGCAAGCAGGTTGATAAATAGGAAAGAAGGTTCTCTCTCCACTCAAAATATCCAGGAGTGGTAATACTTGGTGATAAATGATGTAACAAAAAACTCGCAGAAGAAGTAATAAGCCCCAAACTCTAAACATTTAAGCAGAAATTATGGGGGTCCTCCCATTAATTTTAATTATGAAGAAATTGGAGTGAAAGTTATACACAGCACCAAAAGTAAATAAGGCAAGTATGACAACTGCAAGTTGATGAAGAAAGAGACAAGATAGATAGATAGATAGATAGATAGATAGATAGATAGATAGATGATAGATAGATACATACATACATAGATAGATGTACAGATACTAACAGAACCTTCATAGGGCACACAAGAGAACAAACATACAAAGAACACGTTAAAAAATAATGGATTAGAGAACAGTTTATTTTGGAATAGTTTTAGAAGACAAAGCACACAGAAAGAATTATTTATTTATTTCTTCATTGTTAGATAGTCATTGTACAAAAGCAGGATGAATCTACATCCAAATTTGCTTTGGATGTCAAGACCTATGGTGAACACACACACGCACACCCCCCAAGAGAATATGAATTACTTATATAATAAGGTTTTTTTGAGAGAGCAAGGTAGACTTCCCAAGCTGGCCCACAGATGGCTTCACAGAACAAGAAAAGGAGACTGGCTTGGAGCTTTAAATTGTGGTTAGGCTTGGGACTGGGGCAAAGATCCTGATTTGAATCTTTTACCTGCATCAAAGGAGAGAGCAGCTGAGCTTCCTAATTAGTTTGCCCAGATACGTGGGAGAGGGTGATGGGCCCTAGATATGCACCATGGAATGAAGCTGATATATTTTTCTGACTGCAACAGGAAGGTATTGGAGCATTGGGAGATTTTGAGCAATCAGAATATGATCTGATTTACATGTTTAAAAGCTGAATTCCTTTGCTTCTGTATTGAGAATAAATGGAGGGAACAAGATTAAAAGCAGAGACATTAACTGGAAGGATTCCGAAGCTATCCAGGTTGTTTTTACTTGGCAAGTAGCAATGAAGGTGGTAGCGAGAGGTTAAATTTAAAATATATTTTAAGAATAAAACTGACTTGACTTGGTGACAGGTTGCATTTAAATTATGGGGGGAAAAGGAGCATGGAATGATTCCTAAGTGTACGTTTTGGTAAAGTAGGTGAACAGTGGTTCCATTTAATGAAATGGAGAAGACAGCGGTTGGAAGCAACAGGAGACGTTGTATTGGGACATGTTAAGTTTCAGATACCAGTGAGACATCTAAGTGGGGATGTCAGTTACGTATTTTGGTATACCAGAGGCAATACACTAAGAATTCCATATATTTTAATGTCATCATTGGGTAAAGACCAATAAAAAATTATGATTTGTCAAAACATGTAAAAAACACAATGTTTTCTCATGTGTGTAAGCTGTTTGCATGTCTTCTTTTGAAAAGCGTTGGTTCATGTCCTTTGCCCATTTTTAAATTTTTTTTTTTTATTATTATTATTTTTTGAGACAGAGTCTCACTCTGTCACCCAGGCTGGAGTGCAGAGGTGTGATCTTGGCTCACTGCAAGCTCTGCCTCCCAGGATCATGCCATTCTCCTACCTCAGCCTCCCGAGTAGCTGGGACTACAGGCCCCCGCCATCACGCCCGGCTAATTTTTTGTATTTTTAGTAGAAACGGGGTTTCACCATATTAGCCAGGATGGTCTTGATCTCCTGACCTCGTGATCTGCCTGCCTTAGCCTCCCAAAGTGCTGGGATTACAGGTGTATTATTATTATTATTTTGAGATGGAGTCTCGCTCTGTCACCAGGCTGGAGTGCAGTGGTGCAATCTCGGCTCACTGCAACCTCTGACTCCCTAGTTCAATCTATTCTCCTGCCTCAGCCTCCTGAGTAGCTGGGATTACAGGCATGTGCCACCAGGCCCAGCTAATTTTTATATTTTTAGTAGAGACGGGGTTTCTCTATGTTGGCCAGGATGGTCTCAATCTGACATCTTGATCCGCCTGCCTCGGCCTCCCAAAGTACTGAGATTATAGGTGTGAGCCAACGCGCACAGCCAAGATTATTTATTTTTTGCTTGTTGATTTAAGTTCCTTATAGATTCTGGATATTAGACATTTGTCAGATGCATAGTTTGTAAATATTTTCGGCTTTTCTGTAGGCTGTCTGTTTATTGTGTTGATAATTTCTTTTGCTGTACAGAACATCTTTAGTTGGCCCCACTTGTCAATTTTTGTTTTTGTTGCAGTTGCTTTTGAGGACTTAGCCAAAGATTCTTTGCCAAGGCCAGTGTAGAGGAGAGTGTTTTCTAGGTTTTCTTTTAGGATTTTTATAGTTAGAGGTCTGACGTTTAAATCTTTAATTCATCTTGAGTTAATTTTTGTAAATGGTGAGAGGTAAGGGTCTAATGCTTATTATCACTAATCAGCAGAGAAATGCAAATCAACCACAATGAGATACCATCTCATACCAGTCAGAATGGTTATTATTAAAAAGTAGAAAACAACAGATGCTGGTGAGGAAAAGAGAAAACTTATACATTGTTAGTGGGAATGTAAATTCAGCCACTGTGGAAAGCAATTTGGAGATTTCTCAAATAACTGAACGCAGCAATCTCATTACTGGGTATATACCCAGAGGAAAATAGATCGTTACATCAAAAAGATGCCTGCCCCTAAGTTTCTTGTCGCACTATTCACAATAGCAAAGACTAGGTACCCATCAATGGGGAATTGGATAAAGCAAATGTGGCACGTATTAGTTATATTATAGAGTACTACACGAGCATAAGAAAAGAATGAAATCATGCCCTTTGCAGCAACATAGATGGAGCTGCAGGCCATATCCTAAGTGAATTAAAAAAGGAACAGAAAACCAAATACTGCCTGTTCTCACTCATAAGTGAGAGCTAAACATTGAGCACACATGGACATTAACGGGAACAACAGACACTACAGACTACTAGAGGTGGGAGGCAGGGATGACATGGGTTGAAAGACTACCTGTTGGGTACTGTGCTCACTACCTTGGTGCAATACAGCCATGTGGCAAACCTGCACATATACCACTTGTATCTAAAATTAAAGTTGAAATTAAAAATTAAAAAGTCAGGTACTTTAATTTATTTCAGCAACAGTAATCAACAAACGTCATGAATTTGTTCAAAAGAAAGAATTCCTAGGATGAAGCTAAAATCCCTACTCAGGTTCATTAGCCAGTAAGTGGAGGAAAAGCCTCCGTGATGCAGCTTGATGTGACTGAGATCGTTGTTGAGTTCTCTCAAACATCTGAGAACGGCTTTGAGCCAACTCTTAGCTGCACTTTTAATGGCATATGGGTCAAAGATGTAACGACCAGCATGATGAAACAAGAGATGTCAATAATAGTATTCAAACAAAGGTAGAAGAGAGAAGATTTTATCAAGTAGAGGCAAGAAGTCATCTTGTTCACAGTCTGGCAAGGCGACAGAAGACAAGATGCTAAAGTTAACAGATAGCACAAACTTAAGGTAAGTGCATATAAACGTTAACAGGATATGCTAGGAAGAATTTAGATTTTTTTGCTGGTGAAACAAATTAGAATTTTTCCTGTTATGATTACATTATGCTGTTCAAAGGGAGAGGGAATGTGTGAGGATGTTTCATTCAAGTGACCACATGTTCAAAGCTCTTGGGTACATAAAAATAAATTAGCTTAGGAAAGATCATAATGTTCGGGCTGCCCTTGAAAGATCTCCGATTGGCGAGTAGACGCTTTCACAGGCAGAGTCCACCACTTGCTTTCCTATCCACATGCCACTCTCCTCACGCTTGCAGACGTCTTCCAGTTGCAAAATTCATGTTATTTCTCCCATTTTTCAAAAACTTTATCAAAGCCCTCCATCATCTAACATCAAACTGTTTTTTCCGGCCGGGCGCGGTGGCTCACGCTTGTAATCCCAGCACTTTGGGCAGCCGAGGTGGGCGGATCACGAGGTCAGGAGATCGAGACCATGGTGAAACCCCGTCTCTACTAAAAATACAAAAAATTAGCCGGGCGTGGTGGCGGGCGCCTGTAGTCCCAGCTACTCGGAGAGGCTGAGGCAGGAGAATGGCGTGAACCCGGGAGGTGGAGCTTGCAGTGAGCCGAGATTGCGCCACTGCACTCCAGCCTGGGTGACAGAGCGAGACTCCGTCTCAAAAAACAAAACAAAACAAAAAAAACCTGTTTTCTTCACCTCCAACATTCCACTCATTATATTTCATCATATATATTTCTGCTAAGCAGTCCTTCTCTTATGTTCTGCCTCAATCTTTTAGAAAATATTTTGCTATAAAATTCTCATCCTTCACCATCCAGGCTAACTATCTTCTCCTCTGTGAAGCTTTCCTTGATTATCCAGACATAGTGAGCCTTTGCTTGCTGTGCTTCTCTTCAATAAGTAACTTTGACTTCATGAGCAAGTACTATAGCTGTTGTATAGTTGTTAATGTCTACTTTTCCAGTGACTATAAGCACCACGGGGCCAGACACCCTGTTTCATTCCATGTTTTAGTTTTTTGTCAGCCCTTTGCAGAGTGCCATGGTAGTTATGTGCAAGAGCAGCTTAAAATAATGAAATTTCAAATGTTTTAGCAGTGCTGTTATAAAATTAGGATTCAATTAATCTCAGTTCTTGATATTAATATCAGTAGTTTTTTTAGGGGGGGGGGGACAGAGTTGCACTCTTGTTGTCCAGGCTGGATTGCAATGGCACAACCTCGGCTCACTGCAACCTCCACCTCCTTGGTTCAAGCAATTCTCCTGCCTCGGCCTACCGAGTAGCTGGGATTACACACGCCCACTACCACACCTGGCTAATTTTTTGTGTTATTAGTAGAGATAGGGTATCATCGTGTTAGCCAGGCTGGTCTCGAACTCCTGACCTCAGGTGTTCCACCCGCCTCGGCCTCCCAAAGTGCTGAGATTACAGGCGTGAGCCACCGCCCCAGGCCTATCAGTAATTTTAACACGAAACCACAGGGGCTGAATTTTTTTTCTTAATTCAGTTTTCCCTGTTATCTAACTATGCATTGAAGTATGATCCAGAAGTCTGGGGAAGACCTGGTCCTAATTCTTCCCAATTTATGTAGCATATTCAAAGGGTGAGCAGAACATAGATGCCTGCACATGGATCTAAATATCCATGAAAAAGCTTCTATTTCATTCTCTCTGTTCCACAGTCTGGTTGCAAGATCCGAAGATTTTAGATTTGAATATTGGGCACTATGGTTTGAATATGTCCTCCAAAGTTCATCAATTGGAAGCTTAATCCCCAACGCAACAGTTTTGAGGGCGGGGCCTTTCAAAGTTGATTAGATTCATGAGGAATCTGCCCTCATGAATGGATTTATGTGATTATCACTGGAGTGGGTTTGTTGTAAGAGCAAGATAAACCCCCCACCCCTTGCTCTCTTGAGCTCTCTTGTACTTCTGCCTTCCGCTATGGGATGACACAGCATAAAAAACTTTTGCCAGTTGTGGGTCCCTCCACCTTGGACTTCCAGCTCCAGAACTGTAAGAAATCTCTCTTCTTTATAAATTATCCAGTCTGTCTATTCTGATATAGTAGCACAAAATGCACTAAGACGAGGGAATTTTCAAGGTGCAGTGCATCACATAACTAAATGAGCACTTATAAAGTTCTTGATGTCTCCATACAAAGATGCTGTGAAAGAACAAATGATTTTTCTTCATAGCTTCACTTAATTTCTTTTCATTCATAGTTATTTGTGCCAAATGTAACAGGCTTTATTCTTACTCTCTAACAGTGTTCAGCTTTATTAAAACAAGCTGTTCTCCAGAAGAAAAATTTTATGGGACTTTAGGACCCCACGTCACATAGAACTATAACAAAACAAATCTTTGATAAAATATAATTCTTATAATTTCAAAAAATAATTTTTTTAACATGAATGAAGCTGGAATCCATCATTCTGAGCAAACTATCACAAAGACAGAAAACCAAACACCGCATGTTCTCACTCATAGGTGGGAATTGCACAATGAGAACACTTGGACACAGGGTGGAGAACATCACATTTCATTTTTACTGGCATTTCTGGAATGATTAGCCACATTGGAACATTTTGAATTTACTGGAATTTAATGGGTCTATCAAGTAACTGTATGGCAAATGGCCATTTTAAGGTAGACCTGGCAATTCCCCATTTTGCTTGCATACATCATTGAGTCTATAAGCTGTAAGCTGCAGGTCTGATCCTCATTGTGAAGGCAGCTTAACTCCTGAAAAAGCTAAGAGGCAAGATTTTTCAAAATGAAAAAATGAATAAGTGAAAATAAATAAGTTAGCAAAGTATTAATTGCAATGAAAAATCTATAGGTATTACTGTGCTGTTAAGGTGAACATATTGTTATGAGCTAAACTGTATGCCCTCAAAAATTATATAGTGAAGCCCTAACTCTGGTATCTTAAAATGCGACTGTATTTAAAGATAGGGCCTTTAAGAGGCGATTGATTTAAGTGAGGCCATTAGAGTGGGCCCTAATGCAATGTGAATGGTGTCCTTATTAGAGAAAATTTGAACATGCACAGAAAGAGAGAGAGAGAGAGAGAGAGAATGACTAGGGGTATGCAAACACACAGAAGAAACACCAGGACTACATTAGGACAAAGGACAAGGTGGCCATCCGCAAGCCAAAGAGAGAAGCCACAGAAGAAACAAAACCTGCCAATACCTTGATCTTGTACTTCTAGCTTCCAGAACTGTGATAAAATATATTACTTTTGTTTACGCCACCCAGTCGGGTATTTTGTCATGATAACCCTAGCAAACCAGCACACTTATTTCACACTAAGGTAGACTACCATCCACTGGAGTAAGACTTCCTGGCCTCTCTTACTACCTCTTTATCTGATTGGTACTTAGGGAAATAAGCTGAGAATGCATGGCTTGACCCTTCTTTTATAGCTTCTTTAGTTTTGTATTTGCTTGTCTCCAAAGAATACATGCTCCTGTCTGCTGTTGGCCAGAGCAGGTACTGGCCTTAGACATCTCAGTTGCTCTCTCCTTTGTTGTTGGAAGCCGCCTGCCTGCTGTGAGCATGCTTTCTGTTCTTCTCATTCCTGCTGTGAGTTTTATACCGGTAATCTCTTCCCCTGAGGAGAGAAGGCTGCTCTGTTCCAGTGCTGCCCAGGACTGGGTGTTTATATTTGCCTAATAATGGGGTACAGTTTTTAAAATCTCACTTTACCCCAAACAACATTCTTAAGAGCTAATTATTTAAGTCATTAATTAAACTGACTTTTTGTCTCCATCTGATTACTACTTTCTTTATTCCCTTTTGATTCGAGGTGGGTTGGAAAGGGATGTACTTCATTTTATCTTTAAACCTCAACGTAAAAGAAATTAAACACCAAATTAGAATAATCCTGTAGGACTCTGGATCTGCTCATGATAAATAATTTATTATGCACTAATTGATTATGGTCCCAAAGCTACACAAGCCAATGAACGAGCTGCTTATAGACATACTCTGACTCTTCTCAACTAGAAGTGATTGGTTGGTTGGTTTTTTTCAATGTCCCACCTAAAAATCAAGTTTCCAGTTTGTGCTTGTTCTTAATATTTTATTCTCTCATCTGTTCTCTGGGTTTTGGACATTTTATTACTAATCCACTTTTTCCAAAGATAAACAACAAGCTCAAGGAGAAGGAGAGCTACAAGCAGCCTAATTTATACCTGGTTGGCTGTTGTGCTACAAGACTTGATTTTAGTGAAAAGAGGAATATTGACTTACCAGTGCTGTCAAATTATCAAGCTATATAATTAATATAATAATACTACTTGTAATTGAGTTCACTGAGGATGTAGTATGTGCCAGTACGTGTGTCTTATAGCAGAAGTCTAAGTGCGGCACATGCATTGTCTAACTTAATTCTTATGACAACTGTATGATGAAAAGAGGTGCAGGGGGCTTAAGGTATCTGGTGAAATTTCACCCAATTGGCAAGCAATGGAGTTGAGAATTAAACATGGGCTTTCTCATTCCAAAGTCTGTGTTCATCACGACTTGCCACTTGCTCTATGTCAGGGATAAGCATTGAGAGCCACTAAAAGTCTCTCAATAAGGGGAAGAAATATACCAATTTGGGAAGTCACGGTCAACTGGAGAAGATGAACTACAGAACAAGTGACTTCTTTCATTTCACATTTTTAAAAAAGGAAGATTTTGAGTCATAACTTATAGATCTTCTCCCATTGTTTTCCCTAAAAGTACACCTACATTTTCCTTCTTTTGTAAAATAGAAGAAAATGGTGATTTCGCCATTACTATAGTTGCTTTAAGCAAATTAGTGGCTCTTGAATCACATTTTATAGTTCAACAAAACAAAAAATCAAACTGATTTTGCCAGAAACATAATCTTAAAAGATTTTTAAGTCTTTTAAGATTCCTAAGTAGACTGTCTTAGAAAACAAATGCTAAAATTAAGTTACTTGGCAAAACTAAACTCATATATGAGAGCTAACCTAAAAGTTACCCTGCACAAACAAGTAACTATAGGGGTATTTAATATTAAACTTTGTTTACAGAACAAAAATTCCCACTTGGTTCTTCTTTCTTATAAATAAATTTCCCAAGTATTAGCACATTTTCTTAATTGCCATTGGAATCATGCTATTCTCTATTAAAATCTAAATCTAGATCATGTGAAAATAACAGTGTAAGTAAAAGTGAGTCTTATTTCATGTGCTAGATGAGCTAAGTATAGTTCTCAAAATGCATATTCTCTGATAAGATGGTCACTCACAAAAAAATTAAAAAAAAACATCAAATATGATATGAAGACCTCCAAAACCATGTGCAGAGAAGTTTAATGAGTATTAACGATATTCTAAAAGAGATGCTAGACTTGTTAGTGGTGAGCAAGGACGCTTAGATCATGCTAATGTTAAAACCTAACAGATTTCCTGAATGCCTTTCATGTTGAGGTGAGATTCCTGTTTCCATGGCAACCTGCAGTGAGTTAAGAAGGGTACTGTTAAACTGGATGGCAGTTTTGCTTAGTCTGTCTGAAAGAAAAATATCAGAAGAAACCATTTCTCTACCCATGATTGTAATCAGAGATCCTCCGCCCCCAACCACAAGCTTCTATTGCTGTTCCTGAAGAAGATATTAAGGGCAGTAAATCAGAAATCTATTTAATGATCTACTATGCTCTGCATGAGCTGCAGACCCTTTGCTGGTCCAAAAATCACATTTGCAGCAAATTGATATTGGCAAGTCTGTAGGAAGGGATCAAAACAAATGAAGGTGCCAAATAATGAGCAGGAGAAATAATGAGGAAAATATCTATGATGCCTTGATTCCTAGAGACTGCTTTAAATGTGTTAAAACAACTTCCTTTAGGGTAGTGCCTCACTCTCCTGTTTTTGAAACTCTGCTATTCTTTGCATTTGAGAAAGGAAAATATAATGAATATTTCTGTTGTTTCGCAAGGAATCCAAATCAAAGCTCTGACAAGAAATATCCACCCACATGTTTGCTTCAGTTTTTCCTAATACATTCATTACCCTGCGCAAAGCCCAAGACCAAGTGATCTCACCCAGAATGACAGAGGCAGCATGTCCACTGGCAATTATCCCAGTGTATTCAATAGGAACGGTGCGACTGAAAATCAAAGATCCTGAAGCAGGGCATCTGCTACTCATAGAAACTCAAAGTCAATTTTTAAAACTACATCTATTTTGCTGTCATAGAACACTTGTGGCTAACATTTATTGCACACCTATGAGTACCAGTCATTATGATAAATGTTTTATATGCAGCATCTTAGTGATTGTCATAAAACTACAAAAGAGAGGAATTACAAAGATTATATCTGGTTTTACAAATGAGAAAATTGCCTGACATCACACCTATTCTAGGAACATTTTTAAAGTCATCAGAGGTAGACTTGGAGGCTGCCTCTCCCTCCCTTTTAAGCATCTTCTGCTGTTTAAAAATTAGTATTTTTTTATTTACAAATGTATACATACATGCCTTTAGGAGGTCATTCCAGCATCTTAACTGCGTAAAGCAGTCTGGCAGGCATGGAGAGACAGTAGAGCCCGGTGGGGACTTAGGCAGTTGGAGTTCACACGTCCCAGCTTCTGCTGAGGTTGATCATGCAGAAACGTGGGTTCAGTGCGACCAGATTTTATTTCTTTTCAAGACAACCCACTAATCCCAATTTTCAAGTGAAATTTACACATTTAAAAAATGGGTACCATGAAAAAAGGGTGAGAACGAAGAGGAAGATCTGCCCCAGGCTGCCTGATTGTTCTCTCTGTGTTAGAAATTATTCATCCTTCTCTCCAAAAACCAAAAATATTTCAAAAGAAGATTCCCCACCACCATGAAAACATGACACAAGGCCAAAATTTAGCAAGGCAGTAGGAGTGGGAAAAGTTTAGGTTTTGGTGAGCCTTTTTGGTAAATAAAATGAAAAGAATAGTTGCATAAATAGCATCTAGGGGTAGTGCCTCTTTCCAATTTTAATTTTATCTACTGAATTTCTCACAGAAACTTAATGCTTTCCCTTTTATTCAATGTTGTATATTTTATATCAAACAATTGAAGCAAAGCAGAATTCTATTTACTCTTTAATTAAATGAAATAACATTATTAAAAAACATGTTCTTTAATTTGGTTCTGTGTGATGATGCAAGTGGCAAGTTTAATTTCATCCAACTGAGTGACAGCAATAATCATACAGAATAGAGATGAGTAATTTAGATTTTCAAAGCTCCTGTTCTTGAAGTTAGCCAAAATGTCAAAAGTAGGAACATTCTTGAAGATATGCACCTCCCCCAGCAATAGCTCCTTTCAGACAGCAAGCAAGAACGAAGCTGAAGATAACACTGGAAAATGTTTACCATTGATTCCCTTGATACATTTACTTTTGATGACAGAGGGGCAAATTACATGACTATTTTTATATATAGGAAAGAAAAAATAAATCTGACCCCCTGTTTTAACTTAACTGTTTCATTAACATGACAATAAACAACAAAATCCCTTCTTGGGAAGAAGGTGTGGATATGTATGTTCAATACATTTGCTAGATATTTTCTAAAGCAATGTTACCCTTACATTAAACAATAACAAATTATTTTGTTGGAATATTGGTGTTATGTGATTTTCCACATTATTTTACTACAGTCATTAACTGACCAAATGAAAGACCCAAAGTTACATGAAAGTGGGCATGACCATAAAAATAAATCTGAGTGCTCACAGTGGTCCAGAAACACCTGTGACAATTTATAAATATGGCCCCACAATGATATTTCAGGGATTTTTTTCCTAACCTTACAAAGCTATAGAGACTATAAAGCAACCAAGCTCAAGCAGCATGTTGGCATTAATAGCAGCTGATCAGATCTAATAAATCCTTGAAATGCAAGCACATATGGGTGTAAGTAAAAATTTGTTTCTAGGAATCTGAATTTGAGGGCCATGGCAAGGCATCGGAATAAATATCTGAATCTCCATTTCCCTTCATTTGCACACTGGACTTCCCATTGACCACTGTTACTAAACAGTAATGATATTAGAGGGGTGGTGCTGTTTATATGTTTTCTTATTTAATCTACACAACTCTGAGAGATAGTAATTGCTATCTCGATGTTACAGAGTAGGAGACTTGTGCCCAAAGAGCTGAAGTAATTGACCTAAGAATCTAATGAGGAAGGGCCAGAGCAAAGATATAAAGCCACCCTTTTTCATGCCAATGCCCGGGTAATTTCAGTATTAGAATCCTACTGCTGTAGTATTATTGTGGCACTGTAAATCCAGGACGTCACCGAGTTCCGGAGAGCTAAATAGGCTGAGAGAGCTACTCCATCATTTGAGAAACAATCTTACCTGTAAAATGTCAATAATGCCTTCGCCTTGCCAATTCCATGGGACTAACGTGAAGGTCAAAGGAGTAAATGTGTATGTAAATGAGATTTGAGCAGTAGAGATCACCAGCAAACAAACTGTTAAATGACATCATTGGTTCATCAGTTAAATAGAGGAGTATTTACTTTGCAAGAGGCAATAAATGATATTCCTTTTCTCTTATGATTTGAAACAATGCAGAGACAGATAAGAGAGCTAGGCAGAAAGAGATCATACTATGAGTATGAGAAGGTAACAGCATGGAGGACATGGCTTAGATGTGTGGTAACAATGGAATTCCTCATTGTTCCTGCACTCTAGTTTAGATCTCTGAATAAACAAACAGAGGGAAATTTAAATTTTCAGAGAACTCCCTTATTCTGTCGCCCAGGCTGGAGTGCAGTGGCCATCTCGGCTCGCTGCAAGCTCTGCCTCCCGGGTTCACACCATTCTCCTGCTTCAGCCTCCCAAGTAGCTGGGACTACAGCTGCCTGCCACCAGGCCTGGCTAATTTCTTTGTATTTTTAGTACAAAAGGGGTTTCACCATGTTAGCCAGGATCGTTTCGATCTCCTGACCTCGTGATCCACCTGCCTCAGCCTCCCAAAGTGCTGGGATTACAGGCGTGAGCCACCGCGCCCGGCCAGAACTCCCTTACTCTTTATCAGTGACATACTGGCCTGAGGAAAAGAGGGCAGAAAGAAAGGGGATCCCTCACATTTCGGACTATTGGACTAAGTGAGCTCCACTTGATAGAAAATCACGGACTGAAGGCTCTACTTGCTTTTCCTACTAACTTGCTGGGAAAAATGAGGGATGGGACTAAAAGCATGGAGGGTTTAGGAATAAGTTCTCCTAATGTAAACCAGATTAGTGGATGACAAAAATCTCCCAAATAGTAATCTCAGTCTCAACTGTGTATTTGTTGTGGGATCGTAGGCCACTATTTCAGTCCAAATAAAAACAAGTAATGAACACTGAAACTTGACTAAAGCAAGTGATAAGATCATCACGTTTAAAACTGTGAAAAGACTCTGCTTAACACAAAACTTCCCAGACTGTATTGCATTATTCAGTTTGCCCTTCTAGTTCCTGATCAATTAAATATGTTGGCATTTATTGTGCATCTGCAGTGTACATTCCTTTTAATCGTTCTTCTTCTCTTCCCTAAACAGAATTAAAGAGTGTGTTAGGAATAAGGATAGATGGAAATTTAGCTTTACTGAGAGCCAGTTGGAAAAATTTTGACTGAAAATATCTCAGAATAGTTGTCACTCTGAATTTGGTCTCATTCTTTTCCTCTAGTCTCACTTTCCCAAGCTGCCTCCCACATACACACATTGTCACACAACTTGTGCCCCAAGCGTATTATGCTTCCCACAATCACCTGAGAACTCCAAGCTCCTTCATACATGCAACCTTTTGCATTTCTGATTCCCTTTGTCCAACATGCCATAATGTCTCTTTGTTGAACAGTGAACTCTTACTCATTTTTGAAGATTGAGCCTATGAGTTACGACCTCAAGAAAGCTTTCTATGACTCCCAGAGTCAATCACTGTTCATTTCTCCATTACAGCACTTACCATGTTCTACGTGTAGCAGGATGTCGTACCTAAGTCAGGCTCTGTGCATTATTAGTGGGTGATGGACACAATTTGCATATTTTGGATGAGACTTTTAGTTTTTTGGCTAAAGGAGAAGGAACTGTTGTGTTTTTGTTTCACTGGTTGTTTCAAGCTCTTGAGAGACAAACAGAAATGCAAAATAATAGAGCATATTTCCCTGCCTAATTCCTTGAGTAGGTTGTTGGCTTTTTAGAGAGAAGAGTGAAAGTCATGGCTGGAGATGGTTTTTCTGAAAGTCTGTGAGACCCTGGGCATCGATGACTCTGTTTCAGACACCATATTGATTAAACTCAACTAAGACCAAAGCAGGGGCAATTTTCCTCCCCCACTCTGGCACAGAAAAGCAGAGTGGCTTAGGAACAACATCAACAGCAACCACAGTGAAGTTCCCAGCAGCAATTTTACAAGAACAGGACAATGTTATTCCTCTCCTCCTGTGGCTTGCTTTATCAATGTGTCTACGATAAAGTCCCTGCAGCTGATAGATCAGTTTATGTACCAGAAGAACCACGCACTGGCTATTTCTAGGAATCTCTGGAGATGTTTCAAAGGAGGCAGAACAGTTGAGTGGCCAGGTGGGTGAAAGAGCAGGGCTGGAAATTTGAGGGACATGGAGTTACATATTCTATGGAGCATTAAAAGTTAGCACACAACTGGGTAGCTTTCATTGCCAATGTGATTACTAACATAATTGTTTTCTTGCATATCTATATATTCTTATATGCTGTGCACTTCTCCTGTTCAGAAACAATGTCTTGATAACCAAAGTTGTGCACTTCATCCAGTGGGCACTCCAGACATGAGTGTTCAAGGAAAAAAATGAATGGAAATAGATTAAATCAAAGCGCAGAGGTGATCGTTGCTTCGAGCAAGTACTGTTTGCAATCACACATACTATTCTTTATGTAGCATGAATCCTTGTAAAGTTACCTAGAATCATGAAACAGCGACACGAAACTGAGAAAGCTGCTAGACTTGAACGTCTTACCAAGGCAAAGCAACCCACACTATTCTACGTTCATATTTTGTAGGCCACACGATTTTCTCCACTATTAAATGGCGCTTCACCCCCAGAATAAGAGCAGTATAATAGTTCAAAGTGCAGTCTGGAGTAAAATTGCCTGGGTTGAATATTCAGTCTGCTACTCTCAAGCATGTGACAATAGCCTCTATATTTCAATTATCTCACTTGTAAAACAGTAAGAATAGTAGTACCTACCTTATAGGATTATTATGAGTATTAAGTAGTTATAATTAAAGTGTTGATAACAGTTTTGGCACATGGTAAGCATTCATCAAACATTAGCCAAAGTAGATACCGGTTTACCAAATGCTATTTCACTTAGTAAGGTCTTGCCTTGGCCAAAAACGTAGTGATTTTTGCCACTTACTCAGGTCAGATTTTCTATACCTCAGTTTCATTTTTGTAATATTGAGGCTAAGACTGAATGGACAGATTGAACATTGGCAATAGCACATGTTAAAAATTTGGGGTAGAAAGGTGTTTTAAAATACCTATTTGTACTGGAGCCACATTTCTTGTTCTGTGGAGGGAAAATAAAAGTCAAATGCTTTTTCAAACTTTATCCTTGGCCTTTTCTCTTTTATTTTAACATTGCCCCAACCACTCATGAGTATTGAACTCCTGTGGAGAGCCTGGTTTCCTAGTGATACGTGTACTCACACAGTTGCAAGCCCATAAATTGACCGATCGGTAGGTGAGAACAACTCATTCCAATTTGACCATTACTGAGTCCTAGAGAGTTGCAATTAGAACTCTAACAATTGCTATATGAGAGAACTCCCAGGGAAAAGTTTACAGCAAAGGAGCACAGAGATACTTAGGAAACACGTGTAGTCACAATGAAAAATAAGAATTTGTGTTGAGAAAATGCATATTAAATAAGGAGAACAGTTTCTGCTCACTGGCAATGTGCCCATTTCGTTTGCGGGTAGCATGGGATGCTGCTTTTCCCTTGATGGATCATGTTTTAGTAACTGCAGTGTCAGTCCACTTGAAACACCTTGCTGTGAGTCAGAGATGACTCTGAACTCAGCAGAAGTCATGGCGCTCTGAAAAGTCAGGCACAATACACACAGGTTTTGTAGAAGACTGGGCAGGTGTGGAAGTTAGATTTCAAAGGAGGCCAAATAAGTGCGCTCAGTTTTGCAAGTGAAATTGTTGTCAGTCACTTTTGTGCATTGCCTTTTTCTCTGCAGAACATGAATGCCAAGAGAGATAATCCAAATTCCTATTTTTTGTTATATGTCAGCCTTGTTTGCTGTATTATTGAGACTGCAATTTATCTTCATCAGACTGTCTTTACAGTAGTACCATGTGTTGCAAAATATAGCAGGTTTTTATTATTATTGGTTTTATGATGAGACCGTATTGAAAAGGGGCCCTTAAGAAACTTGAACACTTGGAAAGAGATATTTGCCTTTTGCTGCGTGACTAGTTTTCTTTCTCTCTAATTTCTCATCATATTACTTCAACATTTTCAAGCCTTCAGTGTTTTGCCATTTCCCGTAGGAAATGTTGTGAAGATAAAATACGGGAAAAGTTGCAAGATAAAATACAGGGCACCCAGTTAAATTTGAATTTCAAATAAATAATGAATACTTTTTCAGTATAAGTATGCCCCATATATTGCAAGTGTTATATGATACATACTTGTACTAAAAAAATTTTTGTTTTTTATCTCAAATTCAAATTAAACTGGTAATCTTATATTTTTATTTGCTTAATCTGGCAAACCTGCCTTTGGACAAAAGTCTTCAATCCGTAGCTACATAGAATACAGTGTTTCTCCTGTACACAGTTCCAATTTCATTAAAAGCCACTCACACTCCACCTTTTGTGCTCCAACCATATTCACTTAGTTCATTAAATATACAGTCATGTGGCTCACAATGATGTTTCAATCAATGGAAGACCCTATAGATGATGGTGGTGCCATAAGATTAAAATAGAGTTGAAAAATTCCTGTCACCTAACGGCACCACAGCCATCCTAGTGTTACAGAGCAATGCATTACTAAATCCTAGAATTTAGATAGGATATGTTTCCCAGTTAGCCTTGTACCATGATCAAAGCTACATAAAGAACAGAATTTGGAGCTCCTGAACCTGCATTCTTTCCCTACACCTGACACAAACACATCAGTATTGAGTGATCCTCAATGCACTTTGCTGACTTTAGAATTTAAAAGTTCAGTCTATAATCTTTACTGAGAAATTCAGTAAATGCAGGGAAAAAATTGTTCTGCCCACCAAGATGTCAAAAAGCCTGTGTATTGAAGCTCTGCCTGTCTTAGGGTGCTGTTCAGGTAGAATGATACTCTCTTTCCTCTATAATGTGATCCTTTAGTTGTGCCTTCTTAAATAAAATCCAAGTCAGTCACAAAGATCTGCACAGTCTCAGCTTACAATCTCCCAAGCGTCACCATCCTCAGTCACCAAGGGCAAGGCCCCACATGGTTAAATTGACTAATGCCCTGCTATATTTCAGGGCCTCCTGAGTTTAAGCCCAAGTTCTCAATTTCTCTATTTGCCAGTGGGTTAATTTGATTCTTAAATGCAAGTTTTTTTGCAACTACTTCTTTGATATCTGACAAAGGCATCAAGATGAAGGGCTTTAAGGGATATTGATAAAAAACATATTTATTTTCTCTTCTGAGTTGAGAAGCTATTGCAAAATAAGGCTGGATGGAGGAATATAGAAATGTCAGCTCAATTGTAGTTCCATAAAAATGATTAGAAAATATGGTTTAGCTCTGATGCTGATGCCTGCATTGAACCAACCCTTCACCATTTCTGGCTTTCTCCCAGCAGCACCAGAGAGTCTGTGCTGAAGAGAAGTGGCGATCGTGGTAAACCCTCCCTGGAGGTATTTTATTCAAAAGAGAGAACCAGGGAGGTTGAGCATGCACTGCCTGTCTCCACTGCACTGCACCATCCAGTCAGCCATTCCTTTGTTGGGGAAGATGTGAGTGAGGGGGTAGAGAGAAAATAAAAATCAAAGGAGTAGAGAATTAAAGGCCTGGCCCCACCTCCCCTGATAAAGTCAATGTTCCCTGTTATGAAGGTTCTGGCAACTCTATTTCTTATTTTATCTGTCTTCAAAGATATAACGTCCTTGAAGGTAGGGATTCTGTTTGCTTTGTTTGTCACTATATCCTTGACAACCAGCTGGCACTCAGTAGATATTTGCAGAGTGAATAAAAGATTGCATGGGTTCACTAGTGTGGAATTCTGGGAGAAACTTAGGTTGCAGCAACTGGCAATGGTATTACCTGGAGACCCAGATATAAGACATTCTTTCTGCTCTCTTTCCATAGCACAGGAGAAAATAGCATGACTCTGATATAAGGATATTTACTGTGTCATTGTCCCCTCTGCATCCT
The DNA here is from genome assembly GCF_028878055.3 of Symphalangus syndactylus. Lineage (NCBI taxonomy): Eukaryota > Metazoa > Chordata > Mammalia > Primates > Hylobatidae > Symphalangus > Symphalangus syndactylus. The sequence goes on from NC_072441.2 coordinate 23,515,175, forward strand.
ATTTCTGGCATTGCAGAGTATCAATGTATAGCCCCAGGGACCCATCAGTCCTTCTCTTCCTATGCAGTGGCAGCAGGATAATATTCTAGTTATCTGTCTCCTGAGACGACTGAGTAGTTCCAAGAAACCTCCTCACGGAATGACAAGTTAACTGAATATCTTCAATTAAAGAACATTGTATCCCATTATTTTATTTTATTTTTCTTAAACTGTATTTTTAATGTAAAGCTGTAACTCAAAAGCTTTCATATTAGTGACCAAATAGTTCAGAAACTAGTTTTTCAATATGTATAAGCATTTTTAAAAGAAATGGTATTGATCACAAAGCTTCCTTCTTTGCTATAATTCTGTGTGGAAATGATGGCAAGGAGGACATATGGGGAAAAAAATTGAATAATTAGAGTGCCATGGAAGATAACTCCTTATATCCTTTCAAAGGACTGGAAGTGAAATCCTCAACAGAAAAAAATTAAATAGATCCTACATAAAATTGGATGGAGGCCATTCACTCAATCTTACCCATCAGCTGGTATTATATAATCAGAATTCAGTGAAGGGTGGGCTTCCTTGGATAATAATTACTGTCAATTATAAAGTACTCACTGTATATGCCAGACATGGTACATTATGCTTACTATACAAGATCTCAATCATCCTATATAGACTATGAATCAGATACTATGATTCTCATTGTAAAGATGAGAAAACAGAGGTTTAAAGAGTTCACCTAAAGAACTCAAGTTTACAAAACCAGTAATATGCAGCAGGATTAATAACACAGGTCTGTCTCTGAAGCCCATACTCATTACTAATAAACTACAATGCACCCAAGATACTTCAAAGAGAAAAATAAGTATAGCATATTTGAACTGGCTGTAATTTAGTGTTGAAAGGAGAAAGCCAAAAGATGGGGCACCAAAAGTTTTTAAAGGATTCTATCCTGCTTGCCTGCTAGGGGTGAGTTCCAATAGAAATAAAAAGTGTGCAATTGTTAAAGTTTCCTGGGACATAAGATCCTCAGCAAACAGGCATGGAGGGAGTAGAAGGCTGTACGAAGATGTGGAGCAGAGCATAATATTGAAGGACTTGTGAGGACTGGACTGGATGAAATGACAGCCCAGAGCTCTAAGTAGAAATAGTCCTAAAAAAGCTATCCACCTATCTCATGCAGCAGATGGCCAGAACCGGGGGCTCCTGCTTCAGAATGCAGTCTGGTCCTGTGGGCCATCCTTGGTAATCAAGGCACTTTTTAAAAACTTTTAAGTTCAGGGGTACAAGTTCAGATTTGTTACATAGATAAATCAATCTATGTGCCCATCAGTGACAGGCTAAAGAAAATGTGGCACATATACACCATGGAATACTAAGCAACCATAAAGAAGAACAAGATCATGTCGTTTGTAGGGACATGGATGGAGCTGAAGGCCATTATCCTTAGCAAACTAACACAGGAACAGAAAATCAAACACCACATGTGCTCACTTATAAGTAGAAGCTAGCTGATGAGAACACATGGACACCCAGACGGGGAACAACACACACTGGGGCCTTTCAGAGGGTGGAGGGTGAAGGAGGGAGAGGATCAGGAAAAATAATGAATGGGTACTAGGCTTAATACCTGGGTGATAAAATAATCTGTGCAACAATCAAGGCATGTTGATAGCAGGGAAGGTTGAGCAGGGGCAGCTCATTTGAGAGGTTTTTAAGTTTAAAACACAATGTTTCTGAGATTCCATCATAAGTACTATTTGTTAATTGAGTACGTACATACTACATACTAGTAGCACATCTAAACTCCACAAAAGAAAACTTGTCCTTCTTTTGGATGGAGATATATATATATGGATATATGCTCTTAGCTCCTGAGAAAGTTTAAAGCACATAGAACCATGCTTGTGTTTTTAAATTTCTTCTGAAGTTCTCTTTTAAGCCTAAGTTGCAGTTTAATTACTGTATATTGTCATAAAAGGTAGACTGAATCCAGTCTATGCATTTGACAATAACAGCCTATAAGACTATAGACCAACCAGAGATCTATCCTAAGGAGGCACAATGCTAGCTAAAGCTTAGATTTTTTAAAAATTAGATGTATGGCTTCTGAGAGGACTGCATTTTTTTTCCGAAAGAGTCATTTTCAGAACATCAGAGTTAAGACAGGCATTAGTATAACCTCTGATCAAATTAAAAAATGCTTTGTACAGTGTCTTGAGAAGTAGTCATATAGACCCTTAAACGCTGAAACCCCTGCTGGATAGGGAAATAACCGACTCCGCAAACAGCCGTTTTCTTTTGGAGCCGTGCTGATCACTATAAAATTCTTATATCAATTTGAAAGATTCCTTTATAAGTTAGGATAGTGAAACTGGAAAAGACTTGAAAATTCACTTGGCGAAAACTGTTTTGTTATAATTAGTTCCTCAATTCACTCCATAAAGAAGCACTGTGAATCTGCTGTGTGCCCCACATTGTTCTTAGAATGAGGGATACAGCAATGACTACAATAAACAGAGGTCTCTAATCTATGAGCATATTCCTTTTAAATTAACTTGTTCAAAGTTGCACTGAATTGGAGGGAAATGAAACAAACTTTGCATGCACTGTGCTACATACATATGTCATCTCCTTTATTCAGACTGCCTTACCCTCCTTCATTCCCACATCATGTTCTACTAGGCATCAAAACATTGTCACCCATATTTTCAAGATCAGTCTCCTATATTTTCCCAAAGTCCTTTGTTTATAATGACGATGTGAGGTAACAGCAAAGGCTCTAAGATGTGGTTGAATTCTCGACATAGAATTTGCTATTTGGAAATGATATGATAGAAAAATGATTTTAAGTGATGTTACAAGGATGATTTTAAGACTTTAGGTCTGCATGACTGAAAGAAAGAAGTTGTCATCAACTGAGATTTAGAATGCAATCAATAAAGCAGGTTGTGGAAGATGATGAGGAGGCAGCAGTTTTTGATATAAGACTGAGATACCTATTTGGCATTCAAGTGGAGAGATCATGTTGGTTCTTAATTATAAGAAAGCTTGAGGGAAAGCAGTAGGAGAAGAGATGATCTCAGATGTGTATGTTTGTGTGTGCATGTGTGTGCATGGCATCAGCATATAGGTAACATTTAAAGCCATGAGTCTGGATAAGTTTACCAAGAGGCAAAGCCCAGGCCAAAAATGACAGACAATGGTTGGTGTTACGTTAAAAGAGAGAGAAAAGTGTCAAATGGTTATCTAGGAGAATGGAGACAGTAAACAGAGTAAGAAAACAGTAAGATTTCCAGACAGCATGAAAGGCACACTTCAAATTCATCCTCACGAATCTAAAGGGAGACTAGTTAGTATGGTTTTTGTTTCCCTCTAGCCTCATTCTCTTGCATGAGTGCAGGTAAAGTATAGATGAAGGACTGAGTTTAACATTTCAGACATCCTTAAATACATCCTGCATGAACGCTAGCTATCTGGGAAATACATGAATAACTAGTGTCAGACTTGTGTGTAAGAAGAAAATATATTGGTTGGTTACCCCTTTACATGTAGAAGGTGGGACTCTAAGTACGTGAGTTAAAAGGATAAAATAAATATGCACAGAGAATAAATATGCACAGAGTACATACTCTGCATAAGAAAATTACAAGTGTTTAGTAATGGAGAAAGTAGAAAGTGAAGAGGGTGCCGGTGAAAGAACAGATCAGCAACACGATGGGAACCAGAGTCTGAGGAGGAGCACGGCGAAGGGAAAACTTCTGGTGGCCAGGCAGCAAGTAGATCGGATAAACAAAAATGACTAGTTTCCATTATTTTAAATATTTTAGGGTAATACAACCCAGTTACTCTAAACATTTAATAAAGTCTGCCATACACACAAAAACCTGAATGAATGGGCAGAAAAATTAAAGGAAAATCAGAGATGAGAGAATAGAACAGCCATGTTAAATGAGGCATGAGTCAGGGATAAAGAGCAGCAGAAACTTAGAACAGGAAATATCCAGGAGGCCATCAACAACAGGGTTGTACGGAAGTTCGAGAAGGACACTAGACGTCATGTTGAGTTTGTGGGTTCAGTTCGATTTTTTATTATGTTTTATTTTTTTCTTTTTATTTTTTCATGCATGCTTTATCTTTAAAATGTACATTTTAAACAATAGCAACATATCGGCTGGTGCTTCAGTTAAATAATGGTAACAGCTAGCATTTTGGAATGCTTACTATGTGCCATGCATACCTACATACGTGTCTACTATGAAATAACTTTTCTGATTACAACACCTTGCAAAATAGGCGTTACTAAGTTTTGATGATACTATTAATAAAACATCTATTTATGGCTGACTGTTTATAATTGACGTCTGCATTGCAGTTGATATACTGTATCATGTTTTGTGAAATGCTATTAAATTGTTGACATGTCTGCTCGATGTCATCTTAAAATTTTAAAAATGCAGCAATATTCTCACTTTGTAAGTGGTAAAACTAAAGTTCAAAAAGGTTAATTAACTTGTCCGATTTCCCACAAATGACTGTGCCAAGAATTCAAACTCATGTCTCTAGACTTCAAATTTCTGACTGTTTCCTCCTGTAAATTCTGATTATTTCTTCCACTATTTTAAAACAAGCCCTGATTCAACCTAGCAGCCTCATTCCATTTGCACACCCAGGAATACATATTCATGTCATAAAAGCAAAACATTTTCACACAGCTACAATTCATCAGACTACAAAATTCTTGGTGTCAGCAGTGACACAGAAAGCTTCTCAGTGGCAGAAACAAAAGCAAGTAATGTAGCTATGTGATTTATTCTAAAAAGCAGCGGGGTCACAGAGAATAAGATAAATTCTGAAGGACGGAAAGAAATCTTGTTTTCTTACAGAAGCAAAGAGATGATGGGGAGTGGGGGAATCAACCGGAAGTAATTGCTAAATTGGAAACACAAAAGTGACGCAATCAGTTGGGGGAAAGAAAATTCAGCCAAAGTGGTTGTTCCATGTGGTGAAACAAGTATTTACAAAACCATCAATCGCTCATCATATAACCTCAATGATACCTTCCAACACGATGTCCTTTCATGGATCTAATCCACTCCAGCCAGCCTGGGAATCTTATTATTTCCCTAAATGCACCATACAGTTTGGGTCCTAGACAAAGAACTGGTGGACCAGGTCCAAAGCTGTGGCAGGAGAGCTAAGTCACAGGCGAGGGGGAGTTTGGAGCAGAGCCATGCTTGCTGAATTATAGCAGTCAGCCAAGGGAAGAAACTACCTAGTAATAAAAGCAGAGCCCCTGGGGAAAAGCTATTACTAGAAATATTAAGCCAAGGGAATATGCAAAATAGCTAGTGGTAGAATGTTTTAGAAGGCAAATTCAGGACAAGCTTGAAATAAAAAGATTGATGGCTGGACAATGGCAAAGGGTTCATAAAAACAACAGTTTTTTTTAACCGTTTGCCTTCTACATCTTTTTACTGCCACGGGTTTCCTCTGGTAGAGTTTATCTTCAGGAACCTCTCACTGCCTTTATGACTCAACTTAGATGCTCTTTTGTTTAAAAAAAAATTGATCTGTGCAATTCCTTTCATATTTTAACTTTTTTCCAAAACGACTCAGTATCCTAAACAGTTTTGTCCCAATTGACTAGTAAGGCCACCTGGACATTCCACCTCTGAGTACAATACCATCTTCAATTTACATTCTCACCAGCAGTATATAAAAGTTACCACTTTTCTGCTTCCAACACTTAGTCAGGTTCTAATAAAGGTTGAGCCCAATATTGCTGTAGTGCAGTTTTCTCCAAAATGCAGAAGAGAGAGTTTTGCAAAACCCGTAGATTACCCGTAGGTGTATATGTGTATAATACTTGGTGTTAGCCAATTTTTAATTTTTCAAATATGATGGGTATGAAAATGTGAGGCTGAAAATCCTTTCGTGTGTTTATGTCTTTCAATTTTTACCTTCTGCTCATATCCTCTATCCAGCTTCCTAATGGATTGTCTCTTACTTACTGATTTGTAGGCTATATTTACAGGTGCTGAATACTAACGTTTAACTTGCTACATTCATTGAAAATATCTTTTCCCAATGTATGGTTTATCTTTTAACTTTGTTTATGGGGTCAATTTAGCAATACTTTTTATTTATTTGCTGTGTTGCTTTTGTCTCCACTTCATTTAAGAAATTCTTCCTTATCAGGATATAATTAGTCTTTCTCTTTTAAGAGTATTTTTTTTTTACTCTTAAGTTCAGGAGTACATGTGCAGGATGTGCACGTTTATTACATAGGTAAACCTGTGTCATGGGGGTTTGTTGTACAGATTATTTCATCGCCCAAGTATTAAGCCTAGTATACATTAGTTTTTTCCTGATCCTCTCCCTCCTCCCATCCTCTGCCCTCAGGTAGGCCCCAGTGTGTGTTGTTCCCCTTCTTTTAAGAGTTTTCAGGTTTTGATTTCATGTTTTTGCCTTCAGTCAATCTGGAGTTTACTTGTGTATATGGTATGGGATAGGATACTGACTTTTTTTTTCATATACAGATAAGCCAATTATCACAGTGCAAATTAATGAACACCTTACCATTTCCTACTGATTTCTAATGACACCTATGACATTTACCAAGTCCCATGTATAGATGAGTCTATTTTGCCTTCTGTAGTATCATTAACTCTTTCTCCTGACTTTCAAAGCCCTCTGTATTCAAATCCTGTAGACTTCAGAAGTGTTTTCTATATTACAGTAATAGCACTAAATTCACAGAATCAGAGAATCTTAAAGCTTGAAGGTAATAAATGGTTTAAATAATCTGATTATCTAACTTCATAGATAGGAAAACTCAATCCCAGAGAAGCTAAGTTAGTGTCCAGGGTCATACAACCAGGCATTGGTAGTGCCAGTTTTAGAAGCATGTTGACTCGTGTCCTCCTGCAGTGCCCTCTCCACAGAGCTGGTGCACAGCACATACTAGAATGATTTCCTGTTTGAATTAAATGACAGCCTAAAATGGAATCAAATAGGGGCAATATTATTTGTTGAGTTCCTACCATGTGCAGTACTGTGTTAATTGCTTTCTAACCCCTGAGAGTGACTTGTCTTTGGACTTTGTCTTGTGAATCCTAGGGTTTTTTTGGTTTTGTTTGTTGGTTTTTTGTTTTTTATTTTTGTTTTTTTGTTTCTGTTTTTTTTTTTTTTTTTTTTTTTTTTGACAGAATCTAGCTCTGTCTCCCAGGCTGGAGTGCAGTGGCTTGATCTCGGCTCACAGTAACCTCCAACTCCCATGTCCAAGTGATTCTCCTGCCTCAGCCTCCCGAGTAACTGGGACTACAGGCACATGCCACCATGCCCGGCTAATTTTTGTATTTTTATAGAGATGGGGTTTCACCATGTTGGCCAGGATGGTCTCCATCTCTTGACCCCGTGATCCACCTGCCTCAGCCTCCCGAGTGAATTCTAGTTTATGTGCTCTTTCCTCTGCCTCTGTTCTATGAATGATAATTGTGAGTATACTCTTTGGTTCTATTCAATGCTGAGTCCAATATTGCTGTGGTACAATCTTCTCCCACCATGCAGAAGAGTTTTACAAAACATCCAAATTATCCATTTGTGTGTGTGTTTATGTGTATGTGTGTGTGTAATATTGATGAATACACACATACGTATATTGTATACATCAATCTGGAATTTATTTTTGTACATGATCTTAGATAGGATACTGATTTTTTGCATATGCATATAAGCCAATTATTCCAGTGCAAATTAACTAACATCTCACCATTTCCCTCTGATTTCTAGTAACACTTATGACATCTACGAAGTCCCGTATATTATATATGTATAATACATGTACATGTATTTTTTATATATATATATGAACTATAAAAGAGGAATTTCTCCTTAGAAATTCAAACTGAAACTTATACCTACTTTTTTACATTTTATTTACTTATTCCACACATATGTTAACAATCCACAATGACACAGATTAACATCATAAGTAACCTTCCTGCCTAATAGGATCTTATAGACTAATTGTGGAATTAGGCTCATAAAAATACATTTATAATTCAATCACATGATCATTAAATAGATAAGAACAACAAAGTTATAGAGAAGCACAAAAAAGTGAGAACGGATCATGCTACCTGGTGGAATCCAGTAAACCCTCATTAGTGAGACCATATGGCCTAAACTAAAAGTACAGGAAGGGAAACAAATATTTGTGCATAGATGTGGATGTCAATATGGAACATTATGACACAGAAATTTAAGAAAATTGAGATTTTGTGTTAGTTGGCAATGTGTCAAATTTTTCTAAGATCTCACATAGTGATCAGTATCCCTTCATATGTGTTAAGCTGTCAATTAGTATATGGGCACTGTTCACACTCACAGGATAGAGGGGTTCCTGCTTTCAGAGGTAGGGTACTCATATAATTTATCATTCAAATGAGTAAACTTTGAGACTGCAAAAACAGTTTATTAATAATTGCAGTGTGATGGGATTGTTCTAGACTAATTAGATTTATGGCACTATATTCAGACGAAAATAGTATGCAATGTGATCATACAATAGGGTTTCTAACCCTTTTTGAGGTCCTATAGAAAGCTGTATACATTAAGTTTCTTCATAGAGTCAGGGCCAGCTCCATAAGCATGCAATCTGTGTGGTTGCACAGGGTCCCTCACTTAAAAGGGCCTTACAGTTAGTTTAATATTTATCTGTTGCTGTCTTTAAATATGTGTATTTTTTTAAAAGGGAGATCCACATTTTTATTTTCTACTGGGCCCCAGAAATTATATAAAAAATACTTCATAGACAACACAATTTAATCTGATTTGGTTAGAAGACAATCAGAATGCCAGGAGATTCAGGAACTGTATGGTATAAGACTGGTTAAAGGACCTGGAAATGGTTAGCTGAATAAAAACAAATCTAAAGACCAAGTAAATAACTACTTTAAGATAATGAAAGTTCAGATGGTTCAAAGGAGAAGTAGAATTTTCTGGGGCAGTGCCAGAAGGGGAAACAAGAACAATTCTTGGAAGTTATAGGAAAATTGAAGAAAGGCAGAATTTCACAACAATAAAAAACAGGACATCATATAGGAATCCCCAGTATTCAATGTATTAATGCTGAGGCTTGGTGACGATAAAGTCATAGAGAATAAGTTTTTGCATTCATTAAGAGGAAAAATAAAATCATTTGGATCATGGTGGTCCAAATGAATGCTAAGATTTTATATTCATAAAATAAATACATTGAAACTCCCTTGTCAAAATTATCTGCATCTCAGAGTTCTAGGAAGTGAAGCAGAGAACATAAAAAATAATCTACTTTCAGCTATCTTTATATAATTTTTGAGCAAAGAAAGTGAAAAGAAATTGTAGGAGACTGATAGACTGCTTGCTTAAATTTTCTCATTAATGAGCCCACAAATCATGCTGACTTTAGTTGTGGTTATGATCCTTAAAGACATGACTTTAAAATTAGCAAATGATAACAATGATTAATGCATTTATTCAGCAAGTGAGGTCCGCTGTTTCTGCTTAAGCTTCACAAAGAGCTTGTGAGTTAAGACTGTGTGTACTATTTTATAGAAGAAGAAACCAAAACTCAAAGAGTTGAATTTTGAGCCACATAGCTAGTTAACAGAAAATCAATTAATTGGTTTATTTACTCATTCATGAGCTCAATAAATAATATATTGAGTGCTTAATATGTTCAGGCTGTGCTGTGTGTTCAGAATACAAATTTGACCAAGACAGAATAGAGTTTATACTGTGTCTTAGTCCATACAGGCTGTTATAACAAAACACCTTGGACTGTGTTGCTTATAAACAATAGACATTTATTTCTCAGTATTGGAGGCTGAAAGTCCAATATCAAGGTGCTAGCATGGTTGGGTTCTGGTGAGGGCTCTCTTCCAGGTTGCAGACTGCTGACTTTCTGCTGTGTCTTCAAATGGCAGAAGCAACTAGCTAGCTCTCTGGGTCTCTTTTATAAGGATACTCATTTCATTCATAAAGGTTCTACCCTTATGACCTAATCACCTCCCAAAGGACCCACCTTTGGTATTATGAAGGTATTAGGAAATACCTTCATCCTGGGGTTAGGAGTTTAACACATAAATTTTGGAAGGACAGAAACATTCAGTTCATTGCATTCCACCCCTGACCCCTCAAATTCATGTCCTTCTCGTATGTAAAACACATCATTCCATCCCAGTAGCTCCAAAGTCTTAACTTTTTCTAGCATCAAATCAAAAGTCTAAACTCCAGAGTCTACTCTAACTATTAACTAAATCAGATATGGGTGAGACTCAGGTAGAATTTGTCATGAGGCAAATTGCTCTCCAACTGTGAAATCAAATGTGTTATGTGCTTCCAAAATACAGTGGTGGGACAGGCATGGGTTAGACATTTCCATTACAAAAGAAAAAAATTAGGAAAGGAGAAAGGGGTAACAGATCCCTAAGTCCAAAACTCAACAGGGCAAAAAACATTAAAGCTGGAGAATGATTTTCTTTAACTGTATGTTCTGCCTTCCATACACACTGGGGTGAGAGTTGGGTACCCAAGGCTCCAGGTGCCCCAGTCCCTAGGCTTTGTTGGGAATAGCCCATACCATAGCTCTCCCAGCTAAAGTTTCACACTGGTGGCTTCACCAGGCATTTCCCTGGTAGGGATTCTCTGAGATGGCATCACTCTCAGGGCCTGTGTCTTAAGACTCTTCATGGTTCCATCCCTCAAAATCTAGGACTATGTAGCTAGGCCACCATGGCTGGTTCACTCTGTACTCTAACACAGATAACGCTCTGCTGGGTTGCTGCTAAGGGTTATTCCCTGTGCCTTCTGGAGGGGTGGGTACTGTGGTACCTTGAAATCATTTTGCCCCTCAAGTCCTAGTATTCTGGGCCTGTGATTGGAGAAACAGCCTCAGTGATCTTAGAAATGCCTTCAGGGTTGTTCTTTCATTATCTTGATAAATAGCACCTGGCTTCTTTGAACTTGCTGATCCACACTAATTTTCTTATCAAATGGTATCTTGGCCATACCATTGTTCTATCCTAAACAGGTTTTTTGATTTGTTTTCAATAGAATTAGGCTGAGCATTTTCCAAGTTTTTAAGTTCTGCTTTCCTTTTGATTAACAATCCATCTTTAAGTTATTTCTCTCTTCTCTAACTTTACTATAAGAACTTAGAAGAAGCTAAGCCATGCCTTCAACACTTTGCTGAGAAATTTCCCCAGACAAATATCCAATTTTATCTCTCACAACTTTGATATTAAAAAAAAACTGGGACATGAACACAATTCAGCAAAATTCAACCTGATAACAGACACAGAAACAGAAAGGGGACCTCTAAAAGAAAATGATATTTATTTTGGGAAGGGACATCGCAATGGGAATGTACATGCCATAGTGAACTGTGCATATTCAGGAAGATAAGAGAAGACAGTGGTTTTTTAAAGGAAAAATTAGAAGGACTGCCTAATTGTTTTGAGATACTTACCTTTGGCTACAAGAATCACTAACAAAGATGATGCTGGTTTGAGGTCGGACAAGCATTTGCTGGAGAGATGCCCTCTCAGAAATTTTATTTTGTGTAAAGTTGAGATGGCTGTTTTGAAAGGTTGGAGTGTTTGAGTCTTTTATGATAGTTCTTGTTATCAGGTATTCATGTCTGAGAACCCTCCCTTTATAGCTTTTTTTGGCTCCATCTGTCAGGGTTTTTAACACGAGTGACTCCATTTTGATATTGCTAACCGTCACAACTGTAAGCACTCAAGAGAAGCCAAGCCACACCTTCAACACTTTGCTTAGAGATTCTCCAGCCAAATATCCAATTTTATTGCTCACAAATTCTATCTTTCACAAAACACTAGAACCAAGCACAATTCAGCCAAGTTATTTACTATCACTTTATAAGAAGCACGACCTTTCCTTCATGGCCCAATAATATGTTCCTCATTTCCATCTGAGAACTCATCAGGACGGCTTTTCTGTCTGTATTTCCAAAGCTTCTTTCACATTTTTAGATATATGTTACAGCAGTACCTCCATTTCTCTGTACCATTTTTCTATCCTAATCAATTAGGGCTGCTATTAATAATAAAATACTATAAACTGGGTGACTTATAAACAACAGATATTTGTTTCTCATAGTTCTGGAGGCTAAGAAGTATAAGATCAAGGTAATTTTGGTGCCTGGCAAATGCCTATTTCCTCATAGATGGTCATCTTCTCATTGAAGCCTCACATGAAATGACTAGCTAGCTCTCTGAGATTTTTTTATACAGGCATTAATACCATTCATGAAAGTTCCACCCACATGACCTAATCACGGTTCCAAGGCCACACCTCCTAATACCATCTCCATGGGGTTTAGGTTATTAACAAATAAATGTTGAAGGGACCCGAATCTTAAGTCCACAGTACACTGTAACAGACTAGGAGGTTATAGTAAACTGTTTGCTTTAATGCATTCCAAAGAAAACTCTCAGCCAACTTTTCTCTTTGGCAAGCAATTCTTATTTTGAGTAATTTATCTGCATGGATCATATTTATTTAGCCTTTATTTTGCCTGGTACTGTGATATCAGGAAGTAAAGAAGGCATGTTTCTTGTCTCTTGAGAGGTATAGGAAGAATATATATATATGCAACTGACCATAAATACCAAGCAGAATAAAACAAGTGGTAGGCACATTTCTTACATTGTATATAAGAAATATTCTAAATTTAATATTGGAAATATTGTAATATGAAAGAGGAGAAGAAATGGGAGAGTTGATCATAACTGGGTTATCAGGAAAGGCTTTATGGAGAAGGTGAGCTGAGAACCCTGATATATGTATAAAAGCTCAAAATTGTTAAGACAAACTCCAAAAGAAGACATGTTATGATGTATAAGCCTACACAATCACAGCAGTTAACCAAGTAACTAGCAAATATCTAATAATAAGTGATTATTAAATTAATATAAAAATTAATTTATTGGTGTGTGTTTAACATTGAACAAGAAGAAAGATCAAAGTCACAAGGTTATGAATATTCATGTGGCATTTGGGTAGTGAGTAGTCTGAAGAGTTTGAATGATGAGTTATATGGCAAGGTTTATGGACAGGTACTTATGGAAGAAAGAGGAAATGATACTCATAAAAAGCAAGCAGGAATCAAATTGTGGAAAGCCTCAGCTTTTTAATTGAAGTTTGAGGTTAATCCACCAGGAAAAGGCAAGCCTGTGACTTTTAGCACCTGGCATCTATCATAGTGTGTTAAACAATAGTAAACAATAAGTGTTTGCCGAGTGAATAAATAAAAATGTGAAATAACAAATGAGTAACAGAGTGACACTCATCAGTTTATTCAACAAATATTTGTTGAGCACTGCTCTGTGCTAAGCACTGTGCTACAAAAGCAAGAAAGAAATTATCTTTGTCCTCATACGCCTCCCTGGCTACTGTGGCATACACACATGTCAGTGAGCAATGGTGATGCTGTATGAGATGGGCACTAGAGAGGCGAAAAAGAACGTTCTTTGGAGCAGTTCAGAAAGATTTTCTAACCTAGTTTATGTGAATTTTCAGGTTTATTTTATTCTTATTTTTTCAGGGAAAAGTGGTTAGTGAAGGACAAATAACATAAGAAAATGACCTCTATGTTAAGGCATAAAATATGAGCAAGAGTTATGAAGAAGAAAGAACAAAGTGTGCAAAGACTTAGGAGATAGAAAAGTTAAGTAAACCATTCAAAGAAAGCCATAGGAAGAGCTATCATGGAGATATAGAAAAGAAAGAGACAAAAGATAAACTTATAAAACTGAGAAGCTAAATGCCAGGAGGTCAGTGAGGTAACTAATGCAGTAGTTCATGGGAGAAGTGACTAAGGCAGTGGCAATGGGAATGGAAGAGAGGGACGTCTTTTTAACTGTCACGTACTCAATGTTCAATAAATACTACATGGCAACAAAATCTGGGGACTGATTGCTTATGTAGAATAACGTAGAAAAGCCAGACAAAATTGACCCTGAGGTTTAAAGTTTGTGGCATTAAATTGACTTTTACTATGTATTTTACATTGGAAATATAGTCATATCAATCAGTGTTCTCTAGAGAAACAGGGCCAACAGGACATATGTAGAGATATGTAGAGAGGGAGATTTATTATTATTATTTTATTTTATTATCGAAAATTTGGCTTACATGATTATGGAGGCTGAGAAGTTCAAAGATCTGCTGTCTCCAAGCCAGAGACCCAGAAAAGCTGACGGCATAGCTTCAGTCTAACCCCAAAGGCCTGAGAACCAGGGTAACCAAAGATATAAAATCCAGTTCAGTTCTGTTCCAAAGGTCCAAGAACCAGCAGGACTCATGTCCAAGGGCAGGAGAAGATGGATGGCCCAGATTAAGTTGAGAGTGAATTCACCCTTCTACCTTTTTGTTCATTCAAGCCCTCAATGGATTGGATGAGGCCCACCCACATTGGTGAGGATGATCTTCTCTCCTCAGTCTACTGATTCAAATGCTCGTCTGTTTAGAAAACACCCTCACACACACAGTATTTTACCAAGTATCTAGCCATCCTGTAGGCCAGTCAACTTGCCTCATAAAATTAACCATCACAGACATTGAGGAGATTTTGAGGCTAAATTAGTAAATTAGTAAATTTAATTTTATGTATTTTATATACATTTAAGAAGTTGATGAGGTTCAGGGCACACTGCCCCAAAATATGGCACCTTGGCAATTGAGAAAATGGCAGCAGAAAGCTGCTGTCTCTTCCCCCTCACCTTTATTCCCTGAAGTAGGTCATAAAGTCTTCACTCCAGAGGTACCCTCCCTATAGTTGGCACTAAGGAGCATTCTTATCCTCCAAGACACAGACACATCAAGAAGAACAAACAGAACTTGCTAAATTTCCCTCAGTTTATTACCAACAGATCAGTCCCCATTTGCTCAATCATACCTTGGTACCACTGTCTACTCTTCATCAAACCTAAGAATAAACCTAAGAATAAGAATACATGTTTCCCTGCTTTTTGGGGTCTTCATTTCTAAAGGACCCGTGTCATGGTCATGTAACATTTACATTAAAATATTTGTAAGCTCTTCTTTTGTTAATCTTTTGTTATAGGGGCCACAACCATGAACCTTGCAATGGGTGAGGAAAAGAAATTTTTTTTTCCCTTTACAAAATCTACCTACCATCTCTTTGGTATTACCTAACAGAGTGGGAATATTGTATTTAGAGCTCAAATATCATATTGGTAAAGGGCAGTCCTCAGGAAAATCCTCTTCCTCACACAACCTCGTAGCGATTTTTCCTTTCCGTGGAAAGCAAATGGGATTAACAAATGGTATTTTCTATTGTTCTTAAGCAAGGGATTGTCAATATGGGATTAACCTTTCCAAAAAGGTAGGCTGCTTCTCTACATTAAGAGAATATACAACACCTGCAAATCTCCTACTCAAAGGCTTTTAACTTTTGTTTAATCTTTTGATGCATATGCCTAAATAAATAACTTGTAGGAAAATATGTTCCTTTGAATATTGAATAAAGCAAAACAAAATTATGCTTGGATATTTCTTAATTTCTGTATAAGGAGGATAATGATAAGAATCAGAATGATCTCTTCTCCCTTGATGAAAGTGTTGCCCATAGAAGCTTGTCCTTAGGCTGCTACCAAAGATCCTTCCATGTCCACTCTTTTCCCTACACAAGCCCTTATTTCTTAGAACATTGAAAAATCCCATCTTTGACAAAGATCCAAATGCAGTATTGCTTGGCATTTACTTAATAGGGAATTAAAGGAAAGTGAAATCCCTTCACTAGAATTTGTGTATTGATGTTCCAAAGTATCTATCTCACTGCAACCAGAGAAATCAAAGTATAGTTTAGCCCAGAGGGCAAGGCATCCATCATTTTGGGAGATCTTGGAATATTTAGAAAGACAGATATAGCATTTGAGCCCATGCGAAAGAGTAAGAGAGTAGAGACAGAGGGGGGAGGCAGAGAGGAACAGAGAGAAAGAAAAGGAGAGAGGTGTGAAGAAAGGGGAAGAAAGGAGAGGGGAGAGAAAATACAAAATAGTTGAGGCCAAAACTCAGAGGAAAATATCTCTAGAGAGGCCTAGTGAAGACAGAAACTTTTAGAGGAAAAGGCTGAGATGAATAATTTAAACTGAATATTTTGAAGTAACAAAATTTTAGGAGAGAGGACAAGTGAAACCAATTTAATGGAAGTTGTTAAGAAATGGTTGAAAGGGTAAAGACAGAGGTGAGACCATTGGATCTGACCACGAGGAGTTCTTTGGTGATTCTGAGAGAGCCATTTTCACAAAACATTTCTACTAGACACAGGGAAGAGAAATGGATATTGTAGAGATCATATTTATGATGGCAGTGATAAATGTGAAATGAGATAGGGAGTGTGTGAAGGTGAAATGTTTTCGGATTTTAAGAGAAGTCATATTTCTACAGCATTGTGGCCTATTACCCTGAGCTCAATTTCTTAGTCTTAATAGCTGTAGTAAGGTCTAGTGGGATGACAAAATTAGCCTCCCGTGGAGAGTCCATTTCTCACTAAGTCCATCCTTCAATATTGTGAGCAAACAACAGAAATTAAATACACAAGGTCAATGCATTTCAGTCATTCAGGTTAATCTTTTTAATTCAGATATATTAGCCAGATAGATGACACTTATGTTTCATTACTTTTCAAGTCCAGTTAATCCTTAATCCTAATTATGCCTGACCTGATCCAAAGTGAACAGAAATTCATTTTCAATGAAGTAAACAGGAACTATAGAGCTTTTGTTATTTGTTAGAACAAGCCTTATTAAATAGCAAGCATCTGCTCTCCATTCCAATTATTGTTCATAGGTTATAAGAGTCTAGGTTAAGCAGAGTTGTCAGATTTCACTTTGTTGGATAATGAAGTCAGAAACATGAATTAATCACAGCTCGAATTCGTGTTATATATTGCAATTTGCTAGCACATTTATTACTTATTTGATTCTGATGATGCTGGGAGGTAAGTAGGTTTGACTCCTCACCTGTATAATGGGAATAAAAATTATGATTTCGTTACAGGGATGATGTGAGGATTAAATAAGTTAATAAATTCAAGGTGCTTAAAACTGTGCCAGGCACATAGCAAATGTTCAATAAATGGGAGCTGCTTTGGTTGATACTATTATTATGATTATTAAGGTCAGTGTACTTTGTATAGTCTCTATCTCACTGAAAGAAGAGGGAGAGAAAACAGGATGATCAGAGGGACAGGGAAGGAAGAACAAATGGAAAGAAAAAGGATGGATTAATACCAGGCATATAGATGAGAGAATCCGAACCTTGCTGATTTGAAGAGGCTCTTTGGGTTAATGCCATGCTATTAAGAAAAGTAGATTGAAGCTGATATATTAAACTGGTATTGATTAGCTTTGTAAATGTCCATTCTCTTGCAGTCAGTAATGGGAGATCATTTAGATAAGAAGAAAGTGTGAAGACACAGGGCATTCTAGGGATCAAATTAAAGGACTGAGAACCACTGACCATCTGTATCACCCTGTGTGCTTGAAATTAGTCTGTCAGGGCCTGAGCTACCTTCTCGACAGCATGGACTTAAATAACAGTTTCTAATGTTTATATTGTTGTGAGGCTATTAAAACCACAAAGGCATTTGGGGTCCTTCACATAGGCTGAATCCAATAATAAAGAATGTCAACAAATTGCACCCTCAGTTGTTTTACTCATTATTTGCTTTGTTCTATCTAGCCTGAGTTCAAACCTTCATTATGCCTCACCTGGACAATTGCATAACTTAATACTCTTCAGTTCTTCCTCCCCTCAATCCATCTGCATGGTATCTACCAAACACATATATGATCAACTTAATCCCACTGCCCAACAAATAATCAAGTCAAACTGCAGCCTGGATTTCATATGAGACTAGAATTTTTATATTAAAGCTTAGTCGTTAGGTCCTTGGTTCTACACTTACACAGACTAATTTCCTATTGCTGTTCCACCATCATTAGCTGTGTGACTTGGCCTTTCCTGATTTCTATTTTTATTTATTAAAAAAAACTTTACTGCTTATTATGTATAAAACACTTTACAAATATTAACCTATTTAATCTTCTAACTTGCCCTATACAGTAAGATCAAGTCCATTTTACAAATGAGAAAACTGAGGCACAGGGCGATTGCTTACTACACTGAAGTCACACAACTTGTAAGTCATAGATGTGAGATTTGAACACTGGTGGTCTAACTCCAAGTCTGCATTCTAGTTGTATATTGTGCTGCTGTCTTATACTCTACCACCAATCACTTCAGACTTCTGTTTATTTTGATAATATAGCAAGTATTTTTATACTACTGAACAAAAGATGATAAGCTTTTTAAAGACAAGAACACATTGTTGTTCTTAAAATCCCCTGTAACTAGAACAGTGCTTAGCATGAAGTAGACCGTACATGAATAAATTAATCAATCAATCCATCAATCTGTCAGCCAGAGTCCCCTGATGCAATTTTCCTTCCATTAGTAATACAGGATCCCAGGTAGTGTCTTTGACCCTAGAGTAGAATAAAGTTCCCAGAAGACCCAGAGTTTAGATTTAGAAACCTCAGATTTAAGTCCCAGTTCTGCTGCTTCCAAACTGTGGCCTTGGCCATGTCAATTAACTTCTCTGTGTTTTCTTTTCTTCAACCTCAGAGAAAGGACATTAATACACACACACATACACACACACACACACACACATCACAACTATTGCAAGGATCAAATAAGAGAAGCTGTATGAAAGTACCTAGAAAAGTTCTATAAACAACTGCATGAATTTGTTAATAATAGGAAAATAATGATTCCCTGTTGTAGTCCTCAGAAAGGGAATAGAGGAAAAGACTGATTTAGGAGTGTTACTAACTACAAAACTCATCTATAGTAGCTGGAACAAATTGACTTGAAAACTAGGCAGTGCTGCTGATAGTTCATATTTGAGAACAAGTGCAGTTTTCATGAACTGCTTTGAGCTGTATCAAGGTCTTTTAGCTTTCTGGAACCCTCATTTTCAGAGTAAGTAATCCATCAATATACTTGGCCCTATTCTCCTCCTCCAAGTTGCCCTCATTGTAACCTTCATGACAGGAAGTGGACATCACTGTTCTTTACAAGGAAACTCCACCAAGCGCTCTGCATGCACTCAGGGGGTTGTCCACACCCACTTCTGTTTCTATGATGTTCCTGGATACAGATTTAGATTTTGTAAAATGTTTTCTTGGTTTTTTACATACTTATAGACTTGTCCTTTGAATTTGATTCCCTAACTTGACGATTTTTAACAGAAAATCTCGTTCATAATCATAATAATGCTGCCTCATGGCACTCTTGGAGAAATACTGACCTTATCCCTCCCTCCCAGTTTCAACTCAACTCCGAGATCATGCAGGCTTATGGCAGCCCCCAGATCAGGCACCCAACTGTTGAAAGGAAAACCTTAGACAAATTAAACTTAACAGAGTTTAACTGAGCCAAGAATTATTGGCAAATCCTGCAAGACCCAAATCGGAATAGGTCTAGTAAGGTTCCAGCGTGGTTCCACATGGTTCCACATGGTTCCTGTAAGGTTCCACATGGTGGAAGAACATCTAAAGATAGAAAAAGGAAAGTGAGATATAAAAAATGAAATGAGGTATAGAAACAGCCAGATTGGTTACAGGCCAGTGTCTTTGCCTTGTCTGAACGTGATTTGAACAGTTGGCTGCCTTTGACTGGCCAGACTTGGTGACTGGCACAAGAGTAGGTTACAGTCTATTTACATAGCCAGTTAGGTTATGGTTCATTCTGTATGGAGAAATTTTTAGGCCAAACTTAGAATATGTAAGGAGGCAGATTTAGGCTAAAATTAATTTAACACAACTCATCACATTCTTTGTAAAACCGTACTTCTGAGTATATGTGCTTTGTTATTGCTGATGAGAGAGTTGAATGCTAAGCTTGGTAGTACATGTGGTATTCTCTATCTATTTAGGAAAAGTCACGCACCTATGTGAGAACCTAAACATCGTGTAATAAAATTTACTTACTTAGAAATCTTGCATTGATTCATGCTTCTACCCAGCAAGAGTTTTAAAATAAAAGAAGGGCTACTTGAGAAGCTGAAGTGGGAAGATGGCTTGAGCCCAGGAGTTTGAAATCCAGCCTGGGTAACATAGCAAGACCCAGTCTTTGTCTAAAAAACAAACAACTTAATTAATTAATTAATTTAAAATAAAATAAAATAAAGACCATTAAAGCCAAAGCAGCACATGTGGCAGATGCTCTGCAAATACAGTGTTTTCAAACCGGAGTTTATTAAAGCGTTCATTGTCTTCCTTTGACATCAATTGCTAATATACTTCACTAATGTGAAGCTCCTTGCAGAGGAGCTTCACAAATTCTTGATACAACTCAATTCCCTGTCTCTGCCATCTGGGTATAGGTTGACAGAGACGTGAAAAAGCCAAGCTAATCAGATAGAGCCATTAGGATCCCCGCCGGGCACGATCACAGATGAAATGATTTCACCTCTGCTGCCTTCTTGGCTAATTGACTGGTACTTTTTAAAGTCATCCTAATTCAAATTCAGTTCCTGAGCCCTCATTCCTTAAGTTGTTCTAATTTGTACCAAAATGAGCCAAAAGAGGTTTCATCAAAGGTCAATTTTCAGACTCAAAGAGGATGAGCCTTAACAAAGAGATAGTTTAAGTAAGGCTTAACTACTCTCAACTAATCAAAGAAAGGAGAGTGAAACTTTGGGCAATTTTAAAATAAACATATTTTGGAGAGTATAATATCTTATTGCCTGTTGAAGATTTTTGCTCTCACAGATAAATCAGATGCATTTGGGAGCATCGGTCTGAATGCAGTCCTTACAGTTAGCAGATTAAAATTTCCCCTTTCAATCTTCTTAACCCAATATAAAAGAAGCTATGAAAATATAGATAAAACAAAAGAAATTCTCAGTATTTCAAATCTCAAATTCTAAAAATGCACAAACTCAGTTTTCTTTTTACCAGAAGTAAAAAGACCTGGGTTCTCTTCTCAGTGCTAAACGTTGTTTCCACATCAAATTGTTTATTCAAAAACAATGATTTAGTGTAAACGCTGTGCTGTTCAGTGTTTCAGACCCTAGAGATACAGTGGTAAGAAAAATTGCACACTGCATTATGCATCTTAGTTTGTAGTTATAAGAGACACAAAAAGTTTTTTAAGTAACCATATAAATATATAGGCATCCCTGAGAATTGATTCCAGCACCCTGGCATATACTAAAATCTGTGGACACTCAAGTTCCATAATCAGCCTTGCAGAACCACGTAAATAAGAAATGTCAGCCCTCCAAATATGAAATTTCATATCTCACGAATTATCTATTTTCATTCCAAATTTAGTTGAAAAAAATCTGTATATAAGTGAACACAGGCAGTTCAAGCCCATGTTGTTTAAGCGTCAACTGTATATAATTTCACACAGTGGTTAATTATATATTTTAAAAATAACTCTGTAAAGAAATAAAATGTGAAGTGGTATAGGGAAATATGTGAAAGCAGGAATTCTACTTAATATACGGTGATTAAGGAATCGCTTTGTGTCGCAAACATTTGAGCTGAGCCTTGATAGGATGATTACTCACATTCTATAAACCTCACACTTCTTCGCCCAAAAATGAAAATAATAATAATATATATACCATAAAAGGTTGTTAAAGGTATTAAGATCTTGCATTGGCCGGGTGCAGTGGCTCACACCTGTAATCCCAGCACTTTGGGAGGCAGAGGCAGGTGAATCACAAAGTCAGGAGATCGAGACCATCCTGGCTAACACGGTGAAACCCCGTCTCTACTAAAAATACAAAAAAAAAAAAAAATTAGCCAAGTGTGGTGGCAGGTGCCTGTAGTCCCAGCTACTCGGGAGGCTGAGGCAGGAGAATGGCGTGAACTCAGGAAGCGGAGCTTGCAGTGAGCAGAGATCGCGCCACTGCACTCCAGCCTGGGCAACAGAGCGAGACTCCATCTCAAAAAAAAAAAAGAAGATCTTGCATTGGAGGTTCTTACCAATCAAATGATGTTGTATTTTAAATGCTAAATGAATGATATTAATGTTATTGTGTTAGCTATTACAGTGATGACAAGATTGGCTATATCTGAATAATCATACAAGTAGCAAATGTTCTCTAGCATGGATGCATCGTTGTTGAAAATATATAGTTAATTAAGAAACTAACTAGGTAGAATGATTACAATGTAGCAATAAAACTAAAAATATCAAAAGCCATATTATGGCCTGTCACAGTTCTATTACCACTTGTTATCATATTAGATCAAAAATAATTCATCTTATTTATGTAATACCTTTTATCTGTGCATTTTAGCATGCCTGGATCATATCCGATTGAGTTAGGGAAGTCATTCCTATTGATGTTTGACAGTAATAAGTTTTGACAGTTATAATACCACAAAGTTGAATCAGAATTTTACAGGTGAGCTTGAGTCTTGTACATTATACAGGACATGATTTTCCATCCCTGTAGAACTTCAAAAGCGGCAAGATGATGTAGAAGGTACAATTGTTTGAGAATCACAGATCCTTAGGTAACAATTATTCACTTGTCACTCACCAGTTGAACGTAACATCCTAAGACTTAGTTTCCTGTGTGTAAAACAGAAGACAGTATCTCCTAATCACAGGATACTTTTGATGTTTAAGTGATATACAAAAAATCAACTAGCACAATGTTGGTGACAGAGTGGTGAGAGAGCAAATATAGTCCCTCTCTCATAGAATTTAATCTCATGAGGAAAAGAGACACAAACAAATATGATTAGGATTGGGCAAAATACTATTAAAAATAAAACAATATAAAAATATGAAATAGCATGAAAATATCGTGAAGAATATTAAGGGCTATTTTTTGTAGTTGTTCCTGTTTCGAAATAAACTTGGGAGTGGAGGTCATATTTTCTTCAGTTGCTTGGTAGAGAGACTAATACAACAAAAATGTCATACTTAAAAAATTTATTTGATAAAGGTGATTGATTATTGCAATTTCGAAGTAAAAGTAGGTGAGGTACTCTGGTTAATGCTACAGGAAAATAACAAGCTAACTAACAGACAGTGTCTCATACATCAATGAGTCTAAAATCCAGAGTGGGGTGAAAAGGTAGGAATACCTTTGGGCGTAGGAAAATAGTCCTCCTTTGTCTGGAAAGATCATCTTCTGAAACAGCTCCTGGAGGAAAGAATAAAGACAAGGAGATGCAAGGGAGAAAGACAATGTCTTGCCAGCAAATCACCCCAGTTAGCTCCATCAGCCAAAAAGGTGATTATCTTTGTCAGAACCACATCCTTCCCAGTGGCCACAAAAACAATGCAGAATGCTACAACTGACATAAAAGAGAACAAATAAGTTGGCTCTGTCCCATATGAGATGAAATAAACAAACAAAAAGAAATGTCTGGTGATCCTCCAAATTTGGGGATTCCAGAAGTTCGTTTCCATTGAAAATAACTTTGAAAGTACTCCAATTTAACTGATAAATTTAGACAAAACTAAATTGTAAAAAGATGAATTAAGAGGCCATTAAGCTGAGTGACTTTTCCTGCCTAAGCAAATTGAATTATCTTAACCTTAGAAAAACAGAATATGAGCCAATCAGAAACTACCAACTAACTTCTAACTAGAAACTTTGCCAGTCAGAAACTACCAAGTTACCTCTAACTATGGACTCTCCACTTGAACCAACAATTATTTTCTCTGTCTTGCTTCTGGGAATACCTTATAAAAGTTTTCCTCTTGTGCCTCTTCGTGGAGCCCTGAACAGCTAGTGGTCTGGTGCTTCCCAATTCATGAGAGGCCGTTTGCTCAAATCAACGCTTCAAAATTTTGATGTACCTAAGTTCTCCTTTTAAAAAATTAACTTTATAATTGCCAAGTAAGTCTTAGGAGGGGAGTTCTCTACTGTTAGTTACTTCACCTTGACATTTTTTCCTTGGATATCCACTCATTTAAAGAACAAAAGTTGTGAGCCACCCAAGCCAAAAGAAAGATACTGGTCTCTTTCGTGTAAGATAAATACAAAGATTTTGCTTATATCGCTTCAGAAAATGTGTGCCAAAGAGTAAAAGAGGCCATAGGGCTCCAGCACACTGTATATTTTTCTTACACAGAATAGAAACTTAAAGATCGTTATTGAATACTTGTCCCTATTTTACAAGACTATTTGTCAAAAGGGGGTGTTTACATACTCTCTGGCAGCTCATTAATTATCCTGCCGCTTCAGTTGTGGAATGTGGAAATCAAAAAAAAAAAAGAATCTAGAAATGGGAATTTAATTTTTTTCCCTTTAAACAGTACAATTTTTATATATACATGTGCAGTGCATTTCCTTCAAGCAGATTTACTAGCTTCTGCCACTCACTTAACTTCTTTTGTTTCTTAGAAAAATGCAAACTCCTTGTCTTACTGAGAGCAGTAGGCTCCTTACAACAGAGAGTATTAAAAAGTTTGGCAAATACAAACCCCAGAAAGAAAAAAACAATTAATGAATATGCCAAATGCTTTATTAGCACTCCATTCTTATTCTTAAGATAAACAGCTATGAAATAATACTAATCCGTTTTATTATTTTAATATAATGTAGAATTGGGCAGATATGTGAAACAGGAGTCCTGAAATTCTTTTGAATAATAATTCTATTCAAATATTAAATGTCATATTTGTTGAGGATGAATGAGATAGGGAGAAGTGGAGTGACTTAGTCAAGTTCACACATTAAGTCAAGGGCAGAGAAATCAGATATGCTGATTACTAATAGCATGCCCTGTTCCCATGAATGTGCTGAGTGCAGTTATGGACCCTTTACCAGGCACATCAATGTAAGGGAAAACACTGAAGCTGCTAGCAATAATAATAACAACATTTTCTTTTAAAGGCTGAAGGAAAGCACCTAGCCACAGAAAATTGCTCTTTGAATCTTAAAGGTACTTAATGTATATAAATATGTTGAAGAACATAAGGTAGGTGGGATAACATCAGCAGTACCTGCCACTCCACTTCCAATTTGTAGCACAGAGGAGAGAGGCCTTCTATTGTCATCTTTGTGCTCCCCTACACATCCATTGGCAGAGGAATGCTGTCAACCCAGCATGTCTCTGGATATCATGAATACCAGAGTCAGATACATTTTGACAATGGTGGGCGACTACCCTTGAACTTTAAAGATATCTAGAGATATCTTTTTTTTTCAAGAAACTTGAAGATGTTTCTGAAAGAAATATTTAGGCTCTTAAATTATAGATTGCAAAGGCTGTAAAATCATAGCAAAAGTATCAAAAGAATCAGCTTCCCTCCAGATCACAGCATGATGAGATTTGAAAACACGATATTTCAAAGGAGCCATGTTTTCTGGTTTGATGTAACTTATATGAAGTGCTAGCAGCCCCATATTTTTAACCACACCAAAAAAGTATAGCATTATTAATTATTATAATAGGCTAATAATTTGGAAGAATGGATAAATAATGTCTACCATTTTTCCATTTCTAGTCCTTTCTTGTTAAGAGGATTTTTCCTGTTAAATACAGATTTAAGTGTCTTAGAAAGCTGCACTTGGAAATGTGGAAGATCTTTGTTGTGGAGGCAGTGCAAACACAGTG
Source organism: Symphalangus syndactylus (assembly GCF_028878055.3). NCBI lineage: Eukaryota > Metazoa > Chordata > Mammalia > Primates > Hylobatidae > Symphalangus > Symphalangus syndactylus. The sequence continues at coordinate 23,540,866 of NC_072441.2, forward strand.
GTTGAGGGCCAGCTTTGTAGGCAGTCAACCTGAGTTGTACTCTCAACTTCACTGATTACTAGTTCTATATGACGTCATAATTACTTATTCTCTGTGTCAGATGTAACTTATTTGCTCGGTACTCAACATCTATGCCCATCTTCTAGGATGCCTTTCTTTATAGAGTTTGTAAGGCTGAGAACTATAATACATTTCACAGTGTTCTTGCAGTCAGCATTCTAGAGGCAAATTAGGTTCACCAATTAGGTGCACTTAGTCAAGTGCTTGAAAGGTGGAGGGGAGATTATGTAGACCATATTCTCATTGCACTTAGCTTTTTTTCTGGCTAAAAATACCATGGAAATGAGGGCTTTTTCTGCAGCAGTGCATTAGTGTCTAGCTTTGTAAGTATCAAGAGAGAATTGTGATGTTTTCAAGAGCTCCCTGATCTTGTATTCCAGTTCCAAACTGTGCAGCTACAGCTGTATGTTCTCAGATTGAGTAACTCAGCAGGGACCTCCTGATCCTCCACCTTTTTCATGGGAGATTAGGCCTCTGCCTGTTATGTTCTTGGGTGGTGTTCCTAGGCTCCCCACCGAGAGTCCACTCCTTCCACTCTTCAGTGATTTTTGGAAGTACCTTAGTCTATGTGTTAAATCCATTTCTGCATAAACTGCCTGGAATAGTTTCTTTCTTGGACTAAAACCTGACTGATAAAGCTCTCCTTCAGCCGGAGCTTCCTCATTGGTAAACTGGTGCAAATTAGGTGCTTGTTAAAGTAAGGGTATTGTGAAAATTAAGTCAGATGGCTATGTGAAACGTTGGACCCAACACCAGTCATACAGTAAGCAACCAGTATACATTAGGTATGATTATTTTAGATGTCGGTTTAATGCAGCCCTGCCCACTGATGTAGTCTCTCTAAATTTTGCACACTTGTTCGCTAATGGTAATAGGAACAATTAAGAAAGAGAAATTGAATAGGAACAATTGAGATACTTATACATATTTTTAGGGTTCATGTGATATTCTGATACATAATGATCAAATCAGGGTAACTGGGACATCCATCACTTCAAACATTTACCTGTAAGATCTCTTGACTGTATGAATAACAAGGTTATAAAACAGGCATGTTCCATAAAGATAGATATGGGTCAGAGAATTATCTGGAAAGAGAGGCTTCAAGACAAAAGAGGAAATCTGTCTCTGGCAAGCAAAGAAAATAATAGTAGGATGATATAGGAATAAGGAAGCAAATGAGAGTGAATGGTGTGGAGAAATCTTTTAGGCCAACTCTGTCACATTAAAACAATTAACTGTGGAAATTTAATAGAAATGAGCTAGTACTGGTTGTACAAACTGGAATGTAAAACTTTTAATACTAGATAGCCAAATGTCGTTGGGTAAAGCATTTCTTTTTCTGTCTCCAGTACCTGAAATGCCTGCTGCCTTCTTCACTGCCCCTTGACCAAGAATCATTTTATTGGTATTTTATCTCTGACATAAAAGCAATACAGTATATTCAGGGGGTTAATTTCAAAAGCTATCAGAAGTAAGGATTATAAGAGTATTTATAGCACACTTCTTAATCATTTTACCATCTTTTGGATATGCTTTAAATTAGGCAGTTGCTCCCCCACCTTTGTTAGGTTAAGTCAATCAATCCTGTCTGTAAGTGTAAGTAGTCTCTCTTATGCAAATTGGAGGTCACATCATAGGGGATAAAATTAAAACAGGCTCTACAAAGAGACTTTAATGAAAGCTATTGATCTGCTCATTACTTGGCCTTCAGGTTTTAGACATCATTAGCAGGAAAGAACTTAACTGAAAAGCCTCATTAACACAGGGAAGGTGTGCTAGCATGAGAAATGTATGAAGGTAAAAACAGATATCAGAACTCTTCAGACAGGTGTAAAGCAGTCCCTGTGCAAAGAAAAGAGCAGAGAAAATGCCTTTCTAAAGGCAGCTTTCCTTTTGCCTCATGGTTGTCCCAGCAAAATAATTATGATTATTAATTATAATAAAATATATATTTAATTATAAATTAGTATACAAATACAACTTTTCAATAGAAATCCATTTTTTCCTGTAACTGTTTATAGACTCTCTGAAATCTTAAAAATTATAAAACTAATATATAGAATCTATGACCCCACTGGAAGCAGAGCCCAGATTTCCTGATGCACCATTCATGTGAGTTTGCTATCATATTACACTTCTTCCCCCATACTTTGTTATTTGCAATTCATATAATTTGTGCCCTAAAGTGATTTATTTTTTTCTGAGTTATCTGGTAAGACTAAACACACAATTTAATTTAAGTGTTTCATTCTCAGCTTTACATTTTATTATATACTGGGTAACACTCGTGTCAGAGAGATTCACAAATCTTTATATAAATGTATTTTCTCAACATTTCAATTAATGTCCGTGGGGTAAATCTAGTTTTAGAGAAATTCATAAATCTTTATATGAATGTGACAGTCATCATGGAAACTAGGTTTTGAGAAACATAATTTACAAAGTTTAAATGATAGGCCTCATCTTTACTCTCTTTATATGACAATGTGAGACAGTTTTTAGTAAAAAGTCACAAAAATAACAAAGAAGGAAATCCCGAGAAAAGTGAGGAGATGGAGAGTATTATTTTTATTTTTTGTAAAGTCAAAATATGCCTTTGTTTTAGGAAAGATAAATTAGAATTTCAATGGGATGGAAACATGCATAATTGGCATCTGAGCAAGCCACACCAAACTCATTAGGAAACGTCCTCAAGAAATTTTGGCTCTTCTCCTGATCTTGTCAAAAATTCTATAACAGACATCTGGCCAAATCATTTCACCTCTCAGAGCTTTGGTGTTTCTTGTTAGTCAAATGAAAAGATGGCTCTGTGGTTCAAGCTGGATTCTGCAGTTCCCTGGGCTCGGCTTCCTCTTGAAGGTCCATGAGGACATGGGGAAATCTATATGAGTGGGACTTCAAGAAAAATAGAGCAGGTGTGCTTTTGTCTCTTTCATACATTTCACTTATGATTTTGTTTAAAAATAAGAATTCACTCCTTATAAAAGAGGTCATCCCTATCATTTGAGTATATTCCCAGATCTGCAATTCTAAGACTCTAAATGGCTGATTTACTTGTCAGATCTCACTTTTAGTAGTTGGAGTAAGCCACGTCAGAGGAAATTTGCCTTAGAAGTGGAAATAAAGGAATGTGGCCAGTGGAAACTATAGGGAAAGATTTTCTTTCCCATGAGAAAATATATTAGTTAGGCCTCACATTGTACCCTGCTGTCTTGAGTTCACCCCAGTGTGGGTATAAATTCTGTTAGAATCAGCCGATAGTAGGCAGTGGCCAAGTCTTTAGCATGCAGTTATACTCACTGAGTTAACGCATGTTTCCTGAGCTCTTACCAGGAGTTCTTTTGATTTTAGGCCCCAGAAATAAAGAGATATATAGTCCTGCTCATTGACCTCTGAGACTTACAGTGTTATGACAGAAGCAGACATTACACAAATCTACACCCAATAAATATGTTCACTCTTTTAAAAAGTTTTTTATTCTGAAATAATTTTAGATTTTCAAAAAAGATGAGGAGACAGTACAGAGAGTTCCCAACAGTCTTCACCCAGTTTCCCCTAACATTGACCTCTTACATAACCATGGGACATTCATCAAAACTAAGACATTAACGCTAGTAAATACCACTAACTAGAGACTGTATTTGGATTTTCTCAGTTTTTCCACTAATGTCCTTTCTTTGAAATCCAATCTAGGGTACCACATTGCATTTAATTGTCATGCGTCCTTAGGCTCCTTCCATCTGTTTCTCAGTCTTCCCTAACTTGTTATGACTTTGATACATTGGGAAAAGAACTAGTAAGGTGTTTTGTAGAATGTTTCCCAGTTTGGGTTTGTCGGATGTTTTTCTCATGATTAGAGTGAGGTTATGGGTTTTGAGGAAAAGTACCACACAGGTAAAGTGCTATTTCATGTTATCACGTTAGGAGTACATGCTAGCAACATGACTTATCACTGGAGCTGTTAACTTTATTATTTTAACTTTTTCATATACTATTTTTTTTAATGGAGTCTCGCTCTGTCACCCAGGCTGGAGTGCAATGGCGTGATCTTGGCTCAGTACAATCTCTGCCTTCTGGGTTCAAGCGATTCTCATGCCTCAGCCTCCTGAGTAGCTCCTGAGTAGCTGGTGAACACAAGCTTATGTCACCTCACCCAGATATTTTTTGTATTTTTAGTAGAGATGGGGTTTCACCATGTTGACTGGACTGGTCTCAAACTCCTGACCTCAGGTGATCCACTTTCCTAGGCTTCCCAAAGTGCTGGGATTACAGGCATGAGCCACAGCACCCAGCCTTTCATACACTATTTATTAGGAAGAAATCACTGAGTCCAGCCCACACTTAAAGGGAGGAAAATTTAGCTTCGCTCTCTGGAGGGAGGACTGTCTATGCTTATTATTTAGAATTGCTCTCTAAGAGAGTTGTCTCTTCATCCCATTTCCAATAAAAAGTTTTACAAATTATGGTAAGAGCTATGTAGGAAAATAAAAAAGAGATGTAGGAGAGAATAACAGGAGAGATCTATTTGGAAGATCTATAAACAAGATCTCAGCCTTCAGATGTCCTAGACTGATACCTGTAGGGACATTAGAGAAGCAAAAGAGAAAATGACAGGAGAAAAATGTACCCTTACTCATGTCGTTTCCTCCCCCATCACCTACAGCAGGGATAACTTACAGATATTCAGAATTAGTGGTGCGGGGAGACAGCATCATAAAAAAAAAAAAACAAGACAAAACCAAAAAATGCTACATTTTTTTTTTTCCTAAGGCATAAACAGAACTTGTATGGGGCAATGATGGCTACTGTTGAAACAGTATCCTGAAGCAATTCTTGAAGAAGCAGCTAACTTGAGCAAAAGAAAAGAAAAAGATTACGAGTTAATTTTGCGGTCTGGGATGTACTAGAAAGATTACTTCCTCTTTTTCATACTTGTTAAACCCAATTTGTGTGCAGAAGACAGGAATTATAATACACAGTATCACAGGATCTGAGATTGATATATTTGAGGTGTATAAATGAGAAGGGTAATTGAGGTAAGGATATGGAGGACATAGGATGGAGCTGGCATTGCAGAGCCAGCTGGAATGAAAGGAGTCAGAATGAGTTCACATCCTAGTTTAAACCCACGTAGCCCTGGCTTATTGGACTAATGAGAAACTGGCAGATATAGATGTCTGACTTCAGAATTTTTTCTCAATGGCGTGTGAAACTACAATCCCCTTGTGGGTTTGCAAAATTATACAGAGATAAAATACAAAATGTTAAGGAAACAAATATTTTAAATAAAAACTTGAGATAACCAAATTATGAGCCCAAAGAGGAAACAGATTGGTGAGTTAATTGGTACTCTACTTCCAGCAGGAGAGAAGATAAAATAAGCAGACTGAGGTGCTATCTAAGCTTCCCTGCCCTTGCTTTACGTGCTTTAACTTTATTTCCACAGCTCTCAATCCTGTGCCCTATTTCAGGGCCTTTTTTTTCCTGCTCATCTTGTGAACCTCAGGACACTGAGGAAATCTGATGTTCAGACATTTTATTTTTAGGATATCACATTATGTAATATGTTAGGCTGGTGTCATTCATCCCAAAAACTGCTGTTCTGAACGAGAACTGAGACAAATGTGCCCAGTGGATATCAATCTTTTACATCCAACCTGTCTCAAAAACACCCATAAAAGCTCAGTAATCTCTTTTCTGAAAACATTTTTCTTCTTTCCATTAACAAATATGTATGTGACTCTAGGTTCATTTGCAAAGTCTAATGCCTGCATCTCTGTTTCTGGCAGTGTTTCTCAGGTAATTAACATTCCTGGGAGCACAGTCAGGCACGATACTAAAAAAGAAAATTTTTACTTATTTGATTTTTCTGCTGTGTAAAGAATGTTACAACTCTACTTCATCCTTTGAAAAAATATGCTCTTGTTCTCCCATCAAGGACATGCATAAAAGCAAAATATAGAAAAGGACAAGGAAAAAAAGTTACAAATACAAGGCATAATAGAAGATGTTGCATGTGTACTAAGGCTCCAGATACCTATAGGGCTCTGCCTGATAAAGGGCCCACAGTCACGTCTGCCCACCACTCAATGTGATCTTTTCATCTCACAGAAAGAAATGTTGTGGGGTGTCACTGACAATGAGACCAGTGTCAATTTCAAATTCCACATGGAAAACAACAGTGAGCTTCTGATCAACAATTGTTGTAAAGTCAAAACATCTTACACTTTTATGCTGAATTAGTAGAGTTGTTTTGATATGATATTTATTTAAAAGGCTTTTCATCAACTCTATCAATCATTTCCTCAGTGCATCTTGGTAATGTAGCTGGTGTGATGTTTAAACAGAAAACTGCAGCAGTAAAGTGGGACGGCAGTCCTAGAATGCTGCTGAAATGCCCATGGATCGGCCAGCCTACTCATTAGCTTTATTGCTAACAAACAGGAAAACCATGCATATAATTACATGAATTGCAGAGCCAGCAACACAAGTTGGCACCGGGAATTCGTTCTCTGCCACCATTGCTTCATCAGGATCAGACATTGCCTGTATGCCTTCAAAGGGGCAAAGGATTGGAAACAAAATAAGCAAGTGTTCTTTTTTCACTGTGGATTATTTTTCACCCCTAAGCAAACCTCTCTCTAGCCATGGACAGCCCACCTACTTTTGGAAGTCAGTGCACACAATGAGTCAGTGAATTTAGCCTTCTTATAACTAATGTCAATACAATATTACTAGTAATGTTACCAGTGATGTAAAAAATAATAACAATATTATAGAGAATATGACTTCAGAACTGAGGTTCAGAGAAGTTTGAGTTATTCAAATTTACAAGGCTGGTAATGTGTGTGTGTGTGTGTCTGTGTGTGTGTGTTTGTGTGTGTGTGTGTCTGTGTGTGTGTGTCTGTGTGTGTTTGTGTGTGTTTGTGTGTGTATGTGTGTGTGTATGTGTGTGTGTGTCTCTGTGTGTGTGTGTGTCTGGGTGTGTGTGTCTGTGTGTGTTTGTGTGTGTTTGTGTGTGTGTGTCTCTGTGTGTGTGTGTGTCTGGGTGTGTGTATGTGTGTGTGTGTCTGTGTGTGTGTGTATGTGTGTGTGTGTGTGTTTCTGTGTGTGTGTGTGTGTGTGTGTGTGTGTGTAGGGAAGCTGGAGCCAGAACCTAGGTCTTCTTGCCTGTCTAGAATCTTCTACATGATCTTGATCTTGTTCATCGTAGTCACTACAGTAGGAGATAAAACTTTTGAGGCTTATTCACTGACAGCATGCCTCTAAGTGCCATGATCAAACATAAACACAGGACCAAATAGACTTACCACCTGGAACTGCTTTGAGAATTCTTATATTCTTATTCTATATGGTTCCTTTGGATATCAGCTTCATCGTTATTTTGCATTTCTATTATTTCTTCTATGAACTTAAATATGATAATATGAATAATTCACCAGCATGGCTCCTGACACAAATCAGACATTCTCCATTCTCCAGATACATTCTTATTTCTCTCTCCTCATGTAGTAGAAGGGCCCCCACCTTGGGACACTAAGGACTTTTACTGACAATGATTTTTAGTCATTCTAATGATTCCCTATAGTGTGCAGTTTATACCAACTGCCCTACTTTTCCTAAAGAGTTGATACAAAAATTGAAGGAGACAATGCATATGAAATTGTTTAATTTATGATTCATTGGCTGATTTTACTTCAAAGCTAAACAGAATTTTTATGAAGCATTGTTGCTTGAAGCCATTGGGATTCCTTTTCTCTAGGAAACCAGACCTCTCACTGTCCTTGATGTTCTTTGGCAAATCATGATATCTATTGATTGTAGAAATTCTTTTCAACATGTCAAGTGCTTAGAGATTTATAAGCAAAGGGAAAAAAATCCCTGTAAGCTTCATCAATCTGGGGATATTTGCGAGAGGGAATATTACCGTGTAAAATGAAGATAAATCACAGTTCCAAATAGCCTTGTGGCTGGATGCCTCCCAGTGACCCACCCCAGCTCACAGATGCAGCTGTGGCAGATAATAGCCAGGAGTGATGATCACTGGGCTTTCAGTCCATTGCCAGAAGCCTGATATACGTAAAATATATGTCAAAGCATTCTATTTAATGCCATATTTATCGTCGGAACATGAAGCATGAGAATGTTGTTATGGTGCTAAAGAAACAGAAGTGATAAATGAATAGTTTCCTAAATACTACTTAAATGACTACATACAACTTCTAGCTCCGCATTGAAGTATAAATTCCACAAGAGAGAAGACCGTGTTTGTTTTCTACTATCTCTTAGGACTTACCAAAGTGCCTGTCTCATATCAGTCCTCAGTGAAATACACGTAGATGACTTAATTAATTAATTTGATTGAGATCTATGTTGCTGCCCTTATTTACTTACAACTGTTTTTCTTTACTAAACCATCCCCCAGTGTGGGAAGAGACTATGTTGTATTCATCTTCTTCTTTATTTTGTTTTTTAAAGATGGAGTCTCGCTCTGTTGCCCAGGCTGTAGTGCAGTGGCACAATCTGGGCTCACTACAACCCCCACCTTCCAGATTCAAGTGATTCTGCTTCCTCAGCCTCCCGAGTAGTTGTGATTACAGGCACCCTCCACCACGCCCAGCTAATTTTTTGTATTTTTTAGTAGAGACAGGGTTTTGTCATGTTGGCCAGGCTGGTTTTGAACTCTTGACCTCAAGTAATCCATCCGCCTTGGCCTCCCAAAGTGCTGGGATTACAGACGTGAGCCACCACACCCAGCCTGTTGTATTCATCTTTAGCCACTACCTATGTAGGTGCTCATTCAGTGAACAAATGGCTATAAGAAGAGACACAGTACAAAGAGTAGTTGAGGTCAATTACTTCTCCTCCAGGTCTTAAGCATATGTAAGAAGAGAATAAAAATTCCGTAATGGGGAAAGTTGTTTTCAAGGATTAAACCAGCAAGAAGAAGAACTGATCAATGAAAACAGAAATTATTATGGATAGAAAAAGTTACAAGAAAGACAAGAAAATAATGGGATTTTCTAGGCATAGACTCATTAGCACAGAAGACTGAAGGTAAGTAACTCTGGAACAAGTTGAGAAGAAAGAAATGCAGGGAATTCATAAACTCAGAGAGGTTTCTAGAGAGTGGTAAATACAGCATAGTATATTGCTTTTTAAATGTCAGAGCATAAAGAAAATTTCAGAGTTAAGTTATGGGTTTCAACAGTAAGAATTTAAAAGAAACAGCATGGAAACAATTGTTGGAGGGTTAGTGATGTGTTTAGATGTAATTATGTGAAGAATATGGCAGTTTTCATTATGAAAAGCTGTGGTTAGAGATACAGGAAACTGTTTTTTAAGCTAAATGAATTCAGATTGCTGGAGATGATCCAGCAGATGCTGTGCATAGAATTTAGTGTTTGCGTCTTGGAGACTAACACATTATATTTGGCCTTTAGTTAAAAATGATTTATTCAATGCTTTCTCAGAGATGATATGAAATTTATCACAAATTATATTCAGACATTTGAAAATTCTGGGGTAAAAATTAGGCAGTGGCTGTCATTTATACAAACTTTTAAAAATGTACCTCGCTCTCATATAAAGATGAATTTTAACAGTTTGTCGGTTACCAAAATACGCTTCCTAAAATTTATGAAAATAAGAATCTTAAAGGTGAAAAAAATAGCTGGGCAATACTTTGTATTCCTCAAAATGATTGATTTGTTGATTTAAAATTATGTTTATTTTAAATTTTAAAAGTCCTTTCCGGTGTATAAACATTATCACCTAACAGATAATAATAATTCAGTAATCAACCATAGTGAATTGCGTGGTGGTGCTTAAAGCCAATAATTCTTAAGAAAATATTTAAGTATATCAGTGAATTAAAATGATTGTTGTTATGCTAAAGTTAACACTTAAAGAACCAATTGTCCTATTTTAGTTACATAAAAGATATACTGTGTGTTTATATAAAGGTTAAACAAATGGAAATTGGTAAAATAGCAAACATATATTTTAATACACATTGATTACAGGTAGGACTTCTACTTCTAATTAATGTCCTCACTATCTGGATTTTTTAATTAAAATCTGAAATATCTACACTATTACTGTCACTTGAGTTGCTATCAGTCAAATCTTAACAGTTCAAGTGTGGGTTAATGTTTCTGTCTGACTGGCTGGGGATTTATTTAACTAGATTTATAATCCAGTTAATGTTAAAATTAGAATGTTAATATTGATTTTGCTTCAAGTCTAACAAGCACTACACATGATAGAGTTCAAACTAGAGCATTTGACTACATAATTATGGGCAAAAATCAAAGCTAAAATCAAGTATTTTATAAGTAATGTTTTGTAGACAGTTTCAAAGTTTCAACTGTTTTATAAAGAGCAATGACATAAATTGAATGACCTTAAAAAAAAAATACAGCTCTGGAGCACATGTCGAATTACGTCATGAACAGCTGTGAGTTTGACTTCCTTAACTTTTATTTTAAGCATAAAACTATTGTGGCAGTGCCATAAGGAATATAATTAGGTTTAATTGTCTATTTACTTATGTGCAACAATGAAATCAAAACGTCTTTCTAAAAAAAAAAAAAAGAATTGATCCTACCGATGAGTTTTCAGACAACTGTCAGAATGGATGTTTATTCCTGTCTCCTGTGATCTGTTTAGGCACATGGGTCTTTAAACAATTGACAGCAAAAAATACCTGTTTAACCGTACCTTTTATATGACTAAACAAATTTGAGATAACTATAATGTAATTTTGTCAAAGTTTATTTGAGAGATACAATATACAAAAAAAATTACATGCAAAGCAAACTATACATTCACTTTTCCAGATATTCTAAAATATCAAGCTAGGTCAGTGAAGAGCTAAACATACAGATTATATATTAAAGGCTACAAACTACAAACCCTCCAGAGTTGCTTCTTCTGGATTGTCTTTTGATGTGATGATAACTTCAGCCTACACTGACAGTCTTAAGAGATAGTCTTGTGAAATTCAGTTTAGTTAAATGAATTATTGAGCACCTATTATGTGCTAACCATTAGACTGAGGGAAAAATACAACAGTAAGCAAAACAGAGATATTCTCAGCACTGATGAAGCCTGGAAAAGTGTCCAGCTACTTACAACTCAGAGAGATAAATGCTGTGGTAGAAGCCACATAGAGTATTCTGGGAGCCACAAAGAAGAGCATGGAAGGCAACCTGGTGGCCAAAGAAGGGCTTACTACAGAAAGTGATATCCCAACTGCTGATTTGAAGGATGTGTGAGAGTTAGCCAAGGAAAACGACAATGTCATGCACCATTAAATCTTCTTTGGTCAAGAAATATCCTCAAGAGGATATTTCCAAGTATATTGTTTTTTAATGTCAGAATGCTATTTTTGGCTTTTTTTTTTTTTTTTTTAAAGCAGCCATAAGGTCTGGCCTTAATACTATGATTGTTAGCTCATAAGAATTCAGATCAAGTGGTTAGGTGGCTGTGAGCTAAATGTTTTACCTACTTTCTGGCAATGACTTATGTCTCTATTCCTTTTTTATTTTATTTTTCAACCAGTTTATTTCTTGTAAATAATTTGTCTGGTTACTAATGCAGTACATGTTCAACATAAAACATTTTAAAATTTTCTACAGTGATTTTGTATCCTGAGACTTTGCTGAAGTTGTTTATCAGCTTGAGAAGCTTTGGGGCTGAGGCGATGGGGTTCTGTTATAGGTATAGGATCGTGTCACCTGCAAACAAGGGCAGTTTGACTTTCTCTCTTCTTATTTGGATGCTCTTTACTTTTCTCTTGTCTGATTACCCTGGCCAGAACTTCCAATACTATGTTGAATAGGAGTGGTGAGAGAGGGCATCCTTGTCTTGTGCCAGTTTTCAAGGGGAATGCTACCAGCTTTTGCCCATTCAGTATAATGTTGGCTGTGGGTTTGTCATGGATGGCTCCTATTATTTTGAGATACATTCCTTCAATACCTAGTTTATTAAGAGTTTTTAACAGGAAGGGCGTTGAATTTTATTGAAAGCCTTTTCTGAATCTATTGAGATAATCATGTGGTTTTTGTCTTAGTTCTGTTTATGTGATGAATCACTTTTATTGATTTGCATATGTTGAACCAAATATTATATTGTATACCAGTATGAAGCCTACTTGATCGTGGTGGATAAGCTTTTTGATGTGCTGCTGGATTCAGTTTACCAGTATTATGTTGAGGATTTTTGCATTGACATTCATTAAAAATATTGACCTGAAGTTTCCTTTTTTGTTGTATCTCTGCCAAGTTTTGGTATCAGGATGATGCTGGCCTCACAGGATGAGTTGGGGAGGAGTCCCTCCTCCTCGATTTGTTGGAAGAGTTTCAGCGGGAATGGTACCAGCTCTTCTTTGTACATCTGGTAGAATTCAGCTGTGAATCCTTCTGGTCCTGGGCTTTTTTTGGTTAGTAGGCTATTTATTACTGCCTCAATTTCAGAATTTATTATTGGTTTGTTCAGGGATTTAGTTTCTTTCTGGTTCAGTCTTAGGAGGATGTATATGTCTATAAATTTATCCATTTCTTCTAGATTTTCTAGTTTATGTGCGTAGATGTATTCATAATATTCACTGATGGTTGTTTGTATTTCTGTGGGATCAGTGGTAAAATCTCCTTTGTCATTTATCATTGTGTCTACTTGAATCTTCTCTCTTTTCATCTTTATTAGTCTAGCTAGTGGTCTATTTTATTATTTTTTTCAAAATACCAGCTCCTGGATTCATTGATCTTTTGAATGGTTTTTCGTGTCTTTATCTTCTCCATTTCAGCTCTGATTTTGGTTATTTCTTGTCTTCTTCTAGTTTTGGGATTTGTTTGTTCTTGGTTCTCTAGTTCTTTTAGTTGTGATGTTAGGTTGTTAACTTGAGATCTTTCTAGCTTTTTGATGTGGGCATTTAGTACTATAAATTTCCCTCTTAACACTAGAGCTTACCTGTGTCCCAGGCAAATTCTGATATGTTTTATCTTTGTTCTCATTCATTTCAAATAACTTCTTGATTACTGCCTTAATCCCATTATTTACCCGAAAGTCATTCAGGAACAGGTTATTCAATATCTATATAATTGTGTGGTTTTGAGTGAATTTCTTAGACTTGATTTCTAATATAATTGCACTGTGGTCTGAGAGACTGTTATGATTTTACTTCTTTTGCATTTGCTGAGGAATATTTTATTTCCAATTATGTGACTGATTTTAGAGTAAGTGCCCTGTGGTGATTAGAAGAATGTATATTGTTTTTTGGGGGGCTGAGGGATTGGGGTGGCAGAGAGTTCTGTTGATATCTATCAGGTTCATTTGATCCGGTGCTGAGTTCAGATCCTGAATATCTTTGTTAATTTTTTGTCTCAATGATCTCCCTAATATTGTCAGTTGGGTGATAAAGTCTCTCACTATTATTGTGTGGAAGTCTAAGTCTCTTTGAAGGTCTCTAAGAGCTTGCTGTATGAATCTGAGTGCTCCTGTGTTGGGTGCATATATACGTATATATTTAGGATGGTTAGATCTTCTGGTTGAATTGGACCATTTACCATTATGTAATGCCATTCATTTTTTGTTGTTGTTGGTTTAAAGTCTGTTTTGTCAGAAATTAAGATTGCAACCCCTGCTTTTTTCTGTTTTCCATTTGGTTGGTAGATTTTCCTCCATCCCTTTATTTTGAGCCTATGTGAGTCACTACATGTGAGATGGGCCTCTTGAAGACAGCATATGAATGGATCTTGGTTCTTTATCAAATTTGCCACTGTGTGTGCTCTTATTGGAGCATTTAGCCTATTTACATTTAAGGTTAATATTTATAGGTATAAATTTAATCTTGTCATCATGATGTTAGCTGGTTATTTTGCAGACTTATTTATGTGGTGGTGTTATAGTGTCAGTGGTCTGTGTACTTCTGTGTGTTTTTGTAGTGGCTGGTAATGCTCTTTCCTTTCCAGATTTAGTGCTTACTTCAGGAGCTCTTGTAAGGCAGGTCCAGTAGTAACAAACTCCCTTAGCATTTGCTTGTCTGAAAAGGATCTTATTTCTCTTTTGTTTATGAAGCTTAGTTTGTCCAGATATGAAATATTTAATTATCTAGAATATTTCTCAGCAAATAATAGATTCATAATAAATATTTTTATTGACAAAAAAAGAGATCACTCTATATACCCTGTTTTGTGACATGGTGTTGTTTTTGCTTAATAAATAATATATGTAAAAAATTTCTAAAAGTAATATCAACAAAAAATCAGATATGAAAATAAATTGCCCAGAAATAACTTCAAAACAATTTTCAAATAAGAATATACTGTATATTCAGAATGTTTAGATAGAAAAAGATAATGACATAGATTTTTTAATTGAACTGCACTGCATTTTAACTGTTTACTTATCAATGTATCATAAATGCCTTCCTACATCTTTAAATCCTATTTGGCAAAAGTAATTTAGTGGTTATATAACAGCTTATACTCTGAAAGTATTAAAATTAATTTATCAACTAGAATTATTTTCAGACATCTTTTTTTAAAATTTAGCCCACATACACAATTCAAACTTTCCCTTAAGAAATATTTTATCGAAGTATACCTCCATCTTTGTTTTCTTTTCTTTTTGTTCATTTTCTGGCCTTCACATAGTGTAGTTTTTAAAAATATTGAGTATCTATCTCTGTTGTGAAAAATTGTATTGTTAATTGAGATTTGATAAGGATATTGAGAGGTGGCAATTGGGCCAGCTACCTAGGAATTTCTGAAAGTGTCTTATTTAAATGTTTATACTTTTCTTTAGGTATTTGACAGTTTGATTTATGATATATTGTAGTTTTTTCAGCTTATTTTGATTTTATCTCATATGTAGTTGAAAGTTGTTTCTGGAATATATTAAAACTCACAAGAATGTTTCTTTATGTTTATATCTTTGGTTATATTCTTGGGAAAGCACTTCACCATACCAGTATCTACAAAATGCACACACACACGTATATATTTCTTTTTTTTTTTTTCACTTTGGTTTCCTATAGTCTTAAATTATATCACCTTGTTTTATTTTACATACTCTCTTACATGTTGTTTTCAGTCATTTCTGGAACAAAACAGTATATAAATATATATATATACTGTTTTAATATATATAGTATATATATAATGTATAAATAACAAAACAGTATATAAATAAGAGTATATTCCTTAAGATCAAAACAAACTGAAATCTGAACACATATATTTAATGTTTAACTTAAAAACAATGAAAATATTTTAAAGTAAAATCTTTATTATTTTTATGTAAATATTAAATTAGTGGCTTGTAACTTGACTGTAAAAATCGTAAGTTTCACTGAGTTAAGGGATTTATTGTGGAATGCAAGGTATATAACATTTAAATGTAATTTTGAAACTGAGAGCATATTTTCACTTAGTCATACTAATTAATGGCCTTCATCAAGAGAAAGTGATAAGATCTTATTTAAGCCCAGAAAAGCATAATTTTCATAGCAAATGTGCACAAACATGTGCATTGCTAGTCTTTACTGTAGATATTAATTAGTATTCAGCATTTTGCTGTGATGTCCATAAGAAAAGATCCATTAAAAATGACAGCTTGAGGTAATCTTTTTATTGAGGTAAACTTTTTATTGCCATGTAATTGGGAAAACTATGTTTTTCCTATTTTAAGCATTAGTTTAGTCTCTTGAGATGACACATAAGCATGTGATGGCAAAAGCAAAAACTTTTGCCTCCTCTTAATCAGTAGCTTTTGGATATATACTAAATTGGACCAAATGGATTAAACACACATAAAAGTCTCTAATTTTTTAGTGTCTATATTCATAATTTTGGTGCTATGAGTTGAGATGTTTGATTTTGCTGAAAACTAATTTAGTCATTACAGTGGGTAAAATTTTTTTTATAGAGAAAAGAATATGGATTACAGTCAGAAACATCTGGGTGTGCCTCCCAACTGGCTAGCATGTTGTATCTATGACTTTGAAAAATTATGCAAGCTGCATGTCTCAGATTGTTATCTATAAAATAAGAGTAAAATAATTACCTTAACATGGCTTACTCTAATAATTAAATTAGGTTACAATAATATAATTTTAAGGCATGAAGCAGCCAGCCCAGAAGAGAGAAGGTGCTCAGTGGTTATTTATTTGTTTTTTTCCCTTAAATATTAAACTTCATTATTCATGTTTATATAGAAGAAAGAAACTTCAGTTTAGCAGTTAGGATATTATAAGTATTACTGGACACTTTTTTGACAGTAAAAATTTATTAAATATTTCTGGTTCAAAGTGGTAGAATAAAGTTCACATTATCCAACTTTTTCTTCTCAGATACCATCACATTCAGCAAGAATAACAAAACTAGAATCATAAACACCCTTTACTATAACTATGGGCTGTCTTATGGCTACAATATACAAAATATATAGAAGTGTGGCTGCAAGTAATAAACACCAAAAATGCTGAAGTAGGAGTAAAAAGAGAATGTCAATCCAGCAATTTCATTCCTGGTTATATACTCATAAGCACTGAAAGCAAGGACTCAAACAGATACTTGTACACCAAGACATAGAGCAGCTTTACTCACAATACCCAAAGGTAGTAATACCTCTTCCATCAACACTTTAATGGATAAAGAAACTGTGGTGTATACATATAATAATATACTATTCTGCCATAACAATTTTGTTGTCATGCTACAACGCAGATAAACTTTTAAAATATTGTGCTAAGTGAAATTAGCCAGACACAAAAGGAAAAATAGTGTATGATTTCATGTATATGAGGTATCTAGAATAGGCAAATTTATAGAGAAAGGAAGAATAGAGTTTACCCAGGGGAGTGGAGAGTTATTGTTTAGTGGGTACAAAATTTATGTTTTGGGTAATGAAAATGTTCTGGAAATAGATAGTGATGATTGTTGCACAACGTCGTGAATGTACTTAATACCACTGAATTGTACACTCAAAATCGTTAAAATGTTATATTGTATATTACATATATTTTACCACAATAAAAAGAGGATGCAGAATACCACTGGCTACAGATCTCAGAAAAACTGCAAAGTAAACCTCTCCAAGATGAAGGAAATGCCCTTAAGGGAAGAACCAAAATATCATATTTACAACAAAGAGAATAGAATATCTTGGCCTAACAATGGGTACTTTTTTAAACTTTTGTTTGACTCTAAGTACCAAAATAGAAAAGAAAGTCTACATTGTGAGCAGTCTTACAGCTACCTGGATCCACTAGCACGCTAAAGGTGAAGGCTAAAAGATTTCACTCGATCCAAATAAAAATTTCTGCTGACCCAAAATATGGCCTTGGTATCCTGCTAACATAAATCTGCTGCAAAGAACTAGTTGGGGAGAAAAAATATCACAACCAAAAACAAAAGTGAAGAGCAGGAAAAATAAGCTGCACATTACAATCACCCACCAGAAAGATGGTATTATGAACAAATCAAAATTGTACTCAAATATGACCATATATTGGATTTTTAATTATGAATGAAATAATGTTATTAAACAAGACTATAGACAGAGATATGAGTTCAGAGAAGCAATTTTAAGAATTGTAGAAGAAATAAAGAAAAAATAGAAGCAGCTCAAGAATAAATAGAAGTGAAAATAGATACTAAAGACAGGAATGAAAAACTGAACAAAATAAAATGGAGATAAATGTCTGACAAGATTAAAGAGAAAATGATAAATATCAAAAACAAACGAAGGAGATTTGAACTACACATTATAGAATTCCACAAAAAAAAAGCAAAATAATGAAACAAAATAAATTTCAAGAAGTAGAAGAATTAACAGGGGCTATCTAGCAAAATTTGGTATCGCATAATTGATGTTGTTAAATCTGTTAAATATCAAATGTGAAAAATAAATCCCTGTTTAAAAAATGCTAAAGTTGAGGCCAGGACAGTGGCTCACGCCTGTAATCCCAGCACTTTGGGAGGCCGAGGGGTGGATCACCTGAGGTTGGAAGTTCGAGACCAGCCTGACCAACATGGAGAAACCCCATGTCTACTAAAAATACAAAATTAGCCAGGCATGGTGGCGCATGCCTGTAATCCTAGCTACTCAGGAGGCTGAGGCAGGAGAATTGCTTGATCCCAGGAGGTGGAGGTTGCCATGGGCCGAGATCAAACCATTGCACTCCAGCCTGGGCAACAAGAGCAAGACTCTGTCTCAAAACAAACAAACAAACAAACAAACAAAGCTAAAGTTGAAAAAAGAGGGCATGGAAAGGAGAGGAAGATAAAGTCATATCTTCATTTGTCAATGAGAACCCCTTAGAAAAACTGGCCTCGTAGTTGATCTATGAAGTTCCTTTCCATAGGGTTCCTGGCCAATGGAAAGTAGAGACTGTCACTTTCTGACAGACCTAGAAACCTCAAGTTGTTTTGGGTCCTCAAGAAGAGAGGGGTTCACTCAATTCTTACAGGTATTTTTAGGTGCAGATGGGTCCTTGGCTGGGCTCAAGAGGCCTTTGGAAGTCAAGTCTGAGATTCCTAGTGAGAGATTCCAGCAAAGCCCATTTAGGGAGTCCAGTTGGACAATGATTCTTGCTATACTGTGTGTGGGGTAGTCAGACCAAGTATAGTGGGACTGAAGCTTATTTTGCAGGTAGGTTGGTACTGCTGTGATTTGTCTTTGGTGCAAGTGGGGGACTGAAGAGAAAAAGATTATGTTTGAGAAGAAACCCATAGTGTTTAATATTTGATTCCTGGGTGGCCGTGCAGTCACCCCTGGTATGTATGAAACTGCCGACAATGTCCATCCTCAACATGTAGCAGCCAGAAGGATGGATGACCACATTCTCCATGGTTGAGGAAATGATAAATTGAAAGGGAGAGACTAAAACCCACCCAATTTTCTCATAGAACTGATGTTTGTGGTTTCATCCGAATAAACATAGAAATTGACTCTCCCAGTCTTAAAACTTGAGAAAGTTTTATTTGTCTTATCTGAGTTCCCCTCCAAGGAAACCAGCCATCAGTCCTCCCAGATAGGATCAAGGAACTGAATCTTGCCAGATCACTGCATCTGGACATTGAGATGCAGGACCCCTCATCTGTCATCATTGCCCAACCAACCACCTGCTTCCTGTTGACAAACTCCTCTTCTTTATCCCTTCAACATTCCTGTTTTCCCACACATAGCTACATTTCTTCCCTGCCATAAAAACCCCTAATTTTAGTTGGTCAGGGAGATGGATATGAGAATTATTTCCTATCTCCTCAAGTGCAGCACCTGATTAAAGCCTTCTTCCCTGTCAATGCCCATTGTTTCAGTGAATGGCTTTGTGTGTGGTGAAGAGCAGGACCTAGACCAAACCCCTGGCATTTCAGTAACACATCAGGAGTACCAGAGTCAGGGGTAAGAATGGTCAGTATGAGCTTCATGCAGAAGGTGACATTTGAGCAAAATCTTGTAGACATTTAGGCAGTTAGTTATAAGAATATTGTAAGGGTTTTATAAGAATATTTTAAGGGCTTCATAAGAATATTATAACGAAGTGCTAACAGGAATATCTTAAGGCAGTAACACATTTGCAATATTTGAAGAAGTACAAGATCAGTGGATTTAGAGTAGAATAAGCAAGAAGAAGAGTAACTGGTGATTAAGTCTGTGAATGAATATGGGCCAGATCATGTAGGGAACTGCAGGTGTAAATAAAACCAGCATTGGAGGGTTTGTACAGAATAGTGACACATGATCTGAATCGCAATTTGGCAAAATGACTCTGTTTGTTATGTTGAGATTAGATTGTAGGAGAGTGATAATGAAAGCAAAGAGATCAAGTCAGGAGGATTTTCCAATTGCCCAGTGATATGGTTTGAATCTGTATCCCTATCTGATATGGCTTGGCTCTGTGTCCCCACCCAAATCTCATTCTAATTGTAATCCCCATGTTTCAAGGGAGGGACCTGATGGGAGGTGATCGGATCGTGGGGGACAGATTTCCCCCTTGTTTCTGTCAATTGTGAGAGTGAGTTTTCATGAGATTTGGTTGTTTAAAAGTATACAGCAGCTCCCTCCTCTCTCTTGGTCCTGCTCTTGCCATGAAGATTCCTGCTCCATCTTTGCCTTCTGCATGAATTAAAGCTCCCTGAGGCCTCCCCAGGAGCAGATGCTGCCATGCTTTCTGTACAGCCTGCAGAACAATGAGTCAATTATACCTCTTTGTTTATTAATCATCCAGTCTCAGCTATTTCTTTATGGCAGTGTGAGAATGGACTAATACATCTGAGTAAGAAATGTCAGTGGCTCTTCCCGTGTGATAGTAGCAGAAATGGTAAGTGGCTATACTATTTCTATATTTTGAAGGGGCAGTCAATAAATTTCAGAAAAAGAAATACAAATAAGTATTAATATATTAAAAGTTTATTGTCATTTATATTAAGAGAAATTCAAATTAAAACTATACTAAGGTATAGCCATTAGAATAGCAAATAAAAAATATATGTAATTGCAAATGTTAGTGAGGATATGGAGTTACTCAAATTCATATACATTGCCGGTGGTGGTGTAAATTAATATGACCACTTTTTTCTACTTACGACCACTAATTTAGCAGAATCTACTAAACTCAACATATGTTTACCCTGTGATTTCATAATTTTACTTCTAGATACAAATCTAATAGATATGTATATAGGGGTCTACTGAAAGACATACACAAGAATGTTCAAAAATCACTATTTGTAAAAACCACAAACTGGAAATTTCCCAATGCCCATCAGCAGTAGAATATAAATTGTGAAATAATTGAAATCAGAAAAGTTCCTTTATCCCTCCCACAGAGCATGTGATGGTGGGTGTGGCTAACTTCTTCAGTGCCTCGCAGCTCAGACCTCTGGGGGAGCATGCAGACAGGCAGGTTGTGGGGCTCGGACCACACAGCAGCATCTAGCGATGAATGCTTACAGTGTGTGTGTGTTACAGTGTGCTCTGATTCAGTTTAGTCGTTGTATTTATCAGCTCAATTAGACCCTGTGCCTTATCACAAGGAGAGAGGGCTTTCTGTATCCTGGGTTCTTGCCTTAGTGTACCAGAAAAATTGGATCACATGTGGGCTTGGAGGATGGGTGCAAGGTTTTTTATTGAGTGGTGGTAGCTCTCAGCGAGGTGGATGGGGAGGCCAGAAGCAGGATGGAGTGGGAAGGTGGTTTTCCCTGGAGTCAGGCCACCCGGCAGCTGGGCTCTCCTCCGACCACCCCGGCCAAAGTCCCCATCGTTCCACCAGTCGATGGCCTGCTGACATCTACCGGTGCCTGTCGGTGTGCTCTTCTGCCTGTGTGTTCCTCTCGACATCCAGCCACTTGTGTCTGTGCCTGCTAGGATCTCAGGGTTGTTATAGGCATAGGATGGGGGCATGGAGGGCCAGGATGGTCTTGGAAAATGTGACATTTGGGCGCAAAACCAGAAATGCCTGTCCTTACCTAGGTCCGTGAGCACAGGCCTGGGGGTTGAACCCTAGTCAGGGACCCGCCCTTTTCTACCCAGCACTCCCCTGCCCCCTCCTGTATCATAATCACACAATGGGGTATAATACAGAAATGAGAATGAATGAGAAATTGCATCTATATACAAAAGTATGGATAAAGCCCACACACAAAAAAAAGTTGAGTGGAAGAATCCAGATGCATAAATCATCATGGAATCAGTTCACATAAAGATCAAACCCAAGAAAAGTTAATCTATGGTGTTAGAAATCAGATAGAGGGCTCCTTTGGATGAGAGTTAGTGACTGTGCCTAGGAATACAAGGGGGGCTTCAGGGATACTGCGAATGCCATTTCTTGATCTGGGTGCAAGTCATACAGGAGGCCAGCCCCCCTCATTTTCTTAATCTAGTCTATCATTGATGGACATTTGGGTTGGTTCCATGTCTTTGCTATTGTAAATAGTGCTGCAATAAACGTATGTGTGCATGTGTCTTCATAGCAGAATGATTTATATTCCTTTGGGTATATACCCAGTAACTGAATTACTGGGTCAATGGTATTTCTGGTTCTAGGTCCTTGAGAAATGGCCATACTGTTTTCCACAATGTTTGAACAAATTTACATTCTCACCAATAGTGTAAAAACATTCCTATTTCTCCACAGCCTCACCAGCATCTATTGTTTCCTGACTTTTTATTAATCGCCATTCTCACTGGCGTGAAATGATACCTCATTATGGTTTTGATTTGGATTTCTCTGATGATCAGTGATGTTGAGCTTTTCTTTGTATGTTTGTTGGCCGCATAAATGTCTTCTTTTGAGAAGTGTCTGTCCATATTATTTGCCCACTTTTTATAGGGTTGTTTGATTTCTTCTTGTACATTTGTTTAAGTTCCTTGTAGATTCTAGATATTAGACCTTTGTCAGATGGATTGATTGCAAAAATTTTCTCCCATCATGTAGGTTGCCTATTCATTCTGATAATAGCTTCCTTTGTTGTGCAGAAGCACTTTACTTTAATTAAATCCTGTTTGTCATTTTGGTTTTTGTTGCAATTGCTTTTGGTGTTGTCATCATGAAGTTTTTGCCCATGCCTATGTCTTGAATGGTATTGCCTAGGTTTTTTCTTCTAGGGTTTTTATGGTTTTGAGTTTTATATAAGTCTTTAATCCATCTTGAGTTAATTTTTGTATAAGTTGTAAGGAAGGGGTCCAGTTTCTGTTTTCTGCATATAGCTAGCCAGTTTTCCCAGCACCATTTATTGAATAAGAGATCCTTTCACCATTGCTTGTTTTTGGCATATTTGCTGAAGATCAGATGGTTGCAGATGTGTGGTGTTATTTCTGAGGTCCCTGTTCTACTCCACTGGTCTCTATGTCTGTTTTCGGACCAGTACCATGCTATTTTGGTTACCGTAGCCTTGTAGTATAGTTCGAAGTCATGTAGCATGATACTTCCTGCTTTGCTCTTTCTGCCTAGGATTGTCTTGGCTATATGGGGTCTTCTTTGATTCCACATGAAATTTAAAATAGTTTTTTCTAATTCTGTGAAGAACGTTAATGATAGTTTGGAGGGAATAGCATTGAATCTATAAATTACTCTGGGCAATATGACCATTTTCATGATATTGATTCTTCCTATCCATGAGGATGAAATCTTTTTTCATTTGTTTGTGTCCTCTCTTATTTCCTTGAGTAGTGGTTTGTAGTTCACCTTGAAGAGGTCCTTCACATCCCTTGTTAGCTGTAGTCTAGGCATTTTATTCTCTTTGTAGTTATTGTGAATGAGAGTTCATTCATGATTTGGCTCTCTGCTTATCTATTGTTGGTGTAAAGGAATGCTTGTGATTTTTGCACATTGATTTTTTATCCTGAGACTTTGCTGAAATTACTTATCAGGTTAAGGAGTTTGAGGCTGAGTTGGTGGGGTTTGCTAAATATAAAATTATGTCACCTGCAAATAGAGACACTTTGACTTCCTCTCTTCTTATTTGAATACCCTTTATTTAGTTCTCTTGCCTGACTGCCCTGGCCAGAACTTCTAATACTATGTTGAATAGGAGTGAAGAGAGAGGGCATCTTTGTCTTGTACTGGTTTTCAAAGGAAATGTTTCCAGCTTTTGCCCATTCAGTATGATATTGGTTGTGGGTTTGTCATAAATTGCTCTTATTATTTTGAGATATGTTCCATCAATACCTAGTTTATGAGAGTTTATAACACGAAGGGATGTTGAATTTTATCAGAGGCCTTCTCTGCACCTGTTGAGATAATCATGTGTTTTTTTTCTTTGGTTATGTTAATGGGATGGATTACAGTTATTGATTTGCATATGTTGAACCAGCCTTGCATCCATGGATGAAGCTGATTTGATCATGGTGGGTAAGCTTTTGATGTGCTGCTTGATTGGGTTTGCCAGTATTTTATTGAGGATTTTTGCATCAATGTTCATCGGCAATATTGGCCTGAAGTTTTCTTTTTTTGTTGTTTCTCTTCCAAGTTTTCTTATCAGGATGATGCTGGCTGAATAAAATGAGTTAGGGAGGAGTCCCTCATTTTCAATTGTTTGGAATAGTTTCAGAAGGAATGGTACCAACTCCTCTTTGTATTTCTGTTAGAATTCAGCTGCAAATTCATCTGGTCCTGGGCTTTTTTTGGTTGGCAGGCTATTAACTACTGCCTCAATTTCAGAAATTGTTATTTGTCTACTCAGGGATTCCGCTTCTTTCTGGTTTAGTCTTGAGAGGGTGTATGCATATAGAAATTTATCTTTTTTTTTCTAGATTTTCTAGTTTATTTGCATAGAGGTGTTTATAGTATTTTCTGATGGTAGTTTGTGTTTCCATGGGGCCAATGGTAATATCCCCTTTATCATTTTTTATTGTATCTATTTGATTATTGTCCCTTTTCTTCTGTATTAGTCTAGCTAGTGGTCTGTTTTTTGTGTTGCTGTTTTGTTTTGTTTTTCAAAAAACCAGCTCCTGGATTCATTGATTTTTTTTTGGAGGATTTTTTGTGTCTCTAACTCCTTCAATTCTTCTCTAATCTTAGTTATTTCTTGTCTTCTGCTAACTTTTGGATTAGTCTGTTCTTGACTCCCTAACTGTTTTACTTGTGATGTTAGGGTGTCAAATAGAGATCTTTCTAGCTGTCTGATGTGGGCATTTTGTGCTATAAATTTCCCTCTTAACATTGCTTTAGCTATGTCACAGAGATTCTGGTACATTGTATCTTTGTTCTGATTGGTTTCAAAGAACTTCTTGATTTCTGCCTTAATTGCATTATTTACCCAGGAGTCATTCAGGAGGAGGTTGTTCAATTTCCATGTAATTGAGTGGTTTTGAAAGAGTTTCTTAATCCTGAGTTTTAATTTGTTTGCACTGTGGTCTGAGAGACTGTTATGATTTCAGTTCTTTTGCATTTGCTGAGGAATGTTTTACTTCCAATTATGTGGTCAATTTTAGAATAAGTGCCCTGTGGCACTGAGAAGAATGTATATTCTATTGATTTGGTGTAGAGAGTTCTGTAGACATCTATTAGATTCACTTGATCCACAGCAGAGTTCAAGTTCTGAATATCCTTGTTAATTTTCTGTCTTGTTGATCTAATCCTGACAGTGGGGTGTTAAAGTCTCCCACTATTATTGTGTGGGAGTCCAAGTCTCTTTGCAGGTCTTTAAGAACATTTTTTATGAATCTGGGTGCTCCTGTATTGGGTGCATATATATTTAGAACAGTTAGCTCTTCTTGTTGAATTTACTGTTTACCTTTACATTTACCATTATGTAATGCTCTTGTGTTTGTTTTTGTTTTTGGGTTTTTTTGGGTTTTTTTGGTTGTTGTTGTTTGGTCTTTGTTGGTTTAAAGTCTGTTATTCAGAGACTGGATTGCAACCCCTGCTTTTCTTCTTTTCTTTTTTTTTTTTTTTTCTTCCCATTTTCTTGGTAAATATTTCTCTATCCCTTTATTTTGAGCCTGTGTGTCTTTGCACATGAGATGGGTCTCCTGAATACAGCACACCAAGGGGTCTTGATTCTTTATCCAATTTGCCAGTCTGTGTCTTTTAATCGGGGCTTTTAGCCCATTTACATTTAAGGTTACTATTGTCATGTGTGAATTTGATCCTATCATTATGATGCTATTTGGTTATTTTGCACATTAGTTCATGCAGTTTCTTCATCGTGTCATTGGTCTTTATATTTTGGTGTGTTTTTGCAGTGGCTGGTAACAGTTTTTCCTTTCCATATTTAGTGCTTCTTTCAGGGGCTCTTGCAGGGCAGGCCTGGTGGTATCAAAATCCCTCAGTATTTGCTTTTCTGGAAAGAATTTTATTTCTCCTTTGCTTGTGAAGCTTAGTTTGGCTGGATATGAAATTCTGGCTAAAAATATATTTTCTTCAAGAATGTTGACTATTGGCCCCCAATCTCTTCTGGCTTGTAGAATTTCTGCTGAGAGGTCCACTGTTAGTCTGGGCTTCCCTTTGTAGCTGACATGGCCTTTCTCTCTGTCTGTCCTTAACAGTTTTTCCTTCATTTTGACTTTGGAGAATCTGATGATTCTGTTTCTTGGGGTTGATCTTCTCATGGAGTATCTTAATAGTGTTGTCAGTATTTCCTGAATTTGCATATTGGCCTGTCTTGCTAGGTTGGGGAAGTTCTCCTGGATAATATTCTGAAGTGTGTTTTCCAGCTTGTTTCCATTCTCCCCGTCACCCTCTGGTACTCCAATCAATTGCAGGTCCAGTCTTTTTATGAAGTCTCATATTTCTTGGAGGCTTTGTTCATTTCGTTTCTTTTTTCTCTATCTATACTTGTTTGCATGCTTTATTTCAGCAGGGTGGTCTTCAAATTCTGATATTCTTTCTTCCACTTGGTTGATTCAGCTACTGATACTTGTGTATGCTTCACAAAGTTCTCATGCTGCATTTTTCAGCACCAGCAGGTCATTTAAGTTCCTCTCTAAACTGGGTATTCTAGTTAGCAATCCCTCTAAACTTTTATCCAAGTTCTTAACTTCTTTACATTGGGTTAGAACATGCTCCTTTAGCTCTGTATAGTTTTTTGTTACCCATTTTCTGAAGCATACTTCTGTCAATTCTTCTGTCTCATCCTCTGTCCAGTTCTGTGCCCCGATGGAGATACGTTGTGATTATTTGGAGAAGAGGTGCTCTGATCTTTTGGGTTTTCAGCATTTTTTCATTGAGTCTTTCTCGTCATGAGTTTGTCTAGTTTCAGTCTTTGAGGCTGCTGACCCTTGGATGGGTTTTTTGTGGGGCTTTTTGGTTGTCGTCGTTAATGCTGTTGTTGTTGCTTTCTGCTTGTTTTTCTTTCAATGGTCAGCTCCCTCTTCCTCAGGGTTGCTACAGTTTGCTGGGGATTCACTTCAGGCCCTATTCATCTGATTCTCTCCCAAGCCTGGAGATATCACTTAAGGGGCCTGGAGAACAGTAAAGATGGGTGTCTGATCCTTCTTCTGGGACCTCTGACCTCTAGGGGCACCAACCTGATGCCAGTAGGATCACTCCTGTATAGGGTGTCTGACAAGTCCTGTTGGAAGATCTCACCCAGTTGGGTGGCATGAGGGGCAGGACGCATCTAATGAGGTACTTTGTCCCTTGGTGGAGGGGGTGTGCCTTGCTGGGGGGAAATACACTTGTCTGGGCTGCCTGGATTCCTCAGAAATACCACGAGGAAAGGCTAGAACTGCTGGTCTGCAGAGACTGTGGCCACCCTTCCCCCTAGGGGCTCAGGCCCAGGGAGATCTGGGTTCTGTCCCTGAGCCTCTGGCTGGAATTATTGGAGTTACTGCAGGGAATCCCCACCCAGTGAGGACAGATGGGTCAGGGACAGGCCTGAAGAGGCACTCTGGCTGCAGACTGCCACATCCAGTGTGTTGGGCTGTGGGGCACAAGCCTTGGGACAAAGCCCTCCAGTCTCGCTGGCTCCAGCAGGGGAAAAGCACAGCCTGGAGCTATAGAGACGGATGTCGCCCTTTTCCCGCCCAAAGAGCTTAGCATGTTAGGCAGTTGCTAGTCCCAGTGCTGGCTGCTGCCCCTCCCACAAGGAGCTCCAAGGGCTTAGAGGACCGGCAGCCACAGCGTGGTGCTGGCTGCCCCTCCTCCCAGAACTCAGCAGGTTTAAGCAGATTCCAGGTGAGAGAGGCTGATGAGGATCTGCGTGTTCCGGGGTTGGAACGCTAGGCCCTGGTGGCGTGGGTTCGCGATGTTGTACCTGAGCGAGTTAGAGAAAGCGCCACACTTTGAGACGAATTAAGAGTCCGTTTATTTAGCCGGCGGCCAAGAGACGGCTAACGCTAACGCTCAAAATTCTCTCGGCCCCGAAGAAGGGACTAGATTTTCTTTTATACTTTGGTTTAGAAAGGGGGGGGGGGTGGATCTAGTTAAAACAATTTTACAGAAGTAAAGTAGGCAAAAAGTTAAAAGGATAAATGGTTACAGGAAAGTAAACAGTTCCAGGTGCAGGGGCTTGAAGACTATTACAAGGTGATAGACGCGGGCCTTTGGGCGTTATCAGCCGGACAAATTCCTGGGAACTGCAGATACAGCTCGCCACAGTATCTCATCAGTTAATTGCATTCTTGGATGTGCTGGGAGTCAGCTTGCACAAGTTAAGTCCTTGAGGAAGGGGCTGCCGGTGAAAGAGCCAAGATGGAGTCTGTCTGGCTCTCTGAGCTGAGGGAGAGTCAATTCAGGTGGAAACAAGGCTCGGTGATTAAAGGAAAGGGAGAGTCTAAAAACAGGGTGAGTAAAAACCAGGTTGGGCATTACAGCGAGTGGGGGTCTTCTGATCTGTGGGTTGCACAGTTTCATGAAGAAAGCAGGATTTCCCCTCCTGTGTAGCATACTCACTCACTATCTCCCTTGGCTGGGGGGACGGGACTCCCCTGCCGCATGTGGCTATCAGATAGGCTGTAGGCTGCAGGACCACACTGTTCTTCCTTCCCTCTGTGTGTCACGCCAGCCTTCTAGTCAGTTCTGATGAGAGAACCTGGATATGGTGGTTGCTGGTGAAGGATTAACACTCTTATTATGTTTTTTCCAGTGGGAGCCACACGCTGCTGTTTCTAGTCGGCTATCTTGGCCCCACCTTATACTTTATTTTTAAGTCTTTATTGTTATAAGAATACTTAGCATTAGATATATCCTTTTAACAAATTGTAAATGTACAATACAGCATTGTTGACTAGAGATACAATGTGTGCAGCAGATGTCTAGAACGTACGCATCTTGCTTACCTTACATTTTATAACCATTTATTAGTAACTCCCCATTTCCGGGCCCCCCTGGCTCCTGGTAACCACCTTCCACTCTGATTCTAAGAACATGACTATTTTAGATTGTTCATATAAGCAGAATCATGCAATTTTTTGTGTGTGTGACTGGTTTATTTCACTTATCATAATGTCTTCAAGTTTCATCAATGTTGTTGCATTTTGCAGAATTTTTTTCCTTTTTAAGGCTGAAAGATATTCAATTGTATGTATATTCCATGTTTTTTTTGTTTGTTTTAGCAGCAGGGGTTTAATAGGCAGAAGAAAGAGAAAAGAAGGGAAAGACCCTATTCCACATTTGTAATCCATTTTCTGATCAAGGACATTTAGTTTGTTTCCATATGTTGCCCATTGTAAATAATGCTTCAGTGAACATAGGAGTGCTCATCTCTCTTCTAGATCCTAATTTCAATTCTTTAGAGTAAATATCTAAAAGTGGGATTGCTGGATTATATGTTGAAGTCTTTGACTGCATTTGGTATTTCATTCATTGAATTATTCAGTTTCAGGATTTCTGTTTGATTCTTTTTTTATGTATAATATCTCTTTGGTAAATTTCTCATTCACATCCTGAATTGTTTTTCTAATTACTTTGTATTATTTATCCGTGTTATCATGTATGCCAGTGAGCATCTTTAATGCCATGATTTTGAATTTTTTTTTCAGGCATTTCATACATTTTATTTCATTGAGATTGGTTGCTGAAGAATTATTGTGTTCCTTTGGAGTGTCATATTTCCCTGCTTTTTCATGGTTATTGTGATCTTTTGTTGATATATAAGTTCATCTGGCATAATAGTTTCTTCTTTTAATTTTTTGAATTGGCTTTTGCAAGAGGAAGAAATTTTCCCGTAGATGTATTTATGGTGTTGGTTGGGTAGAGTACATTAGCTTTGATTATGGGTATGTGAAGTAGTATAAATTTCACATCTGTTTTTGGCTGTAAATAGCATCAGTGGTATATGAGATTTCCTCAGTGGTTTATGATATGGTTTTTATTGGATGCTGTGGTGAGGTTTTGCTGGTGAAACCTGATCAGTCAGTACTCAAGCCCCAAGAGTGACAGCAGTGGCTGGCTGTGCCTGTCCTTGGGGCCCCCAGGTGATGTACACAGGCACCATTGTTTACAGGTCAAGGAGGGCCAATTCTTTGATGTCCCGTCTGCTTGTTTAGGTGCCAGTAGTGGCAGCAGTGGGGTGGGTGAGTAGGCAAGTCTTTGGGCAGCTGGGCAGCATATGTGCTATGGGTGATGGTAGTAGCAACAACAGGACAACCCTAGACCTCTAAGGCATTACTTCGTGTTAGCAGTGGCTGCGGTGGGATGAAAGGGCCAGTCCCTAGGTTCCCAGGTGGCACATGTGGGTGGTGTCAGCAGTGGTAGTGGTGGCATGCTGAATGAACCCTTCATTAGGCCCCTGGAGGAGTGCCCAGATGCCAGCAGTGGTGGATGGGGTGAGTAATCCCCAGGCCTTCAGACAGCTTGCTTGTGTACTGGAAGCAGGTTTTCTAGACCTGTAGTTAGATACCCTGGTACTTGCACATGCAAGCCTGTGGCAACTGACAAAGTAATGTTATCTCCACGAACCCAGGTAGAATGCATGGTTTCTGGTGGTGGGGGAAGTGTCAGGTGGTGTAGGCCTATTCTCAGATCCCTCTGATGGCACACATGAGCATGGGGTATATAAGCAGGGCAGGGCAAGCTCCAAGCTTCTGGCCAGTGTGCTAGGGCACTGGCAGAGGCATGTGTTCTGGGGTTGTTATTAGGTCTCTGGTACTGTGTATATACACCTGGCGTGATTGACAAGGCAGGGCAATATCCAGGCCCCTGGACGCCATGTTCAGGCACTGAAGTCGGGGCGGTGTCTAACCAGGCAGGTTTGTCCTCAGCCCCGGCAGTGGTGTGCATGGGCACAGGCTGTGGTGAGCAGGGCAGGGTGTTCTCTAGGTCCTGTGCAGCCAGCTTGGGTGGAGGCAGCAGAGGCAGCAGTAGGTGAGGCAAGCCCATCCTCAGGGCACGAGCAAGTATGCAGTGGCCCTTCTTCCATGCTGAGGGGGTGGGTTTTCTGTCTGTGGTAACCACACTAACCAAGCTGGTTTCAGGCTCTGGGGAGGGCGCTCTTCAATCTTTAGCATTGGTGGTGGCAGCGGCAGCAGCACACAGGGAGAGCTTGTCCTCAGGGTGAATTCAAGTGCTTGACAGCTTTGCTGATGGGGAGGGGCAGGGTCTGTCTGTGGTGGCTGTGCCAGGCAGGTGGCTGTCAGGCTCCGGGAAGCACATGCTTTGCTCCTGGCAGTGGCGGTCCTCAGAATGCATGCAAGTGCACTGTGACTCAGCCTGTCCCTGGGGCAGGGTTGGTATTGATGACAGTGGCCCTAGGCAGGCAGGTTTCAGGCTCTAGAGAGCATTTATTTGGCTGTAAATGCTTCAGCTCCCTTTGTCATGAGGGCAGCCTCCCTAGTGTGCTGTGCTGCCCTTTCCCCAGCATGCAGGTTGCTGTGTGGGCTGGAATGCTGGTGAGCCAGCCACTCTGCTGGGTAGAACCTGAGTTGCACCACTGCAGCCTTTGAGGCAGATGTGGGGAGATACCAGTGGGGCTCCAGGGACAAGGAGATGCAGGGGCTGTTCGGTCCAGAACGGGATGCAGTCTGGTGCAGGTGGGATTTCAAAATGGCATCGTGCTGCAGCTGCCCAGAATTTGGGGGGTGCATGGGCCCAACATGCCGCTGTCTGGAGCAGCACCATCATGAGGACTCCAGGGAGCTCTGTATGGTAGTTTCAGGAACCACAGAGGACAAAGGGCTCCCTTGTTGCTAGTATTGCCGTTCACGGTGAGAATGTGGACAACTGGGGATGCCTCATTTGCCCTTTCTCTTGCACTGGGGCATCTCTCCAGGCTCCTGACTGATCCCAGCCAGCTGTCCGCTTTGCCTCCCTTTTCTTCAGTACCTCACGTGTTTTGTGTCATTTCTCTGATGGATTCCAGCATTCTCTCTTGGATATTCTATACACAGTGTGATTATCCACTCGCTATTTTGGTTCTCCTTTGTGGAGGAGGCAGGTGTCCGGTGCATCTAGTCAGCCATCATGAAGCCCCATGTGTCCTTTTTAAATTAGGAACTTTTAGAGCTCAATTGGCAGGATGTCCATTTTCCAATGCCAGATATTATTTGCTTAGGCAGTTTAATCCCTATGTGTGACATTTTCTCTCCAAATAAAGTATAACGACATGCATATGTAACCACAGATCATGACTTTAAGTAATGCTATACTTTAAATCTTTTTATCTATGTTACACAGGATCAAAATTTTGTTTTGGAAGATTCTTAGGTATACAGCACAAATTTACCACTGTAATGTCAGCATAGACTTATTGATTGATTGACTGCTGAAGTTATTCACTAAGCATATTTATTATAGGCTGACTATATGGAAGACACTGGTAAAGGCAGGAAATGTTTGAGAGTTGCTGCCATCAAGGATTTTCTAGTCCAGTGGGAAACATAGCTTTATGAACAAATTATTGTAGTCAATGTTAATATACTCAGAAAGAAAAATAAGGGGCTACAGGCGTAGAGAAGAGAGCTCACAAATTTCAATTTTTGGAGAAAGGATTCACAAAGTGACTGATATTTAGGGTCTTGAAAGTTAAGAAAGAGTTCTGCCCTGAAAGAAAAGGATATTCCACACAAATGGGGAAAAAGAATCTTCCACTCAGTAGCATGGAATATATGTACACAGCCATGAATGGGGGGAAGAAAGAATGTGCTCCAGATATGTTCCAGAAGCTGCAAGTCTTGTGCTCAAGGTGACTGGAGTACAGCATGCATGTGTCCAGGAGATATACCAGGACAGGCTGGAGGAGGGGCTACACTAGGGAGCTTTGACCTATATCTATAGCATGGACAATAGGAAGACACTGAAGAGTGTACAATCCATGAATAAAACCAAATTTCCTGGTTTTGTAACAAAGAAAAGGATGAACTGAGAACTTGGGCAAGTTAAGAGGTAAGGAGGCCAGGTCCCATAACGGTTATAAAAATGAGTGAAAAGTTCTGAGGGTCTGAACGAAAGCAGTTGTGGTAAAACAATGATTGGAACAGAGAGAGATTTGATAAGTATTTAGGAGGTAAACTTCGGATGATTTCTAATTCGAAGTAGTTAATGCATATGTGTGTATATTCATGTGTATACTGATTCATTCATTCATTTCAAAAATGTCTGTTATGCAGTCTTTATGTAAAATACCATAATAGATCAGTTACAGTTCCTACCGAGCGAAATCACAGGTGAGAAATAAAGAAATGGCATATTTAAATACCTGAAAGGGAAAGTAAAATGTGATTAATATCTCACCGTCAGAAACTTGATCTATAAAGTCTTTTTCCAAGACTTGGAAAAAACTGGAAAATAGAGTATTATAGACATTACTAGCTCATTATTATGTAAAATGAAACACTGATTTCGAAAATTAGGGTATGACCCATAGGCATATTCATTCTAGGAATACTAGTTACTTTATGTAACAAACCTTCATATGTATCCCCTGAACCTAAAATAATAGTTTTAAAAAGTAGAAATATATATATCTCAAAACAAAACAAAAAAAGTGAAATGACTTTCTTTTATCTTCTTGAAGATAGTGTTATTAAACTAAAAAAAAAAAAAGGTCATAAAGGCTTCCAACCTTGTGTTTAGAGTGACACAGAGGGAATGGAAGGTATTTCAGGCTGGGGAAACAGTAGGAACGAATGAAAAAGTGAAAAGGAGATTGCCTACCTGACCAGAATTAAGACTGAATTTTTAAGGAGGAGCATGTCTTAAGAAACATGGATCTTAATGCTAGGGAAAGCAGCCTTACTATAAAACATAAACCATTAACAAGAACAAAGAAAAGGTGAGGAGAAGCAAATATTTATCATTATTTAGAAACTACTCATTGGAAGACAGTAAAATGTCATTAAGCATTGGGGCGTTGGAGGGTTGACCTTGGGTGAGCTGCTGGAGCTTTCTGTACCTACCTTTTATCTGTGAAATAGAAAGAGTAATACAATT
Organism: Symphalangus syndactylus; assembly: GCF_028878055.3. Taxonomy (NCBI): domain Eukaryota; kingdom Metazoa; phylum Chordata; class Mammalia; order Primates; family Hylobatidae; genus Symphalangus; species Symphalangus syndactylus. The sequence goes on from NC_072441.2 coordinate 23,574,749, forward strand.
TACTCTGTGGGATTATTAATTAGTTGATATGTATAAAGTACTCAAAACAGAGTACAACACATAGTAGCTACTCTGTAAACATTAGTTATTATCATATACAATATTATAAGCAGTTTTTTAGGGTAGAGAGCTCATAACCTATGGCACATGGTAGGTTCTCAAAAAATATTTGCTGAAAAAAGACGAAGAAATGCTGAAAAAGAAAAAAATATGAATATGAATTCCTGCTCTGTTATTCATGATTTTTGTGATCCCGGGCTAATGGGTTAACTGATCCATGCTGTATTTATTCATTCACTTATTAAATAAGCGCTTACTGAATATCTATTTTGTGCCAGATACAGTAGAAAATGAGACAGATCTGTTCTTTGTTTTTACAGAATTTATCTTTGAGGAAAAGACAACAGCAAGCATGTGAACAAATACATAATAAGAAGAATTTCAGTTTGTGGTAAGCACCCCAATTCTCTCATCTTCAGGTGGAATATAGCAATACTTACCCTCTGATATGGTTTGGCTCTTTGTCCCCACCCAAATCTCATGTTGAATTGTAATTCCCAATGTTGGAGGAGGGACCTGGTGGGAGATGACTGGATCATAGGAGTGGATTTCCCCGTTCTCTTCTCATGATAGTGAGTGAGTTCTCAGGACATCTGGTTGTTTAAAAGTGTGTAGCACTTCCCCCTTAGCTCTTACTGTCCTGCTCTGACATGTGAAGACCTACCTGCTTCCCCTCTGCCTTCTGCCACGATTATAAGTTTCCTGAGCCCTCCCAACCATGCTTCCTGTACAGCCATGGGAAATATGAGTCAATTAAACCTCTCTTCTTCATAAATTACCCAGTTTCAGGTAGTTCTTTATAGCAATGTGAGAATGGACTAATACACCCTCTAAAGTCACAGTAATGATTATAAATAATATGCGTAAAAGTACTTGCATAGTGCCTGGAATAAAATGTAGGCAAGTACTCAATCACTCATTGGTAGTAGTATCAGTATTCAAATAAATGTAGCATGATTTTGGCATTTAGTAGCCAATGGTTTAATACAGCTGTCAGAAATGGACAGTCCTTGGGCTGGCCAATTGTTTTTGTTTTTATTTTGTAAATAAAGTGTTATTGTAAGTAAAGTTTCTGTAAATGAAGGTTTTTGGGTTTTTATAAACAATCACGCCTGTTTGTTTATATGCTATCTAGAGTTGCTTTCTTGCCACAAAAACAGGGTTGAGTAGTTACAACAAAGACCATATGGCTCCCAAGCCTAAAATTTTCTTATCTGGCTTTTAAAAAAGTTTTCTAACTCCTGATCTAGTGTTCTAGTTATGCTGTATTTACAAATAATTAGATCTAACATAGGGCTAGTATGATACATCCAGTGATGGATATAAATCTTTTTTGTTGTATAAGAGGAGAGATTGCTCCTGATTGTCAGAGAAATCTTCCTAGGGGAGAAAATATTTGAACTAGTCTTTGAAAGATAAATAAGAATTTCGGAGGTGGAAATCATTGGGGAGAGGGCATTCCAGGCAAATTCTACATAGAGAAAGACCTTAGTTGAAGCATAGTATGTGACAAACACTATGATTTTAGGAAATGTTTAGATATAAGGCTGAAAAACATGGAGGAGAAACACTGAGAAGTTTTTTTAAAACCAGACCAGTGTGTTTGAACTTAATTTGGTAGGCAATTGAAATTCACTGAAAACTTCTGAGCATGAGAATGACATGATCAGTATTTTAGAAACATTCCTTTGCCAATTGGTGTGCAAAATAAATTGAAGCAAAGCAACATTTTTTTAAAAAGGCAACTATCAGTAAGTGACTAAAAAATTAACACAGGCGTAAGATAATGAGGGTTAATTAGCACTAGGATGATAAATTGGGAGAGAAAATATGACCACAGATATTGCCGCAGTTCTCTAACAGATTGTGCATGCAAGGTAGAATTGGGGGAAAGAGTGAAAGCTGGTATGTGCTCACAGCATCAATGGTACTGAGAATTGATAAGAATCATGAACAATGTCAAAGTCAGCAGAGAAATCAAGATGAATGTGGACTAAGAAAAGATCAATGGATTTTGGTGTGTAGGAAGTCAATTGTTTCCTCTAGAGTGATGGTGACAGATGTGAGATTATGATTTAAAGAGGTGGTGTGCTTGAAGAAAAAGGGGAACAGAAACTATTAAGATGGTGATAATAAAACGTATCATCATTGAGAGTTTATGATGTGCCAGGTAGTGCTTTAAGCACTTCAGGGAACTACTTCATTTAATCTGCATAATGACCCTATGAATAGTCACCGTTATTATCATGCCCGTTTTACAGATGAGGAAATTAAACTTCAGCATGATTAATTTTCCCCAGGCTTTCACGGTTAGTTATGCTAGCGTTTGAACTCAGATAGTCTGACATCAAAGCCTTGTGCTTAGCCACACAAGTGCACTGCATATCCCGCAGGAACAACAAAAAAGTAGCGTAAAATGAATCAAAGCAATGGTGCTTTTAAATTTTCCTGTTGGTTATTGAAGTTTTTTGTTGCTATTTGATAAGGGTTACCTGACTACTATTTATAAAGAAATCTTCATTGCTATGTAGATGATGGCTGCTTAATTTAGAATCTAACATCTAGTCGTCAAAAATGTAGCATGATGGTATTTTCACTAGTTAGCCTCTTGGTAAGTGTTGAGAGGAAAGAGAGTAGCTATCTAAGGCTGACCTGGTTTGTAAAAGAAACAGCAGGACCCTGCAGCCACCTGCTGTAATGGTGGTTTCCAATTCCCCACCTTCCTGTGTGCAGCAGAGGTGGCCTCTCTGGTGGGCCAATTCTGCAGGGCTGTTCTGTGAATCACTTCTAGAAGTTCAGCCTAAAGCCTGTCAGACTGACCTCCAGCTCTCTCAGTGATTTTGTAAGCACCAAATTCCCTCTGTTAAATTCCTTTTTATTTAGTCTACTAGAGTGATTTCTGTTATATGAACATTAACTTATCCTATAGAATATTGAAGCAATAAAATTAGCAAGCGTGAGATTGATGACACTGACATTCCAGGAATTTCTCTGGAACTTCTTTTTAAACATTCTCTGCCAAACAAGGGCCGTGCACCATCAGGCAAGGGTGGGATTAAAAATGATGTTTCTTTTCTTGTGACTGTTTTCCAAATTGAGAAGTGGATAGAGAAAAATGCCAACAGCCAATAGATAAGGTTTCTCAGGTTTAAGATCTATGTGTTTGGATACGTTTTAATTTCTTGTGAAATTGACCGGAATCAAATAGCCTTGATGCCTTCTAGGATTTTAAGGAAACTGTTCCTAGAAAATCTGCCCAGTAGCTGCCGGTGGCCATTCCACCCAAAGCAATCCTGGGCTTCTGAATCCACACCAACAGGAACAGTTGTTATTTCTGTGCACTTCCTAAAAGGGCAGCCTCTTCACAGCCTGAGACAGGTGATTTTGGGGGGGGTTTATATTTGCTCTTAATTTCCAGTTGAATTGTATTGTCATCTGATAACGCAGTCTATACTAATTCAAATTTGGAATTGAATGACTTTTTCTTTGCAGTTTAATATGTAGTTTGTTTCTATAACTGTTTCATGGGTGAGTTCTTTTTTTTCTGCACTTCTCTATGGACCTATGTTTATTCACCTTTCTTATAAGCTCCATTAAAATCCCTTCTGTTCTTATATGTTTTTTCTATTTATTCTAACATGGAAAAAAGTGATGCATATAAGATTTGGCTTTCACTATTTTGATACTAGGACATTCAAGTATCAGGGACAACTATGTCCTTATTGTGGGTTTCTGCATTATTATTATAAAGTGGTACTACCTACGTAATTTAATTCTTCTTAAATTTAATTTCGTCTCACATAGTTTTTAAAACTTTAAATACATGCTCACCTGGCCTTATTGAAGAATCATGAAATTTAAAGATAGTTAATGGGCAAAAAGAACCACCGCCCCAAAGAAAGTGTCATTATTTCTTCTCGTTCATGGTCCGCCTGTTTAATCCGAAGTTTGTAGATAGAAAAATGATTATATCTTGCAATGGTCATCAATTGTTTGTATTTGTTTACATATTTTTCTTTATATATGCATAATTGGGGGATTAGAATTTAAGTGAGCCTTAATTCTCAATATTTAATCCCTTCAAAATCCCAGGTAAAATGTTATTAAGTAATTCTCCCTCTATTTAGTCAATGTAATAGATTTTATTATGGGTTTTAGTAGAGGCACACTATTTTCTACTATGCTTATAATCCAAATAATGGATTTTTCATAGCTTTGTGGAATTTTTCTTCGATCTCATTGGGAATTTTGGAAAATTGATCTCATTCACCATAAATATTACCTTAACAATTCTTACACGTGTTAAATAACCACAATGAAATGAAAATATCTTGAAGGGCAACTGTGTCACAATCCAGATGGATAGTTATGATTGGGCTTGTTTGGCTAATCAATGCTTATAGTCATCATTTAGATCAAATGGAGAGTGTCCGCATTTTTTTCTCTTTTATTAGTTTTGACCTTCCTATATATAGTCATGACACACTTAGCAATCAAATTAGATAATTTATTTTTGGCATTTGAAAAATGTCCTCAACTCTGAGGGGCACCCACTGCAAATACAATAGATGTGGCCCCTGGATTATTACTGGTTGGTCCTTAGTAGGAGCAAAGAAATGTACAATAGAACTGAGGGAAAAAGTCTTATTTCATACTTTCCTATTTTTCTATTTCCTCTTAGATTTTATTTTTAATTTGTCAAGTTTATTGCTTTTCATACTTACTAATTTTTTAACAAAGTTCTCAACATTAGTTGTTTTATAGCAGTTTCCCTACTCAACCTAGTAAAGTCTTGATAATTTTCCAAACCTGAAGATGCACTTCTACTGTGATGAATCTTTTCTCAAATATTTTGGCCAATCTGATGCCTCTCCCCCAAGAAGTGTCTGAGTTTACAGGTATCTCCACATTTATGACTTCATTGTCTGGTCTTCCACAGGGCTAATCTGTGAGTATATCCAGATCCTCTATGCTGGTTTCACCTCCTGTTTTCATTCTTTCCTCTGCTCTTTCAACACCATGTTGCCCTGCCTCTCTTTGTCTACTACTGACCCATCCCTGTCACCTGCTAGGCTTCTTCTTCCTCTAAGATTATGTCAGCCTAAATGGGCAGACTTATGTCTTTCCTCCTTGAGTCCAAATTGTCATCACAGGGTTCGCTGTGAAGAGTATAGAATGATTTTTGCTACAGCAGTTACTCAGACTAGTTCAGTATTTTTAAAAGTCTACCATCTAATGTGCAAAAATAATGATCTCACTGAAGTCATTTTACTGTATTACTTTTTAGAATCTTTCTTCCGTTTATGAACATTTACACTTGGTACCCTGCATACTGCTGGACTGATTTCCCTGCATAGTGGCAATCTGGCGACATTAAACCATGCTTCCATCTTTGTATTCTTCATATCTGCCCTTCAAGAACTTACATTCTCACTGGAGACTTACTGGATCACACGGTCTTTTGAGGGACTCTTCTCTAAATCATAGGTCACAGATCAGGGACCTCAGGGCACACATGTTCTGTCTTCCTGGCTTTTTTGACTATATTATCTGTCTGGCATCACCCAGACTGATTCTTACTTTGAAAAGTAAAAATTAAAAATATTATCTTTCTCTCTAACAGATACACTTAATATACACAATTACACACAGAAACTAACTCTCAGAAAAGACTAGGGATCGATAAGCTATTTCTAGAGGATTAAATACTGCTTCATGTGGATGACCAATTAATGTGTTTTTTAAAGTAAGGGTCATGTTTATACAGCAATAGGTAAAATTTGAAATGATCAATTATTTATACAGATACAGCCTACTATCATCTTAATTTGCATACTTGTTAAATGTCCCGAAATTTTTTGCCTGTGCCGTTGGCTACCAAGAGTTAACTTTATTACAGAAGCAGAGATAATGTCTATTTCCATTGCTTTCAATAGCATGAGGGAAAGACTTACTAGATGATTTTTTTTTAATAAGGGTGAGATTAAGTCAGGCCTATTGTCATGTTTAATCCCAGAGAGATTCAAAGGTAAGATTGATAATTTCTTGAGACAAATCCCTAAATTAATCAGCTATACAAGACATCACTGTCAATCAGTATCTAGCTATAATTGGTCCCCAGATTTTTCTGTGTACTGCCCGTGGCCTCGTAGGACTAAAGGGAAATTAGATAAAGCAAAGACTGGTTAGCTCACAGGTACTTGGAACATTTTTTAGCTATTAGAAGTCACAATATCCCAATCCACATCTAACTCAGAGAAAGACATTTCATCAAGTTCTTTGGGTTTCAATATTAGAGTTTTTCTCCAGTGTCCCTTCTAATCTTTTTCCTTCTGTGACATCCACCAAACCAGGTAATGTCTATCCAGTCCTTGTCTTTTGTCTGAAATCACATGTTACATATATTTAAAAAATCTTCTAGCACCAAGTTTAGCCATTGTGCCTTTGAAGATTTTAAATATTATAAATCTACATAGATGCGTTTCTCTCAAGGAGCTAAATAGGTAAGAAATAGGTTCAATATTTTAAAAACAATTAGTGGGCACAATGGGGAAAATGAGACTAATCATTTATTACACGTTGAGGAGATAATGGTGCATCTTATTTATAAAGACAAAGAAATGTTACTTTCCTCTTTGCTTAGTGTTGGTAGGAAAACGGATTCAAAACTTGTAAATATGCAAAAGGATGTTTGCATATCTTTTCAATGTCACACTAAAGCATTGTTTAACAGAATCACAGAACCAACAGTTACTTTTTTAGAAGAATATATTACTGTTTGACTTTGTTATTTACTACTTATTAAGAGTTAAGACTGTAAAGTTATATGTGAATTTTGAGATTTTTTATTGGGCAAAAATAGAAATAGTTTCTGTTTGTAGAAAAGTTAACCTTACAGTTTAACTGTAGGACACTAATCTTTTTTTTTTTTACTTTAACCTAGTAATCTCTTTCTGATATTCCTTTGTCAATTATCCTGTAAATAATCTGGTTCCTAAATAGTCTTTGAACCATCTTAACTATCATTCAATTATCTTCATTAATTAGTGAGATGAATAAATTTTGGGCATATGTTGATTTTACGTTTGTACGAGGGTCAAAATTGTACCTTCTGAAAATTATTTTTTGTTGTTCCATTCCAATTCTGCTTGAATTCTAAGCCTTTTATTGCAATCATTTTTAGACTGCATGGCAAGTGCTTCTGCAAACGTAACTCACTAATTTTCCACAGATTATGAAATTAAAAGGATTCTCCAAAATGAGGAAAAGAAGGCCCTTTCTGTGAGTCCACACTGTTTTTGCTTAGGCACTAATCTCATCTGATTTCCTGGACTTCCTGACAGAGGAACCAACTACTAGAATAGAATGAAGATAATCAGCTGACATGGCCCTTGAAGGTTCAAACTGGACCATTATAAATGTGGCTTCCAGGCTGCCCCCAACCATCAGCTTCCTGTTAACGTTTCCATGTTGATGCTGTTTTGATTACTGTTAAGTTAGCATTTCTTGCCAAAGCAGGCCTTTTGATTTTACCTTCCGGCCCCTTCACTTCCACTATACAAATATCTTCTATTGCTGCTGGCCAGTTAACTGGGGTGCCAAAGGAAACCTAAAATATCCTAACACGGTTCTTATATTCTATTATATTTTGTAAATAAAAAGGATTCAATAGAAAACAAAACCATTCAAGGAAAGAAACAGCAGGTGAGTACAGATTTCTTCTGTGAGAATGGTTTTAGAACTAAGCAGATATATTTATTTTCTACTTTTAAGATCAAAAATTTTGAAAGAACATATCAAAGGACCAACATCATTATTAGAGAAGTTCCCAGGGGTCAGAGAAAACAGACTGGAAACAGTACTGTGGGCACTGGATATGGCCACTGTGCAGACTTCAAAGAGCAAAGAGGGTCTGAAGGACGCTAAAGTGGTTCTGTTGGCAAGTTCTAAAAATGGTTTGCCAACCAGCATTTTAAAGCTGGGATAAATTTTGCAAAACCCCAGGGCAATAATTGACATGGAATGGAAATAAATCCTTTTCTGATGTTATCTGTGTAGCCCAGCTTGTTTTTAATCTTTGCATCCTGAAATGGAGGCAGTTAATAGTGGGCATTTCCTGTTATTTTCTTTTCCAGGAAAAAATCCTATTGTTCTCATTTTAATTTCAGTGCGGTGCTATAGCTATTTATCTTAATAGTTAGCTGGCTTAACACAAAGTGACTGAATAAAACATTTTGACTTACTAGGCTGATTAATTCCATAAAATCAAATGCATATTTGGTGAAGCAAGCAATGGAGGTTTGGTAGGGAGATTGTAAGACACTCACGTCTTGTGTTTGTTTACTGAACTTATTGAATTACTTTGGTTCAGAGACCAAATACTTGAGCTGTATGTGACAGTAAAATAACAAATTGAAATAGTTATATTTTGTTTTTAATCAAACCAATTATTCAATACTTTATAGACCAAAGACTTGATTAGACAAACATACTGTGTTTTTCCAGGATGCACTTAAATGACTTCTGTGCTAGAGTGTATTTTTAAAACCCATACAATGAAATTCCTGAACATACTCAAGAAATCTGACTTTAGAATATGCCGACATCTCTCTGAGGGAGCACAGCAGGAAATCCAGCATCTGCTAGAGCAACAGGAGAAATCCCTTGGTTTCAAAACTGCCTGTCTTAACTTCCTGTCCTCCTTTTTGTTAGCTTATTTAACCTGCAATTTTATAATTAACGTACAATGTTTTCAGCTCACTAAAAATAATCTTATTCAACCTTTCTCCCCTCATGTGGATACAGAAGCCCTGGTGGATTTTCAACAGGTTAGAGGAATGTCTCTTTTTTTCTGAGCTTCTCCACTCGGCACAGAGTTTTACAAATTGAATGCCTCATCATAAAGCACAGAAGGGAAGAAGATATAACTACTGGTGTGGCATGGATCAAATGGTCTGGGTTTAATTCCTTGGATCAAAAATAATAATAACAAAATGACCCATTTAAGATGTTTTGTCTGGAATTCTAAGGAACCTTTTAAAATGTCAGACCTGACAAAGAAAAAGCCATATATTTCCTTTAAAATTCAGAAGATTAGATGCCGGAATAAAATTCACATTCTATCTTTAATGTGATTTTGCATATTTGATTCTTATTCATTAGGTGTTGATTTCTTGGTTAAATTTACACAGAGAATTATTTTCCTAATTTAAAGCATCTTATGGGAACCATCTCAGTGGCTTTATCTGCTGACGTCGGTATCATCTTTACATCTTTTCTTTTGAAATTTCTTTCCTTTCTTTTTTGCTTAGCAAGCCTTTCTCCATCTAGCAATTAGAAAATGCCTACCATATTAATCAGGATTCTTTCAGATATAAAAATCTAATTCAAACCTGCTTGAGCAAAAAGAAAAACGTAAAGGAAATGTATAAATTCTGATGGTATGCAGCCTGCTCTCCTCAACTTCTGTCATTTTTTATAATAATATTTTCTTTTCCTTAGGTAAAGATGCATACCACGGATTGCAAATATCATTAAGAATTTGTCTCTCTTCATTCCTTAGCTCTGCTTCCCTCAAGGCAGTCTCTACATGAGGTGGCCTGTGGTAATCTCAAACTTACCTCATCCCAGCCTAGTAACCACAACGGACACAAAGTGCTTCCTTCCCGAGCATTCTAACAAAAGTGTATAACCTAACTTTTGTGGGGATAGTGTGGATGTCTTTTCATTTGCTTGTGTCCTCTTCAATTTATTTCATCAGTGGTTTATAGGTTTCGTTGTAGAGATCTTTTACTTCTTTGGTGAAGTTTATTCCTAGGTATCTTTTTTTGTTTTTGTAGCTGTTGTAAATGAGATTGCTTTCTTCATTTCTGTTTCAGCTCGTCTCAATATGGGTGGATGGAAATGCTACTGTTTTTGTATATTAATTTTGTATTCTGCAACTTTATTGAATTCATTTGTCAGCTTTAAGTGGTAGGTTGCTGGTGGAGTCTTTCAGTTTTTTATATATAAGATTATGTCATCTGCAAACAAAACCAAGTTGACTTCCTCCTTTCCAATTTAAATGCTCTTTATTTCTTTCTGTTGCCTGATGCCCTGGCTAGGGCTTTTAACACTATGTTTCACAAAAGTTGGAAAAAGTGGGCATCATTGCCTTCTTTCAGCTCTTAGACAAAAGGCTTTCAATTTTTCTTCATTCAGTATGATGTTAGCCTTAGGTTTGTCATATGTGGCCTTTATTATGTTGAAATACATTCCTTCTAAACCTAATTCATTGAGATCTTTTCTTGAAGAGAAGTTTTGTCAAGTGCTTTTTCTGCATCCATTGAGATGAGCATATGGATTTTGTTTTTAATTCTGTTAGATGGGATGTATGTCATTTATAGATTTGCATATGTTCAACCATTCTTGCATTCCCAGGAAAAATCCCTCTTGATCATAGTGCATACTGTTTTTGATGTACTGTTGGATTTGATTTGCTAGTATTTTGTTGAAAATTTTTACATCTATGTTAATTGGGGTATCAGCCTGTAGTTTTATTTTGTTTATGTGTTCTTGTCTGATTTTGGTATCAGGCTAATGCAGGCCTCATAGAATGAGTTTGGATGAATTCTCTCTACTCTATTTTTTTTGGAATTATATTTTGAAAACTGTTTGTTAGTTCTTTAAAAGTTTTATAGAATTCAGCATTGAAGTCATCTATTCCTAGCCGTTCTTGTTGGGGATACTTTTTGTTACTGATTCTATCTCATTACTCATTACTGATCTGCTTCAGAGTCTCTCTTTGTGGTTCAGTCAGGATATGTTCTATGTGTCCAGGAACTTAGCCATTTCCTCTAGGTTTTTCAGTGTGTTAGTGTATAGTTGTTCAAATTATTCTCTAATGATCCTTTGCACTTCTGTGGTATGGTTGTAATGTCTTATTGTTTTTGATTTTATATATTTGGGTCTTCTTTTCTTTTATCTTAGTCTAGCTAATGTTTTGCAGATTTGGTTTACCTTCTCAAAAAACATTTTTATTTTATTTTAAAAAAAGATTTTAAATTTCTGTTTAAGTCTCTATTTTATTTGTTTTCTGCTCTTACTATTTCTATCTATTAATTTTAGGTTTGGTTTGTTCTGGCTTTATTAGTTCCTTGAGATGTATTGTTAGGTTATTTATTTAAAATCTTTCTACTTTTTTGATGTAGACATTTATTGCAGCTTCTCCCTTAGTACTGCTTTTGCTGTATTCCATGGGTTATGTATATTATGTTTCTATTTTTATTTGTTTAAGGAAACTTTTCCATTTCTTTCTTAATTTTTTCATTGACTCACTGGTTGATCAGGAGCACGTTGTTTAATTTTCATGTATTTGTGTGGTTTCCAAAGTTCTTCTTGTTTGGAAAAGAAAAAAAAAGCTGAAAAAAAAAGTTGAGCGTTGAATGTTAAAGTCCCCAGCTATTATTGCGTTGGAATCGATCTCTCTCTTTAGATCTAATAATATTTTATTCATATATCAATATGCTCTGATTTGGGGTACCTGTGTATTTACAATTGTTATATCCTCTTGCTGAATTGATCCCTTTTTCATTACATAATGACTTCTTTTTTCTCTTTTGGTAGCTTTTGATTTTAAGTCTCTTATTTGATATAAGTATAGGTACTTCTGCTCACTCTTGGTTTCTGTTTGTGTATGTATTAGTTTGTTTTCACACTGCCTTAAAGAACTACCTGAGACTGTGTAATTTATAAAGAGAAAAGGTTTAATTGACTCATAGCTCTGCATAAATTGGGAGACCTCAGGAAGCTTACATCATGGCAGAAGGGAAGGGGAAGCAAGGAATATCTTACATGGCAGTGGGAGAGAGAGAGGGGGCAAGTGTATCAGATGTCATGAGAATTCACTTTCTATCAGGAGAACAGCATGGGGAAATTCACCCTCATGATCCAGTCATCTCTCATCAGGATCCCCCCAACCCCCTGACATGTGGGGATGAAAATTTAACATGAGATTCGTGTAGGAACAGAGAGCCAAACCATATCATTTCACCACTGGCCTCTCCCAAATCTCCTGTCATTCTTACATTGCAAATTACTATTCTTCCTTCTCAGCAGTCCCCTAAAGTCTTAAGTCATTCCAGCATTAATCCAAAAGTCAAGATTCAAAGTCTCATCTGAGACAAGGCAAGTCCCTTCCAACTATGAGCCTGTAAAATAAAAAGCAAGTTAGTTACTTCCAAGGTACAATAGGAGTACAGGCATTGGATAAATTCTTCCATTCCAAATGGAAGAAATTGGCCAAAACAAAGGGACTACAGGCCGTATGCAAGTCCAAGATCCAGCAGGGTAACCATTAAATATTAAAGCTCCAAAATAATCTCCTTTGATTCTATGTCTCACATCACATCTGGGGCATGCTCATCCAAGGGATGGGCTCCCAGGGACTTGGGCAGTTCCACTCCTGTGGCTCTGGAGGGTACAGCCCCTGCGGCTGCTTTCACAAGCTGGCTTTGAGTGCCTGTGGCTTTTCCAGGCACACAATGCGAGTTGTTGGTGGACCTACCATTCTGAGGCCTAGAGGATGGTGGCCCTTTTCTCACAGCTCTGCTAGGCAGCGCCCCAGTGGGGACTCTGTGTGAGGGCCCCAACCCCACATTCTCCTCTGCACTGCCCTAGTAGAGGTTATCCATGAGGGCTCTGCCCCTGCAGCAGAATTTTGCCTGGTCATCCAGGCATTTCCATACATTCTTTGAAATCTAGGCAGAGGTTCCCAAATCTCAGTTTTTGTCTTCTGTGTATCCACCAACCCAACACCATGTGGAAGCTGTCAAGACTTGGAGCCTGCACCATCTGAAGCAGTGGTGCAAGTAATGGCCCAAAATGTACCTTGGCTGCTTTTATCCATGGCTGGAGCTGGAGCAGCTGGGATGCAGGGTGTCATGTCCCAAGGCTGCACAGAGCAGCAGGGCCCTGGGCCCAGCCCACAGAACCATTTTTCCCTCCTAGGCCTCCAGGCTTGTGATGAGAGAGGCTGCTGTGAAGATCTCTGAAATGCCCTGGAGACAGTTTCCCCAATGTTTTGGAAATTAACATTTGGTTCCTTGTTACTTATGCTAATTTCTGCATCTGGCTTGAGTTTCTCCCCAGAAAATGAGCTTTTCTTTTCTCCCACGTGGTCAGGCTACACATTTTCCAAACTTTTATGCTCTGCTTCCCTTTTACATATAAGTTCCAACTTCAGACCATCTCTGTCTTTGTGCATATGAGTGTACACTTTTAGTAATAGCCAGATTACCTCTTGAATGCTTTGCTGCTTGGAAATTTTTTCCACCAGATACCTTAAATCATCTCTCTCAAGTTCAAAGTTCCACAGATCTGTAGGGCAGGGTCAAAATGCCACCAATCTCTGTTCTAAAGCATAACAAGAGTGACCTTTTATACAGTTCCAAATAAGTTCCTCATCTTCATCTGAGACCACCTCAGCCTGGACCATATCACTATTAGCATTTGTGTCACAACCATTCAACAAGTCTCTAGGAAGTTTCAAACTTTTCCTTCTCTTCCTGTATTTTTCTGAGTCCTCCAAACTGTTCAAACCTGTACTTTTTACCTAGCTCCAAAGTCTCTTCCACTTTTTCAGGCATCTTTATAGCAATGTCCCACTTCTCTTGGTACTCATTTTCTATATTAGTTTGTTTTCACACTGCTATAAAGAACTGCCTGTGACTGGATAATTTACAAAGAAAGGATGTTTAATTGACTCACATTTCTGCATTTTTGGGGAGGCCTCAGGAAACTCACAATCAGGGCAGAAGGGGAAGGGGAAGAAAGGCACATCTTACATGGTGGCAGGAGAGAGGGGAAGTGTGACACTTTTAAACCATCAGATCTCACGAGAACTCATTCACTATCATGAGAACAGTGTGGGGAAATCAGCCCCCATGATCCAATTACCTCCCACCCGGTCCCTCCCCTGACATGTGGTGATTACAACTCAACATGAAATTTGAGTGGAGACACACAGCCAAACCATATCAGTGTGGGATATCTTTTTCCGTTTATTTACTTTCAGCCTACGTGTGCCTTTACAGATGAAATGAGTTTCTTATAGGTATCATATCATTGGGTCTTTTTATTTTTATTTTTTTTACTTAGCCAGTCTGTATCTTTTAATTGGGAAGTTTATTTGTTTACATTCAAAGTTATTATTAAGAAGTGAAGCCTAACTTCTTTCATGTAGTAATTGGTTTGTGGTTGTTTTGAATGTTTCTTTGTTCCTTTCTTTATTGTTGTCCTTGAAATTTGTTGGTTTTCTGTGGTGATAAAGTTTAATTTCTTATGCCCATTAGTATTTGATCTACAAGTGGTTTTCATCATTTTGTGTGCTTCCATGATGGCAGTTATTGCCCTTTTTCTTTCCAATGCAGGACTCCCTTAAATATTTCTTGTAAGGACAGTCTAATGGTGATGAATTTCCTCAATTTTTGCTTATTTAGGAAAGATGTTATTTCTCCTTCATGTCTGAAGGATAGTTTTACTGGGTATAATATTCTTGGCTAGTAGGTTTTGTTTTGTTTGTTTTGTTTTGTTTTCAGCACTTATATCACCCCATTCTCTTCTTGCTTGTAAGATTTATGCTGAGAAATCTGCTCTTAGCCAAACAGGGATTACTTAACATGTGACTTGACACTTTTGCTGTCTTTAAACTTCTTTAACTATAATGTGCCCCAGAGGGGACCTTTGTGGGTTGAAACTATTTGGAAACTTTTGGGTTCCCTGGATCTAAATGTTCATATATTTTCAGAGATGAGATAAATTTTCAGTTACTATTTTATTAAATAGATTTTCTATGATTTTTCTTTATATATTCTTTTTCTGAAATTCCCATAATGTATGTGTTCACATTTTTGTCTCACAAGTCTCTTAAGTTTTCTTCTTTTTTTAATTTCTTTTTTCTCTCACTAAGCTATTTCAAAAGACCTGTCTGAAAGTTTAGAAATTCTTCTGTTTAAACTTGTCTGTTTTTGATGCTCTTGCTTTTATTTTTTATTTCAATCGTTGAATTCTTCAACCGCACATTTTCTGTTATGTTCTTTTTGTTAGGTTCAATAATAATTATCTCTTTGTTGAATTTCTCATTCTGATAGTGAATTTTGTTAAATTATCTGTTTTCTGTTGTATCTTACTAAACTTTCCTCAAAATCATTATTTTGAATTATTTTTTCAGGCATTTCATAGATTTCCTTTTCTGTGGGTTCTGTTACTGGAAAATCATTGTGGTCCTTTACAGGTGTTATGTTTCCTTGCTTTTTCATGTTTTTGTGTTCCTACATTGATATCTGCAAATCTGGTGGGATAGTAGCCAATTCCAATTTTATGGAGTAGCCTTCATAAGAAAAGACTTTCCTGTAGATATGCCTTATAGAATAAGTTGGATAAGGCATTTCTGGCTTTGATTCTATGTGAGTGTGGCACACAGCAGCTCCATTGGTCAAAAGAGCAAGGTTGCCTGTTGCAGCAGGTGCTGGGCCGGCCAGCCTTTGGTCCCAGGAAATGCATGTGGTGTTCAGGATCAGCAGTGGCAGTGTCGTTAGATAGCTGAGCCTTGGGCCCTGGGGACACATGCCATGCTTCACCCATTTGTGAGAGTAACGGCCGCTCATTTTTTAGTGTGAATGGTGCTGGGTGAGCTCAGGTGCCAGGTTCATGATTGTACCTCTGAGTGTAATTGGGGTCATGGCACTGCAGCCTTTCATATGGGTGTGGTGGGATGATAGTGGGACCTCAGAGATGTGGAGGTGCCCAGGGACATTCGCTCCTAGTACAGAATACACTCCAGCAGTGACTCTGTTCTCAAATGGTGCTGTGCTACAGCAGCTTGTGTATTTGGCAGTTGGGGGTACCCAGTGTGACTTCCTTCTCTTGAGCAATGCAGCTGCATAGACTGCAGGCAGCTCCTTATGCTGAGCTCATGGTCTTTGAGGACTTCAGGTCTCTCCTGTAGCTAGAATAGCAGGCATCCACAGTGGCAAGGGGGACCACCAGCGATCTCATGCCTGCCTTTTCCCTACAATGAGGAGTTCATCTTATCTTTGAGCAAATCCCGGCTAGGTGCTTCACTCTCCTCTCTGTGCTGTCATCCTGACCTCCTGTGCTTTAGAGGACTTTTGTCACTTCTCTCCTGAACTGCAGTGTTCTCTCCTAGACACCTTACGGGAATTGTAGTTATGGACTTGTTTCCCTGGCCCTTCCTATCTCATGATTTTGACATTATTTTTCTCACTAATTTTGAGTGGCATCAAAGTTAAAACCACTTCTGTATTTGTGAATATTCAGTGAATATTTCCTTTTCTGATTTGAATTATAAAAATCTCTTTTCAACTCAAAGTAATGACTGACTGATGTTACACTCATCCTATGGAATGGCAATGACGTGAAAATCCAAATATGCTCTCATCCTTTCATACCTTAAAACATTTAATTCTGATTCTGTCAAGTGTCTAAACATCTGTTTGTCAAATAGAGAGCTTGAAAAGTGTTAAAAACATTTGACTGGACAAGTATTATACCTTTATATCAGTTCTTAAATTTCAGGTGTTACTATCTTTAGCAATCCAGCAATATATACCACATCTGTGAGTGATTAATAACTGCTGAAGTAGGTTTATGCTGATTTTCATAAAATTAGATTGATAAGACAATATTTGACTTTAAGGTTTTTAAAAACTTTCCATCACAATTTGGAATATGGTGTCTATTTTGTGTCTGTTTGGATGTAGAGTATTGATTGAGTTGCTGAGTGAAATTTCTCAATACTAAGGTTGCAAGTCTTTAGAAAGAGTTAATACAGCACAGTATAATTCACTTCACTTTTAAGTGCTGATACATAATACAAGGGTTTATTATAACTATAGACAACAACATTTAACACATTATTTGTAACACACATGATACAGTGTAGTATAACACACTGTATTATAATTTGTTGTGTACTTTCGTCTAGAGCAAGAACTATGCAATTCATTTCAGTAGTTCACTGCTTAGCCTATGGCTTTAATAACAAAGTATTTGATAAATGATTTTTGAAAACAAATCAATCAATAAATGTACAGGAGTTCTACATTTTAATAGATGAAGTTTCTAGTAATGAAATGAATATCAATGTTTTCAGCATATAAATTAATCCACATAATGATTTGCTTATAGTTGCATTATCTTTTATTATAAATAATCAAATCACAATTAAGTTTAAGTTAGTAACTGGCTAATGTTAATTAAAAAAAAATCGCCTAAACGTTTAGGCCTGTGATACATTTTTTAATGTTTTTATTGTTTTGTTTATATTGAAAGAAAAGATCATATGTATTTATTGAGTTCAATACAGTTTTTTGAAATATATATACATTATGGAATAACTAATGGTTTATTTTAAAATTTCCATCCCTCTTTGAAGCCATTTAATCAACTAAGGTGTGTTTGTTGAATCTATCAGAGGGAAAATGTGTTTAAACTGACTTTTTTTTTTTCATTTTGGAATGATTTTGTCACCATGAATATTCTTACTATATTTGTGATTTGAATTTTACATGTTTCTATATTCATAGTCATATTTTACTTTAACAATCTTACATAAATATGAAACTAATATTGTTTAATTACAAACACTTGAAAACTACAGAAAAGTACAAAGGAAAAAGTAACCCATAATTCCATGAATGAAATGCCCCATTTGTAAGTATGTTGTTGTAATGCAATTCATATGTAAGTAGCATTACATTTGTTTACATTTATACATTATAATAATGTACTTACTGTTTTATAGCCATTTTATGTTTTATATAACATTTACCAACCAGGCAATAAATATTTTAATAACATTATTTTTAACATCATACATCATTTAACTATGATTTAATAAATTAATTCCTCATTGTTGAACATTTAGCTATTGCCATGTTGCTAGTATTATTAAATATAATGTCCTAAACCTTCTTATATCTGTTTTTGCTTTGTTTTTTGAGACAGAGTCTTACTCTGTCGCCCAGGCTGGAGTGCAGGGGCATGATCTCGGCTCACTGCAACCTCCGCCTCCCGGGTTCAAGCAATTCTCTGCCTCATCCTCCAGAGTAAGTGGGATTACAGGCATGCACCACCATGCCTGGCTAATTTTTGTATTTTTCATAGAGACGGGGTTTCACCATCATGGCCAGGCTGGCGTTGAACTCCTGACCTCATTTTCCACCCGCCTTGGCCTCCCGAAATGCCAGGATTACAGGCGTGAGCCACCGTGCCCGGCCTCTTATCTGTTTTTTGCACACAAATCTGCAATTTATTGGTAGACAAAAACATAAGTGAATTGTTGTTTCAAAGTATATGTACATATTTAAGCCACACGTCACCTAAAAGATTATTTCAGCTTCCATTGTCTTCTCCCAACTTAATTATAGAAGTATTTGTTTCATGGTATTTTTTAAAAATCACTATAAATTGAATAAGCAATTTGCCTTAACTCACAACATTTGTTTTACAGCCACTTATGAATTGTAATGAACTCCTCTGATATAAGACAATATCAATAGTATAAAGAAATAACTACAATTATAATCATATTCAGTACTGACTGAGTGCTAACTAACATCTGGCATGCTCCTAAGACCAGCATGCTATAGCGTATTAACTCACTTAATTTTGCAACTCCTATGTGGTCAATACTATTAGTTTTCCCATTTTAAAAGTGAAGAAACAGTCACAAAGAAGTTAAGTAATATGTTCGTGGTAAGAGAGATAGTGAGTGACAAAGCTAAGTACTCTGGCTCCAGAATCTGTATCATTAATCATCATGTTGCAGTGTCTCTAATATAGCAATTGAGATATGAATAGCCTGAATAATCTATTTTCTATTGATTGGCAATTGGCAACCCCTAGCATATACTTCATGGAAACTATGGCCAATTTTTTAAAAGTGCTTACAGACTTATTTTAGATTAAAATGTTTTCAGGTGAAAGTAATAGCCATTGATCTGGCCCTTACTTAGGGTTTCGTGTATAAGATGTTTTATGTATACTGTTTTAAAATATGGAAAACTGGACGTCTTTCTCCTTGTGGGATAATGTATCAAGTATAATATTTGAAGAAAGGAAAAATATGATCTGATGGATACCCCAGCAAAAGCATTGCTAGTCTTTCTATGAAAGCTAATCAAATACGTTCATAGCTGGTACAAAACAGAACCCTCTAGATGTATTTCATTTGAAATCTCTTGTTTCAAAAGGCATGTTTACTTCTGAAAGGTAATTAACTACTACAAATTCTTATTATTAGCCTAAACTACAAAAAAGTTGAAATTGCTCCATTCTTTCCTACAGCTGAGACCTTGATCTATTAATTTTCCTTACTCTCTTAGTCTACTTTTCCATATCTGCTTATCTCTTCCTTTAAATTAAACAATGGAACACCACGGACTTTGGAACCATGCAGAATGATGCCATTGGGTCAGAATCATATAAGGGGCCAGTGCAGTGGTTCACACCTGTAATCCCAGCATTTTAGGAGGCCCAGGAGAAAGGATTGCTTGAACTCAGGTGTTTGAACCAGGCTGAGCAAAATAGGGAGATCCCATCTCTACCAAAACAAAATTAACTGGGCATGATGGCATGTGATAGTAGTCCCAGCTACCAGGAGGCTAAGGTGGGAGGATCGCTTGAGCCTGGGAGGTTAAGGCTGCAGTGAGCTTAGATTACACCATTGCACTCCAGCCTGGGCAACAGAGTGAGATTCTGTCTCAAAAACAAAACAAAACAACACAAAAAGAAAGGAACAATAAAAGGAATAAGGATTATAGTAACTCTGTTGTACATGGATTATTTCATACTCAGTGTTTGAGGTAGATACCTTTCTTATCATCATTTTATAGGTGAAGAAATGAAGGCATAAAGACATCACATGAATTACCCCAGAATACACAGCTAGTAGGTAGAAGATCATAGACTTCAACCCAAGCCCTTTGACTCCATAGCACTTGCTTGTAATTCACTATTATCAGATTTTCTATAGCATTAAAGTAACAATCACTATCTAACAGAGTTTCTGTGAAATTATCTATCACAGCAGCTGGAACATGATGTACGATTAACAAACACTTGAGTTGTTGTTGATCATATTGCTACTGTCCCATTAAAAATATACCTTATTATACATGTTAAATATTTATGACATGCAAATAATATATTTATTATGAATAATCATAAAACAAACACCTACCCACTACCCATTTTAAGAAATAAAACATGACCACTGCCTGTAAAACACTACACAGGCCAGGTGCAATGTCTCATGCCTATAATCTTAGCACTTTGGGAAGCCAAGGGAGGCAAATCGATTGAGGCCAAGAGATTAAGACCTCTCTAGCTATCAAAGTCCTAGTGGCTCATGTGGTTTGGTTGTGTCCCCATCCAAATTTCATTTTGAATTGTAGCTCTCATAATACCCATGTGTTGTGGGAGGGACCCAGTGGGAGGTAATTGAATCATGGTTTTTGTGATAGTGAATAAATCTCATGATATCTGATGGCTTTTATAAAGGAGAGTTCCCCTGAACATGCTGTCTTGCCTGCTGCCACTGTGAGATGTAACTTTGCTCTTCCTTCACCTTCTGCCATGATTGTGAGGCCTCCCCAGCCATGTGGAACTGTGAGTCCATTAAACCTTCTTTCCTTTATAAATTACCCAGTCTTGGGTATTTCTTATAGCAGTATGAAAATGAACAGTATAGTGGGGCATGGCTGTAAAGATACACAAAAATGTGGAAGCGACTTTGGAACTGAATAACAGTTAGAGGTTGGAACAGTTTGGAGGGCTCAGAAAAAGATAGGAAAGTGCGGGAAAGTTTGAAACTTCCTAGAGACTTGTTGAATAGCTTTGACCAAAAGCTGAGAGTGATATGGACAATAAGGTTCAGACTGAGGTGGTCTCAGATGGAGATGAGGAACTTGTTGGGAACTGGAGTAAAGGTCACTCTTGCTATGCAAAGAGACTGGCAGCATTGTACCCCTGCCCCAGAAGTCTGTGGAACTTTGAACCCGAGAGAGATGACTTAGGGTATCTGGTAGAAGAAATTTCTAAGTGGCAAATTGTTCAAGACCAAGCAGAGCTTAAAAGTTTAAAAAATTTGCAGGCTGATGCCGCAATAGAAAAGAAAACCCCATTTTCTGGGGAGAAATTCAAGCCTGCTGCAGAAATTTGCATAAGTAACAAGGAGCTAAATGTTAATCACCAAGACAATGGAGAAGATGTCTCCAGGGCATGTCAGAGACCTTGTGGCAGCCCCTCCCATCACAAGCCTGGAGGCCTAGGAGGGAAAAATGGTGTCATGGGCTGGGCTCAGAGCACCCTTGCTTTGTGCAGTGTCGGGACTTGGTTCCCTATTTTCTAGCTGTAGCTAAAAGGGACTGATGTGCAGCTCAGGCCATTGTTTCAGAGGGTGCAAGCCCAAAGGCTTGGAAGCCTCCACATAGTGTTGTGCCTGTGGGTGCACAGAAGTCAAGAACTGAGGTTTGGGAACCTCTGCCTAGATTTCAGAAGATGTATGGAAATGCCTGGATGTTCAGGCAGAGGTGTGCTGCAGGAGTGAAACCCTCTTGGAGAGCCTCTGATAGGGCAGTGCAGTAGGGAAATATGGGGTGGGAGCCTGCACACAGAGTCCCCACTTGGGCACTGCCTAGTGGAGCTGTGAAAAGAGGGCCACTGTCCTCCAGACCCCAGAATGGTAGATCCACCAACAGCTTGCACCATGTGCCTGGAAAAGCTGCAGACACTCAGTGCCAGCCCATGAAATCAGCCATGGGGGGGGCTGTATGCTGCGAAGCCACAGGGGTAGAGCTGCCCAAGACCATGGGAATCCAACTCTTGCATCAATGTGACCTGGATGTGAGACATGGAGTCAAGGGATATCATTTTGGAGCTTTAAGATTTGACTGCCTCGCTGGATTTTGGACTTGCATGGGTCCTATAGCCCATTTGTTTTGGCCAATTTTTCCCATTTGGAATAGCTGTATTTACCCAATGCCTGTACTTCCATTGTATCTAGGGAGTAACTAGCTTGCTTTTGATTTTACAGCCTCATAGGCAGAAGGGGCTTGCCCTGTCTCAGATGAGACTTCAAACTATGGACTTTTGAGTTAATGCTGAAATGAATTAAGATTTTGAGGGACTGTTGGGAAGGCATGATTAGTTTTGAAATGTGAGGACATGAGATTTGGGAGGGGCCGGGGGCAGAATCATATGGTTTGGTTGTGTCCCCATCCAAATCTCACCTTGAATTGTAGCTCCCATAATTCCCACATGTCATGGGAGACATCTGGTGGGACGTAATTGAATCATGGGGATGGGTCTTTCCCTTGCTGTTCTCATGATAGTGAATAAGTTTCACGAGATCTGATGGTTTTGTAAAGGGGAGTTCCCCTGACCATGCTCGCTTGCCTGACACCATGTAAAATGTGACTTTGCTTCTCCTTCACCTTCTGCTATAATTGTGAGACCTCCCCAGCCATGTGGAATTGTGAGTCAGTTAAACCTCTTTCCTTTATAAATTACCCAGTCTTGAACATGTCTTTATTAGCAGCGTGAGAACAGTCTAATACAGTAGGTGTCATGCACGGAGCTCATCTGTGATCCCCTGGACACTGCAAAGGAAATAGGACTCATTCCAGATTCCAAGTATTCGTGGAAAGTAGCTCCTAAGACACTAATAGATTTTTTTTTTCCTTTAAATTCTCAGCAATTGTCTGCCACAGATGACACTTGTAGTTTAAATGTTTCACAGTCTGATGCCAAGTAGAGCCGGTGAAGAAAGCAGGGCATATTCCTGTTTCTATGCCTTCAGTTTCTACTTCCCCCTTCTCTTGTAAATGTGGTCTTTAGTTTTAACACTTTACCAAATTTTCCCCGTTATCTTAGTTCTTCAGCCCATTTTCCTTTATTTTTTCAAATATTGTCATGCATTGCATAACATTGTTTCTGTCAACAATGGGTAATATTACAACAGTGGTTCCATAATATTATAAAATCATATTTTTATTGTACCTTTTCTATGTTTGGATATGTTTAAATGCAAAAGTAGTGACCATTGTGTTCCAGTTGCCTACAGTACTCAGTACAGTAACATGCTGTGCAGGCTTGTAGTCTAGGTACACAAGGCTATATCATATAGCCTAGATGTGTGGTAGGCTATACCAACTAGGTTTGTGTATGTAATCTCTATGTTGTTTCACAAAGATGACATCACCTAATGATCCATTTCTCAGAACATATCCCCATCATTAAGTGACTCATGACTGTATTTGAAAACACCAACCAATATTTCTAAATCTCTCATTTTCTTTTATCTTAAAATGAGTATCTCCTGGTTCTCCTATTATTATTCCGTATCTTACTTGTTTATCTCATTTGCTGGTTGCCATTCTACTTCCTTTTTCCTAAATATAATTTCAAATGATTTGCCTTCGTATTTTTTTTGTAATTTCCATGCAACCTCCTGTTGACTAACCCATTCCTATAATTCTGAACTATTGTCTAACCTCTCTTTTGAATTCTTATTCCCCACTTCCAACTTGTTATAAGTAGCCTTACACACATATCCCACATCTATTCTTAGTATAATCTATAACTGATCTAATTAGCTTCTGCCCCAAAATTGGCCATTCTCACATTTCTTGTTAATAATTAAAGGCATCAACATTATGCCCAACACCCAAACACAAAACCTTAGTGCTGCAGTTCTCAACCTCTCAGATAAATCTTTCCTGATGAGCACATTTTTAACATTTGTAAGGCCTGTTGAGTTGGGATTGTCATAACAGTTGAAGTTTGCTAGTACCACTAAGTATGCAGAGGGTAAGAATGCAACACATCTTGCAGATCAAGCTGCCCAAGCACCAACGAATTGTTCTACATTTTGAATGAATTTAAAATGTCCCACTAGACATTTAGATAGGTGAAAAAGAAAAACCTATTTTAGAAATTTCCTCAGCACAGAATCTAACTGTTTTACATAAAACATAAAGAATTTTTGGCAAAGTTTTAATATATATTGAATTTCCAGAAATTCATACACTATGTAAATTGTCCTTTTTCCTCAAACATTGCCAAGAGTTTTTCACCATTATAGAAAAGTATATCATTGTTGGCAACACAGCTCATGGTGTTTGAGTCAGCAAGTACACAAGCAGGCCATAAGTTTGCATTTGCAGCTGTTTCAATTTATAGTGATTATTCACGTGGATGCAAAGATCTGAAGAATCACTTTTTCATTTATTTACTCATTCAAAACTTATTGACTTTATTTTCCTCACAGGTTACTTATGTTGAGGATTTATATACGTTAGTATTTGCTATAAATTATTTTTCTTTAATTTCTCTTTTATATGTCACATTTTAAAAATTTAATCACTTTGTTTTGGGTATATAAAAATTACTTTGCAGGGTAAACAAAGGGAAGTTGTTAGTAATATTTTTATATAAAGGGAGTTTAGTGGTCTCATAGAATTGAGAACTATTAACTTAGAGTGCTTTGTAAATTTTCCCTCTCTCCTCTACTATCATAAAAATATTCCCAAATTCTATAAATGTAGTTTCATTAATATTCTATTTTTAATAATTTTAACTTTTAGATTCAGGGAGTACATGTGCAGGTTTGTTACATGGTGTGATGCTAAGGTTGAGTTATAATTGTCCCATCAGCTACATAGTGAGAATAGTGCCCCAAAAGCCTTTCAATCCTTGCCTCCTCATTACTATTCTTAACTGTTTTTTCACACATTACTATTCTTAATTTCAGTTTACATGCTCTTCATCTAAATGCTCAAAGGCTTCCTAATTAACTTCGTTTCTTTGAAAGTTTAGGTTATATAGGTTTTTAAAATATAGGCTTTGGAATCAGACTGACATAGATTTATATTTTATCTTTTCATTTACTATAGCTTAATTGATTTATATTTAAGAAGAAACTGTTCATATCCTTTGCCCACTTTTTGATGGGGTTGTCTTTTTCTTGTAAATTTGTTCAAGTTTTTTGTATATTCTGGATATTAGCCCTTTGTCAGATAGATTGCAAAAATTTTCTCCCATGCTGTAGGTTGCCCGTTCACTCTGATGATAATTTCTTTTGCTGTGCAAAAACTCACTAGTTTAATTAGATCCCATTTGTCAATTTTGGCTTTTGTTGCCATTGCTTTTGG
Organism: Symphalangus syndactylus; assembly: GCF_028878055.3. NCBI lineage: Eukaryota > Metazoa > Chordata > Mammalia > Primates > Hylobatidae > Symphalangus > Symphalangus syndactylus. Next base: position 23,600,023 of record NC_072441.2, read on the forward strand.
TGTTTTGGTCATGAAGACTTTGCCCATGCCTATGTCCTGAATGGTATTGCCTAGGTTTTCTTCTAAGGTTTTTATGGTTTTAGGTCTTAGGTTTAAGTCTTTAATCCATCTTGAGTTAATTGTTGTATAAGGTGTAAGGAAGGGGTCCAGTTCCAGTTTTCTGCATGTGGCTAGTTAGTTTTCCCAACACCATTTATTAAATAGGGAATCCTTTCCCCATTGCTGTTTTTGGTCAGGTTTGTCAAAGATCAGATGGTTGTAGATATGTGGCATTATTTCTGAGGGCTCTGTTCTGTTCCATTGGTCTATATGTCTGTTTTGGTACCGGTACTATGCTGTTTTGGTTACTGTAGCCTTATAGTATAGTTTGAAGTCAGGTAATGTGATGCCTCCAGTTTTGCTCTTTTTGCTTAGGATTGTCTTGGCTATACGGGCTCTTTTTTGGTTTTATATGAAATTAAAAGCTCATCATCCCTGGTCATTAGAGAAATGCAAATCAAAAACACAATGAGACACCATCTCATGCCAGTTAGAATGGCTATCTTTAACAAGTCAAGAAACAACAGAAACTGGAGATGATATAGAGAAATAGGAACGTTTTTACACTGTTAGTAGAAGTATAAATTAGTTCAACCATTGTGGAAGATGATGTGGCAATTCCTCAATGATAAAGAACCAGAAATACCATTTGACCCAGCAATCCCATTACTGTGTATATACTCAAAGGATTATAGTTCGTTCTACTATAAAGACACATGCACACGTATGTTTATTGCAGCAATGTTCACAATAGCAAAGACTTGGAACCAACCAAATTCCCCATCAATGATAGACTGGATAAAGAAAATGTGGCATATATACACTGTGGAATACTATGCAGCCATAAAAAATGATGAGTTCATGTCCTTTGCAGGAACATGGATGAAGCTGGAAACCATCATTCTCAGCAAACTAACACAGGAACAGAAAACCAAACACCACATGTTCTCACTCATAAGTGGGTAACGAACAATGAGAATACATGGACACAGGGATGGGAACATCAAACACTGGGGCCTGCCGGGGTGTTGGGGGCTAGGGGAGGGATAGCATTACGAGAAATACCTAATGTAGATGACGGGTTGATGGGTGAGCAAACCACCATGGCACGTATATACCTATGTAACAAACCAGCACGTTCTGCACATGTATCCCAGAACTTAAAGTATAATAATAATAAGAAAGAGGAAACCAATATTTCTTATCTACCAATAACAATGTTGTCAGAAACAAATAGGCAATGTGATATGCCTAATGTATAATAGTAAATATTCATTTAATGTTAGATGTCTCTTTCAGATCTCTGTTATATATAAGGTAATCATAACATTCTCGATTTTCTAAAAGAATCTTGATTGTAGTGTTATATACAGTTGCCAAACCATGTGACATGATGTTAGGCTTAGAAAATAAGATGAACATAATTACAATGTGTCTTTTGGTGCATGCAGTGAAGTCTCAAGTGTGTATGTATCCACAGCACAAATAATGGAGAACTCCTTTAGTAACAGACATTACATGACCTCAGGAGATAAATTTTCATTACTTCTCCAATAATCTTGCAGCTAAATTTGATGCCCGGCGTGAGCCAAATTCTCTTCTCCCTTGCAAACTGCCATTTCTGCTGAATGTCAGGAGCTTACTTATTTTCAGCTTACGTTTTTTATAAACTCTATTTCCATTCAATTTCTGTTCACCTGAAATAAAAATATGAAGTACTTATCAGAAAGCAGGACTTTTTCTGCCTTGTTATAAATGAAACATTCTTGAAAATTAATGTGGTACCCTAAGTTAACAGCAGTAATTTGAATGTCTGCATGAATGCTACATAAAGGAACTGGAAACAGAAGTCTTTTATTATTATCATTATTATTATTATTTGTAAGACCCATTTCAGAAGATTGTTTATTTCCTCCAGTTTGGACTTTCTTATTTTAAATATTCATTTGTAAGTTAAGTTGTCAGAAAGCTAGTTTGAATCTGGAACACTGGCCAGTTTCCTCAGATGACTTTGTTAAACTTTCATGGATTAGTTCATTTATGTCAGGAATATTCCCAAAAGGAGATCAGAGACAACTGTAGAAAAGAAGGAATGAGTCAAGTCTGGGACATTAGGGACAGTAAAAAAAAACTTGCCTTGAACTGATTCTAAAGGGCTTGGTATACCCACAGAAATACAGAGCGGGATCTCCGAGTCTTTTGAGTCAGCAAGGAAAATGTGTGAGGTTGTTGGTGAGACAAGATGTGTAGGCAGAGAGGGGAACGTCATTCCAAACATGCAGACTACACACAGTTCTGAAAAATAAATACAAAAGTATTGGGAGGATTACAGAGTAAGAAAATATGAAGAGGATGAGGGAACAGGGAGATGTAAAATTGATCACATTAGATTGAAAGAGATTTTGAAAGATTTTGAAAAGAAAAGAAAGGAGGAAGCTTGAATTTAATACAAAATGTAGGTATCAAATTGTATGTGTTGATAAAAACATTGTCAGACAAAACATGCAGTCAAAATCCAGGATGAATATGCTTAATATAAGAAAACTAGATGGCTCCTTTAGCTAAATCAAACAAAACCTAGAGTTTCATGTATGACTTGACATTCGCAGCATCTATTTTTTAAAACGTAAGTCCATTGTCAGGTGTCTAGCAATTAAATCAATAGGTTTCTTTTACTGTTAATGATAAAAATTAATCAAATTTGAAATCATCTAGATTTTCTAATTAACATTTTAGAAGCTAGAAGATTCTGGCTATACTGTTAACCCAGACTTTCTGAGAATTAATTTAAAATGTCAACGTTTAGGGACATAAAATACAAATGATCATTGGAAATTCTGCTTCCAGCCACTACAGGAAGTTATAGAGTAAGTGGACTGAAATTGCCATCCTGCTTTGAACAGCTGTAACACTACACAAAATATACAAGGCAACTGATTTAGGCACTGGAAAACCTGCAGTGCAGGACCAGATACTTGAGAGAAGTTAACACAAGGGGTGGTGAACTCCCTGTTCAACCCTTTCCATTTAGATGGAAGCAATCCCTTGACCATGGCAACAGAAGGTGGACACCCAGTAGAGTACAGTGAGAAGCAGACTGGAGCTCAAAGCTGCCGAAACACTTGTAATTTCCAGGGCAGAGAATCAGACAAAGGGTAGCTGCGGAAGAAACTATCAGAAGTCAGGAGAGGGTGCCATGAAATTCATTGCCAAGGACAGTACTGCACATCATAGGGCAAGATTCTGCAATACCTTGCAGAAAGCAAGTGTTGTGGGTCTGAGAGTGGAATGATATGCCAATAGACGCACAGTGCTGAGAGGCATTGGGGTTCTAATCTAGCTGTGGGGCAGAGACCTCACTGAATGAAGAACCTCTGACGTTCAGTAAATAAGAAAGAGTAAGGACCAAAATAACAGCCTAGAGCAAAAGCCATATCCTAGAACTGAAGTAAAACACTAAAATAGATTATTTTTCCAGTAAAGAATAAACTCAAAGTTGATGGGATCAAAAGTATTTGCTAGTAAGTTAATTATCTGCCAGAACAAAATTCAGTGTCAATTAAAAGAAGACATCATAATCTAGACTCTCTACAACACATGATTCACCAAGTCATCCACAAGAATTCTACATGTAGTGAAAATAAGGGCATTTTCAGGTAAACAAAAGCTAAAGGACTTCATTTTTAGTAAACCAACACTACAATAAATGCTAAAGAATTTTTTAAGGCTAAAAGGAAATTATACTAGATAGAAACATGGATTTATAAATAATGTATTAGTTTGCTATAGGTACTATAGCAAAGGACCACACACTGGATGATTTAAACAACAAAAATATATTGTCTCACTATTCTGAAGGCTAGAATCTGAGTTCCAGGTGTTGGCAGGGTTGGTTCCTTCTAATTCTGGAGGCTGTGAAGGAAAGCGTGTTCCATGCCTCTTTCATAGTTTCTGGGGTTTTACTGGCAACCTTTAGTATTTTGGGGGTTGTTGAAGCGTCACCTGATCTCTGCCTTTATCTCCATGTGTCATTTTCCCTGTGGGTGTCTCTGTGTCCAAATTTCCTCTTTATATAGGACGTTAGTCATATTGGATTAGGGCCCATTCTGTTTACCTCATCTTAATTAATTAAATCCACAAAGACTCTTTCAAGAAATGTTAAATTTTGAGGTTCTGGGAATTAGAACTTCAACATATAAATTTAAAGGGGACATACTGTAACCCTTAAAAAACAAGGATAAGGAATACTAAAAGGTATAAATAGCTGGATAAATATAATAGACTACTGTGCATTTTTTCCTTTTCTTTTTTTAAGAGATAATTGATGGTTTAAGTTAAAAAATAATAGCATTGTCTCATAAACTTTATAATGTTTATAGAAGTAAAATATATGACAATGTAACAGTGAAAGGAGAGGGAAAATGGAGTTATTTAATTATAAGGTGTATTTTTGTTCAAATTTAATGTGAAATACACGATGCTAACCCGAGGAAGACCTCATAAGCCACAGAAGCATACTGGAATACAAAAATAGACATTAAAATGAAAAAACCCACTAGAATAATAACAATGGAATACTCAAAAATATTTATCTAATTGAACAGAAAACAAAAAAGAAGAAATGAAAGTGGGGGCAGACCCACATAGAGCAAAAATTGTACAACTATCAAGATTTTTGAATTAAATTAAAACAATATAAAGATTACATTAAATATAGCTGAATTAGGCACTCTAATTAAAAGCCAGATTCTCAAGCTGAACAGAAATGCACATCCCAACTACATACTGTCTACAAGAGACGTACTTCAAACATAAGGTCAATTCTTTATGACTTTTTAGATAAGTAAATATATAGAAAATACATATCATGCAGATAGTAACTTTAAAAAGGTAAGTATGGCTATATTAATATTAGACAAAATATACCTCAAGACAAGTAGTATCAGAGATGAACATTGCTTCAAAATGACAAAAGTGTCAATTCATCAGAAGTCAGAGTGATTACATATGTGTGTGTCAGTGTATGTCAGTGTGTACACATATACACACACGTGTGTACTACATATGTGTGTCTATATGTGTGTATATATTGTATATAATTACATGTATTATATATGTGTCAGACTTCAAAATACAGGAGGCAAAAATGGCAGAAATAGAGAAATAAAACAAATATATCATCATAGTTGGAGATTTTAACACTGCACAGTCAGCAATTGATAGAACAACTAGATTACAATCAACCAACACAATCCAACTGATGTAGAATACTGTACCCAAGAACTACAAAAACCATAGTCTTTTCCGAAGTGTACATGGAACATTTACCAAGGTAGACCACCTACTGGATCACAAAATTCTTCTCATTGGTTTCAAAACATTGATTCTTCTAGAGTATGTCCTTTGATCACAAGAGAATAAAATTAAGTTGGTAATCAATAAATTAAGATAGCTGAGATATCTAGAAAATATCCAGTTATTTGAAAACTAAACAAGACACTTTCACATGAGCCAAGGCTCAATAAAGAAATGACAAGGGGAATTAGAATTTATAGCAAGCAATGATAATGAAAAAACAACATAGCAAACATTGTGGGAAATAGCTAAAGCAGTGCTTAAAAGGAAATTTATAGTTCTAATTTCTCATGTTAGAAAAGAAGAAAAATGTAAATTCAATGTTTTAATTTTTTAGCATGAGAGGGTAGGAAAGCAAGGAAACTTTAAGTCAAGTAGAAGCATGAAAAATAGGACGAAGAATAGAAATCGATAAAATGGAAAACATATAATAGAGGAAAATAGCAAAGGCAAAGTTGCTCCATTGATAAAATCAATACAATTTTTAATACTGTAGATAAAATGACAAGGAGCAAAAGGGAAGAAAATATAAATTACCAATATCTAGAATAAAATATGAGATAAATCTATAGATCTTACTATATACTAAAATGATCAAAAGGAAATATTATGGACGATATAAAGCCAATACATTTGATGACTTAGATGAACTGAAAAAATTCCTTGAACTACATGACTCAAAAAAACTGAAAAAAGATGATAAACTAAAAAATATAAATAACAATTATATGTTAAAAGAATTCATTATCAAAATCCTCCCAAAGTAACACTCAGGCCCACAAGATGTTCTTGTGAATTCTATGAAACATTGAAGAATGAAAACGATAATCATCTTCACAAATTATTTTAGAAAATAGAGTACCCAAGAACACTTCCCAATTTATTTTATAAGGTCAGCATTTCTCCAATACCAAAACCTAAACTATTAGAAATGAATTGAACAAAAACAATGTAGGACTTCTACATTTAAACCACAACACTTTGCTGAGGTAAATTACAGGTTTAATTGAGTAGTGATATATCATATTCAATGATTGAAAGATACATTGTTAAAATAAGAACAGACCAACTGAACAGAATTTGTAGTTCAGAATTAGATTTTAATCAAAGGCACCAAGGTAACTGAACAGGGAAAAGAAAGTCTTTTCACAGATTGTGCATCTCAATAAATGGATAGACAAAAATAAACCTTGACCTCCTAGCTCACGTAATATCCAAAATTTAATTTAATTCATTATTTTTTTAGAGAAGGAACCTTGCTTTGTTGCCCAGGCTGGAATGCAGTGGCACAACCTTGGCTCACTTCAGCCTCAACCTGCTGGGCACAAGTGATCCTTCCACCTCAGCCTTCTGAGTAGCTGGGACTACAGGTGTATGCCACCATGCCTGGCTAATTTTTGTATTTTTTGTAGAGAGAGTCTCACCGTATTATGTTGCCCAGGCTGGTCTCAGACTCCTAGGCTCAAGCAATCCTCCTGCATTGGCTCCCAAAGTGCTGAGATTACAGGTGTGAGCCACTGTGCCCAGCCCAAAATTTAATTTTTGACAGATTATAGAATTAAATGTAAAAGGTGAATGTATACTGCTTATAAGAGAAAACGCAGAAGAATATCTTTGTGACCTTAGGGTAAGTACCAACTTTTAGACAGGATACAGAAAGTACTAACATAAGAAAGATAACTAATAACTCATACATCATCAATATTAAAAACTGTTCATCAAAAGACAAGTAAAATCAGGAGCTGCAGATGGAATAATATTTTGCAAAACACATATATGACTAAAGACTTGCATCTAGTATTAAAAAATTTTGAAGATAAGTAGTAAAAAACGTTTCACAAAAAGAGATGTAGAAATACTCAACTCATTTAGTCATAAAGAAAATGAAAATTTAAATCACAATGCAATACCAATTTACACTAGAGAGGATAAAATTTAAAAATATGGCAATGTGGCAATGTTAAATGTTGATGAGCAGGTGAAGCAAATGGAAATCTTATACTTTGTTGTCTATTAGGAAGAAAGTGTAAAATAGTATAACCACTTTGGAAAACTCTCTGGCAGTTTTTTTTTTTTGTTTTTTTTTTTTTTTTTGAGACAGTGTCTCGCTCTGTCGGCCAGGCTGGAGTGCAGTGGCCTGGTCTCAGCTCACTGCAGCCTCCATCTCCTGGGCTCAAGCAATTCTCCTCCCTCAGCCTCCCAAGTAGCTGGGATCACAGGCATGGGACACCACGCCCAGAAAATTTTTTGTATTTTTAGTAGAGACAGGGTTTCACCATGTTAGCCAGGCTGGTCTCAAACTCCTGACCTCAGATATCCTCCCGCCTCGGCTTCCCAAAGTGCTAGGATTACAAAGGTGAGCCACCAAGCACAGTGGCAGTTTCTTATAATGTTAAGAAAACCTACATTATGATTCAGTAATATCCTTACGTATTTACCCAGTGAAAATGAAAACTTCCATACACTCCTAGGTGTTTCCCAAGGAGAAATGAAAACATATCCACAAAAGAGAAAGTTTATATGAATGTTTATATGTTTAAACATATATATTTATCCACAATATGAGAATGTTTATAGCAGTGTTACTTATAATAATAAAAAACTGGAAACAAAGCAAATGTCCATTAATGAGATAATGAATAAACATACTCAGAAATTCAGCAATAAAAAAACAACTGAACTACTGATAGACACAGCAAAATGGACGAATCTCAAAAATATTATGTTGAACAGGAGAAGCCAGGCACCATGGAGTACATATCATAGGATTATGTTATATGAAGTACAAGAATAGTATAAAATTAATGTATGTTGATAGAAATGAGAACCTATGGCTGGGGTCTGGATGCAGTGAGTGGTTGGAAGAAGGCACAAGGGAATTTTCTGAGATAATAACGAAATTTTATATGTTGATTTGAGTGTGTGTTACATAATTTTGCTAAAATATATCAAATTGTACCGTTACAATTCTTACATTTTACCATATGTACATTTTAACGCAAAATAATGACCATGATAAACCATCTCAAAACTATTGTGAAAGTTCAAGTGCTCATTTTTCAAGTATCTATAGAATCCCTCTGCCTCACCTAATGAAAAGTCAACTATCTTCAACCTCCTCCTCTCTACTCTTATAAACCAGTTCTTCTTGTTTTTCATATCATTTCTGACAATGGCAACATTCTTCTCCCTGTCAGTAAGAGCCTGGAACATTCGATTTATCTTCTCTAAATCGCTTTCTTTCAAGCCTGTTGTGGCCAAATCCAGCCTCCTTTTCAGAGTTACTTTTTATCTCAAATCAACATTTTAATTTAGACCAAAGGTGATTATGCTTTTTCTGCAAAGGATCAAATAGTAAATACTTTAGGCTCTTCAAGCCATACTATTCCTGTTGCAAAGACTCAACTCTGCCTCTGTAGCACAAAAGACATCTGATATAGACAATCTACAAACAAGTGAGCATGGCTGTGTTCCATTAAACTTTATTTACCAAAACTGGTTGTAGGCTGGATTTGGCCAGTAGACCAAAGTTTCCCAGCACTTTATTTAGACTCTCATTGAGGTTAACAATTTTGAAAAATATTTTGACCTTTAGTTACTTCAGTAACCCCAAGCTGCCACTAATGCCATTAAAATTTATCTTCCAAACATCATCCAAAGTAATGGTCAAAAACATAAACCAGATCATATTATTCTGTGGCTCGAAATCTTCCAGTGACTTCCCATTGCTCATAAAATAAGACACTTAATCTTCAGTATGATATTTAAAGGACTTTCTCTCCTGGCCCTTGCCTACCACTTTAAGCTCATCTTCTATCACTCTATGTTTACTTCGCTATGATTTGCTCACATTGTCTTTGTGAATCAATAATTCACACTAAGCTTATTTTTAACGGGATGTTTTATTTCCTGTCCTTCTGCCTGGATTACTTTTTCTCTAATCATCACAAGCCACTTCTTTTTATCATTCACGACTTAGCAGAAATGCCACTTCCTCAAAGTATCATTCTAATATAACCCTCCGTCCAAGCCTCTGTCACTATTACATTACCCTATTTTACTTTTTTGTTTTTTCTTGAGACAGAGTTTCACTCTTGTTGCCTAGGCTGGAGTGCAGTGGCATGATCTCGGCTCACTGCAACCTCTGCCTCCCGGGTTCAAGCGATTCTCCCGCCTCAGCCTCCCCAGTAGCTGAGATTACAGGCATATGCCACTACGCCTGGCTAATTTTGCATTTTTACTAGAGATGGGGTTTCTCCACGTTGGTCAGGCTGGTCTCGAACTCCTGACCTGAGATAATCCACTGCCTCGGCTTCCCAAAGAGCTGAGATTACTGGCATGAGCCACTGCATCCGGCCCCTATTTTACTTTTTATAGCATGAGTCTCTAGTGTTATTTCACTTATTTATTTTTTGTTTATTTCTGCTGTGTTTCCTATACTACACATTCCATATAAAACAGCAGCTTTGTTTTATATCCATTACTGTCTCAAATAATACCTGGCCATAGTAAGCACTCAATAAACATTTGTTACATGCAAGCATGCATGCATGAATCCTGAATCATGTACACAACTGGGAGGTCCATTTTCATACACACCAGTCAATCTGGACTATTAGGTCTTCCCTAAAAGTTCCATCTTTTTCTTGTTATTCACTCATTTTACACACACACAAACACACACACACATGCGCACATGCATACACACACACACACACACGCACACGCACACACTCCTATTCCTAGAAATCTTACTTATGCTTTTAGGCTCTTCTAAAATGTAATCTACTCCATGAAGCATTTTTAATTCACTAACTAAACGCAATCTCCTCCTCACTTTAAATCAACATTAGAATTATACTAGTTGTAGGACATTTATCTTACATAGATATTCATTTAAATGAATCTGGACATTTGCTTTTCTCTTCTAAGCTACAGTCATATGTCACTTAACAACAGGGATACATCTGAAAAATGCATTGTTAGGTGATTTCCTCCTTGTGTGAACATCATAGTGTGTACTTACACAAACCTAGATGGTATACCCTACGACCCACCTGGGCTATATCATATAGCCTATTGCTCCTAGACTTTAAACCTGTATGGAATGTTACTGTAGTGAATACTGTAGGCAGTTATAACAGAATGGTTGCTATCCATGAATACAAATATAGAAGAGACAGTAAAATACAGTACAAAAGGTGAAAAAATATATACTTGTATAGGGCACTGACCATGAATGGAGCTAGCAGGACTGAAAGTTACTCTGGATGAGTTGGTGAGTGAGTGTTGAGTGAATGTGAAAATCTAGGGCTTTTCTGTTCACTACTATAGACTTTATAAACACTTTCCACTTACAGTACAGTAAATTTATTTTTTCAAAATTCTCTTACTTCAGCAATAAATTAACCTCAGCTTACTGTAACTTTTTGCTTTATGAACTTTTAATTGTTAAAATAGTTTTGACTCTTGTATGAACACAGCTTAAAACACAAACATATTGTACAGCTGTATAAAAACATGTATATCGTTCTTCTATAAACTTTTTCTATTTTTTAAAAACTAAAACACACACACATTAGCCTAGGCCATCAATAACCCTGTCTTTCACCTCCACATCTGTCCCACTGGAAGATGTTCAGCGGCAATAACACACATGGAGCTGTCATCTCCTAATAGCAATACCTTCTGGTGGAATACCTCGTGAAGGACCTACCTGAGGCTATGACTACCTTTTCTTGTTTTGTTTTTACAAGTAGAAGGAGTACACTCGAAAGTGATACAAGTATAGTATAGCAAAGGCATAAACCAGTTAACGTACTTATTATCATTATGAAGTGTTGATGCAGGCAGGTGAACCCCCAAATTGGGGCTTACCCCAGGAGGGTTCTTGGCCTCACCCAGGAAAGAATTCAAGGGCGAGCTGGTAATGTTCAACAGCAACTTTTATTTAAGCAGCAGTATACAGCAGCGGTAGACATACTGCTCCTTGTGAAGCAGGGCTACCCCATAGGTAGTGTGCCCAGGGTAGCAGCTCAAAAGCCATTTTGCAGTCATATTTATACCTACTTTTAATTATATGCAAATTAAGAGGCAATTTATGCAAAAATTTCTAGGATAAAGGTAGTAACTTTTGGGTTGTCAGAGCATTGCCATGGAAAGGGGTGTTAGCTTCTGGATGTTGCCATGGCAATGGTAAATGGACATGGCACACTGGTGGACATGTCTTATGGAAAGCTGCTTCCATTCCTGCACTGTTTAGCTAGTCCTCAATTTGGTCCAGTGTCCAAGCCCCACATCTAGAGTCAAGTCCCACCTTCTACCTCAGTATTACGTGCATAATCTATATGCTGAACTTCTATAGGACTGAAAGAACAGCAGGTTTGTTTACACCAGAATCACCACAAATGTGAGCAATGCTATGGCATTACACCTACAATGTCATTAGACAATAGGAATTTTTCCCCTCCATTATAATTTTATGGGACTACTGTCATGTATACGGTCCATTGTTGACTGAAATGTCAGTATGTAGTTCATGACTGTGTAAGTCTTTGAAGGTGAAAATTAGTTTTAATTTATCTTTATATGGTTTCCAGTACTTAGGTACATTTCACTAAGCCCTTTCTGAATTTTGTTGACTTCGAATAACAAGGACTCAAATTTAATGTACAAAATAATCATAATGGTGTTACAGAAGTCTAGCTCATGTTACAGTGAAATAATTTGTTTTGTATTAAATTTTTATAAGATTTGTTGGTTTCCAAAATTAATACTTAATATTTTATCTTAATTTTTGAATATTTTTACATAATATTATTATTAAACAAAGTAAAAATACAATAAACTATTAGGATTTCTTGGCACTCTTGGGTTGTTTTTTAGGAAGAATTGTGGGAAAGTGCTAGCTCTTCTCCAGTATCTGTTCTTTCCTTTATCTACAGTTACTTTTTACTATGAAATTGGACACAGACCAACTGGAATAAATACTACTTTGTATTGCCTCCCTTGTAACTAAGTATAGAAGCAAGTAAATGCTGCCTAGTGAGAAACAAATGAATTGTCTTTCTGCTCCTCTCTGGAATGTGGACGTAATTACTGCAGTTCTGCAGCCATCTTGAACCATGGGATGGTCTTGGGAATGGAATCCACTTTTAATAAAGCAACAAGATAGGTCAGGCTCCTAAACTGTGGCATATGCCGTATTAACCTAAGACTGACCATACTACTTCTGACTGTGGCAGAAAATCAGACTTTACCTTGTTCCAACTGTTGCCAGTGGAAGGGTAGCCAAGTTCTTGGCATCTTGAACAAAGAATTGAACAAAATGCACAAACAAAGCAAGGAAAGAATGAAGCAACAAAATCAGTGTGGGGGCAGGCCTGAGCATAGGTGTTCAAGTGCCCAGTTATGGAATTTTCTGGAGTTTAAATATCTTCTAGAGGTTTCCATTGGTTATTTGGTGTACACCTTATATAAATAAAGAGGATATTTCCAGTCATAGCTGAAGTGTTTCCATTTGATTTAGTTCTAGGAAGTCCTTAGATTCTCTGCCTCCATGCCCTATTCTCCTGATTTACACCCCGAAAGATGTGATCCCCATAAATCTTTATGGAAGGCAGAGGGACCACTGGTCTTTCTTCTGTAACTGCTTCATGCTGGCTTGGGGCATAGCCCCTACTTCTTGGGGATCATGGAACTCTTGCCCTGCTTTGTCTAGTGGAGGCAGGGTAGCTCCTTGATGGCCAGGTGTAGAATGGGCTGGAACCCTCGTGGCATGATCAACTGAAGCTTGATAGTGTCTAGGAGAGGGGAAATGAATTTGGTTAAAAGATTTAATGGGAACTTCAAGGGGATGGATACCTATGCTGTCAGGAATATTTGTTATAGAGATTTGCAGGAGAAAAACAAAAGCTGGTCTGTTCTAGGATCTATGTGTTTCCTTAAAGTGTTAGCATAAACGACTTCATTTTGGTTTGGTTTGGTTTGGTCTGTTGAAACCTAATGCATGAGCTCAGTCCACAACAGTGAACTACCATAATTTTGTTTTAAAAAATTCCCCCTTTTTCGTCAGGTTCTCACTTAGGTGAGAGTGTGACCAAAACTTAGGGCCTCAGCGCCACTCTCAGTTAACGTCATTTTGGGTTTCTGGTCTCAGCATGTCACTCCTCGGTTACAGCGTCCTCATGGTCACACACTTCTTTCTGCTCTTGTCAGCTGAAGAGATATCATTTGAGATTCTAGAGATGGCTGCATGTAAACATATAAAACACTTGGGAGAATACAGCACTCCAGGGAGACCATTATTACGACTACCGGGAGGATAATACCAAGAGTTTGGAGCACACTCCTTACCCAGGGTCCCCATAAACTAAGCCTCCTAAGATCAAAGGCATCAAAGAATGAGCTAGATAAAGAGTCTACTCACTTAATTAAGCAATCTCTTTATTAATCCCCTACCACTGAATCTCTATAATCTTCATTGGATGTGTTTCTCCATAGGCCACAAGTGCCAGCAGCTGCACAGATACTTCTCTGTTCAGCCAATTCTATCATAACTTTCACAAGAGAATTTAAAGTCTGTTGTGGAACCATAGCCTGTATAGGAGAATCTGGTATAGAGCCTATTATGAGGGATACATTTCTAATCGTTGCCTCTTTTATTCCAAATCACGGAAAAAGGACATAAGGCCGGCTGCAATATCCTTCATAAATAAAAGTATACCCATAAGTGTACACAACAGACCCCTTTTTCACTTCTATTGCTCATAGAGGAATAAGCAAGGGAAAAATATTTAAAGATAAGGGTCCTATGATATTAGAAAAGTCCTGATCCATGATCATGGGAAAAACTAGTCACATCACTCTTCTGGGGAGAAACTTCCCTGGTTAGCTTTACCTTAAGGGTTCCAAGGGGTGTACAATTCCAACAGTATGGAGGGACTCTGCTCAGTTGTGACACTATGAACCCAAAGTTCAAGGTTCCAAAGTTTTGCTTCAGTGTGGATGGCAAGGGCAATCTTTCTCCGATGTTCTCGGAAGATCTAATCTTAGGGTTCTAGATTGTGAATAGGTTGATTGTCCTCAGTGAACCATAAAAAGCTCTCTTTACCTGGTGAACATACACTGCGTCATAATAACTTAGTTATATGTTATTTAAGTGTGTTGAGTGTACTTTCATAAATAAAATTTGAGTCATATTTCTCTCTCTGCCTAATTTGTCCAAAATTTGTAAACTATTTGCGACTATTCTTAATTCATGGCATATTCATGTTATAACATCAGCTTTCTTGAATAGGAGAGCTTTTATATAACCAGAAACCATGCATTTGACAAATAATGAATCTGTTTATAAAATGTACAAATCACCCATCAGGTGACTCAATGTACCCGACGCTTTGATTGTTTTCCCAGGAATATAGGACCAAACATTGGTTACAAACTGCTTTAGCAATTTATTAGCCACCAGACCAATATATTCAATTTGTATCATCTTATCTTTTCCATGGTGAGTCATGGAATGCAGAACTCTTAATTACAAAAGCATTAAGGACTCAGGAATGACAAGTGGCCATCCTTGTTCTCCATGAATGCATGCTTAATTAACATTCAACTTACATCCTCTTGAATACCAGTTGTTTCTCCAAATTAGGTGAATAGCACTGATAACTGATGGGTTATCATAGATAATTTGACTTAGACTGTGGAGTTCATTCAAATGGTATAAACAATTTCAGTGTCAGTTGGCTTAACATGAAAATCTGGCGGAGTATTTTATTGGTATTCAATTAATTTTTTTGCCCTACTTGGGTTAGTAGTTTTATACATGACATTTGGTTCTTTCTCTGGTGTAAAATAACTTAAAACAATTTTTAAAAATCAAAAAAGCAGTTTATGACCTTAAAGTATTTAGCAACCTAGTATCTGACCCACATAATTTAGACCAAATGTTTACATTTTTGAAGATATTCTTATTTTACCAATAATCTTTAAAACTGTCTTTATTTCCCAAAGATTAGTTAAGTGACATGAACTAAATAAAAGCTATTATACTTTTTACTTTTCTGACAAAATATTTGATGAAGTTCTTCTTATTAAACCAATTAATTAAAGCTTTTTTACACAACACATATAAATACATAGACAGACAGATGGTAAAGAACTCATTCCCTAAGCCAGGAATCGAACCCTAAACCCAGGCTGCCATTGTGAAAAGAGAAAACACAGCCACATGGTTACAAGGTCAAGATCTCAAGGACATGGCTGACGAGTTTGCTGGGCCATCTTAAACAGTGTGGGTCTATGGGGTCCTAGGTATGCATTTTATCCTAAGATACCTTTCTTTATGACACAATAATACAGAAAGACACACAAAGCACACCAGATTCACTACAGCTTAAGACCAGCCTCAGAATTCTTTTTTGCATTAATCAGAACTTTACAGAGGAGATAAACAGTGACTTTTACCACTCATTTAACCATTTTGTACAGAGAGAGGTGTCAGAGTCTGAATGGTGAGAAATAATTCTTACCCTTTGCTGGCATGCCAGGCTTCTGGGTTCCCTTTCCCTGAGCAACCCTTGCAACCCTGCTCTGTCTGTATGCAAACACATACATTGCCATGAATTAAGAATAGTCTCAAATAGTTTACAAATTTTAGACAAATTAGGCAGAGAGAGAAATATGACTGAAATTCTATTTATGAAAGTATACTCAACACACTTAAAGTATCAGGAAGCCTAAACTCCAAAAAGTTAGTGTAAGGTTAAAAAGCTGGTGTGCTCCATCAATTCCTGCCAGCCAACAGAGGTAGCCTAGGAATTCCAGATAAATAGAACACATGCTAACTTGCTAGAAATGTATAGGAAATGAAGTAACTATTCACAGAACCAAATAAAAGCCTTTCACTAGAAACTGAAAAAAAATATATTATGGTTTTCCATATATGCAGACATAAGCAGAGCACAGAGAATAAACAGTAAATGAATTAAAATTAGAAGCAAAAACAAATAAAAAAGAAACCAACACTAATTGTTTTTTACTCAATCTCAATCTACTCTGGAGATTACAGTGTTACCCAGAGACCACAAAAAACCCGCATAATGAATATTTTATTCCTGATACACATTCAATGACCTTAAGTCCACCAATATCATCAAACATCCTGTGGAATCAAGAAATTCACTCTAGGCACATGACCAATAAGTACTCCAGTGCCAGCACTATCCATGCAAAACAGTAAACATAGTATGAAGCAATGCAAGCATGGATGTGAAATTTGGTTCCACACTAATTCCAGCTTCATGCTTAACTGTAGTAAAACAAACAAACAAAAAAAAAGAATTGCCAAACTGCCAATGAATTTCTTTACTTCTTATTTTACTTTAATCAAGACTAAGAGCTTTAATTATGAAAATGTTAATTAGCCAAATGTCTCCAATTCTATATCAGGTTTTAAAGAAGATTTTATTATCTAAACTTATTTTTTACATCTTTCTTCACTACTTACTGGTTCCTTACTATATTGTTTCATAAATAAGCTTTTCAAATCTGTAATTTGAACTTTTAGATAACATCTGAATTAGACAAAATTATTATTTTACTCATTAATAACACAACCCTTTCTGGCACATTTTGTATACAGAATTATGTGTTAACTAGAATTCTTATCCTCAGTAACCTAAAACTTTAGTGAAACCCTAAACAGCAAAAAATCCTGAACTGTCAGTATTGGGCATTTAGGTAAGAATTCCACAATTTTAGGCCGGGCGCGGTGGCTCACGCTTGTAATCCCAGCACTTTGGGAGGCCGAGGCGGGCGGATCACGAGGTCAGGAGATCGAGACCACGGTGAAACCCCGTCTCTACTAAAAAATACAAAAAATTAGCCGGGCGCGGTGGCGGGCGCCTGTAGTCCCAGCTACTCGGAGGCTGAGGCAGGAGAATGGCGTGAACCCGGGAGGCGGAGCTTGCAGTGAGCCGAGATTGCGCCACTGCACTCCAGCCCGGGCGACAGAGCGAGACTCTGTCTCAAAAAAAAAAAAAAAAAAAAAAAAAAAAAAAAAAAAAAAAAAAAAGAATTCCACAATTTTTAGAAAGATATTTCCCTAAATCATAACCCTTTCTTAACAGGAAATGATCCAGATATTCAATGAGCATCAAAAATAATTTTAAGATTTAATTTACACAAAAGTTTACCTAAAACATTTATCCTATTCATTGTACTCAATTCTTTCACTTTTAACAGTTTATCTAGATTACTTCTGTAAACTAAGATATTAGACACTATCATTTAAAGTTAATTACTTCTTTTGTTAATCACATTTTTAATAGTAAACATCAGGTGCTCACCTAAACCTAACTAAGAGCCTCAAAGTTAAATACATAGGTATTTTACCAATAACTCAGAAGACTTAGCTAACGTTAAATTACTCTCATTTGTCAAAAAAAAAAAATAGGCATGCAAACCAAGATCATTTTGTTTTGGCTGGATTTGTAATTTTATAACCTTCTATGCCAAATGCTGACATCTCAAAATAACTAGCAAAGACAAACTTAAAATCTAGAAAAAAAAATGTATGCTGACAATTCTGAAGGCATTTCTGTTTTTATTTTACCAAAAATTTTAAAGCCGGCTTGTTTAGTAAAGTTATACTTAAGCAGCGTGAACTTGAAAATTGCTTAGACTTATTTGCTTAATTTATGGGCACTCTTTTGCTTATAAGCCAATTTGGTAGCCACAACATATAACAATAAGTGTACATACAAATAAACACATCTAGACATGTACACACACACACACAAAGACCTGATAGCTTTGAACCTTAGCCATGAGATAGCAATACAAGCTCACCAGTTTTACTTTGTTTGCCTTAATAGATAATCCAACGAAGGCCAGGAACCAAAATTTTGGGGAAAGCAGTTTCCATGGCAGTTTGATTTTTAGAGACCAAACCTCCCCAGACTCCAGAGAACATGGAGGCCAAACAGCACCAAAGAAGACCATCACAGGTTAACCAGCCCCACTGCTTAGAACAGCAGCACAAAAGCCTGGATATATCCAATGCCCTCCCACTTCCCCATTCGACAGTAAACTCCAGATTCCAAACAACATTGGGGCCTAACAGTATTGAAACTGTGAGAGAAAGATCTAAGGAGAGTTTAGGGCTAAACCTCAGAACCTTTGCCAAGGATGTCCCTTTTGGAGAGGTTGAGCCACAGGATTCCCTGGGGCGTCCCCTTGTGAGGTCCAATCTTAGAGTGCCCGACACCTCTGACCTTAGGTGGGCACCAGTGCTGCTTTGCATGCTTTCCTCCAGGGGTGATGGCCTACTATGAGCTTCCTTTGGTTCCTGGGTATAATCCCCGACTTTTAGCATCCTTATAATTTGGTAAGGCTACACTTTACTATACTTCCCATTCCACTAGAGTGATAGCCGTGAACTACAGTGATAGGAATTGAAGGGTGAGTAGTCTTCTTTTGTCTTTAGCCAGTTGAGTAGGGGAAGGGAAGAATTTAGCATAAAAAAGAAGGTTTAAGTCTCCTGAAACACGTGGGAGTTTGCTCTGAGCTGCACCACACTACGGATCAGGGATCACAACTGGAAAAGATAGAAAGAGTCCTTCAGAACGGCCCCTGGCTAGAAATCTGCAGTTGCCGCCATGTTTAGGTGCTACCCACCAAGGGCCCCAAGTTGGAAAGGAAAAGAGAGAGGGAGAGATTCCTCTGTATGAAGCAGAAAGAAAAAGGAGAAAAATAAATCCCAAACTTTGGGCTTGCCTCCTGGTTAGCTTGCCAAAATATGTTACTGGTGGAGGGTGTTCAGGTTCTTGATGTCTTGGAAAAAAGAATTGGACAAAACACACAAACAAAGCAAGGAAAGGATGAAGCAACAAAAGCAGAGATTTATTAGAAACAAAAGTATACTCCACAGTGTGGGAGCAGGCCCAAGCATACGGACTCAAGAGACCAATTACAGAATTTTCCGGGGTTTAAATATCTTCTAGAGGTTTCCATTGGTTATTTGGTGTACACCTTATGTAAATGGAGAGGATATTACCTGTCATAGCTGAAGTGTTTCCATTTGATTTAGTTCTAGGAAGTCCTTAGTTTCCCTGCCCCCAGGCCCTATTCTCCTGGCTCACAACTATTCTTATTTCTTTATTTTTGCTTGTTTATTTATTGTTGTTATTATTGTTTTCACTGGAATGGAGCCACAACTAACAGAATAATATTTCCAGAGTTTAAGAAAGTCAGCATGGAATTCAATAGGATCGTAACTGATTACTAACTACGATGTTTATTTCACATATTGTCTTGAACCACTTACACAGCTGACCTAAGATCCAATTCCTTCATCTGTAGAATGGGCAAAACAACAAAAACTTCCTTGATAGGATTGTGGAGAGGAGCGAATGTCGTAATACATACATCAAGCCTGTAATACACAACAGGGCACATGGAGGTGCTAGGTTAGTGTCAGCAGTTACTAATAATTTTTACTGATGTTACTATTTTGAAGCCAATTTCTTTTTTTGTTTGTTTGTTTGTTTGTTTGTTTGTTGTTTTTTTCTTTTTTTTTATTATACTTTAGGGTTTTAGGGTACATGTGCACAATGTGCAGTTTTGTTACATATGTATCCATGTGCCATGTTGATTTCCTGCACCCATTAACTCGTCATTTAGCATTAGGTGTATCTCCTAATGCTGTCCCTCCCCCCTCCCCCCACCCCACAACAGTCCCCGGAGTGTGATGTTCCCCTTCCTGTGTCCATGAGTTCTCATTGTTCAATTCCCACCTATGAGTGAGAACATGCGGTGTTTGGTTTTTTGTCCTTGCGATAGTTTACTGAGAATGATGTTTTCCAGTTTCATCCATGTCCCTACAAAGGACACGAACTCATCATTTCTTATGGCTGCATAGTATTCCATGGTGTATATGTGCCACATTTTCTTAATCCAGTCTATCGTTGTTGGACATTTGGGTTGGTTCCAACTCTTTGCTATTGTGAATAGTGCCGCAATAAACATACGTGTGCATGTGTCTTTATAGCAGCATGATTTATAGTCCTTTGGGTATATACCCAGTAATGGGATGGCTGGGTCAAATGGTATTTCTAGTTCGAGATCCCTGAGGAATCGCCACACTGACTTCCACAATGGTTGAACTAGTTTACAGTCCCACCAACAGTGTAAAAGTGTTCCTATTTCTCCACATCCTCTCCAGCACCTGTTGTTTCCTGATTTTTTAATGATGGCCATTCTAACTGGTGTGAGATGGTATCTCACTGTGGTTTTGATTTGCATTTCTCTGATGGCCAGTGATGAGGAGCATTTCTTCATGTGTTTTTTGGCTGCATAAATGTCTTCTTTTGAGAAGTGTCTGTTCATGTCCTCTGCCCACTTTTTGATGGGGTTGTTTGTTTTTTTCTTGTAAATTTGTTTGAGTTCATTGTAGATTCTGGATATTAGCCCTTTGTCAGATGAGTAGGTTGCAAAAATTTTCTCCCATTGTGTAGGTTGCCTGTTCACTCTGATGATAGTTTCTTTTGCTGTGCAGAAGCTCTTTAGTTTAATGAGATCCCATTTGTCGATTTTGGCTTTTGTTGCCATTGCTTTTGGTGTTTTAGACATGAAGTCCTTGCCCACGCCTATGACCTGAATGGTATTGCCTAGGTTTTCTTGTAGGATTTTAATGGTTTTAGGTCTAACATATAAGTCTTTAATCCATCTTGAATTAATTTTTGTATAAGGTGTAAGGAAGGGATCCAGTTGCAGCTTTCTACATATGGCTAGCCAGTTTTCCCAGCACCATTTATTAAATAGGGAATCCTTTCCCCATTTCTTGTTTTTGTCAGGTTTGTCAAAGATCAGATAGTTGTAGCTATGCGGCATCATTTCTGAGGGCTCTGTTCTGTTCCATTGATCTATGTCTCCTTTGTGGTACCAGTACCATGCTGTTTTGGTTACTGTAGCCTTGTAGTATAGTTTAAAGTCAGGTAGCGTGATGCCTCCAGCTTTGTTCTTTTGGCTTAGGATTGACTTGGCGATGCGGGCTCTTTTTTGGTTCCATATGAACTTTAAAGTAGTTTTTTCCAATTCTGTGAAGAAAGTCATTGGTAGCTTGATGGGGATGGCATTGAATCTATAAATTACCTTGGGCAGTATGGCCATTTTCACGATATTGATTCTTCCAACCCATGAGCATGGAATGTTCTTCCATTTGTTTGTATCCTCTTTTATTTCATTGAGCAGTGGTTTGTAGTTCTCCTTGAAGAGGTCCTTCACATCCCTTGTAAGTTGGATTCCTAGGTATTTTATTCTCTTTGAAGCAATTGTGAATGGGAGTTCACTCATGATTTGGCTCTCTGTTTGTCTGTTATTGGTGTACAAGAATGCTTGTGATTTTTGTACATTAATTTTGTATCCTGAGACTTTGCTGAAGTTGCTAATCAGCTTAAGGAGATTTTGGGCTGAGACAATGGGGTTTTCTAGATATACAATCATGTCATCTGCAAACAGGGACAATTTGACTTCCTCTTTTCCTAATTGAATACCCTTTATTTCCTTCTCCTGCCTGATTGCTCTGGCCAGAACTTCCAGCACTATGTTGAATAGGAGCGGTGAGAGAGGGCATCCCTGTCTTGTGCCAGTTTTCAGAGGGAATGCTTCCAGTTTTTGCCCATTCAGTATGATATTGGCTGTGGGTTTGTCGTAGATAGCTCTTATTATTTTGAGATACGTCCCATCAATACCTAATTTATTGAGAGTTTTTAGCATGAAGGGTTGTTGAATTTTGTCAAAGGCCTTTTCTGCATCTATTGAGATAATCATGTGGTTTTTGTCTTTGGTTCTGTTTATATGCTGGATTACATTTATTGATTTGCGTATGTTGAACCAGCCTTGCATCCCAGGGATGAAGCCCACTTGATCATGGTGGATAAGCTTTTTGATGTGCTGCTGGATTCGGTTTGCCAGTATTTTATTGAGATTTTTGCATCAATGTTCATCAAGGATATTGGTCTGAAATTCTCTTTTTTGGTTAAGTCTCTGCCAGGTTTTGGTATCAGGACGATGCTGGCTTCGTAAAATGTGTTAGGGAGGATTCCCTCTTTTTCTATGGATTGGAATAGTTTCAGAAGGAATGGTACCAGTTTCTCCTTGTACCTCTGGTAGAATTCAGCTGTGAATCCATCAGGTCCTGGACTCTTTTTGGTTGGTAAGCTATTGATTATTGCCACAATTTCAGAACCTGTTATTGGTCTATTCAGAGATTCAACTTCTTCCTGGTTTTGTCTTGGGAGGGTGTATTTGTCGAGGAATTTATCCATTTCTTCTAGATTTTCTAGTTTATTTGCATAGAGGTGTTTGTAGTATTCTCTGATGGTAGATTGTATTTCTGTGGGATCGGTGGTGATATCCCCTTTTTCATTTTTTATTGCATCTATTTGATTCTTCTCTCTTTTCTTCTTGATTAGTCTTGCTAGCGGTCCATCAATTTTGTTGATCTTTTCAAAAAACCAGCTCCTGGATTGATTAATTTTTTGAAGGGTTTTTTGTGTCTCTATTTCCTTCAGTTCTGCTCTGATTTTAGTTATTTCTAGCCTTCTGCTAGCTTTTGAATGTGTTTGCTCTTGCTTTTCTAGTTCTTTTAATTGTGATGTTAGGCTGTCAATTTTGGATCTTTCCTGCTTTCTCTTGTGGGCATTTAGTGCTATAAATTTCCCTCTACACACTGCTTTGAACGTGTCCCAGAGATTCTGGTATGTTGTGTCTTTGTTCTCGTTGGTTTCAAAGAACATCTTTATTTCTGCCTTCATTTCATTATGTACCCAATAGTCATTCAGGAGCAGGTTGTTCAGTTTCCATGTAGTTGAGCGGTTTTGAGTGAGTTTCTTAATCCTGAGTTCTAGTTTGATTGCACTGTGGTCTGAGAGACAGTTTGTTATAATCTCTGTTCTTTTACATTTGCTGAGAAGAGCTTTACTTCCAACTATGTGGTCAATTTTGGAATAGGTGTGGTGTGGTGTTGAAAAAAATGTATATTCTGTTGATTTGGGGTGGAGAGTTCTGTAGATGTCTATTAGGTCCACTTTATGTAGAGCTGAGTTCAATTCCTGGATATCCTTGTTAACTTTCTGTCTCGTTGATCTGTCTAATGCTGACAGTGGGGTGTTAAAATCTCCCATTATTATTGTGTGGGAGTTTAAGTCCCTTTGTAGGTCACTGAGGACTTGCTTTATGAATCTGGGTGCTCCTGTGTTGGGTGCATATATATTTAGGATAGTTAGCTCTTCTTGTTGAATTGATCCCTTTACCATTATGTAATGGCCTTCTTTGTCTCTTTTGATCTTTGTTGGTTTAAAGTCTATTTTATCAGAGACTAGGATTGCAACCCCTGCCTTTTTTTGTTTTCCAGTTGCTTGATAGATCTTCCTCCATCCCTTTATTTTGAGTCTATGTGTGTCTCTGCACGTGAGATGGGTTTCCTGAATACAGCACACTGATGGGTCCTGACTCCTTATCCAGTTTGCCAGTCTGTGTCTTTTGATTGGAGCATTTAGCCCATTTACATTTAACGTGAATATTGTTATGTGTGAATCTGATCCTGTTATTATGATGTTAGTTGGTTATTTTGCTCGTTAGTTGCTATAGTTTCTTCCTAGCCTCGATGGTCTTTACAATTTGGCATGTTTTTGCAGGGGCTGGTACCGGTTGTTCCTTTCCATGTTTAGTGCTTCCTTCAGGAGCTCTTTTAGGGCAGGCCTGGTGGTGACAAAATCACTCAGCGTTTGCTTGTCTGTAAAGTATTTTATTTCTCCTTCACTTATGAAGCTTAGTTTGGCGGGATAGGAAATTCTGGGCTGAAAATTCTTTTCTTTAAGAATGTTGAATATCGGCCCCCACTCTCTTCTGGCTTCTAGAGTTTCTGCTGAGAGATCAGCTGTTAGTCTGATGGGCTTCCCTTTGTGGGTAACCCGACCTTTCTCTCTGGCTGCCCTTAACATTTTTTCCTTCATTTCAATGTTGGTGAATCTGACAATTATGTGTCTTGGAGTTGCCCTTCTCGAGGAGTATCTTTGTGGCGTTCTCTGTATTTCCTGAATCTGAATGCTGGCCTGCCTTGCTAGATTGGGGAAGTTCTCCTGGATAATATCTTGCAGAGTGTTTTCCAACTTGGTTCCATTCTCCCCATCATTTTCAGGTACACCAATCAGACGTAGGTTTGGTCTTTTCACATAGTCCCAAATTTCTTGGAGGCTTTGTTCATTTCTTTTTATTCTTTTTTCTCTAAACTTCCCTTCTCTCTTCATTTCATTCATTTCATCTTCTATCAGCGATACCCTTTCTTCCAGTTGATCGCATCTGCTACTGAGGCTTCTGCATTCTTCGCGTAGTTCTCGAAACTTGGCTTTCAGCTCCATCATCTCCTTTAAGCCCTTCTCTCCATTGGTTATTCTAGTTATCCATTCTTCTAATTTTTTTTCAAAGTTTTTAACTTCTTTGCTATTGTTTTGAATTTCCTCTCGTAGCTCAGAGTAGTTTGATCGTCTGAAGCCTTCTTCTCTCAACTCATCAAAGTCATCCTCCATCCAGCTTTGTTCCGTTGCTGGTGAGGAACTGCATTCCTTTGGAGGAGGAGAGGTGCTCTGTTTTTTAGAGTTTCCAGTTTTTTTGGTCTGTTTTTTCCCCATCTTTGTGGTTTTGTCTACTTTTTGTCTTCGATGATGGTGATGTACAGATGGGTTTTTGGTGTGGATGTCCTTCCTCTTTGTTAATTTTCCTTCTACCAAACAAGACCCTCAGCTGCAGGTCTGTTGGAGTTTACTAGAGGTCCACTCCAGACCCTGTTTGGCTGGGTGTCAGCAGCGGTGGCTGCAGAACAGTGGATTTTCGTGAGACCACAAATTCAGCTGTCTGATAGTTCCTCTGAAAGTTTTGTCTCAGAGGAGTACCCGGTTGAATGAGGTGTCAGTCTGTCCCTACTCGGGGGGTGCCTCCCAGTTAGGCTGCTCAGGGGTGAGGGACCCACTTTAGGAGGCAGTCTGTCCGTTCTCAGATCTCCAGCTGCGTGCTGGGAGAACCACTACTCTCTTCAAAGCTGTCAGTCAGACAAGGACATTTAAGGCTGTGGAGGTTCTCGCTGAGTTTTTGGTTGTCTGTGCCCTGCCCCCAGAGGTGGAGCCTACAGAGGCAGGCAGGCCTCCTTGAGCTGTGGTGGGCTCCACCCAGTTCGAGCTTCCTGGAAGCCAATTTCTTATTGTTCTTATTTTAATATGACTTTCAAAACAAAATCATAGAGATTAAATCAAGGACCAATCCTCATAGGAGTTGATGAAATGAGCGAGAGGTAGTGTACTTCTGAGAGGTGTTGACAACACTGCTTAATTCATCTAGCATATCACAGATACTGGCCTACAGCTCACAGGTAACCAGAGAAATCTGCAGGACGACACGATCATCACAGCAACAGCCAATATTTTTAAACTGGTTAGTATGTGCTGGTCCAGAAAGCATAGAGAATGTGCTTACTCAGTGGCTGGCCACTGATGTTAGTCGAATCTGAATTTATCTCTAGACAAATGAATGTCTCATGTCTTAGGAGACATGAGCTAAGCCTAGAAAAAAATAGTAAAGTAAAAAGACAAGTAGTACAAAGTCTAATTAATAAAAATTTGGAAAAGTGCTTGATGAATGTGACATCTGCCTTCTATTTTACATTTAAGGCACTTTCCTCAATATTATCTCAGACCTTTTATTTAATACTAAACTAATTTAGTAGCGCAACAGAATTTCTAAAAAGCCTTCAGTATGCTAATGGGCATTACAAATTTCTAAGAGATGTTATAAACTTAATCATTTCTCATTCATTTCCCTTCAAGCATTATTAACCTTCCATGGGTCCGGAATTCCACAGAACACAGCTTAGAAAGTGTTTACACTGAAAGATTTTGAGGTCTTTAGGTGTATGGCCTGTGCTTCAATCAAATCTCTATCTTCAGAACCAAGATCACAGATTTTTTAAAAAAACAACAGCAAATAAAAACAACATTTTATGCCCATATCAAATAGTTAATGGCAGGCCAGGTGCGGTGGCTCACGCTTGTAATCCCAGCACTTTGGGAGGCCGAGGTGGGCGGATCACGAGGTCAGGAGATCGAGACCACGGTGAAACCCCGTCTCTACTAAAAAATACAAAAAATTAGCCGGGCGTGGTGGTGGGCGCCTGTAGTCCCAGCTACTTGGAGAGGCTGAGACAGGAGAATGGCGTGAACTCGGGAGGCGAAGCTTGCAGTGAGCCGAGATTGCGCCACTGCACTCCAGCCTGGGCGACAGAGCGAGACTCCATCTCAAAAAATAAAAATAAAAAAAAAAGTAGTTAATGGCAGAGATGGGATTTAATTATTATTTGCAGTCTTCTGCTATGTGAACTCAGGTGGTCAGGCTTCCTGCTGGAGGTGGAGAGGAGATAGGGCAGGAAGGGTATCAAATTGGTAATTAACAAATAAATGCTCTGGTAGTGTGACTTGAAGCGAATTATGCAAACTCTCTGGGCCTCATATGCTTCCTCTGGTAGGAAATAGGGAAAGAATTAGCTTAATGACTTCTGAAATGCCCAGTATCTCTAAAATTATCTGATTTGATTTGAGTTTTGAAGGAATGACAATGTAAATTGGTGAAGAAGATGAGAAAGATAGTTTCAGTTATCTGGGGAACAACTTGGCCCTTCAAAGCTATCTGTTGGCAGGCTTCCTAAACCTGAACAACCATCACTAGTCATCTTGTTTAATTCATATTGCTTGTGTTTTTAATCTCTTTATTATTATCAATAACAGTATTAATAACAATAATAATGGTTGCCTAAATTAATAGTGCATCTTCATTTCTTAAAACTGTTTCATCATTTATTTCCCCATCTTATCCTTTGCTAATTATGAGGTAGAAAGTGAAGGCAGACATATCTCATTGTATCTGTTCTGTTAAGCAACAGGGGATTTGCGTAAGTTCCCCCAATAAGCAAAATGCAGAGCCAAGGCCTACTGACTTCCAGCCTTATGTTCTTCTGTGAAAAACGCTTTTTCCTTTCTCTCACTAACATTTATATTTTTTTAAACATGTAGACCTCTTCCAGATTTATAGTTATCAACATTAATTTTGCATAGGGATTGTGACCTCTCTATATCTGGAGCCAGAGCTGCTTATTTTCTTTAAGCCCCGCAGCTTTCTTCCTTACCTACCTATAGATGATTAAAACATCTCACCACTTGTAGGGATGCCTCTTGTAACATCATTGTAAATGTAGACTTCAAATCTCCTCTGATGAAAATGCCTTAAATGTCAACTCACAGATAAAAGTATCAGGCATTGAAACTGTATCAGAGATTTGATCACTCTCTCTTTAAAGGCAGTTTTCATACAAATTATTTTATATATTGACAGTGTAATAAAAGATAAGAAAGTATTTTAGGTTGCAAACATGTTTGTCAGTTACTTAATGGTGATGATGATGTTGGTAATAAAATGTAACTACAAAATTTGGCAATGAAATATAACTATAAAATACCTGATAGATTAGTTAACACAGTAATGTTCAATAATTCTCAAAAGATGTATCTTAAATGGGTAAAATCATTCCTTTTATGTGGTAACATTTATTCTTCCATAAAATATTGATTGAATAACAATGTTTGCCAGGTTTTCTGCTAGGCTCTGGTGGATTTAAAGATAAGCAAGAAAAAAAGAAAAAGAAAATCCTTGACTTCAAAGACTTCAGAGTCTATTGGGGCAGAGAGGAGAGAACCAGCTTTATATTGTTGAAGTTCAAGAGAATGCAGCTCTAATGGCAGGTCCTTTTCAGGACCAGTTCAGAGAGGAGGTGAGGCTTGAATTGAATCAAAAAAGATGGATGGAAATCCTCCGAGTAAAAAAATGGGTGGGGATATGGTAACTCCAGGAACAAATTTTAAAATATGGATAAGGCATATCACTTTTCGGGTAATGGATACTCTTTGTTATGGCTAGATTATGCATATGGATGTGAGAAAGATCTAACTGATGGCTATGTGAGGAAAACTGGCTTGAATGAAAGCATGTGGAAAGCTTGCAGAAATCTAAATGAGGATAGTGTCTCTTTTATTGGGTTGATCAGCAAGTGAGGGAGAGATATAATGAAATAGAAAATTTTGGATATAGAATCAATATGGGTAATGGATTAAAAAGGATAAATAAATATTTTTCTCAAGTTGTATATATTAACAGAAAAGTAGTTACTTTGAAAAGGGAAATTTGGGAGAACAAGGGTTCTCCATTACACATAATATTAACTATCCAAGTAGAAATAGAAATTAACTATCCAAGAACAAAGAACAACTAGAAACTATCCAAGTAGAAATACAGAAATCTGGATACACAAGTATGTAATGTAGGGAAAATTTTTAGGCTGAAATTATAAATTTTAGCAACATCAGCATAAAGGTAAGACTTGAAACAAGGGTACTAATAAGTTCACCTAGAGAAAAAGCGTACGTAGAGATATCATTCAGTACTTTGGCTGAGAATATACAAGGAAGAGATTATTATTTGAAGAAAATAACTGCTATTAGAGAAACTCAAACCTCATTCCTTCCCTTCCATTACCAAGTGCAATCCAAGAGTGTACCTGGAGCATAAACAAGAAAGTCTCCCTGCAGAAAATGAAGGCATTACTTAAGTTTGAGGATACTCATTTGTGGATAGAGATTGCAAAGCAGATAAAATGCTAGCTAACTTTAACATGGACTGCCTTCCTCTTCCACCTATGTTATAGAAGGACCTGTTCTTTCAGGACAAGAATGACCCTTCTGTCTCTTCTTTTTGGTAGATGACCTTTCTTTTTCCCATGTGACTGTGAAGCCAAGGACTATTTCTCTAACTTCGGCAACCTTGATGCAAACAGCTTAGACTATATCTGTTTAATGAATTTAATTTTGTTAATTAAAATAAATTAGCACAATGAACCATATCTGATGTGTAAATAAAACTTTGAAATGTTACAAATGGAGTATTAAAATTACTAGCAGAGTATCCTTCTGTGACCACTGTTTCTCGTTGTTGATGCCAATATTGTCAGGCATTTCTCTCTTTCTAAATCTTCTCCTATTTTTTTTACGGTATGGAGGCTGATGAACAATTTCTGAAAATGTGAATATGGGGTAAAAGAATGCATTCTAATCAGTCATATTTTAATCATCTGTCTTAAGGAGATCTGTTTTATCTAGCTTATATCCTACTTACAAGCCTCAACTAACCAATTAGACTGAAGCAAATGTAGTATTTCTTATTGACCAACTTGTGAATGGGTCATGGTTCACACCATGACCGAAAACTCTTCCAGGAGAGGGGTGAAGACAGTGTGTGTTCTTGTTATTATCACACAAAGCCAGAAAGTGCAGTTGTAACAATAGATATTCACTTTATTTTTAATTTTTATTTTAGGTTCAAGGGTACATGTGTAGGTTTGTTATATAATAAACTCGTTTCATGGAGTTCATTGTACATATTATTTCATCACCCAGGTAATGAACATAGTATCCAATAGGTACTTTTCAGCCCTCTTCTTCCTCCCACCCTCCACCCTCGGATAGGCCCTAGTGTCTGTTGTTCCCTGTTTGTCTTCATGTGTTCTCATCATTTAGCTCCCACTTATAAATGAGAACATGCAGTATTTGCTATTTTGCTCCTGTGTTAGTTTGCAAAGGATAATGGCCTCCAGCTCCATCCATGTTTCTGCAAAGAACATAACCTCATTCTTTCTTATGACTGCATAGTGTTCTGTGGTGTATATGTACCACATTTTCTTTATCCAGTCTACCAATGATGGGCATTTAACTTGATTCCATGACTTTGCTATTGTGAATAGGGCTCCAATGAACATACATGTGCATGTGTCTTTATAATAGAACAATTTATAATCCTTTGGGTATACACCAGTAATGAGATTGCTGGATTGAATGGTAGTTCTGTTTTTAACCTTTGAGGAATCACCACAATGCTTTCCACAATGGTTGAACTAATTTACACTCCCACCAGCAGTGTATAAGCATTCCTTTTTATCTGCAACCTCAACAGCATCTGCTATATTTTACTTTTTAATAATAGTTATTCTGATTGATGTGAGATGGTATCTCATCATGGTTTGATTTGCATTTCTCTAATGATCAGTAATATTGAGGTTTTCATCATATGCTTGTTAGCTGCTTGTATGTCTTCTTTTGAAAAGTGTCTGTTCATGTCCTTTGCCCACTTTTTAATGAGGTTGTTTTTTTCTTGTAAATTTAAGTTACTTATAGATGCTGGATATGAGACCTCTATCAGATGTGTAGTTTGCAAATATTTTTCCCATTCTGTAGATTATCTGTTTACTCTTGATAGTTTCTTTGGCTGTGCAGAAGCTCTTTAGTTTAATTAGCTTCATTTGTCAATTTTTGCTTTTGTGCAATCGCTTTTGGCATCTTTGTTACAAAATCTTTGCCAGTTCCTTTGTCCAGAATAGTATTGCCTAGGTTGTCTTCCAGGGCTTTTATAGTTTTGGGTTTTACATTTAAGTCTTGAATGCATCTTGAGTTGATTTTTATGTATGATGTAAGGAAGTAGTCCAGCTTCAATATTCCACATAGTGCTAGCCAGTTATCCCAGGACCATTTGTTGAATAAGGATGCCTTTCCCCATTGCTTGTTTTTGTAAGCTGTGTCGAAGATCAGATGGTTGTAGGTGTGTGACCTTATTTCTGGGCTCTCTATTCTGTTCCATTGGTCTATGTGTCTGTTTTGTACCAGTACCATGCTCTTTTGTTTACTGTAGCCCTACAGTATAGTTTGAAGTTAGGTAGTGTGATGCCTCCAGCTTTGTTCTTTTCACTTAGGATTGCCTTGGCTATCTGGGCTCTTTTTAGTTCCATATGAATTTCAAAATAGATTTTTCTGGTTCTATGAAGAATTTCTTTGGTAGTTTGATAGGAATAGTATTGAATCTATAAATTGCTTTGAGCAGTATTGCCATTTTAACAATATTGATTCTTTTTATCCATGAGCGTGGAATGCTTTTTCATTTGTTCGTGTCACCTCTGATTTCTTTGAGCAATGTTTTGTAATTCTAGTTGTAGAGATGTTTCACCTCCCTGGTTACCTGTGTTCCTAGATATTTTATTGTTTATGTGGCTATTGTGAATTAGATTGCATTGTTGATTTCACTATCAGCTTGTGTGTTGTTGATGTATAAGAATGCTAATGATTTTTGCACATTAATTTGTTTATTCTGAAACTTTACTGAAGTTATCAGTTTAAGGATATTTTGCACTGAGACTATGGAGTGTTCTTGGTATAGAATCATGTCTTCTGCAAACAGGGATAGTTCGACTTCCTTGCTTCTTATTTGGATGCCCATTATTTCTTTCTCTTGCCTGATACTTTCACCAGGACCTTCAATACTATGTTGAATGGGAGGGGTGAGAGAGGGCATTCTTGTCTTGTGCCACTTTTCAAGGATAATGCTTCAGGCTTTTTTTCTATTCAGTATGTTGTTGGCTTTCAGGTTGTCATAGATGGCCTTTACTATTTTGAGGTATGTTTCTTCAATTCCTAGTTTATTGAGAATTTTTGACATGCAGGGATGTTGAATTTTACTG
This sequence comes from Symphalangus syndactylus, assembly GCF_028878055.3. Taxonomy (NCBI): domain Eukaryota; kingdom Metazoa; phylum Chordata; class Mammalia; order Primates; family Hylobatidae; genus Symphalangus; species Symphalangus syndactylus. The sequence goes on from NC_072441.2 coordinate 23,632,079, forward strand.
AAAGCCTTTCTGCATTATTGAGATGATCATGTGGTTCTTGTCTTTAGCTCTGTTTATGTGATGAATCACATTTATTGATTTGCATATGTTGAACTCACCTTGCATCCCAGGGATAAAGCCTACTTGATCGTGCTGGATTAGCTTTATGCTGTGCTGCTGGATTCACTTTGCCAGTATTTAGGTGATGATTTTTGCTTCAATGTTCATCAAGGATATTGGCCTGAAGTTTTCTGTTTTTGTTGTGTCTCTACCAGGTTTTGGTATCAGAATGATGCTGGCTTCATAGAATGAGTTGAGGAGGAGTCCTTCCTGCTCAATTTTTTGGAATGGTTTCAGTAGGAATGAAACCAGTTCTTCTTTGTGCATCTGGGAGAATTCAGCTGTGAATTCGTCTGGTCCTGGGCTTTTATTGATTGGTAGGCTATTTATTACTGATTCAATATTGGAGCTAATAATTGGTCTATTCAGATAATCAATTTCTTTCTGGTTCAGTCTTTGGAGGGTGTATGTGTCCAGGAATTTATCCATTTCTTCTAGATTTTTTAGTTTATGTGCATAGAGATGTTCGAGTTGTCTCTGATGGTTATTTGTATTTCCCTGGGGTCAGTGGTAACATTCGTTTTGTTGTTTCTAATTGTGTTTATTTGGATATTCTTTCTTTTCATCTTTATCAGTCTAGCTAGCAGTCTATCTATTTTGTTAATTTTTTTTTTTTCCGAAACACCAGCTCCTGGATTCATTGATTATTTGAAAGTTTTTTTGTGTCTCAAGCTCCTTCAGCTCAGCTCTAATTTTGGTTATTTCTTGTCTTCTGCTAGTTTTGGGGTTGGTTTGCTCTTGCTTCCTAGTTTTTTTTTAGTTGTGGTCAGGTTGTTAATGTGCAATCTTTCTAACTTTTGGATGTGGGCATTTAGCACTGTAAAATTCCCTCTTATCACTGCTTTATGTATGTCTCGAGACTCTGGTAATGTTTATCTTTTTTCTCATTAATTTCAAAGAACTTCTTGATTTCTGGCTCAATTTCATATTTACCCAAAAGTTATTTAGGATAAGCTTGCTTACCTTTCACGTAACTGTATGGTTTTGAATGATTTTCTTAGTCTTGAGTTTTACTTATTTTTTATTTTTTTGCACTGTGATCTTAGAGAGTGGTTGGTATGATTTCAATTTTTTGTTTTTTGGGGTTTTTTTGCATTTGCTGAGGATTATTTTATGTCTAATTGTGTGGTTGATTTTAGAGTATGCACCATGTGGCAATGAGAAGAATGTATATTCTTTAGTTTGGGGGTGGAGGGTTCTGCAGATACATGTCGGGTCCATTTGGTACAGTGTTGAGTTCTTTGTGAATTTTCTGCCTCGATTATCTATCTAATACTGTCAGTGGGATGTTGAAGTCTCCCGCTATTATTGCGTGGGAATCTAAGTCTCTTGGAAGGTCTCTAAGAACTTGCTGTATGAATCTGGGTGCTCCTGCATTGGGTACATGTATGTTTAGGATAATTAGGTATTCCTATGAAATTGAACCTCTTACCATTATGTAATGCCATTCTTTGTCTTTTTAAATCTTTGTTGGTTTAAATTCTGTTTTGTCTGAAATTAGGATTGTAACCACTCCTTTTTTCTATTTCTCACTTGCTTGGTAGATTTTTCTCCATCCCTTTTTTTGAGCCTGTATTTGTCATTGCATGTGAGATGGGTCTCTGAAGACAGCATGCCACTGGGTCTTGCATCTTTATTCAGCTTGTCACTCTGTGACTCTTCATTGGGGTGTGCAGCCCATTTAAATTCAAGGATAGTATGGATATGTGTAGATTTGATACTTTCATCATGTTGTTACCGGTTTATTATGCCACCTTGCTTTTGTGGTTGCTTTATAGTGTTAGTGTTCTTTGTACTTGGTGTTTTTTGTAGTGGCTGGTAATGGTCTTTCCCTTTCATAGTTAGTGCTTTTTTCAGGAGCTGTTTTAAGGCAGGTCTGGTGGTAACATATTCCCTCAGCATTTCATTGTCTGAGAAGGGTCTTATTTCTCCTTTGCTTATGAAGCTTAGCTTGGCTGCATATGAAATTTCTGGTTAGAATTTATTTTCTTTAAGGATGTTAAATATAGGCCTCTGATATCTTGTGCTTTTAGGGTTTCTGCTGAGAGTCTGCTGTTAGCGTAAAGGGCTTCCCTCCGTAGGTGACCTGTTCTTTCTCTCTAGCTGCCTTCAACATATTTTCTTTCATTTCAATCTTAAAGAATCTAATGATTATGTTTCTGGGAGATGATCTCGTGAAGTGCTTTGTAGGTACTCTCTGCATTTCCTGAATGTGAATCTTGGCCTCTATAGTTAGTTTGGGGAAATTCTCATGTATGATATCCTTAAATATGTTTTCCATGTTGCTTCCATTCTCCCCATCTCTTTCAAGGATGCCAGTGAGTCATTGATTTGGTCTCTTTACATAATCACATACTTCTCGGAGGTTTTGTTCACCCTTTTTATTCTTTTTTTCTTTATTCTTATATGACTCTTTTATTTCAGAAAGTCAGTCTCAATTCAAGCTCTGCGTTTTTTTTCTCCACTGGGTCTATTCTGCTATTAATACTTGCGATTTCATTATGAAATTCTTGTAGTGTGTTTTCCAGCTCTGTCAGGATGGTTACATTATTTTCTACATTGGCTATTTTGTCTGTTAGCTCTTGTATCATTTCATTGTGATTCTTAGCTTCCTTAGACTGAGTTTTGTTGTTCTCCTGAATCTCAGTGATCTTCATTCATATCCATATTCTGAATTATATTTGTGACATTTTAGCCATCTAAGCCCAGTCAAGGACCCTTGCTAGAGAGCTAGTACAGTTGTTTGGAGGAAAGAAGACACTTGACTTTTTGAACTGTCAGTTTTTGCACTGCTTCTTTCTCATCTTTGTGGCTTGATGTTCAATCTTTGAGGTTGCTATCTTATTTTTTCTTTCATACCATTTGATGACGTTGGGGGTTTGATTGTGGTATAAGGGGGCTTTAGTTGACTGGCTTCATTTCTGGAAAATTTTAGGGGGCCATGGCTCAGCTCATAACTCCTGGACTGTGTGCTCTAACTCTGGGAGACTGGTATCAGGCCTTGCCTTTGTTATCTGGCCCCTCAAGGTTAGGACCTGCTGCGCTGAAGAAACTGAGTTGCTCCCCAGCCACAGGTCACAACATTCTAATGGGTGGTGTCAGCCAAAGAACTTCATAGTTCTGCCAGTGGCAGCAGGATCTGTCCTTCTTCACATCTGCCTGCAGCAGCAGCAGCACCAGCACAGCAGGGGTACCCCTTGTTAGCTGAGACAGGGTGCTAGTGGGTGCTGGGTGTAGGCCTCCATGCAGACGTTTGCAGCAGCAGCAGTGGCAGTGCAGCTCAGGGGGTTGGGGGATGCCATCAGCAACTGTATGCATTCTAGCTGGTGTCGTGGTGGTGTTAGCATAAGGGCAGGGCACTGGCGGCTGCAGGATGGTTTGTGCTCTCTGTGCACATTCATACCGGTAGTGGGGGCCACTCAGGCCGGGGCAGGTCCTTTGTATTCCATGTCTAGTTTCACGCCAGTGGCAGTGTCAGCACAGGGGCAGGATGCTGGTGGGTGTGGGACTGGCAGACAGGGCGCCCTCCAATGCTCTGACAACAATGGTGATGTGGTGGAGAACGGGTGCACTCCTGTTGGCAAAAGTGGCAACATGCACACTGGTGGGGAAGGGAAGGCAAGAACATCCCAAAGCTTCTTGAGGGGTTGTCATGGGTGGTCGCATGCAAGCAAAGCAGCATGGGTGAGGCTGCAGTGGAGGGGATAGTAGGGGTGAGCTGGTTTGTTTCCATTGGGGCTGCTCTGCTGGAGCATTCTGTCAGTCAGGCACAGTCCACTAGCACAGGAGCTGTGATGTGGGCCCCCAGGAGGTATCTGGGGGCTGCAGTGCAAGCATGCACAGCCATGCTGGGCCCCAGGAGAGGCCAGCAGACCAAGTAGTGCTCAAGTCAGACTGGCCCCATCTCATGGGCAAGATTGTCCTGCAGAGTTCAGGTTCAACTTTTCCCCTAGGGCTAAAGTCTCATATTGGAGGAAGCTGAGTCTGGGGGCTGAGTATCCCTGGCCATGTTTCCCTACAGATGCTCCTGTTCCAAGCCCTCTGGGCTTTGCAGGGGCTGGAGTTCTGCCCCTCCCACTTCTCTAAGTAGCTCTCCCTGTCAGCTCAAGTTTCTGTGGTGGTCATGGGACCCCATCCTCCCGTCAGGATTCCAGAGACCTGTCGTGAGAGCAGGTTGCTCCTTATTTGCTCAACTCACCCCTTCTCCGGGAGTCACTGGGGCCCAGGAAAGAGTCCTGGTGTGCAGAATCCCCATGAAACATTCCCAGCTTCCTCCCACTTCAGCCCAGTATCTGTGTCTTCCCTCCATTCAGTCTCAATGCCTTTCCTCTGAAGATGTGCTAGAAGTGCACCAGTCTTTCCAATGTCCCATTCCCTTGGTGGAAGGTGTTCCTCTTGGCTATGTCTAGTTGGCCATCTTGGAGCAGCTCCTGGATATTCTCTTTAAAATAACCCAGAAAGGTAGTCATCTTGACCTGTATTTCCCTTGAGTGCTGGCAAGATTATTGCTTTGCCATCCTATTTTGTATCTCAGGAAAGTAAAACTGTAACTACATATGCCGTTCAAGTGACAAAGAGCACAAAAAGGTCCCATAGCCACACATGTAAATGCAGCATGCTGTTTCTGGTGGTTTCCAGGGAATAAAGTTTGTTCATATGAAGAAAGTAAACATATAGAAGGTACAAATTATTCATCCATTTAAATTTCAATGTATGTTTTCACAGACAATAATAAAAATCTTCTCAGCGTTCCTATGCTTAGTGTTATTATAATTTTATAGATGAAATCCAGAGAGTATATAGATTCACCTAATCTTATGGGAATAAGTAACACAACTAAAGTTCAACACAAGACTCCCCAGGAAGGTTCATGAGCATCTAGGAGAGAAAATGAGATCTCAATACATTAATCATGACAAGTGCAATAAGGAAAGAAATCCTAGGTAATGTCCTACAAATGCTTAGTGAATTTTGACACACTCAGTAAAGTCTTCAGAGTCTCCATAATCCTTTATGAGACTCTTCTCTGACTTCTTTGTTTCCCGATCTGCTTCATTTAGCAAGTACAGTTTGCAAGGTGAAGATGCTGATACCCAAGAGCCCTCCACTCCAAGCCCAAGATCTTCACTTTCTTTCCAAGGGGGAAAAATAAACAGAATCAAGGCAGATGTGTGTGTGTGTGTGTGTGCGTGTGTCGATCACACTCAGGCTAGAGAGAGTGACTGGACCAAACACTGAATTTATCTCCAAATGTAGACCGACAAACCAAGTTAAACAAGAAGGATTATGAACACACAGTAAAAATGGAACCATAGTCGGTTTAATCTTTTAAAATATATACATATATATTTACTGTCACTTTGAGAATTTGGTTTATTTGATCGCTTGGACAAATATTTATGTACTACATCATGCATTTGAATTTAATATAAAATCAGTTTAAAATATTCCCAATTGCAACATAGCTAACAAGCTGAATACCGAATAGGATTACTGCTGTAAGTCAGAGTATTCTCCTGGTTTCCCTTAGGTGAAATGATATTCTCCTATGCATGTCCCTGACATCAAACATATCAACTTGTTATCAAAAGGCCAGGTTGGAAGACTTCCATTTTCAATTACTCCTTTATCTAGTCAAATAGAATTACAATGAATAAAAACATTACAGCCAATGTAATTCCAAACATTAGAGAGTAGACAAGAAACAGTCTCTTGTGCTCAAAGAATAATGCCTTACATGAATATGATGCTTTGTTATTTTTAACTTGCTTTAACACAATCCCATTTTTGTTTCCTTTAATAAATACTCCATTTTATAAATAAGGAAACTGGATCAGCTACCTAAAATTACACAAGTAGGATGAGGTGGGCCTATGGCTAACATTAGATGTCTGGTCTACTTTCTAGTCTCTAGAAGTCTCTGGCACAAACTTCCTCTAGTATTTCCAGAATATGTTATTTGCAAATTATAAATTTTGTGGCAAATTAATGCAATCATTTATTGTAAGGACTAAACTTTCATTAAAGCTACTTCACTATTCAAAACCAAGAGGCTATTTCTCTTATTGCAATACTAAAGTTTAGAAGTTCTGCTTTTATTGCCTTTCTCTTCTGATAATTGGAAGAAAAGAGAATGGAAGGGAAGATAAAAATAAGACTGAGTGAAGACAGAAGAAACAAAAAGAAAGGAAGAAGAAGGAGGAGGAGGAGAGGAAGGAAAGGGAAGGAAGGAAGGAAGGAAGGAGAGAGGGAGAGACGGAAGGATAGGGGGAGGGAGGGAAGGAAGGGAAAGCAAAGTTGGGAAGAAAGGAAGGAATGATATTGTGAAATTATTCAGATTAATTGTTTTAGCTATATTAAATATAAATAATCCAGAAGATGGTAAATCTATCTTTTCTTCACTATTTAAGACAGAAGGCACTTAATGTGTAGCTGTTTTATAATTTCCACAAAACGGTAAGCTAGTTAATAAGCAGGCTCTCTCAGCACCAATTCTCTTATATCACCTAGATATTATTTTCAGATGAAATCTAAGTACTTTATTTCATTATTTATAGGTTTAAAGTATACTACATGTATGACATACAAATAAATGTTCTTTTTCAGTTCACTAATTCTACAATAAAAGCCTTTTGATTCTGTTAGCAAAACATTCCTGAGCTGGCAGATAAAGGCCTTGGAAAATAGTATAAATGCTTGCTTATCAAATTAATTTTGCTTATAAATTAAGAAGCGATTCAAACAGCAATTGTTTAACATGCACAGCTACTTTAATAGAAAGGGAGAGATGGTTTCTGGACTCTAAATTGAGTATAGTTTGAATTTGAGAAAACCGGATGTTAATAAGTAAAAGTTTTTACTATGCAGCACAATATGACTTTTATACAAACAATTACTTTTGAAATTATACAATTGATAGCACAGAGGACTACTTCATTTTTAATAACTTAAAACATTTATCCTATGAAATTTTCATAGGAGAGCTTATCATTACTCAGTAGCACTATTTGTAAAGTGTATTGCTAAAGCCCTGCTCTTAGGGAAAATATATTATAGTATCACGGGAAAAAAAAGAAAAAAGAGAGAAACAGAGTTAGAAGAATTTGATTATGTTAAAATTTTTTATTTAGCATATTGTCTAAAATTTCCCATGTATGAGAAAGTGTGATTTCCAATTATTGAATACATTTCTATGTTCCACAGCCATATAGAGATATAACTAAAGGTGGAAAAAAGATCACCAAGAAACAAAATATAAAACAATGTTCATGTAGGGATTATATTTTTAGGAAACTTCTTTTATTCAGCAAATATTTATTAAGCTGTTATTCCATTGAGGAAACTGTGTTTGTTTCCCTGGTATGTAGCAATCCATCTCCTCATGGGGGTGGTCATGTGTTATGAGAAGAGCTTTGACTTTGGTATACATAGACCAGGGATTAATTTTTGAATCCATCCCTTGTTAGTGGGGTAGCACTGCATTATCCTGAGATTGTTTCTTATCTGCAAAATAGAAGTACAACAGATGTGTCATGAGTTCATCAGCATTAATTGAGATATTGTCTATAAATCAAGTGGCAGAGCATCTGATTTAGAATTCAGTAGTTCTTGGGATTTTTGTGCTGAAATAGGTAAAACCGAAGATATTTACATGCCAATAAAATCTCTTTCATAATGAAAAAATAACTTTATGTAAAAATATGTGCTGAAATCACTTAAGAATGATAAAATATTTTGTAATGATAAAGAAATAATAATGACATTTATTTTAGTTTCAAAATACTTAATTACTAGTTATTGATGATGGTTAATTTTATATGTCAACTTGACTGGACTAAGCGATGCCCAGATAGTGGGTTAAACATTATTTCTGAGTCTATTATTGAAGATGCTCCCATAAGAGATTAGCATCTGAATCAGTTAAACAAGTGAAAAAAAAAAGTCTGCCTTCACCAGTGTGAGTAGGCACCATCTAATCTATTGAGGGCCCCAACAGAACAAAAAGTGGAGGGAAGAAGAAGGGTGAATTTTCTCTCTTCTTGAGCTGGGACATCCATCTTCTCATGCTCTTAGTTTTGGATCTTCTAGTTCTCTGCCTTTAGACCCTGGGACTCACATTATTAGCCCCCTGGTTCTCAGGTCTTCAGACTCAAACTAAATTATACCACTGGCTTTCTTAGTCCTCTAGCTTGTAGACTGCAGACTGTCAATTGCTCAGGTACCATAATCTTATGAGCCATTTCCCAAAAAGTAGGAATATATATATATATATATATATATATATATATATATATAAAACCTATAAATAAAGAATATACATATGTATATTCCTTATTTTTGGGAAATAAGGTACATGTATTCGTCTATTTCTTCAGAGAAACAGAACCAATAAGGAATTTATATATATATCATATATATTCCTTGTTTTTTATTTATATACATTATATATATATGAATAATATTCATGATGGTTAATTTTATATGTTAACTTGACTGGACTAAAGGATGCCCAGATAGCTGGTTAAACATTATTATTAAAACATATACGTATCAACAAACATATACGTATCCATATGTATGAAATATATATTATAATATATGGAATATATAAAAAGAACTAAAGAATATATATCTTATAAATAAATAAGGAATATATATATATTAATTAGTGGTTCTGTTTCTGTGAAGAAACAAATACATGTACCTGACTAATATATTTACCTTAGGTTTAGAGAGTTTGAAAACATATATTCAAATATAAATAATATTAACTAAAGAAATAAGTAGAAATCCATAACTAAATTTAAGAAGTGACATGGCAAGCATTTTCAAAGTTTTGTCATGTTCCCTGGGTGTCCTTCCTCAATTATACCAGCCTTATTCACCTTCAAAATGAAACTACCATTCCGATTTGTGTGCTAATAAGCCCATTACATTTCTGTAGAGCTTTTGCTATGTATCCTGGTGACTCTAAGGAATATATAATTAGGGTTTTCTATTTTCACATTTTTAAATTACAAAGTTATATTTTGTTTGGTTACATGATGTATTCCTCCCAATATTATGTTTTGGGAATTAAGTTAATCTAATTCATAATTGTAGTTAATTTATTCTGACTGCTGAGCACACTTGTTAATTCTACAACTGATCAGCATTTAAAATGTAAACTTTTCTTTTTTCTGTTGCAAATGCTATTGCCTTGTAAATTGCCTTCTGCACATGTGCAAAATTTTCCACAATTGTACACCTAGGAATGGAATTTTGCCTATTCGACTTTACTACACACTGGCAAGTTATCTTCCAAAGTGTTTGCAGCAATTTTCACCTCATGAGCAGTGGATGAATGTTGCCATTGCGCTGCATGGTTGTCAACACATTGTGTTTTAAAATGATATGTTACTGAAACATCAATATACACTTCTGGGGTTGCTAATAAATTTAAGCGTCTATTCACGTATTCAAAGGTCATTCATCTACCTCCGCTATGAAATGCCTGTTTGCTTTTTGTTGTTGTTGTTCAATTTTAATTGGTTGTTTCCTTTTTTTCTTGTTGATTGATTGGTAGGATACTAATCCTTTGTTGGTTATATATGTTGTGAAATTTTTTCTCAGTTCTTAGTTTGTATATCGTAGTCTCTATGATGTCTTTTGATGACCAAAAGTTCATAATTTTAATCAATAATATATTTTATGTAAAATATATTACACTCTATCATGTGCATTCTCTGTTTCTTGATTAATAAACTGTCCCCTTCCCTGAGGTCATAAATTGTCCTGTAATAATTATAAAAGTCTCCATTCCCACTTACATTTTTTTTGTTGTTTGTTTTGTTTTTGTTTTTGTTTTTTTTTTTGAGACGGAGTCTCGCTCTGTCACCCAGGCTGGAGTGCAGTGGCGCAATCTCGGCTCACTGCAAGCTCCGCCTCCCGGGTTCACGCCATTCTCCTGCCTCAGCCTCTCCGAGTAACTGGGACTACAGGCGCCCGCCACCTCGCCCAGATAATTTTTTGTATTTTTAGTAGAGATGGGGTTTCACTGTGGTCTCGATCTCCTGACCTCGTGATCCACCCGCCTCGGCCTCCCAAAGTGCTGGGATTACAAGCGTGAGCCACCGTGCCTGGCCCCCACTTACATTTTTATTCATCTACAGTTGATTCTTTGAATGATGTAGAGTTAATCTGACATTTTTTCTCAAGTGGTAAACAATGATCCAATACCACTTATGAAAAGCCATACTACTCTCCATTGATATACATTGCCAACTGTCAAAAATTAAGTTAAATTTTCATATATGCATGTGATCATTTCTGAACTGTCTATTCTGTTGCATTTGTCTAGAATTCTATTCTTGAACCAATGTGGTATTGTTAAAATTACTATAGCTTCACAGTAATTTTTATTATAGTTAAGAAAATATTCTTCTTCAGGGCTAGTTTTGACCCTTTATTCTCTCAAATAATTTTAAAAACTAGTTTGTAAAACTTTACAAAGATCCTGAGAGAATATTGATTAGAACTGATCCTTAGAAAAGTGGCATTTTTATTATAGTGAACGTTCCTAACTAAAGATGTAGATACCTCTTCATATTCAGGTCTTATATAACATCAAATCAATGTCGAAATATTTTTCACCAAGCTCTTGAACTATTTTCTTAGCTTTATTTATAGATAGCATTTGCTTTTTCCCCTTCCTATAAATAATAAATGGTTTATTTTGAATTACATTGTTTAGTCAATCATTACTTTTAGTTTACTTATTGGTTTGGTATCCATTATCCTTGTTAAGGTCTTTTATTAATTCTACTATGCTATCTATGGATTTTTAACTTCAATTTTATCATCTGCCATCATGACAGGTTTTTTTTTTTGCATTTTACTCACTATAGCTTATTTGTTGTTGCTGTTGCTGTTGTAACTGTGCTGCCAGGACCTTCAGTGCAATATTAAGGAAAGGGGGCAAGACTGTGGAAGTTGGCATCCTTGCTTTGTCTCTGATATTAAAGAGAATAATTTCAACATTTCACCTTTATATATAGCAGGTGCTCTAGATTTTTTTTTTATGTGTCCTATATCAGCTTAAGGAAGTTCCTATCCTTTTTTGATCTCTGTTTGTTTTTACTTCTTGAATGGACGTTTTTAGAATGCCTAGCCCTTACAAATGATTAAAACAAAAAGTCTTACACTTTCTGGCTCCCAATGATCTTCTCCATCTCCTTTTCCATCCCACTTCTACTCTACCACAATCCCAGTCGCACTGAACCCCTTTTTACTCCTCTAACACTCCAGTCATGCTTCTACCTCATGTTTTTGTTTGATGTATCCTCTACTCTTTCCCCAAAATATGTGCACGTGTTCCCTCTTCCTCCTTCACAGTCTTTGGGTTATTACTAGAAAGTCTCCTTCTTAAAAATGCATTCCAGGGATGCCCCACTTAAAATTGCAATTCTTACTCTCACTATGATACTTCCTGTTTTCCTTCCTCACTTTATCTTGACATTGGAACTTATTTGTAGTATGCTATATGCATTTTTTTATCTTGTTAGTGTTTTATTAAGGAAAAATTTCTCTTTAAGTATAAATCTCTGCTTTCACAAATAAATCAACTGAGAAACTGTGTTAGAGACAAATAGACTTGATTCTGTCTCCTCCATTAAATGCTTACTATCATTCTAGGTAAGCTGAGTGTTCTTTGTCAAAAGGGAAAAATAGTTTGAGAAGCTTTCAATAATATATAAATATATTTGCTGCAATTTATTCCATTGATCATGTCTTCTCTGACTAGGCACAAGGGCTAAGTTATGGTTATAGTTGTTCGTTTGCTTTTTATATTTTATCTATGAGATAATGATTGTCTCAATTATAGAAGAATACAGTTCCTTTCCTAGCTAAAAAAAAGTGACATATAGAGTAACAAAAAGTTATTTTTTAACATGAAGCAGATTGACTAGAACTATGTTTCTATGGCTACTAAAATTATCCAACAAGAGATAAAATAACAGGCAGATTACTGAATATTATGGTCTCAGTATATTTTGTTTTCTTATGGGCATTTTACAAGTAATAACAATTGTCTTTTATTTAAACTAGAGAAAAAGTGAGTAAATTTTCACTTATTTATAGAATCACTGCATTGTGATAGACAAAAGTAAGCTTGTTGACTTTGTCTGACATTGAGCTGTTGTTGGTAGTTTTACAAGAGGAGGAAGGATTAGGTAGATTATAAATACAAAAAGGGCATTATATTAGTTTGTTTTCATGCTACTGATGAAGACATACCGAAGACTGGGCAATTCACAAAAGGAAAAGGTTTAATGGACTTACAGTTCTACATGGCTGGAAAGGCCCCACGATCATGGTGGAAGGTGAGAGACACGTCTCACACAGTGGCAGACAAGAGAAGAGAGCTTGTGCAGGGAAACTCCCATTTTTAAAACCATCAGATCTTGTGAGACTTGTTCACTGTCATGAGAACAGCATGGGAAAGATTGCCCCCCATGGTTCAATTACTTCCCACCAGGTTCCTCCCACAACACGTGGGAATTCTGGGAGTTACAATTAAAAATGAGATTTGGGTAGAGACACAGCCAAACCATATCATTCTGCCCCTGGCCCCTCCCAAATCTTATGTCCTCACACTTCAAAATCAATATTGCCCTCCCCACAGTCCCCCAAAGTCATTTCAGTTCAAAGTCTCATCTGAGACAAGGAAAGTCCCTTCTGCCTATGAGCCAGTAAGATCAAAAGAAAGTTAGTTACTTCCTAGATACAGTGGGGGTACAGGCATTGGGTAAATACTGCCATTCCAAATGGGATAATTGGCCAAAACAAAGGGGCTACAGACCCCAAGCAAGTCCGAAATCCAGTAGGGCAGTCAAATCTTAAAACTCAAAAATGTTCTCCTTTGACTCCATGTCTCGCATCCGGGTCACGCTGATGCAAAAGATGGGTTGCTATTGTTTTGGGCAGCTCTGCCCTTGTGGCTCTTCAGGGTACTGACTCCCTCCTGGCTGTTTTCACAGGCTGATGTAGAGTGTCTGTGGATTTTTCAGGCACACAGTGTAAACTGTCAGTGGATCTACCATTCTGGGGTCTGGAGGATGGTGACCCTTTTCTTACAGCTCCACTAGGTGGTGCCCCAGTAGGGACTCTGTGTGGCAACTCCTACCCCACGTTTCCCTTCTGTACTACCCTAGCAGAGGTTCTCCATGAGGCCCCCCCCCCACAGTAAACTTCTACCTGGGCACCCAGGTATTTCCATACACCCTCTGATATCTAGGCGGAGGTTCCCAAAACCCAGTTCTTGACTTCTGTGCACTCTCAGGCTCAACACCACATGGAAGCTACCAAGGTCTGAGGCTTGCACCCTCTGAAGCCACAGCCCAAGCTCTATGTTCGCCCCTTTCAACCATGGCTGGAGTGGCTGGGACACAGGGCACGAAGTCCCTTGGCTGCACACAGCACAGGGACCCTGGGCACAGCCCAGAAAACTACTTTTTCCTTGTGGCCTCTAATGTGTGGAACTACTTTGAAGACTTCTGACAAGCCTTGAGGACATTTTTCCCCATTATCTTGGGGATTAACATGTGGCTCCTAATTACTCCTGCAAGTATCTGCAGCCAGCTTAAATTTTTCCTCGGAAAATGAGGTTTTCTTTTCTACTGCATTGTCAGGCTGAAAATTTTCCAAATTTGCATGCTCTGTTTCCCTTTTAAAACTGAATGGCTTTAACAGCACCCAAGTCACCTCTTGAATGCTTTACTGCTTAGAAATACCCTTAATCATCTCTCCCAAGTTCAAAGTTCCACAGATCTCTAGGATGGGGCAAATGCCACCAGTCTATTTGCTAAAATATAGCAAGAGTCGGCCGGGAGTGGTGGCTCACAGCTGTAATCCCAGCACTTTGGGAGGCAGAGGTGGGTGGATCACCTGAGGTCAGGAGTTTGAGACCAGCGTGGCCAACATGGTGAAACCCCATCTCTACTAAAAATTCAAAAATTAGCTGGGCATGGTGACACACATCTGTAATCCCAGCTACCTGGGAGGCTGATGCAGGAGAATAGCTGAGGCGGAGGTTGCAGTGAGCTGAGATTGTGCCTCTGCACTCCAGCCTAGACAACAGAGTGAGACTCTGTCTCAAAAAAAAAAAAAAAAAAGCAAGTCACCTTTACTCCAGTTCCCAACAAGTTCCTCATCTCCATCTGAGACCATCTCAGCCTGGATTTCATTGTCTATTTGCTATCAGCATTTTGGCCAAAGCCATTCAACAAGTCTCTAGGAAATTCCAAACTTTCCCACATTTGTCTGTCTTATTCTGAGCTCGCCAAACTGTTCCAACCTCTGCCTGTTACCCAGTTCCAAAGTTGCTTCCACATTTTCAGGTACATTTTCAGCAGCGCCCCACTCTACTGGTACCAATTTACTGTATTAGTTTGTTCTCATGCTACTGATAAAGACATACCCAAGACTGGGAAATTCACAAAAGGAAAAGGTTTAATAGACGTAAAGTTTCACATGACTGGGAAGGCCTCACAATTGTGGTGGAAGGTGAAAGACATGCCTCACATGGTGGAAGACAAGAGAAGAGAGCTTGTGCAGGGAAACTCCCCTTTTTAAAACTATCAGATCTTGTGAGACTCATTCACTATCACAAGAACAGCATGAGAAAGACCCACCTCCATGATTCAATTACCTCCCACAAGGTTCCTCCTGTGACACATGGCAATTCTGAGAGTTACAATTCAAGATGAGATTTGGGTAGGGACACAGATAAACCATATCAGGCAGACTGTGGCCAATACTGCAGATTAGCTTTTCAAGTCCCTTCCAATCCACTCTATTGGGGAAGCTGAAAAACTTAAAGCTTCTCACCGTGGGGTGGGGGGACTAGGATGAGACAAGTGAGGTGTCTAGGCCCCAAAATTTAAAGAGGCATTCAATTTCAAGCTTATGCAAGTACGGACTGGCATGTGAGAATGAGTGCCTCCTTAAACTTTGTGCCCTGCATATCTTTCTTGCCTTGCACTAGTCCCAATCTTGCTTCTCAGGTTCCCTGTAAGCTTATCTCCATATGTGACCCAGCTTCTGCCAAGACAGTGCACACTTGGAGATTTAGAAGTAAGAAGTGATGCAGGATCCCTGCCCCTGGGAATTTTTTTGTTACTACTGGAAAGCAAGGATGAGAAATTTGGTGTTTGGGTTTTATTAGCGTCATCAGAGGTTTCAGTAATTGGTCCCCACATATGTAGGCATTGAAATGAGAATTCAAGAAGGACATTCATTTGCTGGCATGAAACAAAGATGTGCTGAGTAGTGGGGTCTTAGAGCTAAGAGTCTGATGGCAACATCTTGATCTTCAGACTTCAGCAGAGCTGGGATGATCCTGGAACCAGGAACTAGAGAAGCAGCTCCTGACTCCAGAAGCTTCCTGATCAGACAGGCAGCAACTCCCTTAGTGGCCTTTCTGTGTTGGTGTTCAGGAAGTAATCTTAGATGCTTAACCTCCAGCTGCCCTTTTGATGTGCCAACAGTTTTCTTAGCACATTATCTCCTTTTTGTCTTTCTGGTATCTGCAACATGAGCCTTGACTGATACAAACAGAGAATGAATGGTTTTCTCTGTTTCTCTAAAGACTGAAAGAAGGAGTTTTCTGGTATATCACCAGGATTGACTTAGAAACAAATGAGTCCCCAGAAAATATGTGTTTATGTACATATTTCTTTTTACATATATACATATGTTTATGTACATATATTATTTTTAATATTCACCATATTAAACATATGGATGCTAGTTTAAACTGATAAAGAGAAAATTCACTTTGTGCCATGCAAATAAATCAATCAACAATTCTGTGATTGTGGTTAGACTCTGCTCTGGAGCCTGGGAGATGAGAGACACAAAAAATATATGATAAAAGTTCTCCTTTAGAAAACATATAACTGGCCGGGCACGGTGGCTCACGCCTGTAATCCCAACACTTTGGGAGGCTGAGGCAGGCAGATCACGAGGTCAGGAGATCAAGACCATCCTGGCTAACATGGTGAAACCCCATCTCTACTAAAAATACAAAACAAAATTAGCCGGGCATGGTGGCGGGCGCCTGTAGTCCCAGCTACTCGGGAGGCTGAGGCAGGAGAATGGCGTGAACCTGGGAGGTGGAGTTTGCAGTGAGCTGAGATCGTGCCACTGCACTCCAGCCTGGGTGACAGAGTGAGACTCCGTCTCAAAAAAAAGAAAAGAAAAACATGTAACCATAATCATTTATCATTTTAATGAAAATAAAAACTTGAAGTTATGAAAATAAGATTGCTCTTCAAGAAGGCAAGAAGTTTCTGTAAGAGCAAATATATAATGATTCAGGACATTCATATTCAAAGTTATCTAACTGAATATATGAGTGATTACAAAGAAAGAGTCTATCAATGAAAGGGGTGAGGGACTGGTCTGCCATGGAATAATGATAAAAGAAGAGTCACAGAGGCGAGATTGTTGTCTCCACTGAAGTACTGGCCAGAATAGAGGAGCCATAGTCATGGGTCTTGAGTAGCTCCAGTTTCTACCGCATTGGAAAGAGCATTCCCATTACACAAACATGACAAATTATTATAGCTTTATACCACTACACTTCCAGTTTCTCCAAAGTCCTTTATTCTATTTTTTTTCCCCAAGTGATAGTTTAATTATGTTTTGGAGGAGGTATACTGAACATGTTCATCCACTTTCTGTTTTGTTGCAGTAGTTATATGTCTCGTAAACTGTGATGTTGCTATTCTTTCTTCATTCATCACTCTTCGATTCACTTTATGGGTATCTGTGGCTACAAAATATATTCCTTCTTGATATCTTTATAAAATCAAGTTTGAAGACTAAAAACTGAAGGCCTGGACTCTGGAAAATTTACCAATACTAACCCATGATGCCTCTTCTCAGAAAACGCATGCATCCTTCCACAGGAAACAGGCACAAAGCAGACACTGCAAGACAGCAAGTAAAATGTACTTTCCTAGAAGCATAAGAGAATGACTCTTATAGGTCCTATCCTACTTATGACCCATTCCATCTGAACTTCTAAAGTTTCTAAAGCTATGCCCAAGTTTTCTTTTCCTGTACAGGTATATCGAAATCTAATCCAAATAATGCATATATACTAAAATAGAATATCCATGTCATATAATTTTAAATGGCAGCAAATGTTTTCTATATGATTTATTATTCTAGATTATCTCTAAAATAATTTTCAACTATACAAATCTAGAGTATCTAACATGTTCACCATCTCTTTAGGCTCCTGAGTGCTTCCAATATGGTGGCTTTAATGTTAAATTATGAATGCTTAAAAATAAAATTTAATCTAAACTTCAAAATACTTATACTTCTTTTTCATCATGTAGGCTTCAGTGAATAGTAAATGATTTACAAATGTTTCTTGATAATGATGAAACAAGTTTATTTTAACTAGACTACGCTAATAAATGAATTGTACCTTTTATAATTTTCTTCTATAGTCAAATTTGAGAAAATGAGTAATATATTTGCCACTTAATCTCTTTATCTCTTTTAAAAAATAGTCAGGATAATTTAGATTCCATTTTGTACCAAGAGAAGGGGATTGTGACTTGGGATTTGTGGACGCTTTACCAGCCCTCCAAAATATATCTAATCCCAGACTATTTATAAGCCACAAAATATTATTCCCAAATTTTTGATATAATAATAATATCTCATAACTCATTTCTAGTGCTTTGCATTTTTAAAAGTGCTTTTGCAGCTATCATCTATTAACTTCAGCTTGTAAGCAAACTTGTTATGTAGGCTGGACAAGTGTAATTTACTATTCCTATCATGTAGTTGTAGAAAATGGGGCTTAGAGGGTGTTGTGCTGGGCTCCTACTCACCTGGTTACTTAGTAGTAGATCCAAGTCTGAATTGAAGTGTTTTTTTCCTTCCTTAAATCGACTGTATTAAGGTGTAATTTACAAACAATGCAATTCACTCATTTAAAATATAAATTTGGTGTTTGAAAATTTTATATAGCCATGAAACCACTATCACAATAAGGATTTACAACACCTACATCAACTAAACCAACTCTCTTGTGCCATTTTGCAGCAAATCCCTCACCACCTCCACACATGGCCCCAGGCAATCATTGACAGGTTTCTCTCCATAGAGGTTGGTTTTACCTCTTCCAAAATGTCATATAAATGAAATAGTGCAGTATGTGCATTTTTGCGTCTGGCTTATTTTGCTAAACATGTATTTGAGATTCACTCAGGTTGCTGTGTGTGTCATTATGGACTAAGACCTTTGAATCCTACAGATGATTATTTCTAAGGGACAGTGTTCTAATGCTCCCTTCTTTCCATTCCAGCTTTAAATAGCCCTATATTTTCATTCCATTAGACTATTAAAAGTCTCTTAACTACTATGCTCATTTTGAGTCTGAATCCTATCTATCGTACTGTTAAAGAGTGCTGTTTCAAATATACAGCTTTGTCAGCCCATTGCCTAACATCACTTCTCCTAAAGCAGTAGTTCTCCAAGTGCTCCACAGAACGTAATGGGGTGGCAAGAGCAAGATGGGTAAGCTTTGCTTCTGGATCCACCTTTCTGCCTTCAATTGGAGCAAACCAATGTCTTATCCAGTTGTATATCAGACTTCCATGAAAATTTTTAATTGTAGAAAAATTTATTTCCTTTAAACATTTGAAGGTAGCTAATCTATGGAACACATCTATTCTCTGGCGACTGGCTGCCCCTCCAATTTGTGTTTCATACTGAACCCCTTCTTCAGTCATTTTTCTACCATCACAGATAGAAATCCCACATAGCCATGCACCACACCCTTAAATCACCAGGCTCTTTCACTGGCAAGTCCTTTGCTCCAACTGCTCCATTATCCTGGAGTAGTTTTTTACCCCCCGCCTTTACTTATCTAGCAAACACATACTCATGGCTTAAGACTTTAAGCTATAGGTACATCTTGTTTATGACGTTTCCCATACTTCATCCCCTAATAGGTAGAAATAACAGCTTCTCACTTATAACCACAGTTTCCTAAACATATTAACACTGTACTGGGAAAATACTTTTTTATATCCATGCCCATTTTTTAGTAATTATATACATTTATATGATTATCTTGAAAGTAACCACTGTACACAACACTGACATTAACCAATGGCCACAGTTAACTTATATGGAGTAATTCATGACTCAACTCAGGCCAGTGAGAGACTCGCCCCACTTGCTGCCACCTAGACACATCCATTGGTTCAGGATGGGCATGTGATACAGAATAGGTCACCCAGAGGTCATACGTTTTCATGTTTTCCTTAGGCTAGCTCCAGTTAAACTTTTCTTACTTGTAACTGAAACATTCCTAAAAGTTTTTAACACCACAGTGCATTTATTTGTTTTTTCTAATTTGCATTTTATCTTTCTTTTTTTATTATTATACTTTAAGTTCTAGGGTACATGTGCACAACGTTCTGGTTTGTTACATTGTATACGTGTGCCATGTTGGTGTGCTGCACCCATTAACTCATCATTTACATTAGGTATACCTCCTAATGTTATCCCTCCCCCTCCCCCCACCCCACAACAGGCCCCAGTGTGTGATGTTCCCCACCCTGTGTCCAAGTGTTCTCACTATTCAATTCCCACCTATGAGTGAGAACATGCGGTGTTTGATTTTTTGTCCTTGCGATAGTTTGCTGAGAATGATGGTTTCCAGCTTAATCCATGTACCTAAAAAGGACATGAACTCGTCCTTTTTATGGCTGCATAGTATTCCATGGTGTATGTGTGCCACATTTTCTTAATCCAGTCTATCACTGATGGACATTTGGGTTGGTTCTAAGTCTTTGCTATTGTGAATAGTGCTGCAATAAACATACATGTGCATGTGTCTTTATAAAAGCATGATTTATAATCCTTTGAGTATATACCAGGTAATGAGATCTCTGGGTCAAATGGTATTTCTAGTTCTAGATCCTCGAGTAATCACCGCACTGACTTCCACAATGGTTGAACTAGTTTATACTCCCACCAAAAGTGTAAAAGTGTTCCTATTTCTTCACATCCTTTCCAGTACCTGTCCTGTCCTAACTTTTTAATGATGGCCATTCTAACTGGGTGAGATGGTATCTCATTGCGATTTTGATTTGCATTTCTCTAATCACCAGTGATGATGAGCTTTCTTTCATGTGTCTGTTGGCTGCATATATGTCTTCTTTTGAGAAGTGTCTGTTCATATCCTTTGCCCACTTTTTGATGAGGTCGTTTCCTTTTTTCTTGTACATTTGTTTAAGTTCTTTGTAGATTCTGGGTATTAGCCCTTTGTCAGATGGGTAGATTGCAAAAACTTTCTCCCATACTGTAGGTTGCCTGTTGACTCTGATGATAGTTTCTTTTGCTGTGCAGAAGCTCTTTAGTTTAATTAGATCCCATTTGCCTATTCTGGCTTTTGTTGCCATTGCTTTTGATGTTTTAGTCATGAAGTTCTTGCCCATGCCTCTGTCCTGAATGGTATTGCCTAGGTTTTCTTCTAGAGTTTTTATGGTTTTAGGTCTAACATTTAAGTCTTTAATCCATCTTGACTTAATTTTTGTATCAGGTGTAAGGAAGGGATCCGGTTTCAGCTTTCTACATACAGCTAGCCAGTTTTCCCAGCACCATTTATTAAATAGGGGATCCTTTCCCCATTTCTTGTTTTTGTCAGATTTGTCAAGGATCAGATGTTTGTAGATGTGTGGTATAATTTCTGAGGGCTCTGTTATGTTCCATTGGTCTATATCTCTTTTTTGGTACCATACCATGCTGTTTTGGTTACTGTAGCCCTGTAGCATAGTTTGAAGTCAGGTAGCGTGATGCCTCCAGCTTTGTTCTTTTTGCTTAGGATTCTCTTGTCAATTCGGGCTTTTTTTTTTGTTCCATATGAACTTTAATGTAGTTTATTCTGTGAAGAAAGTCATTGGTAGCTTGATGGGGATGGCATTAAATCTATAAATTACCTTGGTCAGTATGGCCATTTTCACAATATTGATTCTTCCTATCCATGAGCATGGAATGTTCTTCCATTTGTTTGTGTCCTCTTTTATTTCACTGAGCAGTGGTTTGTAGTTCTCCTTGAAGAGGTCCTTCACATCCCTTGTAAGTTGGATTCCTAGGTATTTTGTTCTCTTTGAAGCAATTGTGAATGGGAGTTCACTCATGATTTGGCTGTTTGTCTGTTATTGGTGTATAGGAATGCTTGTGATTTTTGCACATTGATTTTGTATCTTGAGATTTTGCTGAAGTTGCTTATCAGCTTAATGAGATTTTGGGCTGAGATGATAGGGTTTTCTAAATATCCGATCATGTCATCTTCAAACAGGGACAATTTGACTTCCTCTTTTCCTAACTGAATGCCCTTTATTTCTTTCTCTTGCCTGATTTCCATGGCCAGAATTTCCAACACTATGTTGAATAGGAATGGTGAGAGAGGGCATCCCTGTCTTGTGCCAGTTTTCAAAGGGAATGCTTCCAGTTTTTGCCCATTCAGTATGATATTGGCTGTGGGTTTGTCATAAATATCTCATTTTGAGGTATGTCCCATCAATAGTTTATTGAGAGTTTTTAGCATGAAGGACTGTTGAATTTTGTCAAAGGCCTTTTCTGCATCTATTGAGATAATCATGTGGTTTTTGTCATTGGTTCTGTTTATATGCTGGATTACATTTATTGATTTGCATATGTTGAACCAGCCTTACATCCCAGGGATGAAGCCAACTTGATCATGGTGGATAAGCTCTTTGATGTGCTGCTGGATTCGGTTTGCCAGTATTTTACTGAGGATTTTTGCATCGATGTTCATCAGGGATGTTGGTCTAAAATTCTCTTTTTTTGTTGTTTCTCTGCCAGGCTTTGTAATCAAGATGATGCTGGCCTCATAAAATGAGTTAGGGAGGATTCCCTCTTTTTCTATTGATTGGAATAGTTTCAGAAGGAATGGTATCAGCTCCTCTTTTTACCTCTGGTAGAATTCGGCTGTGAATCCATCTGGTCCTGGGTGTTTTTTGGTTGGTAAGCTATTAATTATTGCCTCAATTTCCGAGTCTGTTATTGGTCTATTCAGGGATTCAACTTCTTCCTCGTTTAGTCTTGGGAGGGTGTTTGTGTCCAGGAATTTATCCATTTCTTCTACATTTTCTAGTTTATTTGCATAGAGGTGTTTATAGTATTCTCTGATGGTAGTTTGTATTTCTGTGGGATTGGTGGTAACATCCCCTTTATCATTTTTTATTGCATCCATTTGATTCTTCTCTCTTTTCTTCTTATTAGTCTTGCTAGCAGTGTATCGATTTTGTTGGTCTTTTCAAAAGACTAGCTCCTGGATTCATTGATTTTTGAAAGGTTTTTTTGTGTCTCTTATCTCCTTCAGTTGTGCTCTAATCTTAGTTATTTCTTGCCTTCTGCTAGCTTTTGGATGTGTTTGCTCTTGCTTGTCTAGTTCTTTTAATTTTGATGTTAGGGTGGCGATTTTAGATCTTTCCTGCTTTGTCTTGTGGACATTTAGTGCTATAAATTTCCTTCTACACACTGCTTTAAATGTGTCCCTGAGATTCTGGTATGTTGTGTCTTTGTTCTCATTGGTTTCAAAGAACATCTTTATTTCTGCCTTCATTTCGTTATGTACCAGTAGTCATTCAGGAGCAGGTTGCTCAGTTTCCATGTAGTTGTGAGGTTTTGAGTCAGTTTCTGAATCCTGAGTTCTAATTTGATTACACTATGGTTTGAGAGACAATTTGTTATAATTTCTGTTCTTTTACATTTGCTGAGGAGTGCTTTACTTCCAACTATGTGGTCAATTTTGGAATAAGTGTGATGTGGTGCTGAGAAGAATGTATATTCTGTTGATTTGGGGTGGAGAGTTCTGTAGATGTCTATTAGGTCCGCTTGGTTCAGAGCTGAGTTCAAGTCCTAGATATCCTTGTTATCTTTGTCTCCTTGATCTGTCTAATGTTGACAGTGGGGTGTTAAAGTCTCCCATTATTATCGTGTGGGAGTCTAAGTCTCTAAGGACTTGCTTTATGAATCTGGGTGCTCCTGTATTGAGTGCATGTATATTTAGGATAGTTAGCTCTTCTTATTGAATTGATCTCTTTACCATTATGTAATGGCTTTCTATGTCTCTTTTGATCTTTGTTGGTTTAAAGTCTATTTTATCAGAGACTAGGATTGCAACCCCTGCTTTTTTGTGTTTTCCATTTGCTGTATATCTTCCTCCATCCCTTTATTCTGAGCCTATGTGTGTCTCTGCACGTGAGATGGGTCTCCTGAATACAGCACACTGATGGGTCTTGACTCTTTATCCAATTTGCCAGTCTGTGTCTTTTAATTGGGGCATTTAACCCATTTAAATTTAAGGTTAATATTGTTATGTGTGAATTTGATCCTGTCATTATGATGTTAGTTGGTTATTTTGCTCGGTAGTTGATGCAGTTTCTTCCTAGCATCGATGGTCTTTACAATTTGGCATGTTTTTGCAGTGGCTGCTACTGGTTGTTCCTTTCCATGTTTAGTGCTTCCTTCAGGAGCTCTTGTAGGGCAGGGCTGGTGGTGACAAAATCACTCAGTATTTGCTTGTCTGTAAAAGATTTTATTTCTCCTTCACTTATGAAGCTTAGTTTGGCTGGATATGAAATTATGGGTTGAAAATTCTTTTCTTTAAGAATGTTGAATATTGGCTCCCACTCTCTTCTGGCTTGTAGAATTTCTGCCGAGAGATCAGCTGTTAGTCTGATGGGCTTCCCTTTGTGGGTAACCCGACCTTTCTCTCTGGCTGCCCTTAACATTTTTTCCTTCATTTCAACCTTGGTGAATCTGACAATTATGTGTCTTGGAGTTGTTCTTTTCGAGGATTATCTTTGTGTTGTTCTCTGTATTTCCTGAATCTGAATGTTGGCCTGCCTTGCTAGGTTGGGGAAGTTCTCCTGGATAATATCCTGCAGAGTGTTTTCCAACTTGGTTCTGTTCTCCCCGTCACTTTCAGGTACACCAATCAAACATAGATTTTGTCTTTTCACATAGTCCCACATTTCTTGAAGGCTTTGTTCATTTCTTTTTTCTCTTTTTCCTCTGAACTTCTCTTCTCACTTTATTTAATTCATTTGATCTTCAATCACTGATACCCTTTCTTCCACTTGATCTAATCATCTACTGAAGCTTGTGCATGCGTCACATAGTTCTTGTGCCACGGTTTTCAGCTCCATCAGGTCATTTAAGGTCTTCTCTACTCTGTTTATTCTAGTTAGCCATTTATCTAATCTTTTTTCAAGGTGTTTAGCTTCTTTGTGATGGGTTTGAACATCCTCCTTTAGCTCAGAGAAGTTTGTTATTACCGATCTTCTGAAAACTACTTCTGTCAACTCATCAAAGTCATTCTCCGTCCAGCTTCGTTCCATTGCTGGCGAGGAGCTGCGATCCTTTGGAGGAGAAGAGGCACTCTGATTTTTAGAATTTTCAGCTTTTCTGCTCTGGTTTTGCCCCATCTTTGTGGTTTTATCTACCTTCGGTCTTTGATGATGGTGACCTACAGATGGGGTTTTGGTGTGGATGTCCAGTGTTGATGCTATTCCTTTCTGTTTGTTAGTTTTCTTTCTAATAATCACGACCCTCAGCTGCAAGTCTGTTGGAGTATGCTGTAGGTGCACTCCAGACACTTTGCCTAGGTATCACCAGCAGAGGCTGCAGAACAGAAAATATTGCAGAACAGCAAATGTTGCTCCCTGAGCCTTCCTCTGGAAGCTTCATCTCAGAGGGGCACTCGCCTGTATGAGGTGTCAGTTGGCCCCTACTGGGAGGTGTCTCCTGGTTAGGCTACTTGGGGGTCAGGGACCCACTTGAGGAGGCAGTCTTTCCATTCTCAGATCTCAAACTCCGTGCTGGGAGATCAACTGTTCTCTTCAAATCTGTCAGACAGGGCAGTTTAAGTCTGCAGAAGTTTCTGTTGTCTTTTGTTCAGCTATGCCCTGCCTCCAAAGGTGGAGACTACAGAGGCAGGCAGGCCTCGTTGAGCCGCGGTGGGCTCCACCCAGTTTGAGCTTCCTGGCCACTTTGTTTATTTAGTCAAGCCTCAGCAATAGCAGATGCCTCTCCCCCAGCCTCGCTGCCACCTCGCAGTTCGATCTCGGACTGCCGTGCTAGCAGTGAGCAAGGCTCCATGGGTGTGAGACCCACTGAGCCAGGCACGGGATATAATCTCCTGGTGTGCCACTTGCTAAGACCATTGGAAAAGTGCAGTATTAGGGTGGGAGTGTCCTGATTTTCCAGGTACCGTCTGTCATGGCTTCCCTTGGCTAGGAAAGGGAATTCCCTGACCCCTCACACTTCCTGGGTGAGGCAATACCCTGCCCTGCTTCGGCTCACACTCCATGAGCTGCACCCACTGTCCAACAAGTCCCAGCGAGATGAACCTGGTACCTCAGTTGGAAATGCAGAAATCACCCGTCTTCTGCATTGCTCATACTGGGAGCTGTAGACTGGAGCTGTTCCTACTTGGCCATCTTGGAACGATCTCCTATCTTTCTCTTTCTAATTATAATTTTTTTTTTTTTTTTTTTTTTTTTTTTTTACAAAAGACAGGGCCTTCCTCTGTCACCCAGGCTACAATGCAATGGTGTGATCATATGTAGTCTCAAATGCCTAGGCTCAAGTGATCCTCTTGCCTCAGTCTCCAAAGTGGATGGGACTACAGGCATATTCCACCATGGGGGGCTTATTTTTAAACAACTTTTGTAGAGATGGGGTTGCACTACATTGCCCAGGCTGGTCTTGAAACTCCTGGCCTCGAACAATCCTCTCACCTCAACCTCCTAAAATGTTGAGATTACAGGCATGAAACAGCACACCTGGCCCTAGATTGGCATTTTATCTTGACTGCCTTCTTGGTCTTTATATCTCTAACACCCAGCCCGATGCCTTCTACAAAATGGACATTTAATACATACTCAAGGAGTGAATGTACAAATGGGTGAGTGAACAAAATATGCCTGTAGAACATAATCATTGAGCACTTATAGCAGTGAATTTATTTAGTAATTAAAATTAAAGGCAACTATACATAAAATATACAGAAAAACTGATGGAATTTACATAATGAATATGATAGAATAAAGGCATAAACCCAAGTGGATAGAGAAGGATTAAATCAGAGAACAAGGTTAAGTAACTTGAAATTTCAGATTGCCATAAGGATCTGATAATTTTGAGTCTTGTAGGGTACCTTCTTTAATAAACTTTTTTTAACACACAGTCTTCCTTTGGTATCCATGGAGAATTGGTTCTAGGACTCTTCCATGGATACCAACATTTGATTGATGTTCAAGTCCCTCATATATTAATAAAATGATGCAGTATTTGCACATAACCTAAACACATCTTTCCTATTACCTCAATTATCTCTAGATTGTATGTAATACCTAACACAATGCCTACACATCACTTCATTCATGTGGAATTAATGTAGCACTCAGGGCACAGCAAATTCATATTTTGCTTTTTGAAACTTTGTAGAATTTTTTTCCCTGAGTATTTTCTATCAGAGTTGGCTGAATCCACATATGTGTAACTCACAGATACAGAGGGCCAGTAGAGACGAACTATATATACAATTGCTAATAGTGATGTCCAGGAACCCCAAAAAGCATGAACCAAAATTGCAGAAGTAAGCATTTTCACAGATGAGCAGATAAGAGTGAAAGTCACAGTATGGGCCTTTGCTTTTTAATATAAATAAATGAGGCTTGTGTATTCATTCTTCCATGGATAACATATAATAGAACCTGATTAATATCTCATGTCATCTTCAATTTAAGGTGGAATAATAAAGATCATTTGACCTCTAGACTTTCTTTAAATGTCATTAAAGCATTCATATAAATAATGATATGGAGAATGCATTTTCTTTATTTTACTACAGAGTTTGATTGAGTGAGTAAGGAGTACCACGCATTTGTTATACAAAATCAGTACAACAAAGACCATATCCTAGAATGCATTACAATACTATAGGGGACATCAACAGAAAACGAAATTATAAGACAAAATGATAAAGTGCTGTAAATGGGTATGAATAAAGCACAACAGAGGTAACCTTAAAATTCACCTAACAAAATTCTCAAAGATCTTAGTAAAGAGATTGAAGGATGTGATCTATTCTGAAAGTGAGAGTTTTAACCACTATTCGCATCTCTTTAGCTAAGTGTAGCAAATTTTATCGGCTGTCTCTTCCCCGCTTCCTTATATTTCATTGAGTGTCATATTTACTAAAGTGTTCTGGGGAGAAAGGGCAATTCACTAAATAGAATAGAATCAGAATGGGAGAATGATTTGGGTCCTATTATTTGTTACCATCATAAATATTTATGTTGCATATTCTTGTGCTTGGTCATCTACAAGGTGCTAATTCTTATGAGATTAAAAACCAAGGATAATTAATGAATTACCTCCATACATATATGAGATACATTTACTAATTATGCCCAGGTAGGAGTGACCTTATGAAAGATGAAGATGGGCAGCTCTGTATTTGATTTGAGAAGTACAGGGTCTTACCTGCAAAAGGGGTTAAACATATTACATTTTGATTTGGCAGTGAATTCGTTTCTTGTGACTGAAAACACTCCTAAAAGTTTTTAACACCAAAGTGCATTAATTTTTTTTCAAATTTGCATTTTTATCTTTTTCCTTTTAATTAAAAAAAATTTTTTTTAAATAAAGGACAAGGTCTTCCTCTGTCACCCAGACTATACTGCAGTATATTTAACCCATAAATGGGTTAAGAATGTTACCTTCCCACTGGGCTGCGTTTGAATACATTTCTTTTGATGCAACCCATATTTTTTGTTTAAGCTCTTTCCTTTAGAAAGTCACTTATATTGTGCATACGAACTTACTGGAAAAGGAAGGCTCATTGGAATGCTGGCAATGGTTAATGTGCTCATGTGTCCATTAGTGTACTGTCCTAAGAACAATATGAGGAGATAGGATACAAAATTGTCCAGTCTTGCAGGAACAGAGGAAAACTAAAAGCATCTTGAGGATGAGAAGACTTTTTAAACAGACAGATCCAGAAAACAACAACAACAACAACTACAGTTGGACGAAAAGAAGGAAATGAAGCTCAGAAAATACAGAGAAGCACAAGCCATTCCAACATGGAAAAACCCCATCTTTACTAAAAATACAAAATTAGCTAGGCGTGGTGGCACATGCTTGTAATCCCAGCTACTCGGGAGGCTGAGACAGGAGAATCGCTTGAACCTAGGAGGCGGAGGTTGCAGTGAGCTGAGATCACGCCACTGCACTCCAGCCTGGGAGAAAAGAGTGAAACTCTGTCTCAACAAGAACAACAACAAAACACGCTGCTTCACACTTTATATTGTATGTTATCCTTGTAACCAATGCGATTTATATATCTTTAGTACAATGTGTGTACATGTGTGTGTATGTGTGTCCTATTTTAAGTAACCTACACATTTATATAAGGGATTGCTATTGAACACCTGCATGTGCCAGAATATTGTGGGAATTGGAGATGTAATAGTAAGTAAGAACCCAGATTTCCACATCTTAAAGAGCTTACAGTATAGTGGAAGACACAGGCACATTTAGTGAAATATGCTCTATGATAGGAGATATACTGGAAATATAGGAGCATTGAGAGGAACTTATGTCTGATGTGAAAGGTTAAGGATGGCTTCCAAATGCAGGGATTTCTGAGATGAGATATGCAGCGTGGGCGCAAACATGCCAGGTGAGCCAGGAGAGGTAAGAAGTGAGAAGGCAGAGAGGGCAGCAAGTGCAAATATCTACCAAGAGGAAAGAGAATACCCAATTCAGGGATCTAGGAAACATTTGCTCCTCTAAAGTTTAGAGGATGAAGGGGGAATGTTGAAAGATACAGCAGGAAAGTGTATTAGAATTCTTTTGGAGCAAGACACAAAAATAGATAGTTCTCAGCTTAAGTAAAGTAAGAATATATTACAAACCTAATATGATAGATATCTCATAAATCCAACCGTCAGGAATCTCTTTGGCTTCAATGAAGAAAGGAATTGAGAACTTAAATGGTATCAAGATTGCCTCTGCATCATTCCTCTCTGCTCCACTGCCCGGGTTGGCCCCATTCTCCATGCTAACTGCTGACAGGCTCTCTCTACTCAGTAGAGAGAGAATTTCATCCTCCTTACTTCTTATAGTGGACACCCAGGAAATTATTTGTTTAGTGCTTTGTTTTATACTGAAAGACCTCCTTATACAGCCATCCTTGTGGATTCCAGTAGCAATTTTGTACATAACTGATTGATACAGAAATGGGCATTAGGCCCAAGATGATACAATAAGAATATTTCCCCTGGCTAGCCTCTTTAATGGAGACACTTTAAGTTTGGTTTATATAGGACCAGCATATCACCGTGAGGCTCATATGAGGAGTTACTTAGAATTAGGTAAGGGGCTAAGCAAACGCCTCTGCAGGTATTCACTACAATATAATAAATGGGATTGAGAAATTTGGACTAGAATATATTAAAAATGAGTTCATCAAACTGCTGAAATTTTTTGCCTTTTTTTTTTTAAAGATGGAGTCTTGCTCTGTCGCCCAGGCTGGAGTGCAGTGGCGCGGTCTTGGCTCACTACAACCTCTGCCTCCCGGGTTCAAGCAATTCTTCTGCCTCAGCCTCCCAAGTAGCTGGGATTACAGGTACCTGCTACCATACCTGGCTAATGTTTGTATTTTTTTACTAAAACGGGGTTTCACCATGTTGGCCAGGCTGGTCTCAAAACTCCTGACCTTGTGATCCGCCTGCCTTGGCCTCCCAAAGTGCTGGGATTACATGTATGAGCCACTGCACCTGGCCTTTTTTGCTTTATTAAATTAAAAATTGTTTGAACTAGTGTGCTTTTCTTGTATATTTAACATTTGCTAAATTTTCATTTGCTTGCAACTTACTAGGAGCAAATTCACTGCAAAAACAAAGTGAATTTCTTGTGTGGTTGAATCCCTTGGTGCATGTGAATTTCTGACACCAGGTCTGAAGATGTGAGCCGTTCTCATCAAATACCACACTGGCCTCCACAGAGCTCTCCATGACTATTTGATCCTTCAGACTCCATGTGAGCTAGAAGTGGTGGGTGGGAGCAGATGCTATCTGAGCATTTCCATCACTTTTGGCATTTTGGTTTCTGATCTGATAACATTTTCCTATGTTTATTTTGGATGTAGTCCTGCAATTTTCTCCCAGACACTATTATCTGCACTTGACAGACTGTGTACAGCAGAAGTGCTGATCCTCGGTCATAGGGCAGATTATATGACATATGAATGGTGCAGCATGCTACACAACAATAAGCAAATCCCTTGGAAAAGCGTGGAATAGTACAAACAGGCTGAGTGGCCCTTTCTTATTCCTACTGACACTGTTTTGAAAAACAGTTTTAAAAAGCCCTGGATCCTGTCATATTGAGAAGAAAAGGACATTTTTGTTTCTTGTGCTGTCACAAGTAAGAAGAATAACAACTATCTTTTATTAGATACATGTCATGTTCCAGGTACTTTGAGTAGTAACAGTACATTCATATGGGAATCTTTCTTACTTGGCTTCGGTTGAGATTTAAAGCTGGGATGGCAGGGAGCACAACAGGTACCTCTTCTGGTTATTACCAGGTGACAAATGAAACCAACATTTGGGAGCTGAAGACAGCCTTTGTGCTGACAAATTCTGTGGGTTGGGACTTTGAATACACTATCCGAGGCCTCAGCCGATTCCAAGGCAGGGGGTAATTCGAAACCCAGAGACCAAAATCACCTGAAGGCTCATTCATGCACACTCCTGGCACTTGGGCTGGAGGATTCAAGGACTGGAATTGACAGCTGGAGTTCCTCCCTGTGTCTTCTCCAGGTGTCTTGGCTTCCTCATAGTATGGCCATATCAGGGTACCTGGCCACTTACATGAAGCCCAGGGAATCCATTGCAAGAGTTTCAGCAAACAAGACAGAAGCCTCATCACTTTTCATGACCCAGCGTCAAAAGTCACACAGTGTTACTTTTAATATACTGTATTGATCAAACCCCACCCATATTCAAAATAACATAGATCTTCCTATTAATGGACACCAAAATTTTGGTGCCATGTTTTCAAAAAGCCAAAGTATCAGACCACAAAGGCAAAGTGGCATTGTCAGTTTATGCTGCTATAAGAGAATACCACAGACTGGGTAACTTAAACAACCAACATTTATTTCTCACAGTTCGAGAGCCTGAGAAGTTCAAGATCAAGATGCCCATAGATTCAGTGTCTAGTGAAGACACTTCCAAGTTATAGAATGCCAAGTTCTTTTTGTATCTTTACATGGTAGAAAGCAGAAAGAGCTGTATAGGGTCTCTTTTATGTGAACACTAATCCCACTTATGAGATTGGTATTACCTCCCAATCGAATTACCTCCCAATCTAATTATTTCCCAAAGGCCCTGTCTCCTAATACCATCATATTGGAGGTAAGGATTTCACCATATCACTTTGGGGGAAAGGGTACAAGAATGTAGATCATAACACTTATCATGGTTTAAAAATTATAAAAATGGTATTGCAGCCAGTAACAGTGGCTCACACCTATAATCCCAACTACTTGGGAGGCTGAGGTGGAAGGATCACTGTAGTGAACTATGACTATGCCACTCTACTCCAGCCCAGGCAACAAAGAGAGACCCTGTCTAGAAAAAATATTGTAAAAATGGTACTGAAATTCTTAACTCACCGTCTACCTCAAGGATCAGACAAAGATGTGAAGGATTAGAGAAAGCAGACATGAGAACTGCTTTGGAGAAATTGTCAGTATTTCTTGTATTCCACTGCTCCATGTTAACCACTGGGAGAAACAAAATGAGAGGAGATAACTTTGCTCTCGCCTGAGAGGAAGAGACACTTTCAGAGGTTGGAGAGCCTGATATGATATGCATCTCCTGAAATTTGAGGGATGCAGTGACTGGTATCTGACTCATGCC
The DNA here is from genome assembly GCF_028878055.3 of Symphalangus syndactylus. Classification (NCBI taxonomy): domain Eukaryota; kingdom Metazoa; phylum Chordata; class Mammalia; order Primates; family Hylobatidae; genus Symphalangus; species Symphalangus syndactylus. The sequence goes on from NC_072441.2 coordinate 23,664,226, forward strand.
TACAATGTCTAACATTAGCAGTTTTGACTAGCTGAAATAGTCTACAGCAGCAGAATAAAATAGTCTTCACTGAAGCAAGCCACCTTTTCAGAGTTTGGCTGGCTAAGGACACCTGTGTGATTTCCATGTGTCAGAAAAGAGATCACTGTGAATTGTCTTGAAAATTACTCAGCTGAGCGCGGTGGCTCATGCCTGTAATCCCAGCACTTTGGGAAGCTGAGGTAAGTGGATTGCTTGAGCTTAGGCATTCGAGATCAGCCTAGGCAACATGATGATGCCCCATCTCTCCAAAAATTTAAAAATTAGCTGGGCGTGGTGGTGCGTGCTTATAATCCCAGCTACTCAGGAGGCTGAGATGGAAGGACTGCTTGAGGCCAGGATGTGAAAGCTGTAAGTAAGCCGTGATCAGGCCACTGCACTCCAGCCTGGGTGACAGAATGAGACCCTGTCTCAAAAAAAAAAAAAAAAAGAGAGAGAGAGAAGAGAAATTACTGTATGCCAATCTCTTTTCTTCAAAGATTAAGAAGACCTTGGCATAAAGAAGCTAGGATTAGAAGGAAGAGCTAAAGGGGATTGGATGTTACCAGCTTGAAATTATCACCTGCACCAAGGAACTAAAGTCAAAGATTCATAGCAGTGATGCAGGGAATATGTAAACGGTTTCAGATATCCACCACACCTAGAGAGCATCACTGCAAGATTACAAGTAAGATCTCCTTTGTCTAATAACTTTCCTATCTCCCATTGTGTTACAAAACAATTATCTGGTAATGGAATTGTCATTTGAAATCATAGTAGAATCCCATTCACACTAGAGGATAAGGGAAAAGAAAAGTTTTTAATTGAATGAGAATCCTGTGTTTCAATGTCTATGGACTGATCTGTTGTTATTAAAACCTGGGAAAAGAAAGTATTCTTGGAGTACCTGAGAATGACTAAATGTTCTCTGATATCTGCCAGAGATTTTATACAGGATTACAGATAAATGAGCCCTAAAAAGATGACAATTGGCAGGATCATTTGGTAGGAGATAATAAAAAATTCTTGCTTCCTAACTTTTTCAAGTATTTCAATAAAGTTGACTTATATACAGTCATGCACTGCCTAATGAGATTTTGGTCAACAACAGATCATATATATGACAGTGGTCCCATAAGATTATAATACTGTATTTTTGCAGTACTTTTTCTATGTTTAGGTACACAAATAGCTAAAATTGTGTTACATGCCTACAGTACAATAATATATTGTACAGGTTTGTAGCCTGGGAGCAATAAGCTATGCCTTATAGCTTAGGTTTTTAGCAGGCTATACCATTTAGGTTTGCATAAGTACACTTTGTTGTTTATACGACAACAAAATTACCAGTTGATCTATTTCTCAGAAAGTATCCCAGTCATTAAGCAATGCATAACTATATATTAAATTTATTTAATTCCCGTAACTCTAATGAGGCAGGAAATAATATTCTCTGAGGCAAATAAGGATGGCTATAAACTCTTTGTCATTCTTCCCATCAAGAGCTGGAGTCTGTGTCCTCACCTTGAATACAGGTCATCTCTGTGATTGCTATCATAAAAAGAACATAGCGAAAGTGATACCGTACCAGGTTCCAGGCTGACGCCTAAAGAGACTGACAGCTTCCATTTCCTTTCTCTTGGAAAACTCTCTCCAGGGGTCTGGAAGACAATGAAGTCCAATTACTCTGAGAGCCCCATGCTAGAGAGGCCACGTATAAAGCTGACTAGTGCGAGTAGAGCCCAAACATTCTCCCTACACAGGTCCCAGTTCAGGGAGGGAGTGAGGTCATCTAGGATGCTCTAGACTAGACTATCTCCCAGATGAATACCATTGAATGATTCTTAGTCAATACCTCATGGAGCAAAGAAAGTGTCCAGCTAAGCTCTGCCCAAAGTAATGACTCATGAAATCATGAGCTATAATAAAATAGTTAATGGTTATTGTTTTAAGACACTGAGTTTTACAGTAATTTGTTACACAGTAATAAATAGCCAAAATATATCCAATTATAAGTAAGGAAACAGACTAAGAAAGGTCAATATTTTCCCAAGAAAATCTGTTTAACAAATGGACAGGAATAATATCCTCATAAAGCTGACCTACTAAATAAGGGGAATAGAGATAATAAACAAGATAAAGGATAAAGGAGAAAAAATAAAGCAAGGAGTGGATAGAGGTTGAAATATAAGAAGTGGTGGCCAAGAAAGGCTGAACTGAGAAGTTGACTATTGAGTAATGAGCTCAAGGAATTGTAAGAACAAAACATATGGATTCCAGGAGAGAATATTCTAGGCGGAGAGAAAAGAATATGCCAGAGGCACAGACAAAACCAATATTTTCAAGTAAACTTTGTATTATTTTGTGCACATGTATGAAAGATTATCAGGCACATTATTAGTAATATCCAGTAAAGAATTAAAATGAAGGTGGCTTAGACCAAGGTAGTAATAGAGCAGATGTCGTTGAGAAGTACCAATATTTTGAAGGGAAAGCCAATGGAATTTGCTGACATATTGGATATGGTATGTGAGAGGAGTCAAGATTAATCTCAGTGTTTTGACCTATGTAACTAGAAAACTGGAGTAGCCGTTAACAGAGATGGTGATGGCTTTGGTAGATCGGCGTCTACTCTGTGGGAAGAATACAGCAATGAGAACATGAGCAGATGAGTGGATAGAAAGGTAGCTATAGATGGAAGAAAAATGAAAACACATGATGTCACCAATGCTGAACCTAAACCCAGCGATTCATATATGTTTTAAATAACTAGTATTTTTTGAGTTCCTATAAGGAATTAGATGTTATACTATGCTTTACTTAATCCCTTAATCAGAGTCCTGTTAGGAAAACAGCAAGTATGTCAAATATTTAAACAGAGTCTATTTTGCGTAGGGAATCAGTTACACAACCGCAATCACATTTGTTGTCAGCTTTCCCCTAGATCTGGGAAAATAAAATGTTATAGAAATGTAAGATTAGGTAGATATCACGAGCCAGAGTCAGGTAGTCAGGCTAGAACTTATAGAAAACAACACGATGTTTTCAGGAAAAAAAAAAACAGTGGTGAGACGTCAGGTGGATAAGACCTAAGACATTTCAAATTTGCTATGGTAAAGCAAGTATTGAAAAGTGCTGTGCTGCTTTTTGGATGTGTCAACATGGCTAGACCATAGTTCCCAATTATTCAACGGAACATCAATTTAGGTGTTGCTTTGAAGGTGTTTTGTAGATATGATTAAAGTTCATAATCGCATTATCAGTTGATCTGAAGTAAGGGAGATTATCCCAGATAATCTGGGTAGCTGTGATTCAATCAATTAAAAGGTCTTACAAATAGAGCTGAAGTTTCCCTGAAGAAATTCCATCCATGGACGTCACCTCTACTTCATGTCCCAGAGCTCTAGTCTGCCCTTCCTGATGGCCTGCCTTAGTGATTTTAGATTTGCGGAGCCAGCCCCCACAAACAACATGAGTCTTGTAATAAATCTTTTACCTTCAGGTGAGGAACTGTGGGAATGGAGTGCACACAGCAATAAGAAGGTGGAATCATGGTGAATGAAATAACTTTTGCCTCAGCATGGGGCTTTGGGTTATCTTTTCTGTTTGGATAGTAGTCAGTCCTTACCATGGGAGCCAATCACAATCCCAAATGCCATAATCCTGAACACCATAATTTTGAATGTTGAAATCCAGAAAGGTCAAAATTCTGAAATATAATTCTGGACAAATGATAAAATTATTTAAAAGAAATTTACTTACATGTTTAAAAGAGGATTTATTTGAGAAACATAAAAATACAACAGAAAACTTCATAGACCACTTTACATAATAGGCAATAATACCATACATATTTTTGAAAGCGTAAGCACTCAGGTATAGTAACAAGAGTCACACGGGTATTTTAGTCATGAGCAGGAAAACTGGATTCATGAATAAATAGCTCGTATGACTATGATCATTTGAAATACCATGGTTGACAACCTATGTGTTTCGACAAGATCAATAAAAAACCATGATAGGTCACCAATACATGTACAGTCATCTAAAAAGCCAAGATCTGAGGAAATTTTATCTTTCACAAATGCAGATGTACATAAAGGACATCTCTACATTTATTGAGGAAGTTTCAATGTTTTTATGTACAAACACAATGCTTAAATACAAAGTCAATATTGTGAAAATGCACCTTTGTGGAGTCAAGTTTGCAAAAAATACATAAAACAAATTACGACTTCATAAATGTCTACACGATTTATACCTCTGGTATTGTAAATAATGCAAAGACGAAATACATAGCATAGCAAATTGTACCAAAATAATGCTGACAACTCAAAATGGTGAGAGCAAAATCCAAAAAACAACAAAAAAAACCTAAAAAGGAAATTTGGTGTATGAGAAAGCATCTTACACGGGTAGATTAAGGACAGTTGCACAGACGTAGTCCATAAGAGCTGGCCAACTTTCCATTAACTATATTTCAAAATCTTGCATTGCAATGAATAGCTGCTTTTTCCTTGGAGAATTTCTTGCATGGCTTTCCTTGGAGAATACATTCTTATTAATTTTTTTTAATAGAGGCAAAGTCTCACTCTGTTGCTCAGGCTGATCTCAAAATCCTGGGCTCAAGCAGTCTTCACACCTCAGCCTCCCAAAGTGCTGGAATTATAGGCCTAAGCGACGGGGCCTGGCCTCACATTCATTTTCTAAGTAGCGTTGCTCTTTTTGAAATTTTTTGTGATTCAATATACATGGACATGAGCATGCACTATAAAATTTTTCCATCTTCTGTGCCATGCTTTTATGTAGTTTTCAGCACCCATAAGTCAATTTCACATGCACTCATACATGGACCACAAATTTGGTGGAGTGGTGAGTGAACTGCAACACCATTGCAAGTCTTCTTATCCTAGAGTGCATATAATGATTTTCAAAGCAGTCAGTAATTTCACTGGCTTTTTAGAAAGATTTCTATTATTTAGGTTCAAGGGTATATGTGCAGGTTTGTTATATAAGTAAACCGTGTGTCATGGAGGTTTGCTGTAGAGATCATTTTATCACCCAGTTAATAAGCATAGTGCTCAATAGGTAGTCTTTTCATTCTCTCCCTCTCCCCACACTCCACCCTCAAGTCAGTTCCCATATCTGCCCTTACCCTCTTCGTGTTCATGTGTTCTCATTGTTTAGCTCACATTTATAATTGAGAACATACAGTGTTTGGTTTTCTGTTTCTGCATTAGTTTTCTTAGTATTATGGCCTCCAATTCCACCCATGTTCCTGCGAAGGACATGATCTATTTCTTTCTTATGGCTGCGTAGTATTTCATGGTGTATATATACCACATTTTCTTTATCCAGTCTACCATTGATAGGCATTTTGGTAGATTTCCTGTCTTTGCTATTATGAATAGTGCTGCAGTAAAGATATGTGTGCATGTGTCTTTATGGTATACAAGTTATATTCCTTTGGGTATATACCTAACAATGGGATTGCTGGGTCAAATGGTAATTCTGTCTTAAATTCTTTAAGGAATCACTACACTGCTGTCCACAATGACTGAACTAATTTACATTCCCACTAGCAGTGTATAAGCATTCGCTTTTCTCCACAACTTCACCAGCATCTGTTATTTTTGGAGTTTTTAATAATAGCCATTCTGACTGATGTAAGATGGTATCTTGTGGTTTTGATTGCATTTATCTAGTGACTAGGGATGACGGGCATCTTTTAAGATGTTTGTTGGCTATGTGTACATCTTTTCTTGAAAAGTGTCTGGTCATGTTCTTTGCCCACTTTTTAATGGGATTGTTTGCTTTTGTTTTTTTGCATGTAAATTTGTTTAAGTTACTTATAGTTTCCGAACATTAGAACTTTGTTGGATGCATAGCTTGCAAATATCTTGTCCCATTCTGTAGATTCTGTTTACTGTGTTGATTGTTTTTTTTTGCTGTGCACCAGCTCTTTAGCTTAATTAGGTCCCATTTGTCAATTTTTGTTTTTGCTGCGATTGCTTTTGGCATCTTTGTCATGAAATCTTTGCCAGGTTCTATGTCCAGAATGATATTTCCTAGGTTATCTTGCTTTTTATAGTTTTAGGTTTTACATTAACGTCTTTAATCATCTTGAGTTGACTTTTGTACATAGTGTAAGGAAGGAATTCAGTTTCAATCTTCCACATATGGCTATCCAGTTATCCCAGCAACATTTATTGTATAGGGAATCCATTCCCCATTGCTTGTTTTTATTGACTTTGTTGAATGTCAGATCGTTGTAAGTGTGAGGCATTATTTCTGGGCTCTCTATTGTGTTCCATTGGTTTATGTGTCTGTTTTGTACCAGTACTATGCTGTTTTGGTCACTGTAGTTATGTGGTATAGTTTGAAGTCGCGTAACATGATGCCCCCAGCTTTGTTCTTCTTGCTTAGGATTACTTGCCTATTCAGGCTCCTTTGTAGTTCCGTATGAATTTTAAAATAGTTTTTTCTAGTTCTGTGAAGAATGTCATTGGTGGTTTGACAGCAATAACATTGAATTTATAAGTTGTTTTGGGCAGTATGGCCATTTTAACAATATTGATTCTTCCTATCCATGGGCATGAAATGTTTTTCAATTGTTTGTGTCATCTCTGATTTATTTGATCAGTGTTTCACAAGTCTTGTAGAGATCTTTCTCTTCCCTGGTTAGCTATATGCCTACGTGTTTTATTTTTGTCTGTGTGGCAATCGTGAATGAGATTCCATTCTTGATTTGGCTCTCAGCTTCGATGTTGTTGATGTATAAGAATGTTACTGATTTTTGGCCGGATGTGGTGGCTCATGCCTGTAATCCCAGCACTTTGGGAGGCCAAGGTGGGTGGATCATGAAGTCAGGAGTTCGAGACCAGCCTGAGCAACATGGTGAAACCCCATCTCTACTAAAAATACAAAAATTAGCTGGGCGTGGTGATGCGTGCCTGTAATCCAAGCTACTCAGGAGGCTGAGGCAAGGGAATCACCTGAACCCAGGAGGGAGGCCAAGAGGGGGCTGAGGGTGGCTCAGCACAGGCCTGCAGGCACCTCTTAGCATGAACAACCTGGGTGCCATGAACAGTGGTAGGAGTCAACAGCCGGGGTGCCATGAACAGTGGCAGGAGCCTGGACAGAAAGGGGAAGGTCTCCAGTGAAACTCCACCTTCAAGCCAGGGATGGCCTGAAGCCTGGGGACTTGGCTGCCAGTTCTGTGGACTGGAGTGAGCACTTATGGTGCTTTTTCTGGCCCTGCCCATGGCCGCCTAGGGACCAATCAGCACACACTTCCTGCCCTCTGAAGCCCATACAAACCCTGAACTCAGCCAGACTCAGGCAGATTGGGATGACCTGCCTGTGGAAAGGAGCTAACCACTTTGGGTCTCTTGAGCGCTTCTCTGTCGCTCAATGAATCTCCTCTCTTCCTTGCTCACCCTCCAGTTGTCTGCATTCCTTATTATTCCTAAATGCAGGACAAGAACTCGAGAGCTGCTGAGTAGTGGGACTGAAAGAGCCGTAACACAAACGGGGCTGAAACATGCCTCCACTTGCCATGTTTCAGGCAATAAGAAGGAAAGAACTGTGGCCCTTTGGGGATCCCAAACCTAGGGGCTCCCTGAAGCAGGGCTGTGACACCCTCTTTGGGCTTCTATGGCTCCTGGCATCTCCAAGCTTCTAGGTACCAAAGCATTCCCCAGGGCCTGCAGTGGAAGGCACTTGCAGTACACTTGATCCAGCCACAGCCTTGCATGGAGCCAGCATCTGTGCTGGAGCCTGCAGCTGCTCACCCCTCTGCAGCCAGCACAACTGGCTGTGTGCAGTGTCTGGACCCCACACGTGCTCACCCACCCCTCACTGCTCTGCACCTGGTCCACCCTTGGCAGGCATGGGATCCAGGCCAGTATTGCTCCCAAGGGCAGCCTGCCAGGCCAAGTGGGTAGAATGAGACCAGCAGGCTCAAGCAAAACTTGGGCAAAGGTGCCACCTTTCACAGATTTCTGGCTGGAAAAGTTACACACTATAGATCCTATGACACTACCGGTTGGTATGCTCAGCCGTGGGTGGGGTGGCTGTTCTGTGGTCCTGAGCCAGGGGCTCTGCTTGGTGAAGAGTGTGGGGTAGGGCCTGGGAAGAGAGACTTGGCTCCCCTCCATATGGTGGCTGCAGTGTGCTGGAGTTGCCAGCACAGCCACCAGGCCCTTTGTTCCTTCCCCAGCCCGAGGGCAGTTAGGGCAGCGCCACTTCAGCTAAAGTGGCGGAGGGGCTGTGGATTGTCTCTGGGATTTCCTCCACGGAGAAAAGCAGAGCTGCCACCCACTGAAGTTTTCAGACAGAGGCGTCGTAGTTGTGCTGGAGTCTAGGTCAGAAGGCCCCGCGAAGTGAGGAGAAGCAGGGAAGGGACCTACGTGGAAAACAATCTGGCCACTTTTCCATGAGGTGGCTTCACTGTGCTGGGGTTCTGTGCCAGTCCCTAATCACCACGCACCATCCAGAGCCTGAGGGCAACAGGGGTGAGGGCTGTGGGGCAGCAAAGCTGGTGGCCAGCCTCTATCTCTGGAAGCTCCATCCCAGGGAAGTACCGAGATGCTACTGGCCTGACAGCCTAGGCAGGTTGGTGTGGCCATGCTAGAGTCCCAGGCCAGTGGGATTTTTCCTGTGAGGTGCATTGGAGGCAAGGCTTGCAGTCTGTCCCTGCTCAGACCCATAGTTTCTGTCCCCTTCCTGGGAGCACGCGAGGGAGCCTGACCTCCCTGTTGTCGGACCTGCAGCTGTCAGTGCCAGGATGCCCGGGGATTCAAGGCTTCCAGGACTCTGCGTGTGCGTGAGTGGAGGCCCATAGCTCTCCGTGTCAGTCTGGAGGCCTCAGTGGTTGGAGGTGAGGTAATAGCAGATCTCCTGAGCCCAGAGTTGCAAAGGTCCATGGCAGAAGTGTGGGCTCCTGGGGCTTCTCACTCACTCACCATTTCCCTGCAGTGTGAAGTCTCTGCTGGCTCCATGCCATGCCTGGGTGGGTGGTCATCCTGTCTCACTCCTCTCCATTCTCCATGGATCGAGTTGTTTCCTTGATGAATCCCAATGTGTCCACCTGGATGTTGCAGTTGAAGAGCTAGTATTTACTTGACACTTTTTCTTCTGTGAAAGCAGCACACACTAGCTGCTTCTAGTCAACCATCTTAGTGCCCTCCCTATCGCTGGCTTCTTAAGGCAAATGCAACTTTAATTTATTAAAAGCTCCTCGAATGTTATCAGCTGGAAGGAATTCCACTGCAGGCAAATGATGCATTTTTATCTTTATTGATACATAATATGTCTGCATATTTATGGAGTACATGTGATATTTTGTTACATGCATAGAAAGTGTAATGATACAGTCAGTGTATTTAGGGTATCCACCACCTCCAGGATATATCATCCAGGATATGGAAACATGTCCTATCTGTCAGCTATTCTGAAACATGCAATACATTGTATAAATAAAGGTTTTGATCTTTTGGGACTTCAGCATTCAGGATTGTCAATGGAGATTGTGTGTTTGGGGATCATGATCCAAATCTGTGAAGTAAGATAGTTGTAATAAGCTATAGGCTGAGTTTGTGGCATATAGTGAGCATTCAGTATCAGTAGCTGTTACTAGTGGCCATGGTTGTTATTTTCATGTGTTTGCTGGCGGGAATACTTGAAATTCTTCCCAGCTAAGTAAATTAGAAGACCAGTCTTTATCAGTAACTTATTTGCTGGCCCACAAAATGCTAAAGATCTCAGATAGGAAAAATGTCACTTTTTCTCATTTGTTATAGAAGGTAATTCTGGATTGCATTTAATGAGCTTTACATCTGCGGACTTGAGGCTGAGTCATTCATCAAAGTCTGCTCTAAGTCTTCTCTACCTGCTCTAACAGTGGCAGTGTCTCTGCTCCTGGTGACCCTCATATTGTGCTATCACTCATAGGTGTTAAACCTGCTTTATCCATGGCATGGCTTTTATATACAGAACCTCCAAGCAAGCTCCACAGTGCTTTATCAAAATTGGGCACTCTGAAAATGAAAAGCCCAGTGTGTGTGCTGAAAGTTATAATAATACACAATCTCAATAATTGGTTCCACAGAGCAAAGGATAGGCATTTGGGCTATGCTGCTTAGAAAGCTATATGTGGACAAAATCTCTTTTCTAAGACAGAGATTCTTTGCAGAGAGTAAGGATGATGTAATGAGATAAGCACTGAACCTGGCATCAGGAGAGCTGGCATCCCAGATCAGTTTACATATGAATTTGTTCCAATGGTTTACATCTCTGTGTCTCAGTTTCCTCACTGGGAACTTGGAGATAATTATACCTACTCCAGAAGGCTCTGTGAGGTAATATATGTGACAGAACTTTCCACTGTGCATATTAAATAGTGTGTATATGAATCATGTTTGCACAGGAAACACTTAAGTGTCAATTCCTGGGCCCCCCACCAGAGATTTGGACTTAGATCTGGGGTGAGACCGACAAATTTAAATATTGATCACGCATTCTGTAGATGATTATGCAGGTTATCTGCTGACCATACTTTCAGAAACTTTGGAATTTTTGTATATTGTGTACATATTAGTTATTTAGTACTACTAATGGCTATAAAAGAAGCAAATGTACTAAATTATTTTGTCTGTTTGAAAATATTAAATAGAAAACTCCCCGAGAGAAATATGTGGATTCAGAATATTCCTGTCTTCCCCACTATTTTCAGCATAAGTATTCTTATCAAGAGTGAAGCAAGTGATGAAAACATTAGTGTACCAATAAGTAAAGACAGATTATAAGGCCTTATTGTATTATGTGTCTAAACAAACTTAAGGCTTGAATATAAATAGAAAGACTGAGATAGAGAACAGAGGGTGACATAAACTAAATGTGTCTTTGTTTTGGCTTGAGTAAGATAGGCAATACCACTAACCTGTGGCTTCTCCTTAGCCACATAGCTATGGCCTCAAAATTAACCAGCAGTGTCTTTTTAATCAATACCAAAGTCCTGGGACAAAGTAGTAAATGGGGAGAAATCAATACCTGAAGGAATATCACAGTATTTCTGTCATATCAAAACCAGGCTCTGAGCCACTGTTGTCTTTGTGCCGTTTGTACTCTAGAAACAGGTGTTATGATTAGTTTCCAGACACCACTATTACAAGCACAGATGACCTCTACCACCCCTATTACCAGGAAAGCTATTTACAGAGACAGTCAGAGTTTCCTTCAGGGTTATTATTTGAAAGGTGCATAACGGACTCCCTTCTCTGGCCAAAAATGTATTTCTTCCACTGGCCTGTCCCAGCTGATTTCATATAACCTCTCTTAAAAGAGCTTTTAGGAATCAACTAAGTACTTTTGATGAGTTAAATTAAATAGATGTTTTATTATATGGTAGGAAGAGTCAGAAACACAGGAATATCCTGGATTCCTATCTCTTTTAGGAAGTTAAGTAGTCATTAGAGGTCTTAAATTACATTTTGTAAGTTTTGTTTCAGACAATGTAAACTAGTTTATTTTTAAAGAACTCTCCTGCTCAGAACGACTGGAAAATTGCAGACAAAATCATAAAGTAAGGTCTGTGTGTAAGCATTGTTTGTAAGCTATCAAGGAAATAAGGTTCATCAGACCAAGATCCACAAAATGAAAGAAACACAGAAATGTGAACCTGATACTTGGGACAACTCATTCCCTTAAAGCATTTGCTGATTTGAAAGGGGAAGTCGAGAGGCTAAGAACGTGAAACAAGAACTTTTGGTCGGTTCAGAGCCTAGGGGAATAAAAACGGGAGATCAAAGACCATCAAGAGTGAGGGGTCCCAAACTGGGATGTCAAAAGTTTACACCCTAGGAATAAGATCAACCCGAAATATACCAACCCTTTCGAGATTAAAATTTTCTCAATTCCTGTTTTTATGAAGGTAGCATGCTCTTCCCCTAGGTATCTGACAGGAGCAAATTCATGACCCCACTAATGTAATATATCATTATCCAAAACTTCACATTATCTCCAGAAATGTTTACCTAATCTTTTCAACCAGTGCTAGTGGTTTAATTGGATTATGTGCACAGAAAAACAATGGCTTCATTTTTACTTTGTACTGTACACACAGAAAATTCCAGTTATTTAATAAAACTAAAGGTGAAAGGCAAAACAATAAAGCTTATAGACCATTACAAGAGGTAATAACTATCTAGAAGGACATTTTTAACTACATTAAAATTAAAGCCTCTCTGAAACAAAAGAAATCTTTAAACATGAGCAAAACAAAACGTGAGCAAAACAACCTATAGACTAACACATGACATTTGCAAAATATGTTGTATCCAGTAGGATGTGAGGCCAGATTATACAAAGAATTTTTGTAAATCAATAGGAAATTGTCAGACCCCAGTGGGAAAATGAGCAAAAGGCTTGAACAGACACTTCAGCTGAGAGGATACCCAAATTGTCATCATTAGGGAAATTGAATGAAATGAAAAATAAAACTGCAATGAGCCATCATCACGTAGCCACCATAATAGCTAAAAAATCGTAGAAGATTGACCACAGTGTTGATAAACACATAGAGCAATGAGAGCTGTCACATACTGCTTGCAGAAGTAAAACTTAGTATAATCACCCTCAGAAAGCTACATGAAAGTAAGTATAAATGAACATATACATGCTTTATGACTCAGCAATCACCATTCTAGAAATGTGTACACATGTGCACCAAAAGACAGTTACAGTTCAGAAACATTTACAGCAGCATCATTTACAATTGCTGCAAACTGGGAAATAACCTAAATGTGCATCAACAGATAAATAATTGTAATGTATTTAAACAGTTGAGAAAATAACAAGAAACAAAGCTTTGCTACATACAACGGCACGAATTAATCTGGCAAATACAATATTGAGTGAAACAATTTAGATTTTTAAAACTCTATTACTTCATCAGTATGAAATTCAAAATAGGTGAAACTCTCTTTGGTGTTAAAATTCAAGGAAATGGTTGCCCTTGAAAAGGTAGTGTTTAATTCTTTGAAAGGGGTATGGTTGGGGGAGGGGGGCTCTGATTTTTGTTATTATTCTATTTCTTGACGTAAGTGTGTATTACATGGGTATGCTCCTCTCTGATTATTCATCACTTGTGACTTTGTACTTTACCTATGTTAAACCTTAATTTTTTTTTTATACTTTAAGTTCTGGGATACATGTGCAGAACATGCAGGTTTGTTACATAGGTGTACACATGCTGTGGTGGTTTGCTGCACCAATCAACCTGTCATCTACATTAGGGATTTCTCCTAATGCTATTCCTCCCCTAGCCCCCACCCCCCGACAGGTCCCAGTGTGTGATGTTCCCCTTCCTGTGTCCATATGTTCTCATTGTTCAACTCCCACTTATGAGTGAGAACATGCAGTGTTCGGTTTTCTGTTCCTCTTTCCTGTTTTAGTTTGCTGAGAATAGTAGTTTCCAGCTTCATCCATGTCCCTGCAAAGAACATGAACTCATCCTTTTTTATGGCTGCATAGTATTCCATGGTGTATATGTGCCACATTTTCTTAATCCAGTCTATCATTAATGGGAATTTGGGTTGGTTCCAAGTTTTTGCTATTGTGAATAGTGTTGCAATAAACATACATGTTCACATGTCTTTGTGGTAGAATGATTTATAATCCTTTGGGTATATACCCAGTAATAGGATTGCTGGGTCATATGGTATTTCTGGCTTTAGATCCTTGAAGAATTGCCACACTGTCTTCCACAATGGTTGAACTAGTTTACACTCCTACCAACAGTGTAAAAGCATTCCTATTTCTCCACATGCTCTCCAGCATCTGTTGTTTCCTGACTTTTTAATGATCTCCATTCTAACTGGTGTGAGATAATATCTCATTGCGGTTTTGATTTGCATTTCTCTAATGACCAGTGATGATGATATTTTTTTCATATGTTTGTTGGAGGCATTAGAGTCTTCTTTTGAGAAGTGTCTGTTCATATCCTTCACTCACTTTTTGATGGGGTTGTTTGTTTTTTCTTGTAAATTTGTTGAAGTTCCTTGTAGATTCTGGATATTAGCCCTTTGTCAGATAGATTGCAAAAATTTTCTCCCATTCTGTAGGTTGCCTGTTTAACCTGATGATCATTTCTTTTGCTGTGCAGAAGCTCTTTAATTTGATCCCATTTGTCAATTATGGCTTTTGTTTCCATTGCTTTTGGTGTTTTAGTCATGAAGACTTTGCCCATGCCTGTGTCCTGAATGGTATTGCCTAGGTTTTCTTCTAGGGTTTTTATGGTTTTAGGTCTTACATTTAAGTCTTTAATCTATCTTGAGTAAATTTTTGTATAAGGTGTAAGGAAGGGGTCCAGTTTCAGTTTTCTGCATATGGCTAGCCAGTTTTCCCAATACCATTTATTAAATAGGGAATCCATTCCCCACTGCTGTTTTTGTCAGATTTGTCAAAGATTAGATGGTTGTAGATGTGTGGTGTTATTTCTGAGGCCTCTGTTCTGTTCAATTGGTCTATATATCTGTTTTGGTACCAGTACCTTGCTGTTTTGGTTACTGTAGCCTTGTAATATAGGTTGAAGTCAGGTAGTGTGATGCCTCCAGGTTTGTTCTTTTTGCTTAGGATTGTCTTGGCTATATGGGCTCTTTTTTGGTTCCATATGAACTTTAAAGTAGTTTTTTCTCATTCTGTGAAGAAAGTCAATGGTAGCTTGATGGGGACAGCATTGAATCTATAAATTACTTTGGGCAGTATGGCCATTTTCACGATATTAATTCTTCCTATCCATGAGCATGGAATATTTTTCCATTTGTTTGTGCCCTTTCTTATTTCCTTGATCAGTGGCTTGTAGTTCTCTTTGAAACTGCATCCCTTGTAAGTTGGATCCCTAGATATTTTATTCTCTTTGTAGTGATTGTGAATGGGAGTTCACTCATGATTTGGCTGTCTGTTTTTTCTATTACTGGTGTATAGGAATGTTTGTGATTTTTGCACATTGATTTTGTATCCTGAGATTTTGCTGAACTTGCTTATCAGCTTAAGGAGATTTAGGGCTGAGACGATGGGGTTTTCTAAATATACAATCATGTCATCTGCAAATAGGGACAATCTGACTTCCTCTCTTCCTATTTGAATGCCCTTTATTTCTTTCTCTTGCCTGATTGCCCTGGCCAGAACTTCCAACACTACCTTGAATAGGAGTGGTGAGAGAGGGCATCCCTGTCTTGTGCCAGTTTTCAAAGGGAATGCTTCCAGCTTTGCCCATTCAGTATGATATTGACTGTGTTTGTCATGAATAGCTCTTATTATTTTGACATTTGTTCCATCAATACCTAGTTTGTTGAGAGTTTTTAGCATGAAGGGATGTTGAATTTTATTGAATTGTAAGGCCATCCGCACTATGAAGAAACTGCATCAACTAATGGGCAAAATAAACAGCTATCATCATAATGACAGGATCAAATTCACACATAACAATATTAAACTTAAATGTAAATGGGCTAAATGCCCCAATCAAAAGCCACATGCTGGCAAATTTCATAGAGTCAAGACCCATCGGTGCACTGTATTTAGGAGGCCCATCTCATGTGCAAAGTCACACTAAAAATAAAGGGATGGAAGTATATTTATCAAGCGAATGGAAAGCAAAAAAAGCAGGATTTGCAATCCTAGTCTCTGATAAAACAGACTTTAAACCAACAAAGATCAAAAGAGACAAAGAAGGCCATTACATAATGGTAAAGTGATCAGTGCCACAAGAAGAGCTAACTATCCTAAATATATATATACCCAACAGAGGGACACCCAGATTCATAAAGCAAGTTCTTAGAGACCTAGAAAGAGACTTAGACTGCCCCACATAATAATAGTGGGAGACTTTAACACCCCACTGTCAATAGTAGACAGATCAACGGGACAGAAAATTAACAAGGATATTCAGGACTTGAACTCAGCTTTGGACCAGGCGGACCTAATAGACATCTACAGAACTCTCCACCCCAAAGCAACAGAATATACATTCTTCTCAGCACCACATCACACTTATTCTAAAATTGACCACATAATTGGAAGTAAAACACTCCTCAGCAAATACAAAAAAATGGAAATCATAACAAACACTCTCTCAGACCACAGCGCAATCAAATTAGAACTCATGATTAAGAAACTCACTCAAACCACACAACTCTGTGGAAACTGAACAACCTGCTCCTGAATGACCACTGGGTAAATAATGAAATTAAGGCAGAGATAAATAAGTTCTTTGAAACCATTGAGAACAAAGACACAACATAACAGAATCTCTGGGACACAGCTATAGCAGTGTTTAGAGGGAAATTTATAGCACTGAAGACTCACAGGAGAAAGTGGGAAGATCTAAAATTGACACTCTAACATCACAATTAAAAGAACTAGAGAAGCAAGAGCAAACAAATTCAAAAGCTAGCAGAAGACAAGAAATAATTAAGATCAGAGCAGAACTGAAAGAGCTAGAGACACGAAAAACCCTTCAAAATATCAATGAATCCAGGAGCTTGTTTTTTGAAAAGATTAACAAAATAGATAGACTGCTAGCCAGACTAATAAAGAAGAAAAGAGAGAAGCATCAAATAAACACAATAAAAAATGATAAAGGGAATATCACCACTGATCCCACAGATATACAAACTACCATCAGAGAATACTATAAACACCTTTATGCAAATAGACTAGAACTAGAAGAAATGGACAAATTCTTGGACACATACGCCCTCCCAATATTAAACCAAGAAGAAATTGAATCCTTGAATAGACCAAGGATAGAACAAGTTCTGAAACTGAGGCAGTAATCAATAGCCTACCAACCAGAAAAAGCCCAGGACCAGACGGATTCACAGCCAGATTCTACCAGAGGTACAAAGAGGAGCTGACATCATTCCTCCCAAGATGATTCCAAACAATGGAAAAAGAGGGACTCCTCCCTAACTCATTTTATGAGGCTAGCATCATCCTGATACCAAAACCTGGCAGAGACACAACAAAAAAAGAAAATTTCAGGCCAATATCCCTGATGAAGATCTATGCGAAAGTCCTCTTTAAAATACCGGCAAACCGAATCCAACAGCAAATCAAAAAGCTTATCCACCACGATCAAGCTGGCTTCATCCCTGGGATGCAAGGCTGGTTCAACATACACAAATCAATAAATGTAACCCATCACATAAACAGAACCAAAGACGAAAACCACATGATTATCTCAATAGACGCAGAGAAGCCTCAATGTTTAAAGTTAACATTTAATCCTTGGTGCAAGGATCCTTAGTTCAAGCTGATTTTTCAAGTATCTTTTTTTTTACTTTAGACTGTGAGCTTCCTAAGGACCTTGGCTATTGCCATTTCCAAGATGGTGGCCGTGACCTGCAAGTGAATTAGAATCTTTCAGAATGGGACCCGGGAATTTCTATGTTTGTGTTTTGTTTTACTGTATTTTTTAATATATGCCTAAGTGCTTTTTGGCAGCCAAGATTAAGGACAACAGCACTAAGACCTCTAAGTGTTTCTCGGTTGCGCTTATATATGCAAAACTATTTTTCCCCTTTTATACCCAATAGTTACATTTATTAGTGTGCACATGTGTATAAGGTAAAACAAACATTTTATTATCTTTCCATAATTATTTCTATAAGCCCAATTTTTGCAATAAAAGATGTTTGATCTTCGGGTGAAACTGAATCATTTGTATTTAAAAGAATTTTCTTCATGAATGATTTATATAAAACTTAGATTTCTGTTATATTTAGTGTATTGAGTTTTATCTCAGTACAGATTTCACTGGGATTCATCAAGCATTACTTAAAATAGTAAAGCTCAGAATACAAAAATTATGGGAACTTTGCAACTATTATTGCCTCCCTGTTATTATATCTGAATGGGAATAAAAGAATTAAACCTGATTTATATAGGCCTTTAGAGGCAGACGTTGAGCTAGATGATATCCTTCCAAATAATTTAACATATTATTATAATGGCAGGTAGAATTCTAAGATGTCTCCCCAAGATTTTCCATGCCTCTGAAGTACATGCCCTGTATCATCCCAGGGATCATGAAGACAATAGACTTTACTCCTGTGATTAGGTTGTGTTACAGTTGACTTTAAGAAAGGGAGATCATCCGGGTGGGCTTGACATGATCCCATGAACCCTTTAGAGTTCTCTCCAACTGGTAGCAGAAGAAATTGTAAGAAAGATGCGTTCTGGCTGGCAGTAAGAGGGCAAGTATCACCTTGTAAATTGCCAATAAAGAGGGGTGACCACGAGGAGCTGAGGCCCCCAGCTGATAGCCACCAAGGAGAGAAGGATCTCAGACCTACTATCACTAGAAACTGACTTCTTCCAACATACAGTGAGCTTGGAAGGGGACTCCAAACCCCAAATGAGAACTGCAGCCCCAGAAGACATCTTGATGTCAGCTTTTGGCTACTTTGAGCAAAGAACCCAGTTGTACCATGTCCATACTTATGACCTAAATAACTCTGAGTTGACAAATGGGTGTTGTCTTAAGCTGTTAAATTATGGCAATTTATTACATTGCAATAGAAAACTAATACAGATTTTGGTACCCAAAAGCCAGGTGCTACTGTAACAAATACCTGAAAATATGGAAGGGCTTTAGAATTAAGCAGTGAGAAGAAGCTGGACGTTTGAGAACAGTGTTGAGAAGCCTGCCAGGGAAAGCCTCAATTGCCTTGAACACACTGCTAGTAGATATCTGAATGTTGAAAATGCTACTGATGAGGGTTCAGGAGGAGAAGAATATATTATTGAACATGGGAGCAGGCAGGTTGGATCCTTCTTCTATAGTGGTGGAAACTGTGTCCTACAGTTATGTAGAAAGCTGAATTTATATGTGATGAACCTGGATACAGAGCTAAGAAGATCTACAAGCAAGTGATTGAAGATTCTGCCTGATTTGTGGCTTATAGTAAAATGAGAGAGGAAAGATGAGAGATTGAGGGAAGAACTGTTAAACTAAGAAATTCACTGTCTGGAAGCATATTCCAGAGAAAAGGCTGACCCTTTTGCTGGAACTTCAAAAAGCCTTTTGCTGAAACTTCTAAAGATCAAAAGGTCAGAGTATTCATTCACAAGACATTAAGAGCTTGCCCTACGGAGCATCTCAATCAAACCAGAAGGCCTCGAGGAAGCGCGAGAGTATTATTCCTAAACCCCCTCAACAGAAGGCCAGAACAGAAAAGCCATTATTTCAAAAATCTGTGGATGTTGCCTTTATCTAATAGAATAAATGCCCTATGAAACCACACAAGGTCCACAAAATTCTTGAGAATATTATGTCAGCAGAAACATTTCCCGCTTGGAGGACAAGAAACAGAAAGTGTGTGAAATAAAAAGAGGCTTTTGAATGCTCAGAATTTTATAGGAAGGTTGATAAAAATACACAGCCCCACTGTGGATAAACTGAGATGACTCAGAGGACAGAAACCAAAACCCAAAGGTATAACCAAGTCCCAGGAGGCAAAATCAAGAGCCATGGAGGATTGGCCCTAGGCCTAGAAACCTAATCAAGGAGGTCTGGCTGGATTGTCCAGCAGGATTACAAAATTACTTTAAGATTCTTACTTTATTTTACTTTGATCTTAATATTTGTGTTTATTTTTGGTTCTATTTTGAGCAGGAATGCCTGTAATTATTATCCTATGCCTGCCCCATGATGATTGTTTGTTGGGAGTGTTTGGGGCACATAACATGTTTCTTTAGTTTCAAAAGTTCAAAGATGTAGAGGAATTGCGCCCACGACCTTCATTTAATGGGTTACTCATTGCCACTTGATTTAAATGATTTGGATGAGGAAATTTGGGACTCTGAACTGAGGCTGTAATGAGATGAGATCTTTGGTCACCTTGGGAAGTGGACGGGGAAGATATAGACTGGACTAAAAGTGTGCAACACCTTAAGGATAGAACAAGTGGTATATTCCTTAGGTAACAGGAAATCAGAAATAACTCATTAATTTTAAAAAGTGATAAAGTTCAAGAAATGCCTAAAATAAAAGCCTCTGCCTCTGTAATGTAAGATTTTTTTAAAAAAATTAGTGTGTGAAATGAGGCATCACTCAGAAAATGAAAAAAAATTACTGTGAAATAAGCTTGATCTCAAAGAGATTTAGCTTCTTGTCAGGGATGACCCTACAGATTTAAAGGTTCTATAAAGTAGGATGTAAAGATTTTTCATCATTAATCATTTTAGAATTTGCATTTTGGTTGGAAATATTCATTGAGCTCTTTGATGTCTCAGAAATTATAAGCTTTCTTCCCTTTATGTCAAGAATGGTTGTGTAAATACTCTCATGTTTGTATTTATTTATTCCTTACAGATTTAAGGCAAGTGCCTCATCAGTATTGCATATGTGATAGTATTTTAAAGTATAAATTATAAAAACCTTAATTTCCCCCAATTACCTTTATTTTAACTGTAAAGGATGCCATTTCTCCCAGAGTATTATTGTATCATGCATTCAACTATAATGAGGCCACTTTTAATTTTGTTTAACAAATTCCAGAGTTGTATGTTTTATGCTCCCAAAAACCTTGTCACAGTTTCTTTAGCAGATTATGACCTCCTGCACTGTAACTGATGACAGTATATCCTGGATTTATAATGTGAATAAATCTTCTAGACTCTCTGTTGACTGTGGAGTTTTCTGAATTTTAGCAGAAGCATTGAACCATAGTCCCACCAATTAATGAGAAATCAGTTGCAGTAATAGAGCATTTTCACAGAAATTTTGGCACAGGCCTGAGCGATCTAGAAACCGTGTCATATGAGGAATGACTAGAGAAATTAGGGACATTTAATCAGGTGGAAATGATGCCTACTTAGCATTCACTAAAGGGGCTGGTAGCAATGGGAGAACATTAAATACAAATCACTATTTGGAAGTCATACCTAAAACCTTGATTTTTTTTCCAGCAAAATAGTTTCTCCTAAATGATCTGTGAACATTTTCTAGGACCGCTAATTGATAGCCTATCAAGTATTCATTGGGCATCACAAACTTTATTGCTTGTGTAACAGCATCGGGTGAATTGATTAAAATTCCTTTCAGCACTCTCTAGGATTCTATCTTGCAGGATTTCTGATGTAAAGAAGGCCAACTCAGCTGGTACAAAAAGAAAAAAGAAAAAAATACATGACTAAAGGTGACCTATATTATTTTTGAAATAGAAACTTTGCCTAACAGAATTCAAAGCAAAAGTAAAAGCATACTATTCCAAAAAGATCCGACAGCAACTTTGGAATTCATCTGGTTCAAACTCCTAATTTTTCTAATGAGGAAACTGAGACCCAGGGAGTTGGTGTGACCTGCCTACGATCACACTAAGGTCACACTCCTAAAAGGTAAACAAGTCAACTCCAGATTCCTGGTACTTGGGCTGTGGCTCTCAGCACTGGCCTGGGCTGTGTTACAACCGCAGCTCTGTTGGTTATTTATTCCTTGCTGAATACCCTTAAATATTAGTGTATCCTTCCTCAGTTTCCCTCTATCATCTCACACAGTTAATTGACAATATTGATTTCTTCTTCTCTTCCCTATCCTTCCACGTCCTCTCCAACCTCACACTAAACACTCAAAGACCTAGCTACTTCAGTGAAATAACAATGGGCAGACAGCTGCCTGATCCCAAGTAACGTGGACTTGAGGTCTCAGGGACAAGGTAGCAATACTAAAAGGGGAAAAACTATTACTTGCTATTGTCAGAGCAGATCAGAAACCCTGATCAGAAGCCAAAAGTCATGACAACGAAAATAAAAGGGAAGAAGAAATATAAAGAGGTGATTCTGTAGGAAACCTAGGACTAAAAGATTTCTAGACACGGACAAAGCACGAAATTTTGGTGACAAACTCCCTTTCCCTTCCTTGACCTTCTGAAGCTCTGATCCTAGTCATTACATAAGAGACCCACATGCTTGCCCTAGAATATAGACACTGTCAACAAACTCTGACAGCAAACTTACATAGAAAAACACATCTCCCACAGGTTTCCAGCCCTTTCTGGAATTGTTTACTTACACTAGGGACAACAACACAAACATTAAGATGCTGTTCTCTTTTATTTAGTGGGTTTCAAAGATTTTTTATAGATTTTTCTGATGATAGCTTAAACATTTAATAGAAAACTAGTTCAAATTGCTTATCTCAACATTTGATCTTAGGATTCAGAATGAAAGAAAACTTGTTTTTAGCTGGCAGTGCATACTTCGGCTAACCCCACCAAGCACCCCCAGGCCTCTGTCAATGTATTTTTTGGTTTAAATATGTGTATCAAGTACTATGTAGGATATTAGTCTGTTTATTTTCAGATCCTTTTATCTGAGGCATTTCAATGTGTAGGGTAGTTCAGTCTATTCTTCTGTTTTCACTTTGAAATTTTATTTCCCTTCCGCTATTATACATTTTATATTCTAAATAGGAAAGTGCATTAAGTAACCATTGATTTTTTTTCACCCACTCTCCTCTGCACACTGAATACTTTTGAGAAAACATTAGGCTTCCACATGGGAATCTAGGTTAAGTATCAAAATATATTTTTTTACACAGTGAGGCTAGAGTAGGATTGATAGGGAGATGAAATATTGATGTCATTTTTTGATGATCAATTAACAGCTTGTTTTCAAAAATGTACCTGATAAAAATTTAGAGGAAATTATATCCATCCATACACAGTTGGAAGGTTGGGATATTACAACATCTATGTCAAACAAGTCCAAGGACTCCAGCATGGATATACAGTAGTCAGTAAACCCAGAAAATAAAGACACCTTGATAAAATACATTTGGTAAGGTATATTGCTAACTTATTTTATCCATGCAGGGCTCTCCTGACATAAAAGTCAGAGAGGAGCTACTTTGGTCAAATATCTATCTGTAACAAGGCCTGAAGGTGTTTTTAATCTCGAGACATATGAAGACAAAACGCCTTGTTAAAAATGACCAAACTCATGATGAGAAAATAGATGTCAACTTATGTTACTATCTGTAATTATATACTACTTATGCTAAATTATATTTAGGTTGCAATAAATATTTGAAATTTATCCTTTTTAAAGACTGACAGAAATGAGATTCTGTGTCTTTAAGTCTAAGTCTCTTTTCTGATCCTCTTCTCTTCCTCATTCTTCTGCCTACATGGCCTATGTACTGAATCACGGGATGCTCTTGTTTATACTCACTTACAGTGAATGTTGATATCCTGTATTTGGCTAACATTTCTAAATCTGGAAAGTATGTTATCTCTCTTCAAAGTTAGGTTGAGCACTAGATCCTTATCAATGGTATGTTGTATGTATTGGGAAAGCCACAAATTGGAGTGTGTAAAAACTGAAGTGTTTTATTTTAGTGGCCTTAATTTATTTTAAATATAATTTCAGAAACTGGCTGTACAAATTCCAGAGGAAGAGTGGGTTTATTTAACACTGTGGTCTTCCCATGTTAGGAGTGAGATAACACAATAAAGTCTATGTTATTATTTGTCTATTATAACACCTATTGACACATACGTGTTCCCATCTGACTTATGGTCATAGATTCACCCAGGCTGCTGTTTATTCCCAATTTAGGGCACTAATCCCTATGCCGTGGCTGCACTGCTCTCCATGCATAAAGGATATGTTTTATGAATTTGAAACCCATCAGGGTCTGGGTACCTTTCACATTAACACTTTGGAAGGCACCACTTTAGCTCTATGAGCATTCTTAATGTGTGGTCACACCAAGTGTATCCTGAATAATTTCCTATCTCCTTCCTCAAGAAATCTTCATGTGGTGTGGCAGGGGCAGGCTGCAAATCTACTTCTTGAGGAAATGCCACATACTAAGCTGTTTACATTCTCTCTCATCCTTCTCTCATTTTCTCCCAGAGAAACTCCATCTGATCTGGGGAGAGAGATAAGGTGGGTAGTCTGTTTTCTCATCCTTTCTTTCAGAGTTATCACTTGTAGCATGTGATATCTGAGTTCTTGAGAGTTTAGGCTTTTGAATAACTGAGGACTGGATTTTGGTTATCCTATAGAATTTTACTTTTTAAAATGCTGTATTGTTCCTCCAAAGGGGGGAGTACAAAGGGTACAAGAAAATCTGAGGAAAACTCTTTGGTAAATATTTCAAATACCAGCCTTGGTATTTGCTTTCCTCTAAAATGGTTTGCACACATCCTGCTGTGCCTTCCAGCACTATGTGAATTTCTCCTCCAGTTGCCTCTGTCTTCTACACAAACTGTAACAACAGGAGGGAACGTTACTTTCCCTACAAAAGAGCTGATTTTAAATTTTCTGTTTATGACATTACTGGCTCCCCTATTGAGAAGAAATATGGATGCCATGACACATACTGAGCTATGTCATTAGACGTTTTCCACTCTGCCACACCTCCATCCTGCTGGCTTTGGTAGCCCAGCAGTATAATCGTGTAATAAAACTATACTCAATATTTTATGAGCTTCAGAAGCATATAATAAACTCTTAAGTGCTATTGATATATGTAATGCCAAGCAATCAGTACAGATCAAAGAATCAGCTAGTTTAGCAGGATGAGATCCAATTTGAGCTGCTGTCATTGAGGAAGGGTCATGTTTAGTGGTTCAATATCAAGAGTATTACAGTAATTGACTGTTCTATTGAGTATAGTCCAGATGTTAATACTACATTGCAGTAGAGTAACATATTTAGTAAGTAAATGACACAACCTCAATCTTGGCTTAAAGGACAGTAGCTGAATTTGCTGCAAGGCCGACATATAACATGAACACTAGAGACTCTATGTCCATAATACATAAACCTTATGACTGCTAGTAATTAATTAAACTGAAGAATTATTGTCTTCTACAACAGATCCTTCCTGAACCTTAACTGAAATATGTTGTCTGATTAGAAAAAAAAGTTAAAATGAAATTAACAAGTATATAGTTAAATTTTAAAAAGCAGGACAAGCATCATATGAGAAGTAATTTTTTAACGTGTTATGAAAGGTAAGTTGACTGTTCACGTTCAGTTGGAGAGATCCAAAAGTCTTCATGGAGAAGTTGTCACCTAAGACAAGTTTTAGAAGATGACTAAGACTATAAATAGCAGACATCATGCATAAAAGTAAGAAAATATTAACGTGAGTAAGATGGAGAATAACATGACTAAATAAGAAAGATATGGGGGATATCCAACAAGTAGGTTTGATCTATGTGACTGGAGCATAGGGTAATTAAGAGCAGAAGATTAACTAAAAATGGATCTGGAATTGGTAGGTGCACAAACACTATGGCACATATATACCTATGTGACAAACCTGCATGTTCTGCCCATGTATCCCAGAACTTAAAGTTAAATTTTAAAAAAGAACTAACCACGACCCCCCCAAAAAATATTGGGTCTGAAGCCAGATACTGAAAGTCCTGTCATACCAAGTTAAGGAGATCTACCAAAGTTGTTAGGCAATAAGAAGCTACTGAGGGAATCAAACTATGTTGACTGTGTTTTCTGCAATTTTTCTGCATTAAGAATAAGCTGTCACATATAAAAATTAACTCTTACTCTTTTTTCTTGATCCTTTTTTCTATGTCTATTTTTAAATCTAGGTTCCCAATATTAATCCTTGTATTTCACTCACCTCTGCCACATAAACACACAGACACACGTACGAATGATCATGTGTCCACACACCCTGGCAGACTCCTTTCCAAGCTGACTTACTGCTTGTTGTTTTATTATTGCCTATGTGTATTTTTTTTTCTACCATGAAAATATATGCAATCGTTTTAGATTAAAATTATGATGATTTCTGGTCAATTTTTTGAGAAGCCCAACTTCCATTCACTACATTTTTTTCTTTTGCTGTTTATATCACAGAGGCTAAAAAAAGAAAAAATAAATACTCACTCTGTCAGATCTTCTTGCAATGGAGAGCTGTCCTGTGAGAGCCATCTTGGTGCAGGAACACAAATCTTTTTTGGTGGCTTCTGGGAAAGCTCTTGCCCAGGCACAAGAGCTGAATTAGTATCATTAGCACCACTTCTTTCCTCTGTCTTCTTCCTGAAATGTGAACATGATGCTTGTAACTGAGGATAGTGAGGACACCAAGGGGATTTCAGAAATGTTGGTTTTGATATCTTTGAGCTATTGAACTAATCCTAACAGACTATCTACATATATCTGATTATACGAGAAAAGTAAACCTGAAGTTGCTTAATCCACTGTTAGTATACTTGCTGCCAAAACAATGCTCCTATTATATGATGTTTATTTACTTTACATAAATCTTGACTTTACATAAATCTATAGAGTCTGTTTAAGTCAAATAACTTATTTGCCGCAGTCCACATAGGCTGAGTCTCACTTGTTTCATTTATAAAATGAGGAAAATATCACCTACTAAGAAGAATTATCAGAACTAAGGGCAATAAAACATCTAATACAGGATTTAAAAAGACATCTACCACAAGGCCTGGCCCAGAGCAGTCAACCAATAAATACATGAAAATAAATGAATAGATGAATAAGATATTTATACCTCTGAGAAGCTCATTTGAATGGTATTAAATTTTTATTGGGTTGATTGCTTAGATGTATCTTTGGACAATCTTTTTGGTGATCTTTTCCTGCTATTAGAAGAAAGTTGAATATCAAAGAATATTTGCAAACAGTCCAAATACAGATTTGGAGGTCAGTATTATGTCTATAGTTAAGGTAAATGATTGAGACAGCATTTTGGGTTTGGTGTCTCTACCTTGAAGCAGAACTTGATACTAAATCAATCTTGGTGATCAATAGGTGACAAATATCATATTCAAGTTTAATGCTGATGTGATTTCACAATGTTTGGAAGCTTGCTAATGAAACCTTTTGACTTCTGTGACCCAAGATTATATTCCTTCTTTATTTGTGAATGGCTTAAACACTTACTATACAGATAGTTGGATATACTAAAAGCTCTCAACATTGTATAGGAACTACAGAATACTGTTTGTCAAGAACTCTTGCTATATTATGATTCCACTCAATACCATTGAGCTTTAGCATGATGCTGACTGATACTAAAAAATATTTATTAATTTAGCGCTTAAACAGCAAAGAAGCAGCCATTGTATGAAGAGGAATACTCACATTTAGTCACTGTCAAATCAATATCACCCTCAAGAATTTGATACATGAGCAGAAGATAATATCCAACTCCTAGATGAAGAGGGGGTGTAGCAAACAAAGTCAGATCAAAAGAGGTTGAAGAGTATGTAGGTTGGAGCTGGCAGCTTGGGGACTGATCATATCAATCTTCAGCATCTTCTTGTGAGATTATTCTGTGACAATTGGATTTGTATGCAGATTCTTACAAAACTTTGTTTAGAATTTTTGAAACTGATTTTGTTTTGAATCGCAAAAGTTGGCTACAAGGTCTTGTATTTAATTACATCAAAATATTTTCCTTTATAAATGATTCCTACCCAGAACTCCTGCTGAACATGTAGAAAGTCAGAAGAAATTTTACAGAGAGCTCTTTATAAATTTATAAATTAAAAATTTTAAAAATTTTTCTCCAGTAAAAGTAAAATTTTTCCTAAATTTCCCAAAAATATTTTTTTATTAAACGATAAACAAGTATTTCAAACCATACTGAAGATAGTGGCTTTTCACGTCAAATTTTGCCAGATAAATTAAGATAGAGCTGGGCACAGTGTCTCACTCCAGTAATCTCAACAGTTTGGGAGGCCGAGATGGGTGGATCACTAGAGGTCAGGAGTTTGAGACCAGCCTGACTAAATGGTGAAACTCCGTCTTTACTACAAATACAAAAATTAGCCAGGAGTGGTGGCACAGGCCTGTAATCCTAGCGACTCGGGAAGCTAAGGCAGAAGAATCATCTGAACCCAGGAAGCAGAGGTTGTGGTGAGCTGAGATTGTGCCATTGCACTCCAGCCTGGGCAACAAGAGCAAAACTCCATCTCAAAAAGAAAATAAAAATAAATAAAAAATAAAAACAAAAAATAAAAAATAAATGAAGAAAGAATAAGTTAATCACAATGGCAATACCTTTGGTGTATGTCTTCACAGTCAAGGAGCACTTCACTGACACTAAGAAGGGGATGAAAAAAAGAAAAAAGCACATTTGTGTTTATGGAAACTTAACAAAGGTAATTAAGGTAAGGATTGAGATTATATCATTCTGAATTAGAGGTGGGCCCTAAATTCAATGAGAGAAGCCATAGAAGTGACAGAAAAAGTTACACAGAGACAAAAAAAATGGAGGTCATGTGAAGACAGTTGCAGAGACTGAAATTATGCCGGCAACAAGCCGAGAAATGCCAGGAGCCACTGGAAGCAGAAAGAGGCAAACGAACCACCTACTAGAGCTTTTGGAGAGAGTATCACCTTGCTAACATCTTGATTTTGGACTTCTGACCTTCAGAACTATTAAAGAATAAATTTCTGTTGTTTTAAGTCATCAAGTTTGTGGTCGATTGTTGCAGCAGCTCTAGGAAGTAAATATAAGTATGTTCCACCCTCTGAGACTTCTTATGCTTTGAAAGCTACAAAGTTCAGATACTCATTTTTCCAACATTCCTCAGACAGGGCTTAGGCCAAAGGTCTAGGTTCTGTCACAGATTTAGTTATCTATTGCTAAATACCAGTAGCCACACTCTTGGTGGCTTAAAAAACACACACTTTTAATTTCATAATTTCTGAGGGTCAGCAGTCTGAGCAGCACTTAACTGGGTGGATGCTCTGTCTTGGGGTCTCATAACACCTCAAATTGTCATCCAGGGTTGTCAACTGAGGTAGGTTCTGTTTCCACGTTTATGTGGTTATTGGCAGCATTCAATTCCCTAAGGATTCTGGCCTGGGGGCGTCAGTTTTTGCTGGCTGTTCATCTGATGCTACCCTCAGCTTCTTGATAGGTGGTCGTTTTCAGCATGGCTGCCTGTTTCCTCAAAGTCAGTAAGGAAAAGTGTGTCTTTGGAAAAGCAGTATTACAATCTTATGTAACATAATAGCATAGCTTCCAATCACTGTTTTCTATTACTTACAAGCAAGTCTCAGGCTCTGCCCACACCCAAGGAGAGGGGATTACACAAAGGCCCTAGGAGGTAGGTATCGTAGGAGCCACCTTAGAGTCTGTCCACACAGTAAGTTGGACCCATCGTACTTTAAATGGGGAAATGGTGACATAGAGAATTAGGAAGAGTGAGGAATCCATTCTGGAGTCACTAGCGATGGTGGCGGCAGTATTCTGCTCCCGGGACATCGGTCTCCAGGGTCCAATACCTGCATTTTACTGGCAAAATACCAGTACTAGTAGGCGGTGCTACTGAGACTTGAGTTCATGGGGAGGAGCTGCTGTCATCAAACTAGTTCTAAAGCATGATTTTGGCTATGGTTTTGGCTACAAAACCTCTCTTGCTTCTACTCATTTTACTCATCTGTTTCTTAACCTTCCCAATGATTTTGTGACCTACCTGAAAACTTTCTAATACATTCATTTTATGCTTTAATCAACTACCCTCGGTTTCTATTGTGTGTAATCAAGAACCCTCACTGATACACTTAATAAACTAAAGATTGCTTTCTAGGATTCCAGTCTGCCTACCTACACCTCTCCTGCCTTTCCTTACTATAAACAATAGAGACTACAATCATTAAACTTGGATGTAAACATAATCTTATTTCTCTCTAAAAGAGCCTCCGTGACTCCTCAATTAGGTTAAGTATTCCAGCTATATGTTTCTATAGCATTTCCCCTTCATACCAGTTATTACGCCTGACTGTCATTATTTTTCAAATAAAGTCTTCCCAAGTAAACTCAAAGTCTCTTTTCTCCACAGCCTTCATTAACCTCTAAGTCAGTGCTGTTAGATAAATAGAGTTTAAGTGCTAAAATAATAAAGGTATAAGTGAAATCTTATTACTATGTTCTCTACAGTCCCAGTCCCACCTAGTAATCAATTGTGTCTAACATTGGATAGCTCTATTTGTCAAAAGTGTAGAGTTAACCTTTGCTGTCATTATTTTGAATTTTTATTCTGAAAATACTGGTTGCAAAATTCATTCATGCTAAGAATTCACATTTCCTCAATTCAGTGTCAGAAAGCAGAAGTATTATGTCATCTTTTGGTCTACCTAGATTCCTTATACCATGTTCTAAAACTTTATGATATTTATACAATAGCAGATGAAATTCTTAGTGGATGTTTGCAACCAAGTTTATCTGTTTTATTGCCATATATTCACTACACTTTCAATATTCTTTTTTTCTTCCCTTCACATATTCTTTGCTGATCTACTAGATCACCACGTTCTCTCAGCATAGCTTTGTTTATATCTTTCCTTTCATTCCAATGCTCCCTTCCTCCTTCTACAAATATTGAAATGCTACTCATCCAACGAAAGTATAATGCTTTCTGCTACCATTTCCCTGCCAAGCCCAAAGTGACATTTTCCTACTTCAAACTCTCACACTTATTATTTTATAACTTCTGTAATAATTACGTATGTCTTATCTCTTTTAGTACAATATAAGTTCCTTGAGTATAATGTATGACTGATTCATCTTTACATTCTCTGATTACTTTATATATACCAGGCATGCTGTAAATACCTGACTGATCTTACAGTGAGGAGAATATAGGATGGAATGGATATAAGAGCAAGCCCATTAAAGACTACCTGTGAATATTAATCATCTTCCAGACAAAAGATGCTGAGTTCTCTAAATTGCTTCATGTGAAATGTAACACAAAACCACACGTGAGTATAACCTAAAAGAATTGTGTAATCCAAATAATACCATGCATAAAAACCTTGTAGAATTAATCACCTCCCTCAGCTTCTGTAGTATTCATTAA
This sequence comes from Symphalangus syndactylus, assembly GCF_028878055.3. NCBI lineage: Eukaryota > Metazoa > Chordata > Mammalia > Primates > Hylobatidae > Symphalangus > Symphalangus syndactylus. Next base: position 23,695,131 of record NC_072441.2, read on the forward strand.
TGGGACTGTGTGCCAAATATTTTTGGATTTGTTCCATCTATCTTCCAGGCACAGGCACAATTTGGGATTGTGTGGAGTTATGTGACTTGTTAAATGAGTGTGAGTGAGAGTGACATCTGCCAATCCAAAGCCATAGAATTTATAGCCTAATGAGATTTTAAGAGACCTTCTTGCACTTGGGCATGGTGACTTACTGCATTTGAGATGATGCCACCCCACATTCTGGGTCCCTGACACACTATGATGAAGAGAGCTTTTTGCTAATCTAAAATGTGCATTTAGCATGAACGAGAAATAAAACCATGTATTGTAAGTGACTGAGAAACAAAGTTATTTGTTACAATAGTGTAAGCCTACTTATTCTAACTGATGATATGTTTATTTTCTTTACCATTCAGGAAGCCTGGAGATGTTTAATAATATAGTACGCTTATGATTTTTAATTTCTCACTATTCTTTGCTTCACATTTCCTGTCACCAACTGTTTAGAACATCAGCCATAATTTATGCACGTGCAAAAGGAAGTTAAAATTATTGATGGGAAAAATTAGCTGTTATGAATTGGATATGGAGAATGATTTATTCAATAAAAATATAGGAGTATAATAGAATAAATTCTTTTAGAAAAGAAGTAAAGGATTAAACTTTAAATGTAGAACGTCATTAATATTATACTACTCTCAAATTCCTATGGACTTTTGTTGTTTATTTTGAGAATTATCTATAAAAGAAAGACAAGATGATGAATGCAACTGATAAAATGTGTGGGTTTTAGGCTATGATTATAAAGGTAACTTTTTCTATGGTAAAAATCTGAATTTTTATTAGATGAGCATGTTCATAGAGAAAATTTATATTAATATACAAATATATTATTATACCTTTTAAAGAAGAGTGTTACATTTGTCACATGTTACCCCAAATTTTAATGAATTATTTTTCTTTTATGGAAGATCTAAATTTTAGAGATACGTTACTTGCCATAGGACACAATTGCAAGCAATAAAAGTTTAAAAAATAATATGGTCTGCCCACTTAGTCTTGGAGGAACTATTTTAACCATCTGATGGCCAAGAAGCAATTTTAGCATAATAAGCTTTTTCTATAGAAGATTACCGTAGGAATTGTAGCCTAGAGGATCCTTAATTATGATGAATTAAGAATTCAAAATAATTATGATGTTATTTTAGCTCACTATGACTTTTGAGGTGTTAGGAAACTTCTTTACATGTCTAAGAAGGACCATATATGACAATGGTAAACTATGGAGAGGCCGGTAAACAAGCCATCATGGCCTTATGGGAGCCATGAGGAAGGACAGAGTGAGGGCTCATCTTAGAACATGCAAGGGCAAGAGTAGTTGAGGTGAAACAGTGAAAGTTTTCACAACTATTGTTGTTTTCCAGGCATACAGGGCTCAAGATAAAGTTTATCATCATCAATCCCAAGTCCAAGTTTCAGTCGGGACACAGAAATCACTCTAAGTATTTTTTAACGAACAGAGATTTCACATAGGGAATTAATTGCTTACAAAATCTTTGAGAGAACTAAAGATGCAAAGGTCAGGGGTAACTTTTGCTAGCTTTTAGGTTCACCACTACAGGAATAGTGTGGAAAACCAGGTAGCAACCAGGGTCTGCTAACCAGGACAAGGAACTCCAGAAAACTATTATTAACGATCGCAGCAAAACCTCTACAGAAATTTCACATCTGCTGAAGCCCATGGCATTTGCCTAGCACTGCCAAAGGAAAAAATAATGTCTTCTTGTCTCCCTTCCACCTTCAAAATCATGCTCCAGTGGACTTTGTTGTTAGAACATAAATTGTATTCTATTCCACAGAGTCAAGAGAATCTAGAGAATGTGGTTTCTAAATTCCCAGCCCCTACAAAACAGAAGAAACCTTAGAAGGGTTTTGCTGCTTGCAAAATGAATTTAAACCTGCACGCTTATTTCTATTCTCTTAATAAAGACTTTGAAGGGATTAATTTATGATACCTGCAATGTTTCTCAGATTTCCTTGGACCATCTCAAATCATTCATACCTGTGTTTCTCCCTCACTTTTCAGTTGCCCTGCTCCCAAACACCTTCACTCTCGTCCACTTTTCTTTTTCTCTTTGACCTACTCCCTTCCCTTCATCCCTTTATGCTACTCAACTTAAAAATGAAAAGCAAGGCCGGGCGCGGTGGCTCACGCCCGTAATCCCAGCACTTTGGGAGGCTGAGGTGGGCGGATCACGAGGTCAGGAGATCAAGACCATCCTGGCTAACACGCTGAAACCCCGTCTCTACTAAAAATACAAAAAATTCTCCGGGCGTGGTGGCGGCACCTGTAGTCCCAGCTACTCGGGAGGCTGAGGCAGGAGAATGGCGTGAACCCGGGAGGCGGAGCTTGCAGTGAGCCGAGATCGCGCCACTGTACTCCAGCCTGGGCGACAGAGCGAGACTCCGTCTCAAAAAAAAAAAAAAAAAGCAAAAAAATGAACAACAACAACAACGAAAACATTGAGAAAGCTTTGGATTTCCCATTCGATGTAAAATTCAGGCTTTTAAGCAATTGTATGTAAATTTCCTAAGCCCACTGAATGTGCTTGTCTTTTAAGTTCTTAGGTGTTTATGAGATCCTGGTCACTCTGTATATCTAATCAAAACTGACTTTTTTTTTTTTTTTATAGGACCTGATTCCTTTCTTTTGTTTACTCACAATAGCACTCTTGAAAGCCACTATCAGCACAAAATGTTTGCCCTGACTGGGTAAGGGATACGTAACAGCATCACATGGCAAAGGTAAGATTAGATATTTAACACTTCATTTTATTTGGCGCACCCATACCACTGAGAACTTCTTTCTCTTGTCCTTCTCTTTCCCTGTTTTCGCCTTCCTTTCTTCCCAACTCCTAATCACTCTTCGTTTCTTATGCAGAACGTAAGTTTCATGATCTCCTTTTACACTACGGTAGGTGCAGGGAGATAAGGAGCATCTCACTTTCCCTTCCCAAGGAGACCTATGAAGAAGTATTTTATTAAATGAAAAATCATCTACTCTGAAGAGCAGTTATGTCATTTTCATAGGGACAGAAGTAGTGGCCAATATTGTTATTCTAAATGGAGCAATTTATTTTGTACTATGCTATTCAAAGAAAGACCAGTGCTTTCATTCTCAGTTCTTAACCTCATAAAAAGGTGAACTGTATAATTTGTACAGAAGCAAGCTGAAAACCAGAATGCACAGAGAAACAGACTATGGTTATTACTAGTTTGATAATCTGGCATAGAACCCAGAGCAACACAGGCTTCCTTAGTGAAGGCTTCAGTGATGTTTGAATGAGGAGAGGAATTGCAATCCTCCCTTCCTGCGCCATGGCTGAATTATTTCTACGGAGAAATGGTGGGTGAAGTGGATAAGGGTGCAGAGCCTGGACTCTGCCTGCCTGAATTTGAATCTTTTCACTGGTACTTAATTGTCATGCAATCTAGAAAATCTGGATGTAGGACAACTTTGCTAACATTTCTAAGACTCTGTCTCATGGAAAAGAGATGTAACACAGACAAAAATATTCCCTCCCTCATAGCCGTTGAAAGGATTAAATAAGGGCTATGTGTAAAGCATTTGACAATACACACACAGATAAGTGCATTAATGCACACATGCTTTTATAAAACACAAGTTACCAAAACAAAAAACCTCACTGTCATTCCAGGCTCCTTTCTCCACTCAGCCTCCATATCCAATTGTTCACAGCATTTAGCCAATTATACCTTTTAAATATCTTCCAAATCTTTTTCCTCCCTACTTTAGTTTAAACCCTCAAAAACATCTCCTGCCTATACGGTGGCAATCACATCTGAACTCATTTTTATTATGACGATTGTGTCATACCCCCATCCCCCCCACATTCCCATTGATTACTTACACCACAGCCAGTGTTCTTACTGTACAGAAAATGTGACGTCTAACTCTAATTTAAATGCCTTCACTGTTTCTGAAATACCTACAGAGTAAACTCAATATATTTTAGTAAATATGAACCTTATCATCCAAATTTGCCAACATCTACAACAGTGAGTATCAAACTCCAGAGTGTATCAGGCTTTCCAGGGATATTGCAAAAAATGCAAATTTTAGATCCTTACCCCATGAACAGCCTCATACGCTAAGTCTCAATTAAGACCATCAGTCTGAATTTTATCAGTTAATCCAGGAAAGTCTGAAGCAAGATTCCTGTGGTCATCCCATGAGACCTGTGGCTTCACTGTGTAGCCACATAGCCACCCATTTCTTCACTACACCCACTCTCTGTCTGCTCTATACAACCAGTGGGTCTTCAAATACAATATAGTTTAAATGTCTTCATGCCTCTACTACTATTTCTACTTCTTGGAAAGTCCCCCCACCCATTCTGTCTGGCTAATTCTCATTCATCTTTCAGCATTTCATTCAAGGTCACTTCTATGTGAGGATATCCCTAGCCGTCTCATGGGGCTGGCTATCTTCTGCATTTCAGTAAGCTCTTGTACTAACCTCTACTTGTACTTGTTGCATTGAGTTACAAGGAAATTTTAAATGTTATTCCTCCCTACTAGACTATGACATTATGGCATGCAGGGAAAACTTCCTACTTATTTTTGTGTTGCCATTATTCAGCACCTGGCACATGCTAGGTGCCCAACAAATAATTATTTGTTAGCTGAATGAATAAACTAATAAATATTAGAAAGTCACTTACTTGGGATTATTTAAAAATTGAGGTCACCTCCACATGACAAGATATTTCTTCCACAAGCTTTCTGCTCTTATTCGAACAACCATCATTGGCTACCATCTCAAATCTTTACAAGACTAAGAGCTAAATGTTATTAACTTTATACTTAAAACATTTGGCAAAATTGAAGGCTGTTTTCTATTTATTTGATTAGTTGGTTTAACTGAATAAGAAATTACAAGACTCTGATGAGATAGAAAGTGGAAAGGTGTTTTACTTTTCCTTTATTCCCTTTTAAATACAATGGCTGGAATAACCCAGGTGTCACCTGAAATGTTGATGACTTTGCCTGAAAGTGGAATCCTCTAATTGCACCTGCAGCTGGTGCAATTCAGTTGACTGTGGGAGTGGATGATCTATAGGTTTACCTGACAACTTGTAGCCAAGCTCTGTCTGCACAATAGAGTGACCATTTAAACAAGGGCTAACATTCTTTCCAACTTTTTACATTTTCACTGAAAGGAGATATTAAAGACTAAGAGTGTTGAACTTTACCTGAGTTTTGTGCTCCTAGAAAACAGCAATGATTAAGAAATCCTTCTACCCTTTTGTATTTTAGGAAATTGCTTATTACAAAGAACCATCCTTTCTCATATGATTTATGTAAGACTCCCAGGTGACCTCCTTGTTTTTCTACGACAAAGCCACATGCAGATCCTCCAAATGTTCATTATTTGTCTTCTAAATGATTAGCTAAAGTGTTTGCCCCCACTCACCAATCTGGAAAAAATGCCTGCTAATTTGACTCGCCGTAACTGTCTACAGGCTTCTCTGCTTCCTTAGGCTCCCTAATTGGGCCCAACCTGGAGCTTAATAAGCAAGCACTGAGAGCTTATTTATGCCTTAGAACATGGAAAAACTCCATTTAAAACCCCTTCTCAGGATTCAGCTGGTTGTTAGAATGACATGTCTGCTCAGCTATCCACTCATGTCTACCTGCTTATCCAGCTTCCCATACTCATGCACCAAGGCATCAGGGTAGATAAAGAGGTAAGTCATGATTTTCTTGTCAAAAGGCACTGGTCTGCAATAATTTCTACTTTAGAATCATCATAGAATAGTCTTTATGACAATTTATTAAGTGCAGAGGGATGAGAAGAGTAAAAACGCGCTGAGCATACACTGAGTAGGGTTGCTCCTACGGGCTGAAGAGTGTGCTAGGATTTTACTTCTCAATGAAATTGGAGGAAACCAGAATTAAAAGGTAACTAATAATGTATTTCTTAAATAAGGTAACCATGGATCAAGTTTGAGATTTAGTGGTGGGAACCAGTAAACACACAAAAGTAGATTACCAATTATCAGACTTTTCTTAATTTTAATAGGTAGAAGCGCAAGGCATTAGGCACTTCAATTTCTGGGCATATTACCCTAGGAATTGCAGAGAGAAAAATGCAGAAAATTATAGAGGAGAATTGTCTAATTCAAATGTCACGCCGGCTTTTAAAAAATTGATTTACTTACCTTAAGTTGGGCCCTGGCACAGAGCTGGAGGCACTGAAAGATTTTTGTGTGAAGGGTAAAATCTTAGGCAGCTCTACTTAGCATGATTGATTGTTTTTTTTCTCAATTGCATGATCCTCAATTAGAGTTCTTTATCCAGGTTATTTGTTAATTGAGATATCACTGTACAAGGCAGCATGGCATGCAATATATTTATTTCAAAAATGGCATTGTTCTTTGGCTTGAAATGCTACTACATAATACCAGAATGTTTAGGTTTTGTACGTTTACGAATTGAATGTTTTATTATGTCCCAATTCTAAGCATGCTATAGAAATCATTATCTTTTGCCTGGGTAGTCTAATCACATTGCTAAGAAATATAGATGTGATTCTAAAGAGTTAGTATAGTAATTGCTTCAAGGGTTTTTTTTCCTATATGAAAGTAAAGGTGCTTATATAGCTGTAAGTATATAACTATAAAATCTAAAAATTTTGAGGGAATCCAGTGTTTGATTTTGTTTAACTTTTGCAAAAGAATGTTTCTTTGCCTATCTTCACCAACATCACTTTATCACTTTTATTGTCCATTTTTTTTTAATATTTCATCTATAGGTTTATTATATTATTTCCCCCACAAATTTAAACTTACCTCTCTGGTATTTTTTTTATTATTATTATATTTTAAGTTCTAGGGTACATGTGCACAACGTGCAGGTTTGTTACATATGTATACATGTGCCATGCTGGTGTGCTGCACTCATTAGCTCGTCATTTGGCATTAGGTATATCTCCTAATGCTGTCCCTCCCCCCTCCCCCCACCCCACAACAGTCCCCAGAGTGTGATGTTCCCCTTCATGTGTCCATGTGTTCTCATTGTTCAATTCCCACCTATGAGTTAGAACATGCGGTGTTTGGTTTTTTGTCCTTGCGATAGTTTGCTGAGAATGATGGTTTCCAGTTTCATCCATGTCCCTACAAAGGACATGAACTCATCATTTTTTATGGCTGCATAGTATTCCATGGTGTATATGTGCCACATTTTCTTTTTTTTTTATTATTATTATACTTTAGGTTTTAGGGTACATGTGCACAATGTGCAGGTTTGTTACATATGTATCCATGTGCCATGTTGATTTCCTGCACCCATTAACTCGTCATTTAGCATTAGGTATATCTCCTAATGCTGTCCCTCCCCCCTCCCCCCACCCCACAACAGTCCCCAGAGTGTGATGTTCCCCTTCATGTGTCCATGTGTTCTCATTGTTCAATTCCCACCTATGAGTTAGAACATGCGGTGTTTGGTTTTTTGTCCTTGCGATAGTTTGCTGAGAATGATGGTTTCCAGTTTCATCCATGTCCCTACAAAGGACATGAACTCATCATTTTTTATGGCTGCATAGTATTCCATGGTGTATATGTGCCACATTTTCTTTTTTTTTTTATTATTATTATACTTTAGGTTTTAGGGTACATGTGCACAATGTGCAGGTTTGTTACATATGTATCCATGTGCCATGTTGATTTCCTGCACCCATTAACTCGTCATTTAGCATTAGGTATATCTCCTAATGCTGTCCCTCCCCCCTCCCCCCACCCCACAACAGTCCCCGGAGTGTGATGTTCCCCTTCATGTGTCCATGAGTTCTCATTGTTCAATTCCCACCTATGAGTGAGAACATGCGGTGTTTGGTTTTTTGTCCTTGCGATAGTTTACTGAGAATGATGTTTTCCAGTTTCATCCATGTCCCTACAAAGGACATTAACTCATCATTTTTTATGGCTGCATAGTATTCCATGGTGTATATGTGCCACATTTTGGGTCCTCTCTGAGCCATCTTTGTACTATCTTTCTGTTTCCCACATGGATTAATGAGTTAAAATTTTGTTCATTCTAAAAAAAAAAAAAAAAAAAAAAAAAAAAAAAGAAATATAGATGTGATTAGAAACACTTTGATATTCAATGTAACACAATGACTTTGAAAAGTGATATATATGGCTGATAATATTCTCCATCAGAGCTATCATTGTCTTAAAGAATGGAGATCGCTATCCTTATAGTAATGAGGATAGACTATTCAATAAAAATTAACAATAAAACAAGAAAATAACATTTCTCAAATTACACCATTACAACAGTGGATGACATATAAAAAATAAGAATAAAAAGAGAAGGTAATAGAAAACTGTTAGCAATTAAAATTTAACTATAAAAAGACTAGTAGTACTAGGGTAGGGGTAGAAATACTGAAAAGCCATCATTTGGCACATATGATAAATAATGCAGCATTTTACCAAGCACTCATCACTTAATCAAAAACAGAACAGTTACTTTTACACAACTATTAATATTAGAATAGCTCCAAATTCATATTAAGAGGGATTCAGAACTGCTGGGTAGAATAGTACTCCTGTTCTGCATTATGCTAATTTTATTTGGAAAGTGTTTCCTCTTAATTACATTGGCTATTGACCTATTTAAAAACTAGGAAGATTATTTTTCTTTTAAAGACAACAGTTTCTATGAAATTTTCTGGACCTAATGCACTGAAATCAAATTTGACTATTTCCAGTATAGACTACTTCTCCTCACAGAATCTTAGTCAATTTCACTTCTTCTACCCACTTCCTCGACTCTCTTTTTAAAATTCTATTTATAAAATATGGCCATGGAAGAAACAACACCATGTTTCAAAACATATTCCTGATCTTATAGAACAACACCCCACCTCACAAGGTGTTGCCTCCGACATGACACTATAGTCAATTAGTTAATGGGCCATTTCTACATCTGATAAGGCCGGCTGCAACGTGGTAATTGAGAAACAATGAATCCTGTAGTTTTAAGCCATTGCTATGCTTCTTTTTCTGTAAAATTAGTTATTTTGTCAGGAGCAATGTTTTTTAGCGTATCATACTGTAAATCAGACATTTTATGAGTCCACATATGGAAGCATTGCAAATATGGAAGCCATATTCCTATCAAGAAAGAGTGTCTGAACAGTTAAGATTAACCACTACTCACTTCATGAGAGAGAGGCTCTGATGTAATTATTCTGCTACCAGTGCCTTGGTGGTGGAGCACATACATAGTCTTCAATCCCTGATGCCACATCCACCTGGCCATTGAGCAAGTACCATGCGTTAGGTTTCCTAGGGCTGCCATAGCAAATTATCCCAAACTGAGTAGCTTAAATCAACATGAAGTTTTCCTTTTCTAGTTACGGCGGCCAGAAGTCTGAAATCATGGTGTTGGTATGGTTGGTTCCTACTGGAGGGCCTTAAGGAAAAATCTGTTCCACCCCTCATCCCTGGATTTTGGAGACTGCCAGAAACCCTTGGCACTCCTTGGCATAACTTCAATCTCTGCCTCCATCTTAAATGACCTTCTTCCCTGTGCGAATTCGTATCACAAATCTCCCTCTTCTTTCTCTTTAAAGTATACAAATTATTGAAATTAGAGACCACCACTAAATGTAGGATATTATCTAGAGCTTCTTAAATTAATTGCATCTACAAAGACTCTATTTCCAATTAAAATTATATTTACAGGTACCAAGTCCTAGGATTCAGTAATAACTTTTTGTAAGACATAATTCCATTCTATGCAGCAGTTGAAGAAAAGTGATTGACTGAACTTGACTGACTACAACTAAAAGTTTTTTCTTTTCTCCCTGAATATTGAGATATTTTTCTGCTCTGAGCACCCTTTGTTATTCACATGCGGCACAAATATCCTCATAATCTGTGCCTGTCTTAAGATGACCACCCATGTACCTCGTCTGTACATCTTTTTGTTAACAATTCACCAACATTTTTCTCTCCAAGTTCTGACCATTTGGCCAAACCATTAGCCGTGCTCCATGAATCAATGTAAATACATTCAGCGTAGATCCATTCATTGTAGATTCATCATCTCTCAATTAAAGTGTCAGTAAGATGTACTGCTTTAATTTCTGATGTACTTTCTTTAATCCCTTTGAGAGAATTCCTTACTCTTTATCTTTCAGGAATTTCCTTAAGTAGAACTTTAATGTTGCAATAGCTCTCTTCTGGCTAGTGCCAGCATATTGTGGAGAATGATTAGTAAGCCCAGACCAGTATTTTTCTCTTTCAGTCAACTAGATGTAAGAAACTTTCTGTGATAGGGGTTGGTACACTATGGCCCATGGGCCAAATCTAGCCCTCTGCCTGTTTTTATAAAGTTTTAGGAAACCACAGTCATATTCATTTGTTTACATATTGTCTGTGACTGCTTACGCACTATAATGGCAAAATTGAATAGGTATGATCGAGGCCATAAGTCCACAAGCCTGAAATATTTATTTATCTAGCCCTTTACAGAAAAAGTTTGCAAACTTGTTCTATGAAGTCTTGGTAATCCCAGCACTTTGGGAGGCCGAGGCGGGCGGATCACGAGATCAGGAGATCGAGACCATCCTGGATAACATGGTGAAACCGCGTCTCTACTAAAAATACAAAAAATTAGCCGGGCGTGGTGGCGGGCACCTGTAGTCCCAGCTACTCGGGAGGCTGAGGCAGGAGAATGGCGTGAACCCGGGAGGCGGAGCTTGCAGTGAGCCGAGATCGCACCACTGCACTCCAGTCTCTGGGTGACAGAGCAAGACTCCGTCTCAAAAAAAAAAAAAAAAAAAGTCGGTCGAAAGAAAGTAAATGATATAGTTTTCATAGTAGTCCAAGATCACGACATTTCATTATGCCTTCAAAACCTATTCATGGCCAATCTTGTATATCTACTTCCACTTAGTGATGATATACTGGTATACTCACTGAGCTGATGGGTCAGATAAGTCCAGTCGTGTCACTTGGCGTCTCATGGTCTGGAATCCAGACATTATTATGGACAATAGCAAACTACATATATCATTATTCTAAAAGACAATTGTTATTTTTTAGAAAGAATATGCATTTGTTCCCAAAACTCTGTGATTCACCACATCTGGATTGTATCAATAGCATTCCTGTCTGTTACATACATTTTCAGCATCATCTAATCTCTTGGATCATTTGGACCAAGTGGAGAGAAGCTTGCAATACATAACAGATCTGTTGCAAATTCTCTCTTGCTTAGGCACCTCTTAAAACTATTAAGCTTATGGGTTATTTAGTAATTGGATAAGAGAAGCTCCCAACAGTAGAGTGTATGTTGTTTGTAAAACATTAAGCCTTTTGTTAGTAATAGATTGTACCACTAAGAATGAAATTCTTTTTCCAATTTGTTCATGCCTCAGATTACTATATTAAAACAAACTTCACTAAGTTCCCAGAATTTTCACAAATATGTTTTCCACACTGGGATTTTTGTGTTTTGCCAAGTCATTTAAGACATTTCTTGCAATGATGTCTAATTAGGAGAATGTTGTCAATGCAGGGGACCAGTGGGTGTTTTTGTAAAGGCAAAATGGTCAACATGCTTGTGATATAGATCATGACAAAGAGCTGACATATGTCTGAGACAACACTCTAAGGCATACAGTTGTCACTGTCAGATGAAATCAAACTCTTTCTTCTGGTCATCACTAAACAGTGTTAGAAGAGCATTTTTCAGCCCAGTAACTCTGTACCAAATGCCAGTGGCTGTGTGGATTTGCTCCAGTTAAGAGCTCAATCTGGAACAGAAGCTGCAATTGGAGTAACCACCTGGTTAGGTTTATGATAATGCACAGTCATTCTCCAGGGCCCATAGGACTTTTTAATAAGTCAAAAAATAAGTTAACTGAAGATGCTACAGGAATCACTACCTTGCATCTTTCAAATCTCTGATAGTGGCACTGCTTCCTGAAATGACCCCAGAGATGCAGTATTACATTTGATTTTCTATTTTGGTAGGTATTGACATTTCAGTGGCTTCTACTTGGTCTTTCATAATAATAAACCTCACTGAACAGGTCAGGAAGCCAATGTGGGGATTTTACTAGTTGCCAAAAATGTCTGTTTCAACTATACTTTCAGAAACTGATGGTCTGCATAATCACTGGGGCTGTCTTTGAGAAGGTCTTAGGCCCAAATTTAATTTAACACCTGACCTCTATAAGCCCCCGTTTGGACTATTGAACCACTGTGTTATTTTAGGTCTCCGGGGATTAATGTCACATCAGAGCCATTGTTTAGTAATCCTCCAAAGGTCTAAATGTTTTCCTCCATTTCTTCAATTTCTTTAGCAAAGATGAAGATTTACAGTATTACTTGTGACAGTATTTCAAAGCAATTTGATTTTCCCTTCAATAAAGTGGCTCTGGATCTGTGTTATTTTAGGTATTGAGACTAGATAAAAACCACCGTGACAACTCAAGCCAGAGTTCTGAGCACCAGAGCTAAAGTTTTATTTTGGTGTTATTTCAATCAAGTAATATTTCAGTAGGCTCTTGAGGCTTTTCCTTCCTAGGAACACCATGCTTACTTAGCCACTACCAAAACTCCTTGCAGGTGAAACATTGTAATTGATCTCTGGTTTTGCTGCCATTTTGTTAACTATACCCCACTTTGTATATGTGTTTTAAGTACTATCAACAGGCCTCCTCTATTCCAGGATCCTATTATCCAAATATGGATACATTCTAAGGTTTTGGGGTTGGGGCTTCAATATGTAAATTTGGACAGGAAGGACAGAATTCAGACCGTAAGTGCAGCCATATCAATAAATTCATCTCAATGTAAGGTGACTTCATCCTCCTTGTTCTGGCACAATCCCATATAAATTTCTTAGTCTCTGCTGATACAAATTGTCAAAATCTTGCAAAATTTTTAGTGGCTAGATTATTTCCTCGATGCTGAGACTTTATATTTGTTGTGCTGGGGCTATCTGAGGTATCTGATGCTAGTTAAATTGAAATGAAGGCTAGTGGGATGACAATTGAGGAAAATGGGCATCATTAGATAAGGTCATTGATGCTCTTCAAGCAAGAGATGTCTAAAGTCCTCAAATAGAGAAGAAAGTGTTGCTCTTACAGTCAAGGGAGGCTCTGATTCTATGGGAGTTCAAAGTTCTCTAATCCATCAAATGCACCTGAATATAATTCTCATTGTCACAGTCTCACACCTTTACCATCATTGATTTAATATCAGAGACATGGAAAAGCTGAATTCAACTTATGTTGTAATTCTATAATCTACATAAAAGTCTTTGTATCCCCAGTGTAGTAGCTATTCAGCATCTCAAGAAGTCTTTCATCATGGACCCTGTGAAGACAGTGGAATACAAAACACCAAAAGCCCGGCTACTCAAAGTCTAGATATGTTGGTCCTAGAGAGGTATCAAATTACACAGAAACCACTCAAGGTTTTTAAAGGAGGCAGAATTTTTTTTTTTTTTTTTTTTTTTTTTGAGATGGAGTCTCGCTCTGTTGCCCAGGCTGGAGTGCAGTGGCGCAATCTCGGCTCACCAAAGGAGGCAGAAATTTAATCCAGGTTTTATTTTTAGGTTATTTGTCTGTTTCTGAAATGAGAGAGAGAATTCCAGAATTTTAGATTAAAAAAAAAATGTTAGGAGGGCTAAAGGAGCAAGAGTTTGTGCTATTATCCTTGGATTTAAGAAACATGAGAACTTACAATCATCACTCCATACGAGTCCAAAGGTTCCCTCAGAGCTGATATTCGTCAAAGTTCCAACTCTATTCTTTCGCAGGAGCTGAGTGGCTCTCACTGAGCATTGCCACTTCTGGAGCCATTACCTGCAACTGGCCTTGCTGGAGCTATTGCTGCTGCTACTTCCTAAGGCAGACTGGCTTCTACCTTCCCTCTGCCTGGTAATCTCAATTGAGTGACTCTCACAGTCTCTAGAAATACTCCTCCACAGTATTTTTTTTTTGTTGATTTGTTTTCCCAACAGGGTTTTTCTAACCTAGAGATACATTTAAGGAAATAAAAGTGAAGAGAAGTTTCTAATACATCTGAACACAGACATCTGTGGTCTGTGGCTTCGTGGCTCCTCCCTTTACTGGGATTCTGCCAGCTTCAACAACCAATGAAGGCCCTTCCTCACTGCTTCTCTCAATTTATGTGACCACCCCTTATTGTCCATAATTTATTTGGTAGATAGGTCAATGTTACTGATTAAACTACAGTCAAATCACTGATCCTAACAACCTAGTAGACCTTCTATATTCAAATATGAGTTATCTAGCTTTTTTATCTAACAGATAGTGCTTTAAAAATACTAACACCTTTTTGAAAAGTGATAGACTACTAGCAAGACTAATAAAGAAGAAAGAGAAGAATCAAACAGACGCAATAAAAAGTGATAAAGGGGATATCACCACCGATCCCACAGAAATACAAACGACCATCAGAGAATATTATAAACACCTCTACGCAAATAAACTAGAAAATCTGGAAGAAATGGATAAATTCCTCGACACATACACTCTCCCAAGTCTAAACCAGGAAGAAGTTGAATCTCTGAATAGACCAATAATAGGCTCTGAAATTGAGGCAATAATTAATAGCTTACCAACCAAAAAAAGTCGAGGACCAGATGGATTCACAGCCGAATTCTACCAGAGGTACAGGGAAGAGCTGGTACCATTCCTTCTGAAACTATTCCAATCAATAGAAAAAGAGGGAATCCCCGCTAACTTATGAGGCCAGCATCATCCTGATACCAAAGCCTGGCAGAGACACAACAAAAAAAGAGAATTTTAGACCAATATCCCTGATGAACATCGATGCAAACATCCTCAATAAAATACTGGCAAACCAAATCCAGCAGCACATCAAAAAGCTTATCCACCAAGATCAAGTGGGCTTCATCCCTGGGATGCAAGGCTGGTTCAACATACGCAAATCAATAAATGTAATCCAGCATATAAACAGAACCAATGACAAAAACCACATGATTATCTCAATAGATGCAGAAAAGGCCTTTGACAAAATTCAACAGCGCTTCATGCTAAAAACTCTCAATAAATTAGGTATTGATGGGACATATCTCAAAATAATAAGAGCTATTTATGACAGACCCACAGCCAATATCTTACTGAATGGGCAAAAACTGGAAGCATTCCCTTTGAAAACTGGCACAAGACAGGGATGCCCTCTCTCACCACTCCTATTCAACATAGTGTTGGAAGTTCTGGCCAGGGCAATCAGGCAGGAGAAAGAAATACAGGGTATTCAATTAGGAAAAGAGGAAGTCAAATTGTCCCTGTTTGCAGATGACATGATTGTATATTTAGAAAACCCCATCGTCTCAGCCCAAAATCTCCTTAAGCTGATAAGCAACTTCAGCAAAGTCTCAGGATACTTAATCAATGTACAAAAATCACAAGCATTCTTATACACCAGTAACAGACAGAGAGCCAAATCATGAGTGAACTCCCATTCACAATTGCTTCAAAGAGAATAAAATACCTAGGAATCCAACTTACAAGGGATGTGAAGGACCTCTTCAAGGAGAACTACAAACCACTGTTCAATGAAATAAAAGAGGATACAAACAAATGGAAGAACATTCCATGCTCATGGGTAGGAAGAATCAATATCATGAAAATGGCCATACTGCCCAAGGTAATTTATAGATTCAATGCCATCCCCATAAATCTGCCAATGACTTTCTTCACAGAATTGGAAAACTACTTTAAAGTTCATATGGAACCGAAAAAGAGCCCATATTACCAAGTCAATCCTAAGCCAAAAGAACAAAGCTGGAGGCATCACGCTACCTGACTTCAAACTCTACTATAAGGCTACAGTAACCAAAACAGCATGGTACGGGTACCAAAACAGACATATAGACCAATGGAACAGAACAAAAGCCTCAGAAATAATGCCGCATATCTACAACTATCTGATCTTTGACAAACCTGACAAAAACAAGAAATGGGGAAAGGATTCCCTATTTAATAAATGGTGCTGGGAAAACTGGCTAGCCACATGTAGAAAGCTGAAACTGGATCCCTTCCTTACACCTTATACAAAAATTAAGTCAAGATGGATTAAAGACTTAAATGTTAGACCTAAAACCATAAAAACCCTAGAAGAAAACCTGGGCAATACCATTCAGGACATAGGCATGGGCAAGGACTTCATGTCTAAAACACCAAAAGCAATGGAAACAAAAGCCTAAATTGACAAATGGGATGTAATTAAACTAAAGAGCTTCTGCACAGCAAAAGAAACTACCATCAGAGTGAACAGGCAACCTACAGAATGGGAGAAAATTTTTGCAATCTACTCATCTGACAAAGGGCTAATATCCAGAATCTACAATGAACCCAAACAAATTTACAAGAAAAAACAAACAACCCCATCAACATGCAGGCGAAGGATATGAACAGACACTTCTTAAAACAAGACATTTATGCAGCCAACAGACACATGAAAAAATGCTCATCATCACTGGCCATCAGAGAAATGCAAATCAAAACCACAATGAGATACCATCTCATACCAGTTAGAATGGCAATCATTAAAAAGTCAGGAAACAACAGGTGCTGGAGAGGATGTGGAGAAATAGGAACACTTTTACACTGTTGGTGGGACTGTAAACTAGTTCAACCACTGTGGAAGTCGGTGTGGCAATTCCTCAGGGATCTAGAACTAGAAATACCATTTGACCCAGCCATCCCATTACTGGGTATATACCCAAAGGACTATAAATCATGCTGCTATAAAGACACATGCACACGTATGTTTCTTGTGCCACTATTCACAATAGCAAAGAGTTGGAACCAACCCAAATGTCCAACAACGATAGACTGGATTAAGAAAATGTGGCACATATACCCCATGGAATACTATGCAGCCATAAAAAATGATGAGTTCATGTCCTTTGTAGGGACATGGATGAAGCTAGAAACCATCATTCTCAGCAAACTATCGCAAGGACGAAAAACCAAACACTGCATGTTCTCACTCATAGGTGGGAACTGAACAATGAGAACATTTGGACACAGGAAGGGGAACATCACACACCGGGGCCTGTTGTGGGGTTGGGGGAGAGGGGAGGGATAACATTAGGAGATATACCTAATGTTAAATGATGAGTTAATGGGTGCAGCACACCAACATGGCACATGTATACATATGTAACAAACCTGCACATTGTGCACATGTACCCTAAAACTTAGAGTATAATAAATAAAAAATAAAAAAAAACTAATGCCTTAATCTTAATATGAACTTTATGAAACAAATACAGTCATGCTCCACATAATAACATTTTAATCAATGATGGGCCGCATATATGATAGTGATCCCATAAGATTGTAATGGAGCTGTATGATGGAATAAACTATACCACCTAGGTTTGTGTATGAACACTCCATGATGTTCACATGACAAAATCACCTAATGATGCATTTCCCAAAATATATTGATGCCATGAAATGAGCATGCATGTAGTATTATTACCTCCATCTTACAGCTGGGAATTGAGGTAAATAAAGGTTGAATAACTTGTTTAAGGGCATATAATTAATAAATGTTACAGCTGGGATTATCAGCCCGGGCAGTCTGACCCCAGAGGCCATGCTTTTAACCAAGATGCTATGCTGCATATGAAGTTAAAACTTTATAATTTTATAATCCATTTTATGTATCATAATTTAGCTTCATAGTATGAATTTTCTCTTGATGTTGTCTCTATCTCACCTTTGCTAAACCTCCCCAATGCACATGTGAGTACACATCACACCTGTGTACGTATGTGCATGCACACACACACACATACATGCGTACATACTTTGGGCTTCAGAAATATTGAACCGCAGGTTGTTCTCACAGCACAATCTGTTGCTTCCTACTTAAATTATTTTACTTTTGCCTCCTTCTCCCTAGTACGCCCTCCCTTACCTTATTAACATAAAGAGCACTTCTTTATGTGTGAAATTCTCCTCCCCTACCATGCACATACTCCAAATAGAGTTTGTAGCTTTTTTTAATCAGTGAAGTTTGTACAAACTTCTACTATTGCAGTTGTTATTTATATGTCTGCCTCTGTTATTACACTACATGCCCAGTTAAAAAGAAAATTCAGGTCTCATTTTTCTTTATAGCCCCAGCGCCCAGCATAGTTCCTGGTACGTAGTATATATCTGTAAATATTGTGTCATGTTTAACTGAAAGCCATTTTTCCATTCATTTGCTTAAAACAATCTTCAAAAAGTCTCTATTGACTATATTTTTAAAAACCTAAAATCCCTTAGCACAGTGGTAAACCCTCCTTAGTTTGCTCACAATTTACTTTTCCAACTTCAACTCTCACATAAATACAGGTAAAAACACACACCACTTTGGGCTCCAACAAAACAAAACTGGGACCCCATGAAGGTTTCAGAACACAATTTTTAGGGGGAGCAAAATTCACCATTTTACAAACATGTCTTTTGCTTCCTGCTTTGTGCTTTTTCTCACATTGTCTGCTCCATCTAGAATGCATTCTCCAGTTTCCACTGTTCTCTGAATTCTGCCAAGCTTTCAATGCTCTACTTAAATGCCATTCCCCATTAAATTGTCTTTTATTCTCTAAATCACATCTACATATCTAAACTCTGGAGATATGTGGGTACTCCAGAGGTTGGCACAGCTTCTTAGAATATCAATTCTATTCTGTTTTAAGTAATGTAAAACATTATTTCATATTAAGTCAAACATAGGTATATTATGAAGTAGACTGAAAAATAAGCATAAAATTTCAAGATAAAACTACAACTTCAAAGAAACATGTCTAAGTTTTACCTGTAAGTTGTTTCAGTTAACTTGAATTATTCATTCAGAACCTTAGGGGGGTTGCCTTCACTCTCTTTTCTTTATGAAGAAAGTTTGGAATGCATTGATACATAGTTCATTTGAAGTTTATAAATCGGAAAAATTCTTTTATAACTTTACTAAGTGGATCAGAATGATTTTTATGGTTGTAGGCTAGGCATTCGAAAATTTGCAAGATATATCTATAATTCTTGCCTTTCCCACCATCCGCTTTAAAACCACTCAAAACTCTGGGTATTTCCTGGAGCATATGGGAAATAAGTGGGAGTTCTAAGAACATGAAAGAACCCACCCTACTCTACCTTTGTGCTTTCCGTGAATGTTGCATTAGCACTCATTGACCATTTATTGTCTTTTTTTTTTTTTTAACCTCTTGGATTAGCTGTTTGCTGTGACTCAGTAAACTGTTTTGGATGGCATAAGTGATCAGTTGATATTTTAGATAACCAATGGCTCACTTTTTCAAACTTCAGTTCATAAGAATCTATAATTAGCAGTAATTCTGCCAACATTCCCTAGTTTCTTTCATAACGTGATCTCATAATTATATCTTATGTGGTACTTCATCATTCTAGCCTAAATGTTTTATCATATTTCTCATTTGCAACTTCTCTTTTAAGACAGATCTTCAACGGACAGCTCTTTCCTTCAACGGGTGCAATAGCACATAGCATTTGGGAAGGGTATAATGGAACGATTTAATGCATGCCCTCTGATGTCTGTAGACCTGCGTTTTATTCCCAGCTCTACCACTGACAAGCAAATTGTTTAACTTTTCTAGAATCAATTTCTTAGTAGTATAATGAGTACAATATCCTCATGAAACTGATGTGAGAATTAAATAAAACAATCACTTAAAAAGCACTCTCAACTTAGAACATGATCAAAAAATGATAGTCATATTTATTATTGTTGATATTATTGTTTTTAATGTTCAAGTGTAATATTAAAACTTCAAAAACCTTATTTTTACAACTCAATAAAGTTTTACAAAGCTGTCCCATTGTGGGCAGACCTACGCAAACCTACTTGCAAAAGTCCGAGGAAGCTGAGAGGACAAATAACGTGGCTGACATATACGGTTCCTCAGAAAGAAACATATAAACATATAATGGGCATTTACAGTTGGAAGTCATGTCTGTTTCTTAGGGAGAAGCAAAACAAGATGGTGAGTCTGCATGCCATTGTGGCCCAGACCCAAGGAAAGAATATATGTGCTTCAGAAGGGGTGTATAGGACAGTTGCTTAAAGGTAGGATTAATTGTAAGTACGGTAACGTCAAATTTGTCTTTACCTAAGGTCAGGATTCACAGTAAGTACATGCTCTGACACAAGGAAGAGTAGATATAACAGAAATCTTAGAGGCCTTCTCCAAACCGGCGTTAATCAGAAGTCAACATGATGGATTTGTATCCAAGATGGAGTTGCTTTAGCCTTCACAAAAGTAGCTACTTAGGTCAAGATATCAGCACACTTAAACCCTTGCTCATGCCTCCATTCAGTCATTAACTGTCTTAAGGAAATGATATTTTTACTTCTATTACTTCTATCATCATGCTGTGGCTTGAATGTCCCCTCCAAAATTCATGCTGAAATTTAATTGCCATTGTAACAGTAATGAGAGATGGGACCTTTAAGAGATGATTAGGTCATAAAGGCTCTGTCCTCCTGAATGGATTTATGCTGTTATTGCAGGGGTAGATTAGTTTTTTTGAGAGTAATTTCATGATAAAAGGAAGAAGTCTGGCCTTCATCCTCTCTGACTCATGTACTTGCTTGCCCTTCTGCTTTCCACCATGGAGTGATGCAGCATGAAGGCCTTTGCCAGAATTAGGTGCCATGCTCTTGAACTTCTCAGCCTCCATAACTGTGAGCCAAATAAACTTCTATTGTTCATACATTAGTCAGTCTTTGATATTCTGTTGCAGCAGCTGAAAATGTACTAAAAACAGAAAATCAGTACTGAGAATAAGATTCTTGCCATTAAGAGAACAAAACAAAACGTAAACCTGAAAATGTGGAAGTGGCTTTGGAACTGGAAAGTGGATAGAGGCTGGGAGAATTGGGAGGAGCAAGCTAGAAATAGGCCAGATTTCTGGTGAATGGAGCTTTAAGGGCAATTCTGGTGAGGGCTTAGAAGAAGAGAAGAACTGTAGGAAGAGTCTGAAACTTCTTAGAGGTTACTTGAGTGGTCATGACGAGAATGTTGATAGAAATATTGACAGAGAAACCATTCCGATGTGGTCTCAGTTGGGAATGAGGAAGAAGGTACTGGAAATTGGAGGTATTCTTGCCATACAGTTGCAAAGAACTTGGCAGAATTGTGCCCCTGTCTTTGAACTCTATGAAATGCAGAATTTGAGAGTAATGAACTAGGATATATGGTGGAAGAAATACTTAGGGAGCAAAGCACTCTGGCTACTGTGTGGCTACTTGTGAAAACATACAATGAAATGTGAGAGAAAATAAATGGCTTAGTGATGAAATTTATAACTGAAAGAGAAGCAGAATAAAAAGATTTGGAAAATATGCATTCTGGACATGTGAAAAGTAAAAAGGCATGTTTGAGAGAAAATACTAAGAGTATGGCCAAGTAATTGTTTGCTAAAGAGAATCATATGGCTAGAAGGGAGCTAGGTGCTGTTTATCAGAACCATGGGAGAAAGACTCCAGAGGCATTTAGATCTTGGAGGCCGTCCCTCCAAGGTCCAGAGCTCTAGGAGGGCAGAATGTTTTGGGAGAATGGGCTTGGGGCACCCTCTGTGGATCACTACCCAAGGCTTCCTCAGGATTCTTCTTCCTGCATTCCAGCACCATGCCCCTTAGGCACCCCCAACCATGGCTCAAGCAGGCCCAGGTATACTTCAACCCACTACTGTGGAGGTTACAAGCTATAAATGTTGGTGGTGTCCACGTGGTGCTAATTCTGCAGTAATGTGGAATGCAAGACCTGTGCAGTCGTGGCCACTTTCACCCTATATTTCAAAGGATGCTGTGGACAGCCTAGGGGCCCAGAGAGTCTTCTTGCAGAGATGGAGCCACTACAGAGAACTCCTACCCTACTAGGGCAATGCCAAGTGGAAATGTGAGGTAGGAGTCACCACAGAGAGTTTCCACTAAGGCAATTCCTAATAGAGCTGTGGGAGTGGGGCAATCACTAAGACCTCAGAACTGTAGAGCAACGAGTGTGCAATGCCAACCTGAGAGAGCTGCAGGCACTAGACTCCAATGGAGAGAGCTGAAACATGGGCTGAGCCCAGAAAAGCCATAGGGACATGGCTGCCTGGGGCCTTGGAGGCCCAACGGCAGTAACGGTGTGCCCGGGACGTAGGACATGAAGTCAAAGGAAATTATTCTGGAGTGTTAAGATAGTGGTGTTCCCTGTGGAGTTTTGGACTTTGTTGGGATCAATTACCCTTTCTTCTTGCTTATTTCTCCCTTTTGGAATGGAGTTGTCTGTCCTGCACCTGTTTCACCACTGGATTTGGAAGCACTTAAATTGTTAATTTCACAGTCTTACAGCTGGAGAGTAGTTTGCCTCAGGATTAATTGATCCTTGAGTCTCACTCATGTCTGATTCAGATGAGACTCTGGATTTTGGACTTTTGAGTTGATGCTGGAACTAGTTGACACTGGGGCTACTGGTATAGAATGAGAGTATTTTGTATGTGAGAAGGACATGGGTTTTGGGGGGCCATGGAAGGAATGCTATCATTTGAATGTCACTTCCAAAATTAATGTTGAAATTTAAGTGCCACTGAAACAGTGAAACAGACGTCAGACCTTTAAGAGGTGATTAAGTCATAAGCTCTGCCCTCATGAATGGGTTAATGCTGTTATTGTGGGAATGGGTTAGTTATCATGAGAGTAAGTTCTTGATAAAAAGAATGATGTTTGAACTTCATCCTCTTCCTGTCTTGTGCTCACTTCCCCTGCTGCCTTCCTCCATGGGATGACATAGCACAAAATGCATTGCCAGATGTTGGCACCATGCTCTTGGAATTCCAAGTCTCCAAAACCATGAGCCAAATAAACTTCTATGGTTTATAAATTACCTAGTCTGTGGTATTCTGTTATAGCAGCAGCAAACAGACTAAGACTCATGATAAATTAATTTTTGTCTGTGTTTGTAATGTACATGTATACAGTGAGATTACGTGTACTCTTCTGTGTCTGACTTCCTTCTCTCAGTATTTTATTGTGATTCCTTCATGTTGTTGCCTGCAGCAGCAATTTTTTCATTTTTATTTCTGGACTGAATCAATATAAAATATTTTCATTCATTCTTTTGTTGATATTTATTCTACCATTAAATGTTAATAACATTTATTTCTAGTTTCGAACTAATGTGCTAATGCTGCTATGAACATTCTTATACATCTTTTGTTCTCATTTTTGAGAACAAAATGAGAGGTTTATACTTTTTGAAGTTTATACTGTGTTTAGAATTGCAGGACTATGAAATGCATATCTTTGGCTTTAGTAGATACTACAAAACACTTTTCTAAAGTAGTTGACGTAATTTACACTTGTACTAGCAATGTATGAGAGACTTGCAGTTGCTCCACGTCTTCATCAACAGTTGATATTGTCAATTTTTAAAATTTTGCAGGTGAGTATGAAATGGCATCTGATTGAGGATATAATTTGTATTTTCGTTGTGATTAGTGAGGTTGAACACCTTTCAATATGCTTATAGTCAATAGGATATATTCATTTTGTTTAAATCTTTCACTAATATTTCTATAGCATCTACTGTCTTTTTTATGACAATACAAATTTTGTACATACCATGGGCTTTAGTTCTTTATAACATATCTGTATTTCAAATATTCCTATTTATTATGTGGCTGGAGTGTTCATTCTGCTAATGGAGATTTTGATGAACGGATTTTTAAAAATGTTAATGAAGTCCAATTTTCTATCTTTTCCTTTGTGATGAATTTTTTTCGTGTTTTTAAAATATTTGCTTATCTCAAGGCCACAACATTTTTTTTAGTGGTATCTTCTAGAAGATTTATTGTGTTAAATTTCACAGTTGGGTGCAAAAATCATATCTTTATATATGTGAATTAGAAGTTAAGGTTCTTTTATCTCCTTTAATTATACCAATCAATCTAGCATCAGATATTTAAAACACCATCATATTTTCTTCACTGCATTGCAGTGTCAACTTGTTGTAAGGTGACCGTATGTAAGTGGGTTTGTTTCTGAGCTTTCTGTTTCATCAGTCTATTTATCACTACTTGCACAGTGCTATACTGTTTTAAATGTCCTATCTCTGTACTAAGTCTGTATACCTGATAGTATAAATCCTAGCTCAACTCTGTTCTTTTAAAATATTGTCTTTGCTATTCTTGGTCTTTTAGGTTTCCATAAACATTTTGAAATTGGCTTGTCAGTTTTTAGCAACCCACTTCAAAAAATGTCTTGGGCTTTTAATTGGGATTGTATTGAATCTAAATTTTTGTAGCCTTAAAACATTTGATATAAGCAAATATTTTACAAATATAAATATTTTTTATAAATAAATCTATTTCTTCTTGGGAAGAAATAACATATTTACAATATTGAATTTACTAATCTATGGATATTCAATATTCCGTCATTTATTTAGGTCTTTGATTCAAAGAGAGATTGTTCATTCTCTCTTTTGTCTTGGTCAGTTTTGCTAAGAAGTCAGCATTTTATTTGTTTTTACAAACAATCAACTTTTTGGGCCTCCTTTGTTTTATGTATGTTTTTATTTCATTGAAGTCTACTATATTGCCTTATTTGCTTTATGACACATTTTGTGATATTTTCTGTTTTTTTGAGACAGGTGATTATAATCATTAATTTTCAGCTTTCTTATTTTCTAATTTATGGGTTTATATCTAAACATATATCTCTAGCTGTTCTTCATGTTTTGATAAGTCATATTCAAATAATTTATTCTGAATATATTCAAATTTTTATTTTTAAATAACCCATAGGTTACTTACAAGTGTGTAGCTTAACTTCAAATCATAGGGGGATTTTCTAGCTTTTTTATTATTCCATACTAGCTTAAGTTCTCTGTAGTCAGCAAATTCTTAGAATTATCGTGAGATTTGTTTTATGGCATAGTAATCTATCACTTTTGGTAAATGTTCCATGCGTAATATGGTTTGGCTCTGTGTCTCCACCCAAATCTCATCTAGAATTGTAATCCACAGGTGTTGAGGGAGGGACCTGGGTGGGGGTGATTGGATTAGCGGGGCAGTTTTCCTCAGCTGTTCTCCTGATAGTGAGTGAGCTTTCACGAGATTTGTTTGATAAGTACTTGGCTTTTCCTCTGTGCTCTTTCTCTCTCCTGTCACCTGGGAAGAAGATGCTTGCTTCCTTTCACCTTCCGCCATGTTTGTAAGTTCCCTGAGGCCTCCCCAGCTTCCTTTCGCCTTCCGCCATGTTTGTAAGTTCCCTGAGGCCTCCCCAGCTTCCTTTCGCCTTCCGCCATGTTTGTAAGTTCCCTGAGGCCTCCCCAGCTTCCTTTCGCCTTCCGCCATGTTTGTAAGTTTCCTGAGGCCTCCCCAGCTATGCGGAACTGTGAGTCAATTAAAACCTCTTTTGTTTATAAACTATCCAGTCTCAGGTAGTATCTTTATAGTAGTGTGAGAATGGACTAATACGATGCGTATTTGAATACAATTGTTTTCTTCATTTATTGATGCTGTGTTTTAAACATATAAATTAGAACATTTTGTTAGTTATGGTGTCTACCTCTTACTAATCTTTTGGTCTGTTTTTTTCCTCTCAGTTACTGACAGAGGTATGATAAAATCTCTGGCTGTAATCATAGGTTTTCCTATTTCTCCTATAATTCTGCCAGTTTTTCCTATGGATATTTTGGATCCATGTAATTAATTGCATACAGAGTATGAATAATATGTTTCTATTGAATTAACACTTTTATTATTGTGAAAAGTATCTTTTGTTCCTGGTAATATCTTCTTACACTGAAGTCTAAGCTGTCTTCTATTAGTATAGCTCTCAGTCTTGCTCTTAATCATGGATTTTATAGTCTATCTTTTTCATCATTTTACTTTCAATCTTTATCTGTCTTTATGTTTTTCACTCTAATATAAAAATCTTTCTTTTTAACTGGATGTTTAGTTTATATGCATAATAAAAATACTAATTTATTTTTATTTTATCATATTATTTTTTGTTCTTTGTTCCATCTCTTTTTTTTTTTTCCTATTACTGTCTTATCTTCTATTTGTTGGATCAAGCATGTTTCAGTATTTGTTTCCCTATTAAGCTTGTTAATTACACTCTCTTTTACTGTCCTAATTGTTTCCTTAGAGGTAACAATAAATATTAAATTAGTACAATAAATGTACTAATTTAAGTTAGAATGTACCTTAATTTTCCATTTTGTAACGTTTTTAGAACAAAACTCTTTACTTCATATCCAACTTCTACCCTATTTTTACCATGCATTGCAGTCACACATACTATGAAACTACTCAAGACAGATAATTAGTAAACCAATTATAAACTGATTGTTTCTCAGCCCCAAACCCAACCCTGTTTGCCTGCTTTTCTCAAATTCAGTGGCACCCTCTGAATGTTCCTCTTGCCATCTGGAGTAATGCTAGACTTTGTCAATAGAGGACACTGCGATGACAATAGATGACCATAACAACAAGGAGACACTCGTTCTGGCTGGGGTATTCCATGTTTTTAGTTACCCTACCCTGCAAACCTCACAGACCAGTTTCAACCAAACCTTCAGGACTTGCTCTCCTCACCCATTGGCTATTTCCAAGTGCACCATTTTCTCTGTTTTGGCAGCCATGGCTGAACCCATTTCTCCCCACCTTGTGGCAGGTTCTGAGAAGGTCCACTGCACTGCTTGCCTGGCAGCTCTGGCCACACCCTCAGGCAATCACCTTCCCGCTTGGAGGGTTTTTCCGTATGTCACCTCTAGCCTGCCCACACGTCCCAGCACTGGTAGGACATTTCTAAAGATCATTCCAGCCCTGTTACCTCTGGCATCTTCCTTCGCAGCTATTAGGCAGCATTTGCTGTGGTACCCATGCTCTCTCTAAAGAAGTCTGCATCTTAGCTTCGGGGTGGGGAAGCTGTCTCTTGAGTTCTCAGTTTTTTTTTTTATTTTCTATATTCTCTTAACCTAGAAATATCAGCTGTTTTACATTTGTTTTGTATGCACATACTACTAATGGACCCCTTTAAGTCTTCGTTCATCCTTTTTAGTAGTTAGTTATCTTTGAAATGTGCAATTCTTCACATCACATTTTCATTGTTCTGATAACTGGTTTGGTTTCTGTCTCCTGGCTAATGTACTCAAAATTTGTGTTTCCATAATTTAGCATTTCCGATGCTTTCTTCCTTTCTGCATTTCTGTGATTCCATCTGAAAGCATTTTCTTTTTGTCTAAAGAGTACTCTTTAGTGTTTTTATAGATAGTGCATGTCTGCTGACAATAAATTATTTAAATCTTTGTCTAAAATGACTTAATTTTACATTACTTAATAATTAATAATTTTGCTTTGTGTAGAATCTGAGGTTGGCAGTTACTTCTCTTCAGCACTTTAAGGGTGCCATTTCTTGTTTTTGGTTTTACCATTTCTATTGATGAGTCAACTGTCATTCCCATTGATGTCCCTTTGAAAATAATACATCTCTTCTGTTTGTTCTTGCAGAAAAAGTTGTAGATACCCTTTCTATTTTTAAGCAGATTTTACCATTATGTGCCTAGAAATGGCTCTCTTCACACTTTTTCTTAGAATTCATAGACACTGACTTGACATGGTTCATTAGTTCTGGCAAATTCTCAACCACTATTTTTTCAACTATAGCTTTTTTCCCAGTTCCTTTTCATCTTCCTTCTGTGACTCCAATTAGATTTATATTAAATCTTTTCATGCTCTTTTCACTCATGTAATTTTATTTTTGTCTGTGCATCAACTTGCAGACTTTCTATTGACCTGTCTTCTAATTTACTATTATTCTCTCCTGCAAGGTCTAATTAGTTGCTCAAATAAATATACAAGGTTTTTTATTTTCCATTATTAATTTCTCATATACAGTATTGTCATATTTTTTTTACATAGGCCAGTTGTCTCCACATTTTCCTCTGTTTCTGTGAACACAGTAACATGCTGTAGTGTCCTGTTTCACAACTTCAATATCTGGATCACACATAGATTTATTTCTGTTGCAAACTTTCTTCATCATTTACTCTTGCTTTCTGTTAATTCTTGATTAAGCAACAGAAGTTTTATAAAATTTACAAATATATATTTATAGTGCATACCCTGTTTTGATTTTGTTGTTTTATTTTTATAATTTTTGAAATATTTTCAAAATAAATTATAGATTCTAGGCTGGGCGTGGTGGCTCACGCCTGTAATCTCAGCACTTTGGGAGGCTGAGGCGGGTGAATCACGACGTCAAGAGTTTGAGACCAGCCTGGCCAGCATGGTGAAATCCCGTCTCTACTAAAAATGCAAAAAATTAGTTGAGTGTAGTGGTGGGTGCCTGTAATCCCAGCTACCCGGGAGGCTGAGGCAGGAGAATCGCTTGAACCCTGGAGGCGGAGGTTGCAGTGAGCTGAGATTGTGCCACTGCACTCCATCCCTGGCAACAGAGTGAGACTCCATCTCAAAAAAAATAATTTTATATATATATATATATACACACACACACACACTATATATACATATACACACATATATATACACATATATATACATTCTATATCTAAAAAAAAGTAGAGTTTACTCTGACAAGAGTTTTTCTGCATGTCTATCTTTTTTGTAGGGCCTAATTCTAGAATTACAGTTTCTAATTAAAGTCATTATTATAAACCACTACATATTTATTACTGGCCTTTTCACTTCATTCTGATATCTTCTAATATCTTTCTATGGAAAAGTATATGTAATATATTTTTGGAAAGATTACACAAAAGTAATATGAAATAAATATCATCTTTATTAGGGGAGTAGGTCACATTTGGAAGAGATTTACTTTTGTCTTTAGGCATTCATAATGTAAACCTAGAACAAATAATTGTTGTTGAAATGTAACAATTGCTATTAAAACAAAGAAGAATAGACCAAGCATTTACAATTTTTATAGACCTTGTAAAGTCACACAGAGGTCACAGCTAGGCATTTAATTTCTGGATATATATCATCATCACTTAGTGTTTTAAAACCAGAGAATTTCATATTGAAAAAATGTTTGTGGAGAAAAAAAATCTTTGAGCAGTGGTGTAGGTACATGACTATGGGCAGAGACAGGGAAGAAAATTACATATGATACAGAGGAGAAAACTACATATAACAAAAGGTAGTATTTCCAAGGAATTTTATATTCCACCATTGTGGAAAAATTATATTTGTATAAGTCATATCTAAATATAACATAACAAGTCAGTATGGTGAGAAAGGTATTAAAATAGAATTGCCTGGGCCTGAGTGTTAACAGGCAACAGAGGCTGACTCCAAATTTCAGTCTGGAGGAAGGTATTTTCTTCTTATATTTTAATCCTGTATCTGCACCTCCCGAGGGGATAAATAAGCAGCATTTTTCATAAGCAATATTGTCCGCCTAGGTTAATTCACCCTGGAACCACTGCTATATAATAATTTTGATACCTACTCTCTCCTATGGCCCTATACTTTGAAAGTCATGTTTACATAATAACTTACAGAGGTGGAGCTACTCCGAATACCTCAGTTTTCGAACATTGGACATTGATCCATATGGCTTCAGGGATAATGAACTGGGATCTCAAGGGATCTCCATATTTTTAGTAACAATACTGTTAATTATGCAATGAGATAAATATAAATAAAATCAATTTTCTTGTATTTCTGTGTTCCACTAAAGACCATTATGTGTATGATGGTCTGCATTAACAAGATTGGGTGTCAGAATATTGACTGCTAACTTTAGGACCTATGAAATGTTGAACTTTGATGACAGGAAGAGTAGATAATTATGCAGTAGGAACTCAATATGGCTCGTTAAACAAATCTTTGATGTTGTTTGTCAAAATTCAGTACAAAGCATTGAACACCATAGACTGAAGTTCCTGGATTTCAAGAGACATTTCAGTTGAAAAAAATTATCACAATACAATTAGAGAATTGTTTGATTTTATTACAAATCACATTTAATAGAAATTATTTTGCAAGTTTAGGAAAACACAGGAAAATGACAAACCGAAAACACTTCATTTTATATTTAATTTTTATTTTAAATTCTGGGGTACATGTGAAGGTTTGTTGCATAGGTAAACATGTGCCATGGTGGGTGGCTGCACCTATCAACCCATCACTTAGGTATTAAGTCCAGCACACGTTATCTATTTTTCCTAATGCTCTCTCTCCCCCAACCTACCCACCAATAGGTCCCAGTGTGTGATGTTCCCCTGCTGTGTCCATGTGTTCTCATTGTTCAGGTCTCACTTCTAAGTGAGAACATGCAGTGTTTGGTTGTCTGTTCTGGTGTTAGTTTGCTGAGGATAATGGCTTCCAGCTTCATCCATGTCCCTGCAAAGGACATGATCTCGTTCCTTTTTAGGGCTGCATACTATTCCATGGTGAATATGTATTACATTTTCTTTATCCAGTCATCATTGATGCACATTTGAGTTGATTCTGTGTCTTTGCTACTGTGAATAGTGCTGCAATGAACATACACTGCAATGAACATACAATGATTTATATTTCTTTGAGTATATGCCCAGTAATGGGATTACTGGGTCAAATGGTAGTTCTGGTTTTAGATCTTTGAGGAATCACCACACCGTCTTCCACAATGGTTGGAATTTACATTTGCATTTCCACAAACAGTGTAAAAGCATTCCTATTTCTCCACAACCTCACCAGTGTAAAAGCATTCCTATTTCTCCACAACCTCACCAGCATCTGTTGTTTCTTGACTGTTTAATAATTGCCATTCTGACTGATATAAGATGGTATCTCATTGCTGTTTTAATTTGCATTTCTGTAATGACCAGTGATGTTGAGCTTTTTTTCATATTTGTTAGCTGCATAAATGTCTTCTTTTAACGAGTGTCTGTTCATGTCCTTTGCCCACATGGACCCATGGGGTCGTTTGTTTGTTTCTGGTAAATTTGTTTAAGTTCCTTATAGATTTTGTGTATTAAATCTTCATCAGATGGATAGATTGCAAAAATTTTCTCCCATTCTGTAGGTTGCCTGTTTGCTCTGATGATAGTTTCTTTTGCTGTGCAGAAGTTAAATTATATCCCATTTGTCAATTTTGGCTTTTGTTGCAATTGCTTTTGGCGATTTAGTCATGAAGTCTTTGCCCATGCCTATGTCCTGGATGGTATTGCCTAGATTTTATTCCAGGGGTTTTATAGTTTTGAGTTTTCCATTTAAGTCTTCATTTCATCTTGATTTAATTTTTTTATAAAGTATAAGGAAGGGGGCCAGTTTCAATGTTCTGCATATGGCTAGCCAGTTCTCCCAGCACCATTTATTAAATAGGGAATCCTTTCCCCATTGCTTGTGTTTGTCAGGTTTGTCAAAGAACAAATGGTTGTAAATGTGTGGTCTTATTTCTGAGTTTTCTATATCCATTGGCCTATGTGTCTGTCTTTGTACCAGTACCATACTGTTCTGGTTATTGTAGCCTTGTAGTATGGCTTGAAATCTGGTAGCATGATGCCTCCAGCTTTGTTCTTTTTGCATAGGATTGTTTTGGCTATATGAGCTCTTTTCTTGTTCCATATGAATTTTAAAATAATTTTTTTCTAATTATGTGAAGAATGTCAATGGTAGTTTGACGTTGGATATAGCATTGAATCTATAGATTACTTTGGGCAGTATGGCCATTTTCATATTGATTCTTCCTATCCATTAGCATGAAATATTTTTCCATTTTTTTGTGTCCTCTCTGATTTCTTTGAGCAGTGGTTTGTAGTTTTTCTTGAAGAGGTCCTTCACTTCCCTTGTTAGCTGTATTCCTGGGTATTTTATTCTCTTTGTAGCAATTGTGAATGGGAGTTGATTCATGATTTGACTCTCTGCTTGCCTGTTGTTGGTGTACAATAATGCTTGTGACTTGTCCACAATGATTTTGTATCCCGAGACTTTGCTGAAGTTGCTTATCAGCTTAAAAAGCATTTGGGATGAGAGGAGGGGGTTTTCTAAATATAGGATCATGTCATCTACAAAAAATGACAATTTGACTTCCTCTCTTCCTATTTGAATGCCCTTTATTTCTTTCTCTTGCCTGATTTCCCTGGCCGGAAGTTCCATTACTGTGTTGATTAGGAGTGATGAGAGAAGCCATCCTTGTCTTGTGCTGGCAAAACATTTTATTTATTTATTTATTTATTTATTTATTGAGATAGAGTCTCACTCTGTCGCCCAGGCTGGAGTGCAGTGGCATGATCTCATTTCACTGCAACCTCTGCCTCCCAGGTTCAAGCAATTCTCCTGCCTCAGCCTCCTGATTAGCTGGTATTACAGGCATGCACCACCACACCCAGTTAATTTTTGTATTTTTAGTAGAGACGGGGGTTTCACCACGTTGGTCAGGCTGGTCTCGAACTCCTGACCTAAGGTGATCCACCCACCTCCCAAAGTGCTGGGATTACATGCGTGAGCCACCGCGCCCGGCCAAAACACTTCATTTTAAATACTTCTGTTTAGATCTTCAGAAGTCATTTTCTGCTTACTGATAAATTTTTTTTTCTGTATTTGGTCACCAATCAAGCTTTCATTAGTTTTAAGAAATGTATAGCTTATATTACAAAAGCATTGCAATGTTTCTGGAAAAAAATATTGATGACACTCTCAGTGAACATTTCCACTTGAAAATTCTCTGAAAAAGCTTGCAATGTTAGTTTCATTTCATCCAGACCTATTTTGTTCAAGGAACTCTGCTAGCCACAGGGAGTACAAAGATAAGTAATAGAGATTTCCTGCCATTAAGAGATAAGACACAGGCCGGGCGCGGTGGCTCACGCTTGTAATCCCAGCACTTTGGGAGGCCGAGGCGGGCGGATCACAAGGTCAGGAGATCGAGACCACGGTGAAACCCCGTCTCTACTAAAAATACAAAAAAATTAGCCGGGCGTGGTGGCGGGCGCCTGTAGTCCCAGCTACTCGGAGAGGCTGAGGCAGGAGAATGGTGGGAACCCGGGAGGCGGAGCTTGCAGTGAGCCAAGATTGCGCCACTGCACTCCAGCCTGGGCGACAAAGCGAGACTCCGTCTCAAAAAAAAAAAAAAAAAAAAACAGAGAGATAAGACACAAATTTGCAGGAGTATGTGCTATGCTAGTTTAAATACAGATTTCAGCCCGGTTTTCTAACTGATCTTTCAGCTGCCTAAGGGAAAAAAAATTAGATATTTGATGATAGTATGGGTCAAAACATAGTAATGAATTAAAATGAATGTCAATACAAGCTATTTTATTTTTTATTTATTGTAATTACAAAATTTTTATATAGGTGAAATCATGAAATAACCTCTTCTTTATACAAATAAGAAAATATGGCTCTGAGATAAAGTAAGTCACAAAGCATTTCCAACATCTTTTTTTGTCAAAGCATTAGTTGTGTAAAATTTTTTTAATAAGAAGAATTATTATGAAAACAATTTTGTGGGGCTGGGCGCAGTGGCTCATTCCTATCAGCCCAGCACTTTGGGAGGCCGAGGCAGGAGGATCAGTTGAGGCCAGGAGTTTGAGACCAGCCTGGGAAACATAGTGAGACCCTGTCTCTCCAAAAAAAAAAAAAAGAAAAAAATGTTTTGAAAATTTTCTGGGCTTGGTAGTGCATGGCTGTAGTCTCAACTACTCGGGAAGCTAAGGTAAGAGAATTGCTTGAGTCCAGAAGTTTGAGGCTACAATGAGTTATGATTATACCACTGCACTCCAGCCTAGGTGACATGGTGAGACCCTGTCTCAAAAATAATTAAAATAATTTGGTGAAATTCCCATCTGTGAAGAATCCCTATATATAGCGCATTAAAATTTTTGTGAAATCATGTGATTTAAAAATTCTATTTCAGTTGTTTAGCGTAGCTTTTCCCAAATTTATTTAACCACAGAGCCTCCTTTGTGAAATACACAGAAAAAAATAATGAATTGTGGACAATGCAAAAAGAACAATATCAAAATTTTTATTCTCAAGCCTAGATGCTTTTCCCTAAGTACACTTGCCTGGCCAAGTGATGGTAAGAGAGTAAAGTTAATGTTCTCACATGGAGATTGTGTCCATGGCATGAGTCTTGTGAGGCAACTGACTAAAAAGTGAAACATTGACCAGAATGCAGAAAGGAGCTATGTAGGAGAAAACATCAGAAGTTTCTGTAAAAAGTCTATGTCATGCTTAACAGCAAGGGCTCTGGATCCAGACTGCTTGGATTCGAATCAACTTCAGGCATATTAGCAGTGGGACATTGAAATTTTCACTCAATCTTTGCATGCCTTAATTTTCCTGTATGTAAAATGGAAACAGAGATTAGCACCATCATGTATTATGATCACTAAATTATTTAATATGATTAAGGCACAATGTATGGCACCTAAGAAACAGCATTTAAGTTTATAAATAAATAATCTTTGAAGATTTTTTTTCTTTTCAAGTCTCCTACTTGATGAATTGTTTTCTTCTAATTGGGAAATTCTATTTTTCTTACAAGGTCAAGTTCACTGGATTAACACACATCGATACCATATTTGGGACATGTTTAAAAATGTATTTCTGGAGTGAATAGAGTGAATGGAAAAAAGGAAACACTTCTTTATATATGCTAGCCAAATCTTTAGTGCATGTTCATACCCAATACCTTGGGGCATATTCACTGGAGAAAACCAACCAACCTCCTGTAATAAGAGCAACAAATTATTTCCGGTATCGGTCCCTGTTGCCTCCAAATGCTTGCTTGTAGACCTTGGTTACACAATGTGAATAATAATAGTATGTTTACTCAGTGCTTACCATGTGCCGTGTGCTCTTCTTAGGGGTTCGTATGTCATTTTTCAATAAATCCCTGCAACAATCCTGTGCATGGGCTATTGTTATCCCCATTTGATAGATGAGAAAATAATGAGAGGTGTCTTCTTACTACTAAATTTAAAGTTTCATAATTTAAAAAAAATTCCAAATGTTTTCAGTTTTTAACATAGAAAATAGCTATTAAATAAGAGCCTTTTTAAAATATAGAATTGTTGGGGACAATAATCATAGCTTACAGGTGGATATTCACAATTTTTCTGTTATACACCAAGAAGGGCGTGGATACTCACCCAAAGTTATGAGATTGCTATTATTACTTCATGTTACTGTAAAACAAACCGAAGTTCAGTGAGGCTAACTGACTTTGTCTATGTTCACAATAAAAATGATTTATCTCCTTTAAAATAGGCTAACAATTTTGAGCATAAACTACAGATACTTTTATCACCAAAGCTAGGGAAAGAACTGTTAGCAGCAGAGTAGGTATGTAAGAGATCATTGAACAAAGGCAGGTGATCCAGTGCTGAGCTAGAGAAGTAAGACATAACTCAGATCAAGCTTTAGTGGGATTTTTTATTATGACTCATTTTTACTGCAAAGGCTGATTATGGATTTATATATCTCATCAAGAATAAAGCATAAGGAAGTTACTTTAGTATGTGTTAAATAGGAGAAACAGAAGATGAACATTTAAATATTTCAGTATTTCTAATACAGGTACATGTCCACTTCTGAACTGAGCATAGGTATTTGAACCACTGTTGCAATTACAGGAATGGTCAAGAGAAAACTCACAAAGATTTCTTATTATCTCTGATCTTAGCCTGCTTTGTGTTATTACAAGAGAATACATGAGACAGGTAATTTATAAAGAAAAGAGGTTTATTTCACTCACAATTTTACAGTCTGGGAAGTTCAAGGGCATAGGCCTGACTTCTGGCAAGAGCTTTTGTGCTGCATTATCACATGGTGGAGAATCTCAAAGAGGAAGCAGACTGGTGTGAAGACATCACATGGCAAGACAGGATGCAAGAGAGTGAAACCGAAGAAGCCAGACACTTTTTAATAACCTACTTTCTCAAGAACTAATCCATTCCCATGAGTGAACAAGAACTCACTCACCCCAGCAGGAGGGTATTAATGTACTCATGAGGGATCCCTCCATGACCTAAAAAACTCCGACTAGGCTCCACCTCCCAATACAACCACACTTGGGGATGAAATTTCAACATGAGTTTCAGGGGAAACAAACAAAATCATATCCAAACCATAGCAGTGTCCATTTATATCTGGTTTCCCTAATAAAATGACATGGAGCCCCCTCCAAACAGCATAAATATGCATACCCTAGTTATGTGCATATTTTCAGTTCACTGAAAAACCTTCAGTTTCAACAAAGAATGCATTGTTTATTTTTCTCTGTACAAAAACCTTGCTGTGAGTCTGTCTTCCCCAGGAGAAAAATAAATACGTTTCATGACTTTGTAATTGTCATCTTAAAAACTTTCTTGCCTTCATTTAGTTATTTAAGAAAAAAAATCTTTACAATGCATCGAGTACCGTTTATGTCATTGTAAAGGTTGGAAAAACATCAACTAATTGTCAGGGAAAAATTCAATTTATATTCAAAGTTTCCAACATTAAATATTGTGAAAATGCAAAGAAGCCTTTCTACTTTCACTTCTCACTTGTAGGATTTAGATCTACTGTCTAAAATATGATAAAATATTGGGTGACAAATTTCCTTTGAATACAAGGTGTGGAAACTAAAAAAAAATGTGATTCAGTTCTCTCTTGTAAACTAGATATAAATAATGCCTGGATTAAAATTCTTAGCACATTCAGAGAACTTCAAGTAGTTCATGGTGGCCATAATGTGTAGGTTAGAATCCTGGGCTTTAGCAGTAGGCTAGCTTGTTTTTGAATCCCACCCAGCTATGCCACTAACTGGTTTCATGACTGTGAGCCATCAACTTTACTTTTCTTACTCTC
Source organism: Symphalangus syndactylus (assembly GCF_028878055.3). Taxonomy (NCBI): domain Eukaryota; kingdom Metazoa; phylum Chordata; class Mammalia; order Primates; family Hylobatidae; genus Symphalangus; species Symphalangus syndactylus. The sequence continues at coordinate 23,732,056 of NC_072441.2, forward strand.
AATTTTTTCTTATGTAAAATCGTATTAATTATAACAATAAATTAATTATAAAATATATATTAAAATTATTTATGTATTAATTTCCAATATAAAAGAATGTTATATAAAGCTTTGATGAGATAATGAATGTAGTCTATACATCATGCATTGTAAATGGTAGCCACTACTACTTCTTTGGCTAGATGAAAAATCGTTTTTGAACTGGAGGGGTCATACCCACAGCTTGAAAATCTGTTATTCCGTGTAAGGATTTCAGATTTCATGCTGTGGTAGACAATGAACAATCACTAAAGAATTTTACCCAGAAGAGTACTATGTTGCATTTTGCATTTTAAGTGATCATTCTGCTTGCTATATGGGGGATGGACTGGGGGGCACAATAAGGAAAACAGTTACAAGACTATTCAAATGGTCCATGAGAGAAATGGTAATTGGTTGAACCAAGTCAACCACAGAAAAAACAGAGAGCAAAATGTATGAGATCATGAGAAGCTAGAAGTAATGGAACATAGTTACTAATATATGCTGCAATGTGGGAAAGGAGGGCATCAAGAATGACACCCAACTTCCCAAGGGATGACTTTTATCAAATACAATAATAGTTTTACAAATACAATATAGTAGACCCCGATAAGGGAATGTTGGGAGTGTGGGGAGGATGTAAGGAGGGCTAAGTGAATGGAATAAGGTTAATTTTGAAGAAGTAGAGTTTGAGTTATCTCTGGAACATAAGATTGCAGGTATTTATCATGCAATTTGTTACACTGGTTTTAATTGGGAGTTCCGAACATTCATGAGTCACCTACATATAATAGGTAGATTAAGTTATGAGACTGTATGTGATTGCTTATACAGACCAGATAGATGAATGAGAAGAGATCTAGAATTGAACACAAAGAAACATCAAAATATAAAATATAGGTAGAAGAAATAGTACTTAAAATGGAGACTGGGAAGGCATAGCTAGGTAGCACAAGGGAAATAAGGAGATACAAATGCCAATGAAACCGAAGTGGAAATGTATCAAGAAAAGCAAGTGGTAAACCATGACAAACGTTACAGGGATAAGTAAAATAACCTTAGGACAAAATAAATATCGTGTGATTTGGCAATTGAGTCATTTGGGATGTTTATAGACGAGTTTCACTGCAGTGGAAAGACGAATCAGATAGCCAAAGGTTGAAGTAAAATGAAAAGTTCTGGTAGATTGTCTTTTTCCAAAAGTGGACACAGCAATATTGCTGATCCAAAATCTTTCAGAACCTTGCTACACACCATCATAGGTGGAGGCTGTTTCCTATTTCCTTGAACCTAGGTAGGGCTTTGTGACTGCCTTAATGAACAGAATGCAGCAGAAGTGATGCCGTGTGACTTCCAAGTCTAGATCATAAAAGGAAATAAATGTTTTGTGCATCTCCCCCCGTATTCCCTGACACCGCTCTCTCGTTCTTGAAACCCACTATCCACATTTTGAGAAAGTTCAGACCACATGGAGAGAACATGTATAGATATTCTGGCCAACAGACTTAGCTGTCATTTCAGTTGTAATCCCAGCACCAACTGCTTAAGTGAGCAAGCCTTTGAATGATTTTCATACCTAACCTTTCAGCGTTCTAGCTGATACACTGAACATAGACATAAGCTGTCCTGTGGAGCCCTTCTCAAGTTGCAGATTAAATATTCTAGATGTTACAGGCCACTAAGTTTGGAGTCATATTTTACATAGCCATACTAGTACAGAAGCAAAGGAGAAGAAACGGTAACTATAAATTATCCACTGAAAGGCCTTAGCACTGAAGAATTGCAGGATGAAAAGAAACTAATAACCAGATGAGCATAGAGTCAAGGATGTTTAGGAATTTTTTTAATTTCGTTATTAAAATAAGGTCAGTGTGAACCCTAGAAGATGTAACATGAAAATGCATGTTAGAAAGAGGAAAGAATCATTGGTGTAAATTCTATATCCTGGTGGATACAAGGGATATCACATAGAGAGCATACGAAATGTGATAGTTTTGCATAGGGAAACTGACATTTGTACATAAATAGATGCTCATAGATGTGGACACAGGAAGTTAAAGAAGATTGTGCTCAATATTCTAAGTTGTCTGTATGAAATCAGAGGCAAATCATCTGCACTGGAAAAGAAGTAGTGACGTAGATGGTAGGGGGAAGGGGTGTGGTGTGCAGAATAGTAGATTTTTTAAGTAAGGGAGCATGTAGAAGAAAAAAGAAGGAGATAATCAATAATAATTTAAAAACATTGCTAGGCTCAATTGAAGCTAGAGACCATAGTTTTTAGTGGCAAAATCCTATCAGCTGTGTCATTTCATTTTTAATAACGCTTAGTACCTCAGATGCCTGATGATATAAGCATTACATAAATATAGCAGCTCACTGATTTGTCCTTTTTTAAACTTTCCGTAGAGAGGCACTACACTTAGCTAAGAGTTCTTGGACATGGAGCCGAGTCCAGCAATGTCAAGGAACAACTCACAAGCTGTAGGGTTCAGAGCTACAGGATATAACTGGGGTGTCTGTCTAATTCAACAGTTACTCTCCCTTTCCTGACAAATACCTCCTTAATGGCATCCCCCAATACAGGCAGCTTTTTGCCTCCAGGAAATTTATTATATTACCTGCTCCTTATTCTAGGTACTTACTACTTACTTCTTTCAGAGCTGATTAGTGCAAAGCAAATACTTGACTCTACCGCACCAATCATATTGTCTTTGAGGGAATTTGGCATTGGGATAAAAACAGATTCAGTTCATTTCTTCCTTCCCAAAACTTCAATGATTCAATTCAGAGGCTTTAAAATACCTATATGTGAAATATTTAAAGCTATATATATGGTGATAAATAAAACTAAATTACAGAGAGAAACAAAACCGAGAAATTGGTACAGAGTATTGCCTAGGCTTCTAAAGATTTTTCTATTTCTATATGTTGATTTTTTTAACTGAGTTTTTGCCTACAGTATATAGATAGACTGATAATATAGATATGGAGATAAGTGTGGATACAGGCATAGATATAGAGATAGATGTAATCTAGTTTTTGTTATTTTTGAAACTAGCAATTAATCAGAGAGTCTAAACTTGGAACAAAGTTGATGTAAGAGATTGTCTTACAAGTGTGTAGCCAGGATCAAGAATATAAAAGAAATTACAGAAGAGACTCCAAACTGAAACTCTTAGGCAGTGAGACAGAAGTCATTAAGATCCAAAAGAAGAGTAACCGGTGAAAAAAAAGAAAAATGGGAAATTTCTCTTAGAATCCTTAGAATTCCATGCATAGAAGTTTCATAGCATGCCCTTACTGGCCTGGAGAGAATTCTCAAGTGGTTGAAGCCAGATGAACAAATAATATAAAACTATATTGTCAAAAAATAAATGAAAACTTTTAGTTCACTAAATATACTCATGATTATTTTTGAGAACCAGAGTAAAGAAAAGCATTTGATACCTGTTAACCCATAAACTGTTCATATTGTAGAAAACACACATCTTTTTATTCCATATATTTAATTAGCAAGTCAGGCACCGTGGTTCACACCTGTAATCCCATCATTTTGGGAGGCCGAGGCAGGCAAATCACTTGAGGCCAGGAGCTCGAGACCAGCCTGGCCAACATGGCAAAACCCCATCTCTACTAAAAATACAAAAATTAGCCAGGTGTGATGGAGCACACTTGTAATCCCAGCTACTTGGGAGGCTGAGACAGAGAATTACTTAAATGGGGGCGGCAGAGTTTGTAGTGAGCCGAGATTGCACCACTGCACTCCAGCCTGGGCGACAGAGCAAGACTCTCTCTCCGCACCCCCAACCCCCACCCAAAAAAATTCAATTAACAAACATCATCAAATTCCCCTTAGGCCCAATCCTTAACTCTGAGGTTAACCATTATATAATGTGACCTCTATCACCATTAACTAGTTTTGTCTATTTTTGAAACGTATATAAATGAAATCACGGAGTAGATACCCTTGTGTCTGGCTTGTTTTGCTCAACATTATGCATATTAGATTCAAACATGTTTTGCATGTAGGAGCAGTTTTTTAATTAACATTACCAAATAATATTACATGATATTAACCTAAAAGTCATTTTCTCATTTGAACTATTTGGACATTTGTATTATTTCAAGCTTGGGACTATTAAAAGTAATGCTTTTATTGGATATTCTTGTGCATGGCTTAGCTGCAAATATGAATACATTTCTGTTAGGAATATACTTAGGGAAGAAATTTCTGGGTTAAGATATGCATATTTTCAGCTATAGTTCATATTATGAAACAGTTTCACAAATGGTTATACCAATTTACATTTCCACCAGCAGCGTATGTGAGTTCCAGGCATTCCACATCTTCACCAACACTTGGTGTCATGGATCATGTTCATTTTAGCTGTTTGGGTGCAAGTGTAATCCTTTTCATTTTTCTATTGGATTTTTGTCTTTTGTCTTAAATATTTGTAGAAATATTTTTAATTTTTGATTTTGTTCTTTTTTTTCATTTTGGCTTCAAATCTTCTTTCGTATATATGCATCACAAACTTTTTTTCCTTCTGTGTGGTTTGCTTCCTCACTCTCTTAAGAGTGTCTTCTGAAGAAATAAAGGCCTTAATTTTAAGGTCATTTATTTGATCAGTCTTTTCCTTTGTGGTTAGTGTTGAGTAAATTAAAATGGAGAGCAAGACATAGAGCAAGATACAAATAAAATCCTCGAGCAACCATCTCCCTGCAGGAACACAACATTGAACAGCTATCCTCACAAGACACCCTAATAAGAGCCAAAAATCCAGTGAGCAATCACAGTACTTGGCTTTAACATCATATCAAGGAAAGAGGCACTGAAGAGGGTAGGAAAGACAGTCTTGAATTGCCTAAATCAACTCTTGCCCCCATATCCTTGGCAGAGGGAGAACGAAGTAATGGTAGAACTTTGCATTGGAATCCAGTGCTGCCCTGTCACAGTGGAAGGCAACTCAGGGCAGAATTCAGCCATGGACAGAACATTTAGACCTGCCCCAGACAGAGAGGAATTGTTCATTCCAGTAGTTGGAACCTGAGTTCCAGCTATCCCCACCATCACAGACTAAAGTGCTCTGGGGTACTATATAAATTTGAAAGGCAGTCCAGGCCACAAGGAGTACAATTCCGGGGCAAGTCCTGCTGTTGTGGACTTGGGGTGCACATGACCCAGTGACACACTAGCTGGGGTAGCCAAGGGAATGCTTATGTCACTCCTTCCCCAAATGCAGATAATGCAGTGCATAGCTCTTGCGGAGACTCCTTTTGCTTGGGCAAAGAAAAGGGAAGAGTAAAGAAGACTTTGTCTTGCAACCTGGATAGCAACACAGCCACAGTAAAAGCATCAAATGGACTCCTAAAGCACCCATTCCAGGCCCTAGCTCCCAGAGGACATTTGGAGATCCACCCTGGGCCAGAGGGAGACTCCTGCCCTGAAGGGAAGGACCCTGTTTTGGCAGAATTCATCACCTGCTGACTGCAAAATCACTGGACCTTGAATGAACATCAGCAGTCGCTAGGAAGTAGTCCAGAAAGGCCTTGGGTAAGACTCGGTACTGTGCTGGTTTCAGGTGTGACCCAGCACATTCCTAGCTATGGTTGCCGTGGGTAGAGACACTTGCTTGAGGAAAGGAGAAGAAAGAGTCAAAAGGACTTTGTTTTACGACTTGGGTACCAGCTAAGCCAAAGTAAAATAAAGCATCAAGCAGACTCCTAAAGTCTCCAATTCTAGGCCATAATCCCACAGTATATTTCTAGATCCACCCTGAGCCAGAAAGGAACCTGCTGCCCTGAAGGGAAAGGCACAATCCTTGCAGGATTCACCACCTGTTGGCTAAAGAGCCCTTAGGCCTTAAATGAACATCAACAATAGCCAGGCAGTAGTTGTCACAGGCCTTTGATGAGACCCAGTATTGTGCTGGCTTCAGATGTGACCCAGCACAGTCCCAGCAGTGGTGGCAGTGGCAGTGCTTGCATCTCCCTTCTCTCAACTCCAAGCAGCTCAGCATGCAGAAGAAGACTCCAGCTGTTTGGGGGAACGTAAGGAGAGAACAAGAAACACTGCCTGGTAATCCAGGGAATTCTGCTGTCTCTTACCTAAGGCCACCAAGGAAGAACTTCTGTGACTCTGCAAGAGTCACAACTTTAGTGGGCTTGGGATGCCTGCTAATGCAGATATAGTTGCAGTGATCCAAGAGTTAGATCACAACATTCAATTCCCTTCAAATATTTGGAAAGCTTTCTAAAGAAGGACAGGTGAAACAAGCCCAGACTGCAAATATTAGAATAAATTCCTAGCTCTTTTTTTTTTTTTTTTTTTTTTTTGAGGCGGAGTCTCGCTCTGTCGCCCAGGCTGGAGTGCAGTGGCGCGATCTTGGCTCACTGCAAGCTCTGCCTCCCGGGTTCACTCCATTCTCCTGCCTCAGCCTCCTGAGTAGCTGGGACCACAGGCACCCGCCACCACGCCCGGCTAATTTTTTGTATTTTTAGTACAGACGGGGTTTCACCATGTTAGCCGGGATGTTCTCGATCTCCTGACCTCGTGATCCGCCTCCCTTGGCCTCCCAAAGTGTTGGGATTACAGGCGTGAGCCACCGCACCCGGCTAAATACCTAACTCTTAATTGCCTCAACGTTGACAAACATCCACAAGCATCAGGGCCATTCAGGAAAACATGACCTAACCAAACGAACTAAATAAGATACCAGAAACCAATTCCACAGTAAGAGATATGTAACCTTTCAGACAGATAATTCAAAATAGCTGTTTAGAGGAAGCTCAAGAAAATCTGAGATAACACAGGGAAGGAATTCGTAATTCTATCAGGTAAATTTGACAAAGAAAAAGAAATAATTTAAAAGAACCAAGCATAAATTCTGTAGCCAAAAAACTCAGTTGACAAACTGAAGAATGAATCAGTCTCTCAACAGCAGAATGGATCAAGAAGAAATAATGGGTACCTGAAGACAGGAAATTAGAAAATTCACAGGCAGAAGAGACAAAAGAAAAAAGAATACAAAAGAAAGAAACATGTCTACAAGATACAGGAAATAGCATCAAAGGGGCAAATCTAAGAGTGGCCTTAAAGAAGAGATAGAGAGATCAGGGTAGAAAGCTTATTCAAAGAGATAATATCAGAGAGCTTCCAAAATCTAGAGAGAGATATCAACACTCATTTACAAGAAGGTGATAGAACACCAAGCAGGTTTAACCCAAATAAGACTACTTCAACACGTTTAATTATCAAATTCCCAAAGGTCAAGGGTAAAGAAAGAATCCCAAATACAGCAAGGGACAAGAAGCAAATAACATATAAAGGACCTCCAATGTGTTGTTACATTCTTCTTGCATTCTGTTTAAAAAGTCTTTGCTTATCTCAAAGCCATAAAGATATTTTCCCATGCTATCACCTAGAAACTTCAAGTTTATTCTTTGCATTCATATAAATAGTACATTGGGAGTTAATTTTTGTGTATGATTTGAGGTAGAGTTCAAGCTGTGCTATTTTTTATGCAAATGACCCAGGACCCTTTAATTTTAAAAAACATTATTTCTCCAATGTACTAGTGTCATCTTATGAGTATATGTGTCAATCAGTTTTTTTGGACTCTATTTCATTTGGCTGTTAGTCCTTCCAACACAGCACTCTATTTATGACTGTAGCTCTTACATTAAATACATTAAACTTTGATTAGTGACAGTGTTAGGCATCAAGGATTTTTATCCTGAAGATAGTCTTGGCTACTGTTTGCTCTTTGCATTTCCATATGTATATACTTTAGAATTACTTGTCATTTTCATAAAAATAAAATCTTACTGCAGTTTTGATTGGGATTACAGTAAATATATAGAATAATTTGGAAACAATTGACATTTTTATAATATTGAAACTTCCAATCCATGGACATGATATATTATCTATAGATTCATCCATATTGTAGGAGAAGCAAAATTTTACCTCTACCCTCTCTGGGTTTTTCAGCCGAGCCTAATAAAAAGAAACTGACATAGGATAGATTAACAGGAAAAAGTATACAAATTTACTTAAGTTTTATGTGTCACCAGATCTTCATAAGGAAATGAAGACCCAAAAATGCAATTTGTATGTATGTATATATATGCATATATAGATACATGACTTTTAGTTCATCCTAATGTACTGACATTTTTATCCTTGTAAAATGTCCTTTTTTTCTCTCTTGTAACACTGCTTATTTTGAAGTCTATTTTATCTCATATTAATATAATGATTCTAGACTTCTTTTGCTTGCTGTTTGCATTGCGTATTTGTTCCATCTATTTTCAGCCGCCCTCTGTCTATATTTAAAATGCATCACTTGTGACAACTAATAGTTGAATCTTCCTTTTTTTTAATCCATTCTAACAATCTTAGAATTTTAGAGTGTTTACTACATTAAAGTTTAAACAATTAATTACATGATCAAATTTAAACATGATTGTTTGTTTACTGATTAACATTAACCTCACTCTGTGCTTTTGATCTCTGTTTCTCCTGACCTGCCTTTTGCATTGCTTAAATACGTTTTTTAGAATTCTGGTTTAATTTCTCTATTGGTACTTCAGTTGTGCCTTTTAGTGTTGTTATTTTGGTGGTTTTTCAAGGTATTTCAATAAACATTAATAATATTTTACAGTCTAGTTAGGGTTAATATTATAGTATTTCATAAAACAATGTAGAAATTCTATAATCACATAATCACCCTTCCTTGTTTATGCTATCATTATCGAATATATTAACATATATTATAAACTACAAAAGAAAATGTCATAATTGTGCTTTAAGTGATACATGTATTTTAAAGGAAATTGAAGAAGACATTTATAATCACCCAGATACTTAACAAATTTTGATGCCATTTGCCATTTCCTCCTAAAGAGTCAAATTTCCATCTAATCATTTCCTGTCAATCTGAAGTACTTCTTTAGCATTTCTTGTAGCGTACATCTGCCAGCAATAAATTATCTTAGTTATTTTTTAACAATATCTTCATTTGCTCTCTGTATTAAATAATATTTTCATTGCATGTAGAATGCTAGGTTGAATTATTTTTCTTTTAACACTCTGAAAATGTTATTTTGTTATCTTTTTGGTTCTATAGTTTCTAATAAGAAATCAGTAATTTATTTTTCATCAATGAGCGTAGTTGTAATAGCTACTAAAAGTCCTTGAAGGCTAATTTCAACATGTGGGTCTTCTTGGTATCCTCCATTTTGTCTTTTCTCTTGAAAATTGATTGCATTTTTCTGCTTTGAGTTTTTGTTTTCATTGTTGTTGCTTACACTGTGTACATTGTGAATGTTGTTTGCAAGTCTGAATCCTATTATAATCCTCTGAAGAGTTTGGATTTGTTTTTACCATACATCCTTTCTCTTGATCCTAATTCTTGATATGTCAAAATATATTTTCCATAGGCTTAGGATAAAGTTACCCCTCTCTAGAGTTGATTTACCCTCTAATCTGATGAGTAATAAAGAACAAATCACCTAGATCTAATCATGCCTGAACTGACTTGAAGCTGGCTTGCAGTCTGGCTGAAACTCTTTTCTCCATCTTCCTAGAGGAAAGCTCTCCAGAATTATCAGTTGACAGCCTGGGTTGTATTTTAGAGCTCTCCTTCTTGGTGGCGCCTAAACTCCATTTCTTTTCTCAGCATCCGAAGACTGCTAAAAACTCTCCTCTTTTTTGTAGTCACTTTCTACGTAATTCTTAGCTTCTTGCCATTTACAACTGCAGTGGTAAATGTTTTGGTGGTTAAACATGTGTTCGGTGTCAAGGTGACTTACTTGTACCTTTCTACTCTCCAAGATCTTATTCTTTCAACCCCAGGTTGCTTTGGTAACGCAAAGCAAATTTTTATCTTTCCATACTGAAGAGGTTGTCTTGAAACTCGAGTGGCTTCTCTGCCAGCGTCTACTCTGGCCAGTTCTTTGGCCTCTTGGCCTCTTGACCTCTTGACCCATACTGAAAATGGGCAAATGCATTAAGAGTAAAAAAAATGCAGAAAGTTGGAAACACTTCAATGAATTTTCCTTCTTTGTTTGATCTGGCCCCTCATATCCTGGTAGCTTAGAAATTCTCTAATATCTTACAGATTTTTGTGGGGTTTTTTTTCTTGACTTTCATAAGTCATAGTAAAAGTGTTAGTCTGCTACAAACTGTTCCACCATTGCCAGAAGAGGTCCCTACAACAAATATCTCCAGAAATTTGCCAAATTATTTTATAACAAAATATTTATGATGATGTTATATTCCACTGAACTGGTGTTCTATAACTTTCTTAATGTCTTCCTATTTATTGCATTTACAATAATCTTATTTTTAAAATTTTTTGCAGTGGGCATAGTAATTTATGTGTTTTTTTTTTCCCCTGAGGAATTTATTTTTTTCCAAATGAATTCCCAGGAGCAAGAAATCCTTTAGTGTTTAAAAAAATACGAACAATGTATTGCTCATTAAAGGCTTTTTTTGGATAACCTTTCAAAAGGATTGTACCAGTCTGTAACGCCACATAAAATGTATAATTGCTGCATTTTTATTACAAGCTCTCCAGCAGCGAACAATTTTATATTTAATTTTCGGTGATTTAATAATTATAAATAATATATGTCATTTCAATTTAAATTCTCTTTGATCACTTACAAAGTTAAGAAGTGTGTTATATGGGCAGGCCAGGAGTAATTTCAAAGACTGCATGTCAGTGGAGCTACGGGGGAAGTTTTCATAATTATAACAGCACGTGAGTTCATTTCCCAGTTGTTTCTGGTGTATCCTTCCTCGTATTCTCAGAATTTTGCACAGGCTATGTTCAATAAACATTTATTAATTACTACCATTCTTCTTTCATTTTTCTTTTAGTTTTCAATGACTTTAGACAGAGTCTTTGAAAAATATTTCTGAGGCTTTAGTTGCACATGATACAAAATTGTGGCTTATCTGTTTAAAGCACTTACCATCTGTCCAATATCCTCCTTTCCTGGATGCCTGTTTCTGATCTATTTTACCATCATGAGAAATAATAGATTCATAAGTTACGTATCTTATGTAGACTTAGATTGGTAGATTTTCCTTTTTATCTGTAGCAAACTGGCAAAGAGGACACAATTGTATTTCTGGACTTGGGCAGGCACGTAATAACAAAGTTTTGAAAAATGAGGACATTATTCAAGGCTGCAAGATAAAGCATGACAGACAGAGTTTTTGATTGGGCAAACAGTCAGTTCTGCTCAACCATCATTCTGTAAATGCCCATCTTTCTGTAAGCAAAAATAATGCAGCTAATTTATCATCAGTAGTGTGGTTTTGAGTTGCTTTTCCAGGAGTAGTAATCAATTTGCAATGATTCTAGGATTCTTGTATTGTAAAATTTCCTGACTAATTACAATTACGGCAAAGCAGAAAATATTAATTTTTTAGATAATAGTCACTTTAAAATATATAATATCCTTTATAAATTTTTATAGGCTTTGCACTTAGAAACAAAATACATGCATCTTTATTTTCTCCCAAACTATTATATTTGCTGTGTTAAATTTAGATGTATAGTTTATTCAAGCAATAGCTGCAAATGTCCTAATTTAATTTGTTTGCAGTTCTTTTTTTAAATATGAAGTCGTAAACTACTTCACTTTAAAGACAGCATCTCTTGAGTTACACAGGCTAAAATTTGTAAAAAGGAGAAACTGCATTTGCTAAATAAAAATAAATATAAATACATACTTTAGATCTACTCTCTCCTAGAAAGATAAACAGGTAGAAAAATATTTTCTTTTAAGTGGAGACAATAAAGAGAAAAATTTTAAAGCTTGGAATAAAATTTTATTTATTTGGTTTTATTTCCAGGTTGGAAACAAACTTTAAATTTGTCCATTCCTTACTATCCAATGAGTCAATAGCCTTTCAGTTATCTCTCATAAATAGTTTCCTACATTTTGGGATTTCGTGGCGGAAGAAAGACGTGCATTTCAGGAAATGTCCAGAGAAACAAATGTTGTTTCGATAACTCATCCATTTTGTTAAGTTAATGACAATAGAGATAGCAACCAATAAAACCTAAAATCTACAAATATTATTTTCCAATAAAAAGGGGATTTGAACACCTAAATAGAGGCAAAACCTAGTCTCAGGGTAAAGACAGACTTTTCATCAAATCCATTAACCTTTTAGAAAAGTTGTTATTGGTTTTACAGTTTCTTGTTCTCACTTTTACATCTTCATGCACAATATTTATTTCTAGAACTACACGTCCATTACATGGGTACTGTTCACTTTGCTTCAATAGAACAAAAATTGTTTAAAAATTGGAAAAATATAAAAAACTTTCCCCACTGCCTGGAGCCAGTACTCAGACAGACATACATCTAATCTAAACACTGCCGACCACAGAAAATTTACTGCTTTATAAAATTGGAAAGCTTTAAGTTTTAAAAATATTTTTATTATTTTAAAACAAAAGTTACTTCCCTATAATTTCCTTTCACGTTCTCTAGGTCAGTCTTTTGGAACTATTTAGAACAAGTCCATTCTCCTTTTCTGTAAGAATTAAGACAATTAGTGAAGCAAAAGGGTTGGGATCGTATTAGTAGTTTCCAAATGTCTTCGTGCCACATTTCAGCATTTTCAGGGACTTCTGAAACGCAAAGCTTTGAACATATGCAATAAAACTTTCTACAATTTAATGGGCTAGTTTATTTCTTGATTTGGTCTGAGTTCAATCCTGATATGTGAGCTTCAGATAATGATGGCCATCTTTGAAGTAAGCAAGAAGCAATAATCAGAGACCTTACCCACAGAGTGCCAGAAGCTTTTCTTCTTTGGCAGCACCTGCGACTGCATTCCTGGATCAAACAGTGGAAGGTGCATTCTGTTTTCTAACTGTCGAAAATGTCTTTCCACCACAAGTCTTCATGCACAGCATGCTATCGCATGAGTGCCATTATAGCACTGCCCTTATCTAATGAGAAGCGTCCCTGGAGGCAGACATGAATCTCACTTGCTTTTGAGAGATGTATTATTTGTCCATGGTTACAGAAATAGTGATGATCTGTTCCTGTGCAGTTTAACGTCCTCCTCTTGCAACATTCATAGGAAATCATCTAAGGGAGTAAAAGCTGAGTAACAGTATTACAGCATTCAACCAAAGGGATGTAATTCTAATATTATTCTCATCCTATTTTCCACGCTGCTACAACACTTTTCTGTAAATATGTTTATTGCTCTTATACTGGTAACATGTTTTCAGGATAAAACTTAGGGTCTTCTGTGTGGCTTAGAAAATCTTTCTGACCTGATCCTGCCTGCCCTATCTGCATTATCTTTTGCTGCTACTACCCTGACTCAAAACTCTGACACTGAACCATGAGTTCCTTGAAGCCCCACACTCATTCTTGCCTCAGTGGCTTTGAGCTGGTTACTTCCTCTTCCTAAAACGCCTTGTGCCACCAATCTTTTGGATTATATACCAACAGTTCTCATCTCGTCAGATAAGCATCCCCTAACTCCTGCATGTCTCTGTATTACCACAGCATGCCACATGCAGCTCCATTCTGTGCAAGCCACATGTATACTAGAGATTTATTTTGTATTCCTGTAGATTGCTAGCATCTTAAAAATAAAGACTCTAACATATCTGACTCTACATCCTCAGCAGTTTTCACAGTGCCCGGCACAAGCTAGTCTCCTTGGATAATTTATTTTTCCTGTTTTCCATTTTGATAATTGATAAATGCCCTTCCATATTATCTTTTTTACAGCCACCTGTACACATATCTAAGAAAGCTGGCTAGAAGATAGAATGAAAATGGAAAGAAACATACCCCTCCATACCCCAATGCGTATCAAAAGAGCATATTGAGCCTCATTGCCAAAGTTGTCCAAGTACGTGGCGAATACATCATGAACCTTTTGATATACTTTGTCTTACTAGGTATAATTGTCATTTCCCTGTTTGGTAGTGCCGTGATATTTGGTGGCTTTGTAACAATACATAGATTCTACTGTTAGTGACAATCACAGGGTCTGTGTGACCCACTGTATGTAGAATAGCTGACAACTGTGAAGTTGGGATAACAATGGATTTGTCATGCATTCTTATAGTGACAAGTAGAAAACACTGCTTTATATTTTCAGCTTCCGGATAAGTACACTTTGTATCTTCTTTCAAATATTTCCCAGTCATCCTGCCTGATGGATTGACAACCTCAAAATCATTTTCTCACAGGAAAAATTTAGCAAAGCATCACAACCTGGTTTGAGATAAAATAAAGTTCGGAAAATAAAAGAACATGGATAAAAGAAAATACAGGGTGTATCAGGGCATACACTACTTAGATTAAAAAGAAAAGTCAGAAGACATTTCTCTGCATAAGATCATTCCACCATTATACACACAGCTGCGCACACATGCATTTTTTGTGTGTGCAGTAAAATAATAAATGCTGCCAAATAAGAATTCTAAAAACAAAGCACCTTTTTTCTTAGTAATAATCTATCAATAATAATCGAGTAACCAGCCATTTTAATTAAAAAAATTCAACCAGTTTCTCTTTGGAACCCTCAGCAAATCTGTTGCTATTGATTTGATCAGTAGAATTGGCGTATTTGTATGGTGGGCCCCACCATTCTCAGCATATTCAATCACATGTTGTGCAAGTGTGGCATAGGCAGAGACGGGGAGTAATATGAGAGAACTATTTACTCAACACCAACTCTTCACCAGCTCTTGGGTCAGTTTCATTACATGATTATTTAATCATTATGTGAGCTCTGTGGGTAGTTGTATCTCCTCTTTATGAAAGAGGAAGCTGGCTCAATTATATAGGCAACCCAGAATTCAAATCGATGTAAAAATGATTTCATAGCCCCTACTTATGCTATGGTGTCACAATATCGGTGAGATATCTCATTTGTGGTTCCATCTTCATCTAGTCTACATCAATATTGAGTAAGACAGGAAATAGTTCATGAGGAGCTGCCAAATAGGTGACGTGTATATTTTACCCCATCGAGTTGGCCCAGTTCATATGCCTCAGTATTATTTGCTCAAATTTCTTAAAATCCATAAATCTAAGTATTGCTTCAGGTCTACATAATCAAAAAATCTAATAGGTAGAGCCCAGTATCTGTAGTTTTAAAAGCTTCATGGATTATTCTAATGTGCATGCTAAACTATTTTCTGAACTTTTCTATTCTTTTAAATCCATAATTACTTACTGAAAACCTACTAAGCCATCTACCAAAGGCAAATTTTGTTACAAGGACCTGGTAATTACCAAGAAATACATGTTATTATTTTCCTGACATTTTCCCAGGGCCTGGAAAGTGACTTTGATTGACCAAAGATTGTCCGAAGGGTGCTTTAAATATAAAAAGAATTCATCAGCCTTTACAGATGTCTATCACATACAGGTAAAACTAGGTACATTGCTTTGCTTCTGCTCATCAGGAAACAATCTAACCTTGGTCTCTATTTTTAATTGGCAAGAGTGATATACAATCCTATGGACACATGTTCTGGCCTTTTCTTGAATCAAATTAACAAACAGCATTATTTGGGCACTTGAAAAAGAATCAATGAAGTTTGAAATATTATGCTAATGGTCCCATTACATTATCAATAATGGCCTTATTTTCTTCAAACTAGAAAGAAAAGAAATTTTCTCTAGATGGGGAAGAATAATTTACTATTTAGGAAAAATCACAAACCACAGATTCCTGGTTTCCAGTCAGGCATATAAAGAGCTTAGAAGTCACCACTCTACCCTAACAAGTGAAAAGCTAAACAAACTGAGAACTCAACAACTCTTACATCTATCAGGGATTTCAGGTCACTCAATTCAAACACTGCTACTCCCAAAATTAGAGAGACAGACAGGCAGATACAGAGAATCACACTTCACTGCAGCAGAAACTCACCGGTAGGAACCTCCACATGAACTACTGCAGAAGTAGGAAATCTAAACTATAATTGACAGCTCGCTGGAGGCTTGATATGGACAAGTATGAGAGTTAAAAATTTCAGGTAGACCTAATCATAGGACAGCCTTCACACTTTAGTGAGTTTTCCCTCCAGGAGACCTACCAGGTCCTCACAATGAATGTCAGGGAAAAAAAACCCCTCCTGCTTCTGTCAGGTAGAGGAGAAAAGGAGCCATTTTATTGTTTTTTTGGTTTTTTTTGTTGTTGTTGTTTGTTTTTTTAATATTTTTTTAATTATACTTTAAGTTCTAGTGTACATGTGCACAGTGTGCAGGTTTGTTACATATGTATCCATGTGCCATGTTGGTGTGCTGCACCCATTAACTCGTCATTTACATTAGGTATATCTCCTAATGCTATCCCTCCCCATCCCCCCACCCCACAACAGTCCCCAGTGTGTGATGTTCCCCTTCCTGCGTCCATGAGTTCTCATTGTTCAATTCCCACCTATGAGTGAGAACATGTGGTGTTTGGTTTTTTGTCCTTGTGATAGTTTGCTGAGAATGATGGTTTCCAGCTTCATCCATGTCCCTACAAAGGACATGAACTCATCATTTTTATGGCTGCATAGTATTCCACAGTGTATATGTGCCACATTTTCTTAATCCAGTCTATCATTGCTGAACATTTGGGTTGGTTCCAAGTCTTTGCTATTGTGAATAGTGGCGCAATAAACATACGTGTGCATGTGTCTTTATAGCAGCATGATTTATAGTCCTTTGGGTATATACCCAGTAATGGGATGGCTGGGTCAAATGGTATTTCTAGTTCTAGATCCTTGAGGAATCACCACACTGTCTTCTACAATGGTTGAACTAGTTTACAGTCCCACCAACAGTGTAAAAATGTTCCTATTTCTCCACATCCTCTCCAGCACCTGTTGTTTCCTGACTTTTGAATGATGGCCATTCTAACTGGTGTGAGATGGTATCTTATTGTAGTTTTGATTTGCATTTCTCTGATGGCCAGTGATGATGAGCATTTTTTCATGTGTCTGTTGGCCGCATACATGTCTTCTTTTGAGAAGTGTCTGTTCATATCCTTTGCCCACTTTGTGATGGGGTTGTTTGATTTTTTCTTGTAAATTTGTTTAAGTTCTTTGTAGATTCTGGATATTAGCCCTTTGTCAGATGGGTAGATTGCAAAAATTTTCTCCCATTCTGTAGGTTGCCTGTTCACTCTGATGGTAGTTTCTTTTGCTGTGCAGAAGCTCTTTAGTTTAATGAGATCCCATTTGTCAATTTTGGCTTTTGTTGCCATTGCTTTTGGTGTTTTAGACATGAAGTCCTTGCCCATGCCTCTGTCCTGAATGGTATTGCCTAGGTTTTCTTCTAGGGTTTTTATGGTTTTAGGTCTAACATTTAAGTCTTTAATCCATCTTAAATTAATTTTTGTATAAGGTGTAAGGAAGGGATCCAGTTTCAGCTTTCTACATATGGCTAGCCAGTTTTCCCAGCACCATTTATTAAATAGGGAATCCTTTCCCCATTTCTTGTTTGTGTCAGGTTTGTCAAATGTCAGATAGTTGTAGATGTGTGGTATTATTTCTGAGGGCTCTGTTCTGTTCCATTGGTCTGTGTCTCTGTTTTGGCACCAGTTCCATGCTGTTTTGGTTACTGTAGCCTTGTAGTATAGTTTGAAGTCAGGTAGCATGATGCCTCCAGCTTTGTCCTTTTGGCTTAGGATTGACTTGGCAATACGGGCTCTTTTTTGGTTCCGTATGAACTTTAAAGTAGTTTTTTCCAATTCTGTGAAGGAAGTCATTGGTAGCTTGATGGGGATGGCATTGAATCTATAAATTATAAATTACCTTGGGCACTATGGCCATTTTCACAATATTGATTCTTCCTATCCACGAGCATGGAATGTTCTTCCATTTGTTTGTATGCTCTTTTATTTCGTTGAGCAGTGGTTTGTA